>NC_138105.1:82843528-84043528 GCF_964146895.1 Miniopterus schreibersii | reverse complement strand
TGGTTACACATCTTGGGGAAAGAAGGGGGAAAAGCTCAGGAATCCATTATGGATTTTTAAAAAGCATCGTGGAGACCCCATAAGGCATTGATTGGCACCAGTGTAACTGCTTTTTGCTGTAGCTGCTGATCGATACTGTTGCATTCGAGAGCCAGGGCAGATAGCAAAGCGATTCAAAGCAAAACAGGAAGAGGCGGTGATGAGTATTTAAAACATTTCTCAGAGGTTGGGGCTGTCAGGGAGCCGGGAGGTGGCGTATATGGCAGGAACAGCCCCAAGGATCTTGGGTCCTGTTTAAGCACCTCAAGCCACCCCAGAAGAGCAGTGGACAGAAGAGAAGGGGTGAACCCCTGACATCTTTTGAGCATCTTCTCTATGACTTCCAAGTGAGAGGCCCCAGTGTGATATCGTGATTAATAAGAAATATATATTTGATCATTTACATAATCAAAGTATAGTTCTCATATATATTTGTTCTTCTACTTTTGTGGCAAAAATGTAAGTATATTTATAAAATAAACAATATAGAAGGAAACACTAGAGCGTTACCAATGTTCAGGTGATAGAATTATGGTTCATTTTGATTTCTGCTTTACGCTTATCTTCAGTTTCCATTTTTTTACTAAAATGCGTAGCATCAATAAGACGTTTAAATTTTGAAAGCATTAAAAATATCTAGCATCTCTCATAATGTGAGAATATAAAGAAAGTCCAGAAAATTGTCTATGTGATGCGGAGTGGCTCGGGAAGGGCCCACCCAGCTTCTTTCTCCGATATTTCCCTTTTCCCGGGGTTTCTTCTCTATTAAATGATTACAGCCTCTACTACATCAGGCCCCAGGGAGCTCTGTTTCCCCTTAAAAACTGCAAATGCATAAATTGAAACAAATCTTGTTTCCCTTTGCTCAACTGAGACAGGCTGACATTTTCCAAAAGAACTTTAACACTCAGAGAACAAAAAGGCAATAATTACAGAGAATACAAAAGGCATCCCAGTTGTCATGTTTAAAATATAAGCTGCTAGTTCTCTAAGGGCTGCTTCCCGGTGGAATCCAGGGCAGCCGGGCCCCTGCCGAAGCCTTGCCTAGCTCCTCTGAAGTGGGCACCGCCTCGTCTTGGGGCACAGTCACCGTATGAGTCAAGGATGAAGTATCACTTGCTAAAGGGCCACCCATCTGGGACTTTCCCAACTGGTTCTCCTCCAGGAGACATTCCTTCCACCAGCAGCACCTCACCGCGCGTGCACACACACACACACATTTGCGCACACAAATTTCACATATAAAACGTGTGCACACATTACACATATATACATACATATGTGCTCACAGCCCCACACCTATGAAGAACACGGTAACTCACTTCTCAGGTGAGCATCTCTTGTCCTTTACATGCAGGGAAGTGACCAAGTGAAAGCTCACCCATTCTAGATTCATGACATGCTCATGTGTCAAAAACTACACATATGCAGTTTCAGGGTTCCCCGTTTTCATACACAAGCTGGAAGCCATCTCACCTTTGTCCTTATGCGGGCCACGGAGGCCCCTCACGACCTCCCTTCTCGGTTGTCTTGCCACCCAGAAGCTGCTCTGTGGACCCTGGGAGAAGGCGACTCCGCTGTCCACTGAAATAATGAAATGTTGCATCTCCCTGCAGCTTACACTGTAGAACTTGCCTGTGCTGAAACTAATTGCGTCCCTCCCTTTTGTCTCTGTAAGCAGCTTGAGGGCAAAAGCTATTTTATTGTTGTATCCCCTACACAGGTTTTAAAAGAGTGTCTCTCCTGTGACACAGGCTCAATAAGTAGTTGTTGACTAATTGAATACTTGTATTTCTATAATTATAGAGAAACTCTAAAGAGACCCATCTAGAATCAGTGTGTGGAAGTTCCTGGAGATCCATTTATATTCAGTTTAAAAAAGCACTTTTTCAGAGTCCACACTGCGAAATGCAGCAATGGATTATTCTGGAAAGTACCACTGGGTGAATTCTAGTCAAGATGGAAGTCTACTTCTGAGAAATATCATAATTCAAGCAAGAGATGAAGGCTGAACTAGACGTCCTCTAAAAATTTGTTCTAGCTTTATCTTTCTGATAATTTGAAATCTGAATGCAAGCAAAGAATCTCACTGGAATCAGCCTTTATCATCTGCTCAGGCTGTCAGTGAGCTAGACAGCCTCTGCACTGTGCACATACACCATTAGCTGCTTTTCTCCTTCCTACCCAGCCCTCCTTTCTCGACTCTAGCTCTTAAACTATATTAAGTGACAAAACAGCTAAAAAGCATTAGCAGCCACCGAAGAGTTACTGACACTTCCTGGGAATCCGTGAGATGCACGTATTTTATCTGAAGATAATTTGGCTTTGAGTTAACATACTTGCTAGGTGTCTGAACTCATTCTTTCCTTAAAAGGCTGGTTTTCTGAAGCTGGGCCTTGGTTTCTGAGAATTTCCTTGTGCTCCTGCCTAGCCTACCTGTGGCACCGTAATCTTATTTACAGCAGCCAAACTACTTTCTCTGAATCCAGTTTATACGGTGACAGATGGGGGATTCCAAAAGGGAACGTTTCCATTCATATCCAGCCAATCATCCTCATGGGAAGAATGTTTGACGCAAACTTGGTGACATACACAGAAATTTAGCTTCTGGAAACTGTCATCTTCCATTTTTTAAATTATTTCTCAGGAAAGTTGCTGGGCCCAGAATAAGTTTGCCCCTTGCTGTTTTTGGACATTCAAATTAAGCATTAATGAATGATGATGAATTTACCTTACTGAGAAATATTACAAAGTTGGTTTTCATTTTCTGCCTGTGTCCGTCTTCGAATGTGTGTACCATTCATGTCACAGGCAATACTTGATAGAGACACAGTTCATTTCAAGACATTCAATGCCCCATTTCTGACATTTTCCCTTTTTTCCTCTTTTGAAAAAATGGCATTTACAGAATTACTTTGGTTCCAAACTATTGCATATCTGGGATTTTCAACATAAACAATCCATTATTAGGTCAATGTCCTTGTTGGTTAGAGTATCTTTTTTGTTTGTTTGTTTCCTTGGTTTTGCTGTTTTGGCTGTTGTTTGACGTGAATGAACGTGAGGAAAATCCCATCCCCAGTGGGGGGGCGTGCAGGAGGCGGTTAATGGATGTTTCACTCTCACATTGATGTCTCTCTCTCTCCCTCTTCTTTCCTCTCTTTCTAAAAATCAATGAAAATATATATATATTTTTAAAAAATGCCCTGAGCAGAAGAAAACAGAGCCTGCTAGAACTCTGTGGGAATCTCATCTGTGGGGACCCCTGAAGGCTGTTGGGGAGTGGGAACTAAGGCCCGAAGAGGGGAAGCAATTTGCAAAAAATCACACGTGAAGTCGGTGGTGGTGATAATGATGATCCCCACTCTGTTGTGCATTCATGACGTCCCAGGCATGCCTCTAAGTGCTTGTCAGTCACCCACTTCTTTATCCCATTCGGTCATTCTCTGGGAGTGCTGCTGTTATTAGTAATAGATGAGAGAAATGAGATGGGGAAAGGTCACGTATTTTGCCTAACGTTATAAAACTAGTAAGCGATGGAGTCAGGATCTGAACTTGGGTAGAAGGATCGAAACCCTGCTCTTACACATTACGCTTCTCTGCCTTCTTATCAGAAATATGTGGACTCGTTTTGGGCACAGCCTATAAATGTCTGTCGATACGTGTACAGGAGAGGAGCCACGCACGCACACACGCATATATCCTGCATGTATATTGTCCCCTGTCGTTAGCAAAGCTCTGCCTCTGAACAGGGAAAGGATGACTAACAGTCCCTTATGGTTGGTTGATTACCATAATACAAATTCCTACAAATGGAAACTATTGCCCTAGCTAATCTTAACATTCTTACATCAGTAGCTATTTCAAGAAGAAGCAATTCCCATCTGTTATAGAAACATTCTCAGTGACAGCATACATCTCCTTACCCTAATGCCGTCTCACTGCAGAGCACTGGGGGAAACAGCATGGCTCTCTCTGCTAATTCTGGAAGGCTCTCCCGAGCCCAAGTGTGTGAGGGGACTCAGTGCCTTCTTGGCTGTAATGTACAGAGCAGCGACTATTACCTTTGTCTCTCCTTTCGAGCTCACCTAATGATCAGATGGATGTAACAAACCTTTTGGTCTCTTGTGCTTCTCTCAGAATATAATGAACATCTGTCACTTTTCCGCTTAGCATGTTTTCCCTTTGGAGAAACAGTCCGCCCCTGCCTGGTGGCACTGTCATTCGCAGCGTCCTGCCTCGCCTGGGACAGGGATGGGCTCATGACCCAGGCTGAGCGCTCCTTCTATCTGCCTGGATGCCGAGGTGGTTTCAGGGTCGGGCACAGGACCAAGAGTGGGGCAGTCAGGGTTTTTCCCTAGACTTCCGAATGAGCCATTGAGGGAGAGGGTTTTCCCTCTCTTGAGGCTAGCATAAGCCTGGGATTGCTGAGAGGCATCCTGGCATGTGAAATGAGTCTGCCTGAAAATTAAGCCCCCCCCCCACCCCCCCAAAAAAAGATGCAAGAAAGGTAAAGAAGAGATGCAAAACCTTAAACTCTTGAATTGAACGACCTCTGAAGCTAGGGTCTAATTTAAGGTGTTCAATTGTGCAGTTTAAGCAAAAGGAGAGTTTCTGTCACTTGCAACCAAGAGTCATAATACATGAACTACAGCCTGAGAATGAGAAGGGCACTTAATGATCTAATTTCTCACCTGGTAGTAAAGCCACGTATTGCACTTCTGTTGTTGGTTACCTAGGTTCTATCTCTGCTCAGATTCCTGCAGTGACAGGAGGTTTGTTGTTATCGACACTTCATTCTACCACTGGCCAACTATAGTTTCTAGACACTTAATGTTTCCTAATGTCAACCAAGGTGCCTTCTATTTTTTAAATGTTTTTGTTGATTTTCGAGAGAGAGGAAGGGAGACGGGAGAGAGAGAGAAACATCAATGAGAAAGGAACTTAGATGGGCTGACTCCAGCACACACACACACCCGGGGATCTAGCCCACAACCTGGGAATGGGCTCTGACTGGAAACTGAACTGGTGACCTCCTGGTACATGGGATGACGCTGAGCCAACTGAGCCACACAAGCTGGGCCCAAGTTGCCTCCTTAAACCTTCCCTTCACTAACCTCACTGATGTTCTCTGGAGCTTCACGGAGAAGTTAACTTGCTTCTTAAAATAATTGAGGACAATTATCTTGTCTCATTTCTTTCAAACATGTCTTCAACTTTATTCAGAAGTTAGCAGACTGTTTTGCTCCTTACCATGCCCATATCATGGTTCATAAATACCCTGCTTCTACTAGCTGTTTTAGAAGCTAACTTGGGGAAGGTCAAAGAAGCTGTTGTTGAGCCCCAGACCCCCTTTAGCTGGTTTTTGTTTATGTTTCTGCCCACTGCTTGCTTTGGGGGTGAAAAAGGATTGGATAGTCACCGCACTGGTGGGTTTTCAGCCTTCTTAAAGTATTCCCTAATGCCAGAATTAATCAGAGTATGAAATAAATCTTTCTGGATGAATGTTGATTTGCTAAAGTTCATTTAGATTATCCTTGGGAAGCCTGGAATGACTTCTAGCTCTGGGAAGCTCAGAATCCACTGAAGTTCCCAAGCCTTTTATTGTGTGAACAGCTACAAAGCTGAATATTTATACGTTTCCAATTAAAATACTGATTCTAATGATGAAAGGGAGAAATGGATTAATCTTTGGATTTGAGGGTTTTAAGTACTTTCTTGCTAACATCAATACATTTTTTGTAAAATGAAATTATAATGCTTTTTTTTCCAAAAGAAGTCACAAATGTAACCCCTATAATAAGAAGTCAATTAATTCAGATACGCTTAAGGAAAAACCTTAATAAACTGCCTCATTGCCTCTCCTTCTACTCCCTTAAGGGTATCAATGTGAACAGTGTGATTTGTTTTCTCCCACACCAACCAACATACACAGATACACGTGTCAATTTCCTTTTGTTAGTATCTTTTAAAAATTATATTCATGGCCCGGCAGGGCGTGGCTCAGTGCTTGGGCACTGACCTAGGATCCAGGAGGTCGCACTTCGATTCCCAGTGAGGGCACCTGCCCGGGGTGTAGGGGTTCATCCCCAATAGAGAGTGTGCAGGAGGCAGCCGATCAATGACACTGTCATCACTGATGTTTCTCTCTCTCTCTCCCTCTCTCCCTTCCTCTCTCTGCAATCAATAAAGATATATTTTTTAAAAAAATGCACATGGCAAGAAAATTCAAACATTTTAAAAAAAAGTTATATTCATGGAGTTGACAAATGCTTATGGAGTGTTTATCATGCATTAGACACTGTTCTAAGCATTGAGGTACAAGAGTGACGAAATTGAACAACCCTGGCCTTCATGGAGCTTTTATTCTAATGATGGGGAGAGAATGCACATTTTAATTGGGTAAAACCCATTAGATAGTGACACAGTAGGAAAGGAGATGAGAAGTATTGGGGGTTGCATTTGAGTTAGTGCAACCAGTCAGGACTGTAGTGTAAATAGTTGTGCTGGGAAAAGGGGAGAGTCAGTGCCACATTCCTGGGGAAGGAGTGTCCTTGTGTGTTTAGGGAACAAGGGCCCTAGCTCTGCTGGAGTGAAGTGACTGAGGGACAGAGTGGAAGCGGTGAGGTTAGGGCCATAGTGGGTCAGTTCCTGAAGGGCCTTAAATGTCTCCGCAAAAACTTCGGATTTTACTCTGCAAGAGACCAGTGGTTTTGCCCTAAGGAATAACATACCCTGACTTACACTTAACAGGATCACTCTGGCTGCTGTGCTGAGAACAGACTGAAGAGAAACAAGGGTTTAGGAAAGCCGGGGGCCCGGTTAGAAGGCCCTCGTAATAATCGAGGAGAAAGATGGTGGAGCAGGGGGGTGGAAGCGGCTGGGCAGGAAGTGATAGAATTCTAGGTGTATCCTCCAGCTGGAGTACCCAGATTTGCAGAGGGACCAGACGTGGGGTGTTAGACAAAATGTAGAGCCAAGGATGATGCTAAGGCCCTTATCCTAAAACTGGAAGAAGCGTTGCCATCAACAGGTGAGACACACTGCACAATGAGCAGGCATTTTCAAGAGAGAGAGCCCGAGAGTGAAATTCTGAAGGCATGCTAAGTTTGACGTGCCGATGGGACATTACTGTAACAGGTGTGTAACATTTCATAACGTCATTAACTGAACCCCTCTCTGATTGCTGAGGTTCAGGTTATCAGACTGTTGTATGTGTACAGTTCACTGCAGTTTTTCCAAGGCTAGGTTCTTGTTGGTCATGTATCAGCTTAAATGTCACCTGCTCAGAGGGCCCTTCCTTTATCATCTATTTTAAAGTTACACGTTATCACTTCACTCTGCTTAGAGTTTCTGCATAACATTTATCTCTGCCTGATGTTTTTCCTTAAATATTTATAATCCATCTCTGCCCCATAGAATGTAAGCTTTGTAAGACCAGAGCCTTTGTCTGTCTCTCATGCCTGGCACTGGGTAGGTGCTCAATGAATACTTTTTGAAAGAATAAACACTGTGTACATATGCAGATCATCATGTACTAATACTTTGTTTTTATAGGCTAGGTTTCCCAAAAGTGGTATTCGCTGTGTCCAATTGTATTTTTAATTGAACTGATATTGCCAGATTAGTTTCCTAAAAGGCTGTAACAATCCGTTCTCCCACCAACGATGTATGAAAGCAGTCACTTCCCTGCACCAATTAAAGCGCTGGGTGATTTTACCCTTTGATGTTTTACTCCAGCATTGCTTTCTTATTTGTCAATCCTCCTGCTTCTAATGACTTCAAGTAGTTTAAGTAATTCGCATACAGTTAATGAACTCCTACTTGAGGCAGGAAACAATTTGTTTAGGTCTCTTTGAGGTTGTCTTAAAGACTGCATTCACTTTAAACTTCCAGGATTGTTTGATGTTCTGAGTACAGGTGATTTATCCTGAATAGACTTAACTCTTCGGCCCCTTTCTCGTTAGTGCTTGGAAACGTGAAACCACTAAGAGAGTGTTTTTCCCCCATTATAACACCTGATGGCTTTCTTCAGAGAGATTTATGAGAAGTTCTGTAAGTCCATATTTTAAAACGCACGCATGTTGAATCATTCTAGGAGAGGGATGTGAATAATGGTATAATTAGAGTAATAAATGCTGGGTCCACGTTGAAAATAATTTATTTCTGCATAAAGTCTAAGAGGCTTTGAGGCCATCCAGCTGAAACAGATTATTTACATCTTCATTCAGGAGAGGTGGACAGTAATTTTCTCCCCCTCGGATGGTCTTTTCAAGATCTGTACTCACATCATTCATCTAGGGGGAGTCATTTCTTTGTCCCTTGATGTCATTTGCCCTTCATTGTTTGGTGTGAATCTCTCGTTTTCATCCAGCTGTGGTATTTTCTTTCACTCCAGGGGTCAGGATGTGTTTAAAGGAAGAGCCCATGAAGTCTGAGGCTCAGTTCAGATGCCTGTCCTGCTCTGAACCTGCGGTGTTAACCGAGCTCCACTGTCTCATTGTTTTCGTTTCTCCTGCATGCACCTATTGGGTACAGGAGTGTCGGTCAGCTAGACAGGTGGGCTTGCACTGTTAAAGGCACAGTGCCCCCCAAATCCTACCGTCTGGCCAGCAAGAAAGTGTTGCATAAAAATTTCCTTGCTGACAAATCAGGTTAGCAACAGTATTTGTTGGTTTCCTGAAAACAGACACTGTGTAAGGTTTGTTCCCAATATCTCATCCACTATTCGAAATCCAAAACCCTTTAAAAATAGCAAAACCTGGTCTGAACTTACCTGATGGTAAATCTGACCTGAAATCACTTGATCCTATTTATGGTCTTTATGCCAATTAAATGAGAAGTTACACATTTCTCTGTAGAGATATCAATGTGTACAATTATGAGGTACTGATCAAATCCCACAGGCTGTGATAAGTAACTCATATTACCTTTCAAAATCCAAAATAATTGGGATTCTGAAATCTAGGGGCTTGGGGTAAAAGCTTTTGGACTTGTAAGTAAATCTATATAAGTGGTGACTGCATGACCAATGAAATATATCATAGATATAAAACAAAGAGACAAAATATTCCTCAACAGTGTCGTACCAATAGTGAAGGAGGTAAGTGAAGCTAAAGTTTGCTAAAGAGTTTTCATCGACCAGAAGACTAAAAAGCCAGGGTAATTTCTGGGGTAACCAAACAAACAATTGAAAATGTATATAAGTTTCGAACTAGCAGGAAAAAAATAAATATAAAATTATTTTTAACAAATCCAAAGCAAGACAAAAAGGAGAGTAAAAAGAATCATAGAACAAGCAAGAAAAGTGTAAAACTCAATGAAATTTACATTGAATTTAATGGACCTAAATGGTCCATGTAGAAGTAAGAAATATGAGAACGAACAAAAAAAATAAGAACAAAATAAAAACACATTCGGGATTTCCTCCGAAACCCAAGAGACACAAACTGTACATAAAAGTATAAAACACTGAAACTAAAAGGATTATAAAATATACTGCATGCAACTAGGAAAGCCAAAGGACACAGACAGGGAGGGGGCAGGAGGGCGTCAATGGGGGACATAAGGGGACATCTGTTTCAACAGTAAAGATAAGTTTTAAAAAAGTAATGCTAGTATAATCTATTAATGACGGAAACAATAGATCTTAAGGCACAAAGATTTACTAGAGATAGAGAAGGTCACTTCATAATGCTAAAAGGTTTAATCCACCAGGAAGCTGTAACAGTTCTAAATGCCTATACATATAACAAATTCTCAAACTAGGTAAAGTTAAAGTAGACAGAAAATACAAGGAGATACAGACAAATTTATGAAACCCATAGAACAATTTTAATACACATCTCATAGTAACTGGTAGGGTAACCAAATAAAACTTCAGTAGGGATCTAGAAAATTTGAATATTATCAATAAATAAGTTTACCTAGTGGGCACAAATAAAACAGTAAGTGCTATGACTGCAGAGCAGGAGTTCTTTTCAAGCACAAGTAGAACATTCATAAAATGTAACCTTACATTGAGTTATAAAGCAAGTTAGAATGAATTCCAAACGTTTGAAATTATATAGAGTATTTTCTGTCACCCTAAAGCAGTTATTCTAATAATCAATAACTCATATATTTGGATATTAAGAAATATATTTCTAAATAGCCTTTTGGTTAAAGAAAAGACCGTAAAGAGTGTTGGAATATATTTAATCAAATAACAAAAAAAATACTACACATTGAAAATCATGGATGCAGCTAAAATGATGATTAGAGGGAATTCATAGTTATAAGCATACACAGGAGAAGCTAAGAAAGCCTGAAAATTAGTAAGCTAAGCATCTTCTTAATGAAGTTGGAAAATAGAGCAACAAAATAGACTCAAAGAAAGCAGAGATCAGTAACAGCGGAAACTGACGGAAGCAACTGCAAATATGCAATAGGGAGAATCGACAGAACCAGACACTGTTTCTCTGAAATACTTCTTCAGTTGATAAACCACCTGTGAGACAGATCAAAGAAAAGCAAGTGAGCCACAGATAACTAATAATCGGGAAACTATAACATCGCTTTTAATCCAATAAATATTAAAAGAATAATGGGCCTCCATAAGCCATTTTATGCCACTAAATTTTTAAAAAGACCAGATCTTTCAAAATGGACCCAGAAAAAAAGAGAAAAAGACAACTGAATACTTACTAGACTAATTAAATTTGTAATTAAAAACCTTTCTACAAAGTGAACTCCAAGCCCAAATGGTTTAACGTGAGAATTCTTGCAAGCATTTCAGGAAAAACATCATTTTAATTCTACATAAAGTCTTTTAATGAAAGATAGGAATTTGACTGTACCTAAATTAGGAACATCTATCTCTTAAATGATACCATTGAATAGTACATTTTAAATGAGCAAATTGCATAATGTGTGCATTGTATCTCCATAATACTGTTCTATTAAAAAACCGAAACTATCATGTTTCGGAACGCATGCCTGGGCAGCGAAATCAAAAAGGAAATCAAGGAGGTGAAGAGCATAGAATTCAGGGCGCCGGGCGCCTGTGGGAGGCAGAGGGGTCCGTTAGGCAGGCAGCCGGGCGGGGGTGGGCGACTGTGGAGTGATGTTTACGTCTATTTCTTTACCTCGGTGATGGCTACACGTCTTTATTTTACAGTAACGTATTAAACTGTCCATTTATGCTTTAAATATCTTCTGTGTTTGTGTTATACTTCATTGTAAAAATGTAGTAAAATATTAAAAATTCACGTAAAGGAGCGAGATGGAAACAGGATAAGGTCGGGAGCATGGTAAACTTTCCAAACCGTCGGAGCGGCGGACACGCGGGCACCGCCAGGGGAACGGGTGTAGCTCTCTCTGTCCGCATCAGTTCGTGCGAAAGCTCCCTTTGGCTCTTGGTTGGACTGGGGTAGGAATTTCTATCCACTGAACATTAAAAGAAAACCATTACCTGAGACAAAGCATTGACTGTACATTTCCCTCCCGTCCTTTGAACTTTGTTATGTTCCAGCAAAGCGTGAAGTATGATCTAATGATGATAACAGTGACGATGATGATGATGATGGCAGCTAGCGTTCGTTCTTACACACCCTAAGGCATGCACAGTACTTCACCTTAGTCTTCCAGACAATAGCATAAACTAGTTAGTGATTTTCTTCCTGATGTTTCAGCTTAAGGAACAGAGGATTAGAAATTTCACATGGGTTGCCCAAGCTCAGCAGTTTGGGAAATGAAAGAGCAGTGATTAAGGCACTACTGACCCCAGTCTATGAGAAAGAAAGGGAGTCTCAGGGGCATCCAGCAATTTATACAGCGAAGGAACAGGTGGAGTTCAAATCAGCTCTCTTGTCTGCAGATCTACAGATTTCCTTCATGTCTCAGGATAATCATCGGTAATTAGGTGCCCCGGGCACATTTCTATTAGTTGTTTTTTGTTTTGTTTTTCTCAACTGTGGAATTATTGAAGAGAAACCAAACTCACACATGCATTTCTTCCTGAGCCCCTGGAGAATGCCCCAAGGAGCTGGAACTGCTTGGCCACAGCTGTTTCTAAGCTGAACTTCCTCCCCTGCAAATCGCATTTCTTCTCGGCTTCTTGGAGGGGCCTGTTTCTCCCCAGCCTCCTTGGCCTTTGCAGAAAGAAGTGGGCTAAACCTTCTGGAGGCATTTTCTCTCTCTCCCGGGACCAGTCTCCTCAGCGCTCCCACCCGAAAGCCGGGACCTCATTACAGGTCCTGCAGGAGCTCGTTCACTCTGCCCCTCTCTCCGCAGGGAGCTCACACCCCCGGGGCCCTGCCAGCCCGGCGGAGGGACAGGCTGACAGCTCTTTCTGTGGCAGTGTGACATAATTCGAGATGCTTGCATCTCCTGGTAGCTCACACCTCTCGAGAACAGCTGTGAGTTAGTGACAGCTCAGGGTCCTGGTTTGCCTGCTTTCCTTCACAGAATAAGATAACTAAAAAGTCACCTGTTTCTAAGAACTGTTCCCTCTATCCACAAATGAGGAAATAGGGGCTCAGAAGGCAAACGTCCTGCCTGAAGTGAGTTTGTGACCGAGACGTGATTAGAAATCACATCTCCCGGTTCTTAGGCCTTGTGTGCTCCTTCTGCTGTTCTTTGTCGCATGAATTTATAAGATCAATGATATCTGGGTGCTGTGTTATTTAGACAACAAGAGTTACAATGATAAAAAGAGTGTGATTGTAGGAATGTCTAGAGCCTCTCAGTACAGGAATATCTCAGATTGTTCAAGTTCAAAGCAGCAGCAAATGTTAATGATAGAAATATAATTGCAAGGAGACAGCCAAAAAATGTGTTGGGTGGAGTGATGCTCAGGATTATGATATAAGAAAATGGCTAATACCTTTTAAGTCCTGAGTATAGGAATATTGTCGCTGTGACAAATGAACCTTTGGGGCAAGGGTGCTTCTTAAAGCATATCTATTAACCTAAAAGTGAGAAAACCCTGTTAGATGAGTTCACCTGGGTAGTCTGATTAGTTGGTGGGAGAAGATCTGAACATGAAATGAGAAGGCATGGGTTGTAATTCTGACCCCAAAAGTGGTTAAGAGAGATGCTTTATCTTTCTGAGTCTTAGTTTCACACTGATAAAATGAGAAAAATGGACTAGATCTGTAGTTTCTTGAATTTTAGTGCACATAAAAATCCCCCGGGGGACTTAACAAAGCAGACTCCCATTCCCTGAGATTCTGATTCATTGATTTGGGGGAGGGCTGTGAGGTCTGCATTGTGTCAGACTCCTAAGAGGATTAGTGAAGGTGCTTCTAGGATAATTCCTGAAAATAGACGGGGGTAAAAGGATCCATCAAAGATTTAATATTTTGTAACATTTTTGTAACATCAGTTAAAACCTAACAAATGCTGAAAGTCTCTGCCGTTTAATAACACTTTCAGAGCATTACCTGTTTGCTGCCTTGGGTCACAATGCCATCAATTCAATTTCTGTATCACATTCATAGGCTTTTGTGGAGGCCAGCGCAGCCCAGCAGGAGGGAGCACGAGTCTGAATTCCAAGGCAGAGTATCAGCCTGCTTGGCCGTTACTTTATTTCCCTGGACTCCCCAGGTAGGTGTTAAAGGTCTTTGGCACTTTCAAAATAGTTGAACAAAAAGAAGCCCTTCTAATTTTTTAATTAAGCAAGTTTGACCTTCAAGGCTTTAATTTCTCTTGACATATAACTTATTACTTAATTAAAACATAGTGAAATATGAGACCTCATTTCTGGAAAAATAGAGAGTCATGGTTATTTCTATTTTATTAAAGTCTCTCTTATATCTGAAAGGTATGGGCTGAGGTGAACAGAGCAATGTCCCATCTCAGGGAGAAAGGACCCAGCAGGAGTCAGACCTGCTGATTGTGCCATTTTCCTTCTGAAACAACTGAAGCTTATGAAAGCATCAAGCAGAGAGACAGGGGAAAAAAATCCAACTCATTTTGCTGAGTTATGTCAGAAAAAGAAAAATAAAAAATTAAGAATGATAGTATTTCAATGAGCAACTAAATAGGAATAATTACTTCCCTGTTTTAAAAACAAATACAACATCATATCAATGATTTTTGTTTATGTGCTTTTTTTCATGGCTTTTTAAGTGCGTTTGCATCGGCAGGAAAAAATATTCATTAGAGGAGATATTTTAAAAAAATCATTGAGGGTTTTAAATGATAATATATATATTTTAAAGGCCAACATATTTTTCTTACTTTTTAGAAGGACTTGTAAAAAAAACAAAACACAAAACAGGGTAACAAAACAAGGAAATTGTAAATATGGAGGTGTGGATGGTTTCCGTAGATCGTTCTGGTATGAGGCGCCATCAAGTCTATTTGGTGCAGTGTTGGGTGTTACAGTGACTTAACTACGTAACGGAGCTCTATTCACTGAAGAATTGTCAGTTACTTAATTGGCTGGTCTGACACCATAAACTTTGTTTTGATGAGACCATGGAATCCTAACATGGTGGCCTGGGAAAGGGTCTTAGAGATCGTTGTTACAGATCTTTCTGCAGACATGGAAGCTAAGGCAGAGGAAAGGACACAGTAAGCATGGTGGGCAGGAGGCAGAACCAGGAGACGAATTCAGCCCTTCCTGACTCTGCTCCCCCAAACTAGTGGCATTTCCCCAGCACTTTAGGGGTGAGATGGCCACAGAAGTCACCCCCTCAGGATTTCTCTGTTGGGAAAGAGAAACTAATAAGTCACTCCTTTGACTCTTGGTGCAACCAGTAAATGAGCAGGAACATCCAGGAGCGTCATACATACTGACATTCCCTCCACAGGGAAGGACACACTGAGAGTGGAAGAAGCACGTCCTTTCCCTGACGACTTAACTGCTTCTTCACCCAACATCTCTTGACTGTGCCAAGCGTCAGGTACTCTGCTAAGCACTAAAGGAAGCCATGTGTAAATTAAGATACAATCTCTGCTTCCAGGACTTTAGTTGGTATTTCTCAAGGACCTTTCACATCCCTAAACTGATGGGGTTGATTTTACAAACTCCCTGTGAAATGAGAACCTTCTATCTCAGGGCTTGCGTCCATTCTACTGCCAGCAAAGTGGGGAGCAGGAAGAACTAGTAGCTAGAACTGTATCGATCCCCCGTTCGCTCAAAGCAGGGTGAGAATTTAAGAAATGACCCCAACTTCAAGACAAAATAGGGCGTTGAAAGTGTGGTGTGTCCAAGTAGGAAGGACAAGTAGTAATAATAATAATAGTAGCGGTTATTATGTGTTGAACTTACGAAGTGTCAGCTTCCTTGCTGAGCCCTTCGTGAGAACTTCTCCTTGAATACTCTCTATGACTCTAGGAGTCAGGTGCTAAACTGAGGCTCAGAGAGGTTACTAGTAGTATGTCCAAGGGTATCCAGCTACTGGGGTAAGAAACTGAAATTGAAATTCACTGCTCTAACATAGGGGTGCATATATTCTTTCTGATTAGTGTTTTAGGATTCTCAGGATATATTCTTAGAAGTGGGGTCACTGGGTCAAAAGGCAGCTCCATTTTTAATTTTTTTGAGGAAACTGCATACTGTTTCCATAGTGGCTGCACCAGTCTGCATTCCCACCATCAGTGAGTACGCAGCAGTAGATGAGTGGATAAAAAAGCTGTGGGACATTTACACCATGGAATACTACGCAGCTGTAAAGAGGAAGGACCTCGTACCCTGTGGGACTGTATGGATGGACCTGGGGAAAATTATGCTAAGAGAAATAAGCCAGGCAGAGAAAGACAGACTTCATATGATCTCACTTATATGTGGAATCTGAAGAACTTAATAAACTGATGAACAGAATAGATTCAATGACATGGAAGCATGGATCAGACTGACAAATGTCAGAGGGATGGAGGAGGGCAGGTGGGTGGAAGGGGAGAGAGTAACCAAAGAATTTATATGCATATATGCACAACCCAAGGACACGGACAATGGTGGGGAGACGGACTGGGGAGGGGTGTGGGGCGAGATGGAATGGGCAACAGGGAGAAAAAGAGTCATCTGTAATATTTTGAACATGAAAAAAAATATTTTTTTTTAATTAAAAAAAGAAAGAAATTCAAGTGTGTATAACTCCAAGGCTTGAACTTTTAACTATTACATTTTAGGCAGAACAAAGGAGCCAGTGATTCCACAGTTAAGTAGAGCAGTTCGGAAATCTTGGATAGTTCACATGTTCAGGCAGATGATCAGTGAACATCTAGGATATCTCTCAGCAGCTTCCATGGTTTAGGTCAAAGATAAAAGGGGGAATTACAGGAAAGATCAGGACACAACCTTAACAGAGTTCTGTGGGTATCAGAAGAAGAGTTTTCAGGAAGAGTGACCATGATGCAGACTCTAAATGAGGCAGAAGCTAGTTCTTAAAGCAGGTATCTAATATTTGAGAATGTACAGTGCCACATTTTTACTTGTCAGGGAGGGAAACTTTCCCCCTGTCTTCTTAGGTCCAGTGGCTGTGGGGTTTGTGAATTAAACCAAAAAAGACAGATTAAGAGAAGAAAAGGCGCACAAGTTCTAGTGACGTTTTGTATGCACTGGGGTTCATAGAAAAGAAGTGAAATTTAGAATGGCTGGACTTGGGGACTTATATACCATTTTAAGGAAGGAAAGGGATTTGGGCTTTAAGAAATGATAAACTGTGGGCAAGTGACCAGGAAATATTGCGGGGGAACTAATGGAAGATATGGGTTATGTTACTAAGACTTGTTTATGCGGAGTTGTCTTGGTGCTGACTTTCTGTCTCTAGTGATAAGAGTCACTCTCTTCTCATTGGTACAGGAGAGGGGGAGACCTTCACAAGGGAAATTTTTGCCACTTTTATAAAAAGAGATTTGTGTTCTGCAGAAAACGGGAGGGCAGAGAACTCTTCCTGCAGCTGTTAATTCTCAATTGCATCCAGCTCAGTTATTCTATGCCAAAGTGGCCTATTTTGAGGTAGTATATCTTGATCCCATTTATATCTAGTCTCTTCTAATAAATCTAATAAAGTGGGATTGATGCTTTATGATTGACATCCATGGAAGGGGGATATCAGCCCACTTTTTCCAAAGCACAGGGTATATGTGCTTGAAAAAGAATTCTCTGAAATAGATAATTGGCTGAGACAAGGGCATTAATCTAGGTCCTCTTTGACACAGGCACCAAGATGAGATGAAATGTGCCAGGATTTTATTAGGGGAAAATGCCTGTGTAAAAGGAAATGGGGAGGGAATTGGGAAGATGGGGAGAGGCAAGATGCAATGAGCCCTAAGTGGAGAAGAGACTGAAGACTGGATCAATCATCCTAAACTGCCAGATGGTCTAGAGAAGGTTCAGGAAAGCTATCAGTCTCAAGACAATGCCAGCCATCTGAAGAGTCCATGTCTCCTAGGACCTGTCTGGCTTAGCATCCTCTATGGACCCAGTCACTAGCTGGCAGCCAGAGGGAGTCCTGGTGTCAGTGCAAGTGTGGGGATCACCTGGGACCTTACATCACACTTCCTGCAGCAGGAGGTCAGCGAAGCCCAGTCTCAAGACTGCCGCGAGTATATATCAGATATGCTTCAAAAGTAGGAGAGGTATTTTATTCCCATTTTATAGCTGAGAAACTGAGTGATTTCCTTGAGGTCAAACATTGATTCTATGATAGAAAGTGAGGCTGCCTGAGTGTGAATTTCCTCTCAGGAGACACTCAGTGTAAATGTTCTTCTAGGGAAGTTTTCTCAAACTTGAATGTGCATCAGAATCCCCTAGAGGGCTTGTGACAACAATGATTGCTGGCAAACACCCCCAGAGTTTCTGATTCTAGGGACTGGGAATGACACCTGAGAATGTGCATTTCCAACAGATGCCCAGGTGATGCTGATACTGCTAGTGGGGGGGGGGACCTGGGGGACCAGTGTGCTAGATATTATATGCTTTTCAATTCTCTAAGCGTATGTGCTTGTAATTAGAGGGTGGTGAGGGGAACTGAGAGCAGGGGAAAGTGTCGTATTCAACTTACAAACTCCTCCCCCTTGCATAGTCGGCTCACTGTGCCTAAATTGTGGTAGGTATGCAATAAGTATTTGTTAAATTGAATTTCTTTTACTTTGGGAAAATTTTATGACATACTCAATAGAGTGAAAACAGACCTGTCTTTCCAGAGGAGGAACATTGGAACTGCCTCAGATTTCTGCCAGAAAGGATTTATCCTTAAGAGAAACAGAAGTTGCCTTGGCCTGTTTTCCCAAGCCCTGTGGCATTTGACATCTCTTCTGCTTTCATCACATTACTGAAGCCAGGGGCACAAGGGGGCAGGAAGGAGGCGGCAAACTTAGTGTGATTTCTGGTTTGTAGAAACTCCTATTACATACACATATAATTTTTGATGTGTGCAGCAACAGGCACAAGGGAAAATGTTCTGGCTGCTAGTTTTCACATCTGATGATAGTCTTAAGAGTTCACTTCCTTCAGTCAGGCTGTTGGGTTTGCTATTTTGTGTAGTCAAGTGATAAGCCAAAGGGCGGGAGGGACGCATCTTTGCTGCAGCTGCTGCTCGATGGGGAGATGGCTGACCTGGCAAGTCCAGTCTGAAGTGGCCACAGTCATAACAGCACTGGGTGCCCAGCATTGAGCTAAGAGCTTTAATACATATTTTATTCAATCATCACAAAAACCACATAGTGTTGGTGTTATCCTTACTCCTATATCACCAGCTGAGAGAATCGGGCAGAGCTGTGCGGCTGGTGAGTGGTAGATCCACGATTTGGACCCTGGTCTGTTTGACTACAGCGTCTTTACTGTCAATCCCATTGCTTCCCGAGTACGTATGTATATCCATCCATTTGTCCATCCATCCCACGTAACAGGATCACTTAACCCATCCAGCGCATAAAGCAGGCAGGGGACTTTCCCAGTGTCACGCAGTGAATTAGCAACCGAACGAGAAGAACAAAGGTCTCCGTGTCCCCTGAGTCAATGTCCCTGTCTTTCCTAGTTACCGTGCCCTTGGACTTAAGCATCATTATTACTCTCTTTCACTTTGTGCTTCTCCGTGACAACTGGGTGTCACTTAGTCATCCCTCCCATGACTCAGCGCCAACAAGGCCTGTGCCGTCTACTCTTACTTTGCTCCAAGTCCACTTCATCTCCCTCTCACCGCCCCCACTCCTGGCAGCCTAGGAGGCCTGAGTATATTCTCCAGTTATACCTATTTTAATTTCTCCTCAGGTCACGCATCCTGCATGTTAGGTCTGATTTAACAGGAACTTTGGGACGAGGGACGACAACTTCACCTGCCTGTCTCATTGCTAAGAGAACGATCTGTCACAGCCATGGGGGATCATCTGCTGGCTCTCTTTCATTGTAAATAATTATCAAGGAGCCCAAAATACACTTGTCAGGGCCTTCATCACGTGGACAAACAAATGACAACACAACACGTGTCAGGCAGTGATCGCCATCAGTACACTCACCCGTCTTCCCATTTAGACCTGGAGAAAACCTGGACTAGTTAGCCCGGTGGCTTTATCATCACATCTTCCAAGGGAAAGACGCTACTCAAGTGAGAAGAAATTGCTTTTCTCTTCTCTCCTGGAAACACTGGCACACCGTCCATTGGTATTCTGCAAAAATTAAGATGCCATCCCCCAGTCTCCTTTACCAGAGAGGGTACTAGAGGAAAGGTGATGTTGATATCTAACAGTCCCTTGAAATCATTACTGTTTCTGCCAGTGAGCAAAGGAAAATGAATTCCAAGTCAGGTTGAGGACTGCTTCTTTACCTCATTTTCCACCAAACTCAAATGAAAATAAAGAGCCTTTCGTGTCCTCTGAGATTCTCTTATTAGGTTTAAGTTATTCCAACCAACATTGATACTTCCCCGTTCTCACTTATTATTTGTGATAGAGACTCTGAACCTTGTTAACCATAGGATACTGGGAACAACTGATCCTCGGCAGCAGCAGTTTCCAAATCCCGGTATAAGAACGGATGTTTGCATGTTTTCACGAGTCCACGGCAGAGCGAATAAATGAATCTGTCCAACGCATCAATTGCAAAAGTTGTCACTCCCTAATCTCCTTGGTGAGATCTCTCTTGGGACTTGTCTGCTTTCTCGCCACAGTATTTCCACTGCCCAGAAGAGCATAATGCCCAACAGGCATTCGGTACCTATGTTTTGAGTAAGTGAACAAATGCAGTTTGGGGAAGAGCTGTTCTTTATTCTGCGATTATGTCCCTTTTTGCTGTTAAAAAAATTAAGGAAATAATGGTGATATGTAGAAGTGATTTTTAATGCCCTTACTTGGTAAAACTAAAGGCTAAGGACTCTATCACGGTCATCTGAATTTGGTTTTTGAAATTTCACTGGGTTGAGAATATAACAACCTGTGATCTAATTTTCTTATGTCAAAATAGAGAATTGCTGCCCAGTGGGAGGAAATAACTTGCCTAAATCCTCAGTAACTGGATTATTATCTGTTCTTCTGTGTCATCTCCTGCTTTATGGAATGATAATTATACGCTGATTCTTTCTTTCTTTCTTCTTTGTTTTTCTGAATCATTGTGGTCTCTGAAACAATGTCGTTAAGTTCCTTGAGAATGTGGCTCACACTAAGTTCTTTTTCCGCAGTGTTAACAACACTCCTTGTTTGGGGCACCATCCATTGTACTGAATGTCTGCCTTGAAGGCTAAGCTAAGTGGGTACAGATAAAGGCAAGGACCACCCCCTCTTTTTTGGATATTAACCCCTTATCTGTTATACGGTTTGCAAAAATTGTCTCCCGTTTTTGGATTGTCTTTTCATTTTGTTAATTGCTTCTTTTGCGGTGTAGAACCCATTGAGTTTGAAATAGTCCCATTTGTTAAGTTCTGCTTGTGCTGTTTGTGCTCTGAATCGTGTCCGAAAAATCATTGCCAAGATGGATGTTGAAGACTTTCCTCTCTATGTTTTCTTGTAGGAGTTTTATAGTATCAGGTCTTATGTTGAAATCTTTGGTGCATTTCAAGTTAATTTTTGTGAGTGGTGTGAGGTAGGGAACCGATTTCATTATTCTGCTTGTGTTTCTCCCATTTTCCCAGTACCATTTGTTAAAGACACTACCTTTTTCCCATTGGGTGTTCTTGGCTCCCTTGTTGCATATTAGCTGACTGTATATTCTGGTATTTATTTCTGTTTCATGGGTCTATGTGTCTATTTTTATGTCAGTATCATACTGTGTGTGTGTGTGTGTGTGTGTGTGTGTTTACTATGTCTTTATAGTATAGTTTGAAATCAGGAAGCAATAAGCACATGACAGATGCTCAGCATCATTAATCATCAGGAAAAAGCCAATCAAAACCACAAGGAGATCTCACCTCACACCTGTCAGAATGGCATCATCCAGAAGACAAGAGGCCATGGGCACTGGTGAGGATGTGGTGAAAAGGGAGCCCTTATACGCTGTTGACAGAAATGCAGTTGGTCCAACCACTATGGAAAACAATATGGAGTTCCCTCGAAGCAACATACTATCCAGCAATTCCATTTCTGGGTATATGAAAACAGGATTGTGAAGAGATATATGCACTCCCATGTCTATTGCCTCATTATTCACAACAGCCAAGATATGGAAACAACCAAGATGCCTATCAATGGAAGAATGGATAGAAAATATGTGGTACATATACACAATGGAATATTATTCAACCATGAGAAAGCAGGATATCCTGCCTTTTGCAACAACATGGACTGACCTTGAGCACATTATGTTAAGTGAGATAAGTCAAATACAAATACTGCATAATATCACTTATATGTGAAATCTAAAAATGTCACTCATAAAAAACAGAGTAAAGTTGTGGTTACCAGGGGATAAAGGAGTGGGAGGATAAGATTGATGTTTTCCAAGGGTACAAACCTACAACAAGGAGTAAATAAGCCATAGAGCTCTAATGTACAGTATAATGAATATAGACATTATTGTATATGATTATGTAATGTGACAAATATTGCTACAGTGACAATCATAATACAGTATATAAATGCATCAAAGTAACATGCTGTATACCTTAAATTTACACAATATTCTAAGTCAAATATTTATCAATTAAAAAAAGAAGCAGCAGTCCTGGCCAGGTGGCTCAGTTCGTTGGAGCATCATCTTGTACACCAAAACGTTGTGAGTTCAATTCCCAGTCAGGGCACATACCTAGGTTTCAGGTTCAATCCCCGGTCAAGGCCTCTGTAGGAGGCAAGCAATTGACGTTTCTCTCTCACATCTCTCTCTCTCGCCCTTTCTCTCTCTCTAAAAATCAATGAAATAACATATTCTCGGAGACATTTGTAATATTTTCAACAATAAAGATAAATTTAAAAAAATAATAATTTGAAAAAAATGAAAAAACCAAAACTTAAAAAATCCATATCTTCAGGTGGGGAGGAAGGAAGGAAGAAAGGAAGGAGGGAAGGGAGGGAGGGGCTCCTATTAACCATCATCCCTGTTTCAGAGTCTGAATGAAGACAAGGAAACATAAGCCTGAACCATGTATGCCAAGTAAAAAGCTGTTATCTGGTCAGTCCCACATGAGGAAATTGATTTATAACATAGCGATTAGTTCATAAAAGTGGACGAACGCATGGAGCATTCATCTTGAACATGAATTTTGAGACTAAGTTTGCCAAGATAGTTGATATTCCCTTCTCACCCAACCCTCAAAGTCATAAAAATAAAGAATAAAAGCCTGGCCAGCGTGGCTCAGAGATTGAGCTTTGACCTAGGATACAGGAGATCGAGGTTTGATTCCCAGTCAGGGCACATGCCTGGGTTTCAGGCTCGATCCCCAACAGGGGGCACGCAGGAGGCAGGCAATCAATGACGACTCTCTCATCATTGATGTTTCTCTCTCTCTTCCTCTCTCTTCCTCTCTCTGAAATCAATAAAAACATTTTAAAAAAGAGAATAAAAAAGAATATTCTTTCTGCATCTCGTTTAACACTGTGATATTGCAAGAAAGGACCATATTTCTAATATTTAAACCAAACATAAACTATGTAGCTAGAAATACATAAATAAAATGAACTTTTTAACAATGGAATGAACATTAAATAGATCTAATAAGAAATATCATAATTTACTTTTGTCTAGGCATTTGCTAAGATGCCTGAAAAGAAATAATAGACTACTCTTTACCTCTATTCTGTTATAATTTTGCACCTTTCTACTTTAATTATTATTAGTTATTCATAAAAATCTAATTAGTAGTTTATTTGAAATCTCCTTTTATAGTAATTGGTCAGATTGCACACTCTTACTAAAAATAGCCTGATCTATTAATGACTGTTTTTCCCTATCTGCTTCTAAGAAGAATTATGTTTTATTTTTGCTTCTAACTTCAATTATAATTTCTTATATAAGTTTGTTGTTTCTTATTTTAAGAAATCTTATATGTTAAACAGTAGTGTAATAAAGAAAGCTTCCTCATTTTCCTTTACTTCTTTATATTATCTGAATTTATGCCCTTAAACACATTAATTGTGCAAAAAAAATCACACAATGAAAATAAAATTAAGCCCCAATCTAGTGAAGGACCAAGTCCCTATATTTTCTGCCTGGTTCTAAATTTGTCCAAGATAATAAAACCAATTAAAACAAAATAAATAAAACCTAATTAAACTTGGAGAACATTTTTCTGCAGTTTTTTGTTATTAATTTATCTGAGACATTTCAATACAGCCCTAAATGTTGCCATAAGATAGATCGTTACGGATGAGCCAAGCTGGCAACTTGGTTTTCGCTGCAAATGCCCATATGCCAAAAGGGTGGGGGCGGGGTAATTAGGATATGGCAGCTCTGAGAAAACACATGCACTATCAGTGTTCCCATCAAACCCTTGGCTGTGAGCCTCTGAAAGTCACTTGTCTTCCTCCTACCGCAGAATGTCAGCTGAGGAGAGCCTGTTCTTAATAAGAAGAAAAAACAAGTTAATAGAGAAGGAAGCAATCTTTCTGAAATTGTCCTCATGCTCTTCCAGGTGCCCTCAGTGTGGTCATAGCCTCGGGGCAAAGGCAGCCAGTCAGGCCGATGCCATTTGGGGGTCAGAGTACCCCACCCCAGGTCTGCTCACAGGAGCTCATTAATTACTAGGAGTAAGACAAAGCTCCTTGTGTGTCCTCCATAGCGATGAATCAAACGAGTTAGGTCCGGCCCACTCGTGGGCTTCACCCACTTGCTCTCGGAGGACTGATTTGACTTTTCAGACAGATTGAGATGCCTGAATGCCTGTGTGTGTGTGCATGTGTGTATCGGTGTGTCTTTGTTTAAGTGTTTGGGGGTGGACATGGGGTAGGTTTATCAGAAGGATGCAATGTGCAATGCCAGGGCAAAATTGCTGGTGAGTTTGAGCCTGCTGAAGTTGATAGAAGGTTGTATTTTAAGCTTGAAATTGTACCTATTATTACATTTATACAGCCCATTTTCATTGGCAAAGTGCTCTCACATGGCAATCTCTAATTTAATCCTAAAACGACTCCGCTGATATTTCTAAGCTGGGCATAATTACCCCTGTTCTTTCCCCAGATGATACAACTAAGGTTATACTACTTACCTGAGGTCACGTAATTGCTAAGTGGCATAGCCAGGTCTCCAACACAGGACTCTGGTGTATAAACGCAATGTTCTCTCTCTGTTCTCAGATTTGATGACCAGTAATCATAGAATAACTAATTTGTTTGTCTTTATGTTAACTCTAAATTCTGAATGCATTAAATAGCTGTGAAATCTGGTTTATACTTTAATGGTGAAGGCATTTTTTCCCTTCTGGTGTTAAAAAAAAGTTTCTCATAAATTTGCAATAATAATAATACTTCTGACATTCAAATTACCATTATACAAGTTATCTCATTTGAATTGCAGAACAACTCTTTGAGATGAGCAGACAAGATAGAGCTCTTGTGATAGTTTAGTGTCCATAGCAGTTCAGTTCTGACATATAGAAAACCCTACCCTCATATCCACCCCTGACATCCAGTACTCTACACTTCACAGAGAGTTACACACACCCATTTATTTGGGGTTGAGCCAGTTAACTCATTTTACAGGCAGAAAAACTGAGGCCCACAAACTTATATGACTTACCCGGAGCCTGCCTGTAACTCATGACCAATACAGATGTTGGAACTTTAGTTTTCCACACCAGAGCTGATGTCTGGAGCAAATATATTTACAGTATGCCTTTGGGGTATTTCTTGCACATCAAATAAGGAGGCATTCTCTTTGCTATAGTGATTTCAGGGGCCATCACATTTCCTTAAATAGCTTCCCCAGTGGTTGGCTTATAGCCGAAATTCCACCAATGGGTAAACACTTCAATTATGTTTTTCACTGTCCCTAGGTATTGTAAATGTTACTGAGAGGGGTAAATATGAATCACCTTTAATCACTATCCCTTTGCAAATGGGATTGAGGAGAGAGAACATGAGGAGGTATTGTGGCAGGGGGACTCAATATTAGTCATAATATTAGCTACTTGCTGTGTTCCAGGCACTGTTACACAACCGTAAGGGCATCTTATCTTCTATTCTTCAAAACAGTTCCATGATGCATAATGCAATCAGGAGAAAAATATCAGCTTATATAGAAGAAATCATTTTTCCAAGGCCATGATGTTTGAAAGAGACTTTTGTTTGTTGTTTGATATGCCCAAGATAATACCTTTTCTATTACACTCTTCCCCAGGCAAGATATTTTCAAAATCAGACAAAACAAACATTTTTTTTTAATGCAAAAGTAACCATAGAACACATCTGTCGGAAATCTCTGTCCCATAATAGCACCCTTGGACTTCAACTTTTACTCATGTACACTTTTTTCAATTATGCTATGTTGGCCTCAGACCTGAAGAATCTCACAGCCTACTCAGCAATTCTTTAGCAAGAAAGACCAATCAGGACTGTTTTTCCAGCTGGTTGAAGTCACTGAAGGGCTGAAGACAGTCACTGAAGCCCAGAGCAGTTCATGCTGGCAGTAATTCAGCTCCCACCTGCCTCAGGGCAGGCCTCGGTCAGTGGGAAGTAACGAGTCAGTGGCCTGCCCGGCCGGGCGTGGCTCAGCGGTTGAATGTCGACCTAGGATCCAGGCGATCAGGGTTCGATTCCTGGTCAGGGCACATGCCCGGATGGTGGGCTAGGCAGCGGGTCCATGACTCTCTCATCATCGATGTCTCTCTCTCTCTCTCCCTCTCCTTTCCTCTCTCTGAAATCAATAAAGATATATTTAAAAAAAAAAAAAAAGAGTCCGTGTCCTCCTCAGGACCGACAGTTGTCCCTTTATCCTTCTCATGCGCGAGCCTGTTTTTCTGTGGCGCCCAGGATGTAACCCATTGTGTTGTGTGTGTGTGGCTGCCTCTTCTCTATACGCGCCTCGTTTTCTACAAAGAAGAAAGGCTGGGGAGGAATTTCTTGTTGCGTTTGGTAGAAGGCATTTCCCGTCCCTTTGAAAGTTTATCCCAAAGAAGGCAGTGTGATGGCAGGAAAAACCCTTACGCCGGGACTCAGGGGCACCTGGGTTCTGGACACTCAGCGGACCGCTGGCCTTGGACAGTCGCCCCGAGGCACCGCACCCCCCAGCATTTCAGGGGGCCTGCGGCTTGACCTGCAGTGTTCAGTCCAGCCCCGCGGGAGGCAGAGGTCGCCGCTGATGGCGTGTGTGCGACAGTCGCTCCTCAGGCTCTTGGTGCGCTAGCACGAGTGCACGGGTGTGACGCATACGGCGCCTCCCACGGAACGCCCCTGGGACTCATTTTCATGGATTGTGGGCTGGGCAGTGCCTGCCGGTGGACACGCAGCCTCTCTATGGGATGATGAGGCTGCCCCGACAAGTGTTGCCGTGATGACTGCGCAGCGCTGTGGACATACGAAGCTCCACTGAATTGTACGTTTTAATGAACTGCATGGTATGTGAATTGTATCTCAATAAAGCTGTTATTTCCTTTAAAAGGCCTCAGAGATTATAACGGCCCTTTTCTCAGTGTCTCAGCCCATCCTCTTGTTGGTGTTTACCTTGAGAAATGTGTGCCCTTTGCAATGAGGCATGCTTCTCCTAAAATAAAGGCAATATGTTCTTTCTACAGAATATTTAGAGCATAGGTACACAGTGGGCTTATTATTTGTGTAGCTGATAGTCTGGAAAATTACAATTTCCTCTTTGATGTGACATGAGTCATACTTTCCTGGAGGCAAATTAGATATTATTTTAGGGAAACTGAGAAAGATCATCCATCCCAAATACCTACCTCTACCCCAAAAAGTCAGTTACTCAATCTAGAGAGATTTGCTCTCTCTGTCTCTCTTTGTAAATCCAAATCTTACTACTTTACATCTTCAATTTACATCTTGAGTTACATCTTAATACTTTACTACTATACTTTAATACAACTTAATACTTCAATTTACATCTTTTTTAAAAATTTTATTTTTGTTCAAAATATTGCAGATGTCCCTTTTTCTCCCCAATGACCCGTTCCACCCCGTCCCATCCCTCTCCCCAGTCCCTCTCCCCACCATTGTCCGTGTCCTTGGGTTGTGCATATATGCACATAAATTCTTTAGTTACTCTCTCCCCCTCCACCCACCCGCCCTCCTCCATCCCTCTGACATTCGTCAGTCTCATCTATGTTTCCATGTCATTGAATCTATTCTGTTCATCAGTTTATTAAGTTCTTTAGATTCCACGTATAAGCGAGATCATGTGGTGTTTCTCTTTCTCTGCCTGGCTTATTTCTCTTAGCATAATTTTCTCCAGGTACATCCATACTGTCCCAAAGGGTATAAGATTCTTCTTCTTTACAGCTGCGTAGTATTCCATGGTGTAAATGTCCCACAGCTTTTTTATCCACTCAGCTACTGATGGGCACTTGGGCTGTTTCCAGATCTTAGCTATTGTAAACTGTGCTGCTATGAACATAGGGGTGCATATATTCTTTCTGATTAGTGTTTCAGGATTCTCAGGATACATTCCTAGGAGTGGAATCACTGAGTCAGAAGGCAGCTCCATTTCTAATTTTTTGAGGAACCTCCATACTGTTTTCCATAGTGGCTGCACCAGTCTGCACTCCCATCAGCAGTGTACTAGGGTTCCCCTTTCTCCACACCCTCGCCAGCACATGTCGTTTGTTGATTTGTTGATGGTGCCATTCCTACAGGTGTGAAGTGATACCTCATTGTGGTTTTAATTTGCATCTCTGATGATTAGTCACGTTGAGCATTTTCTCATGTGTCTCTTGGCCATCTGTATGTCCTCTTTGGAGAAGTGTCTATTCAAGTCCTTTGCCCATTTCTTAATTGGGTCGATCAATTTACATCTTAATACTTTACATCTTCCATTTAGAATGAATTGTTCGATCCTTTGCTTCCTATGACAGTGGATCTGATGATTACAATAGTGATAAATTCTTGAAGAAGTATCTGAAAAGTGAAGTGGGGACTTGAAACGGAAGTGCACAGAGAGAAGGTCCGGAGTCATCAAAAACAGTGTTTGCTAACTTTAAAGCCCGCGAATTAAAGCTGTGGCAAATGCTGAAGGGAAGAGAGGTGAAAATCAAAGGTCAGGATGGCCCCGTCTCATTCACAGACTAGACGCACGTTGAAATTGGGAAAATAACGCAGAAGGGACTATTTAACAAATTCTTTAAAAGTACCTCACTTCTACGGGTGTGTGCCCTTAGAAAAATGTTCTTGATTAGGAGGGAAAACATAGGATGAAAAGGAAATGACTTACAAAAGGAGATGGGCAGCAGATGCAAGACAGAACCCATTAGAATAAAGACCAAAAATGTCCCTTTCACCCAGGATTCCATTAACCTCGAGCTAAGTAATCCTCCCCCGTCTGCAGCTTGGGTGACTCAGCGGAGCGAGGCGCAGAGAGGAGCTGTGTGGGAGACCTGCTGCTCCTATGCCAAGCCAGCCCGCACCCCCAAATGAAGGTTCCTGTAGGAAACAGCCTCTTTTCAGGATCTCCCCCAGGGAGCCTCGCTGTCGTCTAGGCGCGAGCATGTGACTGACCCATGTGAAGACGTTTCTTCCTTAGGATTTCTGCCACCCGGTAATTGTTTTCTCAGTAAATTATTGAGCAAAGTTTAATACAGGCCGCAGTGTTATTTGAACATGTAACTACCCAAAGGCAACTCTGAACAGGATATTTTCAGCTGGTATTTCTAATAAAGGTTGATGCCGTCTGTTCCAGGGAGAGTTCCTGCACACTCCATGGAACTGAGAAACAGAAACAAAACACATAAAACTCTAAGGCTGTCTGTGAAATTGGTGTTACAGGTATTTCCTGCTTTCTCAAAGCTCACGTTATGCCATTTGGCTCTTAACAAAAGACCTGCATTAGTAGGGTAACAACTGTTTCCCTAAAAGTGAAAATCCTTTCTGGATTTTTTTTCCCAGTTAGGGAAAACAGTTAGGGTACTAATGTAGGTCTTTCATAAAAGCCAAGTGGCCTAAAGCAAACTTTCAGAAATGGGGGATACCTTTCGCTTTATGCCATTCGAGCTTAGGACAGCTTTCATAGGAAGGTTTTACTTTCAGATAGCAGGGAAAACCTGCACTTGAATTGATTTATAATAGCCTAAACCACACGCAATAAACCAGTAATTGAATTGAACACATCGTAAACATTCATCTTGAGTTTGCCTCCTGGCTGAGCAGATAATGCTGTCTTAAATTTTTAAATTTCATGATAAAATCCTTAAGCTGATGTAATGTAATAATAAGGCATTAGCATGAGGGATAAGATCACCCCTCTGTTGCTTTGCCACTTTATGAAGGGAGAGAATGTATTACTGCTACTAATGATATTTCAGGGTCAAAATCACAGCTATTACTAGGCAAATATTCTTGACACAGAAGGAGCTATCCGAAGTAGAGAAAAGCCTGGGGGCCTTGTTCTAGCTCCATTAACTCTGCCCATTTCTAGCTGTGTGAACTAAGCCTTGATTCCCCCATTTATGGAATTATGGTATAAAATTAGAAAATCTTGAATCTAAATATGTCAAGTGTCCAGGACACATGGACATTGAGCCAGACAGAACCTAAACATCATTACTGCTCTATGAATGACTTTCTAAAAACCACTCACACTTTGGGTTCAAAGGAACTAGTGTGTAAATGTCAGATCTGCCACTTGTTAGTGGTGTGATCTCTTTACCAAGTCACTTTGATGACCTAAAATTCAGTTTGTCTGAAATTGAAAGTGGGTACGAGTTACTATAATAATATCTATCTCGTAGAGTTCTTGTAGAGTATGAAGCATTGCATGTGAAGAGACTTAAACTTGTATGTTTTTCACAGTGGTAAATGTGGTAGAAGTAGTGACTGTGAAACCCCGCACTGCTTATTGCGCACTAACTGTATGCTATACACTAACCAATTTCCCCATTTTATAGTTAGAGAAAAAAGCTCAAAAACGCCAGGCTACTTGCGCAGTGGCGTAGTTAAAAAATAGTGGCTCTCAGATGTAAACCTGGGGCACTCTGACGCTGGAGCATGAGCTTTTGCGCACTGTGTTATACTGATTCATTCCCGCAGTATAAAATAAATTCAGGCTTATAGGTGGAGCTTTCTACTTCCAGCGATGCTCTCATTTGAAACAGACTCCCTCTGAGACTACCAGGAAAGCTATACCCCAAAAACCTGTTTAAAGACATCAGAGAGGTACTAGGCAGTGAGCATTCAAGAGACCAGCCGCCAGGCGGACAGGAGCTCAGGTGAAACGTGCATTCAGCACCATTTTCCTTTCTACCCCCAAGGCGTTGACCAGTTAACATCGGTTTGTCATTATTACTGTTACTTTATAATAAATTATAATATTTAGAGAGTAAGTCTTCCAACTTTATTCTTTTTAAGTAGAATCTTGGCTGTTCTTTTCCCTTTAAATATCTATAACATAGAATCAGCCTATAAATTCCCTCCCTCCCTCTCTCTCTCTCTCTCTCTCTCTACCTCCTGCCCTTCCTCCTTCCCTCACACATGTACCAAAAAAAAAAACACCTTTCCAGCAAAATTGGTAAAAAATTTGAAAATCAATAAACGCAACTTACCCACAACAGAAAAAGAGAAAAATTCTAATATTTTAACTCTCCGTATACTTTTAACTCTACAGCGCATTATTGTTAATGTTGTTATGGTTGTTATATTATTAATGTTGTTGTTTATGATTTCCTCGCTTCCTGCATCCCGCGCCCGCATCTGGCCTCGCGCCCTTCCCCGCACGCGAAGACGCGCTCCCCGCCTCGGCCCTCGTGGTGGCCCATCGACTGCTTCCTCCTGCTGCTGCTCGCTGCCTTGGTTTCCATGACAACTCTCTCTGGTTTTCTCCATCCCACGCTCGCCCAGCTCCCTGTCCTTCGTGGGCTCACTTGCTTCTGCCTGACCCCCACACGCTAGTGTTTCCTGGGGCTCTGACCTGCCCCCCTCCCCTGACTCCACCGTAGCGCCAGGGCCCAAGCCGGGCAGAGCTCAGACAGGCCCCTCGGAGGAGGCCGGGAGGTGCTCCTGGTGGAAGGAGGCAGGTCACGGAGCTTACAACTTCATCAGAAGGAGAAATGTGCTCAACAGAAGTCGGTAATACCACCTCTACCCCGTGCTGGTGGGGGGGTAGAGCCATCTCCTTCCTTCCTTCCTTCCTTCCTTCCTTCCTTCCTTCCTTCCTTCCTTCCTTCCTTCCTTCCTTCCTTCCTTCCTCCCTCCCTCCCTCCCTCCCTCCCTCCCTCCCTTCCTTCCTTCCTTCCTTCCTTCGAATGCTCATTCCTAAACCTCTAGAAATTGCTCAGACCTATCACCTGAGCGTGTCCAAATCAAAAGGGTGATTGAATTGAAATATCTCACAAATATTCAACCTGTTCTGTAATGAACTTACAAGCCAGCCCTGTCCCATCCTACTGGATGCCGTATCTGCAAATACTATCTTTGCCCCATTTGCTCGGGCCAGAAAGCTAGGAGCCACATAGTCCCTTCTTGGCATGTTCAGCTCAGATGTCACGTTCTCCTGACTGCTCTCCCAGGGATGTTAGCTGCATTCTGTATGTGTGTGTCCATGTGTAGGAATTATTGCTTATGTTACACACATTATTACATCTTTCGGCGTCTCCTCCCCCTTCACCTGCCTGTAAGTCACTCAGCGGCAGACACTGTCTTTGTCACCTCTGAATACCCAGTGCCTGTGTGTAAATATTTTTGAATCAATCTACATATTTCAAGTTTATATGTGGTAACTTTTATTAACGTGGAGCAGGTGGATTGCTGTAGTCGTCACCGAAAGGAAAGGAACCTTGGGACCAGGAAGATCAAGGAAGGCTCCATCGAGGAAGTGCCAGTTAGATAGGATTAGATGACTGGACATGGCAAGGAGGGGAGTCTAGGCTGGTAGTTATTATTGGGGCAAGTTACATAACTTGTATAAGTCTCAGTTTTCTCATATGTAAAATGAGGGTAATTATAGATTCTTTTACTATTCTGTGAGATTTAAATGGGATGGTACTTGTAAAGCACCTTGGAAAATGCCTGGCATACCATAACTACTCAGCAAACACCAGTTCATATTAATGAAAACAGAACTCAAACGCTGGCAGTGCAGGGAGAGGAGAAGAGAGGGGAGGGGAGGGGAGGGGAGGGGAGGGGAGGGGAGGGGAGGGGAGGGGAGGGGAGGGGAGGGGAGGGGAGGGGAGGGGAGGGGAGGGGAGGGGAGGGGAGGGGAGGAGATCTGTGTGGTTTGGAAAACAGCACATGAAGGAGAGTATTGAAAATTTAGACCAGAAAGTGAAGAGAGATTTGATTCTCAGAGGACAGTGAATGCCCTCCTAAGTGGTCTTAATTCTGAAATATGTAATTGTATGAACAATAAGACTTAACTAATGAAAATTGGACAGAGGAGGCTTATAGCTGGCATGCAGGTCTTTACTACCTCAATTCTGTGACCACGGAAGACAGCCCTAATTGATGCCACATCCAGATGTGGCTTCCAAATTCTCCACAGAGGGGTTCAGGCAGGCATTGTCAATCAATCAGGAACCTGCTTCCAATCTCTGAGCAGCAAGCATGTCTGTGGCTCTATTTAATTTTGCTTGTGCAGACATAGTCATAGTAAGGAGACCAACTAGACAATCATTAACCAAATGATGTGAGAGTAATTAAAAGAATAATTATTAGTTAAAAAGCATATTCCTAGTCTCTAACCTGAAATTTCTAGGCTATTCTTTTATCCCTTGCATTAGTATGACCCATCAGAGCTTTCGAAATCCATATACCTGATCTCATTTCATCCTCAGAACACTCCTTGAGGGTTTGAAACCAGACTCACAGAATCCACTTCACAAACAAGCACACTGATGCTGTGTGATGCCTTCAGAATTCTCAGAGTGAATTAGTGTTAGCATCAAACTGGAACCCTGGCCGTGGATACCTAATTCATAACTGAGGCAACAGAGGGCTGATTTTTCTGAGTAGGTTTTGCCCTCTAAGTGTTCCAGTGTGGATTCAATTTGCAATTAACTAACAATCATAAGCTTTATCAGAACCATATTTTCCTTTCTTGTATTGCAATTCCCTTTTAGTTTATTTAGTTCAGCTACTGAGCTTCAGAAGTGATCTTTGAAAAGAATAGATGCTTAATTAATTGCAGGCTCCCTCCTATCTCTTGTCGAGGGAGCCTGTGAAACATTGAATTAATTGATCCCAGAAGCCCGGTAATAGAGGATAATGACTTCTTGTCAACCTCAGCCACACACTGACAACATTAGTTTAGGAGTTGGCAATTTATGTCTCTAACTCTCTTGGACCTCATCGGCTGGTTTTCTGGACGCTCATCAGGAGGCAGGCACAGAATTATTCTATATGTTTGTTAATTAAGACACGTGCAATGTGGCATCACTAGAAAGGCATAACAAGTTGGAACAAACCGTGTTCTAAGGGAATAAGTAGAAATGGAAAGCTGCGCTTTCCCGTAACTGGAACGCTCTCCATCACCCCTTTGTGCACTACAAGTCCCAAAATTTACACTCTTCATCGTCAAGATCAGATTCCTTCTCCCTCCAATAAACTGGCTCTCTTCCTGAACTCTCACTCACAATCACAAGCTTTACCAGATGCACATTTTCCTTTCTTTTATTATAATTCCCTTTTGGTTTATTTAGTTCAGCTATGATCTTTGAAGAAATAGAAGCTTAATTAATTGCAGTTTGCCTCCTGCCTGTTGTCTAGGGAGCTAATACCCTAGAAGGGGTTGGGAAGATATGTTGTGAGCTCCTCACCTTGACCCTGTCCATCAAATGGTTGGGGAAACTGACTGAGCAAAGGTCAAGTGTTTCCTTTCCTGGGGGACTCTGAGCCTTTCTGTCTCCAGGAAGATAATACAGTAATCAGCAGTTCTTGTCTTTTCTGTGCATTTTGACTTCTCATCACATCTTACTTCACTTTCCATTTTGTAGTAAAATGTATCTTTCTTTTTTAACATGTGAAAAGCCTCTCTCTAAAATTAACTCTAAGCTCTTGAGACTGAAGATACAATAGATTAATTCTGTAGATCCCATAATACCCAGCGTAGCACTGAGATTATGTTATTAATTCCATGTTTAAAATGTGGCAATTGAGAGTCAGAGAATTAAGTGAGTTTCTCAGGGTTTCTGCTCTTCACTCTAGGGCTCGTTGGCTATACCACCTTATCTCAGTTTCCTTATCCATAAAATGGAAATATTAATAGAATCTATTTCATTTTTTTAAAATGATGAGTAATTGAGTTAATGCATGGAAAGTCTTTGCTATAGTGATTAGCATAAAATAAATAATCAGTAAAGATCACGTGTATTATTATAGACAGATTAATACATGAAAGGAAATAGAATATAGTGTTGCTACCCAACAAATAACTATTGCAATTTAAGCCTTCAACCAAGTTGTCTTCAGTTCAGCAGCTGTCCTTTTGCCCGTAGTTTATCTGAAACAGGAATAACTTTTTCTCTTGATGACTTCCAGGTAGTTCAGGCAGCCACTAAAAGGCAGTGCAGCTTGACTGGGGAAGACCTTCTATTCCAAGGTATTGGGCTGTAATAGGATTCAACCCTGGGCTCACTGTGTGCTAATCTAGAAAGCTCTATTCCTGCTCTTTATGACCTCCCTCCAGAAAGAAAATATTCTAATTTAGTACTGGGGACTTAGGGTGGAAGAACCTGATTAATTTTAGTATATCTTAGCTTCGCTGCTTTTGTAGACCAGGAAAAGTCACATGGAAGCCTGAAAGAAGGGAATGGAAAAACTATCATATGGACACAAAATTCATTACAAGGTTATAAGTGTTTGAATATTTTAAATACGAAGTTAGGGGTGTGGAATGGGTCAAGAACAAAGATCGGGAATCAGGGAACCAAGGTTCCAGGCCTGGCTAGAGCATTAGTTTGTTGTGTGTGAATTTATTTTCTAAACTGAAAATGGATAACAGCAGCTACCCCATAGGCTGGTGGTGAAGGTCAAGTGAGGTAACGCAGGGGAAGCATCCAGTAAACGTCCATTATTGTCATTAGAAGCGAAGGTCCAATGTTATAATTATTGAAATACCCGAAAAATGTGGCACTCTCAGCATTATTCTAGCCTTTTATTCAGATGGGACATAAAGCAATGTGCTCAATCTACAAAAGCATCGCATAACAGCACAAAAAAATAGAGCCGATTATTCACACTACAATATGCTTCTGATGTTTTAACTCTTCTGCATATTTACCTTGAAAATGGCTAAGTAAATCTTCCTTAGGATACAATTTTTTTCATTATAGGAAAGAGAAGGGCACTGAAGAAACTTTAAACTAAATTTGATTGTTACTTTTGGAGAGTCAATCACAGAGAGTGATTAAAATAACAATATAGCCAATTCAAGCCATGGAAACAGCATTCAATTTGCTAGCGTTAACAAAATTTTCTTCAATTCCGGAGTGTTGAATGGAGACTGTGTATAGTGTGGTTAATAGAGTGGTTAAAAATCAGAAGCTTTGGTTTCAAACCAGGGCACAATGTGTAAGTCTGGAACTTGGAAGCTGCAAAAATTTAGACAAGTATGTAACCCTCTTAGCCTTAGTGTCTTACCAGTAAAATAATATTAGTTTGTGTGGGCTGTAATGAGCACTGAATGAGATGACACATCTATAGATAATGTCTGGCACTTATTACGTATCTAATCTATTTAGATGTTTTGTGTTTTTACCGTTGGACGTAAGGTATTGTTTTACCTTACAGCACCATTACCTAGTGCGGTAGATCGTACAGAATCCTACCTACGTCCATTAACTCTGCTTGACCTCTAGAGATGTGCAGAATGTACGAGCTGCCCAGGGCATTAGAGGTCTCCTAGTTTCAAGCCATCTTTTCCCAGAAGAGTTTCTGATGCTCTAATTAATTATGTTCTCTTTAGAGCCCAGGTCTCTGTACCCCGCTCCCCACAGTTCTCCACCCTCCTCATCGCCTGCGGGCACCTGAGGACACAGTGGAAGGGAATGGACCTAGAGACAAGGAGAGTCCAAAGGGAGATGAGAGAAAAGTTAACCTGTTAGAAAGAGAGCCTGGAATAAATTTACACTTAAACGGGAGAAACATGCCCCTGAGCCCCTTTCAAATAAGCCCATTGCCAAAGGCAATCACTTGCAGCAAAAGAAAGTGTTGAGTTAAATTGAGGCAGGGTAGTAAGAAGCCAGGAAAATTCCTTGGCAGGTGGACTGGGGAAACTGAGACAGACAGCTGTTTCAAGCTGGCCCCAGCCAGCACCCTCACTCGCCTGCCCACTTCTCCCTCAAATGGCCGCTCCCTTAAGCATTAAGCCCTCAGGACCATGAGGTTCTCATGAGCACCAGATACTCTTAGGAACAAAGCCTCAGGTCTGTTGACCACAGAGACAGAGTTTTGATCAAGCTAGAGATAATACGTAGGCCTCAGCTGTGTTTCAGCTTCAGGCCCAGGAAAAAAGCAAAACCAGGCGAAGTGACACGATGGCTGGCATCAGGACCAGATACAATGACCGGTGGACCCCTACCCTGGCGCTGGCCAATCAGTAGAGACCACGACCCTGAGAAGACACACCTGGAAAGCTGATGAGTATTCCATTGAGCTCCTCTCCTGGGACCTCCCCTAGAATTCCTGCTTTTAGAAAACAGATAAAAACTCCTAAGGCAAAGAACCCAGTGTGTTCTCGCCCTCTCTCTCTGGAGCACACCTGCACCTTCCCCCAACCCTTCTTTGCTAAGGCAAGTATCTTTGCTTTCTCCAAGGGCCCCCCTTTTGCCCCTGTAACTTGTTTCCTGAGTCCACAGCTCCCCTCTGGCTCAGTTCTTCTGCTTCTGTGACTTTCTTTCTAAAAGGCCAACAGCCACACCTAGGCACAACTCCTCCTCACATTTCCAAAGGGCCGAGGCAGTTCCACCTGCTCCTAGGCTCGCTCCTGTTGCTGTGTTCTTGCCTCTTCAATCATAAGCCCTTCTTTTGTGTCACGGTCCCCAGCTTTAATAAATGTACTCTCAAAATCACCTGGACCCGTCCTGTAAAATCTTTCCCGCACGAAGTCAAGAACCAAGCACCCACAACACCGCCAACAAAATGAATTAAAAGTTGTGTGTGCCAAGGCGGAACATAATTGCTAACAGTGAGAGATCCATTTAATGAATATCGGCTGAGGTGTAGGTTTATGCACAATAAAATTCTGCATTTGACAGATTTTTACTACTCTGCATTTCAAGTTTGTACAAAAAGCTAATAATTTTTCTCGATAGGCCATTCTTCCCAAATGCATCTAACCAGTGATAAGAACAACAAAAAGGCCACATTCTGTGCCTCAGCCTTTACAGTTCTTCGTATGCTTTTTCTGTTTTTATAATAAAATAAAATTATTCTTTGGGGAAAGCGTTTAATAGGACTGAGCATTGTGTGGAGGAATGTCAGAGCTGGACATGTCCTTAGGGATCATATTAGAGGTCATTTTCACTATGGAAAACAAATACACGAAGGTAATTTATAGCAGAAAAACAGATTCTCCTGTAGAAATGCTTATTAGTTTCTAAATTATAAAGTCTTACACTTGGTAAAAGTAAAGTAGGTGTTCATCTATTTATTATGATTGCAATGCTTTATCTCTACCAACTCCAAGGATAGTAGACTGATGCTTGAAACTACAGTGTTCTTTGTTTCAGGCATTATATGCCGCTAGCACCAAGCAGTGCAAATATAACAGGATTTGGGGGGGAGGGGGACTTACAAGAGAAGTAGTAGAGTGCATATAATCTCCTGAACTCCTATTTCCTGAGACTCAGTCTGGGCATAGTGGTTCTGTAGATATTATGGCCAATGTTCTGAAAGAGAGGGGCCATGGCCTAATGCTTTACGTAGTATAAAGTCAGAGGGACAGGGAACATCTGTGGTACTATTTTAGTGGTGGTCCTTCTGGGACTCCTATAAGTGAATGTCGCTTTGCTTGATGTTGTCCCAAAGGTCCCTTAATGTATCTTCACTTTTTAAAATTATTTTTCTTTTTGATCATTTGTCTGGATGAGTCCACTGCTTTGTCTTCCAACTCACAGATCCGTTCTTCTGTTTCATCCAGCATGCTGTTGAACCCCTCTAGGATAATTTTCACAACGGTGATTGTATTCTTCAGCTCTGTAACTTTTGTTTGGAACTTTCTTATATTTTCTGTGTCTTTGTTGAAGATCTCACTGTGTTCACGTAGTCTACTTCCAAACTCAGGGAGTACCTTTATGACCATTACTTTGAACTCTTTATCAGAGAGATTGCTTATCTTCATTTTATTAATGTCTTTTTCTGGGGTTTTATCTTGTTCTTTTGTTTGGAACATTTTCTTTTACCCCCTCATTTTGTCAGACTCTTTGTGTTTTGCGTATGTTTTTATGTATTAGGTAAATGAACTACCTCTCCTAGTCTCAAAGGGACGGCCTTGGGTAGACAGTGTCACATGGAGCCCAGAAGCACAATCCTGGCTCGTGGGCCCGCCTGCCGTGGCGGGGCTGTTGGCCTTTCCAGCTGTGAGAAAGCAGCTGCTGCTGTGCAGGGCAGTGGGGGGCCTCTCAGTGGGGCACTCTCACTCGCCGGCTCTAACAGGTTAGAAGGGCAATGCCAAAAATGGCATCTTATGGTGCCTGTCGCCACCAGCATTAGCAAGGTAGGATGGGATCACAAAAATGGTGCCTGCCAATGCCTTCCTCCCTGGAGAAAGTCCTAACAGTTTTCTCCCTCTCCAGCAGATGCTGTAAGATTAGTAAGTGGATCTTGCTCACATAGGGTCTAGGCATTTTTTGAACTGGTTGCTTTTGTGCTAGGTCCTGACGTGAGTCTGTGTCTGAGCCCTTTAAGAGAGGGTTCCCCAGTCTCTACTGTTCTATGGTTTTCCTGGACATAATCTTACTTGGTTCTCAAAGCCAGGTTCCTAGAGGTTCATCTGTCCTGTGCAGAATCTAAGGGTTGGGGCGCTTCTCAGAGAAAAGTTCCATACCTTTGAGGTCTTTCACAAGTGTGGATCTCCGTGCGTGGGGAGGCCTTTGGTGAGACCATGTGTCTGTCTGTCCCACCCATCTGGATTCTGCCCTTTTATTCCTTCTTGTAGAGGTTCTGCTTATCCAGTTTTCAGGACTTTTTTGGAGGAAGTTTTTCCATAGGTAGTTGTCTAATTTGTTGTGTCCATGGGAGGAGGTATCCAGGGTCTTCCTGGTCCAGGGTCTTCCTGTGCTGCCGCCTTGGGCTTGCTTCCCTGCGTTTCCTCTTGACCCCAATCCCCCCCCCCCCCCCATGCACTGTCAGGTTCTTCTTTCCAATGCTTAGCTTTCATAACATCATTTTCTCCTACTGGATGGTGCTCAGGTCTGACCAACAGGCTGTGGATTAGGAATCAGTGTGATCTGTCCCTCCACATTTGTGTCTGTCTGTATAAATGAACCATGTTCATGTTACTTAACTGTTGAGTATTTAGTTATTGTGACCCCTCACCCTCCTCGAGATCTCTTGCTCTTGCTCACGCACAGACACATACCCCAAAAGCAAAAGCAAAGCAAAACAAAAATTTTAAAACGGTCCCCAAATAACAATCATTTTTGAATCATTTAAAAATCTTTGGGTAAAGCAAAGATTGCCTATAATCAAAAGTCTAGGTACCGATATACTTTCCAAATGCTCTCCCAGCGTGACACAGCAATCTCCTGTCAGATCTAACATTTGCATCATTTCCTAATCCACACGCAATTTTCTGTTCACTTGCATTATTTTCAAACATAAGTGATGACCGAAAACTACTGCAGATTAAGCATCATATACAAGATCTAGATAAATTACCTGGTTGTAATTCCTCAGCTAATGTTCTTTTTAAAATCAATTGGTATTTTACCTGAGAAAACCACCTTTTGAAATCTTAATGAAAACATATTCCGAGAATGTTAATTTGAAGTACGTCACTCGTTTCCCTACAGCAATACGAGGTGTTGCTTTGTTTATGTGTAATCAGGATCTGCAAAGGGATTTTTTCCATATCACCTTCAGAGGCTGTTTCTTCAAAAGAAAGCACTCTGGCTTTAAGAAACATGTTCAATATATTTCTCTTCATGGTGTAGAAAATGTCAAAGCTGATCAAGAGTGATTTGGGGGCTGATTCCTAATTTAGCTGGACCAGGGTAGAAACTCCTGGCCTGGCATGGTGATAAAATCCAAGGAATTTCTGGATGTGTCTAGGGGCCCCCCTCTCCCATCCACCTCCCCATGTGGCCCCAACATTGTGCTCATTGTGGGAATGTTCCCGGCACTGGGGTTCCTCCTGCATGGCCTCCTGCTTGTGAAACCGCATGCTAACTCACTGAGCTTCATTAATGAGAGAGGGAGAATTGGGACCTCTCCATTAGATCTCAGAGTGAACATGTGGTTTGGAACATTTGTAGATTTTTTTCTTTTTTTGGCTTCCAAGGAGACCCTCACATTCAAAACCAAGGTTGGGGTATAATTGAGGCCTTCCTTGTTGATGATATAACTGCTTTTCATTGCTAAAGCACAAATAATTACTTATAACATAGCAGGATGTTCTGTTTAAAAATTTCAAATAAATGTTCTAGGTATTTTTAGATATGCTTTGCCACAAGCCTTTCTCATTCTCGCCTGGATCAAGTGGCCACTCTTAAAAGACTCAGCATGATGAATACTCCGACAGCTGTTCTATAGACTTGTTCATCTTCATTTCTGCTTTCTTTTTCCACTTGTTGAAGATCGATCTTGTCCCTTCTCTGAAGCCATCTACATCTGAAGTATATGGCGTTCTGGTTTTTCATTAATACAGTTGTTTCATCCAGGGACCCAATCATGAACTTAGTAACTCACTGTGTTTGCTGGTTTTAATCAGCTGAGAGAGCAAAGAGGCTGAGAAGTCTGGTTGTTGAAAGAATGGAGCTTAGAATTCTGGATATTAATTTAGATTTAATGTGGTGCCCAATTCTAACCCTGTCTCAAAGTTGATTTTTCTGCTTATTGAATCTGGGTCTGTCTTTTTCTTTCCTGCCCTCTATAAAAGTTCCAAAATTGTTGGTTACATGGGAAGCTACTATGATTAGAGTGATATCAAGAGTTTTAAGTAATAGACACCTGACATGGCTAATTTAAGACATTTGTTTAAAGGATATTGGCAACACACAGAACCAATGGAAAGGTTAGAGGACCAGTCATAGACATATGCAAAAAGCAATTCATATTTTGCCTTCTTTCCCTGCAAGATTAAAAGTTCTGGGAGAGAGGAACCATTTGCCTGAATTTAGGGCATATGTCTATATCACCAGGCTTTACCTGGGTGATAAGAGAATGGATCTGGCACAAGTAACCTCACAGAAATCCTTAGCTATGGCAGAATATCTCTAGCAGGGTCCCTCATCTGAATTATAGAGAAAATTATTCATGTGGCTGCAATGTTGTGATTTATAAGAAGTATATATTTGGTCATTCAAATTGGGGACAATAGAGAATATGTAAAGTGTGGCTCGTAGATATTTGACATCAAGGAAGGATGCCAACGAGAATTTTCCTATATTCATTTTCAGAGACTTTCTTGAAAGAAAGAAACAACAATTCTTATTTTGAAAACACTGATTAAGATAGCCCCTGCCTCTGTGCAGATAACCCCAAATAAAATCAAGTGTGATGTGATTTGAAATGCTTTCTCAGTCAAGTTATGGAGAATTATGTCTTTGCAAGGGTCATTTTCAGCTATTAAATGTAAAGGTTGACATAAATAGAAACATGACATGAAATTTAGAATCAAAGCTTCAAACTGAATTACCACAAAATGTTACATAAATATTTTAAAGAAATAATATTCTATTACATTTTATTTTAATAATCAATATATAAAATAAAATCTTATTTTAATTGTTATTTTATAATCTCTATTTTAATGTTGTTTATTTTGTCATTAAAACGTTTGAAAGTATTTTATGAGACATGATACATTAAAGCAGTAGGGCTTATTTATAATTTATGGATAAATAAATATGCATATGCCAGACTATAAAATTTATTTGTAAAAAGAATTTTTACTGAAATGTTATTTAATAAAAATGTCTGGAAACCACTTCTTTAATAAGTCAAATATCTTGGGGATGCTATTTGAGATTAATGCTCTTTTGTGTGTATGGACCAATCCATCTAAAATGTATCAGGCAACATGTCAGCCCTAGAATCCACCAGTTAATGCTAAACCATCTCCATGGTTAATAGGTTAATAGGTTAATGTATATTTGAATAGACACCAAATCCTAAACTATTGGACTGATTTTTGGTCAAGAGGGTGTTTCTTTAAACCACAGGTGTTAGCTGGCTTTCAACTCATGAAACCAGTGATCCTATACGAATTTATTACCACATGTTAAATTATAGTAGGGCATCAATGACAAAAGACGAGCAATCCTCTTACGTGCTAGTCATGATCAATGATTGCTAAGGAACTGCTTAACCATAAGGATGCTGGCCATCACGCCCTGTTATCCAACTATCCAACTCCAAGCACAGTTGGCATTAAAAAGCAGAAAGGGACACATGGTGGGTTTGTTAATTCTATGGGGATGAAGGCACCTCCAAAGTCCACTTCTGCTGTATTTCTGCTATATTTCTGTTTTCCAGAATACTAGCGTATTAGAGTAGAAAATCTTCTTTGTAATAACAACAACAGATGTGTGTGTGTGTGTGTGTGTGTGTGTGTGTATATACGTAGCCTTTATTATAGGCCAGGAACTGTTCTAAATATATATTACTATAGGCCAGGAACTGTTCTAAATATATATTACTCCTTTAATTTAGTATCCTCACTTTACAAATGAGGATACTAAGACACAAAGAATGTAATTGACTTGTCCAAAGTTAAACAGCTAATAAGTAGGAGACATAAGATTCAAAATGAGGTAATCCAATTCTAGAACTTGGGCTTCTAAACTATGTGCTGTGGTCCTGGACCAAAGAGTGAATGTCAGAATCAAGGGAAGGAGTTCTTAAAAATTACAGAGGTTCAAGTTGCACTGCAGACCTAGTGATTTAGACTGCACCAGGGACTCTGATATACAAATTTCCACACTACATGCACTTATGCCCACAAACCTTAAGATCTAACGACTTTATCCAATATATTTGTTTTGTGACTAGGAAATGCAATCCCATCTGTGCAGTAAAGTGTTAACTTGACAAGACTGGGCTGCTCAAACCCCATACAGGACTGGTTCTTGACTAGCTCCTGGAATATAACCTCTAAACCCTTGGAATATCTTGCCTGATTAGAGTGTCTTTGTATAGGTGGGAACTTGGGCCATGCCAGATAGTTTATGCTAACAATGTAATAATTTAGGGTGAATATCTGTTTTTATTCACCTGGGGCCCTGGACCATGTGTCAGTTTGACCTCTAGGGGGCAGTAGTGAAGAATGAGTTGCTCGGGTCAGTGCCCCATGTCTATCTGACCTCCACCCTGGACACCAAGGTTCAGGTGAACCTCCTAGGTTGGCAGTGCTTTATAGATGTTGTCACACACTGTTGCTAGAAAAATTAAGCACCGCTATTTGCCTCCGCTGGGAGAAGAGAGCTGAAAGCTTGCACCTGGCTTCTCCTGGAATCTGTCCTATGCACCTTTTACCTTTACTGACTAATCTGCTTTCTTTTGCCGTAATAATCTGTAATCGTGACAGTTTTGCCGAGTTCTGTGAGCTGTCTAGTGAATCATAGGAACTGAAGGTGGTCTTGAGGATCCCAGGCACCCTACCTGGGTTTTTCTTCTTGCTTTTTAATCTGGAATGTGGTATCTATTCCATAATATTTGTTGACTAAATAAACTGCTTCCATAATTAGGAAAGAGATTTTTACCTGGCGAGGCTTCAAGCTGTTCATTATAATTGTGGCGCTAGCTTTGCCCCATCCTTCCTTGCTGTGCCTTTGATTCCTCACCTCCCTGATTTATGGATTTTAGGCTTTTGTCAGCACCAAACCATCTCTGCCGTCTTTCTCAAGGTTTGGGATAAGTGTAAAATGGCCGTTCTTTTATATTAAGTCTGTGACCTATAAATAATGGAATTTCCCCCTTAAATCAGGTGTCAGAGAAGAACTGTGGGGTGAATGACAAAGGAACCTCAGAGGAGAGAGAGATCTCTTCCAACTGAGATGATTATAAAAGCGCAGAGAGGAGATAGAATTTCCATAGCTTCCCAGAAGATAAATTGAAATTAGGTATTTGAAGAGGCAGAGACAAAAGGGCCTTTTTACAGATAAAGAAAAATATGACTAGTCATCAAATTAGGAACTGTTGGTCATAAATTGAGAATGTGGGGTACATACTTGGTTTGGATGAAATCTAGACAGTATTAAGTGAGTCATGATTAAAAAAAAAAAAGACTGGGATTATGTCATGAAGTTCCTCAAACACCAAGCTAAGATGTTTAAATTTTACCCTTAAATCACTGAGAGCTCCTGAAAACTTCAGAAAGAAATAAAATGGTAAATCAGCCCCTTAAGAGGTTTGCAAGCTAGATGGGTTACAATGAGAAAGAAGCTACGGAAGAAAAAACCAATTAGGAGGCTGTTGCAATAAAAGCTGAAAGCAAAACAGCCAAATCTGCTTGTTTGTCTTTAACTTACCACCAGTTTGCAAGGGAACCACGAGTACCTGAGTTATCAAAGGCAGCAATATGTTCATTCTTTTGGAGCCTTGGAACTGGCTTCCTCTTCAAAGGAAGCATTTGGAACCCACTGTAAAATTATATGTCGACTGGGAACCACAGAATTCCCCTGGCGATTTTCCAAGGTCCTTTGAGGTAATAAGAAGGACTTCAGTACAAATCAGGGTGAAATTCCTTCAGTTGTGATGCCTGACAAAATAAATGAGATTTCCTCCTGAATCTTCCAATCCACTGTGGCTTCACTTAGGTGTGTTAGTAGCTTTGCTGATTTATATGGATTCTAAATGTGCAGAGTGGACACAGGCCAGAACTGAGGCAATTATTAAGAAATCCCAAGCCAGAGAATCATTAAAATTTAATAAATTGAACTCTGGAATCAGATTTCCTAAGTTCTGTTTATGGCCAGTAACTTCAGAGGCTCCATTATTTTCATTTCATATCTCTCTCTCCCTGGCAAATCCATCTCTCTCTCTCACTGTCTCTCCAATGGTCCTTCGACTCTGCAGGTCTTCCACTCCAGGATCCTTCCAGATTCTCAGTACCCTTCTTCCCCTTTAGGCCTTCACTATTTGTCTTATCTTATTTCAGTTGTTGTAATCAGCTCCTTCATTCTTTTCTCCCTCTCTTTAGCTTGGCAGAACACTACCTGTTAAATCAAACTCTGCAGCTCCTCCAGGATACACCATCTGTTTTTCTTTACGCCCTGACCACTTCTCAATACCCTGCATTGGTCCCTCCTCTCCCGCCTGCCCTCTTAATGCTGGGTGCCCCTTCTGTGGACGCTGCTCTTGCTATCTCTGCGTGCTTTTGGTTGATCTCATCCCACCTTGGCTTTAGATGCCATCTACACTCTGATGGCTCTCTCTCTCCGAGAGCTCTGTCCTGATCGGCACACACGATCATCTCCCCACCATCTCCGCTTGGATGCTGTGCTAGTTACTTACCTCATCACTCTCAGCCCCAGATCTGCTCTTTGAAACTTTGCTCATTGGTACCCGTCATGGACTCTGAAAACTACACTTCTCAGGCCCCTTGCTCCTGACTTCCTGTTAGAGCCTCCCAGGTGGAGTCTTGATGGTGAATAGAAGGTGGGTAGAGCCAGCCCTTCGGGCTCCTTGCCTCGTGCCCTTGACCCGCCCCTCATTTCGGCGGCAGCGTGGTGAACAGCGCCTTGGCCATTCACGCCCACAGTGCTCCGCCTCGGGGCTTGCCACTGTCCTTCAGCTCCCCTGACTCCTGGCTCCCCCAGGCCTGTGTGCAGACACGGCACAGAACTCCCGGTGGGTTAACCCTCAGCCAGTAGGGTTGGCTGAACACCCCAGCCTCCTGGCCCTCGGCTTAACAGTTCTAGAAGGAATTCTGGATCCTTCTCATAGGAATAATCCACCCCCTACTGCCTAAAATCAATGCATTCATATTTGGGGGTTTCCCCCCCAATCTAATTTTCCCCACTTCCTCTCTCCTGCTTGCTGGGATCGCCTCCTAAGTAAACTACCTGTACCCAAGTCCTCATCCTCTGCTTTCGGGGTAACTCAGACTAAGACGGCGGGAGGATTCCAAGGGCTGCCCTTTTATTGTTCAGTTTCCCTGTAGCCCCTCGGGGTCACTCCTCAATGGCAGCGACTGAGCCAGCTTCAGGCTTCTCTCACGCCTGCTACATCCCCCTTCCTCTACTTTTTCCTGTTTCCTTTTTAAAGTAACACACATGACTTTCTAATATAGCATTTTATTTACTTTTTAATGACATTTATTGTTTATGATTGATCTATCCCCATTCTAATGTAAACTCTTTAAGAATAGGGACCCTTGCTTATTTTAATCACTGATGTATCCCAACTACCAAAAAGGGATCCTGAGCACACAGTAAGTACTCAGTAAACCTATGGAACAGAATAATGATTGGCTTGAGCACTGACATTTCAAGTGGAAAAAGTTGTTGAGCCTCTCAGAATTCAGTTTTCTTACTGATAAAATGTGAAAAATAATAGTGCCTTCTTCATAGGGTCATTATACAGATTAAATGAGTTAGTAGAAGGGCTGAGCACAGTGCCTGGTACATCGTGAACCCTTGGCGCACATTAGTCGTTATTAGTTTGTTGGAGTGTCAGTACTTTCTCCGTGACATCATAAAGATTGGATAATCAGACACACATTCAGGTTTCCTCGGGCAAAAACACAGCAATTAGAAAGATAAGCTACTTAATCATGTTCAATCAGAATGGTTTATGCAGAGCCAACCTAGCTCTGTCACCTTCTGTTTCCCCAACTTGGCTCCATGTTACTTAGGGCGATGTACTGCTTTCCTTGGAGTTCCAGTGAGAATTTATAACTAGGAATATTCAGGTTTTACATGATTAAAATTGAACCTTTGATTCACTCTACCTTCAGGAGAAATTGGTTTATAAATAAAGGCTCTATGCAAGCAGCCAGATAAGAAGTTAATTAATTGAATATTCAGTGTTTACTATGTCCAGAAATTCAATGTTTTATAGAACTTTTTCTCTTTTGATATAAACAACTTTTTCCCCCCAAACAGCCATAGGCTGTTCACTTTCTCTGTTGAAGTGTTGGAGCCACTGACTGTTTGAGGTTGATGTTAGAGATACTGTGCTTCGGCAATGTTATACTCTAGGGTTGGAGAGCAACAATGACGCATCAGAAATAAATCCAGCTCCCCAAAAGGCACAGCCACACAGGATACAAAATACGAAACCAGAGGCTATGTGAGGTGAACTGATATCCTAATCATTACCCAGAAGGTCAGTGGCACAGGCAGGACTGGACACCTGGTTACCTGACCCTGGTATGTTTCTTCATTGTAATGGAAATTTCACAGGCATTGCTGGAAAAATCAAAACCACACATAGAGAGGAATATCTCCTCTTTTAACAAGTCTTCTTGAGTCTTGCCCTTATTATGCAAGGCTTTCATCTTTCTCTTCCCTCTCCCATTGGGCTTGCTCTCTCTTACATTTTTAAAATGCTGCATAAAGAAAAAGAAGAGTTCCCCAAATGGACTACGTGCTGACAACCTCCTGGTGCTGTGAAACGGAGCTGGGGCATCATTATGTTTCAGAATTTCCTGGGTGAGAACCCCGCCTTCTACAATGGTGCTTTCAACTTGGGGGACAAAATGTTCTCTGGAGAAGAAGGTGGGGTGATAAGGGGGAGGCACCGGCCAAATGGCATTAATGAAAAATCAAGAGTCTCTTTGTTAGGAAATGATGCCTTTGCTAACCTGGACTCTTCAAACCAGACTGCAGTTTACAAGTATTTTGGGATCCAACACTTCTGCCCATTGGGAACAGAAAGATAATTTTCCTAGGCACATCAGCAGATGGAATTAAGCTGGAACTGGTGTCCCGTCAGCTGTTCCCATCTGAATGGTGAAGCTCTCCAAGCACTTACTAGAAAAAAAGCATAGCAAGCCCTATACTCTCTCAATTTTGCACCCAAGTTGAATATCAAACTGTGTTTCATAACTCTCTCTTGTCAGGTTTATCCATACTAAATTTTTTTTGTAATCCCTTGTGAAGGCCATATTCTCTACCTCCATGTCTATACATCTGGAGTTTCTTCTACCAAGAACACTCACCACCCCCACCCGGCCCACCACCTATTTTTTTGCCCAGTGGCTAAGAACACTCCTCCCTGAGTTCTAACCCCAGGTCCTACACTTATGGTTTGTGTAACTCTATGGGGAAAGTGCTGGCCCTCTCTGAGCTTTAGTGCCTTCATCGAGAAAATAGGAATGATAACAGTATCTGATAAGATCATCATGGGAAATACATGAGGAAATAACCCATGTAGAATATGTAGGACAGTGACTGGCGGATGGTAAATGCTTAATAAGTGTTAATCTTGGTATTGTTACAATCATTATAAAAGTGCTTGGACTTTGGAGTCAGACACACTTGAATTAAATCTAATTTGAATCTTGACTTGCCCACCTGCTAGATGTGGAATCCCTAGCAAGTTACTTAAGTTTCCTCACTTGTAGAATGTGTATCATCATCATCAAACTTATCCATAGAATGTTGTAAAAATTAAATGAGTTAGCAGCATGCCTAGAAAGCAATTAATAATACTTCATAACTCCATACTTAACAATTCTACTTATTATTTTAAGTCTCAGCTGTGTTGCTACTTTTCCCAGAAAAAAAAAAAAAAATGTCTCTTACCCATTAGGTCAAAATTATATGTCCCTTGACGGAGGTTCTATAGCACCTGGACTTTCTCCTGCCCTGCCTTCCTTGCCATGTTGTCATTCCTGTGTATTTGCCTATTTGCCACCCTAGACTCTGAGCTCCACCGAGGCAGGAATATTGCCTGGTTCATTCCCCATCAGATCCTAACCAGCCAGCACGAGACCTGCTGCCCAGCAGGTACAATGAAATGCTGAAAGCCATTGGTTACGCCACTCTCTTCCCGTCCTGTTTCCTTCCTTCTGTGGATTACAAAGGCGTCCATACAAATCTCTTTAAGAACAATGTCAAGAACTGGCAAGGCATGGGGTTGCAGGGCCTTTTGTTAGACAACATAGACTTTAAACATTTTTTAATTTAGTTGTCAGTCATCTAAAAGTCTGAGGATTTAATAATCAAATTCAGATTTCTGATTTCTCATAAAAAATTGCAAGATTTGACAAGGCTGGAGCTCAAAAAGTTCAAAGTTCTACCTTGCAATAATAGGGTAGAGCCAGATGGTAGCTGCCCCTTATTAGATGGTTTGTGGAAGTCCTCATTTAGCCTGTTTCACTCATATGTGTTACCCTTCTGGCCTTTAAATGCATTTGATTTTGAAACCACTTCTTTAAAGGCTCTGCCCGTTGGCTAAGTTGAATAAGCAAACTGACATTGGATATGAGGGGAGAGGAGTCAAAAATTGATAAAATCCCATTATCAAGATGGGTATTTTTTATTAAAATCTATTTGACACATAACACTGTGTAATTTAGAGTGTACAACATGTTAATTTGATACATTTATATATTGTAATAGCCATTGTAGAGATGATTAGCACCTCTAGCACCTTACATAATTATCCTTTATTTTATTTTATTTTATTTTATTATTTAATTTATTTTATTTTATTTTATTTTATTATTATTTTTTAGTTCTTAGAATCATTCAATTGTAGTCTCTTAGCAAGTTTGGTGATTTAAATAAAATATTGTTGTCTATATTCAGTATACTGTGCATTAGATCTCTAGAGTTTATTTACAACTTGTTGGAAGTTTGCATCCTTTAACAACATCTGCCCTATCCCCCCACTCCCCATCCCCTGGTATCCACCATTTACTCTCTGTTTTTATTAGTTTGGATTTTTTGGATTCCACATATAAGTGGTATCATGCACTGTGTGTCTTTCTCTGCCTGACTTATCTCACTTAGCATAATGGGCTCAGGGTCCATCCATGTTGTCAGAAATGTCAGGATGCCCTTCCTTCTCGTGGCTGGACAATATTCCCTTGTATGTTTATACCACATCGTCTTTACCCATTCACCAATCGATGGGTGCTTAGGTTGTTTCCATATCTTAGCTATTGTAAATAATGCTGCAATCAAGATGAGGGTGCATATATTTCTTTAATGTCCTGTTTGAAGGGTATTTTTCTTAACCTAAAAAATATTTTCATATTATTTAAATTAATATTTATTGAACTGCTATTCTCTATGGAAGGCAAAGTTATAGTAAGTCTCTGAAAATGAGAATGCGTTTAATTCCTCTTATAGTACTCTGTGACTATGTGAATGGTGTCAGTTGCATGGCCAGTATTTGCATTTGAAAATATGGCTAATACTCTGCCGCCACGAACACACCACTAGCACTTAATACAACTCAAGTCAGTTTAAGTGTATAGAGAGTTTAGAACCAACAGACTGAGGTTCATACTGTTTACTAAAAGCATAATCTGGACAATTTTTGAAACTTCTTTGAATTCAGGTTTCTCTTTGTAAAATTTGGATAATAATATTACCTAACTCAATGTGTTATTATAAAGATTAAATGAGCCCGTCCGGGTGTGGCTCAGCGGTTGAGCATCGACCTAGGGTCCAGGCGATCGGGGTTCGATTCCGGTCAGGGCACATGCCCGGGTTGTGGGCTGCAGCCGATCAATGACTCTCTCATCGTTGATGTTTCTATCTCCCTCTCCTTTCCTCTCTCTGAAATCAATAAAGAAATATTTAAAAACAAAAAACAAAAAAAGATTAAATGAGATAATTCATCTAGAATACTTACGTGCTCAGAAATACAGTAAACTTTTTTTTTTTTAATATATCTTTATTGATTTTAGAGAGAGGAAAGGAGAAGGAGAGAGAGAGAGAAACATCAATGATGAGAGAGTCATTGATCGAGCCCGCAACCCGGGCATGTGCCCTGACCAGGAATCGAACCCCGATCACCTGGATCCTAGGTCGATGCTCAACCGCTGAGCCAAGCCCGGCCGGGCTACAGTAAACTTTCAAATGATATTTGTTAATAGCAGTTGAAGCAGAATAAAAGGACTAGATGCTGAAGAGATTAGAGAGAAATAAACATGAGTTTTTGAAGGATAAGAAGCCCCAAGAAGCCATCCATGTTGTTAAAGTGATGCTTTTGAAGTAAATGTAATGCCCATTAGAGGACAATGATATTCTATACCCATAAACCATTTCCTCTCATCCCTGACTTATGGGAACTAATAGAGTAGCATTTATATTATAATTAAAAAATGGAAGAATGGTTTGTTGACAACTAACTTGTTGGGATAAGCAGAAGACATGTATCCTGCCTTTAAACAGATACCTTCCCAGACAAAATATTTACATAATAGTTAAGCTAATGAACTTTGGAATAATATTACTTGAGTTTGAATTCCAGCTCTACTACTTACTAACTGTGTGATATTGGGCAAGTTGTTTAAATGCTGTATGCCTCAGTTTCCACATGAGTAAGATGGGCATAATAATGGAATGTCTCAAAGACTGTTGTGTGGAATGAATAGTTAAAACATGTAAAACACATAGGACAGTGAATAATACATTGTAAGAGCTAAATAACTTCTGGCTCACTTAACATTAGTCTGTATTTAAGATGAATCTAACCAGAGTTAGCATACAGATATTGCCAGAAAATGGTAATACTAATTAATGCACATGAGAATTAAATTTCTTTATTGTATCCTTAATTGTTTTTTGTTATTCTTGATGTGTTTCCCTCAAGTGAACCAGCCAGGAAAATATGCCTAGAGTCATCCTAGAATGTGGAATAAGGACCCAAATTTAATTTCAACCAAAAAAGTGTGTTTTGATCAATACAGACTATTAGAAGGCTGGCAAATCATTAGGTATAAAAGCATTTGTAGGAAGACAAAATGTGGAGGGATAACATGATTGTTAGGGCTCTTACAGCTTTAAGATTTTATGTCAATATCTACTGCCAACATAGAAAAGAATGATCAGACATTTGTATTGCTAGACAATTTAAATTTTTTCTGAAGAAAATTATGATGACAGTGTACTTTTAAGAATTTCTCCAAATTACCCTATAGAAACAGAGAACTAGGGTAGCAAAACTGAACATTCGTCAATAATATCCACAATAAACACAAACTATGGAAGGCTGGAGACAAACAACCAACAGCTATAAATACTGTGTATGCCCTATTAGGATCTGTGCAGCAGGAAGCAGAGGGAAACAATGACATGTTGGATGAAACAGAACAGGAGAATTTCAAAATCACAAGTAGGAAACCGCTGGGAAACATGGAAGATTAATTTAATAAGAACAGGAGACACCAAAAGAGTCTTTGCACACTCCCATTCAGGAGTGAACACAAGGGATTCGTGGTGAGGTCTGAGGGCACCTAAACAAGATGAGCCCCAAGAATTCTCAAAATTGGCCGACTGAACCTCCCTTCCAGGACTAAGAAAAATTACTGACTTTAAAAATCACAAATGAGGTGATATGATATAGAAAATAATTATAAATTTAAAAATTTCATTTCAGAAATGAAGACTAAACTAGAAGGCACCTGAGAGCAAATAAGTACAGCACAGACAGCTTAATGGAGATTAAGTGTTGAAAGAAAGAAAATTGTGAAAATTTTAAAAAGGAGTAAAGAGAAGAATTTGAGACAAAATGGGAGATATAGGAGATAGGCAAAAAATATTAAACATAGGTACAATATAAGACTGTTGAAGCAATGAAACAAAGCAAAAACTAAAAACTATATCTCCAGAACATTTTCTTAAAATAAAAGCAAAACTTGAAACTACATACTGAAAAAATATAGTGCGTACCTGGGAAAATCAGCACAGAGTGAAAAGAAGATATATTCCTGTCAATCTACTGAACTTTACAGAAAAATGGAAAAAAAGTCTTTTGGGTACTTGGGCACTTATAAAGAAAAGAAAATCAAATATGTTATCAGATTTTCCAATAGTGAAACTTTATGCTAGAAGTCAATGGAGTAACAGTTGCAAGATTCTCAAAGAAGGAAACTTGAAGCTATAGATTTTATACCCAGCCAAGCTGACTTTCAAGTAGAAAGGCCACAAATAAACCCATAACATTAAAAATTAAATTCTGAATGTTTGTTGAGTGAGCAGCTATTTTATATTCCACTGGGAGCCTTCACGGTGATGGGCTTGTAACAGGAACTCAAAGAACACTAGCTAGTTGCACTGCATTGCAATAGGTGCTCATTTGCCCAATTGTACAAGCAAAAATGGAAACACAAAACCATAGTTACCTTTTAAGCCTCAGGGAAATAATGAATTTTACTGAAACAGTATGTTACTCCAAGCTTTCCTGAACTTCAAAAATCTGACAAGAAGGAAGTAGTTTTCATCAGAGAGAAGAAAATATTTTATAACATCAAAAGAAAAAAGCTAAAGGCAAAAAAAAAGTGATGAAATAACATTCAAACTGCTCTTTAAATTGTTTTTGTGTCTGTGTATGCCTACAGCAATCAAATTACTTCTAAAGTGACTTCAATCTCTGAATTCCATTTTTCTATGAAAATCTGTGTTAAAAGTATAATATTATTAAAGAACACCAATGAATGTCATTTGCTGTATTTAATTAGGTTCAGTTCATCATAGTTGTAATACATAAATAAATATAATTTTTCTTACTGTGAAACCTATATGCTTATAATGTATAGAGACCTTAATAAAGTACATTTTATATGACAAAACCCTTATCCTTCCAACAGATATTTGTGGTGCATCTACAGTATGCCGATCATTTGAATGAACACTGAGAAACAACAATGAATAAAACAATCTTTGCTCTTGACAGATTTGGTATTTGAGCAGAAAAGAAGGCATGTTAAAAACACTAACACATAAACAAACAAAAAAACAACAAAACAAAAAACACTAACAACCCATCTAATAGCAACTAGAAAAATCATGCTAAAATTATTCAATAGATGATATTGGCTTAAAAATACAGTAGACGCTCAGCTCTTACCAACATGTATCTAATGGACCCACTAGCTCACTCCATATCCTCTATGTTGTTTGTAAACCATACTAACCATTGTCCACAGAACTTGGTTTCAGGGCTATTCTCAGGACATCTGTGGACCTGTGGAATCGTGTACCTAAGAAGAGTCAATTGTTTGTGCCCAAACCTATTAATGCCTGTTGTACATGTTACTATAATTATGAAATTTAATTCAACATTACACAAACTAATAAAATGTGAATGCTAAAAGGAAAAATATAAATAAAATAAAAATCTAATTCTGAAAGTAGGTGAATTAAAAACTCAGTTCAAAACTTAGGGAAAAAAAGCCAAGCACAAGAAAACAGATGAAATTCATGAAAGCAGAATTCAGTTAGAAAACAGAATGTGTATAATTAATGAGTCCAAAAGCTGCTTCTTTAAAAAAATATATATAGAGATCTCTATCTCTCTCTATCTCTCTATCTCTATCTCTATCTCTATCTCTATCTCTATCTCTATCTCTATCATCTCTATCTCTATATAATCTATACCTATACCTATCTATATATGTATATACAAGCTAGTTGCTAACAGAAATAGGAAAAAAGAGAACACACACATATATGAAATTAGAAGTGATGAGCAGGACACAATCTTTAAAATAGGAAATTTAGAGTCACCAGAGACTATTTTGCACAACTCTGTGCAATTAAATCTGAAAACCTAAATAAAATGGGTAATTTTAAAGAAGAATATAATTTATCAAAATTGATCTCAGAAAATCTATCAAGATTACAGATCAATAGAAAAAATAGACAAAATTTTTAAAGAACTCACCCCCAAAAGCATCTTGCCCAGTTTCTTCCACAGGGTAACACTTAAAGTGGATTGAAGCCAACTTGAAGAGGCTCCCACTGGCCAAATGTAGGACCCCTTTGTACTCTGACAAAGATAATAACTGAGAAGGACTGAACAGAAGTGTCTCATCTGTGAAAGTACCAAATCAAACAAACAAACCCTAACTGGTCACTATTGGAGGATCCTACTGGACCAACCTGTTATTTTGAAAAATAGTAAATAGCAGAGAGGAATCAAGTCTTTGTCCTGTATTTCCTATATGAACCCTATCACTGGTGTACAAATAGATGCTAAAGGCAGATTTTGCTTTATTGAAGTATTACAGCTAAGAAATTAATATCATCAATTTGTAATTTGTTATGAATTAATGGATCATGATATGTATAAGCCTGCTAACAACACAGAACGAAAGGCAACCAGATCTCATATTCTCTTGCTATAAGAATAGAATATCACTTATAAATTAGTCTTGCCAAAAAATAAATAAATCAGTCTTCAATCTGATCAAGCTTTTAGGTCCAAAGCAATTTGCAAGAAGGCCGGGGAAACAAGCAGCAAAATCCAGACTGCAGGACTCTCTACAGGATAATAGATCTGGTGTCTTCATTAAACAAAGTAGAAATAAAAAAGAAAGAGAGATGGAGAGAAATTTATAGATTAAAATAAATTTAAGGCACACCTCATTTAGATCCTCATTGAAATGGTAAAAAGAGAAAACATGAAATAATTAGAAATTGGAACATTGACAAATATTTGTTAACATTAAAGAATGATTATTAACTTTGATCTAAGTGTGATAATGTTATTTGTGCCTTTTTTTTTTTTTTTTCTTTTAAAAGAGACCTTTCCTTTTCAATATAAATAAGGAACTATTTACAGATACAATGATGTCTTGAGTTAGCTTCAAATAAGGGGGAGGTAGGAGAAATAGAGAAAACATGATTGTCCATGATTTGAAAATTATTAAAGCTGGTTGCTGGATATATGGGAGTTCATGACACTATCTGTCTGTTTTCGTATATATTTGAAATTTTTCAAAATGTAAAAATTAAAATTAGAGCAGAACCCTTGTGACTATCATGTGATTAGTGTTAACTAAGTTGGGAGAAAGTGCTCTGTTATCTCTACTTTCACGTATCTGAGATCACTCCAACTCCAATTACAAAGGAAGTGTATGTACACCAACAAGGGTGATATTCTCATTCTTTGCTCCTCTGATTCCCCATTTCCACATACTCATTCAGCTTGTAGTTACAGAGCTGCTGATATTGTAAAAATGTTGCTTAGCAACATGTTAATAGGGGAAAACACTTCTTAAAACATTAGGGTTTTTGTCTTTTGAAATGTACTAGTTCAGCATATGATACCTCCCACAGCTCAGTTTAACAAGAGGGAAAATATCAATTCTCTGAATATAGTTGTTGTTTTTTGAATCTTCTTAGCTGGATCTGAATTTAATAAGAATATAAGAAGTGGAGTGGGACAAAGACCTCAGACTATATACAAGTTGCATTGATCTCTTAGGAGAGAGTGGTTTAAGGACTATATACCCTGCCCCCTACAAAGTATCTGGAGTGGGGGTGGAGGTGGTGAGGCCAAGAGGGTGTACAGGGAAAACCCCCTAGTCTCTGTTGTCCGCTCTGTCTTACTGTCCAAAGAAAATGAATCCAGTGTTCAACCATCTAGAAGGTGGGCCCAGCAAGTCACTCTTTAAGCCCCGATTTCTTTTCCAGGAAATCAGGGTATTTGACCAAATGCTCTTGAAGAGCATTTCTAACTGGAACACTGTGCGGAAGAGTCTCAAGGCCACTGTTTCTCAAACTCCAAGGTATCAGCTGTGCCTTTCCTGGGCATCTTATGACCATGCAGGTTCTGATTCATCAGGCCTTATGTAGGGCCTTGAGTTTTTGCATTTGTAACAAGTTCCCAGGAAATGCTGATGCTGCTGGTCAGGGGGAGTCACACTTTTAGAGCAAGGCTCTAGGTCAATCCGAATGAGCAGAGGCGGGAACATGTCACTTGTCAACCTTGCCGTGGCGTATGGTTAGGAGGACAGCTCGAGCGTCAAAGAGACTTAGCTGTGCCTGGGTGTTACGGGGCCGCCCGGGCTTCGTGTTCTTCATCCACAGAGTGGAAAGCGTGGGCCTTTTTTGAGATGATTGAATGAGATGATAGTATCACTTGTAATGTCCGTAGCCAAGCGCAGAGTAAGTAGTCTGCAGATAATATTATTGGCATAAAGAAAAGCCAGAGAGCGTTTGTGAAGGATCATGTTGCGGTGTGAGTCTTTGCCTCCTTATTTATGAGTGAGGCAGTGTGAAAAACTGAAAACCGGGCTGATTCGGAATGTAGGTTCTCCCTGTCACCGTTGCAAATGTGGCAGCCAAACCCTTTACTGGGCCTCAGTTTACACACTTGTCCAGTGAAAATGTTGGACTCATTCCTGCCTGGTTCAAACATCCCAGGACTGTGTTTTAGCTCCCCTGGATGACTCAGTGCCTTGAGCTGCACCAACAAGCTCCAAGGAATCAGCTCCCCATTTAATAAACTGTGAGGGAGAGGAATGGTAGGTGGCAGAGAGCTTATCAAAATTGGATGAAAAGCCCAGACCCAAAAGAATCTGCCAAGCAGGGGATCTATTTTAAAACCCAGTCATTTTTAGCATCAGAGAGCCAGGGCAGTGATTTAATTACTGATGGGCTCCATGAGAGGCAAATTTGGAGCCAGCACCCCTGAATCAGGGCAAAGAGCGGATTACCCAGCTCTGGGGAGAGCAGGTCTTCTGAAGCTTCCCACTACCTTTCCTATTCGTGCATTTCCTTGAGTCTCTGATGTGCAGAGCTTTAGATTTTTAAACAAATATGCTTGGGGCTCTATGACTTTGTCCATTTTCTGCAGGATTTTCTAAGCATCTGTCAGCTTCTGTCTGAATCATACGTGAACGTGCATATGAGTCACTTCCTCCCCATTTCACGCCCCGGTCCCCACTCTTCCACAGACACCTTCACCGCCACCACCATTTGGAAAGAATAAATGAAACTGGAGATTTTGTGGTGATTATCATAGTAAAATGTGCTCAGAATGAATTGGGGAGATTTCCCCATGAGAGGAATTCTGTGGGATCCTTAAGGTCCATTTGGGGCTGGCATTGAGAGAGCAGCTCATTCTAGAGAGAGTTTGACAGCTGACATGACCTCTCTGAACCAGAAGGGAATTTGGGATTGTGTGGGCCTCAGTGTGATGATTAAGAAAATCCTGGATTCTTAGAGAGGGAAGGCATCACAAACATTACTTAATGAAACCTAAGTAATTTGATAACAAGACAGGTTTTGAGTGGGATACTTTTGGCCCAGATTCCAGCTTTATCAGAAACCAAATTTGCTTAATGAAATGGGTAACCTTGGACAAGTCACTTCATCTCCTTAATCCGCTTTTCCCTCTCATGTAAAAAGGGTAAATACCTTTTGTCCCAGGGTTCTTGTAAAGATAAAATGAGATTTCACATTTAAAATAAAATACTTAGGATGGTGCCTGGAACAATATTTTAGTAATAGTAACAGCAACAACATCTGAAAATTTTCCTAATGAGTGGATTTTCAGGTCCTTCACTAACTCCCCTAGTGTAGGATTTAGGGAAGAGGTATCAATAGGCAGCTTATGGGCTGGATTCCACCTGCAGAACTGCAGTGGTCAAGGTGATTTTTTGTTATTTTTATTTGCCAGTATTTTTAATTTGGGGGGGGGGGAGGATTTTATAGTTTTGCATCATAATCTAAATTTTTTGAAACTTTTTGAAATATCACATCTGGCAAACACCAAACCCATATCCCTGCAATATAGTAATCAGTATGCCATTTTTCCGCTATTTGCTGCAGTCTTCCCTATTCCCTGCTGTATTACTGTTGCACTACTTTGCTTCATATGCATTGCCTTTTGTGTTCGAGTTAGTATTTGTGTCTGCCATTCTATGGTGCCTGGAATATAACAGCATGCTTTAGTGTGGCCTGACTGGCAACATCCACCAATAATTTGAGAAAATATCATGCAACAGGGTACATTATTAGAGTAACCCATTTGGGGGGTACCTGCCCAGGTCATACTCTATTCTTTAAAATTATTTGCTCTTCCCACACATGGCCCTGCTGAAGGGAGAGGTGTTAGCCAGAAAGCACCAGGTACCTTGTGAAACCTTCTTTACCTTAGTCACAGATGGACGGAGCAGAAGCCATCACCTGATCCAAAATAAACCGGTCAGATTCTCACTCTTATAAGTTTTGAAGTGTGAGAGTGAGAAGCTGGATCTGTGTCTGGTGATAGCAGCACTGGAACTAGAAACTCATGCAGAATTGGGGCTAAGTAGAGGTGGCAGGAGACAAAAACAGAGGCCATGCAAACAAAGTCCCAGAGAAGCTGATGGTAGCCAGGAGTCACCTGAGGAAGTCAATCTGCTAAGAGAAATTAGAAAACAGAAGAGACCTGCAGAAATGAGCAGTGGAAATAACTCTGCCACCTCCCAGAAAGACAAAGGGTATCCATCCATTCCTGACCTTCCAGTCCCTGGAGCTGGGCAGACCAGTTGTCTTTGCCATCTTCAATCACTCATTCCTTGATCACCTTTTTTATTTATAGGACAGCATCCTCTCCAATATTTTTCTGACTTTCAAAATACTTCTCTCCATCTCCTTTGTTGGCTTCTTCTCCTACACTTGACCTCAAAATGTGGAGTTTCCTGGACTCCATTGTAAGGTCCCTTCTCTACTCACATTAGCCCTGTTATGGACTGAATGTTTATGTTGTGCCCCCCACCCCCCAAGTTCATACATTGAAATCTAATTCCCAATATGATGGTATTTGGAAGTGGGGCCTTTGAGAAGTGATTAGGTCATGAGGGTGGAACCCTCATATATGGGATCAGTGCCCTAATAAAAGAACCCCCCAAGAGCTCCCTCACCATGTTCACCATGTGAGGATGCATCGGGAAGATAGCTATCTATAAACCAGGATGCAAGCTCTCTCCAGACACTGAATCTGCCCGTTCCTTGATCTTGAATTTTCCAGCTTCTAGAACTGTGACATAAATGTCTGTTGTTTGTTTATAAGCAACCCAATCAATGATACTCTGCTATAGTGGCCTGAATGGACTAAGACATATGCTTCAGATGATCTCTATTTAATACTAGTTATATGCCGACATATCTTAGGTTTTATGTACATATTCATGTTTTTTTAATTGTCCTTATTAGAATGTGGGGTCTGTCTTCTTAGGCAAACTTCATCTGTCTGGTTTACAGCAATGTGACACAAAGTAGACAGTCAATAAATTTGTGTTAAATGAATGGATGAAAGAATGAATGAACTAGATTTGTATCTCTTGCCCAGACCTAAGCTGAGTCAAACACCCAGCACAGATTCTAGAACATAGTAAGTGTTCAATAAAAATATGTTCAGTGAATGAGTGGCCACCCATGATATGCTTTATTTTATTCTGTCCACAAACCTCACTTTTATGTGAGCAGCTTAATTTGGTTTTGGTTTCTTACACTCAAAGAGCCTTGACTTTGACAATTATAGTGCTGAACAGAAATTTTTAATTTGTAGGTGATTTTGCAACTGATAGGCTTGGAAGAAACAGCCTTCAAGGATGACTTTATAATGACATTAATCGTGTACATTTTTATAGTTTACAATGTGCATTTACATCCATTATCACAATTAATTCTCAAAATAAGCTTGCTCAGCAAAAGTCAGCTGAGACAGAGTTGTCAGAACAGCTGATGGCAAACAGCGAAACAGGAGGATCAGAGCTCAGGTTTTCTGTTTACCAGCCCCTTGCTCTACTGATAAACCACAAGGCCTCCATTGTTAAACTTGTACTGCTGCTATTACTAGTACTAGCTATGATTTATTGAGCATTTACTACATCCCAGGCTCTGAGCTATGTGCCTTTCATTACTTAGATCAGTTAAACTTCTTGACAACCCTATGGGCTTGATACTTTTATTGTTCTCTTATGACAGGTGAAGAAACAGAGACATAGAGATGTCAGAGAGCTAAGGAATGGGCAAGCCAAGATGTGAGCCCAGGTTTTTCTGATCCCTGAACCCAAACTACAAATTACTATGCCATGGCCCTGCTTGCTACAAAGACGCAAAAGGAAAACATCTGGGAGTTTGGAAATCCCTCACGCAGAATAACCCAGGGTCATGTTGTTGGTAATAATTCCAAACCCTTTCAGGTACAGTGTAGGGTCATCCAAAACCTTGTGAGAACAGGAAGCACAGAAAGATGTGACCGAATGTGAGCGGCTCGCTTCACCAGCATCCTCTCTGATGCAGGGACTTCATTAATGCACTTAATTGTCGTGAGATATGTCATGAGATTATTCAGAGCCTTGGCTGTGCATTCTTTCCTATTGTTAAGCGTGTTAATTTGCAGTGATGCTCAAGATGCCAGCTGAATAAAAACAGGCTAAATGAAATCTCTGTTCTTTTCAGAGTTGGAGGAAAGGTAATCACACCGCGTAATTTGATTTTCATGTACTGCTTCCCCCTCTCCTTTTCAAACACACACACTCTTTATAAATAGGTGAAGGTGTGTGATTATTTGTTGAGTGTAGGAAGGCTGATTATCACCCAATGTGGGAAAGGGGACTCTGTGGAGCTTTTCTGCATGTGGTGAATTCCTGGATTTTCTTCTATTTAAGTTAAAAAGAAAGGAGGGAGTTATTCCATGAGTAACTCTGTAAGGCATTGTGTAAGGATCTCTCATACCCATTCTTTAACTGAATATTCAGAAAGCTCCTGGGTGTAGCGTGTATGCTCCCATTTTGCAGAGGAAAGAAGCCTTAACTTGGTTCCCCTGTGACAGGAACTGAGAGAATAGTTAAAACACCCAACTGCCACATCTAGGGATATCCCAACAAGACATATTAAGAGATAGGGGGACAGGTAGAGAAAGGAATGGGGATAGTGGTGGGGCTGTGGAGATGGGATTATGTTATGTTTGTATCAGAGAACCCAAGTTCCTCTATTCCCAAACCAGATGTGATTATAATTGAATTAGATAGTGAAGCAAATGCTTATCGAGTTTACAGTATATTTTGTTACCTAATTCAAACTTACAGATCATAAGTAATAATAACTTGCATTTTCAAGTTCAAAGTTGTTTTTTAAATTTCCCCCAAGTTGATTTAATCACATTTTAGTAGTTATTTTGCCCTTCTTTCAACCTTCCAAATCTGAGGTTTGGTTAAAAAGCAAATTATAAAGAGCCTAACCCTCTTGTCACTGGACTTCACAGGGAATGGCTTTTCAAATCATCTTTCACTCAGTTCACACTCTGAAAGATCAAAGAACTCTGCTATATGCCCATTCCAGAAGTCCCTCTGGGATTAGCCCATCATGAATATAAATCATTGTGTTTGCTATGTTTCCAAAATACCCATTCATCATCCATTTTAGCATTGTTCAGAGACATGGGGTCAACTCAGCGCTCACCTTCACGGGGCTTCGTGCTTCTGTTTGTGCAGCCAGGAGGGCACTGGAGACAGTTAGCTGCTCGCCGCTGTGGCTGCAGCCAAAGGCCTCCCCCACGGCGATGAGAAGTGTGCCCCGGAGGGAGCTCCATTCAGGCATCCCGTGGCACTCGACCCAGGAGGTGGCCCTCCTTCCACCCTCCAACTCACATCCTCTTTTGTGTAGCAAAACAAAGGCAAACAATGGCCACCTTCTGTCCCCTGGAGGTGACAAGCAGAGGAAAAGTAGAAAGCTAGCTTTTGAAAACTCAGCCATTGAACTCACTGCCACCCCAAGAACCTGACCTGAATCCACTTTCTGCCAACCACAGGAGGCTATTGTCCTTGTGTTTAAGCAGCTGACAGCTTGGAAGGAGACCACCAAGTGGGAAGGGAATTGCCTTCCTAAAGAGTCTTAAAGAATATCAAAGCTGGAAGGTCTCTAACTGATTATTGAGCCCAACCTCCTTAATTTATAAATAAAACCCTGAAGACAAGAAGGAGTTAGTCTAACCCGTGCAGCCCAATGCAGGCTCCCCCAGATATCATCAGAACCACCAGTTGGTAAGTCAGAGCCGAGGGCCTCACGCACGGGGTTAGAGAAAACACGGCTACCTGGGCAGTCCTGATTGCATCCCAGAGGGGCGAGGGCAGCTAGGGTATTTGTTGAGACTTTGAAGTTTGGTTTAGGGGGGTCCTTCAAGGGAATGGGGGCTTTTGTTAGGATTGGTTGAGGATCATGATATAGTAGTTTGCCATTGGTAGACACTACAAGGCAAGGATTTTAAGATGAGCTACTGAAGGAGTCTTGGGGTATAAACAGCCAATGTTTTCCATTAAAGAGTGGTGGATCTTTCAGAAAGTTCTTGGAATGCACAAAACAGTGATTTGCAACTTGCATCTTTCTGGGAAAATGTTTTGGGGTAGTGAATCTATGCTGATGAAGACAGGGGACTAGTAGGGTCATGTCAAAGTAGACAGTAAGCAGTGTGGGCGTAGATAATTTTCAGCATCAGAATTCAAGTCCTCAGTTTACACATGAACCTTGCTCCAACCAAGCCACACCCCCTTCACTACAGTAGATGAACTGGGGCCAGGTTCTAATTCCCCACCCACTGCCCATGTTATGACCAAAGATTGTATTATCTGAGCCAAAAAACTAAAACCGGTCTCTGGACTTACTATTATTATTTTTTAATATTGAGGGAAGACAGCGAAAGATTGGGATTCGTTAGAGAATCTGTGTTTGAGAGGAGCCTCAGAGAGGAGTTCTGGGAAGGCTCCCTGAGGAGGTGATGTTTGAGATGTGGCCAGAATATGCGGAGAACCTGGGAGCTCTCCAAGCCCAAGCGGGAGGAGAGCGATTGGAAAAGAAGCCGACAGCTTGGAGTTTGAGGGCAGGAACCTGGCTGCAGCCCGGTGGGCAAGAGGGGCGAGGCAGGAGGTGAGCCGAGGCTGGAAGGCAGGCCAGGGCCTGCGGAACTTTCCAGTGCCTGAGTGGGATGGGTTGTTCCTGCTCTTTCATATGCAAAATAGGCTCGTCTAGGTTACCTGGGGCTCCCCCCAGTTGGAGCCATTCTTCCAGGAGTGGTGAAGGCCCTGTCCAGATTTTCCAGGGAGAGGGGCTGGGAGATACTTAGACATTCAGTTATTCATTTTTCCCGGAGCAAAGTAAGAAACAGCATCAACTGAGCCAGCTGTGGGGCTTCACAGGGCAGTAAATCATCTGTGTTTCTTTTGGTTCATTTGCAAGAAATGCCTGTGATTCTAGGATATTCTCCTCTTATTCTCAGCCATTATCACATTCCAAGATTCATTTTCATTTTCTAATGTAGAGCTGGATGGGTTTTATGGCATCTCAGCTAGAGAAAAATGAAAATGAATGTACAAAATGAAGGACAAGATTTATTTCTTCCTAAAGCAGAAACAGCTACAACAACAAAACCTTTTAGTGGGATTTAATTAGGCACACTATTTTCTTTGTAAATGTATCCACAGGTGCTAATTGGACAATTCACATCATCTACAGCCAGTATTATCAACAGGTGATGATTAAGACATTTTAAGAGCCTTGCTTGATACTTACAAGAAATCACTTAGTTGTTTATATGAAAGCTTACCAAGGCTTTGTAACAGATCTGAAAAGCCAGGAAATCCATGAGTAATAGAAAATAGCAAAGCGTTCAGTTCATCAACTGGAACACTCATTTTTATTTTGTAAATTCAAACAAAGTGAGGGTTCTAAGCAAAAAACAAACAAACCAAAAACCTCATAGACACAGACAGCGATATGGTGATTGCCAGAGGGAAAGGGGGATGGGGGGAGGCAGAAGAGGGTATTAGGGGATAAATGATGGACCGAGACTTTGACTTGGGGTGATGAACACACAATACAATATACAGATGATATATTATAGAATTGTATACCTGACACCTATATAATTTTATTAACCAATGTCACCCCAATACATTCAATAAAAATTTTAAAAAATCCTAACACAGGAAAGTATTTGTGTACTGACATTTGGGTGTATGTGAACTGTTTTAAAACTCATTCTCTTGTTATTATTACATCTCAGGAAATGAACACCCTTGTTGCAGATCAAATCATTGGGCAGGGGCAGGAGAAGTTCCCATGTTAGTTTCAGGACAGGCTAGGTCACTGCGCATGCTCTGGGAGGCAGGGTTGCTCGGCAGGTAAGTGTGAATTTTCAGTTCTGAATCTCATTTCTATCCATTTTTCCCCCCTGAAGTTACCCTATATATCTAAATAATATGCCTGTGCACCATTTCTTGATTTACCAACTTTAGGCAATGTTTTTTACTCCATTCTATGATAATTGAAGATTTATTTCTTCCATCATGCTTCTCTGTTATCCCCTTCTCTTTCCACAATGCATGATGATTATATTAATATTTTTAGTTCTTCTGTTGCTTATTTTCACAAGTTTTAAATAATGCTCTTACACATATGTTTCTTGTTCTATCAGTTTTAGAAATTATCTGGACTTCTCTCTACAACATGAAGATATGCCTCCCTGACTTCTGAATTCTGTTTCTGTATGTTGGGAAAATATCTTAAGAAAAAGTTGCTAAAAGTAGAGCATGCAATGGGGGACCTTGTGCATGTGACCTACGGAGGGCGTGCTTCCAGGGCAATCCTGCAGAGGAGTGAGGGAAGCCGGGCAGGGAAGGGGCAAGCCAGGGAGAATATGGTTTTCAGCTGGGGTCTAGCTTCAGCTTGTTCCCTGGGGCAGCCTTGGAGTGTGAATGATAAGGTCACCCTTTAGAAGGCCCTTATCAGGCAGTCATTAGCTGTAGGCCACCTGCAAAAGGAGAACCATGACTTCCTGCTAGGGCACACCTTGTCAGACAAAGGCAATGCTTCAGAGAAGGGGACAGCTACTCTCAGAGCTAGAGGATGGGTGCACAAGCCAGGGTCTGCTGGAGCACCAACTAGCTTGCACACGTAGGTGGTGATGAGAAGAATCTGATGAAGACAACACCTCTGCTTCCTCATCAACTCTTACATTTATTTTAGATTCATGTTTACAAAGTGTTTTCACTTGTGTTTTTCATTCGGTCTTCACATACATCACCACTGCCACCAACAACAATACCAACACCAACATCATCAACAAAACCATAGGAGGTAATGTTGTTGCTGTTCTCTCTCTTTAAAAATTAAATACAACAGGGCCTCAAATACCTTCATTTTATTCAACATTGCTTTGTTATAACATGGATGAAATGCCGGAGGAACTTGACTTTTGTTTATATCAATTAACTTATGATAACATTGGTTTTGTCATGCATTGTTTCATGTAAGGTCACAGAGCCTATAGATGACACTGGGTGAGGACTTACTGTAGGTGATTCCAAAGTGGTTATGTGACGTCTCCAATACCCATAGTAACTGGAAAAACTGGGACCTGATTCCAGATGATCTCATTCCAAATCTAGTTCGTGTGTGAATATCCTTGGTTTCTTTCTTCATAGTGATTTGCATTAAATCCTTTTGCCATATGTTTATGTTTCCTCCATAGTTGGCCTAACTTTGTAGTTGCACTTTTTTTTTTTCCCTAAACACAATTTTTTTTTTAAACTTTGCATTTCAGATTGCTCTCTCAGTCTTCCTGGTAGTCTCATTCATTTTGTTGTATTACTCCTCTATCAGCCAGGACACTTTGAAGCCACAGAGAACAGATGATCTAAACCTGGCCTAAGCCATGGAGAAATTTACTGCTTCGTATGCAATATCTAGAGTCACAGGAGTCCCATATCAATCCTGCCGAGTCATCTGTGTCACGACCAGGCTCCCTCCTTCACCCTTTGCCTCCTCCTGGGTAGTGGTTTTCCCTTTTAGGTCAGTCATGCCAGGACTGCCCAAGAGGCTGCTGTAGCTTCAGGCTTCAGGCTTCACATTCTCACCAGGGGTTTCCTGTGCAGAAAAGGGGCAGTTTCTTTTTGTCTTTTTAATATATCTTTATTGATCTTAGAGAGAAGAAAGGAGACGGGGAGAGAGAGAAACATCAATGATGAGAGAATCATTGACTGGCTGCCTCCTGCATGCCCCCCGACTGGGGATCGAGCCCGCAACCCGGGCATGTGCCCTGACCAGGAATCGAACTACGATCTCCTGGATCCTAGGTAGATGCTCAACCGCTGAGCCACGCCAGGCTGGGCTTTTTTTTTAATAAGGGGCAGTTTCTAGTCAGTCATCTTTGTTAGAAAGGAGGAAGGAAATATGTCTCTGAGCCCCCAATTCTCCTTGGGCCCTGTTGACCAGGATTAGCTATATAAACTTTGCTTTCAGCAAAGGGAGCTGGAAAATTAAGGACCTGGCAGTTTCAGCTGTGTGTATGTTTGTGCATATACATGTGTGTGCACGTGTGTGTGTGTGTGTGTGTGAGGGATTCTCTGTCAGCAAGAAAAATAAAATGGGAAGGGTTTTTAGAAGGGCATCTAAGAGCCTTTTCCTCCAGCATCTCTTCCCACCATTAACACACAAACACACAGAACAATGATAGATGATGATAGAGAGATGATAGATGATAGACAGATAGATAGATGATAGATAGATAGATAGATAGATGATAGATAGATAGATAGATAGACAGATGATAGATGATTCACTCAGCTTGCCTCCTTTTGTGTATAACCTGTTAGTTTCCTGTTAGTGAACTGTAAGTACCAATTAATGAGGTGAATTTTTGTTGTTGTAGCTTTTTTTTCTTTACCTTGAGGTTCTGCTAATAGAGCACAAAGTGATCTGGCAGTAATTTTGTAATTCCATTTAGTGAAACAGAGTACAAAATGCAAGTCTTCAGCCTGTCTCACCCTAACATGCATCTATATATGGTCTGTGAGTTAACCATTCTTAGGCCGACCTTGGCAAATACACCGTTCACTGCTGTGATTACATATTGTCCGGTTTATTCTCCTTGGAGAATTATGGGGTGGGATGTGTGCACGTTGGAAGGAAAGAGTTATAGAACAGAGGGAGCAATGTGGATAGACATTTAATTAAGGAAGGGCGAGAGCTGACACACACAATTCTGAAACAACTGTGGGCAAAAACGAAGTTCATTGGCAGAAGGGGCAAGTGCCCAGTGCGCTCCTCAGATTGCAGAGGTCAACAGGAGCGCTTGTTGGCTCAGATAAATAAAGCCGAACGTAGGGGTGTCCCTGACTTCAGGCTTTGCTGGAGCGAAGTCTCAAACACTGTCACTGGGACCCGGTAATCTGCTTTCCTCCCTCCGTTAACATATTTTGCAGGTTTGGATAGTGGCAGCAGGGTGGCAGCGCCTCTTGGTTCACACCCTTTTACGTTCAAGTGGGGGGAGGAGGAGAAGCTCCTCTTTTTTAGCAGCTTCTTCAAAGGGCCTGAGATTCCCTCGGCTTGGCCAGTTTGAACGGGCCCAGAGAAGGGGAAACTTTCAGCTTAGATGCGAGTCACCCTCCCGTTAGCGACGGTGACCCATACTAAGCGCACAGGTTAGAAGTGGGGTTGAGGGTGACTTGCCCGAAGAAAGGGCAGTAGAAAGAACGAGCAACGGGCTTTAGGACAACATATGTCCACTCTAACGTTTTAAGGGGAGAGTGACCGCTCAAGTCTAGAAAGCTCAGCATCAGCTGGGTCGTGCTTCTTGAGGAAAGGGAGTTTCACCAGCAAAAGAAAAATCCTCCTGTGCTGGTTTGGCTACATCTCTGAAAGTACTTGCTGTACCGAGATTCACACAAGCCAGCTGGTTTTGTCCCCGTGCACGTTAGAGTGTGGCAAAGAAAACGCTGTGGCACAGTTTCTTCCTGAGGCCCACGTGACTTCAGAAAGCGACTTGAAGCTCTCCTAAACGCATCTCCCTTCCAGAACAAGTGGTAAATAAAACATAAACCACTTTGTACTTGCTTCAGATTTTGGTGTAGATGGAAGGCAATTTACTTTCCGCTGAAAACGAAATTCCTGGCAAAAAGCAATGCCCGTTAACAAATGGAACAGGCCCCTGGTGACAAGATGGAGGCGTGCAACTGGGTACATTTGTCATTTTAACTCCAGGGGCTGACTTGAGGTATTTTAATCATGCTAACGTAGAATTGCAGGTAGAAACAGCATCATATTTGATATGGGAAAGAATGCCAGCATCATTCCTTTGAACAGATTACTTTCTGTATGTCAGTATTTGATAAGTCAATAGTCTTTATTTACTTGATTGCTAGATATCTAAAAAAATATATAAATGGCCACCGCTTTTCAAATTTATCTTTCCACCCTTATACCTGCAAATCATTCCTCTAATTGCATCGTTCTAACTAAGCTGTCCCTCTGCTCAAGCACCTTCAAAGGCTCTTATTGTCCACAGAAGAGCTCTGACTCAATAGCTAGATATTTAAGGCCTTCTGCAGGAGAGGTCTCAGGTACTTTCCTTGACTTAATTGTCACCATTTTTGTATTAATCAGGAGGGGCTAGTTTATGTTGTATACCTTAGTTTTCTATTGCTGTTTAACAAAATTACCACGAACTTCACAGCTGAAAGAAACGTTTATTTATTATCTCACAGTTTCTGGGGGGTCAGAAATGTGGGCATAGCTTAATTGATTCTTCTGCTCATGGTATCACAGGCTACAGTTTAGGCATAGGCTGGGCTGCTACCCTTTCGGGGACTTGGGGGCATCTTCCAAACTTACATGGTGGTTGGCAGAATTCAATTCTTTGCAGTTGTAGGTGGGTGAAGAAGTTTCTGTCTTTCCTGTGGCTGTCGGCTGGAGGTCACTCATAGCTCCTAAAGGCCCACCACAATTCCTTGCCACCTGTCCTTCTCATACCATGGAAACTTTCTCCTTCAAAGCCAGAGGGGGAATCTGTTAAGATGGTGTCTCATGACACATATGTAATCACAGGAGTGATTTTTCCATCAGCTTTGCCATATTCTAGTGATTAGAGGCAGGTCACTACTCAGTGGGAGAAGATGACAAATGTGTGGGTACCAGGGGGCAGGAATCATGGAGATCATCTGAGAATTCTGCTTACCGTACTGTGGAAACAAACAACTCCTAAATTTTAGTGCCTTAAATCAACAAAGGCTTATGTCTGTCGTGAATTGGCTGTGGGAACTTCGCTCTGCATCATTGGCAGGGAGTCAGTCTGAAGGAGGCTCCAACTCCGTACTCCATTACTGCCAACGTAGGAAAAATGAAAGGTAGTAAATCTGGCTTTCACTCAAATCTCTGTGTTTGAAGCAAGGGTCATGGCAACCTCTAATTTTAAGGGGTCAAGGAAGGGTACCTCTTCTTGATGTCCAGACATAGAACTAAAAATATTTGGTGAGGAGCACAAATGAGGACTGGCTTCTCCAACAAAATGTCTTCTTGTTATGTTCTGGATATTGTTGACTGTTTCTCTCCTCGTGTAACTGGTTCATCGTAGTTTTTCAACCTGAATCACCTTTTCTCCACATTCCTGTTTCCAAATTCCTTCCATACTCAAGATCCAACTCAAAAGCCACTTTGTCAGCAAACTGTTTTCTGATTTTTCCCATTAAAATTACTTTCCCCTTCTTGGGTCTATCATAATGCTTCTCTCTGCTTTTTCCATTTACCTTGTATGACATTTATAATTTCCTAATTTTATCCCAGTTAACTATTTTAGATGCCTTAGCTCCCATATTGGGATCATCCTGAGGACAAGAGCCTTGTCTGAGTCACAGTTATTTCCTATAAAGTGTCCAAATGCCTAAATGCCTTGTTCAAAGCCACACAGATAGAAAGCAGGAGAACCTATTTCAATAAATATTGATTGAGCACATACTATAAGTGAGTTTGGCTAATAACAAAGATATAGCCAGCCTCTTGAAAAAGATAGCAATAGAAACAACGTTTCCTAAATTTCAGTCTCATGACTTAAGTGGTTACAATGGTCAAGACTTCCATTTCTTTTAAATCTATTTCTGTGACTTAGCGAAGTCAAGGTCAAAGAATAAATGGTTAATTTTAAAGTCTCAGCTTCTACAGTGAATCTGAGAGTTGAGTTCATGCTGAGTTCAAAGCCAGGTGAGATCCTAGCTCACAGCCAGAGCCTCCTGTGAAGGTGTGTGGCACCTGGAACTCTCACTCTCCTCAAACACAGGAGAAAATGTCAGTTTCTTAGACAAGCTCACTCTTGCTGGGAATTCATTTATATTTCATAGAGATTGGCATCCATGTCCATAAAAAAGATCAGAAGGAATAAGCTGATCATATCCATCCAGCTACTCCTGCACAGGATGGTCCTGTGGCTACTTAGCTATAATTAGGAATTGACTTTTCTCACAGACTTGTGTGGTTTCAGTTCATTGGCATCCACTCAACATTTATTGTTGCCCACACGATAATATCATCTCTGTATTATTGTGGAATTTATACGCTGTTAGAAGGTTTGAAAACTTGCACAGAAAAAATAAGTAGAAAATATTTTAATATGTGATAAAATCCTGAAGTATGTAGTATGAGCTCTAATTATGAAAATAGCACTAATCAGTTTAGATTAGAATAATTGGTAGAAGTCTTCCATGAAAACGAAATGTCGCCCAGCCGTGCGTAGCTCAGCAGTTGAGCATTGACCTAAGATCTAGGAGATCAAGGTTCGATTCCCAGGCAGGGCACATGCCCGGATTGCAGGCTCCATCTCCAGGGGGGGCGTGCAGGAGGCAGCCGATCAATGACTCTCTCACCATTGATGTTTCTCTCTCTTTCTCTCTCTCTCTCCCTTCCTCTCCCTGAAAAAACTCGGCATAGACAGAATGGGAAGTGTGGACTCGTTTCTTTAGGCAGCGGGTTCTTGGCTTACGGGACTGAGAAGGCCAACATGGTCTTCTACGTTTGCCATCTCGGTGATCACTCATCGCCTGGCTCTTCAAAGTGGACTCATCATTCCCCACAAAATGATCTGTTTTAAGGGTTTCTTTACATCTCTCTCATTCCATCCCTGTTCGGGTCCACCTCCAGCTCTCCACGGAGCTACGATCTTCTCCTGGCGCGTGGCTGTGACCTCTGACTCTCCTGCCTTTCGCCTGAGTCCCCAGCGGGAAGCTCTCCACAGGGTAGCTGGAGTCATTCTCACAAAAAGTAAACCTCATCCAGGCACTTAATGCACAAAGCCCACTCCAGGCTCTCCGCTGCTCGGGCTACAGGGCCTGGCACGATCTTTCCACCTCAAATCTTCCTTCCTGTCCTATTCTCTCTTTTAGTTCCTTGAAAGACCCCAGGAAAAGGAATAGTGAGCAACGAGGAATTCAAGTCCACACAGAATTTGGATAACTGATGGCAAAAACCTTCATAGAGACAATGAAAGCTATAGTATCCTCAACAGTTAAAGCCTTTTGTTTCCCTTCCGCATGATCACCCAGGCTGGTTAAATGAAGGACCCTTTGCTGACTAGGAATATTCCGGGCATGCAGATTGAAGACAGTCATGCAATTATTCAAACCTTAAGCTAAAATCACTGCTTTCCCCTCAACCTGAGAAGACACAGCAAGATACAGAACATTCTCCCTCAAAACAACAAGCCACTAAAATACCATTTTTAATGAAAGAACAAGTGTTTCCCATATTTCCTCTATGAAAATGTCAATTCCATCTCTTCTGTTTTTTGTTTTTAACTGCTACTGATTCCTAGTCTTTCTGAAGGAAGATCCTATTTTGAGACTAAATCTGCCACTGCTTAACAAAACAAAACTAGCAAGACACTTACCTGAAATTTACTGATGTCTGACACACCAGATCCCCTAAGTGGTATGTAGAAAATTTATCTGTTCATGTATTTGTTTATTTACTTATTGGGAGGCAAAGAGGTAACCCACTACCGTTCAATTTTCTTCTTTGCACATTTTTTTAATAATGATCTTTAATTTCACTCTCATGGTGAAAATTTAAGTCTCTTTACTAGGAACTTGATTAATTGGACTTTAGCTCTGAATGACAAATTACACCTGGAAAAGGCCTTGTTTGAAGACAACTTATGTTCTGTTCTATGAAAGATAATAAATAGCTCAATTCTCTATTCTCCTTGGTTTCTGAAGGGTGGGTGTACCTTTGTGATTACAAATTTGGTATCATAGGGTTATTGTTCTTACATAATCAGGCATGAAGCCAGTTCTAAAGACATTTTTTACAGGCAATATTCCTTCCCTTCCCTTCCCTTCCCTTCCCTTCCCTTCCCTTCCCTTCCCTTCCCTTCCCTTCCCTTCCCTTCCCTTCCCTTCCCTTCCCTTCCCTTCCCTTCCCTTCCCTTCCCTTCCCTTCCCTTCCCTCCCCTCCCCTCCCCTCCCCTCCCCTCCCCTCCCCTCCCCTCCCCTCCCCTCCCCTCCCCTCCCCTCCCCTCCCCTCCCCTCCCCTCCCCTCCCCTCCCCTCCCCTCCCCTCCCCTCTCCTTCCTTTCCTCCTTCCTCCCTCCCTCCTTCCTGCAATTACATGTTGAATTCCCACTCTGGACTAGACATTGTTCTGTCTAGACAGGGATTCAAGAGGGAATTACATATAAATTGATAGCTCTCATAGAGTTTAAATTCTTAAAAAGAGGGGGAAATAAAGACATAATAGTAAATAAATAAAATATAAAAACAGCAGAGTTGCTGTAAATAATACAAAAGAAATAAATGATGAGGATAAGCTGGTCATGTAAAGATTTGAGACAGGGGGTTCAAAGACCAGTGTAGCTGGAACCCAGCATGGCATATTTGAGGGAAAGACGGGGGTCGTGTGGCCGGAGCACAGTGAACCTTGGGTGTGCGAGGGAGATGATTGAGGTGGACCTGGAGGTAGAGACAAAGCCTGATAATTTGGCTTTGAAAGACATTATCAAGATTTTTTTAAAAATCTAATATTGGGAGAGTTTTAAGAGGAAACACGATACACATTTTTTTTTACACTTTACATTGTAAAAGTTCATTTTATGTTTTAAAAGTTTATTCTGGTTTATCTGTGGAGAATAAGCCTTAGGGGTGGTGATGTTGGAGATGGGAGGTCTTTTAAGGGCTATTGCAATGTTCTAGGAGAGGAATGATGGTGACCTGGACCAGGTGATAACAGGGGAGACGGAGAGATGTGCATGAACTTGGATACTGAAGGGCTGCTTGCTGCACGTCTTGGGGAAACGTGAACAGTATCCACACTGCAGGGCCTGTGAGTGAAACCTGGAGGCGGACTCCCCTGTGCACTGAGCCCATCTCCCTTTAGAATCAAACAGCAGTATTCCAGGGTTTGAAAGATGCTGAAGCAATTATCTAGCCAAGTCTCTAGGAATCTATATTTATCCTTAACAAATATCTACTTTTAAAATTATTTTTATTATTGCAACACATTGAGAAACTTTAAGATTCTAAAATGGTCATATAAAATGTTCATTGCTCTTTGCAGCTTTGCAGCATCTGCAAATCCAGTTCAAACGCAATCAATGTCCTTATCTGACTCCAACATAAACATATTTACTGGGACTTGACTGAGGACAAGGCTGTGTGGCAGGAAAGCAGAGGCTGCTCTCCCATTTGACCTCAGTGCACTAATCCACACTCCCAACAGGGTGATTTACTTGGTTTCGAGAGTGCCCTTAGCAGCCTGGCTCGCCGCTGTCCTGTGGATGAGCTGCTCCGTTTGACTGTTGAGTTGGATACTCCCAGTGGCCACCTCCCTCCCTCAGACCTGCCTCCCACCCCAGCCACGGCTGCCGCACACAGCTCTGCCAGGCTTTGCCTCGGTCCCTGCCCATAGCACCTCACCCCAAGGCTGCACTGTGTCTCTTGCTTCCCTGGCACTGTCCATTCCCCAGGAACTCACGCACGGGCCACCCATGCCTAAGTGCAGTGCTGATGGGCGACAGGAGCAATGGGTGGATATAAATACCCTTCCTTCTGTCCCCAGGGTAGATGACCTAGAGCTGCTCAGAAGATTCGATCCAATAACCCGTTGCTGGCACTGGTGGCCCATGGACAACCCTTAACTCTTAAGTGTTTTCCCCTCTTTCCCTGTTCCCTCCCCTGCCCCTCAACGGCCTGTTTGTCAGTCTGTGTCTCAGGTGCTCCTCTGAGAAGACACCGGGACAATATAACTAGGGCAGCATACTTTTAGGCAGAGTGTCCCGGCAAGCATTCATTCACCCACGCACTCAAAAGGCGTTTAGTGAGCAGTTAATCTGTATGATCAGAACATCTTCTGACCTCCTGCAGGACTGACAATGAAAGAGACACTTAGGAGGTAGTTGTGCACTGTCTTACTTAGCTGACGTTATTTCATATTTGTCAGTTTTATACATAAAAACAATAGTTAATTTATGGAACACTGATTATGTCCGAAGTTCTCTACATGTGTTGTCTGGTTTAATCCTAAAACCTACGCCCCTTAAGTAGCTTCTATTATACTAATATTAGAGAAGATAAGAAAGAGGTGAAGAGATTAAATCGCAGGCACTAGGGCAAATCTCTGGTAAGCAGCTGGCCCAAGACAGAATGAACACTCCTAATCATGACTTTGTTTTATACTCAGTAAATAATTTCTCTCTCTCCCTTCCCCCCCCCACCACACACATACGTACACATGCACATTTATTTAATACTTAACTGATTTAAGAAGTGTATACTCAAGATTTATAGCATATGAACCACGAAAGAGATAGTGATAACCTCATAATTACTTTTCATTTTAAGGACTGAAAAACTGATGGCAAAAAGTATGATACAACTTGACCTGATACACAACAGTGGACGGGGGTAGGGTGGTGATTTTATTTTCTTTTTTTCAGTCCTCATCTGAGGATATGTTCATTGATATTTTTAGAGAAAGGGAAGGAGGGAGAGAGAGAGAGAGACATTGATGTGAGAGAGGAACATCTATTGGTTGCCTCTCATATGCACCCCAGTGGGGGACCGAACCTGCAACCTAAGTATGTACCCTGACCAAGAATGGAACCCGTGACCTCTCAGTGGATGGGACGATGCTCCAGCCAATTGGGCCACACCAGTGGGGGCAATGCTTTTAAGCTAGACCTTAAGCACTAGGTTCCGAAATAGGTCTTCTTTCCAAAGATACACTGAATTCAAATCAAGAAATAGCAATGCACATATAACAGGGTGTCTGTCTGGAGGCCAGGGTTTAGTTGGGGATTGAGTTAGCTTGTGATACTTTTAGGTATTGCTTGAAGTTTTTCTTGTACATGGAGACTTTTTGCAGAAAAAGTATTGTGTATAGGTCTGTTTATAGACCCAAGAGTGGAGAAATATAGAGAGAATAGAGTGTGAAGTGCCATCTGTTCCATATGTGGTCTCTTGGACCAACTATAAGCTCCCCTGTAAAGAAGATAATGAATTGAAGCCAACAGTTGTTTTCAAGTGATACTTTGTGAGGTTCTGAGTACAAATAGTACTGCGTCGAGCCCTGGAACAATCTGGCTCTGGGTTGAGAGACACTGTTCTCATCATACCTGTGAGAGCTCCTCAAGGAAGAGTGGTTTGAGGAACACCAAGAGAAGGTGCTCTTCATGTGGACACTGAGCGTCCTCATATTGGGGACCACCAGTTTCCCAGAAGCTCATAAAACATCTTGGTGAAAAGCATTCACCCAAATCTGAACAAAGAGTTGATGGGGTAAGAGAGAAGAGAAGGGAAGAGAGCCTGGTAGTCAAGACATATTTGTTCAAAGGAAAAATAAATTTGAGTCCCACAAATGTGTGGGGTGTAAGAGTTTGGCAATCATTTTTATCCATGTGAGTGTCACCTCATTTGTATCCTTGGGATGGCAAAACCTTGAGTGATATGAATTCTATCACAGGGGACAAGAACTCCTGGGGTCGGCTGACTAATGAGTAGACTTGAAGGCCTTTAGAAAAAGTGGGTGTGTTTCCTTTGATCTTTACATTTTGATAATTAAAAAGAAGAACACACACATCCTTATCAGATCTTTTCAAACCATTTCTTCTTCCTACCCACCGATTTCCATAACAGTACACTGAAAGTAGAAAACAAATGTAAGATTTTTTACGTTTAGCTGCTTTATAAAATATCAAGTAGGAGTGACTCAAGCAAGTGCTTTTCAACCTCTTTCATGTTGTTACATATAAAATATTAACATATTTATACACAAATTAAGGTAATGAGATGAAGTTAATTGGCCCAAGACAACAAGTCTCACCCCAAGGCTGAGGGATCAAGACCCAGGCACACCGATTGGAAGCTCTGAGTTAAGAAGCAAATCATGAAAGTTAGGACAGCCTGCAGTTAAGCTTTAAGAAACTGTGATTATCAGAACCCAGTAATTTGAATGAGTGGTTATTTAATCTTAACCTGTCTGACATTTAGTTTTAGGCTAAGAAAAGTCCTCCCTCCCTCCCTCCCTCCCTCCCTCCCTCCCTCCCTCCCTCCCTCCCTCCCTCCCTCCCTCCCTCCCTCCCTCCCTCCCCCCTTCCTTCCTTCCTTCCTTCCTTCCTTCCTTCCTTCCTTCCTTCCTTCCTTCCTTCCTTCCTTCCTTCCTTCCTTCCTTCCTTCCTTCCTTCCTTCCTCTTTGTGTTTAGAACACTTAAGATCTACCCTCTTAGCACATTTCAAGAGTATGATACAGTATTGTTATCTATGCCACCACGCTGTACATTAGGGCCCCAGAACATACTCTTCTTACATAACTGACACTTCGTACCCTTTGGTCGAATCACTCCAGTTCCCCCTCCCCTCCGGCCCCTGGCAGCCCCTCTTCTCTCTGTTTCTGTAGGTGTGACGCTTTTAGAGTCCGTATGTAAGTGAGGTCAAGCAGTGTTGATCTTCCCGTGTCTGCTTTGTTTCACTGAGGATAATGTTCTCTAGGTTCATCCCTATCGTTGAAATTGGCAGGATTTCCTTCTTTTTTGAAGACTGAACGATACTCCATTGTGTGTGTCTATATATTTTTTTTCTTTTTTTATCCATTTATCTATGAACAGATATTTAGGTTGTTTCCATAGTTTAACTTTATGAATTATGCTGCAATGAGCATACAAGAGTTGCACTTAGATTCTTGACCATTGTTTGTTTGGAAGATGAAGAGTTGGAGGTGTTATTAAAGACAGATTCTTCACTAAAGGAATAATAATAATATTAGTTAAATAGTTACAATAAAAAATAATATTTTTGTCATTGACCCTTTAAGTGTTCTTTTTCAACAAACTGTACCCTGAGCGCTAGAAGTGAGTCTGAGTGTTTGAAAGTATTACAAATAACACTGTATAATATGCTAAAGTGTTGGTGAGTGTGTATGTGTGTGTGTGTGTGTGTAAATGAGCAGTCTTTAAAACAGTTGGAGGGAGTGAACATTGGTAAAATGATCTGAAAAGCAATTTGGTGGAACTTTGCCCCAGAAATTTCATTGCTAGGAATCTATATTAGATTTTCTAGGGCTGCCATGTCGATGTACCACAGACTTGAACAACAGAAGTTTATTTTCTCACAGTTTTGGAGGCCAGAAGTCACAGATAAATGTGTCAGCAGGACTGGTTTTTCCTGGGGCCTCTCCGTCTGCCGTGTACTGTAGATGGCCATCTCCTCTCTGCCTTCACTGGTCTTTCCTCTGTGTGTTTGCATCCCAGCTTTCTCTTCCTGTTAGGATGCCATTCATATTGGATGAGGGCCCGCACTAGAGACTTCATTTTAACTTATTTACCTCTTTAAAGACCCTATCTTATTTATTTATTATTTTTTAAAATCTTCACCCGAGGATATTTTTTCCTTTGTTTTTCAGAGGGAGTGGAAGGGAGAGAGAGAGAGAAACATCGATGTGAGAGAGACACACCGTTTGCTTGCCTCCTGCACATGCCCTGGCCAGGGCCAGGGATCGTGCCTGCAACGGAAGTGCATGCCCTTGGCTGGAATCGAACCCAGGGCCCTTCAGCCCTCAGGCCCATGCTCCAGCCACTGAGCGGAACTGGCCAGGGCTAACGACCCTATCTTGAAATACGGTCACTGTCCACCTCTGTAGGAGCCATGATGGCCGCATGTCCAGGCCTCGGTCCCGCCTTCAGGCTGTGGTGAAGCAACCCGATGGGTCCCGTGCTAGGGGCTGGGCGATGAGACGGGCGCACAGGCACGGGCCAGCTTTTGTCACCTCACTTATTCCTAGCTTGTTCATTTCTTGTACATTGTTTGGAGGTATCAAAAAAGTACGTAAAATGAATGTAGGAGATAAAGAAATTACATATTATCCCTGCTCAGAAATGTTTCCCAAATAAGTGGGGAAATAAACACGATTGAGAGATGAATTGGTTGGTGAGGACGATGCATCTTGTCAAGACTAAGCAGAGTAAGAGTGTCAGAGCAAGAAAATGGAATCATGCAATCAGAAACTATGGGGCTGGAAGGGATGGATCCCAGGTACCATAAAGCAGTGGCTTTTAAACAGTTTATACAGAATTGTAGAGGTTGGTAGAGGGCCCGCAGGGACCCTTCATGTAGTCAGGGAGGGGTCTCTAGGTGGCACACCAAGTTCAGTTAGGCCAGCTGTGCATTCTTTCTTTTGAATATGAAACTTTCTAGAAGTATTTTTTTAAACAAAGCTTCCTCAGCTAAAAATAGTTATTTAAAATTCACTTACTAACAATTCAAATTCCTCTGTTAACAGAGGAAGCAATTGAGGTTTGGACCCAGCTCCTGCAGAGAGTTCAGCTTTTTTCTCTGTATTGGAAGAGAATAGAGGCATGTGTGTAAAATATAACTTAACGATAAAAGAAAAAAAAAAGAAAACACAAGTTAAAAAACCCAAATCATGTAACAGACAATGCTTTACAGCTGTGTGAAGTACTAAAATAATAAGCTTAACACAATGCTTCCTTTTTGTTGTTAGTCTTTTATTTTAAATAATTAGTTATATTTTGGACCAAGTTTTAGCCAAGATCTCTAACAGAAAATAGTTTATGGAGAAGGGTTGGGCCAAAGAGGGAGAGAATTTATACCGTCAGAAAAGAGTTGAAATAAAAGGAATAGCACATTTTGATATTTTCTTGCCTGTTGATGGAGAGAAGGTTATAATTATAGTAAAAACTTCTCTAATAGTTATCCATTCTTTTGTTAATTTTTAATTTAGAGGGAAATTTTCTGCTGTTTTCTAAACCTATTAAACAAATTGTAGAAAGTTTTCTCTCTGCAAATCCTTACCTACATTGTCTTGAAACTCTTTATATCTTTTTTGTCCTCTGGACTCAAATCCTGGCATATTTTGGGAAACCTAATGAAGATTAAAATGTTTATCTCCTGTGCCTCCCAAGTATCATTTAGGCAAAGTCCTGGGGGGAAAAAGCCAACAGATTGCTTTTGGAAAGGGTTTTATAATTTTACAGCATCATTGCCAAGGAAAATGGCTGAATAAATACCATGTCTCAGTATAAATATAAACAGAGAAGTGGTTTATCTCCTTTCAGGTCTTGGTCCATATGGCTTTAAGAGTTCCCAGGGGTCTCTCCAAACATTGAAGAGGGAAATAGTCAAAACTTGCCAGTAAATTCTTCCAACGCCATAAGCCCAAATGCTCAAGATTTTAAGTAATTTGTTAATGTCTAGCACATGGGGGATGCTGCTTGGGTTTCTGTGGTCCCAGTTTCCTAGCATCCCTAAGCAATATTAGATTCATTTGGGAATTGTATTAGGCAGGAATATATTTAGCTGCAAGAAAACAGCTACTTCAGTGGCTTTAAGAAATAGGGGTTTAATTATCGTGTGCTACAAGAAGTCAGGAGTAGGCAATCCAGGGCTGCTATAATAGTGCTATGATCCTTCATCCTCATATGTGTTGCCTCATGGTTATAAAATGGCTGCTGCATATCCAGGTCTCATTTCTACCTTCCAAGCAGGAGGAAGGAATAAAAGGTCTATTTCTAACAAGTCTTTGTCTTTATATGTAGAAAGTAAAGCCCTCCCCAGGAGCATTTTCTCAATCTCATTGTCTACCTCTGTGTCACAGGGCCATTTGTATGTGCCATTGAGAGCAGGAAATCAAGAATTTTAGCTTTCCATCTTTTGTCGTACATATGGAAAGGCAGGAGAGAAGTGGGTTGTAAATACATTTGGGATAGCCAATTCCAATACATTCCATAGGAAGCTCAACTTAGAAACCAAACCAGTGCAAATGTTTTATGTACAGAGCCACTGAGGCATGTGAATCTAAGCATGATAAATATTTTTTGATGCCTAAGTGCTAGATTGGTTCTGCCAACTCTCCCCTCAAAAGTAGCCCATCTCAAGGTCTTCAAAATAATTGAATGAGTAATTTCTGTGGGGTTATTTTGCACTAGACAGACACTGATTAATATAGACTAATATGTTTTGCCTCTCCATAATGAACATCTGTCCTTTTTGGTACCAGAATCTATATCCCCCTTCCTCTGACAACAGGAAATCCAATTTTCATTTGGGGAGCCAAACCACCCCCCCACCCCCAGTTTATGCGGTCGGAATGGGGCTGACCCCATCTCTCCATGTACCAGTGAGTTAGGCAGAAGCCAATAAGCCAATCCAGGCTTTCAGCTGAATTAATTGGGTTGACTGATTTTTTATTTTTTTTTCAAGAAGAGCGTGTGACCCAACTTGGGCCAGTGAGAGATAAGCTTAAGCCTTTGTTGATACTGATGAAAAAGAGAGGCTTCCTTGTCCATTAGCTTAGATCTGTGGACGGCTAAACTTGGGAATATTCTGGGACACTACATGGAGACAGCTTTCTTGAAGGTAACCCCAATGTGGAAGATAGCAGGACATACAGATGCGAAAAGAGACACTACATCTTGGGTCCAACCATGTTTGACACCAGTAAATCCCTAAACTTCCCACTTATGTTAGACGTTAAATCCTCATACTTTTTATTTATGTTTAAGCCAGTTTGAGTTGAGTTTCTGTCTCCCGCTACTGACAGTGCCCTGAATAATAAACTATCTAAAGGAAATCTAGATAGTATGTTATATAGAAATTTAGATACGCTATGTTCTTACTCAGAGAAATACATTTCTATTGCTAAAAATCTGCGCACAAGCTCATACCAGTGTGGGAAGTATATTTCAGTCCTTTAAATCACACTGGAAATGTGACCAAATACTTGTCCATGCATAGGTATGAAGAAAATAAGGTATTGTGATTTATCAGCTGGCAGGGTAGGTGTTCAGGGACCAGAGTTCTAGTTCTGACCCTACAAGAACTTGCTCTGTGACCCTGTTCAAGGAGCTTCAGCTTTCTGAACCTCGGCACGATCATTCCTAAAATTGGGCTAATAACACCTGCTGTGTCAAACTGCCAGCTGAGGCTCAAGCGAGACAATATATGCTCTGGGCCCTGTGTAAAAATACAGCGCCGCGCAAGCGAAACCCATGATCTAAAGCAGGTTGTCAAATCACAGCCCGCGGGCCAACTCCTGTCTGCCACCTGTTTGTGTAAATAAAACATTATTGGCATACAGCCATGTTCAATCATTTAAGTATCGTCTATGGCTGCTTTTGTGCTGAAGTGAGGAGTTTCAACAGAAACTATACGGTCTATGAAGCCTAGAGATTTACTATCTGCACCTTGCCGGTAAAAGTTGGCTGACGCTTTGTCTAGAATTAGGACAATCCTTTGACTAGCGTGAAGGAAAATCATTTCTAATCAGCGTCCCCCGAGAGATTAGTGGGTGTGCCCTTGGCTTCTTTTCTCTTCTTTCCCACTTTTCTCAACTCCGGTTTTTATGGCGTCGACACTGAAACACTGAGCAGCATGGAAAAATAGAAATGGGGGTAATTCAAAAAAATGTTCTTGTAAAATATGCACCGCGCACAGCTGTTGAACTGAAATTTGATTATTCTGTCGGAACAAAGGCATTTTGGACAGCTAGATTGGTGCTTTCAGATCCATGCAAAAACTGTCTCAAGTTGGAATCCAAAGAATAACTTCTGCTTTGTCAGCTTGTGTGTGTCACATTAACCGTTTGCACGTGGCTGAGCAAGTTGAATCGGTTGCTCAAATAGTCTGTCCTCAAGATTTCATGAAGGGAAGGACAGAGCGATAGCATTTGCCCTTTAGGATGGGTCGCTTAGCACAGCTCTGCATCGCGTGTTCGTTCACTGATATGAAAAGTGTTTACCGAGAGCCTACTGTGGGCCTGGCCCGCGCCAGGCAGCGCAGCTCAGATGGGACGAGACAGAGTCACTCATGCGCCCCGACCGCATGGCACTTAGATTCCGTTCGCGAATTCAGCTTTCGCTTCCTTTCTGCTTGGTTCGGACATGCCATTGCTTCGCCTTTGCTCAAACACCCTGGCCGATAGATGTAATCATTAGATAATTTATTATTATTATTATTATTATTCTGAAGTGAAGTTCCTTGTAGCATCCCTCTTCTTGATCTGTGTTATATTCATGGCATCACAGGTGACACCTGCTCCCTTTTTCACATGATAGCCTTTCAGAGGGTGAAGGGGTCTCATGGCCCATTGTTCATCTCCAGGGTAAAAGAAGTCTGTAGCTCTTCTGACTGTAGATTTTGAGTTCATATCTACCCAATGCTGACCCATGTTATTTCCATTTTCAATTACCCCGTGTTTGTGCAAAAGTTGAGATTTATAACAAAAGGCCCATGAGGCTGAGGTTAATTTATTTTGCCCCTACATATGATAGGAATGATACGAAACAACACCTCATGAGGGTTATTTCTAATTCTAAAAAATGCATCTGGTTGTTCACATTAACTGTTAAAACTGGTGCCAGTTACTAGCTCGAAAAATTGAATTGGGAGATATAAGAAGTTTGGTTTTCCAGGCATTTTTAATTAATAAAATGTCAGATAACAAATCTTTTTACTACTCTCACCTTTCAACGTGGTCTATCACATAGTTTCAAGGGTGAGTAGAAGATGCCAGAATGGCCATCTCACCCTTGGTCATCACTCTGACCCCCAAGAGATCACTGAGCACAGCTGTCCTCCCAAACAAGAGGCAGGTGGGACAGTGTTCAGGCTACCTAAGAAACCCCACCAAGCTTAATGGCTTAAAACAATGTTTATTTTCTCACAAATCAGTTATGTGGGCAGGCCTTGGTGAAGATTGCAATCTCTGCCCACTTGGAAACAGCAGGGCAACTCAAAATCTGGGAGGCAGAGGAACTGAAGGGTTGCTTTCTGTCCTGCCTGGTGCCTGGGCTGGGACGAGGCAAGCATCTGGGGCTGGGACTCCAGGGGCTCCACTGTCACATGTCGTCTCACCATGTGATCCCTGCAGCATGGCAACTTCAGGGCAGCCAGGCTTCTTAGTGCTATCAAGGTACACGTACCAATAAGGTGAGCAAGCTGAGACATCTAATACCCTTCATATCCTAGCTTCAGAAATCATGCAACATCACTTCCCCTGCAGTCACAAGCCCACCCCGATTCAAGAGGAGGGAATAGACTCCACCTCTTGAAGGAGGAACTTCAAGGCCACATTGTAAGTAGAACTTGTAGGATGTCAGATACCTGTGGGGACACCTCTGCAAAATGCAATCTGTCACAGACAAGAAAGAAGCTCTTCCCCGGCTCTTGCTACTGAGAACATCTTCTATTTGGGAGACATTTAAACAGCAATGGAAAGTTGAGAGCTGTTCTACGTGTCACTTTCCATGGTCACTTGCTCTCTCTGGGTCTGTAGGTTTGTAAGGAAGGGGGGGAAGGCACTTTCCATGGCCCCCATCCAACTCTGAGCACTCCATAACTTCCTTCAGTTCCCTCTCTCTTAATCTCCCAGGGCTCCTTCTGAACTAAATTCTTTACTTACACGCCACTCCAGCCTCCCCCTTTAGTCCTCTTAAGGGTCACCTTTTCTTATTCTCAGGGCCAGCTCTATTCCTTCTCTAGCTCTGCAGTGCCTCAGCCACCCCCAGCTGCTCCTGCTCGGGCTCCACCCTTTACTCCACTGCTAGCAGGCCTGCCAGTCCTGACCTCACTTGCAACCACCAGTCCTAGCACCCAAATGCTGACTCGGAACCTCCATTTTCCAAGCTTCCATCCTTCCACACTCCTATCTCTGGACCAGATTTTTTCTTTGCAGGCTGCCGCTCCCAACTTTTCCATGACTCCATCAGATGTCCCAAATCCAGCACGCTCTCCACTGTTCACATTAACTTCTTTCCATCTATTGTTTTAATACCCTTAGGACCTTGTAGACAGAATAGACCCACTTCCCTCTACCCGCCTCTGTAGTCACAGCCCTCTAACTTTGGGGTTGGGGACATGTCTTTCTCACTATCATTATGGTCCTTGCTTACACTTTTGTGCACAGTTTTGTCTTCTTTCACTACTATTTTTAAAAATTTATTTATAAAGCTCCACCATTGCCACCTCCTTATAGTTGCGTAATATTTCACTTAACCTAGCTAGCTAACTGTCGATGAGCATGTAGATTGCTTTCAGTTTAATGCAATTATAACGGTGATAACAATAAACATCTTTGCGTACAGTTCTCTGAATACATGTTTGTCTTAGGCCCTGTTCCTGGGAAGTGGACTCAGAGAGATTTGATTATTTTCACATTGTGAGTCAGGTTTTCCTGCCTCTTTGCACGTCTGATGTTCCTGGATTGGGTACCGGACATTGTGATTTTCACCTTCATGGATGATGGATATTTCTGCATTCATATAAATATTCGTGAGCTTTGTTATGATATGCAGTTTAGTTATTTGAAAAGTTTGATTTAGGGGGCTCTTGATTTTATCATTTGTTAGGTGGAGTAGTCAATCCAGTGCCCCATGAAGTTTTCCTTTCTGACCTGTGGGAACAGCTCTATTCCCAGCCCAGGTACTGCTTCCTCTAATCCCTATCTCCAGTTTTGAGTAGTTACACACACACACACATACACACACACACACACACGCACACACACACACACACACACACACACTCACTTTTTTCGAATACTTGAGGGGGCCCCTCCCTCCTATACGGGGATCTTTCTATGCTGCTCTCTTCTCTCTGGTACTCACTCCTATGAATTCAAATTGCTTTAGTTTCTCTGAATTCTCAATCCTGTCTCCTCAACCCAAGGAATCTTCCAGGCTCCAGCTCAGGTTCCCCTTCCCATGCCAGGGCCTAAAATGTCTCTCAATACAGTAACCTGGGACAACCATCATGTTCATTTTGTTTATATATTGTCCCACTGCCTGATGTCTAGGGTCTTAAAACCATTGTTTTGTATATTTTGTTTATTTGTATTTGGCAGTTTCATGCAGGAGAACAAATTTGGGTCCCTGTTACTCTATCTTAGTCAGATATAGATGTCTAGAATGTATTTATTTATTTAAAAAAATTATTTTTTAATCTTCACCTGAGGACATGTGTAGAGAAAGAGGAAGGGAGAGGGAGAAACATCTATCGGTTGCCTTCTGTATGTGCACCAACCTGGGATCGAACCCGCAACCCAGGTATGTGCCATGACTGGGAATCGAACCAGCAACCTTTTGGTGCGCAGGACAACGCCCAACCAACTGAGCCACTCAGGCCAGGCTGGAATTTATTTCTTAAAAGTCATATTCATGGGATGGTTCCTGAGTGACCCTTCCTTGGTGCAGGTGAATAGGTGAAATGACCTGCTCGCATCTGTCTCGCTCTACGGCCATGTCCTGTCTTCTGCTGCCTGGAAGCTGTTTATTCCAAGAGAATTTTCTGGTGATTTGGGTTTCCTCTTGGGATCCATCATTTGCGCTGCCTGAATCTTATCAGTCCATAACCACAGTTAGCTCTTGAGAGAATTTTTCAATGTCACTCTCCTTTCAGGCTGCAGGTCTTCACAAGCTGGCATTGTCATCATTACCTTTATCTGATTCAGTGTCATAGAAACACACGTCTCAGACAAATCACCAAGAGAGTGTTTAAAAAGGCTAACATCTGATAAATAATTCCCCACTTCCCTCACCCACACACACTTTTATGGAGACAAAATTGTTTCTGCAGTTTCCTGACGACAAATGAAGGCGCTGTCAAGATTATTGTGGTTAGGAAAGTGGTGGTCTAGAGCTGGAGTTGTACCTCCCCTTACACTTCATTTTTCATTCCATTTTCTAACCTAAAGTACTCAGGACAGATCCATGGTACAGGCCTCCACTTGGGCAATTACAGCTCGATGGAAATATTGAATGGGCTTCCGTGGTGGAGGCAGAATTTGGTTCTCAGAGCCAAAGCCTTATCCATGGGAGTTCATGGTGTTTCTTAACAGTGGGGGCTACCTGCTGCTTTCTCTGCTTCTCTCTCTTTGTGATCTTTTGGGCTCCCCAGTTCAGGCCTCAGCTCCACAGGATCCCATCACAGCATATTGACTCCCTGACTCTGCAATAGGGCTGCTCATTGTTCAGTAGCTTTCAGTCGTGAAATGGGATTCAAGCTGCAGAGATATTATCCAACCTTCTTTCTAGAAATGAGGAAGCGGAGGTTGAGGACGGGGAAGGGAGATGCCCAGGTTATGCAGCAAGGTTATGACTAAGTCAGAGAGGATGCCCACACCCCACTCTTAGAAAGTTATATGCCATAGTCGCCAAGTCAGGTTCTCCAGAAAATAACTAAGGGAATGAGCACTGTCTGCGCTTCTTCACAGGCTTACAGCATGTGAAAGCCTTCCTTCGGGTGACCTCATTACAGGGGAGCTTAATCAGACCCCCAATTCAATATCGTTTTCAGTCTTCCTGCTCAGACTTCTTTGCTTAGACTCTCAGATCCTATAATTCATACTAATATGTAATAGCAGGAGGACGATTGTAATCTATATTGGTATAAGATGTATACTTTAAAAAGCACTAGTCCTCTTGTTTAGTTTTTCATGTGGTTCTGTATGGAGACTGGTGGTCTGTGCCATCCATTACACAATCGCCCATTTCCTCTCCTGAGAGTAGGGTGTGTGTGGGTGGTGGGTGTGAGGCATTTCTTCTCCTCTATCAGCTGATGTCTCAGTGAGATTTTAAACCAAGTTACCCTGCTTTTCTACTACAGCAACCAGGGTGTCACCAGGAGATTTCTTCCTCCCAGTCCTTTCTTTTTCTGGCTTCACAGAGCCAAAGAGAAGTCATGTGACTCAAGCTTTTCCAATCAGACTCTCTCTCCAAGGACTGTAAACCTTGAACTTGGTGGCTTCAGAATGAGGACAAGTTTAGAGGTCGTTCACTAGGATTGTATTAGATATAAAATTGATGTTTTGACAGATTGCACCAGGAGGATCAGAAGTTACATGTTATCATTAAAAGCTAATTAACATCTTACTTGCCTTGGAGAATATGGGTCCAGAGACGAACCAAGATAGTGAATAATACTCAATATTATCTGCGTGGCTCATTTCCATTCCCCTTAGTTTTCTTTAGTTTTCTCCATCAAATAGTCTCAAACGTCAGCAACTTGCTGGAAATGGAGCTCCATGAAATCTGAGGCACATACCTCAAAAGTGAGAGTCTTCCAAGCCTGACTGATGAGGGTACTTATCAAATTAGACGGCTTCTAACTCAGTGGTACATATATATTCAACAGACCGCATCTGAAACATTCAATTCATGTACACCTTTGGGTGATTTCTCTTAGGGGGTTCATGGTCCTGGCTTTGCTTTCACATGACCCCCTGCTATATCAGCAGGAAGGTCAGGTGATATCTAATTACATGAAAAATCCTTGTTCCTCTCAGTTTCCAATTCTGTAAGTTACCTGATAACCTTCTGATAAAGTTCCTTTCATTGCTAGAATTGCTCTCTGCTACTTACAGCCAAAGAATTGGAAGTGATACACAGCCTCACATTACCTGTAGAAGTTAAGGCTGAGATGTATACATACATTTGACATATGATAAAATTGAAACTTAGAGAGATCCAATCACCCAGCATCCTTAGATTACACAAGGAGATGGAAACAAAGCTAGAATTACAGTTTGTCTCTTGACTGTTAATTCTGTATATTAACTATGTAGACATAAGCATTGTTTGCTTTTTAAAGTAAGCCCTTGATAGAAGAGCACTGATTGTGTTAGTTTGGGCTGTCACAGAAGCTGGCTCTGAGATAAGGAAAACTCGTTAATTAGGAACATAATTCTAGGAAACAGCAGTAGGGGAGTGAGTAGCTGAGACAGAGAAGGGCAGACAGACAGAGTGTGTTCTCAATACCTAGAGCTTAAATGCCTGGAGGATTCTGAAAGCCAGTGATGTGGATTGACTTGTGTCCCCCCCAAAATGTACATGTGGAAGCGCCCACCTCCAATGTGACTATGTTAAGAGATTGGGCCTCTAACAGGGTAATTAAGATTAAATAAGGTTTTGAGGGTGGGCCTCTAATCCAATATGACTGGTGTCCTTACTAGGAGAGGAAGAGATACCAGAAAAGTGTATGCACAAATCAAAGGCCATGTGAGGACACAGCAAGGTGGTCATCTGAAGGGAAAGGAGAAAGGCCTTGGGAGAAACCCACCCTGCTCACACCCTGATCTTGAACTTCTAGGCTCCAGAACAGTGAGAAAACACTTCGCTGTTGTTATAGCAGCCCAAGCAGACTAATATAGAAAATGTGGAGCATGTACCTTAGCGTTATGCTTCCCGAGGAGTAAAGGAAATAAGGTATGTGAACCCCAGTTGTTCTTAAAGTGTAGCCTGCAGTATCAGCATCACTTGAGAACTTGTTAGAAATGAAAATTCTCAGGCCCAGCTCAATCCCACTGAATCAGAAACTCCAGGCCTGGCAGTAGTTTATCAAAGGTTTCTCCGGGTGGTTATGATGCATACCTATATTTGAGGACCACTGGCATCTGCCAACTCTCATCAAAGATTGGTTGAGGGCTACTCCTGGAGGCATTAGTTCCTCTGCACTTCAGGCCCACCAGGCAGATGAGGGGAGTGGGCTCCAGAGGCTTGCAAAAGCTGCTGCCAGAGAGATGCAGACTCATGGTTGGAAGGTAAGCTTGTATTCATTGAAACGATAAGACCTGAGGGGGTTACAGGTGAGGTAGCACCTGCTAAACGAATCATGACGATGGTACTGAGTAAGCATTCTATTGTGCTGGACTTGAAGTCAGCAGCACTCTTTTGCAAATCCTTCATGGTCTCCCCTTTTGGTTAAAATTTCCAAGTGACTAAGGTGTGTCTCCCCAAGTAGGTGCTGGTATCTTTGAGATAAGCAGAGCAAGAGAGAGAAAATCTGTGACTACTGCATTTCAGGAACTGTAATGAGAACCTTAAATGTGCTTAATAACCTTTGCAATAATTCTAAAGAATAAATACCATGAATCTGATTTTTCAGTTGAAGAGATTAAGATATAAAGAAATTTACCCAAGATCATATAAAAATATAAGTGGCAGAAGCTAGAATTTGAACCTGCAATATGCCTGACTCCAAAAACCCATGCCTATCCACTATCTGAATCCCTAGGAATTTACTGTGACTTCTCAGTATAATATATTTTGACATTCTGTGGTGTGCATGTCTAAAGGAATCAAAATTTTAGCCTTCAGTTGGAAACTTCCACTTAATCAACTAAGTATTAGGGGGCGGGGGAGTCAAAGCTTAGACAGTATCTATCATGACTACTAGGATTTGCTCAAAGGCAAAATACTGGGTCTTATTACAAGTGGTTGTTTCTAGAAGACTCCTAGTCTTCCATAATAAACTCTTTTCAATGCAACTATTTCTTAAGAACCCTGGGCACCAGGCCAACACTCTTAGTTGTGGTCTTATGCGTCTCATCTGCTGAGTTTAATTGTGTGCACAATGTTCCTTCAATAAAAAAGCTGGGGCACCTTTGTTTTCATTGCCTTAGCGATGTGGGGAGATCATATAAAGATTTTTGTGCAGGAAAACTTAGAAAAAAAATGCTCATTGATACAAATTGATAAAAATAGTCCTTGATACTCTGGAGAGGTGGGGATAAGAAGATTGAGTGATGAGAACTCTCTCAGTGTCAACCAGTCTGAGTTCCCACATAAGAAGGATTCTTTCAAGAACAGATGGTAGGCAGAGGCCTACTGGGAGCTCCAAGCACATGAGCTATGAGGCAGCAAATTCCAATAGGGAGTAATTGGAAAAGCAAAAGAAAAACCAGAGTTTTTCAGAGAATTCTGACCTAAATGTGGCTTTCGTAAGTGGGACCCAAGCATGCCTTCTCTGCACCGAGCATATTGCTACGAAGCTACCTCTTCCATATTTCTTCAGGTTAGTGGCAGGGAAATCCTGAACCAGGCCAAATTTATCTCCAGGTCTCCATCCCTTCCTTTGTGCACTTTGCCTCCATTGTGGAGATCAAGAGGTCAGACAGTCAGGACTCACACGTTCTCTCCTCGTCGATTTTACCAGCCGCACTCCACACTGTTGCCTGGGAGACTAATCGTTATTAAATAAAGCAATTCCTGACACACCTCTTTCTTGCGACAAGCAACTCAATGGCAAATGAGACCTGCACTGTGGGCCTCTGTTCTTCTGACTAGCCTCGGGAGTCTTCTTTTTCAGGACCTAGGTTTGTTTGCTCTCTCCGTGGGACCTTAATGTGTAGGGAGTGCCTCTTAGCAGCACGAGTCACTGCACCTCTCACTGAATCTCCTTTCAGCTTCTCCTGGAGAGGCTATCTTTCTCCATAGGGTGACCCCAGTGTCCCACACAGACAATATTTGTAAGTCACATCCATCTAAACACATCCTTCAGAATGAATGAATATCTATCCAGCTTTTTTTTTCTCACAGAAATAAATTGAAAAGTATTGATGTAGCTATGAATATACATTTTACATATCAACATACATGACTGCACCCTTTGGGGATATGATTTTTAAATCACTGATTTTGTCAGCTAGCACTTCTGCATTTTCCTTTGGTAGATTTGGAGAAAGTTGATTTTAGGGACCTAATTTCTTATCCTTTACCTGGAAAGTTTCAGCATCATCTCCAGATGTTTGTTGATTACCGAGGCTTCTATCTAACTTACCAACTACAAGGAGCACAAAGCTCTGTAGCCCCCTTCATTAATTTCCCAATTATGTTAACCATTTCCCCATGTTAGACATCCTATCACATTATGATGTTAATGGCAGCACAATATTCTAATATATGGATGTGCCGTGATTTATATAACTTATCCTTTAATTTTGAAGATTTAGTTTCTTTCCAGTTTAATTAATATTCTTGTACAATCTTCCTCATTCACATTTCTCATGATTTTCTTAGAATAAATTCCTAGTGGCAGAATGCCTGGGTCAAAGATCGTGCTTATTTAAGACTTCTAATATATACCATTGATTGTAAGGGGCACTAAATTATATTCTCAATAGCAGAGTATAGGAGTTTTTGAGTCTCTAGATATTAACATTCTTTCTCCTCTTAAGCAAAATTGTCCTGACAGAGCTTTTGGCACAGAATGGGGATTCTAGAGAAGGCAAATAACTAATACAGGAGGAAGAAATAAATACGAAAACACACACACACACATTATGTGGTTGTATTTTTCTTAGTTAACCTTGTAAACTAAACTCTTCAGCATTGATGAAAATATATTTTCTTCTGTCTGACTCAATTTAGATTGTGAAACTTTAATTCTTCAGACTAATGCTGCCATTAGCCTCTTCTTGAATATAAGTTATAGCTTTGATGACACCTACAATATGTATGTTCAGTAAGATTTACCGATCAGTCATCAAGTCTGTGCTCAGTGCAAGGCTGTGCCTGGCACCGGGCGGTGCAGGGGAAGGAAAGGACCATGACCTGGTCCCTGCCTGTCGTAGGCTCACTTACAGCTTAGGGAGAGACTGTGGATGTAACCCAAGGCCCCCTGGGGAGGCAGTGGCTGGATCAGAGGTATAAAATTCAATGAGAGAACAGAAAACTAGCAGTACTAATAAAATAACAGTAAGAATAACAGGGCAATATGGTTGCTACTCTTGAAACTAACTCTGTTAAGTGCTCATTAGTTTCCATGTAGTGTGTTGAGTGCTTTACATGTTTGTTTTTTTCCACTCAGTCATCACCACATCAGTGTGAAGTAGGCACTAATATTATACATTTCTGTATATGAGGAAACTGGAAACAGAAAGGATAAACAAATTGTGAGGTCACGTTGCTGGAAAATGTTGGAAGCATCGGGAAGCCGGTTAGGAGGAGGCAGAATATGAGGTCTGGAAGAGGGGTGAAGGCCTGAGTGTGTAGAGACTGGAGGAAGGTATTCCAGGCTGGAGCACAGCCTGAGTAAAAGCTGTGTTAGGACAGGCCGGTCATGCATGAGGAAGCTGCCTTGAGGGGCCCAAGCCAGGATACGGTGAAAGATAGATGGGGGGGAATTTGGTATGGAAATCCTAGAGTGCCGGATTTAAGTGTGTGGATTTTACTGTGTTGGCAGCCAAAGGAATACATTTGGAAGCCTCGGCAGAGGGTGAGTGATCCGATCAAAGCATTAGGAGGGAAGTCTGGCGATATTTTATTGCATGAGCCTCTTACACTAGTCTAGAAGGAATTTTGTGCAGAATGATAGATGAGCTCAAGATATATTTATGTATGTAAGTCTCATATTTGAGATGTTGTGGCTAGAGATGGGGACACAGAAACAATAACTCACATTTTATTGGCGTTTGCTCCTGAAATTGGATCGTCCCTAGGAACCCTAAAGTGCTCTCCTTTTATCTCTCAGAGCAATTTCATCTCACCAGTTCTTAGCCCAAATGGACACGCTCATGCCCAACTCAGAGCAAAGGTAGTTAAATTTATAAAAAGCTTTTTACCACGGTCCTTTGTTATCTGTATGCATTTTTATCTGACTTCTAAATAGACTTGGTGCTTTTCTTACCCTCACCCAAGGATAGATTTATTGATTTTAGAGAGAGGAAGGGAGAGAGAGAGAGAGAGAGATGAGAAACCTCAATCAGTTGCCTCCCATATGCGCCCCAACCAGGGATCGAACCCCTCAACCTAGGTGTGTGCCCTTACTGGGAATGGAACCCACAGCCTTTTGGTGTGTGGGACAATGCTCCAACCAACTGAGCCCCCCGGCCAGGGATAGACTCGGTGCTTTTGGAGGGTAGGGATGACCTTCAATTCACTTTTTTCTAATTGCACAGTACTTAGCCCAGTGTTTGGTACATAATCAGTGTTGAACACGGAATGAACAGACCGCAGATGGAACGCAGACCATGTCACGCACTGTGTTGTCTGTGCCTGAGTGCGCATCTAGAGCTGCGTCTGGGTGTCCACCAGACTCCAGCCAGTGTCCATTACCAGGGCTAACGTTTAGCACCTTTAGACATGAGGAACCTATTTACATTTATATTGGTGTCTAAAATCATCTGCTGGGACTGAGCTCATCTTAATTTATTACGGCTTTCACTGCCTGCCAGGAAGCGATGATGTGCTTGAATTTCACTTACATTTCTTAGCAGGAACCCAGCCTCAATCAGTATTTGAGGGGAATGACAGTTCTAGGGAAGGCTCGGGATCTAATTCTAGCTAATACATTATGATCATTCATAGTGGAACTATCATCAGGACTCTGATGAGAGGATTTGCTAACAGCTGTTCTCTGTAGTTAGGCTTGTTTTTCACCCCCATGGATAATCAGCGGGCAGGTTTTTCCGAGAATAGATCTTGGCCTCCAGAAGTCACTTAGGAAAGCAGCCCTGGATTGGGAGGCTAGAGATCTGCTTCCTCTCCAGGGCTCAGCTGCTAGTGAGCTGTTTGAGATTGATAATGGGTTTTATGAAAGATGGATAAATCCAGGGTTAGGACTTTGAAATCACCTGCAGGCTACCTTGCTGTGGGTAAAATCAATGCCATCTCAGTCGGCTGAGAGGCAGCTCGAGAGAACCTGTACACGGGACTATCTGATAAACATTCATTCAACCAAGGGCTTGGAGGTGACACGAAACTTTGAAACCATCACATTGACATTTCTCTATTTGCTTTATAAACCATCAGCCTTTATAGCATTTTGACAAGGTCTTCTCCTTATCTTAAGTCACACTTGGGTTTAAATCTGTTTGCTATGACATTGCCCTCGCTCCCTTTGGATCCTTACAAACCTTCATGCTTTGTGGAAAAACACTCGAGAGGTAAGAAAGCCGGTCTCCATTTTAGCACGTGGAAGAAGAGGAGGTTGCCTTGCGTGCATTTCAGCGCCTCTCTCGGCTCAGTCGTGCATTTCCTACAACACTGCGCGTGGATGCGCGCTCAGCAGGCAGGGGAGGAGGGGCGGCGCCTGATCTGTGTACTGAAAATAGTTGATAATCGTTCTCTCTCTTTTATCCATTCACTGAGCAGTGATGGAGGGTGGTGCTATTTGTTCTGAGCGTGCTGTGGGGTCAGACAGACGGGTTTCTGTATCACCTCTGCTGTGAGACCCTTTGGGTGACCATGAGCCGCCTGTTGACCTCTCCCAGCCTTTGCGCCCTCGTGCGTAAAGTGGAAATAATCGTAGTATCCGCTTCATAGGGTTACTAAGGAATTAAGTGGATACGGTGTTTAAAGTGCTCTACGCAGGCCTAGGTGAGTAAATGAAAGCAATTACGGCTGCAGGGTGTGCCCTCCTTAACCTTCGGGAGGACGCAGAGTTGAGTGCGCCCGGGACGTGGTCTGCCGGGAGGCGCGGGCCTTTCAGACTGGGCCCTGTGGAAGTTCAGAGAAAGTGTGTACCGTACTTCAGCTGGGAGGCCGGAAACCTGGACATCATAGAGCAGGTGACAGTGGACCCGAGTCGTGAAGGATGGGAAGAATTTGGGTAAGTGGGGATAGGATGGCGGTATGTGAAATACGGACGACATGTGATGTAGATACCACACCCTCCAGCCACCTTCTACCCTGGTGTCCCTCCCAGTGAATTACGTGGTGCCTCTCTGTGACTCTGTTTCTCCCTGAAGACAGTCCATGGTATTCTGTTTTAATGTGATCTCACCCAGATAAATACACTGCAAGGCCCCTCACGGGGCATCCTGGGCTCTTCATAAATGCCCCGCCCCCCGCCCCGTGCGCCCAGGCTTCCTGGGCGTTCCTTCTTCCTTCCTCCTCTGTTTCTATACTTGATCTCTTTCTCGTAGGACTTAATTTTAGCCAGTGAAAGGGTGGGAATAAAGGAGTTGCTGAGCTCCTTCTGTGAAGCAGGCCCCCTCCTGAGCACTTGATATGCCCTATGATGCAATCCTCACACGACACCTCCCAGGTAGATAGTATTTTCTCGTTTATAGAGTAAGAAGTTGGAGCTGAGAGAAGTTAAGTACCTTGACTTCTGGAGTCCGAATGGGAAACAAAAACATGAAAACAAAAAGAACCCTGAACGTCAGCGACTTAAAATAGGGAAGGTGTAATTCTCGCTCATGCTCCTGTCCATGAGCCCAACATGTCTACATGTCCCCAACCTGGCACCCAGGACCACAGAGTGGACACTGAATCTTGGTCAGTCAATGAGGCGGAGGGAAAGAGAAAGCATGACAAACTTTCTGTGTTGGTTCTTAAGTGTTCCACCCAAAACGGCATGTATTCCTTCTCACCGTTCAATGGAAACAAAAAGTCATGAGGCCACGTTTTCATCTAAGGGGACAGGAAAATCCCATTTCATAATGTGCTCCAAGAAGAACTTAAAATATTTAGTGTATAGACAGGTCACTAATGTATTTCCCAAAGTCACTGGGAGGTGCCTGGGTGTATCCAGTTCCTAGCTGTGTGCTCTTAGACATAGCGCTTGGTGCCTCTTAGTCAGGGATAATTCCCACTAAGCTAGTAATTGGCAAGGCTTTCAATCATTTCTGTGCTCAAGGGCATTTACCTTTAAGGACCAAATATTTTACTTCTAATGATAAAATTTCAGACCCTGCATGAGGTGGAGATGAAAGATTTAAGCTAAGGGTGCTCAGGGACTCCACACATTGTACAATGTAGGACTCTATTTATGGGAGATAATGGATACTAGGCTTTAAATGGACAAAGAATTACTTTGTGGCCTCTGAGCTCTGATTTTTAAGCCTGTACCAATTCCTGATGAAGATGAGTCAGACTCAGGATTTTAAAACAGAGGGGCGGGCTGGGAAGTGACAAGAACATTAGATGTCAGTGCAAGAACCAGGTTCTGCCCACAGCTTTCCCACCCATAGGCTGGATGAACTTGGACATGTCCAGTCCTCTTGCTGGACCTCAATTTTCCCTTTTGCCTGCTGTTTTAGATGGAGTACTTCTCAAACTTTAACGTGCATATGAATGTCTTGGGGATTTTGTTAAAATGCAGATGCTGAATCAATAGATCTGGGGTAGGGGCTGATAGTCTTCATTGCAACAAGCTTCTGTATGTGCTGAAACTGGTCCCCTGGCTATCCTTTGAGTGCCAGGACTTAGAGGATTTCTAAGGCCAACTCTCAGCAATCAATACACATTTATCTGGAACCTCTGTCAATACTAAGATAAAGAAGGCACAGTTTCTACTCACACTAGAAATACATTCCAATAGGGAAGCCAGACAAATATATCATTTCAAAACAGTATGGTAAATAACAAAACTGGAGTTTTGTACAGGATAAAGCGATGCCACAGAACAGAGATGGTGGCATGACTTATTCATGGGCAGTGGGTAAGGGTGTAGATGTCAGAAAGTCACAGACCAAGTGGAAAAATGCTGAAAACTGTCAAATGTTACATATAGAAAGGGAGCCTCTTTATCTCAGAGGACACTCAATAATTCCTTTGTCCCCAGGAGGCACAGCTGTGGGCAACGGAGAGGAATTATTTTGATCAATGGTCTTGACTAGTTCATCCCATTCTGTGATTGCTTTCTGTGTGCCTTCCTGTCCCGTGGCCGCCTGTTAGCGTGACACTGATGAAAGATGAACTGCCACGGCTGAGACCCGGTCGGTTTGGAAGCTCCTGTCAGCAGGAAGCTGGCGGAGCAGCCGCAGAGGCAGCTCTTCAGCCTCACTTGCTGAGAACAGGCCAGGAGCAGTGAGTCAGAAGAGGAATGTGGGTGGAGAAAGGATGCCCTCTACGTCTGCACCGGGCAGGGATTAGGTTTCTAAACGAACACCTGAGCACGGACGCGGGCGCCCGGGGAGGCAGGGGCGGCCGTCCCCTGAGTAATGAGGGCCGGAGCGGAAAGCTGCTTGATTCAAGGAAAATGGGGAAGGGGAGGGAGAATGTGAATGAGGGGATGTTCAGGGATACAGTCTTCCTCTGGCTCATCATAGGTTTTCTTTGAAACAGGCCATTGTGATACTAAATGGCGGTCACACTAAAAGGAGTCCTCAGGTGGTTGGTAGGAGAGCTGGCTTCTGGCACCAGCTCACTGTATGACCTTGGCCAAGTCAATCCCTGTCTGAGACTCAGTTTCCCTGACTAAGTGGTGGGAAGCTTGGGCATAATATCTTGGGTGACGTGTAACTTTATGAGTCTGTGATTAAATTTCCACGTCCAAGTTCAGTACTGCTCCATGATCTAACAGAGATCATCCCTGGAATCCTTGCCACCCCCACCTGCCAGTTCTCATATACAACCAGATTTGTGGCCAAATTTAGTGATCTTAGAATCCATAAGTCTGTTTTCCATGGATCCAGATAATTTCCTGTCTTTATTCAGGCATCAAGCCTTCATTTCCTTTCAGAGAGAGAAATGTGCATCCAAGCCACCTTTTTCCCCTGCCCTTCCGATTGTAGTCTCCTGGCCACCTTGGAACCACTCCTATACTACAACATTTTCTTCTCCAGGCACAGCCGGAGATCTCTTGTAATATAAGTGACACAGTGTCACCCCCTGCTTACAGTGACCTTATGTGTAAAATAAAATCTAAACTTCCATGTGGCCTGCAAGATCTTTTGCTCTCTACAGTCTTTTTTTTTTTTTTTTTAAATGTCTTTATTGATTTCAGAGAGAGGAAGGGAGAGAGAGAGAGAGAGATAGAAACATCAATGATGAGAGAGTCATTGATCGGCTGCCTCCTGCACACACCCGACTGGGGATCGAGCCCCCAACCCAGGCATGTGCCCTGACCAGGAATCAAACCCCGATTGCCTGGATCCTCGGTCAACGCTCAACCGCTGAGCCACGCCTGGTCGGGCTCTACAGTCTTGATTCAAATCCTCATCTCATATTTACTGTGTCCCAGCCTTACAGACCTTTCTCCTGCTCTTTGAAAACTCCAAGCTTGTTCCTGCCCCAGGGCCTTTGACCTTCCTATTGGCACTGCCTGAAATGTCCTCTCTCCAGACCTACGCATTCAAGGCTCCTTCTCATTCAGTTCTCAGGTCATCAGTGAGACCACCCCTGACCACACTGACCAAAAACACTGCCCCCTACAACAGGTCACCCTCTAGCCCTTCACTTTGGTTTGTTTCCTTGACAGCATGACTCATTATCTGACCTTATCTTACCCTTTGCTCACCGCACACTGTCAGCCCCCCATTCTCCACCCCCACTCACATGCAGAGCTGTGACACCAGGGACTTTGCCTTGTTCACCATTCTGGGAACAGTGCATGTCTAGAGTAGGGTCTCAGGGAAAATGCGCTGGGTAAATGGGAATATGAGCAAAGTGAGACAGAAGGAAAAAGCTGAAGGAGAGGGAGGGGGAATTTCACGTTACAGACAGGGCATTGTTCTGGATGTTTTCGCTTTCATGATGTAACTTTTTAAAAAATATATATCTTCATTGATTTCAGAGAGAGGAAAGGAGAGGGAGAGAGAGAGAGATAGAAACATCAATGATGAGAGAGTCGTCACTGATCGGCTGCCTCCTGCAAGGACCTGACTGGGGATCGAGCCTGCAACCCGGGCATGTGCCCTGACCGGGAATCAAACTGCGACCTCCTGGATCCTAGGCCGATGCTCAACCGCTGAGCCACACCGGCCGGGCTCATGGTGTAACTTAACCTTCACAACCACACGGCAGGGGAGTGGAGACGTGCGTAATCCACCTGTGATTTGAATTTAGCCCTTTAGGCTTCAAGACTGAGTAGTTAGGCGAGTTGCTGGGCAGGGCCGGGCACTAGCAGGCGCGCTGTGGTGCCACTCAAGGTGAGAGCCAACTGCAGCCACAGGAGGGGGGGCGCAGTTTTAAAAGGGTAGGAGCAGCCTGGCAGCGCCTCCAGCACTCGCTGGATGAGGCCTTGACCACCCTCTGTCAGAGCCTGAGGCTGCAGCTTAAGACTTTGATCCCTGTTTTTCAAGCAAATCCATCTGAGAGGGGTAAGGCTTGTAGCTCTTCTCTCTGATATATCTCTCTGTGAATAACATTAGCATTGCTGGAATTAAGTGTGTGTTGAGAGCTGAGAACGGAAGTGAGAACACCCTGATAGACAATCTAAAGGGGGGTTCGCAACCCTGGCTACCCAGTACAGCCCCTGGGAGGGCCGGTTTTAAAAATATTCCTGTCCGGGTCCATTCCTAGCTTCTGATCCGATTGGTCTGGATGAGGCCCAGGTTAGGGTATGTTTTGAAAGTTCCGTGGATGATTTTATGGTGGAGCCAAGTTGAGATGACTAATGTAAAGAGCAGGCTCAGGAAGATGCAGCTGTTTAGAGGCATCCCCTCATCATTTGGCATTTTCTCTGTGAGATTTGCCAGGCAGTTGACAATCACCAAAAGCGAGCTACTTATAAGGTGTGGGGACAGGAGGCGTGGGAGACAATGATAGAAAGGTTCCTTGACCTGAAGACCTTACGAAACAAGCACAACATGTACTGTAGGCATTAACAAAGTATCCTATGAATGGTATGAGTTTAGAGGAGGGTTTGGTAACCTCAGATTACTGACATGTTTTGTGCAGGACAATTCTTTGTCACGGGGGGGGGAACTGCCCTGAATATTGTAGAATATCTAGCAGCATCCCTGACCTCTACCCACCAGATGCCAGTAGCTCCCGTTCCCATAGCTGTGACACCAACAGTGTTTCCAGACATTAGCGCCTGTTCCTGGGAAAGTAAAATTGCCCATGTTGGAAACATCTGTGGTTACAGGGATCAGGGCTCCTGTGGAGAGGTGTCAGTTTAACTAAATCTTTACAGATGAGTAAGATGTCAATAAATAGAAGAGAAAACTGAGGGAGAATAAGTATGCATTAAATTCTTTAAATGTATGCAGGATTATATTTTAGAAATATTAAGTTTTTTCTACTCTTTTTTCTTTTATTCTAAGTGCAGAATTATACAGCTTTTTGCAGATAATTTAAAACCAGGTGTGGGGATGGCAGCAGAGTCAGAGGTAGACAAAGTGTTTAATCCCAATGAAACAAACCCAAAGGATCCACTGATTCTGAAGGTTTTTTGGTTTTTAAAAAAACGTATCTTTATTGATTTCAGAGAGAGGAAGAGAGAGAAATATCAATGATGAAAGCATAGTCATTGATCAGCTGCCTCCTGCAGGCCCCCGACTGGGGATTGAGCCCGAAACCCTGGCATGTGCCCTGACCGGGAATTGAACTGTAATCTCCTGGATCCTAAGTCAATGCTCAACCACTGAGCCACGCCTGGCTGGGCTGATTCTGAAGGTTTTGAAAACCTTAAAGCTTTATGACCTGGAGGGGAGCAGGGATTAGGGGTGTGTGTTTCAAGAGCAGAAATTGGATCGCCCTATTCCCAGGGGAGGGTAGATTGTACCCCTTGGAATTCTGACAGGAGAGCCTGATTTTTGTGGGCATCTGGGGCAGAGACCCACATCTCTTAAGGCAGTGCCCATGAGGTGGCATCACTTCCAATTGGGGAGACCTGAATGGATACTTGTGGGCGCTGGTCACTCATTAGCTTGACCTTGGCAGCTGGGCTGGCTGGTTTCCAAGATTGGGAAGATTGACAGCTCAGTCTCAGCTCAAGTTGCCCTCACTTCAGTTTACTGCAGAATCACCAGCAAACGTGATGTGCAAAGAGAACACACCAGGTAAAGACCCAAGAGAGTGGAAGCAGCTTCCCGGGTCAATGCAGTTAGCAAGGAGCAAGGGAGCCTCCAGGTTAGAGGCGTAAAGGGACCATGGGCTCCATGCCTTTTGCCATATGTGCACTTTGAAGGGCCATCGACCATCTTAGGAGGCAATTCCTTTCTGAACCTGTTATATCCTGTCTTTTCAACTGGCTAGAGAGGGACCCAGGAGGACCCCAAAGTGGCTGTGCCAAAGCAGGTGGGGAACTAGCCACTGATTGCAGCAGTGGGTACTGAGGAGTGATGATGGCAATGCCAAAGCACTGGGGACCACAGACGCCTTGCCCCCATTTTTCTGGAGTACTTGAAGGCCAGGAAATTTTATAATTCAAGGCAGTAGTATAGCAGCAGGGAGGGTGATGAATATTGAAGCCATTGGGGACTCAGGGCTGGGTTTGATGTGATCTAAGAAAATAAAGGTACATGTTTTCTCTTGTACTTGGGTAATACAGAGTATTTTATTCTTGTTACAATAATGATTCTACTTTTAGAATTTTATACTAATGAATTACACACAATCCTATGTAAAGGTTAGCTAAAAGGATATTCATTACACCATTTTTAAAACAGTGAAAAATTGAAAAAGGTATAGATGTTTATCAATAGAGTGCCAGTGAAGTGCATTTTAGTTCATTTGCACATAGTGGTATATAAACCATAAACATAGTATTGTGGAAATATCTTTAATTACTACAAGGAAGTTAATATGTAAGTGGAAAACCAGTTAGAAACAGTACATGTTATTGAAAAATAAAATGGAACCAGCTAGGTAATATGCATCCAAAGAGAATCTGAAACATGCATATCAAAGGACAGCACCAGTTGGTGGAACAATATGTCATTTAATATCATCTTTTTTGCTTGTATGTTTTTATTCTGATGTGTCCACAATATAGGTTGCTTGTAAAACCACACAAATGCGTTTTTAAAAAATAGGCGACTAGGTACTCGAAGAAAAAAGAACCAGTCTCACGCAGCAGGATTGACGCATGTATTTGAAGGGGATTTCATTCATCCTTGGCGAATGCCCCTTTCTTACCCCCGATCCCCTGAAACAGGCCGCTGATGGATTGACAGCGGTTATTTCGCCTCCCCTGACACCGCGCCTTCTTCCCCCGCTGAACCTTCCCACGGAGGCCACGCTGAGCTACGGCGGGGAGGCCCTGCCTAGGAAGGTGCCTTTGCACGAGCAGGGACAGGACCCGGAGGCACCCTCCCCAGGTCCGCGGTCCCCGTGGTCCCCTCCCTCCCTGCACCCGGAGCGCGTGGTTACACTGTCCAGCTTGGCGGGCTGGCGGGGCCTCTGGCACTGCTCTCCAGTGGTGCACAAGTCACTTCCTGAAGCTGGGGTGAGCCCCAGTCCGGGGTCCCCCCCACATCACTCTGTGCCGTATCGTCTTCTTTATTATCGTCGCTATCGGTAACACACTGTGGACTGGCTTCTTCGGGAGCATCCTCCAGGGAGGTGGAGTTTGAGTTTTGATGAGATGTGTCTTTGAGGGTTTGATGAGCAGGCTACATTCAACACCCCCAAGGGCAAACGGAAACTATTACTCTTAATGATTGCTCTGATAGTAGAAGTAATAATGCATATGTGAGCACGGCATAATTGTTTTATTCTTCCAAATAATTCTCACCAATACTACTTCATCAATCCTCATAGAAAACCAGTGGAGTGAGTAAGGTAAATGAGTGGGAATTTTCTCCATTTTTTACAGATGAAAGAAATAAAGTGCGGAGAAATTAAGTGACTGTCCAAATGATTTATAATAGATCAGTGGAGAACTGAGGCTAGCATGCATGTTTCTTGATCTCATTACTGAAACTGTTTTGATAATCAGCACAGAACCACGCTCCTGGCTGAACTATATGTGCGTGTTCATTTTAGGGTTTTGAATCCACATAAATAATTCTCCTCTCTTCTAACATTTACAAACTTGTAGGTCGTTTTAATGAGGATCAGAGAATTTAAAGGTGAACAGATACTGGAATTTCTCTTGTTCCATAATTCTGGGCCAGTAAAGAAAACACACAAGGGTCACTAGTCCAGTGTGATAAAAGTAACAGTATTTTTAATATCCACAGAAGCAACCCAGTAATCCACCACAGGCAGGCAGCCTAGAAACGTGGACTGGGAAAATGGACCCCAGACCTGACGCTGACCAGGGCTTACCCTCTCTTCCTAACCCGCCCCTCCACCAAGCCTTTGCCAGAACTGAGTCCACGGAGCAGGCCGCGAGGCCCGCTGCAAGGGCAGGCAGAATACGCGCAGGAGAATGGCCGGCTTGCACGCCGGGGGCGACCCACTAACCAGGGGTGACTGGGCATGCAGCAAAAGGCAGAAGCTAACTGGTTTTCCAACTTCAAAGTGCAGGAACCATTCCCACTTACAAAACACTGTCCAGAGATGCCAAGCCCTGGGAAAATCGGTCCTACGTCCTTCCTCGGGCAAAGTAAAAGTTGGTGATAGTCATTCTAACCTTCTTTGTATCAGGAAGACACAAAATTAATACAGAAGTCAATAGACGTTACCTGTTAGTTACTAAGTGTTAAACTCAAATTCTTACCATAGGTCCCTCCACTCCCGCCGCACTGGCCTCCAGGCTGTTTTCCAGTCATGCCTGACATGCTCCCGTCTCAGGGCCTTTGCACTAGTTGTTGTCTTTGTTTACAGCAACCTAATCCCAGACCCACGTGATGCAACCCCTCACCTACTTTAGGTCTTTATGTCAGTATCAATTCCTTAGTGAAATCGTCCCTATGGACTATTTTTATTTAAAATTGCACTCCACCTAACTAACACTCCCTTGCTGTATCTTACTTCATAGCACTTAGCACCACCTAACTTACTATATATTCTGTTTTGATCCGTGTTGATCATTGCCAGGTCCCCTAATTAACATATATACTTCACGACAGCAGACAAAGACTTTTCTGTTTTGGTCACTGCTATATTCACGTGGACTCTGTGGCAAGCACATAGATTTCACTCAACACCTATTGCTGAATGAGCGAATGAACAAATAAGCTGTTGATGTGCTACATGGACAGACAGAGGCCCCAGAGAAGTGCAGTGACTTTTCCAAGGCGCCTGGAGAACTTTCCTCATGAACAGGATTCATCGCCCGTTAGAACCCAGGGCTCCTGACCGCCCCCTTTGGGTTTACCTCCCACCACCGCCTCAGGATGCATTTCCAAATAGGGGGTCCTGGTCTTGGGAAATGGCTGTGCATTTAAAGATCACAGAGAGGCGTTTTACTTTAGCAAATCAGCACAGAGACGGAGGAAAAGAGAAATTCAGTTCTCCAGCTAGAGTAGGCAACTCCTGCTGGTTGGACCTGTAGAATTTGGGTTTTCCATCCTACATCTACACAAGAACTGCTTTTGCACAGACACGGTGTAAGTTTGCATGACAGTGAGGACACGGCAACTGTCTCATCTGGTGGAGAACTCCGATAGCTGTTTCACAACAAAGTACAAACTCACACACTAGGGCAGGGATCCCTCCCCTTATGGGTCTTTGTTTGACTCCATGGTGCTCCTTCCTTCCTCCAGCCACTATAACATTAGGGAGTCGTAAGATCACAGGAGCCCAGACTTTCTCTAGAGCTGCAAGGCCCCAGGGAGGTTGTAGGCTGTGCACAAGCAGTGAGGGGCCCTTTAAGAAGCTGGAAGTTAAAGATGTAGACTGTTCTTCTAGAGCTAAATACCTTTATCTGTGCATAATAGATTAGGACAGAAGTTAGAAAAGGCCACATATGGGAATCAAGTCAGGACATGGTTTGATGATTTTTTTTTCCCTGTGACTTCCAGGGTTTTTCCATTCAAGTTCCACGTATCCCTTAATGTCATAGCACCCAATAAAGTCAGCCAAACCCCTTCCCTGCGTCAAACACTCTAGTGGCTTCATACTGACATGTCTTCAACCCCATGTCCTTTCAGCCTCCTGCTCATTTCAGGGTTCTAGCCTCGGGGGCCTTCCTTTAGTCCTTGCATAGCCCAGGACTTTATCTATGTATTTGCAGGGAGCAGGAGAGTTGAGTTAATATTTTCTTAAAGTGATCTACTTAGTTTGTTAATAGGAAGCATGCGTCATTCAGTCTTGGAGAAATGAAGTTTTATCTTCTCTCTCCATTAGATCTCCTGTAAGTTGAATTTTCCACAACATCTATGTTTAATAAAGAGTACTAGTCAAGAACATATAAATAGTACTCATTCCTCTAAGTAGGACTATCAGCAGGAGATAACCTAATGAAATTGTTTAAACTATTTTGAGGTTATAAAACTGAATTACGTACTTTTTCAGCTAGAAAGTGGGATATTGTTGTAAAGCCCAGTGAAACATGCAGTTTTGTAAATGATTGTTCATTCATTCACTCACGTATTCTTTTATTCTATAAATACCACTGAATGTGAATTTTGTGCCAAAGTGCCAGGCTTTGTGAATTCACAATGACTCCTGCCCCATGGGCTAAGCCCTCTAACGCACTGTCTCACTTTCAGCCCATGCGTCCCGCACTGAACCTCTGGAGAGGAGCTTGGAACACATGTTTTCCAAAAGTTCCCCAGGAGATTTACTCACCACTAATTGCCCTGTGCAGAATTGTGGCCATTCGTGGGCTAGAAAATTGGGTTGGGGGAGAAAGGGAGAAACTTCTGCAAAGCGCTGACCCTCCTGGATAAAACACAAGAAGAGGGTTTTGAATGCACAGCTGTCCTGCAGACCTGGAGGAACACACACAGGATCTAAAAATAAAGATTAAGGTATGACTCCAGACTGTTAAACCAAAGACTTAAGCCTGGAGCAGTAGCCGGCCTCAGGGACACCAGGAGCCTTGGCCTTGTTTTCTAGCAGCCAAGCCAATGGCAGGAAACCTGGCCCTGCGTCCCCACCTGGTGGGTAGTTGGTAATGAGACCCCATCTGGATCTTTACCTGGTACAGTGAAGCCTCTCAATGGAACAGTGACCACCCCCTCCAATGGCCCACGACAGCCCTGGTTTATGCCTGTTGTGTCTTTGTTACTCCTAATAGCACCTGCTGCCCCCTCAGAAATACCTGGGTTTGGACAATGAACTACTTCGTCCCTCTATTCAAGGGCTAATTGGTGAAAGGATGGGGGAAACAGCACAGCAGCTAAGAGAGGCAAAATGTAGCATGTTCATCTTGGCCAGGCTACAAGTAAAAGAGGTTTAATAATATTAATAAAATTTGTCCCCTGAAAATGAATAGAGCTGTGTTCTTACTCAGCACGGGGGTAAAATGTTGTATAAATTCATTGTATTTAAAACTTGGGATACTGAAAAGAAGAGAGAAAAATCACTTAGCTTCTTTGCCAAATAAAAACAATGTTAATTTTATACGCCCCCCCCACCCAGTCTTTTTAAGACTAGTTTATATTTTCTTTGGCTTTAATATTGGATCATATTTTATAAATTAATGTTATGTACTGAATTTTTCACTAACCATAATGAAGAGTTCTGTCCCCATGCCGTAAACTTTGCAGACGATATTTAGAGTGCCCCAGTTCATTCTTTCCGGTGGCTCTAATTTAAGAAAAACCCTGGGTAGGGCACTTAAGTTGCTACCAATGCGGGCTATTAGAACAAATACCACGATGGGCGCCGCCGAGTATAAATCTTCCTGACGTTTGGGGGAGACTCTCTAAAGTGAAGCTCCCGGGGCAGAGTGCGGTGGCCGTTCCATTCCTGGACGCGCCGTTGCCAGCCGTTTCCAGAAGGGTGTGTCAGTGTCCATTCCCTTTCTCTCTGCGGGGACCGGGCAGCCATTTATTACAACGGCTCCCTGCGCAGGCCGAGTGGCCAACGCGCTGTGAACCCAGCACCTTCCCTCGCCGGGAGCCCTGCCCAGGAACCAGCCGTGAGTAACAGGCCCGCCCGCAGCCTGACCTGAGACGGGCGACGGCCACGGCCTGCCCCCGGGAACCTCGGCAAGAGGCACCCACCACTCGGACAGCCAGGAGGTAAAGGGACAGTAAAGCTGTAAACAATTTCCAACTGGCGCTGTTCTCTCCGTCCCCGGCTGCCCAGCTCCCAGCTTTCAGCTGGTCACAGGGGATCCTCCACCAGGCTGGAGAAAAGCCCTCGGGCGCTGCGTGGTAGCAAAGAGAAGGCCCATGGCCCAGCCCAAGGGTGGTCCTTGGATTTTATAGAACACGGACCCTGTTCAACAAGGAAAAGACATCCACTTTATTTGGGAGAATCTGGGGGCTCAAAGATATTTTTGAAGATGGATTTTCTATTATAGAAATGGGCAGAGCACTGGATATGAGGAGTAATAGATTGGGGTTCAAGTTCTGCTGTTTCTGAAAGAAACCATCTGGCATTGGGTGAAGGTGAAAAAAGCAAAGAGATGATAATAAATATTTATTCACTAGATATTTATTCACTAGATATTTATTTATTGTGTGCCTACCATGCATCAGACATGGCTGCAGACTCTGAGGATGCATTACTAAACAAAACAGACAAACACTGCCCCAGAGGAGCTAGCTCACCTCCCATTGACATGAGACAGATAAGAAACATAATCAATAAGTACACTATACAATATATTTTTTTAAATTTATCTTTATTATTGAGAGTATTACAGGTATCCCATTTTTCCCCCCAATTGATTCCCTCCACTTCGCTCCCACCCCCTTCCCAGGCATTCACTCTGTTATTAACTGTGTCCATTGGTTATGCATATAACTTCTTTGGTTAATCTCTTCCCACCCTCCACCCCCTTCCCTCTTTCCTCTGAAATATGATCCTCTGTTGCATACGTCAATGTCTCTGGATCTATTTAGTTCATCATATTCTTTCGTTCATTAGCTTCTTCTTAAAGAAGACCCTTCAACTTTTCCTGTAGTGCTGGTCTGGTGGTGATGAACTCCTTTAGCTTTTTCTTAGCTGTGAAGCTCTTTATCTGACCTTCAATTCTAAATGATAGTTTTGCTGGGTAGAGCAATCTTGGTTGTAGTTCCATGTTTTTCATCACTTTGAATATTTCTTGCCACTCCCTTCTGGCCTGCAAGGTTTCTGTTGAGAAATCAGCTGACAGTCATATGGGTACTCCCTTGTAGGTAACTAACTGCTTTTCTCTTGCTGCTTTTAAGATTCTCTCTTTGTCTTTAACCTTTGGCTTTTTAATGATGATGTGTCTTGCTGTGGGCCTCTTTGGGTTCCTCTTGTTTGGGACCCTCTGTGCTTCCTGGACTTGTAAGTCGATTTCTTTCCCCAGGTAGGGGAAGTTTTCTGTCATTATTTTTTCAAATAGGTTTTCAATTCCTTGGTCTCTTTCCTCTTCTTCTGGCACCCCAATAATACGAATGTTGGGCCTCTTGAAGTTGTCCCAGAGTCTCCTTATACTATTTTCATATTTCTGGATTCTTTTTTCTTTTTGCTCTTCTAGTTGGGTGTTTTTTCTTTCCTCATGTTCCAAATTGCCGATTTGATTCTCAGCGTCCTCTACTCTACTGTTGATTCCCTGTAAATTATTCTTCATTTCAGTTCGTGTAGCCTTCATTTCAAATTGGTACCTTATTGTTATCAATTTTCTCAGTTATTTCCCTAATGGTCTGCTTAAACATCCTTACAAACAAAATTCTGAACTCTGTATCTGTTATCTTGCTTGGATCTATTTTACTTAGTTCCTCTTCTAGAGATTTCTTCTGTCCTTTCCTTTGTGACATGTTTCTTTGCCTCCACATTTTGGCTGCTTTCTGGTGTTTGTTTCTTTGTATTAGGTAGAGCTGCTATGTCTCCTGGAATATGTAGAGTGGCTTTGTGTAGTAGGTGCCCTGTAGGGTCCAGTGGCTCAGCCTCCCCAGTCACCTGAGCTGGGCCTTCTAGGTGCTCCCCTGTGTGGGCTGTGTACACTGTCCTGTTGTAGTTGACCCTTGGTTGCTGTTGGCGTAACTGGGAGGAACTGAATCACAGACCAATCGGCTGTGAGGACCAGCTGCAACTACAGCCAGAGAGCTGCTGTGCTGGAGACACCCCTAGGGAGCAGGATTTACTTCAGTGGAGCTTTGGTGTTCACCAAATGCGCCCCTTGAGTGTCACTCGTGGATGTGGCAGGGTTGTAATCCAGCGTGGTCGAGTCTGACCACCAGGTGCACTGTCTCTGGGGCCTCCCGGGAGGTGCAAAGTCAGCCTGTGCCAGTGCCCTGCCCAGGGCCACCCAGCATGAGCTACACAGCAAACTGTTGTTGGCTGCTACTTGTGCTGGGCTTGGCGGTGCCCAGGAGAGGCCAAGCTATGAGCCAATGCAGCTGCCGCTAGTGCCAGGCCTGGGGCCGCTTATCAATCCGTATGGGGCCCGCTGCTGCTTGTTTGAGAGATTTTAGGAAAGTTCTAAGCATGAGGCTGGAGAGGCCACTTGCACAGAAAAGCCCCTGGAAATGGCCTGGATGAGCTGCAGGTGGGGAGGGCAGGGCCAAAGGTGCGAGTCAGGTGCTGGCGACTCAAATATGGCGCCTGCCTGCCGGCCGTGTGCGGGGAGGACTCGCCACAGGAGCCATGGCCTCCGCCAGCCCCTCTGCCCGGGAGGAAGCCGCCCTCCGCCTCTCGCCCGGATCTCAGGCAGGTTAGTTCTCCCCGAGTGTCCCGGGTCCTTTCAGGCTGCTGCCCGGCGCTGGGCTCAGAGGGAGCGTCCGAGTGAGTCCGTGCCGGGCCCTTAAGGGGAGCTGCTGGGGCTCCCGCAGCCTCCGCGACCCTCAGGGACAGTCCCCGCTGGTTTCACAGCCCGAAGGTATGGGGACGTCCCTTCCTGGCCTGGAGCCCTGGGCTGGGGGCCCTCACTCCTCCAGGAAACCCCCACCGCCGAGATTCCCTCCCGGGTTTCAACCGCGGCACTGGGTATGGTCGCACACCACGCCTCCGATTCAGCCCCGACCCGCCCGCATCTGCGCCCTTCCTACCATCTCTGTGCTTCTTCAGCTCCCTGGTTGTGGGGCTTTTCTGTTCAGCCGGATCTCAGGAGGCTCTGAGTGACGGTGGTTCTGTATTTTAGTTGTAATTTTGATGCGGTTGCGGGAGGCGGCGGGTGCAGCTGTTACTTACGCCACCATTCTGTTTCTCCTCTACACAATATTTTAAGGGGTGATATGAGAGTTAATCGTATGTTTCAACTTGGCTGGGCCACAGTGCCCAGGTATTTGGTCAAACGTTAATCAGGACGTTTCCATGAAGAATATTTTTTTAGATGAGATGCACATTTAAATGGGTGGACATTGGGTGAAGCAGATTGCCCCCCATAACATGGGTTGTCCACATCCAATAGGTGAAGGCCTTAGCAGAACAAAGACTGACCTCCCCCCAGACAAGGAATTCTGCCAGTGAGGCCTTGGGACTGAAGCTGCAAGGTCTGCCCTTCCCTGGGTCTCGAGCTGCTTTCCTCTCAAATCTCCTTACCTCTTTCCCTGCCACTCTGATTCCAGAAACATGGGCTTCAACTTGGGGATCTGTGCATGTGTTTTGTTTTATAAGCAATACGAGTGAGTTTAATATGCAGCCAGGATCCGGTTTGTTGCTTTAAAATAATCTATCTGGGTTTTAATCCCCAAGTTTACTTACACATGGAGATGATGACGATTGTCTCTTTGGGAGTAGGAAATAACATTATTTTCTTTTACCATCAGAGTTTATGGCATCTTTGAACAACAGGATCACTAGAAGTTATGTAGTATAGTGTAGTATAGCGGTGCTCAAACTTTAATGAGTAGAAGCCCCAGGATTCTGCTGCCTGGGCTCAGGCCCAGGAATCTGCATTTCACCAGCATCCCGGGTGATTCAGCTGCAGACAAAAAGAAACACTTTGAGAAGCACTAATCTAGTTCTGATGTCTCGGGAGGCCCAGGAAGGGGAGGTGAGGCACGTAAATTACTAAGTGCACCAGCGGTACAATTCCAATCCAGCTTTCTCCCTTTTCAGCTCTGGCCCCTTACTCTCCACCAGCATCTTCCCTGGACAAACAAAACCAGCAGAATCAGCCTCACCTACAATCTTGCCAAAAAAGCAAATTCCTAGACCGAGACGTAGACTAACTCAGCAACCCTAGGCCCAGCAATCTATATTTTATGGCTCCTCCAGGTGACTCTGGTGCACACTAGTTTGAGCCCTACTGCGCAGCCCCACATTTCTTTGAGAGCTGCTGTTTGCAGCAAATGCTAGTCAACATGTAGCCACGTGCCCTTATTGGAGGTGTTAGGAATTTCTTTACTTGGCCTGGCCTACCCCTTTTGCGGCAGGTGCTGCCCATCGGCATTTCTGAGGTTCTGTTGAACTGAAAACAGCTGAGGGGTCCTGCTTTTCTTGCCTATGCGCCACCAGCCAGCCCTCTCCGGGGACCCTCATGCTTGCTCGTCTCTCTTCTCCGACCCTGCCACCACCAGGGTGAGTAACTTCTGATTGTTAAATATAAAGGTTGTGTTATTTGCTAAGAGGGACAAGGACTGGGGTCAGTACCTGACCTATCTAAGAATTTCAAAGCATCCTTAAATAGAGAGCAAGGCACTTTGCCTATTAATGACTTTGGGCTGGAAATGTCAAGTGTCAAAATTTTGTCCTGAGCTGCGTTTTCTGCTGTCATTGGACAGGACAACTCAGTCATTTTCTTCACTCCAGGAAGGAGAGGGTGCAGGACAGAACTTGGCTCGTCCTGAGCAGTTGCTCGATGATCATGATAATGAGCTGCATTCATACAGTGCCTTTCGCGCAAATAACTCTACAGGCTGAATTTATGCTCACCATCCCTTAAACGTACTTCCCAGAGTCCCTGGGGTGCATTTCTCGGAGCCCCGTAGCCCCTGCACTTGTAAGAGCTCTGCACGCTACTGCTTACACGGCCCGCAAAGAAAGACGGATAATGAGCGATGGAGGTGCTGTAATTAAGGCTGCAGACCGGCAGGAAGGAGATTTGATCTGTCCCGACTTGCTGGTGTGTCGCTGGTACAACTCACTGATGTGTTCTTCCGATTTTACATCTTTGTCAGGGGCTCCCTGGGGAGGAATTGCGTTAGAGTGCGGAGGTGTGCAGCTGACCTGGTGAAAAGCAAACCTGAATGCCTCAGCCCCTTTGTAGGAGAGCCGTGCTCGGTGGACTCTCTCCTCTCTGATGAGTCCATTGCTAGGAATCGGCTTCTCAGCAGGCAGGCCTGGGGCAGAAAACCAAGTGGGAATGTGTGGGCTGTCATGGTGAAGGAGCCAGTAGGGAGAGCCTGTGACCGGCCGCTAAGCAGGTTGCTCTCCCAAGCTTCTAGTAACAGAAGGTAGAGTGGTGATTCCGGCTGAGCGTGGGTGGCTTTGCGCCCAGGTGTGGGGAGGGGTGTCAGTGGGAAACCTAGTGTGACTGGGGAAGGAGACCTGCCTTCAACAGGGGTTTCCACTTTGGGTGCTCATTAAAGCGGCCTGTTTAGCAAACAAGAAAGCAGAGGAGGCTTTATCTTTGAGGTTGTAATTCCTCTTCAAATGATACAATTCCTGAAAACAAATTTGAAAATTGTTTCAGCTCTAGATGGTGGTGTCTGAGCTGCAGAGAGAAGCAGTGACTTGGCTGAAGTGGCACGGTGACAGGCACTTTCCCTGTTTTCATCATTTTGGGAACCGATGGTGGATTCCATAGGAGCTGTCTCAGAGCAGCATGGGAGCTTTAAGGCCATGAAACCAGGGAAAATGCCCAAAATTGTACCTCAAACTTGGCTGATGAAGATTCTCTGCAGCTGGCCACTTGGCAAATGGTCCCTCCTTCCTTCAAGATCCAACTTCTGATTAACAGTTTGGGGTATGAACATCTAATCTGGCAAACCTAGGTCATGTGTCCATGCTGAAGCTAAAAGGCTAATAGGAAAAGATGCTGTGGCATTTTTAGCCTTTATATTGGGAGGCCAATTGTGCCTTACATGGTAGGACACTCCTCAAACACAAGAAAAGTTTCAGCTCTTAGGTGGCCAAAATTTTTATTTATTTATTTCATCTTTCTTACTCCTCCACAGGTCTTGTTCATCCTTCAAGTGCCAACACAACGGTAGCCTTCTCGAAAATTTCCTTAGTGACTCAAACCACATTGATCTCTCCCTTTTTTGATCTATGGCACTAATAGACTGAGTCACAAAATACAAAATCTAATTATAAACCCTTTTGACCTGTTTGCCAGTTGTCTCATGTGCATGCATCTGTTCTCCCCAAATCAATCACCAGCAACCGTAGCATAGACTCTGCATCGATCGCTCACACGGCTGGGTAGCGGGAAACATGTGTGCCCTGTCGGAGGTCATCAGCTAATGCTTGTTGCTTGGTTTCAGTAACTCATATTTTTGTGTGCACAATAAATTTCCTGCAGGCTGTGAGATGAGTGTAAGAACAATAGATATAATAGTTAAGAAAATAAAGATCAGAAACAGAGTATAGACTCCACCATGAAGAAAACAAACTTTAGAAAGGGACTTAGGAAAATGTTACCTATTCTAACGAGAACACTTTCAACATGACTGAAAGATAAAATTATTTACATAAGAGAAATATACACTTCTGGCCTAGCAGCAGACCATACTTGAAATATTTCCCAAATAATTTTCCTGTGCTTCTGGAGTAGACACAGTTGGGGTAGAACCTATGTGGATACTTCATGCAAAAGTTAGTGATGAACTTGTTCTCTCCGTGGTACCCCTTACATGTGGCAGTATCGACCAGAGTCTGTCTTTGGGGAAATATTGAAATGTATCCCTTCCTTCTTCTACAGTATCTTAACTGCTTCACCAAGCAGTTGCTCTTTCATGTCCCATTAAAATTTATCATTAGTAAAGGACTCGATATCTGAGTAGCCTTGGGTTCTTGGATCCTTGGCCTGTGTGATCAGATTTCACACTAATTGTTATTTGACAAGTTAATACAGATTTCCCCCAGCTGACCTACCCTCTGGAAAAATCCACCTTAGCTACTCTATAACCACCTATATATCTTCCTATGACTCACCTGTGCATGGGTGCTCCATGGTGTGTCCAGCCTGCAGGGTGCCAATCTTCAAGGGACACATTAGCCAGTCAGTGCACCAGACCGTTCCTTGGGCCATGGCTGCACGGTGGTATTTGGCCAAGAGAGGAGAAGGCCACTCAGCCCTTGGTGTTTCACCATGAGATGGTCTTCAAAACAGTACTGCTTGTGCCTTCCAAGTTTTTTATAATAAACTAATTGCACAGTTCTTTTAGGGTTCTAGAATTTTCTTTCTGCCCCTTCTCTCCCTCCTTCATTCTCCTGCCTGATATATCTAGGATCATGTTGAGTATGAGTACATAGCAGCTATAATAGTTTATGCAAACCCGGGACCTCTCCACTGTCACTGACTTTGTCACTGCACCAAGATGGTTCTGTTTGTTGTCTTCTTTAAGTGGGATCTACTGTCTGGCAGAGGGCCCCCCAGCCTTCTCTCTTCCCTTTCCACCTCCACTCAAAGGGATCCCCAGCATCAGCAAGCTGATGGAGGAGACTTGAATGTGTGGGGCAGGAAAGGAAGTGGTCCTGTCCTGAAAAGACATCAGGCTTGTAACCTCTAACTGAGGATGTCCCTTGCTTCCAATCATTTGCTTAGCTGTGACAGTTAATTTGCTTCTAAACCTGATCAAATATATTGTACAGAAAGAACCACTACTTAATAAACTCCTGCTCTTATACTTTTTCCAACTTATTTGGCCATCTGGTGGAAAGTCTAATGCTAAAATCTTTAATCCCAGGAGGCTGGCCCTGAAGACCTCTCATAGCATAGTCACTGAGACGGCAAATCTCATCAGGAAGATGTCAGCTGTATCTGTCCAGTTCCTCAGGTCTGAGCCATGTAGTCACTGAGTATCGATTCTTTAGGCTGAGAGTTTCTATCATCTCTGAGGTCTGGTTCTTCCAATGGCATCTTTGCTTCAGAAATCCAATGGATTTAACAATGTTTATGAGTTTTATGGGTAGGGAAGCAGAAAGAGTGAGACCCTAGAGCTCAGTGTAGTATAAGCAAAGGCAGGCTTAGGCAAAAGGAACTAAAACTCATAGTTGGGAAAGCCATCACTCTGAGAGGGCTGCAGGAAGCCAGGAGAAAAATCAGGGACAGGGTAGGTATATCAAAAACCAAGTCCTATTTAACAAGCACTTATTGAACATCTTTAATGTGTGGACTTTGTACTGTGTTTCAGCACAGTAGCTAATAATTAAGGGTGGACATTAGCATCACCTGTAGAGTTTGTTTTGTTTTTAAATAAGCATGCCTATGCTGACAAGGCCTACCTACACCTAATCAACTTTGTGGGGGATAGAGAATGAAGATCTAAATGAAAACCATAAAATAACGACCCCCAAATCCTGAATATTTGATCCTATGCTAATACCTGTTTAAGAGCTAATCTACTATTGTGTCCAAAGGGAAAATCCAGTGCATGTTCTTGAGATGCTAACAGTCTAGTAGGAGAGACTGGTATCTCAACAGTAGAACAACATATAAACAGATGTATTACTTAAAGAGGCTTTTGTTTTGAGAGAGAGAGAGAGACAGAGAGAGGAGTGCAGGCTTCTCAAGGGGTCCAAACCATGGCTTGAGAGAAAGTGGGGATAGGAGACAGGCATTTTATTGTGGTGAGAGGGTGCAGCCTGGATAAGGGTTCCTATGGGTGAGCAGGGGCTTGATTGATTTGAAAGCCCTGCCAGCTCCAAAGAAGGCGACGCCTGGGCTTTCTTATCAACTTACCCAGATGTGGACCAGAAAGGGAAGAGAGAAGAATGAGCCTTACAGCATGTCAACAGCCAGACATCACATAATGAAGTCAGGCACTTTATTACAAAAATCAGACATGTCCTGATTCTCAGCATAATATTTCTCATTAATGATTCTTGCATGAACCAGTCCATATTATGATCAAATCAAATGCTGATTTTCCAACAATCCTAGCTCGCCCTCCACATTTATCAGTCAACCCTCGATATTTTGCTGTGAATAAGAGCCTTCCTTCCTGAATCATCTTTACTCTTACAGCTGCATGGGAATCTACATTTATTTCCAAGTAAAGGTTTAATTAAAACAGACCATACAGTTATTTTTATAGTTACCTAAAAACTTACCAATATTTTACATCAAGATTTCTGCTCACTGTGCTCTTGTGAATTCCATGCCTTCTCTTTGAATTCACTTTTTTCCTTTAATTTTTGTCCTGATTTGGGTAAATCTTCACCTTCACTTGCCCGTAAATTCTTTATTTTGTTCTGGATTTTGAATGATTCGCTGGGTAACTTTTCTCGGTTGACTGCTCTTTCCCAGCCCTGCCCAGAAAGGACAACTGTTGTTGCTGATGAAAAGACTGCTTTCAATTTCATTGTCATTTTTTTGAAGATAATTGGTCATTGTCCCTGGTGATATGAGATGTTGTTTTACTTTCTGGAGAGTGATTATATTGCATGTATATGTGAATTTATTCTATGTATGCTTCTTGGCCCTAGAAATTCTCTTTTAATCTGAAATAGGGTTTTTCTTTCTGGAAAAATTTCAGTCACTTCTATTCAGATATTTCTTTTCCACCTTTTCTTCTGTGTTCTTATAGAGCTTCTATCAAATACCTGTTAGAACCTGCAGTCTTCCTCCCCTGTGTGTTAATTGTTCATCTCTCTCTGCCCTCTCTATCTCTGTGTCATTGCCCGATGGGCAGTGTTAGGGGTAAAAATGATGCTTATAGCACACAGAGGTCTATTTCCTTCTTTAACAATGAGGTTTGTTGTTGTTGTTGTTAGTTTACTTTTTATCTAACTGGATAAAAGAATGTCTTTTGGTCGTATCATTTTCAGACAGTGATGCACTAAACATTTCATCTATGCTGTAGTTAACAAAATATCCAGGATAGCAAAATAGCAAACAACTCTAATAGTAGTTCTTTTATAGCTTTATTATTTTTTTTTAGCTTTAACCCTCAATACATTTCTTCTCATACCTCCATACTTTCCTAGTTTGAATATTTTTTCAAAATATATCCAATGGTAAATTGTGTTTGGGGGAGGTAAAAATATTTGGTTGACAGTCAATTTTGACCTTGAATGTTATTTTAGCCTCTCTGATTTGGAAGACGTACATGCCATTGAAATTGTCATTATTTTATGTACATATAAATGTCAAGTTAAATTACTGATATGTCACCTCCTTTGAGATTTCGCTGAACCTCAAATTCCAAGCTTAGTACAAATAATGAATCTAGGTCTGAGTTTAAGCCACAAGTGATATGTGACACTATAAAGAACATTCTCCATTTTAGCTACTATTGAAGAAGGTAAGCAAAGCCCTGAATATGAGTAAAGAAGCACAAAGAACTCTTCTACATGCAATGAGCCTGTTTCAAGGGGCATATCGGTTGTACAGGAAATATATTTATCTAGACATTTAGATTTGTCATGAGGACAAGTGTTTGACTGTTCTCATATGAATGACAACTATTTCAATCACTCAGAGGCTGTTTTATATGAAGATTCTATTCACAGTAATTTTTTTCAGTTGTTTTTGTTCAATCAAGTGTTGTCTCTAAACTTAACCATCCACAGCTTCCCTCTACATAAGTCATTTGTGTATAGACATCATTGATGGGTTTTCTGACTTGTCAGATCATTCAGAGTCCAGCTATTTATGCCTGTTTTCCCAACTAAGAATGACATGTATTCACTCGACTCTATGGAAGAACCACCAAACCTGAAATATTAATGTGGTCAGGAAATTATTTTAAAGGAAGGAGAATTTCAATAACATTACAGAATGCAAATGTATTTCCTTCCTAGAGACTCTCGCTCCCCCAACACTCTCACACATTTTAGCCATTTTAAATCCAGTTCCTGATTAGGATTTTAAGCAGTCTGTTATAAATCCAGCTCTTTAGTCTTTTCCCTTGAAAGGTGTTCCTTTTTTAAACTTGCATTCAAGATGCACCTGGCTTTGTTTACTGAGTTATTCTTGCTTATGTTTGCCCAGGAAGCTAGCACTTCTCAAAGTGGTGACTGTGGCTTTTTCAGGAGAGGCTGAAGTCATAGCGGGGGAGCTGGAGACCTCAGCGCCCTCTGAAAGCTAGGCTTCCCCGCAGGTGAAAATGTGATTCTGAGAGGTGTGACAGCAATTTTAAAGCCATAATGCATCGGCTTCCTCCCCCACAAGTGACCATGTGCACCTGCTCTCTCTCTGTAGATATTTACATTTTCTCAGAATATTGCTGTTATTTCAAAAAAGGGAAAAAAACAGCACCATGGGTTCTGTCATATTGAATTGGATTTCAGAAGTGACTGGAGCAAGGATGCAATGGCAATAAATGTGCCGGAGGAAAGCTAGCTTCTTTTTTCAATAGATTCACAGGATTTTCGGTTTGAAGGTGTTAAAGAGGTCTTTTGTTTCCTTTGGGGAGGCCTAATATCCAAACAAAATCAGGCTGAATGGCGCAGATTGAAGGAAGCCTTTAGACTTTGGCCTCGGGCTGGTGAAGGATTCCATTTTCTCCTGAGCCTGACAGTCCTGTGCAGTCCCTTTGTTCTCCTAATCGCCCCTTCTAGTACCAAAGAAGGGGACTACCCAGGTCTTTGTGTTTCCTTTTTGCTGGAGAGCCCTGTGATTAGGATACAGGTAAGGAAAAAACAAAGCAAGTATCCTTCAACAATTTAATTATTGGTCATAAATATTCTAACGATGTTAATGAGAGCCATCATTTGCGTTACCTATGGCCAAGCTTTTTGCTGATATACCCACACTCTCAGTGAATTAATAGAGCCTTACTAAGTTATCATTATTATCTCTACATTCAGTTGGAAATAATGACTCTTTACCAGGTTAAGTAGTTGCCTAAGGTCAAATTGCAAGTTAATGGCATGCCCAGGATTCAAACCCTTGCGCTTAACTATGGAGTTGGAGTTGACCTCATTGTGGGCAAACATTCACTTGATACCCGGTCTGTGGTATTGTGAATCTCCTTAACCTAAGACTTTTAAAGTGTGGATGTCATAAGTTATGGGTAGCATATGTCTTGGTTTATTGGAATTTTGGAAACCACTGGAGGCCTCTGGAATTAGAGTAATTAATCATGAAATGTCAAAAAGAAGTAAAAAGTATATTGCTATGAATAAGACTCAGGGCCTGTTGTTAAGATGCTTGTAGTTTGCTGCAAGAAATGGGCACTGACCAAGCAGTTACCAAAATAATTATGTGGTTACTACTAAAAGTATATGAAGAAGGTAGGGAGTTGGGAGTACTTACACTAGGAGATCCTAATTTTGAACATAAATATATATATATTACACAGACATATATACATAGATATGCATATGTAGCTATGATTTTTGTTTCTTAGCAGAGTCAGCCTCTCATTCTAGAAGGAAAAAATATACTTCATTTCCCCACTTCCTTTGCAGTTAGAAAAAGATCATGTAACCCATGCTGGCCAGTTGGAGCTGAGAAGTCTGTGGAGGTGCTTCTGGGAAATGTTTCACATCCTGATAAAGACAGACATGGAGGGAAATACCTCCTCCTTCTGTGGCAGCAAAGGGTCTCCTGTGCTGCTGTAGCTGTCTTAGGAACATGAGGAGAGAGCAGGAAGATGGAAAGAACCTAGGAACCCTGATGGGATTACTAAATACCTGAACTCAGCCTGGAACTCTATCTCCAGATGGCTTGTTATGTGAGGAAATGCATTTCTTTTTGTTTAAACCATTTAAATTGCAGTGTTCTCTTGCTCACAGCTGGAAGCTTACTAAATGATAAGGAGGCTTCCCTGAGGAAAAGGCATTGGTGTCGGCACATGAAGAGCGAGTAGCTGCTGGCTAAGTGAAGTAGGGGTAAGAAGCGGTTCAGGCAGAGGGGCTAGTAGGACAGATGGCCCCAAGGTTGAAGCAGTTTGTCAGATTTGCAAAAAGGAAATTAGAACAGTAGAGGATAGAAGTTAAGAAATGAAAGGTTATGTGGTATCTGATTTAGCTAGAGAAGTTAGCAGATGCTGGACATGTAAGGATTGTAGGCCATGGCGAGGGAACTGGACTTGATCCTAAGAGTAGGACGTTTTCAAATGTCCTAAGCAGGAGAGTGGTCTCATCAATGGCTTGGAGTGAGCAGAAGCATTGGTGGAAACAGAAGAAAGCGAGGAAGGCTAGAGAACAGAAAATAAAGGCCAGTGACTTGAAATGTGGCAGCTCAGTCAGACCAGAGAAAGCTCAGCATGGATCTGTAGCTCATGTCAAAGTAAAAATAGGTCTGCTCACGTTGAAGTGGGCATGGGGTCCTGTGCTCTGCCGTGGACTTGCTCTCAGGCCTGACCTCAGCCCCCAGCTGAGGTCACAGGCACAGCCATGTGACCGTGTGGATCTTCAGAACACTGATTGGGCCTAACTTTTTTCTCTGTCATTCTCCAAAACCCTGCTTTGTTTTAGAAGGTGTATCAACAGAAACTTGGAGAAGGCACACGGCCTCTAACTGCCAAAGTCTCACATGAATTAGACACATACCTGGGACTGCAACCCTGGTCTCTTGACTCTCAGTCAAGCGAACTTTCCAAATGACCATCCTTCTCAGAAATCCTAGGAGATTGGTAAGATTGGAGTGGAATCATCCAGAGTGTTTTTAGTTTATAAATATGTGGCATTACTGTATTAATTATTATTTGTCTACTGAACAGCTGTGACATCCACTTATTTTTTTCTTATGGATTTGTTGCTGCTGATCAGAGGGCACAATATAGAAAGTGAGATAAGGAATATAAAAGTGATGGGGGGAAGGATATTGGGAAAGGTTAGAAGCTGATGACCTGGGCTAGGTAGGTGTAGTGAGTGTGAGCTCGCTGGGTAGAAACTAGAGGACATGTATCCCTACAGGGGCAACTAGTGTTCACCATCACCCAAGTGTTATCCTGTGGGAATATGGGTGCTGGGCTGCCAGATCTTTCCATTTTTCAAGAGAACCTGGAAGTTTGGATTTGCAAGTGAAATAACATTTAATGTTTTTAAATGTTGGTTTAAATTGGTTTTTAATGTTTGTGTAAATTGTGAAATACTCTGCAGGCCATAACAACAGAAAAAATATCTTAGGTAATTTGTCTCTTGGTAAGGAACAATTTTCTTTTTTTTTTCAAATCATATGCCTTTTTGAGAAAAATGTTTATTTATAGATCATATGTAAAAGATTACTAATATCATGTAAGTTATTAAACTTACATAGACACCCCCCCCCCAAAGAAAGTTAGATGAAACAGGCTGTATTAGTTTCCTGTGGCTGTCCTAGCATATAACCTCAGATTTAGTGACTTAAAACAACAGACATTTATTTTCCCACAGTTCTGGAGTTCAGACATCCAGAGTCAGTTTTGGTGTCCTGGAACTGAGGTGGCAGCAGGGCTGTGCTTCACCCAGGGGCTGTTGGAGAGAATCCATTTCTTGCCTCTTCCCACTTCTGGTGGCTGCTGGCATTCCTTGGCCTGTGGCCATGTCACTCTTATCGTCACGCCAGCATCTTCCAGTCACTCTCTGCCACATCTTTGCATCACCTTCTCCTCTGTGTCTGACACATCTCCCTGTGCCGCCACTTTATAAAGATACCCATGATTGATTTCAGGGCCCACCCTCATAATCCAGGATGATCTCCACCTCTCAAAATTCTTAATGTAATCACAATTGCAAATATATAATTTTTTACATATAAGGCAACATTACAGGTTTCATGAATTATAACTTGAATATCATTTGGGAGAGGAGCCATTTTGAGCCTATCATGCAAGCATTTTATATTCTCTTGCATATAAAGAAGGTTTTATACCTTTATCAAGTATCTTAAGTAATAACAAAAATACTTAGGGTGATATTTGGTGGGTATAAATTCATATTTCAAAAAAAAAATCTTAATGATTTCAGTATATTTTACTGGTTTCATAGCAAAATTGATTGGATCTTCCCTGCTTCTATCTCAACATGTGGCAGGTAAAGAAGCTAAACAGATTGGGCAATTTCTGCCATTTTCTTGATGTTTGCATCATTAATATTCAATCAGTGGTTTCTTTGCAAGGATTTCTTGATGTCCCTGTTCATTCTTTAAAGTACCAAAACTAGTGAGGTACTCCGTAAATTCACTTAATCTGGTGCAGTTGAACTATGATGTTTTGCAGTATGTCAAGACATCTGGGTCTTAGATTGGATTCCCTGGAAGCAAAGCCTAAGATGGGGATTCTTGGCAAGTGACCTACTGAGGGCCTGCCCTGAAGACAACGCTCTAATAGTGGAGTGAGGGAAGCAGGGTTGTGCAGAAGAAGAAGGCAGCAAGGACCTGATTTCAGAAAAAGCCTAGCCTCAGCCATGTCTCAGGGTCGCTCAGGAGAACAAACGGGGTACTGCAGTGCTTGTCTCCCCTAGAGGTAACAGTCAGGAATGTTATCCCCAGCGCCAGCGATTATTATCAGTCACCCCTAGGAAGGGCATAAACCCTCATGCATCCTCCGGGACAGGTGGTGCCCATCCATCAAAGGCAGTCCTCTGTTCAGTAGTACAGGTGGGAGCCTTTGGGAACCATTAGCAGCCACTGCGGCAGCTGGAAGACAGGCGTACCAGCTGGGTTAAAGGAAACCTGGAAGGTACATCATCACTTATTGGATAGAAATTTGGTGTTTTATTCCAATAGCCCACTTTGAAGACCGTGGACCTAGAGTAGGGCCTCTCAACCTTAGCGCTGTCGGTGTTTCTGGCAATGATAGTTCTCTTGGGAATTAGAGTGATATTTGTTTAGTCAGTTGTTCTTCTCCAAATGAATAAGGAACCATCTTGTCTCCCAAAAGACAATTTGATTCTCCCTGATAAACAGTTACATCTTGAGATGGGCTCCTATGCTAACTGCATTAATACCTCCATTAATATGATTTTATGTTTCAAGGGGTTATGGGCCTGTGGCTTTGGAGATATCTCTGTCCTGTAGATGGGACTTTTCTAGTCCCTGAAGAAATCTGTCAGCATTCCAACGTGAGAGAGAGGATCCAGGCCCACTATGTGTCTTCTAGGAGATTCTTTCGAGAGTGGAAGTAGGGGCAGCTGCTTCCTTTCCCTTTATAAACAAAGAAAATTAATTTAAAAAATTTTTTTTCTTACATCAAAGGCAAACCAAAATCTAATCCTATAAATGCCTCAAGATTACAGAACTGAAACCTAAGGACAACCAATCACAAACAGCCAACGAGGCTTTCATTGGTGTACTAGGGCTCCCCTTTCTCCACACTCTCCCCAGCACTTGTCATTTGTTGATTTGTTGATGGTAGCCCTTCTAATAGGTGTGAAGTGATAGCTCATTGTCATTTTAATTTGCATTTCTCTGATGATTAGTGACTTTGAGACACAGAAGCATGGAACAGACTGAGGAATCTCAGCGGGAAGGTGGGGGTGGAGGAGTGGGTGGGGAGAGATTAATCAAAGAATTTATATGCATAAATGCATAACCCAAGGGGACAGACAGTGTGGAGAAGGCCTAGGTGGGAGGTGGAAATGGGGGGAGGGGATCAATGCGGGGAGTAAAAGGGACATCTATAATACTTCCAACAATAAAGATAAATTTAAAAACAGAACCAACCAACAATTTCCTTACTTTATGTTCACCTATTCTTTATGCAAGTTTCTCCTGGAGCTCCTGTGGGTAGAGAGCCCCTAACCACTTTGGTCCGGTGCTGCCTGATTTGAATCAAGTCTTGCTCAAATAAACTCCTTTTAATATGTCTCAAATTTTTTGTTTTAAGAATTCAAAACTATTCTTTAAAAAAAAAAGTTTTTATTGATTTCAGAGAGAGGAAGGGAGAGTGAGACAGAGAGAGAAACATCAGTGATGAGAGAGAGTTTATTGATCGGCTGCCTCCTGCACGCCCCTCACGGGGGCTCGAGCCCGCAACCGGGGCATGTGCCCTGACTGGGAATCAAACCGTGACCTCCTGGTCCATAGTTTGATGCTCAACTGCTGAGCCACGCTGGCTGGGCCAAAACTATTCTTGATAATGAACTCATTTGGTTACTATAAAACCCCATTATTATTATTGTTATTGTTATTATTATTCCTACAGAGGCCCAATATTAAAACAGCAGATGAATGTATTTTAATAAAGGAAAGAAAGTTTTGTGTATCTTCTCCCTCACCCTCTTTATGTAGCTTGAAACCAGGCACTGGAGATTTTCTCTGGTCTGGAGTCGACTGAATTGCTTATCTTTTACTAATTGTCTTTCACTGTTCTCTTCATTTTCTTAGAAAACTGCTTTTGAATACCTGGCTGACTTTCTTTTTTTTATTAGTGCCATTTTATGGCTGCTTGATAGAAATCTCATTTCCTGTATCAGATGTGCAATATAGAAGTCCTAGTTTCCTTTATCTGCTGTACATTATATAATTAACTTGGGTTCTTTAAAGCACAATGCCAGAGTTAAATGTGGCAAGAAACTAATAAATCTAGAGTGGTTGGCAATGTCCCCATCATCGTATCTTAATTAGGCTCGCTGTAAGTCTTGGGATGTCACAAATAGCCCAGAAAGGGACAACCATGCTTTACTCTGATATTATAGGACATGAGTTATGATGAGGATGGGAGGAGAGTGAAGTTAGGGGGGACTTTAGAAATGACATGGTGACCCTGGGCAGTGAATCATGCTCGTGTTCTTCATGGACGTCCTTGCTTTGAGGCAGATAGGCTTGGGGACTGGGTGTTGTCTTCCCCCCATTAAAATCTCCTGAGAGAGAGTTTGCTCTCTGTCTTCACTTTTATCTTATAACACTAAGATGTCATAACCTTAGAAAGGAGAGTCTTGGTGCAGGTACTTCGTATGGATTCATGAAATCGTTGAGTATTTAAAAGGCATCTGTACGTGCGCAGCCCTGTTAGGATCCTGGCTTTGTGCCTGGACAGTCTGCTCCACGTATTTGTCACCATTTCAGAGCAAGTAGGAAAATATCAAGTCCTAGTTGAAGCGGTCATATGTGGGGTGTGTGCGGAATGGAGGCAACAAGTCAAGATACAGGTGACTGAAGAGAATTCCTGTTTATACCCGGAGCGATGTTTGCAGCCTATTATCTGCTCTTCCCTCTCCCTAGTTCTCGCTTTGTGCTTCAGTGGAAAAGTAGACATTATCTATGGCACGTCTTGTGCCTTCTATTCTGTTTCTCTGGCAGCTTTTAGAAAATGCTGTAAACATAGGTATCTACTAGGCAGGCAGGTTTTGTCTGATTTGGCAGAGGGTCATTTCACTTGCTTCCATGCTCCTTCTCTGCAAGGGACAAACAAACAGAGACCCAACCACTGTGCCCCCATTCATTTAAAGATTATTTTACTTTCTATAAATGTCTGCATCTGAGACTTCCTTTTCCCAGGTTATAACATCTGCTGATTCCCTCGTGAATTGAATAAAATCTTCAACACATGTTCATTTTTATATCTCTATGAGAACCATGATTTTATCTTTTCCTGAAAATTATCTTTTAATAATAGATTTACCTCATTTCGGCTCTGGAGTGCTGGAGGCTTCTGTTTTATAGTTCATCAAAACTAGGATTATGCCAGGATCTGGATATCTGTGTCATATAGGTAGTATCAGAAATTAGGTTTTATTGCCCCAAATCGCCTCCCTATGTTTAGATGTGACCAGTTGCCTCTCTATCACTAAAAATATTCCTTTTTGCTCAAACTGCTTGTATGGCACGATTTCTTTCTTTTACTTACTTTAGAAATAATGAAATAACCTATTTCCTACAAATGGGAGAGAAATCGTGAATATTGTCCTGTTGCTCTCACAGTTCAAAAGACATCGGGCTTAAAATACTGGTGGAGAGATCCAAGTTTCATGATCTGATAACAGTTGTTCCCTGGGATTACTTGCCTGAATTGTTCTCATTTTACAGCACGGATGAAACTACCAACTATTGAAGAATACATTTATCAGCTTAGATGTTTGGCATAAAAGAAGGTTATAAGCAGCAACACCAAAATAAGCAATTTCAATGTAATGTTTCCCTGATTGACAGAGCCATTTTTTCTTGAGAATACAGCAAGATCAGTTAAATCTGTGAAAATCAGAAATGTCATTCTAGCTTTGCTGTACTTCTACAAGGCCCTCCTTCACTAAAGAATCACACCTAAAGAAATACATCTTTTTGGCAGGACCATTATATTTCTTGATGAGATATGAGCACATTAGGGTCGATTCTCATGTGAAATTACTCACGGTGTTGGACTGAAAGATCAAATGAATGAATTCACTTCAAACTAACAAGATGTGAAATCAGAGGTGGGGCAGATCGATGGATGTAAACCATATACCTTATTTTTAACACATAAAGATCACAAACACCTGGGAGATGTCTTGAGTTCAGGTGGAAAGTAAAAGTGCAGGATGTTTAGAAATATCTGGAGGCCTTATTACATTTATTTTCAGAAGGGAAAGGTGCTGTTAATACAAACACTGGTATATTCCCACAGTTTCCAAGCCAGCAGAAGGTGGTTTCACATATGACCCATGTTCCATGTCTTGAGTTGCTCTTGCCTTACAATAAATAATAATAATGGAGAGAATCTCATACTGAAATGTGTGTGCCTTTTGCAAATTTTAAAAAATATTTTGGCTTGGATTCCATATCTGGGCTGAAAATAAAATCTGGATCCTACTGGGTCAGAACATAAGTAGAGACAAGTTATTCTGAGCACTCCCTTGTCTTTCTGGCTCTCAAATTTTTAAATAACTTTTCTTTATTGTCTACCATTATGAAAATTCTAGTGCTGGTTTGTGTAATCCTTGCATCAAGGTCCAGGGATAACCTTGAGAGGCTATGGAAGCCTGGGGAGGTCTGAGTAAAGTCGAATTGGGTGGTTGTTGCCCATTAATTTCACTCCCCTAACAAGGAAGGATAACGGGGAAGAACAGTCCTGGCCAACTAAGCCCCCTGTTGATATGTTACTTTGATGGGTTTATTGTGTACCTATGTCACAAATACTCATAAGAACTTAGGATTCATTGGTGAATGTTCACTCTCAGATCTTGTTTCCATAGTTTAAAGCTAACGGGCAAGTCAGAGATTTAAAAAATAGCTTACGAAAAAAATCACCAAATATTTACGTCTCTTCACATCAGTCCATATACAGGCACTGAAAAAACTCTTCTTGACCAGCCGTTTCAGGGTCCTTTCTAAAATGTTATTTCTTCCCACATTTTCAATGAAATCCACCTGATGGTAGCAGGCATGATTTTTGTAATTTTCCCCACCATTGTTCTTTTCTAATAAAGCCACCCGTGATTAATGATCAGGAGGAAGGGACAATCATTCAGAAAGGGGCGGTGGAACAGCAAACAGGAGTTGGGGAAAAACTAACGCCAAGGGCAAAATCGCATAAAGAGATTGATAACCTGCACCGTTGCTCGTTTTGACTTGACTGTTGTAAAGAAATAGGGAGTTGAGCTCTCTCAATGCTGTCATGATGCGTGGTAGTAAAATCAATAGTGATTATACCATTATCTTAAAGCATTCCCGATAAAAGGAGAAGCACTTCTATTAAAAGGGATTACAGCAGCCTTTATTTAGGCTGTTCTTAGAAAGTCAGGATACTAGGTATTATTTTGCTCTCTGCTCACAGTTGAACTGTCCAGCGGTAACATTAGCTTCATTACGGAAAAAACACAGGCACGATGAACCGAATTCCCTGTGTGCTCTTCTTTTGTTGACCAATCGAGTTGATGGCACCATGAGATGGAAGTTTCCTGAATTGGGGGCATTGGCATTCATCTTTTCAGAAGGCTTATTGGCAAGCTAATGCTAAGTGCTCTTATATAGGTGTAATTCTGGAATAATTTCTCCTTTAATGCTGTCATATAAATCAGTCTTAATGTCCCATTAAAATAAATGAACATGAGCTAATGATACCAACTCCTGCCTCTTTCCAGAATGGCAATTGGGGCTGGAAATCTGGAGCCGCTGCATCCAATGGCATGTGTCCGTGGAGACCAGATCGCTCACTGTCACGGACAAGCTAATCAAACACAGCTCAAACAGAAATCCCAATCAATCTCTTAATCAGTGGCTCACTCCAGCGGTCCCCAGCCCCTGCAATCACCCTGGTAATTGCTTCTCCAGCATCTATCTTGTTGGCCCTAGAAAGTGGAGGCCCGCTGCATTTTACGAAGCTTGATGAATTTTAGAGATTTTTTTTTTTCCATCAGCGACAGGAAACTTGACCTTGGCATAGGTTCCTATGATGTTTGCTTCAGATGGGGTTCAGCCTTATGAGATAGGGGTTACCTCAACTTTTCAGAACAGGAGATGAAGATTAACAGAAGTTATTTTATCCAAGTCACGTGGCCCTTACCTACGGCAGTCAGACTTCAAGCCAATTCTGTTTTCCACCAGAGCAGGAATTTTTAATCCATTGTTCTGTAGTCTGTGCTCAGCACTCAGAGAATGGAGATGGGATTAATGGGTGGTTGTGCCGCTAACATGCTAGAGAATTCCAGAACCTCAGATACATGCCTTTGCAGCTATTTAGGATTTGTTTATATAACTTGTTACTATAGCTTGACAACGACAATTACTTTCCACGAGGCTGCCCCAGCCCATGAACCCCTCAGCATTTCTCCTTAGTTCCTGTGGCTTTTCTCTGCTTCCTCCCCTCTTCTCCTGCGCTTCTGTGGTTTTCCATCATCCCATCACCTTCCCATCACCTTCCCCGTGGTCAGTGTTCCTTTGTTTAATTTCAAATATTTTCTCCCTCTGGCCTGGCAGGATAATGAGCTTCCTTCTGAATAAGTGTAAACTAAAGCGATGTTTGCATTCGGCTGCAAATTTTAACTTTTCCCCTTTTCAGTGGGCATCTAATCATCTCCTGAATGTTGAGTTTCAGCAAGGTTGTGAAGTCTGCTGGGTATCTGGAAGAGAAGGTTTTTGTTTTTTTAAATATGTCTTTATTGATTTCAGAGAGAGGAAGGGAGAGGGGGAGAGAGAGAAACATCAACGATGCGAGTCATTGACCGGCTGCCTCCTGCACGCCCCCACCCAGGGATCGAGCCCGCAACCCGGGCATGTGCCCTGACCGGGAATCGAACCGCGATCTCCTGGATCCTAGGTCGATGCTCAACCACTGAGCCACGCCAGCCAGCTCTGGAAGCGAATGTTTGAAAGGGAATAACGTGAAGCAGAATAGTGTGCGCCAGACGCTGCTCAGAGACAGTAGCGAGCAACCATCGAACACGTGGAGTCTGAGGCTTTGGGGTGGACATTAGATTTCAAAGATGCAGAAAGCAAGGAATCCCTGTCCCTCTAGATAGGGTTTAATCTCCCTGTTTTCTGTTCCTGTAGCTCCCTGTGCTTCCCCCTTCTTGGCGTTTCTCACAGTTGCAATTACGGCCTGGGTTATCTTCTCGGAACATACTGTAATTCCGTGAAGGTGGGCACCGTGGTCAATCTGATAGCAGTTGTGCCTTTAGCACCGTGCCAGGCACAGAATTGCACTTACTACTATATCTTTTTAATTCAGTGGAATCCATCACTATCGAAGTAGGTTCAATTTATCAACCGAACACTTATCTTGTGCAAGGTATGGTGCTCAACACTATGGGTCAGAAAGATACATAACGAATCCCCCTCTTCATTGAACTAAACATTTTAGTGAGAAGACAATAAGAAGCTGCATAATAGTTATTGCACTGTGAAAATATGATGGTAGCATACCCAGGGTGTTATGTGCTGTTAGGTAGTAATTATTAATGATGATATAGTCACTATTGATTGAAAGCTTTCCAAGTGTGTTGCATGCATTGTGTGATGCCAGTCATATATCCTGCCCCAGGTTGCAATCATCTCAGTTTTTACAGGTGACAGCTGGAACTCTTTCAGGCCACACACAGTGCTTCAGTGGGATCTGAACCTAAGCTGTCTGACCCCAAAGCCACAGCACTTGCTCTCAAAGCACACCGCTTTATTGCGATAATCTCTACACCTCCGCAAAAAGGGACAACTAATACAGGTTTGAAGGTCAGAGTCCAGCAAGTCTTCTGGAGGAGATAATGCCTTAGAAAAATTTTCAAGTGTTTAGGATTCAGCCAGGTGAATATTTTAATTCGTGTGAACAGCACATGCAAAGTGGAGAGAACAGAAGCTCCATTTCAGGAAGTGTGGGTAGTAGAGAATAGATACAAGGCCAGATCACAAAAGGACATAGTTACTAGATGAAGGAGCTTTTTGTTTTGTTTTGTTTTGTTTTTACAACTACAGGAGGAGTTTCATCTGAGGGCCTCATGTAGTCAGATTTACATGTGACTAGAGCAGTGGATCTGGGGTTAAGGTTTATAGACAGGAGTAGTGGAAACTTAGCATTCATTTAATCGATATTTGTTAAGACTCTTTGTGCTTCTATAACAAACAAGGCCTCTGTGCGGTGGAGAGAGATAAGTGACTAGATAACAGCATTAAGGACTATGACACATGTCATGATGGGAATGAACAAGATGACAGATGTGGCAGAAAGCTTCATTGAGAAGCTGCCGTTAGCTAAGGAAAGCTTGAGAGCGCTCCTGTGAGGACACGCTAGTAAGGTGGTATCTAAAGAACTGGAAAGGAGCCAGCCACACCATCAAGGCCCTGAGAGCAGCAATTCTGAAGGGAAAGACTTGAAAAAGTATGAGGGACTGAAAGAAGGAACCCAAAACATGCTGTGAAGGGAGCTTGGATAGAGATTTGGCCTAAAGTCATCAGGCCATGTAAGCCATAGAAAGGCTAGTGAGTTGGTCTGATTTACCTTTTAAAATGATCGCTTTGTCTGCTTGATCAAAGGGTTTTGTTCAGCTGCCCCAATGGTGGTTCGAATACATCCAAATGAATTCTGATATAGAAATAAGTCTGAAGGAGGCAGTGTCGGGCTGACATGGCAGCTTTATGAAATTATCAGGGACCAAAGCCCCTGTCTTCTTGTTCCACTGTTTTGGGTCCTTGCTTGCATCCTCACATTATAAGATGGCTGCGAGAGCTCCAGCATCCCTTCCATCTTCCAGACGGAGTGAAAGAGAGGAAAGAAGGGCACTCAGATCATATGACAGCTCTCTGCCTGGCTCTTTTTCCTGAAAGTCTTGCCCACTGACTTCAAAATAATTAGCTATTTCTTTTTGCAAGAAAGAATAGGAATTATGGCTTTTTAAGCTGAGTATCTTTCTATCCAGAAGAAAATCAAGTTTCTGTTACTAAGTAAGAAACTTACTGGGAAAGCAACAAACAGAATCAGCCACAAATGCTAGGTGGTGAATGGACTGGAGGTGGCAGAATATAAACAACATAGGGACCACTGCAATCTAGAAGGTCTAGAAGACTGAAATTTTTGACTAGAATGGAACATAGGGCAGTAATGGGGCAAAAAGTTAGAGATGGAGCAAAGAATGACTTTGAAAGCTAAACAGAAGCTAGAACTGATATGATTTACTGGGGTTTCCCTTCCTCTTATTCATCCCTTCCTGTTATTCATCCAAGAAGTAGGATGATTTCTTGATTTTTAGCATGTTACTTTCTTACTGGTGTTATAAAACGAGAGAAAAAAAGTTGCAGAAAATCACTGGACAGGATGGGGAGAAATGTGAGATCTTTTTCTAAATATCACTTCTTTTTTCCATTAAGGAAGTTACCTGATAGCCAAGTTACCTGCAAATCTAAGCATTTTCCTCTGTACAAGGGCTCTCGGGAGAGTAAAGGCAACTCTTTTTAATCTTTTCTTCAAAACCTAAGATTCACACCACGCTGGGTTTTATGCATTTGACAGCTTCCCAGTGTAGATAAACTCTGTAACTGCTTTGATAACAGACTCACCAGCGTGAGAAAGGAAAGAGGGAGAAAATGCAATGCTATGCAAATTTGAGGAGAGGAGGCCATTTTAGCAGCTTTCAATATATTTGACTAAATGTAATATAAAATTTCCTTATGTCAAATGCAGCCCGGCGAATACTAAAGAATATTGTCATGAAGCAGAGTAAATCAGGTTAAACCAACTTATGAGTCTAGGTAGATTGACAGGCCTCAAAATTGGAATTCAAATATTTAGAAGCAGCAAAGCCCATGCTTCCAGATCATGATGGCTCTGAAGGGGTTTAAAATGTGGTGAACTGAAATATTAGCCAAGAAATTAATGCACACACAATACAGCATACTTTGTTTTTGACACAACATTTGTCAAACTTTCACCTGGGGACCTACAGGACCAAATAGTCTCTTTCAAGAATAAAGATTGCACACAGAGCCCTCATAGATTTATGTAAATTTAAAGCAGGTAATTTCCACAGTGCCCCAGACATAATTACTCAGTAGCCAAAGGGCATTGGGTGAGCGTTCAGGAGACTAGCGACTGAGCCTTGGCCTCACTATTTCCAAGCTTTGGGACTTTGGAAACTGATCCTCAGTTTTCTCTTGTGGAGGTTGGAAATAAGTTTTTATTACTGATCTCTGTGATAGTAAGCTTACCATGGGTACTTTCTGTGGGGCTTATTGAGTTATTGATGTTATTGAGAAACTGAGGCTGAGAGGAGAGAGGAGTTCTCTGAAATAGCTAGTGACCCCCCCTTGTTATTAATAAACGTGATTGGTTGGTTAGATAAAAATAATATAGCCTCCAGAGAGGTGAATCAGCCTACAGACACTTACACATGTGTATACCATACATACATGTACATAAAGAATACATACATACACATATACTTTAACTTGACCAACTGAGCCCTGCTTTCACACACACACACACACACACACACACACACACACACACACACACACACACACTTTCTCCCTATAAGGTGTCACCTTATAATGATTTTTCACATTTGAATCAGTTGCCAACTAATTTCATATCAATACACTGACTATTGGCTTTATTGCAAAATCACATCTTCCTGAATGACATCTATAAGCAGAAATGGTTTACCTTTTCAGGTAAGTCATAGACTTTCCAGTTCACCATAGTTCCTAAGACTCACTGTGGTGTAACTTTCCCTACCTGACCCCTGATGATATTTGTTTTCTGTCCTTGGGCTAGAGTATAATTTGACAAAGGGCAAGATGCAATCTGTTGGTTCTTCTCTTTTGATAATGTTAACTCATCCAGTGAGTCATTTTAAAATATGTGAACTGTTGCAAGATGGACCATTCAAGAGTATATGACTGAGACCAGCCATTTCACTCTAAAAACAAAACAAAAACACCGCTGTTTGTTTAAAATAATTCATCACTGTAAGAGCCTCATCTCTCGAGTCTTTGATGTCAAGGGAAGTAGTTTGCTAAACTTTCTTGAAATAGGTGTAGATTTGCCTTGGGGCCATCCTATCTCTACTGTATCCTTCCCCTTGTTGAGATAAAAGGTGGATTCTTCTAAAGCTAAGGCATTCATAGTGTTTTCAATTAGTGACCTTGACCAGCTGAGCCTGGCTTTTAAGCTGTGACTCAAAATCAAACCAGCAGAGAGTCTCTTCCAATGCAGTGAATTAATATTTATGTAAAGCAGGATTTTATATAATCAAAAGACATTATCTAGGGAATTAAATATATAAGCAGAATAATATATAATCAAATAAAATGAGTTTATTCTAAAAGATGCTGCATATTTAGCTTATTGAAAGCAGTGGTTCTCAATTGGAGGTAATTTTGCACCCCCACCCCCACCCCAGGAGATATTTGGCATTGTCTGAAGATATTTTTGGTTGTCAAACCTGGGAAAATGATAAAGGCATCTAGTTGGTAGAGACCAAAGATGCTACTAAACACCCTACAATGCACAGAACAGCCCCCATTACAAAGACTTATCCAGCACAACATGTCAATAGTGTGAGGTTGAGAAACCCTATTTAAAGAGCATATCCCTTTTGAAAGAATATATGCACCCCTATGTTCATTGCACCATTATTTACAATAGCCAAGGTAGGGAAGCCGCCCAAGTGCCCGTCAATAAAAGAGTGGATAAAAAAGCTGTGCTGCATATATACAAAGGAATATTATTCAGCTCTGAAAAAGAATGAGATCTTACCATTTGCAACCGCATGAATAGACCTAGTGGGTATCATGCTAAGTGAAATACGTCAGACAGAGAAAGACAGATACCATATGATTTCACTTATATGTGGAATCTAAAGAACAAAATAAATAATAGAAATAGACTCATAGATGCAGAGAACAGACTGATGGTTGTCAGAGGGGAGGGGAGTTGGGGGACCCGGTGAAAAAGATGAAGAGATTAAGAAATATGAATTGGTAGTTATAAAATAGTCATGGGATGTAAAGTACAGCACAGGGAATATAGTCAATAATATTGTAGTAACTATGTATGGTGCCAGGTGGGTACTGGAAATATTGGAGAGAACACTTTGTAAAGTATATGATTGTCTAACCACTATGCTATACACCTGAAACTAATACGAAATAATACTGAATGTCAACTGTAATTGAAAATTAAAATTAAAAAAATAAAATAAAGAACATATCCCTTGCAGAAGCTTTCTTAACTTTAAGAGAAATTTAAACCAGGGAACTTCATTCAAGTCACATTTCTGGCTATGGGTGATATGTAATTTCTGTGCTGCCCAGCATTCCCAATCTCACCTCCAAATTCTTTAATGGCAAGTGAGTTCAATTGGTATTACCTGAGCTAAACGTGAACTATGCTTTCCAGAGTCCCCTCTTACATAGCTGTGTATTAGCTTAGACTACGCAAGACGTTTTGCCTGAGGTTTGGAAATCAGAAATGGAGCTATAACCATTTTGCCCATTAGGCTCAGAAAATTGTAGCAGGACACAAGGCACTACTGCATCTCACACATGGAGCTGTGCGTCTTGCTGGGTCACCTGGTTGTCCTGGTTCACCTGCTGAGCCTGCAGCAACTGCAACTGCCAGGGACCCTTCCAGCATCCTTGACTTCTGGGCCAGGGGCATGATGATTTGCATTTCTCTTGGGAGCGCGTACACACACAGACACACAGACACGTACACACGTATATGAATGGAGTCACTGGGTCTCTATGCTTAACTTTTTGAGATACTGCCAAGCTGTTTTTCCGAAGCGGCTGTACCACTCTACATTTCCACCAGCAATACCCTGTACCTTTTCCACATCTTCACCAACACTTGCTCCCTGTCTTGCTAATTACAGCCATGCTAGTGGGTATGAAGCTGTGTCTCATTGTGGTTTTGATTTTCGTTTTCCTGATGGACAATTATGTAAAACATCTTTTCATGTGCTGATTGGTTATTCGTGTATCTCCTTTGCAGAACTGTCCATTCAGATTCTTTGCTGTTTTGAATTGGACTGTCTTTTTATTTTGGAGTTGTAACAGTTCTTTATATAAGCTAGACCTAAGTCCCTTATCAGATGCATGATTAGCAAAAATGTCCTCCCATTTGGTGGATTGTCATTTCATTTGCTTCATGGTGTCCTTTAAAGCACAAAAGTTTTTAATTCTGATGATGTCAAGTTTATCTGTTTTTTATTTCATTGCTTTTGGCGTCATATCTAATGAACCATTGCTTAACCCAAGGTCATGAAGATTTACACCTATGTTTCCTCCGAAGAGTTTTATAGTTGTAGCTTTTACATTTAGGTCTTTGATTCATTCTCAGTTATTTTTTGTAGATGATGTGAAGTAGGGATTCAGCTTTATTCTTTTTCCAGTTGTCCCAGGATCATTTGTTGGAAAGGCTATTCCTTCCCTCTCTGAATTGTTTTGGCATCTTTGTCAAAAATTAATTGACTGTAAGTTTGAGATTTACATTAGGACTCTCAATTATATTCCATTGATTCATACATGTCTATCTTTATACCAGTACCACACTGTCTTAATTACTAGAGCTTCGAAGTTGGGCATTGTGAGTCCTCCAAGACTGTTTTGGCTGCCTGTGTTCCTTGAATTGCCACATACATTTTAAGATGAATTTGTCCATTTCTGCCAAAAAATATGCAACGTTTTAAGCCACCACTGAGTTTGGGATAATCTGTTATACAGCAATAGATCACTATGATACAGCTAATTCGGGGCCGTTGAGGTGTAATCTTTGTGTATTGAAAATGAGACACTCAGCTAAAGAAGCAAATAGATGTGGTCTGCACAATGAGAGGGCAGTGCCACAGTGGCTCTGTCTTGTTTTACATCTCTCTTTTTGAAATTTCTATAAAAATTGGTGTAAATAGTGAACACGTAGCATAGGCATACACAAATTTATGGACTTTCGTTTATTGCTCATTTAACTTGGACAGGAATGTTTCTGAATATATCTGGTAATATACTGAACACGTGTCATAGGTCAATGAGGAGCCTGGAAAAAGCACCTCTCGTTTTAAAGCCTTGTCTGTTTTCAGACATGTTCTAATGAAAAAATTGGCTTAATCTTCTGAGGATATGGAATATTCATGTTAAAAGCTCAGGCGCTTGAGTCAGAGCTGGAAATTGAATTCAGTCCTATTTACCATTTATCGGATGCCTGATTTGGGCCAAGTGCATCGCCTCTCTAAACCCCAGCTTTCTTCTCTGTAAAAGGGGAATTCTAATCGTACAAACTTCAATGAGGCTTTTATAAAGATTGAACCAAATAGTGCCCATAAGCACATAGCAGATGCCTGGTCCATAAACAGGAGCAGTTTCTCACTTTAATAATAACTTAGATACCCAAACCAAGGTAAACCCACTTTATAAAATAAAGGGGGGGAGGGCGTAATGTAATACTCTTAACAATCAAGATAATAAATAAGTAAACAAACAAACAAACAGGAGAGAGGAAAAACAAAAAAATCCCAAAATGGAGTAATCTGATTGGGAAAGAAAGAAATTTCGAGATCACTTGCATAACCAAAAGAGACTTTTAAACTGGGGCCCCACTTAGAACACAGGTGCTGCGTGACAACGTATTTCAGGAGCACTAACCTCTCGCCTCGGCTCTGTCTCCACTGTTTTGGACATTGAGGAAGTCACTTGCCCTGTACTGGACTCTTCTTGACACCCCGGGGGAGTAAGAGCGGGCATTTCTTAAGCCCTTGCTGCCCTAGGGGCTGTGGAGCAGCCGGCTTGTCGGGGTGCGGCGGGGAGCCGGGGGCGCCGCCTCCTGAGAATCACGCGGAGGCCCAGGCCGCGCGCTGCGAGTCCTGGAGGAAATCAGCTTGCTTTGCTCACACACCGGTTTCATACGGGGGTGGGCAAGGTTAGGTTTACAGCTGTGAGTACGCGGAACACAGAGTTTGTTCTTGTTATTATTTATTAATTATCGTATTATTTTCCATATAAGCAACTGTAAACACACTATGCAACAAGGCATCCTGTAATGTTATTTCAGCATTTGCCACACACCTCAGAGAAGAAAGATAACAAGTGCCATTTTTATATAAAATGACAAGGGTGAAAGATTGATGGATATACTTCTTAGGAGGAAAAGACCGACTTGGAGAACTGGGGTTCCGGCATCCCCCCTCCTACCATCGTAACATAGAGGCCCTCTGGCTTTACTGACAGAACATTGCTGCTCGTTTGTGAGGCTTGTAGGTACCTACGTGACAAGTCAGAAGGGCTTGAAATGAGGCAGAAGCCCTGGAAGTATTTTAGTGACTGGCCACAATGCATTAGGCTTTTGGTTGTAAATTCATACTAGATTTGGGGGGGGAAATTTATTTATTCATTTTTTAAAAAAACTCAGGGAGCATAATACTTTAAGACAATGAAAGCAAAGATTCAAATGATGTGATTTATGTTATCGGGTCTTATCCCCACCCCAGGGAATTTTAGTTCTGCCTCCCCTGTTGGCTTCATTCTGCAGCAGGCTCTCTCCATGCGATGCACTTGCCTCAGCTGAGTACTGTGCCTGTCACTGGGCCAATGGATGACCTGAACAACTTCTTGTTCCCCAGCTTATATCCCTCTTCTCTCTTGCATGAACCCCATATTCTACCCAAACACTTTTCTGTGGAAGGAAGGAAGATGTTAATCTCTTTAAATAGGCTAACTTTGACACATCGGCGAAATCAAATTTCACTTAGAATAGGGACTCCGGCACTGGTGAGGTATTGAATGGCCCTGAGCTGTCTGACTCTATAAATGCCCTACTTTCAGCTCTTGGTTGCACCCAAATATGTTGAGTGGGTCTAGGTCCATTATGAGAGGACCCCTCACTTGACCTTGAAGCCACAGTTCAGACCAGATGATCTCTCTCTGTATTGCGCCTAGGTGAGAACTCTTAGACGAGTGCAAAAGTGGGTTGTATTTCACATCTTGGATATTTAGACACTATTTTAACTTCAACACTCTGGACTGTATGACCTTGAATGTGGCCCTTCACTTTTGTAGATCTTAGTTTCTTTATTTTTAAATTGATTGTAATGATAGCTGTTCCAATTAAAATAAGGACTATAACCATCTTATACTATCTTGACAGTAAATCACTCTGGTTGAATGCCAGCTATAGAATCACACAGGTTTCAATTTCTATTTTAATCTTTTTTTCTTCTTCTTTTTTTTTTTGCTGAATGGCTGACTTACAATAAGTTACTCAACCTCTGAGCCTCAATTTTACCATTTTTTAAGTAGGAAGTCATAGGTTTGTGGAAAGAATTAACTATGATAATGAATGTAAATGATTAGCACTTGTAAGTGCATTTTAAACATCTACTGTGTTTTGTTGCTATTGGTGTAGTAGAAAGAATATAACATATGTAACTTGTGGCCAGTTCTTTGGGCTTCGAGCCCTGTTTCCTTTATGTTAGAAAAAGAGAAAATCTTAACATTCATGCCCTTCTTACAGGATTTTTGGGAAGATGACAAAAAGTGACACATGTGAAAGGACTTTGTAAAAGACAAATTGCCATCATGCATGTTTTTGGATAGCAAGACAAGCATCTTTATGATGTATGAGCTGGACACATGTTTATAATAGACTGACAACTCTGAGAGGACAGGCCCTCCTGTTTCTGCTCCGTACTTTACCCCCAGCGCCCAGCACTGTGCCTGGCAATGCCCGTTGGATAAACATGGGTGGCGTGATTGCCCATTTGTTATTTGGCAGCAGAAGTGGAAATTGCCTTCAGTACAAGGAAAATGTCCAGGGTCTTCTGTTATTTTTTTCTCTGAAAGCACCTTCACACCATTGGAAAACCTACCAAAATAGAAAATAAAATCGTTTAAGTAAAATATGTCCTGTGTGATTAGAGACCTTTGTTTCAGATTAGCTGATATCCGATTAAAACTTTGGAGAGGGAATTATTTTAGAAGCTAGGTGGCATTGCGCAGTCTGTCTTTGTTTATCTTCCTCCCTTTTTTAGTGTCTAAAACTATTTGCATAATAACAGATCTTTTGTTTTCCCAGAGTTCAGGTTTCTGACCTCAATCCAACGTAAATTCAAAATCCTGGCGTTGGGGTGTAAATATCATTTGTGTGGAAATGCCTCCGTGACTCCGAGCGGACTTGGACCTGATCTGGCTCAGAGACTGTTGTTACGCAATACTCTCGGTGGTTCATCTTGTTTTTCATTCTCCTAATGACAGCTGAGGACCTGGATCTCTGTGGCACTGGCTTTCTGACTTGTTTGGAATAAAGAGGGAACAGATGTAGAACAAATATATGAGAAGACAAAGATATTTAAAAAAATCCTCGTAGGTGAGGCGAAAACAGGCTAGTGTGTTCAGCAGTGTTGGGGAGGAGGGGAACGGGGGGGTAGGAGCCAGTTTCCATTTTTTTCCAAATGGTGCCCACTATTTATGAATAGTTTAAGTTGCTGCTTGCTTCGGAAAGTGAAATTGCATGGAAAGTTCTTAACACAGGTACTGGTTGTAGCTGGAAAATCCTTCAATGGTCATCTCACCACCCCACTCCTTTTGGACCCATACGGTCCCGAATGAAGTTCACTGCAGTGGTCAATAAGTTATATTTGAGTTCTTATAATCCCACAGCGTCTTAGACATTGTCCTGCGGGTTGGCGACACCATAGTGCACAAGGGAAATGGTTCCTTCTGGAGCCTACTATCTAGTGGGGCCAGGCAGGTATTAACCAAATTCTCATGCGACTAAACAGGCAGAGGCGATAAGAGTGTGATATAAAGGCAGAATACAAGGCGCATCCAGAAGGAGGAAAGTGTGGGTCAAAATTACATTATGAGATCTGGGAAAGCGTTGCCGAAGGTCTGAGTCTCCTGAAGTCAGGTGAGGAATAGAGGGAAGGACCTTCCATAAAGGCAGGTGGGCCTGTGTGAAATCCATGACAGGCGTGTGGCACTGACAGGGAGGGGTGGCCTGCCCGGGGCAGAGCCCGCAGAACAGGGTCCTGGGTGAGGCTGCGCAGGGAGGGAGGGGCCAGATGGAGCGAGTCTTGCAGGCCATGGGGAGGACTTTTGAGTTTTATCCCAAGTTCAATAGGGAATCATTGGGGGATATTAGGCAACGGGATACCATGATTAGATTTGCTTCAAAAAGAGCATCAGGTTGAATTTCCATAGTGAGGTTACTTCCTCGCGGAGTCGTATCCCTTCTTGAGCAGCTTTTTCATTTTTTAGAAATTTTGCTTGGGTGCCGCACGTTATATTCACCTTGTAGCATTTCCTCCCTTGTGTTACACATATGACCTTCATTTTTCTTTCCTGAGGCCCCATGTATGAGCCATCACAGGTAGCATAATGGACAGACCCCAGCTTTGAAGACAGGCAGACTTGGGCTCTGCCCCATTTTACCTGTGTGACTTTAAGTAAGCGCCTCAAACTCTCTGCGCCTCAGTTTCCTCATTGGTAAAAACAGATTACTGTGAAGATGTAATACAGCAAATATGTCTGAGGCACCCAGCATACATACCAGAGACTCAGGAAATCTCAGCTGCTGTGATCAGGTTTGATCTCCAGGCTTAAAGAAGTCATCTCACACCTCAGCCTCCTGCCTGGTGTCTAGCCAAGTAGCTATCCGTTTACTTAGAACAGAATTGTAAATTGTCAAGAGTTCTGGGGCTCCTGAGGTGCAGGCTGGCCCCCTTCCCAGGCCTCTGCTCCCCAGCCAATTTGCACCGCCTGCCTCCTCCCACCCCAGGGGTCACCTGGGGTCACCATGTGGCTCTCTTTTCTTCTTTTTACTCCTCGGGTCTCTCTACGCCTTTCCCTGAGTATTCTGTCTGCCCTTCCCCTTCCCCATTCCTTTCTTTTCCTTCCTCTTTTTCCCCCCTCCACTTTCTTGCCTTTCTATGTGGAGTGAGAATTTTGCCCTTGTGGACAGTGCCGCTCACGTGTTGTTCAGCTGCGCACCAAAGAAGTGGAGAGGCCCGTTGTTTCCACGTAGAAGCCACCTATGCAGCCCTCGAATGCACTTACCCTCTCGTTTGATTCATACTGTATCGAACAGTGGCTTCACTGAAACCCAAACAGATTTCTTTTTCCCAGGTGTTCCCCAATAGGTGACAGGTACTCTTGTTTCCTTGGAGAAAATAAATGTTATCCCTGTAAATGCACAAAACAGGATTTATTTTGCTACTTAATTCTTCCTCTTGTACTTAGATGTAACTGCCTCCCTAATATAGCCTCTTTCTTTTATACATCACAAAATACTCTGCTAGATGCTATTGATACAGAAGTTGATGAGATGATTCCTTAAGGAGGGTACCTTTTCATGGAGAGAGACATCGCAAATGTCAACTTCATTATCACTGAGGATTGTTATGAAGAAAACGCACCAGGCAATCAGGAAGTCTCCACTTTGGGAATGATGCCCACTGCTTACCATGCATTAAGAATGGGTGTGAGATAGGACACTCAAAGAAACGGTGCTCTTAGCGGCCCAAGGTGGGCAAGACCTAAGCTTGTGCGAGGAAAGTGCGGGTGTTTCTAGACTGAGAATGTGGAGACCCAGGGAGGAGGCTGGCGCCAGGGGCATAGGATGGGGAAGGAGGCAGGGGTTGGACAACGGCCTAGCAAGACTTGTTCTGTAAATGCAGGGCTGTCAAGAGTAAAGTGGTGATGAAGGGCCAGCCATGTACAGGCTTCTGAGAGGGAGAGTAAAGATTAATATGAGAAACGGTTAATTATAGCAGCAAGGCTTCTACGGCCCTCCCTGTCAGCCACGGAAACAGTTAGGAGAGATTATAAAAAGGAATGAAAGAGATTATGTTCCCAGAGATTTGCTACTATTTCTTTGGTACCCAAAGAATCAAGAATCCAAAAGCTGCTGAAAGAAAAATACTGTGTATTTAAAAATAAAGAGATAAACTGCATGAGCAGCTGGAGAGAAAGTTTGAGTTTCTATGGAAACCTCTCCTAAAATGTCTTCCTCAGGCAATAACTGAGCCAACTTCCCAAATGCCAGAAAGCAGGAGAATATGGGCTGCAGCAATTCTCGCTGGGTTGTCACACCGAGCGCGACACTGGTCGCTGGAAGGGGAGGGCTTCGAAATGGGTCAAGGGTTCCTCATGCAACACTTCTCTTCTGCAAATGACTGGGTGAAGGGGCTTTGGGGATCTGAGGATGACATCGGGTATTTTCTTGCAAGGTGCTAAGGCACGGGGCGCCATGGATGACATCATGTTGCAAACAGAAATAAAAGGGAACAGAAAACTAATCTTACAGTTCAGCCACCAGGAAATGATATAGGGCTTGATGGTAAAGTCAGAGGCCTATGCCTGGAACCTGTCCCTACTTACAGCCCTGTGAGGTCTGGAGCCTGCCCACCCCTCCAGCATCACTTAGTGTGATTCTTCCCCCTCACTCAGCTTCCCCATGCTCCCTGCTGTTTCTTCTGCAGGGTTGGAGCTTGATCTTCCTTTGCCTGTGTTGCTTCCACCCTCAGATCTATGCATGGCTGGCTCCTCTTCGGGTCTTCAAAGCGCCCTCCTTTATCAAATGCATCTTCGTATCTTTCTCATCCCAAGGTATCTCTATCAGATTACCTGGTTATTTCACTTATACCATTTCCAAAGAGCGTCTTCTTAATGTTTTACCTGTTGATCAGCTGCCTCTCCTCAACATGTAAGCTCCACAGGAGAAATGGCACTCAAGAAACATTGAATGAATGATTCTGGTCAAGAAGTTTGTAACATTGTAATTGGGATGGTAAGGATAGGACATACACGCTTGTTAGGTGTTACACAGCTCTGGGTGATCAAGGGTTAACTAATCACCACGTTATCAAGGAGAAACCTGCATGCAGAGTCTTCCAGTAACAATAAAATACCATCTTTATGGTAGGCTCTAATATAGATTCAGAACGGAAAGTCCCTATCTACCTGCAGCGCAATCTCTGAAGTAGGTCTTGGGATCCCAATTTTTTGGTTATAAAAACAGGATCAGAGAGGCTAAGCTTGTGAAATTAGATTTTGCCCTAAAGTTGGTCTAATTCTTAACTCCAGGAATATATACTTCTTTGTATAGATAGATAATTTTTGGAGATGAGACTTGAGACTCAAGGATTTGGGTAGAAAATAGAAGCATGCTAGATCTGAGTGGTAATGGAGGGGGAGCATGGTCCCTGGGGAATTCCTATAGGGTCAGAGGCAAACATATGTGTGGGATTGGGCGAGAGAAGCAATACTGCTCAGCATGTGTACTGAGCTCCCAGGCATCTGTGGGTCGCCTGGCTCTGAACCTGGAGTCACTGAGGGCTGCTGGGTATGGTCAGGGTGAGTGAGAAATAATAAGAATGAGGTTGGATGGATGGGGTTGGACTAGATGACCTAAGATCCTTGAACCCCAAAATAACGAGTTTTAACACAAAATATTTTATATACATTTATAGGTTTTTCAATCATGTTCACCTACGTTACATTATTTCATGTCTGTGAATACGTGGCAGTTTTCAGAGAGAGAGAGAGAGAGACTTCATAAACACCCATCTCCCTTTTCATACTCAGGCATTATTATACTCATTTTTAAAAAGAGGCAATTGAGACTGGGAAAATTGTTGCCTGGGTAAGGATACATGCAATGCTTGTTCCAGAACCCAGTGCGCGGTCTCTTGTTGTCACACTATTTTATTTAAGTGAATAATTCTTAGTGTTTAAACGTCCTTCTTTCTAGTAACCTAAAATATCGTCCTGTATTTTTCTGCTTTATAAGTAAAAGTTAAAGAGAAAAATCATAAATCCTTTCCATGAAGCAGATGTAGATGTCAGCATTGAGTCCTTGAAGTATGAATAAATTTTGCAAGAAAAAAAGTTAAACCATACTTCTCCCCTCCCAGCCATTTATATTCTTTTGTATTTAATGCTTTTGTCGAAGTATTTTTAGAGGGAAAAACACCGGCTTCATTGTGTTTTGTATAAATGATACTCAGAGTCAACATGAAATTTTATCCATTTTCTAAAATAAATTAATGAGTCATTCTTCCCAGTGCTTATTTTTATGATAATATTGGCAAGTCATATAACTACGGAGCCACCATCTCTATTCATCCATCCGCTTTCCCCTACCCTCCCATTAATGGTATTAACGACACCTTTCAGCCTACCTTTAGAATATATTGTGTGTGCCAATGACATAGTGGATATGAAAATACCATGTACATTTTTACATGAAATTGAAAGCATTGTACAATTCTAAATAATCCTTTAAAACACACACACAAGAAAACACTAAATCATACCATATTTTTGTGTCAGTTCCTAGAACTGTTCGCCCACACATTTGGTTTCAGTTCCCTTCCCTGCCTTTTGGTCATGATTGAATTTGTCAGCGTCCCCCTTACTTGGCACTTCCAGACATCATACTTTATTGTCGCACGGTGCACAGGAGAAGGAAAGGCACAAATCTTTCTCCCACTGGGTCCTGAGTGACGGTGCCACCGGGTATGAGATCGGGAACAGCATGAGGCGAGAGTCACAGACGGGCAGCTCCTGGGACCTCTGGGAGCCCAGGAATGTGCTTGGTTGGGTTAACCTATTTAACTTTAAAATAAACAAATCTTGAGCGAGTTCTGAAAACCTGAGGCGTGTACATACACATTGGTAGCCCCAGCTCTTCTGGAGCCCTGGGACACCGGGCAGATCCGCGCCCCTCGCTGCGGGCAGGGCACAGACGAGGCCTCTGAGCTCCAGGCTTCTGGCTGCGCACCCCCTGGCAGCCGTCGCCCTGGAACGGAAGCCTGCTGTCAGCCTCTGTTTGTCATCGGGCCTGACCTCCGCCTCCCCTCCTGTGAGGAAACGTGTCTCTCCCGAAAGTGTGAAGGTGAAGGATCCGCGAGGGAGACGGGATGCTGGTTGGTGGAAGGAAGATTCCTGTGCGCTCGATTCCAGCCAAGTGTCTCCGTGGTACTTGCCTGTCTCCTGGGGGCATCTGAGCTTCTTGCCCCTCCCCTAGTGCTTCAGCCTTGATCGTCCCTTCCTGGGGGCTTGGGGGGGTATCTGGGCTGCTGCACTTATTCTCCACCCCCCAGAAGGTTGCCCTTTTAACCTCATCGTGCCTCACTGACCTCATATTTCCTTCTGGGGGGCTGTGTGTTTTGATCCCCAGCTCTGGGGTACTTATTCCACTCCAGTACATCTCCTCCTCTGCCAAACACGCTGCAGAGCTCTGGCCCCTCTGGGGACCGACAGGAACTGTCTGCCGTCCTTCCTTCACCGCGACTGTCTCAGGGGTTCTCCTGTGGCCGGGCACCTCTTCTGCCCGGGGCCCAGGCCTGTGAGTGCCGGCTCTTGACTCTCAATACTCCAGCTTGTCTTTTCCTATGTTTTGTGGGAGTTGAGCAGTGGGTGAAGCACATCCCAGCAAAGTGTGCCTTTGTAGAGAACTTTATAATTTAAAACACTTCACAAGAATTCAAAATAGTAGGTATACCCCCGACAATGGTTTTTTGAGGGGTTGAGAAATAGAGCAGTGTGTACGTTGCTTCTCCGTTTCCTGACCTCTTTATTTTCTAAGTTAATGACACAACACATAATACTTCTGTACCTGAAAATAAAACTGTGATTGAGGAAAAATTAAAAGCACTCTGCATGATATCATTTGAACTCTATTTTTAGAAGATTTTAGGTTAGTACATAGGAGTAAAGCATGAAGGAAAGACAATGAAGTGTCTGAATACCCTTCCTCTCACCCCCTGACCTGCGCCTCTTGTTGGACCCTGACCCACTGGCCAGAATCCTGGCTGCTTAGGTGCTATTTTTTTGTTTTGTTTGGGGCTTTTGCACTTTAGTTCCAGAATACTTTTTTGGGGATGAAGCAGTGATACGTGGATTCTTGTTTCCTTTGCTTTCTGCACTGTCTGGAGGTAGAATGCAGTTCAGCAGCCCAGCAGGTAATGTGAGGGAGGAGGGTGAGGTGTGAGGCAAGAGGAGTGACAGGGGCTTTTGTGAGCTGGGATGTTCCTCTGTCTCTGTCTCTAGGCAGTAGTCAGCCTGGTTCTCACAGGTCATTGCCAGCAGGAGTGCAGGGCTAGTCTTACCTTATTTCATGACTTTCCAAGTAAAGCTGAGCATCCCGGTTAGTAATGAGAGAGGCCCTGGTTATCGTTGCATGTTGCCTTCACACGCAACAGTATATGGGGCCTCTGGCACAATGTGGAAAGGGATTGCTCCCTGCCAGCCATGTGACTTCGCAAGTCATTAAACTTCTCTAGGCCTCCATGCCCACCTGTTGGAGGGTTTGGGAGGAAGATTGATACCTGGCAAAATTAACATGGGGGGAAGTGATGAAAGAGGGTAATGCAGTTAACTATTTATTGAACACCTTCTTTGTTGGGGTTAGTTAAATGCCTAAGATAAAGAAACAAAGAGTTCTTAGTTGCAAACAGCAGATGCCAACTCTCATGAAACAAAAATGGAATTTAGTAAGAAGATCTGGGTCTCCAGGAAGACAGAAGCAGGCTCAGAGGCTGAGCAGCCAGGAGCATCATCTAAAATCACACAGCAGGATTGGCCAATATGTTCCTGTTCCTGGGACCCAGATGCCTCAGCCTGTGCTCTTGCTGAAAGCAGCCATCCTGCACAGAGCCCCGTGAGCACAATGACCACCCATCACAGAGAGGCCCCCACTTCTACCATTGTGAATGGATAGTTCAGTGTTTGGTTGGTAGTGCCTGGGCCTTGTACCCAAGCCCTAACCACAAAAGAGCCTGGGAAGGAGACTATCTGTTTTTTGCTCCTGTGGAGGGACTCATGTTGGGGTTCATGAAATATAGGATTCCCTAATATAAGAAGGAGATTTAAACACTGAGCACCAAAACAAAAGAACAATGTTCCCTAGAGTTCCTATCCTCAAGGAATTTATAGCCAAATTGAAAATAGATGACCATGTTTTACATTTTACCTTTTAAATATGTTTTTATTGATTTCAGAGAGAGGAAAGGAGAGGGAGCGAGAGAAAGAAACATCAGTGATGAGAGTCATTGATCAGCTGCCTCCTGCACGCCCCCTACCAGGGATTGAGTCTACAACCCAGAAATGTGCCCTGACCAAGGATTGAACCATGTTTTAAATATGCTACACAGTTGTAACCTATTCCTGTTTTACATCAATAGACATTTATTTAGCCAGCTCACTACTCTGCGAGTTTACCTAGAAGGATTACCCCGTGGAGGGACTATCATCAGATTTTCTCTTGGGACATCCATTTCCTTTGTGGTGCTCAAGGCTCCAGAAAGTTGTTTTTTCCAGTTATCTCTGGTCTTTCCTCATCTGGAAGTACTATGCAGACCAGGGTGCTATGATCATCTCTAAGAATAGAAAGCTAAAAATACCCTGGGGAGAGGGCAGGCTCTTTCCTGGCTGCACAGGGCCAGCCAATCTGCAATCCATCTTCTCTGTCTACCCTCATTTTCACACTTCTGTCTTTCCCTGGAGCTTTGGGAGTGATGACACCATTTTTGCAAGTTTGCAAACTAATGAAAAAGCCCTCAGACTCTTCTGGTTTATGGATCTTACTCTTATATTCTGTGCCTCCAGGAAAAGATGGGATTGAACTCTAGATGGTCTCTAACCTTGGCACCTGCCCATTGCAGAAATCTCATTACAATAGCTCAACAATCCCCAGGAGATTATAAACTCCTGAAAGCAGGAAATATCTTTTTTTTTTTTTTTTTTATCATCCCCAGTGACTAGTACCATGTACATGGCTCATGACTGGCCCTCAAATTTGTGTGGAATGAATTATCAATGCATTAGTCAGTTTTTTTAAAACATTTGCAAACCAAAGAAACAACCCCCAATGAGGTGAAGCCAAACATGGTATTAGGTATAGAACTTGCCACCGTGAAATCTCCAGGTACCTTCAGGCACAGGTGAATCCAGGAACCCTCTGCTCTCTCCTCAACCTCAGTCTTCTCTGTAGAGATGCATTCTTTTTCAGACATGCCTTTCCTTTAACTTTACCAAAAAACCCCAGTAGAAAAAGCTTTTATCCCCATTATTTCCACTAAATGACCCAAAACTGAACCCATTTGGAAAACTGGGTTGTAGGCTCATCCAGGCAGAGAGGCTATAGGGATAGGCTATTGAGTGGTTTGATGTGTACCCCAGATTCACTCTTAGAGTCCAGGTGAGCCCAGCCAAACTCTGTGGGTTGGGAATGGAAAAACTGGGGTTCCCAAAAGCAAAATTGAGGTACACCAGTAGACAAATGAATATGCACTGTTGATTAGTAACAAAGATGTGTCTACCTGGAACCTGTGACTTTATTTGGTAAAAGGATTTTTGAAGATGTAGCTCAAAGTGAGATCATCCTAGATAGGGGAGGGCTCTAAATCCAATGACTGGCAGCCTTAGAAGGGAAGGAGAGAAGATACACAGAGAAGGTGATATGAAGCCCGGCTGGAATGGCTCAGTGGTTGAGCATTGACCTAGGATCCAGGAGACTGCGGTTCGATTTCAGGCCAGGGCACATGCCCGGGTTGCGAGCTCGATCCCTGGTAGGGGGCGTGCAGGAGGCAGCCGATCAGTGACTCTCTCATCATTGATGTTTCTATCTCTCTCTCTCCTTCTCCCTCTCCCTTCCTCTCTCTGAAATCAATAAAGATATATTTTTAAAAAAAGAGAGAGAGAAGGTGATATGAAGTCAAAGACACAGATTGGAGTCCTGTCTCTACAAGCCAGGGATTGCAAGCATTCACTGGAAGCCAGGAGAGAGGCACAGAACAAATTTCCCCTCAGGGCCTCCAGAAGGAACCGACACTGTGGATATCTTGATTTTAGACTTCTGGCCTCTAGAACTGTGAGAGAATAAATTTCTGTTGTATTAAGCCACTGGTTTGTGGTACTTTATGGCAGCCCTAGGAAACAAACCCAATGGGTAAGTAGAAACAACTGAGGCTTACTGCAGGCACCACCTATTGGTTGATCCGGTTGATCTGGTCTACCCTGTAAGCCACATGACTGCCAAGAGATAGGCCTGGGGTTTGTCCGTACTGGAGCCTGCATTTACTTCACTCTCAAGGTCGGTCTGCTGGGAATCCAGCTGCGCTGTCAGCCTCTGTGGATAGAGACCTCCTTTAACAGACAATATTGAATTCAGCTACCTATTGCATCAATGGAAAAAGATGACAGACAGGCCCACACGACTCTGATGCCCGTGTGGCAGCGGGCACACAGCTAGTGGCTGGCAGAACAAGGCTGCACTGTACTCTTTGCCTCACCCACTCATGGCTCCTAAGATGTAGAAACTCCACCTCTGGACCACATAGGTGCAGGTTCCACTCTGTTGTTAGCAGTTGCTGGGCAACAGCTCTTTAACAGCATCTTCTAGTGCTCTGATGACTGCAGGGAGGGGACACGGAGAGGGACCCAGATTGCTGCTACCTATGGTACTACCTGTGGTGCGAATGCTTGAAAGGCCTGGGAGGATGTTCTCTTTTTTTGTTTGTTTTTGTTTTTTTCAGTTATTTTCCCTTTTCCTGAGAATAGGAAACAGCTGATTCTTATGCTGATTTGTACAAGTGTGTTATTTTTCCAGCTCATTAGCTGCATTTGTTTTCCCTTTCTTTCTGGGCCATGAGCAGCCCTGATAGAAGAGAGGATGCTGGCACAATTTATTGGAGGCCACAGTCAACATTTAGACCAAAGCCCTGGCTATCAGGAGTAGGGGAAAAAGGTATTCATATAACCTCGGGTTTTGATTTGTGGTTTTGGGGAACCAGGTGGAAGGGTCTACTAAAAGATGGATTTAAAAAACATTATGTTAGTCATAATCCCATCTTCAGGACAACACAGTGGCTCTTCATTAGCTCAAACATCTTCAATTTATTTTAGATCCCCTGTAAGCAAGGAACGAAGGAAAGATGGGAGAGAGAAAGGAAGGAAAGGGTAGCTTTGTAAAATTTTTATTTAAAGTAGAAGCTATCCCAAGTTAACAAACCTGCATTTTAATTCAAATCTCAACACCATTTGCCTGTGATGTGCACAAACACCAAGCACACCCACCAAGAACCGCATTACTGAAAAAAAACACCCACACACAAGAGAATGTCAATAATTTATCCAGTCCCATCAAATACAAAGAGCTAAAAACTCATATAAAAAGGTATCTTAAGTCTGTCAGGCAAAGAACATTTTAGGTGAAAAGCCAAGGCAATCTAGTATTTTATATTTTCTAATAGAATTGCCTTGCATTGATTTGAAGGCAGGGTACGGAGGAGGAGACCTGTAGAAGACGCCAAACCACAGTCACTTCGCCCCAGGCCTTCAGCTTCCAGAGGCTGTTATAATGCTGACTTTACAGAGCCCTCTTTTGTGGATTCTACCCTTTCCCTTCTCTCCATTCTCTCCTTGCTTTCCCCTCTCTCCTACCTTCTACCCTTCTACAAAAGTGGTGAGTGAGAGCACATGTGCACACACACAAATAAATAAATAGATTTAGGCGCCTTACAGAAGAAAAGATGATTCTATGTACCAGCAAGTCTGAATCCATTGTATGTATGTATGTTATTTACTTATTGTTCTTTCCAGTTCTATTTAAAAGCAGCTTTGCTTTTTTAAGTACTGTGATACTACCTTGAACTAGGGGCTTATCAGGCATTTCTAAGTAGAACTTGATGTGGCTTTGATTGAATGAAGTCAAAAAGCCCTTTCTAAAGACAGCTACCTTTTGGCCATAAGGTGCTAACACCTGTGACATTGGTGGCAGAGATTTCTGGACAAGTTTCCCTGGAAGATACGAGACAGCAGGTAGCTGAGTAACCCCAGACAAGTCGCTGGGCCTGACTGAGGCTTAGGGAAGTTAATAGACGGATCTCTCTTATTGGGGTCCATGTTCTTCACAGCTGCACTATATTGTAAATTTCATCCCAGCTTATGTTCAACTTATTAAATGGGATGTGAATTAATGAGATTTTGCTGAACTAGGGAACATTTATCTCTTAATGTCTTCCCATCCATCCTGCTAATTGGTCTTATAATTTTAGGCTCAGCTTTCATCCTGCTTGACTTGGAAGGATGAGGGATGGCAAAAAGGGCATGGCACCTGAAATGCTTATTTGGGCCTTTCCCATCAGGATCTTTTCTCATAGTTAAATCCCTCTGTCTTAGGAAGGAATGTCAATCCTGTAAGACACTGTATGACTCCTAATGTTGTTCTCTTATTTCAAATCCTAATGCACCTGGATGCAGTTGTTTCAATCCATTTATTAATAACCCAACAACCTGATATCCTATCTTTGTCTCCTGCTCAGGACTCCTAAGCAGTCTCACTTGTGGGCATCTGCTTAATGTGCTTTTCTTTCTTGCCACATAAAGGGGAGTATGCATTTTCGGTGCAGGTGATCCATTACTCACTTTTTCAAGGGAAAAAAGAGCTATCCTGCAGGTTGCCCTATTTAGGTATCAACATAGGTGTTCAGCCTATTCATGCTCTCAGTTGCAACCTGCTTTATTTCTCTCAGTCTCTCAGCATCTCCCTCATTCTCAGGTTTCCTCCCACACATGTTTTAAGTGCTGGCATCCTCTGCTAACATCCTAGAGAGAGAGCTTTCTTTATTTTTTTATTCCTGTAGCCTCTAGAGAAAGCGCTGCCATTGGAAGTGTGCAGAGGCTCTTGCCAGGTTTATGAAGGACAATCAGTAGCCCCCTGAAGGCTTAATACAAAGAAGAAGGTGTTGCCTTTCAGGTTTCTTTGCCATCCAGGGTTCCTTGGGGAATTTTTTAAAAGAGCGCCTATGATATGTTATTTGGATTTAAAAAACAACAACAACAACAACAACAACAAAAAAAACAAAGGAAGAAAGAAAAAGACCACAGTACTGGAGCATGAATTAAGCAGGATATATTGCAGTCACCTTCAATGCCACCTAGGCCCTTACACCCAGGATGCTTTCCTTTCCCCTTTTGTGAAACTTCTGCACATGGAAGGAAAGTGGCCATGACCCTTTGTTCCTAACTTCTCACAATCTGTTCATTTTTGCATCGTTTGGGTCACCCCAAAAGTATATAGACTTTGAGACCTATAGCATATTGGTCCACAATAGACACACACACACACAACAAAACAAACAAACAAACAAACAAAACACTCACTGAGTGCTCCTTAGGTGTCACTGTCCCCAAGTCCTATATTTTCATTATTCTTTTAATCCTAATAATGACTCTAATAGGTGGCAAGAGATTTCCCCCATTATACCTGTGGGGGAAAGAGGCTTGGAGAAACTGCTATGCCCACGGTCACACCAGTGGTAAGGGGAGGAGACGGTGGCAGAACGTGGTGTCTGTAAGTTTACTCCACTGCATCTGCGCCGGTATGGAGCCGACTGACCCCTTCATTGGGCTTCTCTACAGAGTCAGCACTGTTTGGAGCACTGTCTCCTCCGTCAGGAGGGGTGAGCATTTTGCTGCAGCTCAGAGAAATTGAAGCGTCGTGCACTTTGAACTATTTGGCAATATCAGGTGAACATGAAAATGTGCATACCCTTCCACCCCGCTATTGCACTGCTCAGTATGTAGCCTGGGAAAACTAGCTCGCTGCATGCGGAGACAGGCCCAAGAATGAGCATTGCATTATTGTTGCCACGGTGAAAACTGGAAACAAGTGAAAAGCTCATTCCTCAGTGAATTGATTAATAATAGATTGTGGTGATGTCATATGTATGTGGCACTTATAATAAATAAACTAGGTCCAGATGCATCGACATAGATAAAATTCGAATCTGTTGCTTTAAAAAAGCAAATGTGGTGCAAAGGTATGACCATATGAAAATTTTAAACATACACAAAATATATTAAATACCTGTTATTTAGCGCTATGTACATATATAATAAACCTAAGAACACAGGTGGGAGAGATACACACCTACTTCAAAATAGCAATTTCCTGTAGGAAGGAGAGAACGGAAGGGGAAATGGTGTTGCTCAGGGGAAGGGGTTCCAGTGTATTTATAACGCCTTTATTTTTTTGCAAGTAGAATTTCCAAAAAAAAAGGAAAAATAGTTGGTTGTTAAATTCCAGGCAATAAGCACATGATTAGCTCTTGTTAATCTCTGATCCTCTGAACTTTCCAATGTGTTAATTTAGTTTATAACTAAATTTTTTAAAAATATATTTTATACTAATTTTTTATATTTTATATTTTACATATACTAATTTAAATATATTTTATACTAACCTGGATGGTGCTTCCCAGGTTGGTTTTTTTGTATCTCCCAGGCCCCAGTGTGTCCCCGAATTTTCCAGTACACTCCCAAGACCTGAGCAGGTCGCCGAAGCTTCTGGGCATTACAGATGGTCCTCCAGTCATATCTTCCCCTTCCCCAGCCAGGATGGTTTCCCACAAGCAGACCTGCTCATGGTTTTCTCACCCAACTTTCAAGGCAAAGGCTCCTGTCACTCCTGCAGACGCACAGAAGTCAGCCGTGAGTTTCTTTCTCTTGCCTGGACTACAGGTTGTTCTTCTGCCTACTCTAATTCTGTCTGGAGAGGCTGGGCAAGCCCCAGATTTCCAGAGAAGGGAGCCAGGGGGGATCTTTCTGTCCACTAACCCCCCCCTCTCAGTTCTCCCTGACCCTTCCATTGGGGAACCTCTCCTCCCTGTGTGGCCCCCTCCTTCCTGTGTGGACCACCTGCAATTATGGGGCATTTTACTCCAAACACATGCATCTTCTTATTCTACAATATGTCTTAGGCCCATTCCAGACATGATTTTGCTCAGTTATTCTCAACAAACACTCTCCCTCCCCTTCCCCCTCCTTCCCCTGCCCCTGATCTCCCTCCAGCCCTCCCCACACACCCCGTCTTTTCCACCCCTGGCCCTTCTCCTGCTCCCTTCTTCCTCTCTCCGCCCCTCTCCCCTGCCTGTCTCCCTCTTCACCCCCAACCCCCACTCTCCCTCCAGGGGCCTGACTGAAGGGTTCCAGTAGCCTCCCTGCCTCTAGATTTCCAGTTATAGAAGCTCATAAAACCCTTATCAATTAAACCCTATCAGGTTTCTGTCCCTTCCAGCCAAAAAAGTTCTAAATGTCACCAAAGCTTTGGCCAAAGCACTAAAAAACATGTCTTCAGCTTTGACCTTGGGCAACTCAAATGAGCCGGTTAAGCAGGGATCCTACTTGGTGTCTCCCTCAAGGTATGAGAGTCTGCCATCGTGTTTGTGAAGCCACCAAGATAATCAGGGGGCGAGAGAAAAGCTCCAGGCGCTGCTGCTGTGACCTCACGGGCAGGGCAGGCTGACGCAGGCCCAGGGGCAGGGCTGAGGGTGACTCCCTCAGCATCTCTGTCTGTCACGCAGGTGTCCTCTGCCCGAGGAAGCACCTGCCTGAGCGTTTCTAAGGGGGATCTTTTAATTTTATGGGCTCCAGTGCAGCATTCCCTCCCTTTCTGTGACGCAAACAAGGGGAGAATTTAGCTTAGCCATAGTGTAAGAAGATTTTACATCCGCGCAGGGAAACCGTGTCTTCCTAATAAGTCTGTAAGTGTTTCTTTTCTGCTCATTGCCAATTCACTAAGACTTATTCAAGCAATAATCTCTGCAACACAGTGAAAAATGAGGCCATAAACGCGTAATGCGATTGATTAAATGAAATAAGCCAGGCCATTTGTGGAGTGGGAAGCCCGAGCTGGAGGGAGCAGGGTGATTACTTGAGGAGCCGAGGTGTTTCTCTTTGCTGTTCTTCCCGGCAAGGCCAGTCTTGGGGGCCCTGAGAGCGCCCAGCAGCAGAGGTCTCCCAGGAAACCCTGAGGTGGGGACACCAAGGCTTGGGTTCAGCAAACCATGTCCCTTCCTGGCTTTATTTGCTGCAATGTAGGAGTTCTGTTCTCAGGTCTGGAACTGTTTCTTGCCCAGATTTGGTCTTTGTCTCTCTGGGTCTTAGATTTTCAATTTTAAAAATGTCTAGAGTAAAGAAAGCTCTTTTTTTCTTTTAATTAAACCCGAGGAAAATTCTGGCCCTATACCCCAATACCTTCATTGTCTATTGTGATGTGGATGGGTAGCCCACTAATTTGCAGTTTTGCTTTCTATAATTTTAGTTACCCACAGGAAATATTAAATGGAAGATTCCAGAAATTTCTGTTTCTATCCAACCAAGGAGAAATGGTATTTTCTAACCCAGCCGAAACAATAAGGGTATCTCAGATGTGTGTGGCCATGGCAGTGACTGGCTGATAGTTATTTAGCCAATGTTTATTTTAGCCTGTATTTTAAGCACAATGTTCAAGAGTCAAGAACTAATAAAGTACAATATATAGTTATCTATAGTAATTTCTAGTGATGGGGTTCAGCTCTGTGGCCGGAAATTCAAGCATAATATGGTGAGCTAGAAACAAGGCAGTCTGCAAGATTACTGTTAAGAATTGAGATAACGTATGTGGAATGCTAAATATGTAGAATACTGAAGGGACCACATTTCCTTTATTCATTTCTGTACACCCAGTGCCTGACACATAGTAGGTGCACAATAAATATGTACTAATTGAATGAATGAGTACGGTAGTCCTATCTATGGAGAATATGTTCCAAGACCTCCAGTATATTCCTGAAAACTCACATAGTACCAAACCCTGTATATACTATGTTTTTTCCTGTATATACATACCTATGATAAAGTTTAATTTATAAATTCGGTACAGTAAGAGGTTAACAATAATAATAAAATAGAACAATTATACTGTAACAAAAGTTATATGAATGGCTTTGGGACCATTATTAAATAAAATAAGCACTGAGATACCATGACAGTTGATCTGATAACTAAGACTGATAGCCACTAGGTGACTAAGGGTTGAGTATTGAATACCCTAGACAAAGAGATGATTTGTGTCCCAGGCAGGACAAGGAGGGAAATACGAGATTTTATTATGCTACTCAGAACGGCACACTTTAAAGCGTATGAATTGTTGATTGACTTGTTTATTTCTGGGATTTTCCACTTAATATTTCAGATTGCAGTTGACCACAGGTAACTGAAACCACGGAAAGTGAAGCCGTGGATAAGGGAGGGGGGACCACTCCCTGTACCTGATACGTAGAATGCACAGTGTTGCTGTTACATGTATTATTGCAGTGACTGAGCTGGGCATGGGGTGTTATAGAAGCATCTTGGGCTATTTCTTTTTTTTTTTTTTTAATATATCTTTATTGACTTCAGAGAAAGGAAAGGAGAGGGAGAGAGAGAGAGAGAGAAACATCAATGATGAGAGAGTCATTGATCGGGTGCAGCCCGCAACCCGGGCATGTGCCCTGACCGGGAATCGAACCCTGATCGCCTGGATCCTAGGTCGATGCTCAACTGCTGAGCCACGCCCGGCTGGGCATCTTGGGCTATTTCAATTAGGGGCATCAGCAAAGAAAGAAATAATACTTAATTTGAGACCTGGTAAGGACAAGTAGGGATCAATTTAGCAAAAGACAAAGAAAGGATATTCTTAGCATGAGAGCGGCATGCCTAAAGTCCACAGAATGAGAGAGGGCTTGGTGGGCTGATGGACGTGCACATGGTCTACTCAGCATGGCCAGAGTGCAGCGGAGGCCGGGCTGCTGAGAAAGGAGGGAGGATGCCCAAGGGCTTTGTGTGCCACGTCAAGGAACGTGAACTTGAGTCTGAGGACCCGGGGTTCGCCGAGGGTTATGAAGGCCAGTTTACCTTTTATGTGACCAGATAATGCTGACTTCGGTGTTGAGAAAAACCTAGAGATGGGCACACTTACAGGAAAAGATTTTTTTTAGGGAACTGTTTGGGAATACAGGAGAGAGACAGTGGTGGCTGTCAGTAACTGGTAGGAGAGTGGAGGGAGGAGAGAGATTTAAGAGAGTAAGAAGGCAGACTCTATCAGGACATTACTGGGAGCGTTTAGGACAATGGCAGCTCATTATTCCTATTTATGATGAACCAGGCACTATTCGAAGAGCTTTAAGTGAATTGACTTAATCTGTCCTTCAGCGTAAACCTGAGTTAAGTACTGTTGTTATCACTGGTGTTCAGATGAGAAAACCAAGGCGCAGAGCAGCTAAGTAACTTCCCAGCATTACACTACTACTAAGTGGCAAACCCTACATGCATTTATGGTAGTGAGATTTCAGATTTAGAGTCTTCAGACTAACCAAAGTGTCTTTTGGGTAACAATCCGGAAGACAGCAAGTCCCAGTTCTACCCTGGATTATTTGCAGTCTGGTCTTTTTTTCAAGTAGGGGTTTTGACTATGTGATTTCTAATAACATTGATGATCTCTTATGAGGATCTACAATGAATGAAGCATTTATACAGTGGATTATTTCAGGTAGCTTTTACATGCATCCTGATAAAGTAGGTATTGTTATCCCTAATTTGTGGATTAGGATTATGAGACATAGGTTATGTGCCTCCTAGGAAAGCAATCTTGTCTCTTTGATCTCAGGACTCCTGTCTCCTAAAATATTGTTTCCACAATGATTTCTCAGGACATGTACTCACTTATCCCACAACCCTTGAAAAATGGTCTACTCTATGCCAGGCACTCTGCTTGGAAAATAAAAATCAATGGCAGTTACTGTGGTCACTAATGAGAGCGATAGTCATGTAAATAAATGATTTCTATCCAGGTGGTACATGTTTACAAAGAAGTTGGGCCCAAGGTCTGGTAGGATCGGAGGTTAAGGTATCAGAAAAGGAAAGATGCTTGAGTAAGATTTTGGGGGATCAGTAGGACTTGTTTAGGTAGATAAAATTTTCATGGAAGAAAAAATCCAATATTTTGCTAATGCCTACAAATAGCTTTTTGCTCGGTTTTCTCATGGCCACTATTGGTTCTTGTTGGCAGTAAAGACATCATTAACTGAAGCGGGAATGCAGTACATATGAGGACTGTGTTTCATTTAGTTCTTCCATCAGTTTCAGTGAGTTTTCTTTTTTTTTTTTCCAACCATTGGATTGACTTGCTCTATCAACATCAAAAAGAAAACAGTCTTAGTCACCCTCCAGTCCTTGAGTAATTTGCTTGCCGCCTACATACTGGCATCAAAATAGCAGTGGACTTGGGCCATGTCTGGTCTGTGCTAGCTCCAGGACCCAAGGCAGGCAGCACAAATCAACTTATCTCTTTTTTTCATTTATTTTGAAAAGAGATGATGATAGTCATTTTCAAAATACATGCGGAGGGGAGGTAAAATTTGATATGATGGAAAAACAGTTTGGCTTCATGGTTTTTCTTTCAATATTAATATATATATATATTTTTTAAAATAAGAAGGGAGAATGATTTGAATTGAGAGATGATTGAACACCCCTTGTCATTCATTGAACTCTGTGAACCCTGACTGGGAAAACATTGTCAAAACCTCTTGGATTAAAAGAGACAGGTGTTTGACTAAGAAAATAGCATTAATGCCTTAGAATGCTAATTGCCTCCTCACTCCAAATCCCAGCCTAGATAAGATAACACCAGGATAATCTGCCAGTCCAGCCAGACCCTTTGCCTCAGTTTCTCTCCCTTGAGAGGACACAGTCAAACATTACAGGGACACTAGGTGGGTCACACCCTGTGAGGTCTTGGGAAATGAGGGACCCTGTGAGGTCAAGGTATGATTAGAATCAGGAGTTCTCACAAACAGACTACATTCTCCCGGGCTTCGCAGGCGCTGTGAGGTGAAGCGCACCCGAGAAGCTCCTGCTGACCCAGCGTGCCCAAAGCAGGACCATCCCCTAAGCCTTCCTTCCTCCCATGTCTGCACCCCCTTCCCCCTCTTCCCTGCCTCAGTTCCCTCCCTTCTCATCAGGACCTCAGCATTTCTATCTTCACGATCTCTGTCATTTATATGGGTTACGAGTCTTAACATACTTCCGTGGTGGGTTTTCCAGATGGATCCTGTAAATGTTATTTCGCTCATATGTTGCAAAATGTTACAGCACAAGGGGCCTCTCTGTAGCATGGACTGAGCATGGCTTCCTGCAGAAGGGCGCAAGATACGGGCCGGCAATTTGTGCCATGTGTTAAAATGGACAGCGCAGGTTTATGCTCCGTGAGAACCTAGCAATCTCTGTAGAAAAGAGTGCTTTTCTTTCCTAATAGTTCAGAATTAACCTCCTTTTTGAACTGAGCCAAGTAACCACAGGGAGGAGGTCCAGTTTTGTTTAGCCAGGCCAAAGCCAGGGGTCATTCCTAGAGCCCAGAGCATAGTATAACCCGAGCATGATTGACAGGGCGGCTCCCCAAAGGAAAATCAGAGCTGTAGACCAGAATAAAAATAATTGCTCCGGAGGCAAAAGAACAGATACCCACCGCCATGAATGATCATTTTAGACTTGAAACATTTGCTTGTGCATTTCTTTCTGCCTGGACTAAATGTTCCCATATTCTCTACCTTTTCAAAAGATACCTAACCTTAAAAAGCCCTATGACTATCCACCTCCTGCCATGAGCTTTCTCTGATGCCTACTGTCTGTGTGGTATCCCATATGTCCTTGTGAGTCATTTGACCATGCACGTATGTCCCTGGAGTCATCCCCTCCAGTCTGTGAGCAATCCAAGTGCGGGACCACTCCTCCAAACTACATCATTGATTCTCGAGTTTTCATCTGCATTGGGTGAAGGAATGTACACGCAAGTGAATGAATGACGTTAGGAATAAATGAATATACAGAAGCCAGGATAATAACAATACTCAGGTGCAGCAGAGTCTGGTATGATAGATGGGTGGCATGGGTAGTGCCTGTCTTGGCCTGATTTCTAATCCTGAGATTTCTTCCAATGCTGAGTCATGCATTGTGAGCACACATCATAGCATGTTCACTGCTTCTCCTCTAACTGAGGTTCACTGGTCATCGATCATCCTTAAGAGACTATTGAGAAGGGAGCTTTGAATCATGTGACAAAATATTCCAAGGCTGCCTTCATAGCACCAGAGTAAAATCAGAGCTGGTGTGAAGAGCTGCCTGAAAGAGAAAAGGGTAGTTAGGTGTCAGTTCCACCTATAGCTTGTTTAGCAAGTAAGGGATACCATGTCACAGTCTGACCTTGAGCCAGAAATTTACCTCTTCTGATGCCTCAGTATTTGTAAAATGGTGGTGGGGGTGTCCCCAAGGCAAATGTATGGATCTTTTATCATGTAGGGGCATAATAATACTGGTCTCTGAAGGTTTATCTGAGAATTGGCTCTTCGGTGATTCGTCTGGTACATGTACAGACCATGCCGACTTGCAACAAGGGTTGTTTTGGGAATATTTGAAAACAACGAAGTCACCTTTGCTCCATTTACCTGTTTGTGGTTAAAGGGGTATTTCACTATTGCCTTCAGGATTTTCTGCTGACTAGCTGATATCCATCCTGCAGCTTCAATGCTTCCTCATTAGAGATTTCCACATGGCCAGGCACTGATAACTTCCCTACAACGCAAGCCTGGCTTGGCCGGCAGAGATTAGAAAACACTATGGATTGCAAAGGGCATCCTAATTTCAAAGATGTTAGAAAGTAGACAAAGTTGCATCTCTGAAAAGATGAAATATGGTTAAAAACATGCATTGTTTTAGTGAAAGGAAAACTGTGCAGGAAGTACCTATGTGTGTGAAATTATCATGAATTCTCTTGCACGTGAGCACTTGCTTGTTTCTTCAAGTCTCATCTATAGACCAGCTTCTGGGAACCTGCTAGAAATGCAGGCTCTTGTCCTCTATCCCAGAGGACTGACTTAGAATCTGCTTTCTACCAAGATCTCCAGTTGATGGTTATGCACAGTAAGTTTCAGAAGCAGCGGTCTTATTCTTTGTATCTAATGTGTAATTTACTGGTCCAGTGCGGTTTCCCTGTACACATAGGCACACCCTCCCAGCTCCTCCCTTGTTTTGCTCATTCAGGTCACATGTAAGGCCTTACTGCACCATCCTCTTGTGTTGGTTACAAAAACTGAGATGTTACTACATTTATCCTGCCTCATCACACTTAATGGGAGCAAACAGAAGGCATTGCTTTAGCAGAAATTTACTCACAGCTATATACCCTTTTCCAGAAGGCACAAGATCAACAGGAGGGGCAGATTCTAACTAACTGCATGCTTTGGGAGCTGCCCCTTTTTCTAACCAGCGTTCACAGGCCCATTCCACGCGTACATCCTAACCATGCTGGTGGTTTCCTAATCTGTCCTTCCCTGGTTTGGCTTTTTACATTTCAACAGTTGAGTTGGCTTTTTAAAATCGAAGGTTGGAAAAGAACAGCAGAGAAGAGGGACGGAAAAAAGCCCAGAGGCATCGTTCCAGAAACTGTGTGTGTGTCTGCACCTCATTTAACACCTTCTATTTGAAAACGCACTTTCCGCCCTGAAAACGGGCTGTGGCCTCAGCGTTGGCAACCCTTGGTGTCTCCAGGCCAGTCTTCAGCTACATTAATAGAATCAGAGGACACAAAATGTGTATTTTGCAAATATAAAGTGTCATCTAGTGGCCCACTTATTAAAAGGCTCACCTCAGGGGGCTCCTGCAGGCTAAATAGGGTCATTCTGGGTCAGAGTCAGGCCCAAAAGGGGAGAGGGTGGTATTGTGGGAGTGAGGAACAGAGCTTCAGCTCCTGGGCTTCTGAGTTTAGCTATCTGTTGGGGTCTAAAAAACTGATCCTAAGATGTTGGTTTTGTGAAGCTATTTCTAGTGAATATTTATCAATATTCACTTTTCTAGAAAGTAATTCCTTTTTGAGAATGTTGGAATCCCAGTTCCTCTGGTGGTTGCCACACAGAATCTTCATTTCTTACCCTTTCATTCACCCTCATCATATGTCCTCAAGTTAAGTACTGGTGTGCAGAGCATTGGGACAGCAGAGAATGAAAACACTTGGCCCAGCCCCATAGGAGCTAGTAGTCAAACAGAGGAGATAGACAACTAAGGAAGTAGCCATAAGAAACCACAGGCGTGTTTTGATAAACTTAGGGCTTTTGAGAGGTCACAAGAGTGCCCTATAGATTTAAAAATGGAAGAATAATTGTCTAAGCAGTTTGAATAGAATTGGGATTTTTTTAATATATGCTTTCTTCTTGTTAAATGAGCTGCACTTTAAGATTTGTGTCTCTGGTTAAGCAGTCTCTCTGCAGTCCCTGTCCCCTACAACGGGCCAGGGAGCAGAATCCTCTCTAAGCCACTCCTGGATGGCGGGGAAGGCTTCCCAGGAGAAATGATCTCTGAGAACTGGATGACAAGGACTTGCTAAGCCGCAGGAGAAAGGAGAATGGCATGGGAAAATGCTCAGTGGGAAGAAGACGAGCAGGGTGTACAGCTGTTCTCAAAACAGGCGTTAATGGTGCCTCAGAGACGCGAAATACATTGACAACGAGTGAGTTCATTTCTTAGGGCTGCTGTAACAAACTAGCAAAAACTGAGCGGCTTAAGCAGCAGACATGCATACTCTCACGGTTCCGGGGCCTAGGGATCCAAAATACTGCTCACCCTCCTAGCTTCTCGTTATTACTGCCAATCCTTAGCATTCCTTGACTTGTAGCTACTTAACTTCAATTGCTGCCTCCGTCATCACAGGGCCATCTTGCCTCTGCTTCTCCATGTCTTTCCACATGGTGTTCTATGTGTGTCTGTCACTGTCTTTTCTCTTATGAGGACACCAGTCATATTGGATTAAGGTCCCACCATACCCCAGTATGTACTCATTTTCACTTACATCTTAATTACATCTATAAGGACCTTATTTCAAAATAATGTCATATTCACAGGCACCAGGGTTTAGGATTTCCATGGCACCTTTGGGGGTGGGGGGTGGGGGGTGGGGGAGGCACAATTCAACATGCAACAAGCTTCTGCTCAGACCTACTAAATCAGTAGTTCTGCTAAGGATTCAAAGATGAACTCAGTCCAGACTGCTGTAGGAGAGGTGGAATAAAGTGTTATGATAGTTCAAAGACATTGACCCAACATTTGGCAGTTGTGGATTCTCAGGCCAGTACTTGAAACTCTTGTGCTATATAGTTTTATCATCAGTAAAATGGAAATAAGAGCTCCTCTTGGTATTGGTGGATTTCTCCATGTGTCCCCACTGGTTGCCAGTAGAAGTGGGCTTCTTGTGATGTCATGAGAAAAGGAATTTTCTGAGACTTGCACAGGAGAATGAGGGATATTTATTTGCGTGGAATTGAACCCCTGAGTTTCTAAGGTCCCATCTCCCTTCGGGATGTCCTGTCAAGGAAAAAGTCCAGCTGTGCTTTCAGCAGAGCTAGGTTTAAGCAGTTGCCCAGAGTTTCTACTCCACATTTGCACAGTCCAGTCCAACATCAGACTAGCTTAGCTTGTGTTCCTGGCTGTAGTCCTTTGTGCTCCTAGGGCCACATGGCTATGAAAGGAACACTGGTGAGTGCAAGGAACAGGAGCAAAGCCAGAGGAACAAGAAGGAGAGAATTCCTTTGTCTGTGGATTTTTACCTTCTAAGATTTTGTGCACTTGCAGTGTCTCCATCTCTTCTAGCCGATGATCTCTGTTCCTAGGTTAGACTGATAGGCAAATATTTTCCCTACGTCTCCCCAGCTTTGCTGTGCATGTGTCCATCTTCCCCTTTGTCCAGTCCCTTCACCCAGTGATCTGGAGGGAATGGACACAGACGGGTCGTTCCCTAGGGAGTGTGAAGTTGCAGCTTCCTGGTGAAGCTACCCAGATGGCCATGTTATACTGTCTAGCCTTCCCTTTGTCTCTTCCTATTATTAATATTGATAACTAGCTAATTATAACGCTAATACTGTCTCATATCAGAGTAGCTCATGATCAAATGTGAAAATGACTAAATACTTGGCTCACAGTCTGGTAATCTGTAAGCACTCTGAATATTAGCTACTTATGATGCTCTCCATAGACACCGTCCTTATCTTTCCTTGGGCCTGTTTCCTCATATGATGAGGGTCATATTAGATGGCCTTGATGAGGGCAAACTGCTCTAAGATGGAGAGGATGCTAGAATGACCAGGAAGAGGAGTACCACATGACCACATGACCTTCCCTTGTGTCCTTCGCAGTCAAAAGAGAAACAGGAAAGAGGAGATGCTGGCCAGAGATAGGGCCTATTCTATAATATTCTCTCTTTTCCCTGCTGATTCCAGATAGCTGCCAAATAGTACTGGGAATAATCAACAGGGAATTTTCTGCTTCCAAACGTAGCTCTAGGCAATGTAAAACCACCAGGTATTTTCAATCTTCCTCTACACCCATGCTTTGCTTTGACAGAATATTTTCTAACTTGAGGTTGGCAAGAATGGGGCGCCAGTGGCTCAGTCTTAAACAGCTCCACCAGAAACTCATTTCTCAAAAGTGAGCAAATGAAAACTATTTCAGATTCTTAAGAGGCAAAGGAGGGAGCTGGGGGATGAGGGATGAGTAGTGGTGGGATGATGGCACTATTATTGTAAAGTAATGGCCTGAGGGGCCTTTCAATTTTCTAGTGTAGTCATTGGGGATTGACAGCAATCCCAAGGATTCTACAAAATGTTCCCACTTCCCTTAACTGGGAAGGGAATGGAGCAGCAGTACTTGCTGCTTTTCTTAAGCAAAATGGTTGTAAACAAAAAGTGCCTCCAGGGGCAGGTCTGTGAATCCAAGGGCAAAGGCACAAAAAGCGAGAGAGATACAAACAGAGGTATTAGTGGCAAAAAAAAAAAGGATTTTAAGAGTGCTGCAGCTGGGTGGTTGCTTAGAGACAAGACACCCTGTATTGTTAGGCCTAAAATTCCATGTGCTAACCTGACAACTTTGAACCTCACAGGGCTCCAGACCTAACAGTGAGGTCCCCTGTTCTTACTAGATACATTCTCCACCAGTGAGGAAGGCTCCCCACCCAGCTAGTTTCCCTGTCAGCCAGACGAGCTATACCCCATCCGGTCCTCAGCCTACCTGCCAGCCTGTGAAATAATTCAAACAAGCCAATCATGTTCTCCCACAGGACCCAGGGGACACCTCGCCCTCCTGTTACTACAATGTCTGCCTTCCACAGCCCCTCCTGGTGCACTCTCTCCTGAGTGCAACCCTGGCGTGGCCCGCAAGGGGTGGTGTCCTCCACCCCTGGGCTGTGAGTATACGTGTCTAATAAACTGCTGTTGCTCGTGTCTGTCCAAAGGCAGCTGTGTGTTTAGCCATCCCAGAACTCGACGGCACCCCCCCCCCCACCAAAGAATTGATGAGCAAAATATCCACACCTTCCTGTTTTAGAAGTAGGAGTTGAGTGCCGGAGAGAGAAGTGACTTGGCAGAGGTTGCCCAAGATCTTAATAGCAGGGACTATAAAACACACAGACACACACAAACACTCACTCTTATTCAGTACTGAGCACTGTTAAGCGTTTGCTGTACATGTATTATGTGACTTAGTTCTCACAAGAACCCATACAGTACCCAATTTCATTATTGTTTTTAAATATGTTTTTACTGATTTTTAGAGAGAGGAAGGGAGAGGGGGAGAGAGAGACATCAGTGTGAGAGGGAAACATGTCTTTGCTGCCTCCTGCACTCACCCTGACTGAGGCACCGAACCTGCAACCTAGGCATGTGCCCGGACCAGGAATCGAACCGGCGGGGCATGGGACGACCCTCAACCAACGAAGCCGCACCAGCCAGGGCCTTCATTATTCTGGACATTATACTTGTACGGTAATTTGGCACAGAGAAGTTAGGTAACCTTCCCAAAGTCACACAGCTGGTAAATGGCCGCAATTCAAACCCAGAGTCCGCGGATTACTTAACTGTATTGTTGACACTGTGCTAAATTCCATATGTGGATTGTTATTTTAAAACCCTATTATCCTCATTCTAAGTTTTAGTTTATGGAGTTTCAATAACTTGCTCAAGGTTACAAAGTGATAGATGTTATAATCTGAATTTGAACTCCAGCATCCTAACGCCTGTTCCCACCCTCTTAACCACATTGTTCTAAAACGCGGCGCCTCTGCCTCCTAACCGGTGCTCCGACATGCCATGGAGCTGGGGGCTGCGTGGAAATAAGCAGAGGTCGAAGAGTAACTGTTATTAGAACTCAAATAGGGCTCTAACAGCCACAGAATTCTTGTTTCTTTCCCCCCGTTTCCCATGCTTTGGTTACAAGGTGAAGGGCTCTAGCCACATCTATGATTGTGTTTTATAACAACATTTTATAGAGTAATTAAATTGTACTAGGTACAGTACTAAATGTTTTACGGTAGCTCTCATCCCTACTTTATGGGTAGATAAATGTCTACTATTTATCTATTGAAATCTACTCTTTAACTTTTTATCTTACGTGGTCAAATAATTTACACTGACATTTTAGGCTCCCAGACTTAGTTGTTAAGAAAGACTCTGGTTTGAATGGGGACTCTGCTAATTATTAGCATGTGTAGTCTTGAAAATTTATTTAACTTCCCTGAAATTCACTGTCTTCTATGTGGAGGCAACTACAATAGTAGCCACCTGATAGGATGGCTGAGAAAATTAAGATACTTCTCAGTAACCATTGAAATGCAGGAAGCACTTGATAAGTGATAGGCCATCGTTCCTGGCCCTTCAGAGGCAGGTGGAAGTTTAAGAGTTGTATTGTAGCCCTGGCCAGCTTGGCTCAGGGTTAGAGCGCTGGCCGGTGGACTGAAGGAACCTGGGTTGCATTGGGGCCAAGGGCACGTACCTCAGTTGCAGGCTCGATCTCCACCCCGGTCGGAGAGAGTGCGGGAGGCAACCAGTCGCTGTACCTCTCTCACTGATGTTTCTCTCTCTCCCTCCCCCCCCTCCACTCTGTCTGAAAGCAATGGAAAAATATCTTTGGGTGAGAATTTAAAAAAGAAATCATATTTTGACTTCCTTATTTTATAGATCTCTGTGTAGGGAGAAGACTGGTTCAAGATCCCACAGCAACTAGCAATGGCTATGGATTATTAATCTCATTCATGGTAGAAATTGTGTTATTAGTGCAATAAGTATTTTCGCCTTTTCGATATGGCTTAAAGTATATCATAAACACAGTGTTCCATTACCTTGCGGGTCTTGGGATGGATAAAGAACGTTTACCGTTAATTGCTAGTTAAAGTATGTCTTGAATAGGAAAGCGAACTGATTTTCTGGGCCTAGTTGTCTGCCTACCTTTTGCTCCCTGAAACTTCTGGGAGCATTGCTATGGCTCTTCCCCTTCCATTTTGCTTATCACACAGATCTAGTGGCTGAGAACACACCTTAGCAGTGCCACAGGTATGAATGATTTTAGAGTTTTCCTTAGGCCTGGCTCTTGCAAAGTTGCTAGGGACAAAGACCGGCAGAAGTGAATCTGGTGCGATAAAGGCCTTGACATTGTATCCTCAGCAACCAGCCAGTACCTCAAGGCTAGAAGGCGCCCAGTCTTCAATTGAATGAATGGCTGAAAAAATTATGCATTCATGAGGATGTTCTAGTTCAATGAATTGTAAGCAGGGTTCAGTGTATGCAACCACCATGTGCTGGTTAGAACATGTTCTATTTGCAGATTAAAATTCTTGAATGAATGACTAAAAGCAGCCAGAAGTGAAATATAAGTGTACTGGTCAGCATGACAAAAAGTGGCATTTTCTATGCTTTTCTTTGTATAAGTCTGAATTGCTTTCTCTACTTAAAATAATACAAGCTTGTGGAAATAAAATATTACAGAAAATATATCTTTACTTGTTTAAGTCATTATTTTTTTAATTTTATTGAATTTATTGGGGTGGCATTGATTAATAAAATTATATAGGTTCCAAGTGTACAGTTCTGTAATACATCACCTGTATATTGTATTGTGTGTTCACCACCCAAAGTCAAATCCCTCTGTGTTTAAGTCATTGTCATGGGCTGTCCTTTCAATGTCATGGAATCTCTTTCCTACTTTTATTTCTCCACAGTCTCCAAAATAGATCTGGGCTCGTGGTAGCAGCTCAATACATGAATAGAGGGAAAACCTCACTGAAAGAACAACTGTCTATCCAAGTGAGAAACTTTGAATCAAACATTAAAATTATAGACTTTCGAGTGGAGCAGAAACTATCCTCTGACAGTGACCACTTCTGTAATTGTGGCTCCAAATTCTCTGAGACTCTTTTGCCCCATTTGTAAAATGGGGATAGTAATACCTACTTGATGGAGCTGATGTGAAGCCTAAATGGGATGTGAAGACGATTTGAAGCGCTTAGCACAATGTCAGACGCTTAGTAGAGTCTAATTCAGAAAAGCTGGTCAAGGACACACTTACCCATTGTCCACTACACTTACTCCTTCCTGTCCCTCTAAACCTGTAACCATGAGCCGTGAAATTTAATGTTCTTAATTCACCTTTTGCAAAATAGAGATGCTAATATTTAACACCCCACAAATCTTGTAGGAACTCTTGATAAAATGAAAGAAGATTCAGAGGAGAAAAGTTAATTTGGAAATAATTCAGAGTTGTAGCTTAACTCATAATTACTTGCAGGTGACATTCTGTATCAACTATAAAATCTCAGAATTCCTTTCTCAGCTTTTAGTACACATCTTGACTATCTCCCAGCTGTCCACTGGGTAGAAGTTAATTTCATTTCAAAGTTAAATAATTGGGAAACCCAGCAGACAGGTCCCTAGAACTGATCTTCATTGGCAACAAACTTGGGTTTAGTTTGAAATCAGAAGACACTGTGACAGAAGAGCTCCTTGGATTGGATAACATTGAAAAGCCTGTTTTATATGAATGAATAAGTAAAAAGAATTTCTTAGGTTTTAGCCAAGTTGCCAATTGAGGTCCTTCTAAATCTGAGAATCAAAGAAGCTGTAAGTGTGAGTTTTTCTGCTTTTTAAACATTAGTTTAAATTATTGGAAAAATGCAAAAGTCAAGAGATGAAAGAAGAACACTTGCTTTCCTTTTCTTTATCTAAAAGCTATGTAGGGGCAATGTTTTCCCTCTTGCACCTGACAAATCCACAGGAAAAGAAGTAGATTCTCTGCAGGGCAAATTGGCCTCACTTTTCTCTGCTAATGCACATTAACACCCCACAGGGGGGCTCTCATTTTTTCAGTGATGTACGTTTGCACAGTTGGGCTCATATTTTGCTCTGAAATGCAATGGTGCTCACATCAATGCTAATAAAAATACTAAAACCGAAACTGACAGGCCACTTCCTGAAACCTCATTCCCAAGTTCTTGACAGTCACCTCTAGGGCCCTCTACCTATTATCAGGGAGACACAGGAGAATCCTGTGTCCACAGCTTACAAAAGAAAATATGGCTGCATCTGAGGATATGGCTCTTGAATTTTTCTCTTATCTTGAGAGGTTCCTAAAGCCAACCATGCCCATGAGCTTTACTCTTTTTCTTGAGCAAGTGAAAACTTTATAACTTTATTTTTTAAATCTTCACTCAAGGATATTTTTTTCCATTGCTTTTCAGAGAGAGTGGGAGGGAGAGAGAAAGAGAGAAAGGGGGAGAGAGAGAGAGAAACATCGGTGTGAGAGAGCCACACCGATTGGTTGCCTCCCACACACACCAGGACCAGGCAGGATGGAGCCTGCCACCTAGGTATGTGCCCTTGGCCAGAATCAAACCTGAGACCCTTCCGTCCTTGGGCTGACACTCTAACCACTGAGCCAGACCAGCTAGGGCAAACTTTCCAGCTTTCTATCCTGGTTTAGAAAACTTGGAACCAAAATTCTAATTGGTAAAAGTGCCATCCCTGTGTGGGCCCTGGCCTAGGCTGGGAAATCTATGGAAAGCCCTTGAGCATGTCCCCATGGTATAGATGGCCTAGAGGAGCAGTCACATTGAGTAGGAAAGCGCATTAAAGAATGCATGTTTCCAACAGACCTACTCTAAAAAAATAGTCCATAGTTCAATAATAACTTATAACAGATTGGAAGAGAGTAGCGGTGAAGGCTTCCTGCAGAAAGGAATCCATGAGCATCTAACCGGGAAGGGAGGAAGTACAGCTGTCATTATTTACAGAAAGAACTTTTAGTAGTGCAGAGTGTGCAGAACATCCCGCAGGAATGAAGACCTGAAAGAGACTTGGAAAATCACGAAGTTGCCTTGGTTGTGCATCCCCAACATACTACGCCTGTCCAAATTTCATATATGATATAATTACACCTATCCTATGACTTCTAAAAACACATATCAAGCAACAGGTATACTTTACATCCATTAGAATGATTATTATTTAAAAAGCAATAGAAACTAATATGTTGGAGACAGTGTAGAGGAATTAGAACTCTTGGGTGTTGCTGGTAAGAACCTAAAGTGTACAGCTGCTGTGGAAAACAGTAAGGTGATTCCTCAACAATTAAAGGTAAAATTACCTTTTAACCCAGGGATTCCATGTTTAGGTGTACACCCAAAAGAATTAAAAGCATGGATTCAAATAGATATTTGTAACTCATGTTTATGGTAACATTATTCACAGCAGCCAAAAAGTAGAAATAACCAAAATTTCATCAGCACATCAATGGATAAACAGAATGTGGTATATACATGCAATGGAATATTATTCAGCCATATAAAGGAAAGAAATTCTGATGCAAGCCACAATATGGGTAAAACCTGAAAACATTATGCTATTGGAATAAGCCAGATTTTTTAAAAGGATAAATTTTGTATAATTTTACTTACATGAGATACTTAACATACCTTAGAAGTACGTTTTCAATTTAAATTATTTAGATAGTTATACATATTTCCAAATTAAGTCTTTTCCTAGAGTGTTTTATACGAGGGCTCCTATCCTTGAGGGCCATACTCCTAGAGAGGAGCCACAAAATGCATTTTATTTCTGCCCAGAGTGTCTGCCCTCTGAGGTGACTAGACAGTCCTTCAAATGCCAGAAATAAATGGTTATGTTTCCCATGTGCTGTCTTGCTTAGGAAATATCTCCATTTGTGTCTGATAGGACATGGGTTCTAAGCCTCTCACCAGGGGGCTGGTCACAGTTGACCCTCAGGCTAGCCTGGTGCCCTTTAGCCCTCAGCTCTTGGAAGCAAACACAACCCTCCACCTGTAATTAGATTAGCATGAAATAGAGGACGATTATTACCTCCCTTGTTCTAGTCACCATATTTCCCTTAACATAACCTTCAGCTTTTATGAAAGCCACTCCTGATTCTGTTATTTCTCACTTAAAACTTAAATTTGAGCTTTTCATTCCCCTGCTTAAAATCCCTTCTGTGTCATTCCATTGTTCTCAGGAAAACACGCAAAATTCTTAATGTAGCCTCTAGGGAAATAGTTTGGGGTAATAGAAAAGGTTCATGCTTTTTAAAATATTTAACTGTCCTCTTTACCCTTCCTACCCAACTTCATGTGCTTGGCTTCTTTCAGCTTTCATGACTCTTCCTAAAAATGCTGCACATGAAGAGGCTGAAAACGTACCTTTTGAATCAAAATTAAAATACAACTGACAAAGCAGCACTTTTGGAGCCTAAGTTTTCCCCTTGGGGGGGGCATTCCAACTGCTGTAACTTAATTCCCTGTCTTGATATTTTTATACCTGGGGGAAAAATAGGATATTTTAATCAAGTACATCACATTCCTTCCACCACTATCCCCCTTAATAATAGTTAAACCCATTAATATCTCTGGGGATGTCCACCTGATAATAAATATCCATGGTAATGAAAGGATTATATAACCTCCCAGCAGAAGATATATCATGTTAAAATTCTGAATTACAGTCATGGTTTGTTTTTTGGGAATCTGTCGCTCAGACCTCCGCTAGATACAGCAGCGAGATGAGCTTTCTAAGCTATTCTAGCTCCCAATTAATAACAAGCTCTGCTGTTACATAACAACAGTGCTGTCACAGGTTTGTTTATAGTTTAACGAGTACTTTGGTGCTCATTACTCCTGTAATTCTTTCAGCAATTCTTTTGAGGTTCGGATCAGCGCTCCCATTTTACAGTTGGTGAAACCTGGTCTCAGAGGGCTAAGTGCTTTGCTCCGGGACTCACTGCTGGTAGAAATAATGATGGGGGCGTAGGTCTAGCTGTTCTGACTGCTAGTCCGTTGTGATTTTTGGAAGTAATATTTAATGCTTTGTTTTTGCTGACTGTAAGGGTAGTGTGTTCATTGTAGAAAACAAAGAGAAAATAGGAAAGTATAAGAACGCAAACTAGAAAGGCTTTCATTCCCACCACCCGGTGAGCCACTGTGAACACTTTAGTGCAATTCCTTCCCAGTTCTTACATATGGATGTGTGTGTGCAGTTATATGGGTGTGAATTCTCGCAAAATTGAAATCATTAGCATTGCTACTGAATGAGAACAGCTGCCGCAGTGGTAACAGGGCTGTCTTGGTGTGTGTGCGATGTGACCTGGTCTCATTGTCCCCTCCTTCTGTTAAGAATGAGAGATTTTGATTGGGTCACAGGAAGGGCCAGCTCTTATTCAGCCCCTTTTTATTTGCCTACGATTTCAGAGAACGTGTTCCTGGCAATAGAGGGAGAGAAATATCTATGGGGCCACATAGATGTAGCAAAAGTCAGATGGGTAGGCCCAGGCAAAGACATGTCACAGCAGGGAGTTTCACACAGCCTTCCAGATGCCACGGGGTCTCCTGGCTGCCTGGGGAGTGGCCACAGAGGGCACCACTGAGCAGTGGCATGGGAAGAAAGGAGGCAGTGTTGTGTAGAGACTTAAGTCCTTTCTGGGCAGCTTCCACAGTGGGTTCAGTACAGATTCGGGCCCGATGAAGCTTCTAATCTACCATTAGACACAGAGAAGTAGGTACAGAGTGACAATCTCACCTCGATGAGATAAGTACAGAGTCCCCTTGAGAACATGGAAGGGCTGCTTCAGTCCAACCTGGTGAGTGAGTGTTTCCTGTAGGACAGGGGATCTAGGTTGAGAGCTAAGCAGTGAGTAGGACTAAACTGACTGCCATGGGGACAAGGAGGGGGTTATTCCGCTCTGGGAACAGCTTGTGCACAGGCCTGGAGCGGAGGGAGAACCGCAGGCCATCGATGTAGTTAGACAGTCAGGTGCTCTCCGCATGGCCGGCTGCAAGGGCACATTGTGGATGTGGTGCCCTAAGCCGTCTCCACGCTGGGACCCGGTTGAGACACATGCTCTGCTCCGGCTGAGCCTCCCTCCGAGAGTGTTCCCGAGTCCTCTGGTTGCTTTAATTTTCTCATAGGAAATGAGTAACATCAATACTCTCATAGAAAGGCCTGGGCATAAAATCTTTTAGTATGTAATTACCAAGGACTTCATTCTTATGCTAATGCAGAAGCTTTCCTTTCTCAGAAGCTATTAAAAACAAACAAATAAAACCAAACAAAAAAGGCCAGGCCAGTTCATTATTTCCCTTCGATGGCCTGAAGATTGATTCCTCCCGTTGGATGGGATTATCTCCAAATTCCAGCGGCAAAGCAGCGGAGAATTATGTCTGCAAGGATGGCTCCAGCTTTTGATCAGGTAGACGCTCTGGAGTGGGGATGCCTGGGAATGAATCCAGGTCCGCCGTTGTCTGGCAGTGTGGCTTTCGACTAGTTAATGAAGCTTCCTGGGACGGCTAGTGGATCGTGCATAAATCATCCCCTACACTGTAGGCTCCTCGTGAGGTTCAAGGAACCGGATGCACCCAGGTGCTAAGAGGTGGTCTCAGCGGAGGCGATTGCTCAGCTCCGTTGGTTGAAATTGCATGTCTTGCAAAAGAAGAAATTGGCATTCGATCGCAGGCCTTTGTGAAGTGGGGTATTTGAGCGCCTCAGCTCCCTGAGCGGGGAAGTTAAGGAAGACTACCACCTCCCTTTCGCATGTATTTATGCTTCCTCCGTCACTCACAAATGTGAAGCGCCTCCGGAATGGGCCCAGTAAGCGTGTATGTCTTGGTCCTTGAAAACCTGTCAAAATCCAGTCCTCTGCCTGGGCCCCTCTCCATTGCTTTCCTACTAAGATTGTACCACTTTGGAGCCCAGCAGTCCTCTAAGTGGGGTTCAGCATAACCAGGGCACTGTGTTTTCTTTTTCACTCTGTTGATATTTGCCTGATGGTGGAAAAATGTTGTGGTGCTTTAGCACAAAATTCAAGGCAATGACACCAAACCATACTCGGGGTCATTGTCTTACCCGCTAGTGCAGAGTGGCAATGTCCGACGGTAGATGGTATGGAAGTACATGTAAGGTGTTTTTGCTGCATATTTTAGTATGGTGGGTGTCTCGGGGAAAAAAATCACACATCCTGCTATTTGAACTACGAACCAAATTAGCAGCTTTTTCTCTGTTTAAGGGGCATGGGGGAGAAAACTAACAGACACCCAAGTTTGCATAACCGCAGTATATTTGGTGGATGTTTTCTGAAAAATAAAGTGAGCTCATCACATCAAGGAAAACAACTTAGTAGTATGTGTTGCCAATGATATAAGTTTGAAGTTGAAGCAAAATTTAGAATTTTAGAAAACTTCCATCTGCCTTTGCAGTGAGCTTAACAATTCTCTGGAATTCAGACTGTTCTGATGAGACTAGAGGTGATATCAACAAATGTGGCTTTTGGTACTTTATAATAAAATGGTCAACATTTGGAAGATTGACATTAGTCTGATCAACAAAATGTTACAAAATCATGCATGAGTAAAAGATCTATTCAAAGTGAAAGAGGACCGATGGATTTTAATGTGATAAAACACAAAATTTCATTAATCTGAACTCATATTTCACATTGTTAAAAGTATAAGATGGTGCTAAATCCACAAGGCTTAAAAGTTGCTAGTGTACCAAAGACGTCTGTCCTGTAAAGAGGCCTGAGAAGTTCTTGTTAAAGGCATACCAGAGAGAGAGAGAAAGAAATAGGGAGAAGGCGTGGGGAGTAGAGAAAGGGGGAACACTTGTTAAATTCATATGGTCTTTTTTTTTCTTTCTTTTGTGCTTTTAACTGCTAAATTTCCCTCCATATTTGATATGCTAAAATTTTGAGGAGTTTTTTGCTTTTATGTGCTATTCTGTGGGAGAAACAAAAAGATTGACAAACTGCAGAGAAAAAAGAGACAATGAGCGTGTGTGCAAGTGCTGGGGTTGCTGGAGGATTCTTACCTCGGGCAAATAACATCACGTCCCTGAGCAGTTTTTTGTGTGGGTTTTGTTTTGTTTTGTTTTAAGAGATTGAGTGTGGATGATTTATAAATCTCTCTTCTAGCTTCTGAAAAATCCCTTTGATTAAAGAGACAATTAATCTAGGAAGGAACCCCTGAGTGGACGGCCCTCTAAATATCTTTGGGGAAATTAGAAAATAAAAATTTAACATCTGCATTAAAACTCTGAACAATCTGGTAAATGTTTATGAGCTTGGACTTAATGAAGCCCTTATTTCACCAAATAATTTAACTTGGTGAGCTTTCCCCTTGAAAAGTTCCTTTTATAATACTTTCTGATTGAACCAATTGCTTGCTCTGGATCTTTTAAGAGCCCTGACCTTGAATGGTGGCTTTCTGTGTCTCCATATTTACATTTGTTCTGTGTTCTAGACATTTTTTCACATTCGACATCCATTCTTATGTCCATATGATCCAGGGTTGTGGATAGGGAGAGCACTGAAGTGTAGAGAGGTTAAGTGACTTGTTCAGGGTCTCAGCGTGGCCTAATGGCCTGCTGAGTCTTTAATCCCTGACTTTGCGGAGCTCGCGTTCTCACTGGGGAAACAAACACTGCACATGTGCCCCCGCTGACCGTATGGTAGAAAAAAGTGGAGCATAAAGAAGGGTCAACTGCCTTCTGTTCCCGGAACTGCCACTCGGTTGTTGAACATCACTCTATGTCACTGAAAGTGTGGGTTTGTCCCGTTCCCCCCTTCATCACATATAATAATAGTATCTCACAAGTTCAAATGTGCGTATTAAAGGAGTGGATAGACGAGGCGAACACAGGGCATGCATGGCACCTAATGGTTGGTAAATCGGGGGCCTTCCTGTCGTCAACGGTAAGGGCGTCGGAGGCTGGAAAGAGCGCTGTGTGCCGCTGCGTTCCAGCTTCATGACTGTCTCCAAAGCACCCATGGGGTATTGATCTGGGGAGACAAGAGGCAGTGTTGTAGGGACTAGGTCCAGGATGAGTCAAAAGGAAGCGGAAGATGCGTGTGGAGCATGAGCGAGGGCAGCGAGCCCCGGTGCTTCAGGCCTGGCGGCTGCGCCGGCGCGCTGCGGGCAGTGTGGTCCCCGCGCGTCTCTGTTCTGCGCTTCTCCATGTTTGCCTACACGCTGTCTACACTCTTCCACCTGCACTGGTAGCTCGAGCCACCCATGTGCTGTCTTCCAAGTTCATGCCTCCTCGCACGCCCTCTCCCCGACCTGAGCACCGGTATGTATATCCAGTTGCCTTCCTGACAACCGTCTCCACTTGGAAATCTGGTGGAATCTTCAATTCAACCTACAAAAGGAGGACCCTTGTCTCCCCCTTGCCAACTTGCTTCATTATAATTCGGTAAAGGGCACCACCATTCACCCAGATGCTCAGTTCCTATGCCTAGAGCTTCATGTAGACTCTCCCCCTTTCTTCTTACATCCAGCCAATCACCTCGTTCTCTCAGGACAACCTACGAAATATACCCAGGAATTGTTTACATCTCCTCTCCTCTGCGGCTGTTATCCGTTTTGGCCCCTATAATCTCTCCCAAGAAACGCAGCAACAGTGTCCGGCGCAGCCCTCTATCACGGTGCCCCACCCCTCGCTCCAGTAGAGAGTCTGCTCTCCAATCAGTGCATTTGAAACGCTAACCCCATCACGCCATTCCTATCCTTTCAGTGCCAGTGCTGTGCAGTGAATTCAGACGAAAGCTCAGGTTCAGCAACGCCCCCTTCCACACGCTGTGTGTGATTGAGCGCTCCCCCCTCCAGGGGGCTCACAGTCTGACACCGGCCCTCGCTTACCGCTCTCCAGCCTGGCTGCCTGCTTTCTCTCCTGAGGAACCAGCCAAGCTTCATCCCGCCTCTGGGTCTGTGTATTTGCTGCCCCCTCTGTCTGAAATGCTCTTCTCACAAATCTTTCCAGGGATGTCTCCTAATCAGCGAAGTCACATCATAAATGTCATGCTTCAGAGAGGGTTTTTCTCACCTCACCATCTAGAGCACCCCATTCCCTCCGCTAGTCATTTTCTAGGCTCTTAATCGGCTGTATTATCACATCTTTCTCTGTGTGTCACATTGTGAGAAGCTGGGAGGGTCTGTGACTCACCCCTGTGGCCCTTCTTTCTTTCTTACCCGGCGTGGATCTCGTTAGTCCCACTCCTCCCCGGAATCTCCTAGCCTGGATCTGAGCTTCATCATCTTCTCTTTGTGCATCTCCAGGAAGGCAGGCGCTGTTGTGTGAAAATCACGCACTCTTGCTGCTGGAACTCCTCAGGTACTTTTCCTCTTTATTCAGTAGTTCTACATGTGTGCTTGTTGAAGACACCTTGGTTCACTAAGCCACCTTTCTAGCAGGTAACATTAAGTCCTTACTGTCTAGTGGGCACTTTATGTGTGTTATCTCATTTAATCCCCCCATCCACCCTGAGACCTGGGTACTAGGACTTTCCTCATTTTATAGCTGTGACCAAAGCCACACAGCTAGTGAAGTAACAGAGGTAGGATTCAAACCCACATCTAATTCTAAAGCCTATTTTAACATCAGGTTTAATATTCTTATAAAGTTGAATTATTCTGCAAGCAAACCACAAATCTATTATTCCTTCAAATGAATGTTCCCATCTCTATTGCCTAAATAAATAATCATATTAGTAGATGCAACACAAAAGATTGTTTTCACAGGGAGGGGAAAGGGACCTATGTCTTTTAAAGGTTTTTGGTTTTTTTAATATAGCTTTATTGATTTCAGAGAGAGGAAGGGAGAGAGAGAGAGAAACATCAGTGATGAGAAAGTCATTGATCGGCTGCTTCCTGCAAGCCCCCCTACTAGGGATCAAGCCTGCAACCCAGGCATGTGCCCTGACCGGGAATCAAACCTCGATCTACTGGATCCTAGGTGGATGCTCACCCACTGAGCCATGCCAGCTGGGCAAGACCTATGTCTTTTACATCCTCTTGTTGTTTTTTTCCCTTGAGCTGCCTGGTGCTAAATGGTTTTTCAGCGGCAATTCAACCACCCACAGAGAGACCTCAGTTTACAAATTCTCTTAGCACACATCAGTGTTGTTACTCTCCCTGCTTTGGGAGGTTTGGTTTAGCTCATGCTTAAAATAATGGATGGATACAATTTGTAAGCACAACACAAGTGACTAAATTTGAAAAGGAAATGTGTTTATATCCATATTTTCCTTTCAGTCCGTTTCTGCAGAGATAAAAAATATCTGGCACCTGAAGCTGCAGTTGTAGTGGAGAGAAATCTTTTCAAGCACATAGAATCACAGCATGTTATAGCTGGAAGGGACACTATCTGGGAGCTGGTGACAGAGAGTGCAGGTCTCATTCCATCTCTGATCACGTAGCAAGGGAGTGGCGGTGCGGTGGGCTGTGAGTCACAGTTGATTCAGTGAGGGGGGTGGCTTTCTTTCTAAGCCCAATTTCCCTTCGTTTGTAAAGTGTGGGCAGACATCGTGCTTACCCCGGAGGGCGGTTGTTACATGCTTCACACATAAGTTGTGTATCATTGTGCCTGACCCACACGTGCTCAAGAAACACCAGCTACCCTCCTCTTCTTTGCTCCTGTCTTCTGCGTTATCATTAAGTCATCAATGACAGTTGTTTTTTTTTCTTTTAATCCTCACACAAGGATATTTTTTTCCATTGCCTTTCAGAGACAGTGGAAGGGAGAGAGAGAGAGAGAGAGAAAGAAACACCGATGTGAGACACAATGATTGGCTGCCTCCCACAGGGGCTCCAACCCAGGCTGGGATCAAGCCTGCAACCAAGGTACATGCCCTTGGCCAGAATCGAACCCGGGACCCTTCAGTTCACAGGCCGACTCTCTAACCACTGAGCCAGACTGGCTAGGGCCAGATTTCTTTTTCAGGCCTCCTTGGTTTATGTACTGGTATCCCTTCTCAATGCTAGAGACTTAGAATTTTTATCAGCGTAATACATGATTATTTTGTGTTTCCTAGGTTCCAATAGATGTCATTTTTCCCTTCATTTTTAAATAAAACTTAGCGTTACCCAACCTAAGTTTGTTTGCCCTATGCTTTGAAAGGCCAGAACCCAAAACATCAGGGTTTGGAGTAAGGAAAGGTTTCTTGATCGAGAAGGTGCCAATGGAAAAGACAAGACGGGAGGACCTAATGGTGCCTCAAGCCCATCTTGCTCGCTGGACTGGGTTTAGAGTTTTTAAGGAATTGGGGGGGCAGGCGTGCAGAAGCGCTGGAGGGGCGGGGCGAGTTTTAATTGGAGGACCTTGGAGTTTGGCCATTTATGGTAAAGGGGCATTAACACCGAATCTTCCTGGCCAGCAGACCCTTGGCTTCTGAAAGGGTTCCTGTGTTCAGTTCCAGTCCTGTCCTTGTCCTTTGGTTCCGTGGGAGGTGGTGGTGGGGGGGGGCACTTTGGTTCTGGCTGCAGCTGGAGGTTGATGTTTTCTCCTCTGTACATGGTTCAGCTGCATGATTTGTAGTTGTGGTCTGTCATCTCTGAAAAACCACTCAGTATCTCCTTAAACAGGATGGGACCATTTCGAGCTGGCTCTGTGGGTACATCAGTTCTGGTTAGCTTCATGAATCCAGATCATGCTTTTCCCTCATCATGTTCACAAGGACCATGGAGTGGTTACTAGAGGTCAACCACTGCCCTTGATGTTTATGTCCATATAATGACTTATCTCACTCAGGAAAACTAAGGTCAGCATTATCTCTACTTTTCCAGTGAATAAATTAACTGAGAGAGGTAATGTAACTATTCATTACATGGCTTGTAAGAGACAGAGGCAGGATTTAAAATCTGGCCCATTTGAACCCAAGCACAATATCTTACCCACTGTCCTATAATGCCAATAGGGACCGATAATCCTTAACCTCTGTCATTTATAATTGTCGTGGAGTTGGTTACTTGTTTATGACACAGATTTCAAACCCTTCCATGATTAAGGGTTAAGCTTAAGAGCCAATGGAGAAGACCCAAACCTATCATGGCTACTGTGCTGTCACTTTCACTCGGAGGTGTCCATTAGGACTATAGAAAAGCCTGTAAGTACCTGAGTTTTAATTCCTTGTCAGACCCATGGATCATTTGTTCCTGGATTCTTTCTCTTGGGTAGAGATATTCTTGGACAGCATCTGTTTTCCTGGATGTGAATCTCAAATGTTCCAAACACCCTCCAAGTTGTAGAAGTCTCAAGTTCTTATAATTAATTCCAATGAGTAGGAATTCTCTTATCTATGAAGGAAGGCCATGCTTTTTCAGTGTGAATGTATCTAGTTCTACTCCATGAGGTTAATCATCCCTTTGGGCAACTCTAGTTACAAAAATACTATAGTATTTGTTAGCAATCCATTACATCTGTGTCATCCATAAACTTATTTCACATGACTTTTACTTTTTTCCCTTTACATCTTCCAACATATTATCTACCTACAACGAGTGCATCGCCTTTGCCTATTGAAAATTTACCCATCATTCTGTTTTCATTTCAAAAGTCATCTCAAGCACAAAGTCTTCCTTGATCCTTTCATTTAATCCTGTGTCTACACCCCTCCCCTGCCAAAGACAGACAGAATAACTGGAAGCGATTGTACCTGCCCCTGAACTACCACAACATCTTAGCTGAGAGTTAACCCTGTGTACCTTGTGTGATAAATTTCTCTGTGCCAGTCTCCATTCGCTAGAGTCTGAGCTTTAGCAAATTAGAGATTATTGCATAAGTAGGATGCTTTGAGTTTGCAAGAAACAGAATATCCAACTAAAATTGACTTTCACAGTAAAATATCATCTTATTTAACTAAGCTCTGAGTTAACAGAGAGTTCCAGAATTGCTTAATTCAACTGCTTAACAATTCTGGGTCTGCAGGTTTTTTTTTCCTATGTCTCTTGGTTTTTCTCCCATGGACTCAAGATGACTACTTCAGCTGTGAACAGCAGCTCCCCAGAGGTCAACATCTGAGAAGGGAAGAAGGAAACAGATCTGTTGCCTCTATATACCTGGAGTTTGTTTGTTTGTTTGTTTGTTTGTTTGTTTTAATCTGAGAAGAAATATTTCTTTTCCAAAAGTTCTTTATTAGAATTCTTCTGTGTCTCATTAACCAGAACTGGTTCTCATGCCTTCCCTAAACCAATGACTGGCAAAGGGGAATGGTATTATAACAGTGGGTTAGATTGGTAAAAGTTTACATCAGTCAAAATGTAAATGTGGGGCTGGGGGAAGGGCCCATCTTTGCTGAGCACATTGCCATCTGCCTGGCTGCTGAATAAAATGAGAGCTCTGTTAGCAATCAGGGAGGAAATCGCTCTGTTATAGAGTCAAGAATATTTGAATATATTGAATCTATATTCAGTAGATGAAATAATATTTGCCACAGCTTTGACCTAGCTATCTCCCTATTTCTCACAATGGCTGGAAAGATCTCAACAAATGCTTATTGGACACAATGAATTCATTGATTTAATTTATACAACAAATACATATTAAATATCTACTATATGATGGACACTGTTGTAAAGGTTAGCTATGCAATGGTGAGTAAAATCAGATGGGATCCCTACCATTAGTATAAAAATAGTAGCTAGGTTTACTATGTGGGAAGTAGAATGCTAAAAACTTTACATGAATTCTTTTTTTTTTTTTTTTAAATATATCTTTACTGATTTCAGAGAGAGGAGGAGAGAGAGGGAGAGAGAAACATCAATAATGAGAGAGTCATTGATCAGCTGCCTCCTGCATGCTCCCAACTGGGGATCGAGCCCGCAACTAGGGCATGTCCCCTGACCAGGAGTCAAACCACTATCTCCTGGATCCTAGGTCGATGCTCAACTGCTGAGCCACATCGGCTGGGCTACATGAATTCTTTTAATTAATCCTCAACCCTATTTGATAGGTTCTATTACAATCACGATTATTTCTGATGAGAAAACTGTTGCCCAACAAAGTTAGGAATCTGAACAAAGGTGATAAAGGTATGATTCAAGCCTTTTGTTCGAATCTCTTTAAGCAATGTGTGTGTACATGTATGTGATGCACAGAATTAACTTGCTTGTTGGAATAATAAATTCTCTTAACTTTTCTATTCTGAGGTGAAGGGCATCTTTTATTATGTTCTCTCAGCCTTTCTTAAACTCCCTGAAGGCCTCTTTTTCCTTATGTTCAGGGTTTCGGGGACAAGTCTATTTCCCTGCATTATGTTTTACAGGATGATTCTCTCCTGTTTTCCTGTGACTTTACTACCTGAAGAGTAAGCTCTGACTTTTGAGGAACCCACTTATAAACTGGGACAGTATAGCACAGTGGTCATTGTAACTCCTAGTTTTGAACTACCTTATGTTTCCTACAACAAACAATGCTGGCAAAGAAACCACATGGCTTAATAAGCCAGATCTTGACAGCAGACATATTTTGTTTTCCCTGTATGATACCTTAAGAAATTAAGTTACCAATGCTTAAAAATGAAGATCTTTGATATAAAATACAAATGTTCAACTAGTACTGAAAAACCAGGGAGATAGGCAGCCCTAGGCGTGCATGCTGGCAGGGGCACATGCCCACAGGGCGACAGTTGGCAGGAGCTGAGTGGCTGCTGCCCCTCTTGGATGGGACCTGAGCTCTCCATTTGCCATCATAACAAACACTCTTAAAGCTGAGTGCTTCACTCATTTTAGGTGGCTGCTGGATTAGCCAGCATCTGCTACAGCAAATAACTCCAAAATTTTAGCAATAACATCAAAACTTTAGTGCAACAGCAAACGTTTATTTCTTGTTCCCATCATGTGAGACTCAGGGCCCAGCTGGCGCTCTGCCAAGCAGCCCGACTTCATAGATGAGCAACCTGTCAGCCCCTTAAGGTCCTGTGCTAAGAAGGATCTCAGGTATGGTTTAATGTTCTGTTCTCATTGTCTTAAATTTTTTAATTTTTTGAACACAGGGCCCTAGACTTTTATTTTTCAACAGGTGCCATCCATAGCCCATTCTGCTGCCGGGCTCTACGTGTCTTCTCATTTAGGGCTCAGGATAAAGGAACAGCCACTGCCGGGCATGCCGTTCTCAGGGCAGAGGGCAGGCTGTGGAGCAACACTGACACCACAGGATACCTCTTACGGCCTCCAACAGGGACTGGCACATGGCCACTTGCCAGGAGTTAGGCAAGCCACTAGCCAAGCCCGGAGTCGCAGATGTGAGGGGGAGTATGTTTCACCCCAAGAACACACTTCCTGTCCCAGGCTGATCCTGTCTGGAGCGCATTGCTCTTGAGACAGTGACAATTCCATTCCTACCTATCTGATATCCTGTCTAGAGCCAATGTTCAGGGCTGAGTTGGATAGAGTGCCCAGTTGCAATGTCATGGGATCAGTAAGATAATATCAAACGGCCGATGATCAGTTTACCCAAAGTTAATAGCTTAGTTTTTACAAGGTGTGATACCAAGCGCACTGGCTCTATCTTTTTCTTACATATGTTTCTTTGTTCAAGTTAAAGACCAATTTGCGTCTTACTCAAAATGTACCTTGAGTCATTGTACTGTGTTTAAGTATTAATTTGTCTGCATCCTGGATATAGCTTTCTTCTTTCCCCTCCTGTTTTTTTTTTTTTTTAAGCAAAGATGATGAAATTAAATAAATCAATAGATTATTTAGCTTTAATATTAAGATTTTTTTGTGGGATATTACTGCTCCCTGATACATTGAGTGTTAAATTCTCCAGTGACTTAGAGAAGGCTCAGGCATGACATATAACCCATTTGCAATGTCAGAACCTAATTTCAGGCTTCATTATTATGACAGAGGTGAGGACTGTGGCTTTATGAATCTTTATAAAAAGAACATACAGAGAATTTTTGAATGCTGTGCCTGCTATGTAGGAATTACTTTTTACAATCCCCAGAATTTTGTTTGTTATGGAGAACTCTATGGTTCACATGTAAGACACGTGTCTAAATCTGAAATGAGACTGTGGATTTCTTAGTCACTAAGCTCAGACTTGAGGACCATGGTTCAGGCCGTGCATGTGAAGTGTCCCTGCTCTGATCACAGAGAAGAAGAGGCACCGATGGGACTGGGACCAATGAGGAAAGTGGCCCAGTAACAAGAGGATTGTTAGATCAAAAATCAAGTCAAGAATTTGTACTGTACTATAATTACAATGTCAACATTCAGTTCCTGAAATCTTGCCTGCAGGCAAACTTTGTCTTCAAATCTTAAAGAAGTAGGTATGAAAACCCTGACCACCTTTGTTGCTATCAGAGCATTGTTTTCAAAGGATCCATACATTTACCCTCTCATGTGCTCACTACTATAACCAGGTCCCCTAGGCAGTCCCAGTATTACTATTATTTTTATTTTACATATAAGGAAATGAAAACCTAGGGGTCACATAGCAGGCAGGGGGCAAATAAGAAGAGAAAGAGAGATTTCCTGAATTCTAGCCATTGCTTTGGTTCTGCTGGGGTCGAAGTTATTCCTGGTAGAAACTAGAAAATTCCCTCCATGACTGATCTTTCTACAGTCAGCTCAGCTAAGGGTGCAGATTTCAGATTTAGAGAGACCTGGGTTTGATTCCTAACTCGCCCACTTTACTAGCTGGGAGACCTTGGATAAGTTATACAAACTACTTCAATTTCCTCAATCACGTGGGTAATTAATGCATGGTTTGGGGAGTTGTTATTGAGATTACATGAAATGTAGCATGAAAATTAGCATGGTCCCTAGAACATACTATTTGTGGAGATTATGGAATAACCTTCCTATGCAATTTTGAACAGTTTGAGAGAAAAAAAGAAAAAGAAAAACTAGAGACCAAAATATTACTTTATTTACTGATAGAGGCCAGGATGGAGAAGGTGGCCTTAGGTCTGATTACCTAATGGACTTGCTAATAAGCAAGCTCAGAATTGGTCCCTGGTCATGGCAGTGCTTGTCCAAGGCAGGCCCCTTTCCAGAGGAGCCTTCTGTATGGCTCCAATCATAAGACACCAATATCAAGAGTAGAGAAACATTCACATAATTTCTCAATCAATCTTAGCTGTCATTGTTACTGGAGATCAAGTAGGAGATTTAAAAGTCTACCAAAACATTCATGACTAAAATGTCTCCAAAGTTATGCAAAGCCCCAAATCTTCCCTTGGGTTAGCATGATGAGATTGCCTTTTAGATGAAGTTAAAAATAATCTTGCTAACGTGACCAAGCTAATTTGTATCCATGACATACCTCTATCAAATTAGAAGCAAAAGCTATGCCTTATGTGTCTTTATATTACCCACAGTAACTTGCAGAGACTTCACCAATAATTGTTATACTGATTGCTCATAGAGCTATGGATTTTACAGCTTGCAAAGCACTTTTGTGTTGATGATCTCATTTGGTCTTTTCACCACTCCAGAGATGAGGGAGGGAGGAAAGGAAGAGGTTATTCACCTTATTTCACATCTGAGGATACTGAAGCCCAGAGCAGTTGTGTGACTTGTCCAGCTAATGAAGCAGGATGCCAAAACTTGATTCTGGCACTGGAATGTAGGTCACTGACTCTTAATGTAGTGTTCCCTCCATTAATAATTTTTACAGTTTTATCTGAATGGAATTGATTTTCCTGGAACTGGTTGACCTAATATATATCATCTTAGGAGTCCGAGCAATGTTCAAAGACAAGGTAAATGCCTTAGATTTGGAGGATTTGGAGGCTGGCTTCTCTTAGTGTTTCTGCCAATTCCTCTGCCGTTTATCATGGGACATGGGTTGTCATGACAATGGGAACAAGGGGGCTGGGCCGGAAGAGACTTACAAAAGTGTCTGATGAGATTGTACCAGATGTGGAGGTAAATATGACTGCTGTAAAAAGGGAAGGCATAAAGTCAGTAATGTCTCTTACGGGCTGAATACCTGAATGACCTCCCAGAGATCCAGGAGCCATTAAGAGAAAGGTGACTGATCAATAAGACTTAATTAAGTCACTTTTTGCCCAGAGAATCATTAGTTAGAACCATATCCCTGTGTCACCAACCGAATCACACCCTATAATATAATGGAAAAGAAAACTATGGCAGGCAGAATAATGCTCCCTCTGATATGTCCACATTCTAGTCCATGGAGCATGATGTTACCTCCCATGGCAAAAGGTACTTTGAAGATGTGATTAAGTTAAGGATCTTGAAATGGGCAGATCATTTTGGATTGCCTACATGGGTCCAATGTAACAACAATTGTGTAAGTGAAAGGAGGCAGGAGAGTCATAGAAGAATATGTTACAATAAAGTGATATAATTGCTGGCTGGGGGCCATGAGCCAAGGAATGTAGGCTGCCTCTAGAAGCTGGAAAAGGCAAGAAAATATATTATTTGCTAAAATCAACAAAGGAATTCAGCACTGCCATCACCTTGATGTTTTAGGTTTGAGACCCATACCTGACTTCTTAGATCCGTAAGATACTAAATTTGTATTGTTTAACGTCACTAAGTGCTCAGTAATTTTTTTTAGCAACAATAGGAAACTAATATAGACAGAGTGAGGTTTAAATTTTGGTTTCTGCATTAGTTGTCTCATATTTCGGTAAAGTTACCTAAGTCCCAATTAACTGTTCCAATTAACTAATGGGGATAATAGTACTGTTTTCTCTAGTTGATTGTTTTAAGGATTAAATGAGATAATAAATGAAAGATACTTGCACCCTGTGTTAAAATTCCAGTAAATAATCTTTTGTTTTTTCTTTACCATTTTTCATCATCTTCAAAACCATGGAAATTAAATTTTAAATCTAAAAATTGTACCAGATACACACCACAGTGCACTTCAGAATAAAAATGTTATGCTTAGCACGTTGAATTTTTTCTATACATAAAAGGTCAATAGTTGGATCCAACTCACCTTGGGAATGGGAAGTGGGTTCTGGATAATATTCCAGGTTACTGAAGAAAATGCAGAGAGGGGTTCAGAATATGACCAGCACTAACCATAGCCTGGAGCGAGACGGTTCAACTTTTGCAAAAGAGACTAGATTTTTGAGGCAACCTACTAATTTATATAAACCTGCTATTGAAAAAAAAGTCAAAAGACCTTTACTGGAAGCAGTGCCTTCTTCACCCCTTCAACTAGCGACCAATTCCTGCTCATCCTTCGGCCTCACTCAGCTCATTCGGCCGCCTCAGGAAAGCGATTCCTCCCCTTCTCACTCTCCTGCCCCAGTCTGGGCTCTGTCACCTGCTCTCACATTCTCCCAATGCCCTGGAATTAGTCACGGCATTGCTTTGACACTTATGCTCACCTGCCTTGCTGTCTGTCTTTAAATTCCATGCAAAAAAGGGGTTGTGCCTTTCTCTTTTTTTAATTGATTGATTTGAGAGAGAGAGAGGAAGGGAGTGAGGGAGGGGATAGAGAGAGAGAGAGAAAGAGAGAGATTAATTTGCTGTTCCACTTACTGATGCATTCATTGCTTGATTCTTGTATGTGCCCTGACTGGGAATCGAACCTGCAACCTTGGCAAATCGGGATGATGCTCTAACCCACTGAGCTAGCCTCTATTTTTTAATCTGTAAACTAAAAATGCCTTTTCTCCCAATCTCCAAGGAATACAGTGAGGTTCAGGGGAGGCAAAGCAGATCCCAGCATGCACGGTGGATTATGTAAGCAACACGCCTTGACCTTAGACCCACACTGTGGCCACGTTTCATCTCTGTACACTTATTGGGTGCCTCCTACATCGAGCACTGCATCGACCCTGAGTTTACAGTGTAAACAGAATAGACAGTCCTTGTTCTCATGAAGTAGAAAGGTCTAGTGGCTAGTTCAACAATAGCTCAGCAAAATGAACCTTCTTTTCCTGGGTAAACAAATCTTCTTGTCTCTATCCAAAAGAAAATGTTTCCGAAGAATGTGTGCTACCTTGTGTAAGGGATAAAGAAGTGAAGGACAGCATTTTTACCCTACATAAGTCCAAGTCCAACACTGAGTAAATGCGTCTGCAAATAGCTCCGAGGTAAGGCGGCCTGGGGTCCCGTCTCTCCCGCTCATTCCGCCCGTGTGTGGGAGCAGGAGGGAGTGAGAAGACGGCGGAACACCCCTTTCTGGAAGGAGGTGGAATCTGAGCTGAGTAGGGCCCTCTAAGTAATTTAATTATCTTTATAAATTGAGCATTTGCATATGCAGAGTGGATGATATTCTAGGTAGTTGCTTGTATGGAGGTTGTAAAGGAGAACAGATTACTAAGAAAACAGAAAAGGCTGGTGTGACATGAGGTAGAGTGTTTTAAGTAGACAGCAGAGGAAGGGTAGCGGGAAATAAAACTGTAAAGTATGTGGGGCCCGTGTTTTAGAGCTTCTTCAAGTACCCGCTGAGCTGAAGCCTTGGTTCTGTGATTGAACCATCCCAGATTTTTGAACAGGGTCTTGCCACGGCACAAAGAGGAACAGAGAACAGAGGGTGATGATGGTTTGTTGCTTTCTACCCATCAGCGCCTCAAGTTACGGTCCTCTCAACATCTTCCTGTGTGGTTAGAGAATAGGAAAGTGCCACTGGGTTCCTTTTATTTTTTTAACTTGTTTTTATTTATTTCAAAGAGAGGACGGAAGAAGGAGAGATAGAATCATCAATGATGGGAGTCGTTGATCGGCTGCCTCCTGCACGCCCCTGACTGGGGATCGAGCCCGCAACCCGGGCCTGTGCCCTGACCGGGAATCCAACTGTCACCTCCTGGTTCGTAGGTCGATGCTCAACCGCTGAGCCACGCTGGCCAGGCGGGTTCCATTTTTTAAATCACACTTTGGGGTTTGTATCTCTGGGCAAGCATGTTTTTTAGCTGGTAGAGTATTATTTATGCTGAAGGCAACGTTATAGTTGCAATATTTCAATTAATATTATCTTCCTTTCTTCCTTCTTTCCTTCCTCCCTGCTGGCATGATTGACATAGAATAAAATGCACGTATTTAAAGTGTATAGTTGAGTTTTGATATATGTACCGGCAAAACCTTCATCTAATCAAGATAATTAACACATCCATCACCTCCCATGCCCCTTTCTCATTTCTCCCTCCCTTCCCTCCCCTTCCCTGACACCGGAGCACTGCTGAACTGCCCTCTGTCACTGAAGGGTAGTTTGCGTTTCTAGAGTCCTATAGAAATGGAGTCAGACAGTATATTTTTTGCCTAGTTTCTTCTACTTAACATCTTGAGGATCATTTATTTTGTTGTGCGTATTAATAGTTTCTACATTTTTCATTGCTCAGTGGTACTCCATGATATAGATAGACTACAATTTGTTTATTCATTCACCTTTTGGTGGTTATTTGGGTTGTTTCCAATTTGGGGCTATTACAAACGAGCTGCTGTGAACATTTTTGTATAAGACTTAGTGTGGTTATGGGCTTTCTTCTCTCTTGGCCTTTTCATTTCTCTGCCTTCACTCATTTTCTCTGTAGCGTTAGACTAATCTAAGGGGCAGCACCAGGTAGTAGATAAATACCAAAAGGACACACAGGGTATTTAATTCTATGTTTCATAAATTTTCTTTTCTGAGCAATTGAGTAACAGGAAAAGACCGTCAGGAGCTTGTTTGGAGGTTGTAGTAATTCTAAATAATGAAACACAAAGTAATGTTATATAAAGGCTGCGATACACGAACCTAAAATGTGAAAATGAGGAAGAACTTGCTACATGTTTAAACTACTTAAAAGTGAATTGGGATTTTATTAAAGGTAATGAGCTTCAAGTTAGGAATGACATGCAACAGGGACCTGGGCAAACACTCATTGGGATATTTATCTTTAGTTCATTTCAGCCCATAATATATATTGAACGTGTACTGTGGGCCAGGCACTAGGGCTATGATGACAGATAAATCATAACAAGCTCACGGCCTAGCAGGGGAGACGGCAAGGACGAGTGAGCAGGCAATCGCAGTCCCGCGTAATAAGCATTTGCAATCAGTGTGCGCAGAGGGTCAAGGGAGCATGTTCTCAGGGACATCTGGCCCATGAAGGGGAGAGGTGCAATCAGTGCAGGCTCCCAGGAGGAGGCACAACCATTCCACATGAGGGAAAGCTAGGCAAGAGAAGGGTGGAGGCCCTTGGAGAGATCGATGGCAGATGATGAGAGTAGCATGTACAAAGGTCTGGAGTTCCAGGAGAGCATGAAATGATGGGAAAGGGCAGATTGTGAGTGTTGGGAGCATGACATTAGATGGGGCGCATGTCAGGGGTCAAATATGAAGAACTTGGTATCATGCTAAGGAGGGTGGCAGTGAGATCCGTAGAAAGGCTGTATGTGGATCCAGCCTCGGGTTGTTTTTAGATCATAAATCCACTAGGGCAGTGAACATACCTGGGTGGGAGAGGCCTGAGCAGGAAGGCAGGAGGGAGACTGAACTGAGGTAAGGTAGCAGGATAGAGAAAAGTGACAGCTTTGAGAGGTCTCTAACATTATAAAGGTGCCTGATGACCTCACCCCAAACCTTTCACCAAGAGATTCAGTGAATCCATAAAAGTTGGCTGCAGAAAATGTCCAAATAACAAATGAAGAGTCCACCCCACACTAGTCCAGAGGGACCATAACCACAGAGGCATTTGCAGGCTGCGATAACCAGACCTGGGCCTCTGGCTGAGAGCGTGTCCCTGCTGAAGCCCAGACCCCAGGACTCTTGGTGGCAGCCTCCCCTCTCGGGAAATGTTTGATGAATGCCAGTTCCCTGTTGCTCACTTTCCATTCTGCTCCCTTTAATGTAGACTACGTAGATTTTTATGGGCCCCTTTTTCATCCACATAATTCTTTTGTTGCCATGGAAATCAGCTTCAATTTTCTCCTGTTCTGGCGATTGTGTTTTTATAGTCCCCTGCTTTCAAAAAAATAAGCTGCCTTATATTTATTTCCCATAGATGCCAGAAGCTGACCTCACTCAAGACTCAGCCAACCTTTCCTCCAAGACTACACCGTAGTTATTTATTGTAGCTGATGTCATTTTGATTTCTGCCCGTGCAGTCGGTTTCCAATAAAATTTATTTTGGCTTTTACATACCTCTGCTATCCAGAGGCTAGAGCTCAGCAAGCCTCCTGCAAGATTAAATTCTAGGTGGGCTCGGGGCTAAGGACACTGAGATGGAGCTGCAAACTCTCTATTAAAAATGACGGAAACAAGTTTGGATCAAAGAAGGAAGCTGCAAGCAGGGAGTTCTAGTCCCAGCTCAGCTGCTAATTGGCTTTTCTGACCTTGGTCTTACCACTTCATCTAAATCTGCATTTCTTCCTCCCTAAAACCAGAAAGATAAACTAGATTAGAAAACATCTGTAAGTGAGGCTGTATATTAAAGGGAAAAAAAAGCAACAACTTGGTTAAAGCAGGGAGGAAAGATGATTTTGATTTGAGAGATTTCTTGTCATTTTTTTTTTTTTTTTTGGATTCAAGAGAATTTCCTATATAAGCTTTGAAAGCCTGAAGTCATGAGAGTTGTTTTTCTTGTCCAATGCCTGGTTGTCGTGCTAACAGTTTCAAATAAGTTGCTATTAGCTTCTCCTGGCACTCTCCACTTTGGTGTATTTTGAGTTATCTGTGTCCATGTGTGGTCACTGCATCCACCAATTAATTCTACCCCTGTCTTTTGAGTCTGGGCTCTCTGGCATATAAAAGTATCAGGTTGGCCAATTTCTCATGATTTAGATATTTTAATCAATAAAATATGGAGTTTCTAATACATGGAAATCTAAGATTCTATAGGGTGTGAATGCAAAAAGTGTAATTCGTTCAGTAAATATTTCTTGAATTTCAGAGGCACTAACCACATTAAGCACCGATAAGAAACCACAAATGGGAAAGGAGTCCATCCCCAAGAACCTGTGATCGCAGCTGTGCGGTGACTCTAATGTCTAATGTCTCAGGCACGTACAAGTTCACACTTACCAGGGAGAAAATTAGACCAGCCCAGGTCACATCAAGCATCTCCGTGGTCAGATAAGCAGCAAAGTTTAGTCCCAATGTACAAACATGATTTTAGAGAAACCACTCTGTGTCTCTTTGTGTGTTAGCAAAGGGGATGTGAGGAGAGAGAATAGTTACTAGAGAATGGAGAATATTGTTGTGACATAGACAGGGCCTTAGCAACCTTTGAAGAAGAAGCAGGGGAGAAGCATTTCAGATTTTTTTGATTATTCTGAATGTAATAGATGCTCACGTTAACAAGTGCCAACATCAGAGGATGTAAAAATATAGAGAAGCCTCATGACGCTCCTCTCTTCTAATTTTTGTTGTTATCTATTAATTCCTTTGCTCATTCCATAAATGTTTAAAAAGTACATAATATATGCAAGGCAGCATGTTGGGCACAACAAGCAGTTGGGATAAGACAGATACAGTCCCTGCCTTTATTTTTTTTTAAATATTTCTTTATTGATTTCAGAGAGAGGTAGGGAGAGGGAGAGAGAAATAGAAACATCAGTGATGAGAGGGTCATTGATCGGCTGCCTCTTGCACGCCCCCCCTGGGGATCGAGCCCGCAACCCGGGCATGTGCCCTGACCGACCAGGAATCGAGCCGCGATCTCCTGGATCCTACGTCAATGCTCAACCGCTGAGCCACGCCCGGCCAGGCACAGTCCCTGCCTTTATAGAGCTTATAGTCTAAAGTAGTTTTAAAATATTTTTCTGTGCATCTTTCCAGAAATATTGTCTGCATTTATAAGAAGCATGTGTATATGGCTGTATTTTCAATGTACAGATTATTTTATTTCATATGCATTATATACAATGTCCTGAAACTGGCTTTTTAAAATTTTAAATATACATGATGGACATATTTTTATATTAGCATGTGTAAGCTCCTTCCCTCCTTTAAATATTTCATAGAATTGTGGCAGCGTTTCTGATTTTTTATGCTTCACTCAAATGCATAGAGAACCGTAGTTTTTTTATAACTCACCTCAGTTTCCAATAAGTCCTTCCCCCGAGGCACTCGGTAGGTGGGATGGTGGGGTAGGGGCAAAGGAGATAAAACTGAAACACTGGCCAAGTCACTGTTGAGAAGTGCCTTTTTGATTTAAGATGGTTTATCTTAACAAAGTCTCGCACTAATGAATTCCATCTCGTTTGGGTGGACGGCTGGCCTTTGGGGGTTTCCCCCTGTCCTTCCTCAGGAAGGCTTTTGGTGTATCCGAGAGAGGTCAAGACTCCATGATGACAGGGGAGGGGTCCTCGTGCCGTTTTCTGGATTCTCATGGGTCTCTGGCTACTCTGGTTCCTGGGTCCTGTGCACTGGGATTCAAGAAGGTGCATCCAGCTGGGCCAGGACCCAGGCAGATTTCTTGCAGCCTTGGACCATCTCCACTCTAGCAGGTGCAGGAGATCCTAAATCTGAACACATTCTCTCGCCATCAGCCCCTGAATTAGACTGCCTGTCCCCCCCACCTACCAAGCCTCGGCGGCAGGGTCTGTTCCACTCTTACAGAGACCCCCGGAAGGGACCGGACCCCATGGAAAAGGCCAGCTGGCTCTCAGCTCAGCGGTGCTCTACATTCCTACGAGTTACGTGGAAACATGTTCCTTCCTGTGCTGCCGTCAATTCTTGTTACTTGTAGAACTTTTATTCTATGAAGTTGCCATGAGCTCTGACTTAAGCAATGGAACCATAACTCCTAGGGGAAATACAGGGTTCAGTTCCTGCCTGAACCCTGGTCCCATTTTCATCAACTATGTTTCTGTCCACAGACATCTTGTTTAATGTATACTGTTAATTCACTAACAGTGAGTTCATGGCCAACAGCGCTGTAACTCATGCCTGAACAAAGCTTATGTCATACGCCTATTTTCTCCATGGGACACATCACAGCCCCTTCTGCTCAGAAACAGCAGACAGCACCTCAGCACTGTGCTCTCGGGGGGCTATTTCAAGTAGTGATATCACAACTAACAGCACAAATACGCAGAAAACATGGCACTAAATAGACTGCACGAAAGGACATGTGTTTATAGTATGAGAACTGAAACAAGGTAGAATGTCATCTTTTATTATGTCAGTTGGGAATATGCAAGCTGGGTGGTTCAAGCTTCTGCCACTCTGTGCATGACCTGTGCAAAGGCACTGTGCGTATGAGGTGAGCATTTGGAAGCCTAGGTAGTTATGGAGGGAGATCAGGAGAGCTAAAGAGCCCCTCCACCCTACTCCTCCAGAGTCATTCAGTTTATTTTTTTGTGGCCACCCCGTTGCTCTGGCTCCACCAAAACAGAGAGCTGATCACAAGCCCCTTCTGCTTTCGAATTTCCCTACAAATTTTCTAATATTTTTTTCTAGAGGAGAGAGTTAGTTAGTTATTTAGTATTTAGCCAGTTATGTGTGGATGAATGTATAAGTTATTTATAGGTTATTTCTACATTTAAACTACTGAAAACAATTTTTGATTAGACATTCTTTCTTTTATGTTGAGCATCTTTGTGAGAGGAGAGCCAGAGGAAAATCACCAGCACTGTAAACCACTGGAAGAAATATATATGCACTTAAAATTTTGTAAATATTGGGAAATGGGCCTCTAAAGTGTTGTGCCAATTTATTTCATATTGAGATAAAAATACAGAGAGTACCAAAACTAATACAAAATTATATTGAATATAAACTATAATTGAAAAAAAATTATTTTTTTTAATACGGAAACTAAAAAGGTACTAATACGACCTATGGGTGGAACTACCATACATACATACTCAGGAATGGGGTATACCAGTTGTCTCACAATTTTGCCAATGGTGAGTATTAAATATTTTTTAACTATTTTACCAATTAGATAGATGAAAAATGTTAAGCAATTTTTAAAAAAATATGCCTTTATTGATTTCAGAGAGAGGAAAGGAGAGGGAAAGAGAGAGAGAGAAACATCAATGATGAGAGTCATTGATCGGCTGCCTCCTGCGCGCCCCTGCTGGGGATCGAGCCCACAATCCGGGCCTGTGCCCTGACCGGGAATCAAACCTCGATCTCCTGGATCCTAGGTCGATGCTCAACCGCTGAGCCACGCCGGCTGGGCTGGGCCATTTTTTAAATCTGCTTTTCTTCAAATGCAATGAGGCTGAGCACCTTTTCATGTTATTTGCCTCTTTGAACAACATTTTCCTACTAGCCCAGTTGTCTCATTGATTTCTAAGATACCTTTTTCTTTAACATTAAAACACTCCTTTTTCCCCTCATATTTAATTTAAGAAGTGAACTATATTATGGACGCGTGGGGAAGTGTCAACAACACGAGACAAGAACCATGGACATTCAAGAGCAACTTCAGCACAGAATCTGAACATGTAATATTGGTGCCCTTCTTTGTGGCCTGAATTTGTGTGCCCTGCCGTCTCCCTAGAGGAGTAGCTTTATAGCTCTACTAGTCTAACACAGCCTCACTCATGCCCATCCCAGGAAGGTCCTGCCATCTTCTACGTAGAAGCAGTTCAGAGGTCAGGAACCAGAGCAACACCAATCACACCCCACACCGCCACGGCCAGCTCCGTGGACACCGTTCAGACCACTGGGAGTGTGTTCACATTCTCACCATACCACTGCAGGTCAGGGTGGCTAATTTTATTATTGTCACCACAGTTCACAACTCTCAGTGAACTGAATAGAAATGGAATAGGCTGAGATGGGAGAGGTTATGCTGGAGACAGGTATTATACTGGATTGCCTGGAGTTGGGAAATGGCTAATATAATACATAATACATAATATATAATGTATAATATATAATATACAATGTACAATATATAATATATAATATATAAATGGAAATATGAGTTTATTTGAATAGCAGCAGTTGGAAGGGATAAATGTAAACCAGGAAAGTGGTAGGTTGTGGACAGATTATCCTTATTTGGGACTCTAAAGAGAAGCTGTCTGGGCTTGGACAGGGCAGCGAGTGGAAGTCGTTGCTTTGAGAAGCAGCTTACTGTGGTACTTCAGATCCAGCCACTGGTGCAGTGGGTCCTGGAGATGCAGTTTATAAGCTCTGTCACTTTGGGTCATTTATTTAATCTCTGAAAGTTGGTTTCCTCATTTATAACATGGAGATAATAACAATACTAACATTATAAGATTATTGTGAGAACTCTATGGGAATATTGCACAGAAATGCCTAGTCTAGTTCTCAGAAGGTACTAAGCTCCCTGTAAGTATTTATGGTTATTGATAGTGATAATTACTAGCCTTTTCTTTTAGAAGGAAAACAACACTTCTTTCTATATTGAGAATCTATATTTTAACATTTATTCTCTTACCACATGGCATTTAGATTTTTTTCAAATTTCTAAAATTGTACCACTTGCTAACATAGCCTGAAGCCTCAAATATAATAAATGAACACAACTTAAAATATTTTTAAAATCCCAACAACAGTCCACCCCCAAATGTATAACAATATGAAGCATCTTATACAGAACAAGAGTAAAAATAGCCTTCCTGGCTAATCTGACATAGGTTGACTTTTGCATTAGTTGCTGGAGTGTAGAAAAATAGCAAATTTAATCAACTGTGGCTATAGAAGTATAGAGACAGAAATAGTCTGTCTCCAAAATCCTGTGTTCTTTCTCCACCAAGAGGCAAGCCAGCCCCTGTAATAGGGACTCCAATGTGACAATGAAAACATATAAATAAGGTATAACTCTACCTTTTAAGAATTTATGGTGTGGTTAGGTACATCAGGTACTGTAGTTTGGTTAAAAGAACTCAGAATTTGAAGTTTTAAAAAGGTAAAGTTTAACCCAGAATCAACCCCTTATTAAATGGGGCCTTGCATATCCAACTCCCTCTGAGCATTTTCTCATCTGTAAAATTGAAATAAAAAACTACTCATAGAACAGTGGCAATAATTAAATGAGTATGTAGCATACTTTGCAGGCCCCATGTAAATACAGTGTTTTAGAGGTTTCCATAAAGGGTGGAAGAGATGTTACCTGAGGTCAGAACTTGATTCTTGCCTGATCTTGCAACCCAACAATAGAATCCCATTTTCTCCCCTGGGCCTTAGTTTCTTCATCAGCACAACAAGATTGGACTGGATTAATGGTCCTTGTACTTGGAATGCATCGAAATCACTTGGCGAGTTAGTTAAAACACAGACTTCTAGGTTCAACTCAGAGAGTCTCTGACTCAGTAACCTGGAAATTTGCATATCTGACATGTTCTAACAACTTCCCAGAGGTGCTAATGATGTAAGTCCAGGGGCCTCTCTTTGAGAATCACTGAATAGATCATTTGTTCCCAAATTTTTTAAGTCAGAAGAGAGTTCTTTCCCTCCCTCCCTCCCTCCCTCTCTCTCTCTCATCAAGAAATTTGAAGCCCCAATCCTGTCTTTGTCATTACAATTGCACTTTCAAATATACCTATAATGATTAAAAAAACAACACTAGGAATTTAGTGACTTTCAAATGATTTTTATTAATTTTCTTCCTTGTGAAGCATGGGTGCCTCATAAGGAATGCTGACCTTGGGAAATGTCCTGCTACAAACATTGGATGCAATGCAAGCTTCGCTGGATCTAGTGGGAATGCATTCTGGCAACTGAAAGTCTTCATCTACAACAGAGTGAATTGCAGGTTTAAGTGGCTGTGTTCCCCCAGATGATGGATCTCCAAGAAATAATGAAGTTGACTAAATTGTTCAATCTACTTAGATAAGCAGATAACTGAGTCACGATTTATTTGTTCTTAGCAATGTGATTGACTGTCCATGACCTGGTCAGAGCCCGGTGCCTCAGCCAGCTGCTTTACTTGCCTAAGGTGACTGGGTCAGCCAGAGTCCTAACGTTCACTGTTGCCTGTTGTCAAAGAACTAGCCTATGTTCTGTTCTTTGCACTGTCCTATCAGAAAGGTGGCAGAGTGCTTAAGTCCCAGAGAAGACCGTTTAGACAGATGTGTACAGGTTCAAGAGTTGTTGGTAGGAAGCCAGTGCCTAGCATTACATACACACAACTTTAAACCTAAAAAGATTTGTCTTGGTTTCTTCTTAAAGGCATCTTTAAAGAAAGGTGTTTAAGGGTACAAACTTGTAACTAGTAGGTAAATCCAGGAGATTTAATGCCCAGTATAGTGATTAGAGACAGCAATATTATGTTATAAACAGCAGACTTGCTAGGAGACTAGATCTTAATTATTCCCACCACACAAACAGAATTACATGATGTGACTGAGGTGCTAGCTAATGCCACAGTGGCAATCATGTTGCGTTATATGGATGTATAAAATCAACATGTTGCGCACCTTTAGCTTACACAATGTTATATGTCAAATATAGTTTAATAAAAAGGAAAGAGAACCACTCTTACTGCACAAACTTTCCAAGAAACACAATTCTCAGGGGTTGTTGTCAAAGCAAAGAGCCTCATTTCTTAGACTCTCAGAGGGACAGGAAAGGTTCGGGGGAAATGCAGGGTAGGTCATAGAAGGGAGAAGGGAAATCTGCTTTCTACATGTCACCCGCATGTCTGGGAAAGGACATTCCTTCACTGGCCTCTGGGTTTTGGGAGCCCCAGAGGTCAAAGGGGAGGCTGAACACCTTTGCTGTTGTAACAGTGCTGAGTGGTCTCTGCACCCCTCCCTGAACTGAACACTCAGGGCCTTTGGAGGACCTGTCATTGCTCCACTGGAGGAAGGGGCGAGAGACCAAGCTCACCACTTCTCATCCCTAACGCCGAAATCCAAAATCATCCTCCACGGGGTGCTCGAAGCTCAGGGAAGACTGAATGGGACTCAGGCTTCAGTCTCTAACTCGAGTCCTGGAAGGGTTGTTCTGCAGCGGGAGGTGGAGGGTTTTTATTCTGTCCCTATAAGCCAGAAGCGTGATTACAATGTTTAGCTTTGAATGGGTGGAGCCGATTTTTCCCCTGGGAGCATCTATTGCTACTTTTATAGCTATCATCATTGCTGTGCTGATTTAATGATCATTTTCGGTATGTGCAGGGCTACATCTGTCCCATGCCCTGTGCTAAGTGATTCAGATTCATTTTCTTCCTGATTCTTTCACTAATATAAGCAACACACAGTCTGAAGCGACCTGCCTTGTCGCCGCTCTGTCCTTAGGGCCTGGAGGATAGTGCATCCTGTTAACTTCGTTCAGCGAAGTGAATGAATCGCCATCAAGGCCTTCACGCGTGTTGTCCTCTCTGACACCCTTCATGCCATTCTTTCTGTTGCTCCCTTTCCGCCTTGAGAACGTCCCATCTTTTGAAAGTCGTTCTCCGACTCCCTTTATAGACGCTAGACTTTCTCTGATGGAACATACTGCAAGTAGTCATCCTATATTTACACTTATTTAATGCTTCTCTCGCCTTGGACCTTAACCTGCGTTAGGGGAAGGACGGTGCTCTTACGATGTATCATTGCATCCCCACTAGTTGCCACTGTGTCTGCAACAGAGAAGGTGCCCATAAACATGGGTTAATATCAACATGAGGTAGGTGAGATTAGCCCCATTTTATTAATGATGAATTCGAGATGCAATTAAATGACTCAGGGTAACATAAAAATAGTAGGGCTCATTAAAAAGCTCATAGCATCGACCCAGCTATAACTTTATATTCATTCTCAGTTATGGCGAGGCGTCTACAAATTTCATCTCTTAGCCCCGTCCCAACCCTACCAGGTAGATTTTTATTATTCCAATTAAGTGAAGACCTTGAGGCACCCCCAGTGACTTGCCCAAGTTCATGAAGCTAGTGAGTGATGAAACCCGGATTATATTTGACCTCAGAGCCCATGTTATCTCTAGTATGCCATGCTGCCTGGCATGTTGCCCTGGTGTGAGCTCGTGCTCACGTATGTGTAGTGCGCACACGTGTGCGCTTGTGTGCATTTAAATACAAAAGCTTAAATATTCTAGTCTGGCAAACTGGCCAACCCTCAGCTCAGCAAGTGTCCTCTCTCTCCATAAACCTAATCAGGGGAGTGGAATAACACAGATGAGTCTCTGCCAATATGTTTCAGTCCCAAGCGCTTTCGCTAGGCCATATGGCTTTTTAAGAGTCACTTGCAAATATCAGGTGAGACTTGAGAACAATAATTAAAAGTCATAGATCACAGGTTAATTAATCCCCAGCCTCACATAGCACCTGGCCACCAAAGCATTCAATTCCCATGAATGACCTTCAAATCACAAGCCAAATAAACAGGCATTAAACAGGCTTCCTCAGCTGGATAGTTAGCCTGACAACTGCAATACATGCAGAGCAGTTTACTGTATCAGAGGCACTCTCATATCCACAGTCATTTTGTTTTCTTAATTTCCAAAGAGTTGTGTGAGCTTGCCTAGGTCGGTATTAACATCTTGTTTAGTTTGTTTCCATTTGGTGACATTTAATCACCCATCAGTAAATGCCATGGTCTCTGCTAAGTACTTTGTCTTTCCTATGCCATCTAGTCCTCACAGAAGCTCTAAGCTGGAGAAAATTGTCCTTCTTGTTTTACAGATGAAGAAGCTGAGGTTAGGAGGAGCTCAGTGTCTTGCACAGAGTCGTCTGGTCCACGGTGGTCAGAGTCAGAGCCCTGCCACATCACTTATATCAGCATCATTGTTATCTTCTATTATATTAGCAAGTGCTTTCTGTTTACAAGGACTCTCATGAACATTCTGCACAAATCACTCTAGTTCTGGTTCTCATGAGAATACAGTGAAATATGTAATCGCATTGTCTCCTTTTCACAGGGGAAGGGACTAGAGCTCAGAAAGTGACTTATCCTAGATCATACAGCTGGTGAGTGGCAGAGGCAGGACTTAAACTCGGATAGCAGGGTCTTCAGAGCTTAAACTCTTAACTTCCTACCCCACAGCATCCCTGGGCTGGCTCTGACTTCTGACCCTTCGTGTCCTGTTCATAGCGATGTATCATCATCCTGTCTCTAGCATGTGCAAGGTTTGAGAATATTTTTTCCTTGCTAAAGTTTCCTAATATTCATGAAGAAGCAATAATTCCTAAATAGTAGGATTTTCCCCTTCCCATGCGATAGACTAGGTAGAAGAGACATATATTTAGGAAGTTTCTGGAGGGCATAACACTGTGTCTGACCACGGGGCCTCCAGTGATGGCTGGCTGGGAGTGATCATTAGCAAACACCCACGGACCTCCCCACGTGTCTTCCCAGGACTGAGCAGAGTTTCGGATGAGTGAGAGCAGTTGGTCCAGCAGAAGTAGTGCCATATGGTGATTAATCACGACCAGTTGTCAGAGTGATTGGAGACCTGAGGCTTGGCTGAGGCTTTGCTGATGGCGGGGAAAGAAGGCACCCTTCCTACTTCAGGTTGTTACGCGCTGGCAGGTGGGCACTCTGGGTTTGAGTGTGCTAGTGACATCCTGGTGGAAAAGAGCATCAAAGTGGGAGTCAGGGGACACCCGGTTTTAGTCTTAGCTTTTACTGTATCTACTTAAGGTCTTTAATTTCCTTTTCTGTAAAGTGAGGGAGGAAGGCCTTCTCAACTATTTTTACGTGAAAAAGTCCTCTGAGACATCTGATTCATTCACTCATATTCAACCACGATTGAGTAAGTACCAACCAGGTGCCTTCAGCTACACTCTGAGTTTGGAGATAGACCAAGGTGGATGTCGATGGACCTCTGTGCCATAAGTAGGCTTTTCAGTAAGCCCATCTCAAGTCTCCTTGAGTGTCTGCATGGTATTTTTTTTTTTTTACTAAGCCTCTAACACAGGGCTTGGAAAGCTTTTTCTGCAAAGGGTCAGATGGTAAATATTTTAGGCACTGTGGGCTAGATGATCATGGTCTTCGCCTCAACTATTCCACTCTGCCGTTACAGGGCAAAAGCAGGCATCGGCAACACATAAATGAATGAGAGTGACTTTAAGTTTCTCTTCTCCCGTCTTAAGTGTTGTATGAATGTGCAATGCTAGTGTTTTTATTGAGTCATCTTTGCTAACTACTGCTCACTCTCAACATCCAGCTGAAGACCTTCCTCCATGCAGAAGCCCCTGTTATCTCCATCACATTCCAGCACATCACTTTCCCAAACTCCTCCAGATCAAACAGCCTGTACCATGAAACTGGGAATGTAGTTTTAACATTAGTAGTCATGTTTAGCATTTATTGAGTTCACTCTGCCTAGAAAGGTTTTTGGTTCCCCCCCCCCCCCCCCTAGATCTTTGCATGGCAAGATATTCAGGCCTCAGCTCAGATATCACCTTCCCCAAGCAGACAGTCAAGCGCTTAACAACTGCACCTCTTAATTTTCTTCATAAATCTTCCTGATGGGACAATATTGAGCTTACCTGCTTTTATTTATTTGCTTTATTGGTGTACCTGGCACTGAGTAGGTTCTCAGGTGCTGTAAGGGTTATCACCTTTTACCAAATCACCTATTCTTCTAGAATGTAAGCTGCAGGAAAGCTTGAACTGTACCTGCCTTGTTCCCAGCATCTAGCAATTCCTTTGACAGTGGGCACATTAAATATTTGCTGAGGACATGGGTGCACTGAGCACCTACCCTGTGCCAGGTGTTACACTGAAGCATTTTACATATGTTTTCTTATTGAGTCCTAATAACACCTCTCTGGGGTAGGTCCTGCTATTTGTAGATGGGGAAACTGAAAACAGGCCCGGGAAGCAATGCCCCAAGTCACATCGCTGAACCAGATTAAAACCCTGGTCTGAATCCCAGGCCTAGATTCTTTGCTCTTTCATTATCTTTCTTTGTATGGTTCTTTCTTGGTCAGAAACGCCTCCCTTCTCATTTGCTTCTGAATATGTTTTATTTACCCCAGTGGAGGGTAAGATTCCTGAAGGGAAGGGGGAGGGGGACATTTCCCTCCCCCCCCCCTTTTTTTTATCACACACTGCCTAGCATTATGGTTAGCACAGAGTGGAAAGTGAATAGTATTATTTTGCACATCACTGGACTGGCACTAAAGGAATTCTTTCCCGTGTGGTTCAGTGCCACATGGGATTTCTGTCTTTCTCTAAGTGGAGTTGCTTGTAGCTCTACTGTAACACCATTGCCCCCATCCTCAGGGACTGCATGCACTTTGAGCACTGTAAATACAGGGACTTGGCATTTCCAAATTGCAGAGTAATTACAGGTGGTACCTCAAGGGCTTGGCGGGAGCGGAGGCCTTCCATTCAATTAACCCGGGGCTGTCGCCAGCTGGGGACAGGCTGGCGAAGGGAGGTGAAGCGGCTTTTCTCTGCAATACTGGGTGAAGGCAGGTGCATTTTTATGTCCACAGTGCTTCTGACAGAAAATGGACATTTGGGGCTTCTCCCCGAAGGTCATGGCCCTGCTCCCGCTGTGCAGAGAGCCCGCAGGATGGAGGCTCTCGGCCAGCAGGGCCACTTCACTGCGCACATTGTCACGGCGCTCTGTTGAATTTAGGGTGACGAGGTGGGAGAGTGCTCATCTAGGCGCAAGGCCTTGAAGGTTTTCTCTCCTTCTGTCCTTGGGCATCCACTCCAGGCATTCGAGGTGATGACAACTCATGGTTTTTGTCAGGCGCCTTCTCAACGTGGATAAAGCTACCTTCAGAATTTTGTCCAACAAACCTCACAAATTGCTGCCCCAGTTTGTGCTCAGATCTCATTCAACTGAGAGAAAGGTTGCCCACATTTTTTAGTTGTGTCCCTACAAACAACTAATATATATATCAGAGCAACTCACTCACTGGACTTAGCCTCAGAAACAACTTTTCTTTTTTTAAGTTTATCCTTATTGTTGAAATTATTACAGATGTCTCCTTTCCCCCCACATTGACCCCCTCCACTCAATGCTTTTATTGAATAGCCAATTTACATATAGCCTGCGAGGCTTGGTATTTAGTCCTATGCGGTAAAAGTACTTATCTCCCGGCCGGGCTTGGCTCAGTGGTTGAGTGTCAACCTAGGATCCAGGCGATCGGGGTTCAATTCCTGGTCAGGGCACATGCCTGGGTTGCGGGCTCAATCCCCAGTCGGGGGCATGCAGGAGGCAGCCGATCAATGACTCTCTCATTGATGTTTCTCTCTCTCTCTCTCCCTCTCCTTTCCTCTCTCTGAAATCAATAAAGATATATATATATATTTTAAAGTACTTATTATCATCATTATTGCAGTTATTGTAACAGAAGCAACTAACATTTTTGAGCAGATTCCATGAACCGGGTGCTATTCTCAGTAATGAGAATGCATGATCTCTAAGATTCTTAAATTATAATATGAAGACATTTCCATTACCAATTCTGTTTTGCAGATGAGGAAACTAAGACACAGACATACGATTCCTGGCCTTAAAAAGCTGCCTGTCAAATAGGGGAGATAAAGCATGGCTACACATGCTCCAACTACAAAGCAGAGGGTGCTAAGGGTCATATCCAAGGTGAATTTAAATTAGATATCTATGTGGAGTTGGAAGGTACACAGCAGACAGATCACCTGCTCTCCTCCCACATACACAATAGACGTGGCTAATTAATCACAACTCTCCTATTCTTTTCTACTTGTTAGGTCCCAAGAATGGCCTAAGAATTTCTTTTCACAAAGCTTTCTGGTAGCTATGCCAACTGGTCAGTTTTCATCTTAAATAATTGCTTGTCATTTATGACCAATGAGCTTGGGAAGTGGGAGAGAGCCGTTTCCAACGGAGGCATGAAAAAGAATGACCTCAGTTGGCATTTGAAATCCATCCATCCATCCATTCAACAAATATCAACTGAGAATCTGCTTTCTACTTTTTGCTGCACAGGGGTGGGGCAATGCCTAAAATAAGAGCCTGCTCTTCAGAAGGGGGAGCAGATAATCTTTAAAGCACACATTAATATACATATATATGTTGTTACATCGGGTTATATGTACTACTAAGAAACATGCTGGGTAAGGACGCTGAGAGTAAGAGGGTGTTGGAAGCATTATTTTAGATAGAGTGGTTAAGGAGGTCTTATTTGAAGAGGTGACATTTGAGACCTGGTTGAAGTGAGGTGAGCGATGTGATTACCTCAGATAGCATTTGAGACAGAGAACTCTCTGGCTGATTATAAAACAACAAGAGCAGACAGAATGGTCTTTTTAAAAGACACCAGATTATGTTTTTCCAATTCACAAACTCTCTGTTGTCTTCCGTGACACTAGGATACACCCAGAGTCTTAACCTCTATTACAGTCCCAGCAGACCTGGCCCGGCTACTTCCCTGAACTCCCCAACTTTCCCCATTCATTCCACTGCATCTAACCTGTCTTTTTGCTTTTCCAAACACTTCTACCTCAAGGGATTTGGACCTTTTAGACACTGTTATCTCTTATCTTTGAGTTAGTTCAGCTAGAGGCAGGGACATAGCTCATCTCCTGACTGCAAGCTTTCCATTGAGCCTTTTCTGTAGGTACTCATGCAAAGTTCACTACCAGGTGTTCTGAGCTAAGCAGGAGAGTCCTAAGTCATGGTAAGTGTGACTCTTCTTTACTGCCCCCCCTCCCCCCATAGGCCTAGTGGCCAGTTAGTTTCAGTAGAATGAGTGCATGGATTAGCATTATACATTTGGTTAATGCCACGAATAGAAGTCTGATGACTCTGGAAGGCAAAATTAATTTAAGAGCATAACCTGGGCATCATGATACTCTCAAGCACCTGTAAAAAGATAGAATCAGTAGTTTTCAGTTTACATATGTGTGTTCTAAAGTTGCAGTTCCATCAGATAAAAACCGACTTGTAGTAAAATGCAGTATAAATGTATTTAACCCCAATGATCAAGAACATTATTTAGTGAGTTAGTAGGCCATGACTTGGAGGTATATCCATGGTAGCTACCACTAAGATGATCCCCAGTGGTCCTCACTTCCTGGAATTTGTGCCCTTGCATAGTTCCACATCACACTGAGTCAAGGCTATAACCAAAATAATACAATGGACAAAGTGGGACAGTGTATAGTTTCTGAGTCTAGTGATAAAAGGCATGGAGCTTCTACCTTGACCTGTTGAATCACTTGTACTACAGGAAGCCAGCTGACATGTTTTGAGGATGTTCAGGTAGCCCTGTGAAGAGGTCCTCATGGAGAGGAACCTGAGGTTTTCCAAGAAGCAAACACAAATCTGATAGCCATGTGAATGAGCCACTTTGGAAACAGATCCTCCAGCCCAATAAAACCTTCAGATGACTACAGCTTTGGCTGACATCTGACTATAGTCCATGAGACACCCAAGCCATAATTAGCCAATGAAACCAACCAATCTTGACCCACAGAGACTATGAGAGAAAATTGGTGATTCTGATTGTTATGAAAACTAAGTTTTGGGAGGATTTGTCACATAGCAGTACATCACTAATAGAACATTGCTAATGCTTTAGGACTGAACCTCAATGCTCTTTGAATAAAGTCCAAACTCTTTGCCATGATCCATAAGGCCCTAGTGATCTGGATCCTGCCTGCCTCTCCAAATCCATCTCTTGAGAGGCATTGGTATAGGAAGTAGGTATTGAATATCTAGGATATCTTTGTCCTGAGGTGATCAGGGTAGGCTTCCTCAATAGGGTGGCCAGTTGTTCTCTGTATCTGGGAACTGAAAGGGTTCCTGAGATACAAGAATTTTAGTGTAAAAACTGGGCAAGTCCTAAGAGACCCAAAATAAGTTGATCACCCTATTCCTGGAGGACACCAGGATCCTGAAGATGAACAAAGAAAGCAAGACTTTGTATGTTAGGGAAAGTCTCAAAAGGGGGCAGAGTAGGAAGAAGTACATAGAGAGAAAAGATTTCCTCATGTTCATACTGTATTCCCAGCACTTACAGGGAGTAAGTGCTCAACATTATTTCTCCATTCCAGCCTTGTACTCATCCATGCTCATTACATTGATGCTACACCAATATGGAGTAGCCAGGTTCCCGTTTTTTTCCAATTACAGTTTACATTCTGTATTATTCTGCATTAGTTTCCAGTGTACAGCAAAGTGGTTAGACAACTCATTTGTAATTCAAGTTCAAGGCCTTTGCCAATAAACATCCTGGATGCCTAGAACATCCTTTACCCAAAGGTTATCTCAAATATCACTCCCTCAGAGGGGACTTTTTTCACTTCAAGGTGAAGGAAAACAGCCCTGCACTCCCTGTTTCACTGCCTCAGTCAGTCTCAATCACATCCTTCCATTTTTATTAACCTTGCAGTATGCATTACCTTTAGAAATGACCTCCTGTGTGTGTTTTCTGATTTTTCTTGCTTTGTGAGAACGCGGGCCTTTTCTGTTTATTCCTCATCATGCCTCTCTGCCTATAGCAGTGCTATCAAATGGAAAATACGTTATTAATCTTTGTCAAATGAATAATGAATGAAGAGATTTGGGATGGCAAATTGTGGCCCAATGATGGGTCTTATTATTTTCACATTTAAGGTCCCGTAGGGTTTTCCTTTGCCATCAGGATAAAATGCTGGACTCCTTAGCATGACCTAAGAGATTTTTGTTAACCAAACTCTTGAGTATCTTTTTTAGCTTCAGCTTTTGCCACTGTCTATCTTTGCCCCTATGCTTCAGGCATGTTGGCACTGTTGAGTATATTTGGGCTTTCTCAGATAACATTCCTTCTTTCTCCCAGCTAACTCATACTCACCCTTGGGTAATTGTAAAGTAAGACTTCCTAGGAATTCCTTTCCTGACAACATGCACCCCAGTCCCACTAAGAAGTACTCCCTAGGTGCCTGCAGAGCACCTGCCATCCCTGTTATAATACTTAGAACACTGCCAGTTACCTATTTGTTTTCCATGCCACACTGTAAGCTTCACGAGAGCAGGGAACTTTGGGTCTTAGTCACCAAAACAGATGGCTTGAGGAAAAGTAGCCTCTCAGTAAACCTTAGGCTTAAAGTGCAAAGGCTTGGAGAAATTGTCAAGGATGAAAAAATATGTAAGAAAGATTTCTGAATTTCCACCATCATGGAGTTCTTCAGTTGCGTTAGTATGGTGCCTAGGACTCAGGTCCTTCCCTCCAGCAGCTGAGTAAACCCCAGAAATCCTTTTCAGTGGAATCACACAGAACACAGACATAACATTGGAGCCCCACCCTCAGCTCTATTGTGATTTGTTACCTCTTTCCACTCATTGCCTTGGAGAAACAGGCAGTGTTTACCTATTGCCAAGGCAAAGCTGAGCAGATGGTAAATGTCCTGTGTTCTGCCAACAAGAGCTAGGAGGAATAACTAGAATTCATTTGCTTGAGACAAACCCTAGCCAGGAATGTAACTGATAGTTGGCAAAAGTAAGCTGTTAGTTTATGATTGATTTCTCAGTTCCAAGGGAAGGATGGCGAATGTCCAGTGGCCCTTGCAATTATCCCAGAATATAAGGTCCTTAATTAGAATTCTGGTAGCATCTCCCCACCTCCTCTTTCTCTCTTTCTCTCTTTGAAGCATCATTTGGTTTCCTTCCTGTCTCTCGGCCTTGCCTTCTCTACTATATATTTCAAATGGTCTTGCAAATCTTCTTTAACCAGGAGTCATATAGACGTAGGATCACAGATTCTTTAAAAGTCATTTTGCTCTGTGATTTCCAAAGGCCAGCTGGTTCACTAATTAGTGTCAGGTTGCCTTTTGGAGACCCACCTAGGGAACTATGAGAAATATCGATACACAGGTCTGGGGATTCTGATTCAGTAGGCCTGGAGCTAGATTGTCACCTGCGTTTTTAAAACCTCTTCAGGTAATTCCAGCCCAGCTAGACTCAGGAAGCACTGGAATAGAGTCTGTTTTGTAATTGGATCTTGAGTCTAGCCCCCAAACATCCTGAGAGTGCTCAAACAGCCTCTGTTCAAATACCAAAATATTTCAGAGTGCTCTTGCACTCTGACCTGAGCTAATTTGGCCATTCATGATTATTTGGTGTTTTTCATTAGTATTGGTGGCCTCCATGATTTAGAGGTAAGTAAGGGCATGTAGGTTCTTCCTCCATGACTTTACAACTGAGCTGAATGCTATAAAAAATCAATCCACATACTAATGTCTGCAACAACTATAAGCAAGTAGACGGACAAATCCTGACCATATGAAAAGTTCACAGAGGTGAACAAGACTACTTGAATCCTGGGAATCTCTAACCTTCCCTTGAACTGACGCACTTCTGAATCCTAATCCCAGGCACCATTCTGAAGGGTGTCTCTAGGCTTGCCAGATTCTTACATCTTTTCCTACAAGGGTGTTTCTAATATATCTTATGCTAATTCACCAAATCAGTCTTATTGATTAGAGATAAAGGTGTCTAAACACTGTGTGTGCTTCCATTTCTAGAGTGCGAATCTAGATAAAGATACTGGAAATGTTAACTAGCTATTTTCAGGTTATATACTAGAACTAATTCCCTTTTTAAAACCTACAAAATGTTTTAATTTTCAGAGCAGTTTAGGTTTACAGAAAAATTGAGCAGAAAATACAGAGGTTTCCCACATATGGCCTCACCCCTCTCTATTGACACAGACACGTTTCCCCTGTTATTAATAACTTGCATTACTATGATACATGTTACAACTGATGAGCCAGTATTATTACATTATTATTAACTAAAGTCCATAGTTAGCATTAGGGTTCACTCTTTGTACTCTGCATTCCATAAGTTAGACAAATTTATAATGACATGTGTTCATTATTACAGTATCATTCAAAATATACTAGAACTAATTTACGCATGCATATATAAATCACATGACCTATGCCAAAATATTTTATTTATTTTTATTTATTTTAGAGAGAGAAAGGGGGGGGGAGAAACACTGATGTGAGACAGAAACATTGATCAGTTGCCTCCCATAAGTGCCCCTACAGGGGATCAAACCCACAACCTGGGTAAGTGCCCTGACCAGATTTTCAACCTGCCGCCGTTTTTGGTGGATGGGAGGGTGCTTCAACCAACGTAGCCACCTGGCCAGGGCTGTGCCAAAATATTTTAAAGTAAATTATATACAACATAAGAAATGGTGACTGTGGGAAAATTATATATTAAGTCTTTAGTAATAAAAATATTGAAGAACATAATAATAACATGCCAAATATTTACACTTGAAACACCAAATCTGAGAGAAATAAGAGCAATTGCTTCTACATAACATTGCCCAAACTCATTAGTCTCCCAGAGTTAGCTTTAGCTATGTCCTTTTAAGCAGTAAGTTCAAGAACGTCTGCCTCTCTGGCCCTCTATTTTCTCACCTGGAAATAAAAAGAGAATAAACTAAATCATTTAAGATTGTTCAGTGAGGTTTAATATTTTATAGATTGGAAAATTTTCTCAATCTTTATAAACTTATGTGCATATACACATACAAATCACTTTATTAACACAAATTATAAATTTCCAAATCAGTTGATAGAATTTGCCTAAAGTGACGGAGTAACTAAATTGTATATATAAAATATAATCTGTTGGATAATATGAACTTGATTAAATTCAGCATAATTATGGTAATTTTAATTTATTGTCATTTAGCTAAGATAATCAAAAGCAAATAAGTGACATAAAACGTTATTTTTCTTATTAGCATTTTAAAATTCTGTTTCCTAACTCAGAATATTTGGTATTTGTATGCTTTTGTGTTTCCTGTCTTTTCCACAGTAGAAGCCAATGTTTCCTAGTCCCATTAAGCAGCTGCCCACCCTGGGATTCTGGCCTACACTAATTGGATGTACTTTTAGTCATACCTATGAACTGGACAAAGTGTGGGTCCTGTGTGGGGGGATAGTATCTAATTGATGATGAACAATACGGGTTTGAGGTTGAGTCAAAAAAACTCATTTTTCCTCCGGTGTGTTTCTCCTTTCCTCTCACACTATTACACAACATTTCTGACGCCAGGTCGGTGGCTTTTTTTCCTATCAGGCAATTCTCCGTGACACCAGCTACTTGGCCCAGGCCCCGCAGGTTAAGGCTCAGTCCCATGAGGCTGCCCCCACCCCACTTCAGATGCCAGCCGCAAGCACTAGGCCGCAGGCTAGCCCCAATTTCTATTCGTCTTGTCTACAGATCGGAGGTTCCCATGACATCACCCCCTTGGATTTGATTATTTGCTAGAAGAGCTTATAGAACCCAGGGGAACACTTACTTACATTGACCGGTTTATTAAAATAGAATGTGATAAAGGTCCAAGAGGAACGGCCAGATAAAGAGGTGCACCGGTGCAAACAGCTTCACTGAGTCCACCCATTCAAATGCTAATTTTATCCAGAAACACCCCACAAACACACACAGAAATATCGTTTAACCAACTATCTGAGCCACCTCATCACCCAGTCAAGTGGATATTTAAAATTAACCATCACATGGATGATTTTTTTTCTGTCCTATTAAGGCACTGACTTTTACTCATGTTTTTGACGAGAGGTTTTCAGGATTGAAAAGGTTATTGGGTAAAGCTCCTATAACTACCAAATTAACCATATAAGACAGAGAGCGGGCAGATCTTTTTAAAATACTTCCAAGAAAATAAACACAGTGTAAGGTAGACTATAACAATCATCAAGGCTAGCATTGTTTTAAAGGGTACAGACATATTTAGGTTCCAAACCAATTTACTGGTGATAATATCAGTAATAATCTGTGCCAGAAAACGTGCTAAATTCTTTACATATCTCAGTTAATCCTCACAGTCATCTGCAAGTTGTAACAATTGTTGATAATTTACAACCAAGGAACCTAAAACATAAAGGGTTTTATGTAAGTTTTTCAAGAGTGTACAGCTAATAAGTGTAAGAGCCAAGATTAAAAATCTGATTTCAGAGTCTACGTCCTTACACTCTACTGTCTTTTCTTTGCTGTACTCTTTTGAGTTTCTTGGATAAGTTTTTTTTTTTTCCCTAAGTAATTTTACTAAGTTATCATGAGGATATATAAATTGTATAGCATTTACCTTACTGCAACAAATAAGAAATGGATGACTGTAAATATCTGTGTGAGTAGAAGAGATTATCCCTGACTTAATCCTGTGTCCTTAAAGAATATCCTTTCAAGTGTTGAGCCAAATAGAATGTTTCTTTAATATGTAGGCCAAGGTCAATTTATAAATTAGTCATCTGTCACACCTAGAGTTTTTCAGAAATCTTGAACACTGTGGCACAGCCTGGGCATGAGAGAAGTATTTTTCCAGTGGATAAACTCAGTTCAATTATGCTATAACTTTATGCCCATAATGGCAGCTTTCATGTCCACTGAGTTAGTCAGGACTCTTTTGCTTGAAAGAAAAACAAAATCCCATCTCAAATTGGCTTACAAAACTGGAAATGTATTGGCCCATGTAAATGAAAAGTCCCCTGCGAGGAGCTTCAGGTACACGTGGGTTTAGGGTTGCCAGTCTTCCTAATACGTCTGTCCTTCTCTGGGCTCGTTTTTCCTCTGTGTTGGCTTCACACATACCTTTCCCAACAGATCCAGAAGAGTCCCAAAATGACTGTCGATTGGAGTGGGCTTGGGTCTGTTCCTGATCCATTTGATGAAACAAGGGGATTCAATACCCTGATTGGCCGGGTCTGTGTCCCCTCCATTGGTGCAGCTGGTGGGTGTGGTGAGTGTCGTTTGAAATACCTCGACTGACAGTGAGGGAGGACGGTTTTCCAAAGGAGAATTAGGGCGTTAGGACCGGTGGAAGGATGCCTTGCAGGGAAGGTACAACATTCACCTGCTTGACTGAGTCATCTCTTACCTGGCATAAAGAGCTTAGCTTTTCAAATGTTCTTCAAATGGCAAGATTCAGAGTCCTCGTCTCTGAATAACTCAAAAGGATTTGTGTTTCCTCTCTAAAGCAGGGGCAGGGAACCTATTTTCTGCCAACCAAGGGCCATTTGGATATTTACGTCATTCGTGGGCCATACAAAATTATCAACTTAAAAATTAGCTATGAAAAAAGCTCCTAGATTTATTGAATTTCCAGTCCCGCTTACAGTTGCCTTGGCAGGGCCAAACCAAATGATTTTGAGGGCTCGTATACAGCAGTCAAGATGTTGAGTGACATACAGGCCAAGAAAGAAATTGCTGAAGGGAATTTTCTTAGGGTGTGTATATGTATGGGGGATAATTGTTATAATCTTGGAGCAGAGGAGAAAAACGGAGAGGTGAGTGCTTTCAGGTTCTAGAAGGAACAAATGGGTATGAAAGAGTAGGGAGATAGAATTAACATAAGGTACAACTTTTTGTTAATTCATGTTGTTCCCTGGTGTTTTAGATAACTGCGACTGGAGAGGTCCATAATTATTGAAACTAATGATGTAGCATTTAGTATGTGTTAGGCAGTGTTCTAAAATATAAATTGTAATTCATTTAATCTGGAGAGTTAGGTATCCCTACTTTGCATGGCAGGAAAGTTAAATCACTTGCTGAAAGCCGCTCAAACACTAAGTGGTAGGTTCAGAAATAGAGGTGAAAGGAGTAGGGAATTCAGAAACAGAAATCAGGGTAACACCAGACATTAGATAAAACCAGAATGGCACTTAAAGGAACAAGAGGTACAAACTTCCAGTTGTAAAAGAAGCCATGGAGATGTCGTATAATAGCTCAGGAAACAGAGTCAGTTACATCATAAGAATTTTGACAGATTTGTTCCTTGACTCAGCGTGGCATTCACAGTCAGATATATAAATGTCGAATCACTATGTTGTATGACTAAAACTAATATAATATTGTATACCAACTATACTTTGATAAAATTTTAAAAATGAAATAATGTGCTTTCAAGAACTTATGCATATTAAAGAGGAAAATAAGTTATGCAAAATTATAAGTTATCAAAATTAAAAAAAAAAGTTTTGAGGGCAAATTAGTTTCACCTAAGTTTCTTTTTTTTTTTTTTTAAATATATCCTTATTGATTTCAGAGAGAGGAAAGGAGAGGGAGAGAAAGAGACAGAAACATCAATGATGAGAGAGGCATTGATTGAACCCGCAACCTGGGCATGTGGTCTGACCGGGAATCAAACCCCCAATCGCCTGGATCCTAGGTCGAGGCTCAAGAGCTGAGCCACGCCTGGCCGGGCTCACCTAAGTTTCTATACCAAGCCAAATGGTTAATCAAGTGTAGTATAAATGTAAAGTCTGCACAGGAATTTTCCTATAAGCATCCTTCTGAGGAAGCTATGGAGGGTGCATTCAACAAAATGTGGAACAAATCCAAAGAGGGAAGGCATGGGATCCAGGAAACGGAATCTGACACAGAAAAAACATAAAGAATTGTTCTGAAAGACATCAAAGGAAGTGTCCCAGGGCGAAAACTGCTCAGCAGCCCTGGAGCACCCAGTTTCTACAGAAGCAGGTCTTCTCCAAGAGGCCCAAGCAAGTGATTACCCGATGCAGTTGACTACACTGAGAGAGGGGTAGCGAAAGGAAACAAGAAGGCAATTTTTAACTTCAGGAAATATACACAGACATGTGCAAGAAAATGTAATCGTAGTTCATACTTTCTCAGTAGGAAATAATATATACTTATTCACTTAATCCTTGTGAAGGTGTGCTGTAGATGTGGTTAACATCACAATCAGTTGACTTGGAGTAAAGGAAATTATACTTGGTAGCCTGGGTGGTCGTCCTCCAATCAAAACAGGTTTGCCTGGGGAAGAATAGATCCTACCTCTGGGCCGCAGATTCAGCTACTTCCCCAGGGTTTCCAGCCAGCAGGCCTGTCCTACATATATTGGACTTCCAGCCCCCACAGTTACATAGACCAGTTCCTTGGAATAAATGTGTGTGTGTGTTCATGTGTATATCCACATATATATATTCATATTCACATATGTCGAAGTGAATGAATATATACATGAAGATGCTATCTGTTGGCTTTGAAGATGGAGGGAGAGACCATGAACCACGGAGTGCAACCTCCAGAAGCTAGAAAAAGCAAGGAAATGGATCCCCCCCCTTCCCCGAGTCTCCAGGAGAAATGCAGCCCTTTATTTTAGCCCAGGGGGACCCATTTTGGACATCTGACCTCCATCACCCTAAGATAAAAAATCCGTGTTGTTTTAAGCCGCTAAAGTTATGGTAGCCTGTTAGAGCTACTGTAACGTTGCCCTCCCAGTCCAGTCACACTCACTCCACTGCAAACTGACGCTCTGGAAACTTCGAAGCCCGCTGGTCATTCATTCTCAGGCACATGCCTCCACACTATATTAGGAAGTGGCCTCTATGTCTCCTCAGGGACATTTCTAGTTTTTGTGTGTTCATAACAAAACAAGAGGAGGAATTAAGGAAAACACAACTCCCTGGGCTTCTAGTTGCCACTTGTTTGTTGGTGAATGAACCGTCTTCCCGAACTCGCGGTTAGGCAGCACTGGGTGATTAACCGTGCAGGCTTCACTGTCGCCCAGCCTGGAGGCCTCGCCAGGCGTGCCCGGCTGTCAGCACCAGCAGCTGATCCATACCACCTTGACCTTCTCTTCGAACAAAGGCTTTTAATGAACCTTTCTCACAATTAACAGCCCACTGATCACGGAAGAGACATTTCAAATTTCTAAGCCAGTCTCTCATTCTTTTGAAGGCCGTAGTTTTTATTTTTTTGAAAGAGTGATATATTTTTCATAAAAATTACCTAAATTATAATCGATTTTTTTTGTTTTTATAGTTTGTATAATTACTATTAATGATGGATAACATAATTTCAGAAATTACAATTAGTTTGTCAGTGCATGACATGTAATTTTCAATTGTAATTGAGTTATAAATTTAAAACTGGTCCTACATTTGAATCAATATATTTTAAAATCCAAAGTAATTCTTCCTATAGAATTCAGTTTTAAATAGGGTGTATATGAATATATTGGGAGGGCAAACCGATTTGAGACCTTCACTTTGCCTGTTAGACATTCTTGGCTTTTGTAAAACTTTCTTCATGGATTTCAAACATACAGAAAAACATCTCACATAATATCGTGCTAATCTTCCATGTACCCATTACCCAGCTTCAACAGTTATTAATCTCCTGTCAATTTTGTCTTATTTATCTCAATTTATTTACCTCTTCCTCACTGGATTATTTTGAAGCATATTTCTATAGTTTGAAATGGTTTGGATATGGGTTAGGGGAATAGATTTAATTAGGGGCTCAGGTAATGAAATGTTTTGCATTCATCAAAGGGAACCATTTATATCAAAGCCAGATTTTATCTTCTAGTCTCTATTTAGACATCAAAGAAGACATGTCTAAATAGAGACTAGAAGATAAACAAGATTAAGAAATAAGGAGGTTAGGGGTGTAGTCAATGAAATGATCTACTGGGAGAGAAAAGCCAGGCGCAGGTCTGTGGGCAGGGGACCTGTGTCTCGTACCCATGGCTGCAAGGGTGGTATATGAAAGGGCAAATGACAGGAGGTGAGGCCCGAGAGATGAGCAAGGGATTTGGATTTTATCTAGAGCTTAGGGAGTGTCTTTAGAGGGTTTTTTTGGAAGTGCTGAGAAGATGTGTCAGAGAAAGTATTGTCCCAGTCTAACAGTGAGGAAAATTGCTCTGAGAGACCTCATCACTAACTGAAGACATCAGACAACCAGTCATTCCCATCCCCGGGCCTCTGGCCTTCTGACTTCTGGTCCAAGGCATTGCCATCTTCCTCTGTGTTTTGTTTTGTGTTTGTTATTTACATGATTTAATCAGTAAAGGCTGCCAGCAATTCCCTCAGTTGCAATCATGTTGCGTTTTGTCATTAACCCCTAGTATAATGGGACATAAAGCTGAGAAGGAAGACTCCCGAGTCCACTTTCCTCAGTAGAATCATTGCAGAACTGTTCAAACCATTGATAATCTGCTGGTTAGTCTGCAGTGCTCTTTCCCCCTGTGCCATGATGTCTGTTACATTCATCCTGAAATTAGGACACTAGGCGACTCAAGCCCAAGGATTTGGGTGCAGTGAAGTTTTACTGGTGAAAAAATGTTAGGTGTCACCTGGGGGAGTGAAGAACTCATGGGCGTGGGGGAGGCAATCCAGCTCCTTGAGTTTGGGGGCTTCAGAGACCTTGCCTGCTGGAGTACTAGGCATAAGCAAATCAGAAGGGGGGAGTGCTGACTTTCTACCTGGTACTGCAGTAGAGCAGGGGTTCATAAATTGCATCCCATGGATCAAATGCAACTCGCAGCCTGCCTTTGTAAAGAAAGTTTTATCAAAACACAGCCCTTGTCATTCATTTACATGTTGCCTGTGGCCGCTTTTATGCTACGGTGGCAAAGTTGAGTAGTTGCAACAGAGAGAATATAGCCTGCAAAGCTTAACACATTTACTCTCTGGAGTTTTATAGAAAATGTTTGCCAACCTGCGCTATTGAGGGAGTCACTGAGCATGGCTCTTGGAGTAGATTGTGCTCTGAAATCTGAAAAGTACTCTTAAGGATGGGTTCCATAGGGGGTTCACATAGGTGGGTCAAGAGCCTTAGTTACTGCAGAGCTGCGGGGTTCCTTGAGCCCCATAAGGCTTTGCTTCAGATAAGATGTTTGAAGGAGCTCCTTTCCAACTCATTAAACCCCAAAGGGCTTTCCCTTGAGACTGCCAAATAGTTCAGTGGTGGAGAAAGGGCACTTCTCACTGTCTAGGGGCCGGTGAATTTCCACTGCTGTGTGGCATTTGCTTTATGGCACTGGAGCAATGAACAGAGCTTTGTCTTCCAGCTGTGAGGCATCTGGCTTGCATCCCTCCTCTCCCCTTTGCTGCAGTAGCCCTGATGCTCCTGCTGTGTGTTCTGAGCTGATTTGGCATCTACCTTCCCGTCCGCAGCGCCCTTGCAGGCTTTGCCAGACCCACACCCGCCCAACCCGCCTTCCTGCTGACTCAGTGGGCTTGCCCTGTGGGGCCTCCTGCCCCGGGGAACAGCGGAGCCTGAGTTTTGACTAGCATAGCTCGCAGAGCTGTACGCTACCTTGATTTCATTAACTCGCCTCTCGTGCTGCCTGTTCTTAGCGTGTATAGAGAGAAGCCTGAATGAAATGCTACTTAAATCATCGAAAGGTCTTTCCTGGCCCGAAATATTTGATCTACTGACCCTGCTGTGGTGCTTGAAGGATCCCAATTTGGATACAAAACCACAGGCACTTATTAAAATGATAATGCTTCCCTCTGCAGTTACTCAGCCAGCCCCCAGCTGCCACTTAAGCTAAACATGAATGACTTGAATGGAATACCGAAGGAGAAACAGAATCTCCAAGTAAATGGGACAAGTCAGTTTTGAAAGGGAGAGGAATCTGGGGAATGCTAGGGACAGTCAGGCCCAGTTGGCACATTCAGAAGGAAAGACAGATGCTGCATGCAAGGGAGAGAAGTTTCATAAATATAAAAAAATATATACAAGGCCTCTTGTGTCATCCTCTGGACACATGAGGCCTTGTATACATTGCCTCCACTGTGTCTTACAAATATTATTATTTTTTGTGCTGTGAAAAGGTTGGGAAACACTACATCAGGGCAAATAAGAGGTGGAATTTAGTGAGGTAGGGCAGTGGTGAGAGATGAGACTAGGTGAGCATGGAGCAGCCTTAAGATTTGGGTCTTAATCCTAAAAGAAGTTGTTCCTCCACTAGTTGCCTGAGTCCCATACTTTTTTGGACTTCCGTTTTTTCCCCCCAAATTGGAACAGATAATCTGTTTGCTTTTCCCTCTAATTAGTGAAAGGTATTTTGACATAGAAATGATGGCAGAGTGGAGTTGGAAGAAGCAAACACTGGCAGATGAGGCCACTGAGGGACCGAGAGGGTCTAAGACTTCCTTGGGTACTGCAGAGAGTAATTAACGGAGTTTTGGACTAGCATCTAGGTCTGCTGTCCCCTAGACCTGTGCTGATTTCACACCCCAGTCTTTCCCAAAGTGTGCCCTGGAAAGTACTACTTCTGCAAATATTAATAGGACCTTACGTAGAGAAAAAGGCATGGTAGTTAAATAAGTATAAGAAATATGGTTAGAAATATGGGCAAAGCACATATCTAGAGGTCTTGCGACATGAGTTCTAGCCCTTTAGTCAAGAGATATTTATAAAGAACCTATTATAAGCTATTGTGCCAATGGCTGAAGGTATCATCATGGACAAGAGAGAGAGGGTCCTGGTTTTCATGATTTGACAGCCTACTCCCCCACCAGAAGGTAGACACTGCTCCAATAATCACACAAATGCACCTGTATTTGCAAACTGACTAGTGCTGTATAGGGAGGCAATTCAGTTCTCTGGGAGCACATGTCAAAGGGTCCTGGTGCTGCAGTGGTTCAGAGATGATTTCTGGGATGAAAGGGGTCTTGAGCTGGTAACTGAAGGATTAGTATGAACTAACTCGGTGAAGAGCAGTCCAAGCAGAGGGACAGCATGTAGCAGAGAGAGTACATAGTACACTGGAGCAGAATGTTCTAGGTAGAGTGGCAAGATCCACGGGTACTTCCCTCAGCTCATTTTGGACCATCATTGGCAAACAACAGTCCCACACAAAAAAACCACCTCTTTCTAGTGTTAGCATTTCTCCCCAGACTTCCAGGAATGTGCGACGGCATTCAGGGCTATTCCACCCCCATTGACCGTCTCTTACCGTGTGGCTTGTACATGTCCCAGATCACATATATTTTCCTTAGTATCATTTCTTTAAGAGTACACCTGGAGCCCAATCATTAGAGATGACTTCTTGAGCATATGCTAAACTTTCATCTGTTTGAAGGGTAATTCTGGATTTTATACTCTTTTCTAGGGTATTTTTGTCTATTCATGTGTCAACATAATCTTATTTCTTTCTCCTTGCTCTTCTTTTCCCCAGGTTCCCAGGTATTTCCTGCTTGTCAGACCAAGTCCTTCTGCCCCCAAATTACATGCTTTCATCGAGTGCATTTTACTGGCAGGTTTTGTGTCCATTCACGTGTTATATTACTACAGAGAAATTTACTGCAGACCTTTCTATGCTGGTCTTTGTGTTATGTACAAGAAAAGAGCACAGATGAGAGCCCTGACTTTACTGAGCTTAGAGTAGAGCCCTGGTAGTTTTCCAAATGTGGAATACGCATGCACTATAAATATTGTGAGCTCTAACTGTACATCTGTATTTTATTCATTTTTATTCATTATTTATTTATTTATTGACTATATTGGGGTGACATTGGTTCACAGACTCATAAAGGTTTCAAGTATACAGCTCAATAAAACATCATCCTCACACTGCATCCTGTGCCCGTCGCCCCGAGCAAAGTCTCTTTCGGTCCCCATTATCCCCCCTTTGCCCACCGCCACCCACCCTCCACCCCCCTTTCCCTCTGGCCATCACCACACTGTTGCCTGTGTGTTATGTATATACGGTTTTTGGTTAATCCCTTCACCTACTTTCACCCAGTTCCCCAGCACCCCTCCGCTCTGACGGCTGTCAGTCTGTTCCATGTATCCGTGCCTCTGTCTTCAGTTTACGTTCATCCGTATTTTTGGATATTCCATGGATGACTCTGCAGAGCCATCAGGTTTAAAAAACAATAGACTCAGAAAACCCAACAAACCAGGTCCTCTTTCTACATGGCTGGAGAATGCTTGGTCATTTCCCCCTTGGTTCCCATCATGTCGTAAATCAAATATTGTCAGAATTGGAAGTGGCCTCACAGGTTCTCATTCATTCTGCTTATTTCATTTACGGAGAAACGTGGGCCTAGATGTGATTCAACCTCCTTTAAAATTGAGTCAGTGGTTTATTTGGTCAGGAACTCAACATTTATTTTCAGTTCCATTTTATTTTTTCTCCATTATACCATGCAGAGACCTCATTGAATAAGCCAGTATCTCATGGTTGAATTGTGTAAAATTAATTTAATTCACATGTAAAGATTTTTAAATCATTCGCTAGGCTTGGGTTGGTTTCACACGCATTTTCAATGGTGCTTCTAAATGTATTCATTAATTATTTGTTCAGACATTTATTCACTTATTGATGTATTACATTTATTAATTTATTTTTTGTTTTATTTTATTGATGCATTACATTTATTGATAATTATGTGTTCTTGTTGATGTAATAAAATAGCCAACATTGAATTTGTATTCAAATGACTATTAATTTAAATGTGCATATAAGATACATGCACATGGGGTATTGATTTTAAAAAAATCTAAATTTTGCATAAAGTATAAGACAAATAATTCAAGGAATGTTACAAGTCACTCCAATGCTATATGAGTAAAAAAGATAAAATGAGGTCAGCGTGGGCTAGGAGTAGTTAGAGAATGTCCTGCGGAGGAGGTGATTATTTTGCTTGGCTAGATATTGAGGGGACAGTAAAGGGCATTTGATGGCTGGCGATATTTTCAATACATATAAACCTAGCAATTGTGAAAAACAATGAGAGACTTTTCTCTCCTCATTTGTCCTTTAAAAGAACTTTTCTTTCTCTATGTATATCTGCTTTGCAACCACTTTAGTATTTTCAAACAATGGAAATTATTCAATAGAAAGTTGTCAATAAATACACTACACAAATAGTAAAATCTCCCTAAAGAATTAACATCATTGAGGCGTGCAGTGCTTGATAAAAAATGAATTTTTCAGATTACTAAAGCTTACCTTCTGAAAGTGAAAGCCATTTTGTTTGTTCTTTATTTTACCCATTTTGGATATAAATCCTAGTCCAATGCATTTAGACTTCCCTAACTTTTTATAGAGAATTTATCACACAATTTTGGAACTCCTCCTAGTGACTACAGTTATCAGAAGAAATATGTGTACTTGCACTCTGCACAGTTGAAGAGCTGTTTGTCCTTAGACTAAATTTCCCTCAACAGCAATATAGATTAATTTCTCCCATCTTTTTAGTTTCCCTGTCTCCTCTCTCACTGTGTCTTGTTATAGATTCCCATCTTTTCGGTATCTATTTCTAACAATCGACTTTCTCTCCTAAACTGTTACTTCGGTGCACCCTTTACCTGTAAAAATAAATGGGGACTGGATTGGAGAAGGCTTGAAATGTGGGGGGGAAGGGGCTGCACTAAGAGTCATGAGACCTGGGTGGTTTTTTTAATAGCTTTGCCAACAAATGGACTGTATAACCTTGAGAAAGTTGCTTGCTTTCTCCATCCCCAGGTTTCTCAGTTGGAAAAGGAGCCTGGATGTGATGATTCATGGTTTTCCACTTCTTCAGGGACTACATTAGACAGGGAACTAGGGTGCTCAATGAAGGGGCTCCTGGCCATTTATGTTCTCTCCCACCATACTTTAACCAGCTTATGTTTTGTATCTTGAATATTTTCATAGAAAGTGCCCATAACTTTTTCCTTTTAAGCTGTGAATGCCACTGAATTAGAATGGTAATGGCTATGGTTTATTCATATATTAAATACCTCTGTGTTCCCCAATCTACCCTAGGCGTGTGTGTGTGTGTGCGTGCGCGTGTGTGTACATATATGCCTATATATATCCTCTAAACTTCACAAATCCTTATAGGATGGTAAAGTACTATTATCTTCACTTTATCCTTGAGAAAACTAAGCCTCAGGGAGTTTAAGAAACATTCCTAAGGCCACACAGCCCGTAAATGATAAAAATATAATCCAGCTCCATGCTGCGAGACTCCCAGTATGATTCCTTTCGCTTCCACTTGACTGCTACGCCGGACGCGGTATAATGTATCTAAACGAAGGGTAGGAAGAACCTCAGAGGGGAGCGCTGTCCCACGAGGAAATCGTATTGACTTTAGGGGTGCTTGCCGATGCTTCTCTTTGACTTTTTCTCGCATTTGTGATCATGTTCTGAACATTACCCTGCCCACAGAACATCTAAAACTAGCAGATCATTTGTGTTTTAAAACATTTCAAGATGCATCCACCAGCTATATGGAAGACCATGGACAGGGGAGGAATACAGGCTTAAGGAAGGAAAAGTCCCAAATATATACCTAGAATAACATGAGTGCTTCTTTTGGAAAATAAAAATCAGTCATTTTTCACTTTGACCTCCTAAGCAATGGGCTAATTTCCAGCCCACGGTGAACTTTGATGTCTTTTCTGTTTTGTGACTTCCTTTTGCCACCGTCACAGGAGAAAGCTGCCTCCTCCGTGGGCGGGAAGGAAGAAATTAAACAATGAACTGAAACCAGAGAAGGGCTGGCACCACACTGTGCGAGCACACGCGCACCCTTTGTCTCCAAATAGCGGTAATTACCAGTTCCCTGCGCCTCTTACTCTTTCTCCCAGGAGCTGTCAAACTTCTCACCTACCTTTAGAAAAATCGACAATGGCTAATGTTCTTGCCTTTTCAATGAAACAGCTCCAATTTAAGAGAGCAACCAGGAAACGCTCGGCTTCTTTGTCCCTACTCAACTGCCTTTCAGCCTAAAACTTCATTTATGTCTTCGTTGTCATCGGATAGTCGTGTGAGGGCATCACTTGACCTTCCACACTTTAACAGAGCCTCTTCCTGCTCTTTCCTGACTCTCTGAACTCTGATTTCCACAACCAACCCTCACTGTGGCCTCGGTTCCCAAGTTTCTTGACTTCTCAGAAGGAAAACATGCCCTTGGGTAGACCTGTCCTCTCCCTTCTGCTTTGTGTTTCAGAGATTCATGACCTGGAATTGCTGAGCATCTCTTAAAGTTCTCTGAGACTCCTTCCCTCCATAAAGCACCTTTTCCTTTAGACGTGCGTGGAGCCTGAGAGCATAGCATAGAATGAGCACACTGAGCACTGTCTCCCACCCGAGTCTCCTAGGCGGAGTTAACAGACCCGGGAAACACTATGGTACAATAATCACAGGATTTCGAGTCATATAAACTTACTTCAATCCCAAGATGCATCCTTACTACCAGTGGGATGTTCTCGAGAGCGTGTTATTCATTTCTTTAAATTGAAGTACCATTGGTTTATAACATGAGGTGAGTTTTAGGTGCACGGCATTATAATTCGACATCTGTATGCACTGCCCTGTGCTCACCCCCGAAGGTCTAGTTTCCATCCATCACCATACAATTAACCCCCTTTATCTATTGCGCCCTCCCTTCACCCCCCTTAGAATAGAGCTACCGTATGACTCAGCTATTCCATTTCTTACTCTTTTCTTAAATAACAGCTTAATTGAGATATAATTCATATATCATAAAGTCACCTTTTAAAAATGGAATACCACCATTCAGTGGTTCTTAAAATATTCAGAGACATGCATCCAGCACCACCATCTATATCCAGAATACTTTCATCACCACAGAAAAGCAACCCTTACTCCTTAGTGGCCACTGCTCATCCTATCTCCTCTACCCCTCCCCCTGATGGCCACTTATCTGTGACTTGTCTATTCTGGACATTTCATATAAATGGAATCATAAGTTATATGGCCTTTTGTGTCTGTCTGGATTCTTCACTGGTGTTTTCAAGGTTCATCTATTCTGTAGCATATGTCAGTGTATCATCCCTTCATACAACAGAATAATAATCGATTGCATGGATACCACATTTTGTTTTGATAGACATTTGGGTTGTTTCCACTTTGTGGGGCTGTTATGTATATGCTGGTATGAACATACTTGTACAGCCTGTTGGGTGGATATGTTTTCAGTCCTCTTAGGTCACATAGTAACTGCATGTTTAAATTTTTTGAGGCATGCCAAATTGTTTTCCAAAGGGCTACACTATTTTGCATCCCCACCAAGCATCTAATTTCTTTAAATAACTCACCAACACTTCTTATTTTCTGTTTGTCTTATTATAGCCTTTCAAATGGGCGTGAAGTGTCATCACATTGTGGATTTGATTTGCATTTCCCTGCTGACCTATGACTTTGAGAATCTTCTGTGTGCTTTCTGGACATTGTATATCTTTGAATCAAATGTTTATTCAAATACTTGGCTTATTTTTAAACTGAGTTGTTTATCTTTTTGTTGTTAAATTGTAAGAGTTCTTTATATATTCTAAATAAAAATTTCTCATTAGATATGTGATTTGCATGTTTTCTCCCAATCTATGTGTTGTCTTTTTACTTTATTGATGATATCATTTGAAACAAAAAAGCTTTTTAAAGAAGATTTTGGTAAAGCTGAATTCATTTTTGTTGTTGGTGGTGGTGCTTGTATTATTAGTGTTATATCTGAGAAACAGTTGGCTAATCCAAGGCCAGGAAGATTTACCTATATTTTCTTCTGACAGTTTTGTAGTGTCAGCACTTACATTTAGATCAACAATTTAGTTTGTGTTAGTTTTGGGTTATGGGATGAGGAAGGAGCCCAACTTCAAAATTTTTTTTTGTTTTTTGCATCTGTTATCCAGCTGAGCCAGCACTATCAGTAGAAAAGACCATTCTTTGACCATTGAATTATTTTGGCATTCTTGTAAAAAATTGACCAGAATGTAAGGCTTTTTAAAAATAACTAATTAATTATTGATTTGAGTGTGTGTGTGTGTGAGAGAGAGAGAGAGAGAGATCGAATTGTTGTTCCACTTATTTATGCATTCATTGGTTGCTTCTTATATGTACCCTGACCAGGGCTCTAACCTGCAGCCTTGGTATATTGGGACAAAGCTCTAACAGCTGAGCTACCCAGCCAGGGCCAGAATGTGAGGTTTTATTTCTGAACTCTCAATTCTATTCCATTGATCTCTAAGTCATTTCTTATGTCAGTACCACACTGTCTTGGTTACAACTGTTTTGTAGTAAATTATTTATTTGTTTGTTTGTTTTATTCTTTTTAAAAAAATTTATCTTTATTGTTGAGAGTATTACAGGTGTCCCATTTTCCCCCCCAAATGACCCCCTCCACTTCGCTCCCACCCCCTCCCCAGGCCTTCACCCCATCATTGTCTGTGTCCATGGGTTATGCATATATGCATATAACTTCTTTGGTTAATCTCTTCCCATCCTCCACCCCTCCCCTCTTCCCTCTTCCCTCCTCCCTCTGAAATATGATCATCTGTTGCATGCGTCAGTGTCTCTGAATCTATTTAGCTTCTTTTGTTCATTAGCTTCTTCTTAAAGAAGACCCTTCAGCTTTTCCTGTAGTGCTGGTCTGGTGGTGATGAACTCCTTTAGCTTCTCCTTGTCTGTGAAGCTCTTTATTTGGCCTTCAATTCTAAATGACAGCTTTCTGGGTAGAGCAGTCTTGGTGCTTCCTCAGCTCCCTGGTTGCGGGGCTTCTGTTCAGCCAGATCTCAGGAGGCTCTGAGTGACGGTGGTTCTGTATTTAGCTGTAATTTTGATGTGGTTGCGGGAGGCGGTGGGCGCAGCTGTTACCTACGCCGCCAGCTTGTTTCTCCTCTGTAGTAAATTTTGACTATTTAGGGTCCCTTGCATTTCCATATGTGTTTTTTAATCAGCTTGTCAATTTATGCAAAAAAAACTTCTAGCAGTTTTAGACTTCATACAGTGATGTTCCATAGTTTCAGTGTAAAAGTCTTATACTTTCTTTGTTAACTTTATTCCTGAGTATTATAATTTTTGGTTGCCATTATAAATAGAATTAATTTTTTAGTTTCATTTTCAGACTGTACATTATTATTATATAGAAACACAACTGAGTTTTTTATATCCTCATTGTATCCTAAAACCTTGTTGAACAGGTATATTACCAGTAATACATTTTATTGATTCCTTGGAATTTTCTATATACAAAATCATGTCATCTGCAAATAGAGATATAGTTATACTTGTGTTTTCTAATCTAGATGCCATTATTTCTTTCCCCCACCCCAAATTCTCTGCCTAGAGCCTCCATTACAATGTGAATTCAAGTGGCAAGAATGGATATTCCTGTCTTGTTCTTGATCTTAGCAGTGAGTTCTTAATCTTGCATCATTAAATATGAATTTGGCTGTGGGAACTTTGTTGATACCTGTGTTTACTGTTAAAACTTGGTGGCTTTGAATAATGGAAGAATATTTTCTCACAAATTCGTACGCTAAAATTTCAGAATCTGGTAGAGCTGCTCTCCCTTAGGGGGCCTGGATGGAAAATCTATTCCTTGCCTTTTCCAGCTTCTGGTGATTGCCCAGCACCCCTAGGCTTGTGGCCACATCACTCCAACCTCTGCCTCCATCTCACATCACCTTCCCTGCTTTGTATCTGTATCTTAAGGATACATGTTATTACACTAGGGTCTAAACGAATAATCCAGGATAAACTCCTCTTCTCAACATCCTTAACTTAATTACATATTTTGTAATATAAGATAATATTCCCTATTTTGCCATATAAGGTAAAATGTACAGGTTCTGGGGGTTAACTTGTGACTATATCTTTTGGGGTGCTACCATCCAACCCACAACAATGCCCTTTATCAGGTTGAGGAAGCTACCTTCTATTCCTAGATTGTTGAAGTTTTTATTTCATTTAGTTTTATCATAAAAGGAAGTAGAATTTTGTCAAATGCTGTTTCTGCATCGAAATGATCATGTGATTTCATTATTTCTTATGCTACTAATGTGTGGAATTACATTGATTAACTTGGGAATGTTAAAGCAACCTCACATTCCAAGATAAGTTCCACTTAATTATACCATGTAGTCTTTTTTTATATGTTGTTGGAATTATTTTGATGGTATTATGTTGAGGGTTTGTGCATCTATGTTCATAAGAGACATCAGTCTATAGTTTTGCTTTTTGTCCTATCTTTGGTATTGGTATCTGAGTAATACTGTCTCAAGGAATGATTTGAAGAGTGTTCAGTCTTCTTCTAAGCTTTGGAAGAGTTTGTGTAAGGTTTGTGTTAATTCTGTAAACGTTTGGTAGAATTCATTATGAAACCATGTGTTCCTGGACTTTGTGGGCAGGTTTTTGTTTACTAATTCACACCATTCAGTAACTTTTTTGGCTTAATTAGTTTATTATTTTATTTATTGGTCTATTCATATTTTCTGTTTCTTGATTCAGTTCCAGTAGTTTGTCTCTAGGAAATTACCCTGTTTCTTTAAGTTATTCCATTTTCTGGCATGCAATTTTTATAGCATACCATTATAATCTTTTTTTATTTTTGAAAATTTTGTATTGATAGTCCCTTGTTTAATATCTGATTTTAGTAAATTGAGCCTTCTTTCCCTCTCTCTCCCCACCTACTTGATCAGTCTAGCTAAAGATTGGTCAATTTTGTTGATTTAGAAAAAATAATAACGTTTCGTTTTCTTATTTTCTTTATTATTTTTTTAAAGGCATTTATTTATTTATTTTAAATATATCTTTATTGATTTCAGAGAGAGAGGAAGGGAGAGAGAGAGAGAGAGATAGAAACATCAATGATGAGAGAGTCATTGATCGGCCACCTCCTGCGCGCCCCCGACTGGGGACCGAGCCTGCAACCCGGGCATGTGCCCTGACCAGGAATCGAACCCCAATCGCCTGGATTGTAGATCAATGCTCAACCACTGAGCCACGCCCGGCCAGGCTCTATTATTTTTCTGTTTCATTTATTTTCTCTTCAGCTTACATTATTTTCTTCTTTCTACTTGCTTTCTATTTAGCTTCATTTTCTTTTTACTTAAGGTGAAGGATTAGGTTATTAATTCGACTTCTTTCTTCTTTTTTATCATAGGCATTTACAGATAGAAATTTCCCTCCAAGTACTGCTTTAGCGACATTTCATGAATCTTGGTAAGTTATGTTTTCATTTTTATTTTCTTATTTGTTTTGTGATTATTCATGGACACATTGGTTATTTAGAATTCTGTTGTTTAATTCTCATGCATTTGTGAGTTTACCAAATTTCCTTCTGCTGTAAAGTTGTAATTTCAATTAATTTTAGTCAAAGAACATATGTGCATTATAAGTATAATTTCAATCTCTTAATCTTTATTGAAATTTGCTTTATGACCTGATGGTTAACCTGGAGAATGTCCCATGTGCTCTTTACAAGAATGAGTATTTTACTACAGTTAGGGGTCCTGTTCAATGGGTTTCTGTTAGGTGTATTTGGTTTAAAAGACTATGTTATAATGGCTAAGTTATCCTCCTACATTGATATTTTATCATTTTAAAGTATCTATTTTTGTCTCTAAAAACAATTTTGTTTTAAAGTATGTTACTTTTGATATTAGGATAGCTACTTTTGCTCTCTTTTGAGTCCTGCTTGAATGTTGCTTGGCTTTTAACTTGTATCTTTGAATTTAAAGTGTCTCTTGGTGACAACATAAAGGTGGGTAATATTTTTCTTTAAATTTATTTTGCCAATTTCTGTATTTCAACTGAAGCATTTAGTCAATTTAAATGTAATGTAATTATTGTGATTGTTTGCTATTTTGCTATTTGTTTTCTATATATATCTTATATCATTTCCCCTAGAATTTCTCCATTACTGCTTTTTATTGTGTTAAATAGATATTTGTATTATACCATTTAAATTTTTGTTGTACTTTTTACTATTTATAGTTTAGTTACTTTCTTAGTGGCTGCCCTGGAGCAGTTAACATCTTATCTTCAACTGTTTGAATTAATACCAAATTAATTTGAACAAATTTAATTGTACTGGAAAACTTTTCTTCAGTTCCTTCTCTATCCTTTGTATAAGCTCAACAGCACAGTTTTATAATTGTTGCTTAATACAGTTTTTTATAAATCAACTAGAAAAAAAGTTATCAACAAAAATACATTTGTATTATCTTTTATATTAACCTATGCATTTACCTTTACCACTGCTCGTTATTTCTTCATGAGATTTCAACTTACTGTCAATCATCCTTATATTTTATTATGAAGACTGTTTTACTATGTGTTGTAGGGCAGTTCTACTAGCAATAAATTCTCTTGGATTTTGCCTTTCCTGGGAATGCCATAATTTCTCCTTCATTGTGAAAAGATAGTCGGGCTATATACAGAATTCTTGGTTGGTGTTGTTTTCATTTCAGCATTTTCAATGTCATTTTACTACCTTCTGGCATCTATGGGTTTTGATGAAAAATCAGTTGTTACTCATATCAGGGATCCCTTATAGGTGATAAGTCCTGTTTCTCTTGCTGATTTCAAGATTCTTTTTGTTTTTCACTTTCAGCAATTTGTCTGTGATGTACATAGGTATAGATCCCTTTGAATTTGACCTTCTTGGAGTTCATTAAACTTTTAATCATGTACATTAATATTTTCAAATCAAATTTGGGTATTTTTTAACCATTATTTTTAAAATTATTCTTTCTTCCCTTTTCCTCTGGTTCTCCGATTATGCCAGGCTCTATTTATTTATTTTTATTTATTTTCCTTTTTTTCCCTTAGACTGGATAACTTTAATTTACCTGTCTTCTGTTTCACTGATTCTTTCTTCTACCACTTCAGATATGCTGTTAGTCACCTCAAATGAATGTTTTTTCACTTATTTTTCTTCTCAGTCTCAGAAATTTTTATAAAAATTTATCTCTTTATTGATATTATCTACTTGTTGAGACACTGTTCTCATATTTTCCTTTAATTCTTTTAACACAGTTTCCTTTATCTTTTTGAACATGTCTAAAATAGCTGATTTAAAGTCATTGTCTAGTAAATCTAATGCCTAGGTTTCCTTAGAAATAGTATATCATGGCTTTACAAAGTCCCCTGTGAACATTTTATTGCTCAGTTTTACTCTTAGGCTTTTTAGGCATTCTCTTGTTAAACTTACTGGTAAGGCCACCTCAGGCAGTTGCAATGTTAATCAGTTACAACTGATTGTTTTTAACAAATCCCTGTGTGTAGGACTCTTAACACACAGTGAGCTCTAAGGGAGGTCAAAGAAACACAAGCCCTTAGAATAGAGTTTTTCAGTGTGACAGCTGCTAGACAGGTCAGATCATGTCATATTTTCTGGGAATAAGCCTTTTAGAAATCTCCAAGTTCATTATTGCCCTTCATTGGCTTCCAAGGTGCTGGTGTTTATAGTTACTATATTTGTAAGTTGGTTTCCCGGGCTGCCATGCTGTTGAGAAGATGGAGATGAGATTAAAAAAAGTTAAAATGCCACAAAGCTTGATGTTTTTAAATTGTTATTTTCTTAAATAAACACTCCTCAGATTATTGCAAGGCTTTTGTTAATTTCCAGAGATTTGAAAATACTGACTTTTGACAGTTTTTGCCAATAGCCTCATTGATTTTATGAAACAGCAGGTTTTTCCGTGGTTCTTATTGTGCCATTCTGGATGTTACCTCCTTAGGAAAATCTTATGAACTTATTGAGTCTTAGTTTGTTCTTCTGTGAAACGGAAATGTAATACCTACACTGTCAACATCATTGCAAGTATTTAATAAGATAATGTGGATAAAGGACTCACAATAAACCCTGGCATACCATAAGCTTATTACAAATGCTACTGCCTTCCTTCTTTTCTCAGTTGTCAAATCTATGGAAAAATGACACAATTATGTTATATTAACACCCTACTTTTGTCTAGCAACTTATCCCCATCTATATTGGTCAGAAAATTACCCAATGGCAAATGACAGAAACTTTATTCAAGCTGGTTAATGTCAAAGCAAGAGTAAGGGAAGAATTTATTACGTTACATATCTGAAAAATGTATTGGTATACTGACTTCAGTTACTGCCAGACCCAGATGTTCCATCTGGACAGACATTATCTCTAAGATACTTTCTTTTCTGATGACTTTATTGTTAGGTAGACTCTTTTCTCATGCTGAGAATATACTAACAAGCAACTACAGTCCAATATTCTATTAGATTGGGATAGCCAATAGAAAGGGATCACCTCTTTATCATTATTTCTACCATAAATTTTGAGATTATTCTACTTGGATATGTTTAGGATATGTGCCTATTCTGACACACATCACTGTTGCAGGGAAATTATATATGCCAGCTGGCTTAGTCTGATTTATATCCCATTCCTGGAGTTAGGAGTGAAATCCGTCAAACATGTCTATGCAGTCCAAGGTTGGAAGGGAGATGTTTTCTCAAAGGGTAATTCAGTGTTGGGAAGAAAGACACAATGGTTGTCTGAGCAAAGCTTTCCATCTTTCATAATGCCCTGTTGTTTTCTTTCTCCATTCCCATTCTCTCCTCTTCAAACAAGTCAAGGAGTTGTCAAAAGTATGTAATTCCGTTAGAGAGGGAGGTACACTGTATATGTATGGGACATTGTACAGGAATAGCATGGTAGAAGGCATATCAGAAGCCCAGGTGTACAGTGTTGCCACTGATGCTGTAGTCGTAGATGAGAAATGGAAAGCAATGAATGAATACTGTAACCATCATTAATTTCCACTCATGGAGGAAATGGGACTTTAGCTGACCCGTTGAAGGATGGCCATTTAGAAAAGCACAGGAGAGAAAGCCTGGTGTATGTTGTGGTATCAAAGGTAATGGTGATGATTAGTTTTATTTACTGCGTGCTCACTCTGCCAGCCCCTGCCACTGTGGTAAGTGCTTTATCTGCATTCTCTCATATTTTGGCAGTGTGTCCACTGTTACTGTTCCTGCTTAATAGATGAAATGCTGAGACATGGATACTGTTGTTTGGGCACTCAACCTTGCTGAACTATGTAATGGAATACCCATTACTAAATCAGACAATTTGAATCTAGTTTTATCTCCTAACCACTCTATACTGTGGCTCAGAGAACACACATTCACTGGAATATACACTTTTTACTGTTTCTTAACTCCACCTCATTTCAAAGATTGTGGCTTAGAAATTGAATCGATTCTTAGCCATTGACACTTAGATTTCTGTACTCCGACTATGTTCTTGCCCCATAGATAAGAAGCCCTTTGTAAAGGAGAAAGTGTCTTCAAAGACTATCTAGTTTAAGTACTTCCAAATTTTGTTGTCCATAAAAGTCTCCCAGGGAATATGTAAAAAATGTAAATTCTTTGTTATCATTATAATTCTTTAATTGGCTTTTGTCAATTGACTCTGACACATGTCAAGGTTCTCAAGGCTGCCTGCACCTGGGAAGCCTGTACAGATTTTAATGCTTCAAATTTATCTCTAGAATTCCAACATAATTGATCTGATGTGGGGATGGATACTGTTTTGTTTTGTTTTTAATCTACTTAGGTAACTTTAATGTATATCTAGGATGGAGAACCAGTAATCTAATCCATTCCCTTTATAGATAGTAAAAGCCGATAAGCAAGGGGAAGAAAAGTATCCTAAATCATCTGGCCCTTTGGTGGCACAGCCAGAAAGTGAAGCTGAGTTTTCCTGTCTCCTTGATGAGGATTCTTCATTAAAAATGTCTCATGTCATGTCATTTCCCTGAAATGACCTTTCTCTCTGCCTTGTCCCCACATTCACACAGACATGTGTGACATGACTGGTGCCCCCAGGCCTCAACAGAGCTCAGTTCTAGAAGAGAGACAAGAGAGGAGAGTGAGAAGCCCTTAAGTGTATCGCAGGTCAATGGGGCTGTCAAAGTACAGACTTCTGCCAGCTGAGTCTCAACACTTAGTTTTAACCTTGCGCCCTAAAGCCTTTGATGAGTTCTAATGTCCCTAGGACATGGTTGGAAAGGCACAGTCTCTTTAAGTCCGATTATTTGTTCCAGTCACTGCACACTTAGCAAATTATCTCAGGTGCCTGGGAAATGGAGATTATACATATTTAATCTGTGTTTGATTTCACTGTTTTCTATACAGTATTTTACTTCTGTGAGCCCAGGCTTTCCTGAACCAGCCCGAGGCTCTGTCCAACTGCTGAAGTGGCTTGCCTTCCAAACCTTAGCAGTCCGTGCTGTGAGCTTCTGAGTTAGGGAAGGAAGGGAGCTTCCTTTACTGTCCCTTAAAGTACCGCCTTCTCCTAAGGGGATGATCGACAGTGGTCTTGGATAAGGGGAAGAGAACCCTGTGTTATGTATTGGGTAGCCAATAGAATTTCTTTTTGCTTGATAGTGGCTAGGTTTGCTTTGAATATTTCCTTCTAAAACAACTTGTCTCAGCCTCGCCAAGGGAGTGGCCAGAAAGCCACATGGGAATGGCAAGTTGGCAGTGAATGACGAAGGAGTAACACGTGATGCTCAGAGTCACATCACACATTTAATCATTAATATATATATATATATATATATATATATATATATATATATTTTTTTTTTTTTTTTGGCTGGACACCTGCGGTTTTGATGTCTAATTTCTGTCAGGAGAGTTTACACAGCGGTTTGCTTCCCAGGCGACGATCGCTAACGCATTCATAAATTTATTCACCCGTCGGTTTGCTGGCTTGCTCATTTTTATGGTTATCCATTCACCAGCATTTATTAGGCAGCTATTCTATGTCAGATGCCAAGCAATGTACTGGGGATTCAGAATTGAATGAAACGCAGTCCCTGCCCTCTGGCATGTCAGTGCGCCGCCGCGGGAGAGGCACCCGGGCAGCAGTGGAATATAACGCGATAAGCACAACTGGAGACATGTGTAAAGAGCAATAGGCGGGGCCAGTATGTTTTCCTTCAGCTATATCAAGGGATAGGATATGACTGGGAAAGTTAGCAAGGAAGGAATATGCTCAAAATACTTGAACTGGGACTTGAATGGTTTGATGGGAAGGGGCAAAAGGACAGAGACAAAGTAGTCCCAAGAAAGAGAGTTAACATATTTTTTAGACATGGAGCCTTGATACTGCCTTATATTTTATTCATTTCTGTAAAAAAAAAATTTTAGAATACTAATATAAGGCCAGATAATGTGTTAGGCACTGAGTTCAAATAGGCGTGGCCCTACCCCACCCTCATGAGGCTTACAGTGCAGTGTGGGGACTGGCCTTCGTCAAGTCATCACATGAAATTCTAATTACACACTGTGGGTGAGATCCTGAGACTATGTGTGGTTTGCTATACCAGGAGCAGAGAATAGAGGGGTAAGGGCAGGCTGAGGGAGGAGAGCAGGGGCCAGATCATGAAGCGTCTGTATCCTAGGCATGGAAATATGAACTTTATCCTAAACTCATGGGAGACCGTAGGAGGCATGTAAGCGAGGAAGAGGCACACTTAGCTGTGTGTGTTTGAGATACTTCATTTTCATAACAGTTTAAACAACTGGTTTGAGGCAGGTAAGACTAAAGACAGACTAAGCAGCAGAATCTTCCAGAAATTCTAGTGGGAGATGAAAGTAGCCTAAGGCTATGACTGTTTGGAGAGAGAGAAGAGTAAAGACGAGTTAGAGATGTTAAAAGAGTAGATGCAATGGGACTTTCTGGGAAGAGTCTCCAGGGAGGAATGTGTGGCACTCCTCTGCAAGGACCCTGAATCCATGTGACTCGCCAAATCCTCAGGCATGTGGGGGTCCCACTTTCCTATGAGGTTTATAGAGAACCAAAGGTGAGTAGACAAAATAGTCAGGAAGCCAAAGTCTTCACATTTAATTACAAGAGCAGCAACTAACTAACAGCCTAGAGACTAGAAGAACCACCCCCCAAAAATCCAAGTTCCTGGATTCAGTGTCCATCTCGTAAGTTTGATGAGACCAGCTTCAACTGCTTTAGACCTAGGTATTCGAAGTTAATCCTCAAAGGAATTTGTTTAGTCACTCATTCATTCATATACTCATCTATTTATTTGTCTGCCTACCCATTGATCTATTAGATAGGGCTCGATGGTCTGAAGGGAGGATTATATTCCTTTGGTATTATTTGTAATTTATTCGTTTAACTAAGAAGGCAAGCATCTACAATTCTTTTTTTCTGTTAAGAGCCATGTAGTAAATATTTTAGGTTATGCAGCCATACAGTCTCTGTTGCAATTAATCTAACACTTTTTCCATGTAAAGCAGCTATTGATAATATATGAACAAATAGACACGGCTGTGTACCAACAAAACTTAAATTATAAAAATGGGTGGTGGGCCAAATTTGACCCCCATGCTCTAGTTTGCTGGTCCCTGAAGCAGAGCTATCCTGAATTTGATGCAGATATTTGATATTTCAGAAAGTCCAGGTTAAAGTTGGTATGAGTGACTTAATAGCCTTCAGAGCCTGAAGCGAAGACAGTTCTTTGGGCAATGTAGTGGGTGGAAGACCTCTAACTGAGAGTAGGACTGGATTTTAGGGCTGCTTCCTGCTCACTATGACCAAGGATAATCACCTAACCTCTTTCTGCTTCTATATCTTAACCTGGGTTTCTTTTTGCTGGTTTCGTGACTCGTGAGGACCTATTCAATTACAGGTCAAGATAAAACAGATTTAAATCTTAGTTGTGGGGTGGATGAGCAGAGTAGAAGTTTAGTGAAAGCCAGTAGATAACGCATGAGATACAAATCAGAACCACTAAAGACTTTACTTACAGCTGATCTGAACAAGATAAAATCAAGGCATCTGTTTCTCAGAAAAATAACCTGTCTCTGTTGAAAGCACAAACCATGAAAACTTTTCTTCAGTAAGCAAGAAAGCTAGATAAAATGTAAGATTACAAATTGGCCCTGGAACTAAGATTTTTTTTTTTTGTAGATGTAATAGGAAAATATAATAAGCAAAGTTCTTCTGTAATCATAGCGCTCATTTATTTGAAAAGGACCTGGGCAGTTACCAAAGCAATCCTTCCTGTATTACCGAGAAGTCGTTCACTGGGTGTCACTTGAGTGACTTTATGGCAGCTGTCCAGTCAATCCATCCATCACTAAGGCCATGTTTTCTAGATTTGACTGCTCTCTGTTTCCTGGATGATATGTGGCTGAAACAGATTGCCCAGCTTGTGCCTGGAGCAGTCAACAAAAATTGGTTGAGCACTGTACTCCTTTTCCTGGGGAACACAGGGGTTGGGCAAAGCACCTTCTGAACATCAGAAAGCACATGCGGGGTAATTCAGAGCTGACAGATGAAAGATACAGGTGCTAATTTCTGACCAAATCTAGAGGAAGAGTTGACTTTGGCAGATGTTTGGGAAATTTTATGCATAAAACTTACGGGTTGTCTTCAAGATAGGAAGGCAGGATATGAGGAATGGAAAAGAGAGAAGCACGTTGAGGGTGCAGGGAGAATAGGCCCATAAATGAAGGAGTCAATTGGGAAATAATTGGAAGGTAGGTTAGGTTATGTTGGGAAGGGCCCCCAGTTACACCATGAGAGGCCTGTTGGTTCTGTTTCTGCAGTGACAAAGGAGGTAATGAGTAAAGCAAGCTGAGGGGTTGGCAGCAGAGCGAGAAAGGGGGTAAGAGAGGGAGAGAGAGAAAGAGAGAAAGTCACTAAGGTCCCTGCCCCCACTGAAAGTCACTATGGTCCCGCCCCCACAGGAAAGGGGCAGCTGGCATTTATTCAAGGACATTTTGTGTCCCAAGCATGTGAACTCATGATGTAATTTTTCAGGAGGAGTGGAAAATCTGGGACTTTATGAGAAATATTCTACATTTCAAGGATGGACAGCTAATCATTTTTAAATCAGTATAGGAAGAACCCCCCCCCCCCAAACATTTAAGAGTGTGATCTGCTGGCCACACGTTTGTAGAAAGCAGTGGGGAGCACTTGACAGTTTGGAGTCTGGGAAGGACGGCATCTAGGAGGGCCCATGGGATGGTCCCGGTGGGGGCCAGTCCCATGAACTTGACCCTGGCTTCCGGAAGTGAGAAGGAAAAGCAGGTGGGTGGGGCCCAGTGCACACTGTGGAGGAAGGTGCAGGAAGGTTTGCTCCTTCTCAGGGAGCCCAGAAATAACTCATGTTCCGTTTCCCCAGCTGAAGGCACTGCCGGTGCTTTGCCCTGTTACACACCCTCAGCTGACCTTTCTCAGAGCTGATTTTACGTTCTAATTGCTTTGCTATAATTTTAGTTCCCAGTTCAGCACTTCCAGTCTGCCCCCAGGTAAACTTGATCTCGTGTCCAGGTAAAGGTTGCCGTCTTTAAGCTTGTCAAATAAGAAATCATTTTATAGCCCTATTTTGATGTGGGTTTTTCCTCCTACATTTCAAGTTAAAGAAGATCAAGGGCTTGTAACTAAATCACTTTCAAGGTAAATGAGTCACAGGGCAATGCAGTACTTTTGATGAAAATATTCTCCTTATATTTCCTTCTTATGTCAGTGCTCTTTGAAGAAATTTCCCCAGCCATTATGAGCCATAATCTTTTCTTCATTTATTTATTGTATTTTTATTATTCTGAAAGTTTCCAGGATATAGCTCTTTTTCAAAAGGTAGTGATTTCTTGTTAGCTTTGATTAAAAGATTGTATGCTAATTAAAATAATGTTATTTCCAAAAAGTACAAAGAGGAATTTAAATATCCCCACTGCTCTGTGTATATTTTAAATGGTGTCTTCTATATATTGTTCCACAACCTGAATTTTCTCATTTAATTTTCGATAGTCCCATGTCAGTAAAGTAGGCATTCTTTCCGTTCATTTTATGTCTTTATTCAGTAATTTCCTCACGATACAGAATTAAAATGGCTGTGTTGAAAGATGCTAATTTTAAGGATATTTGACAATCTTTTTCATAAATGCCATTTTTACTTCCAGGAGCATATAGCAGCGTAGGCTTCTTTCCCCTCCAACCATGCATATTAGCAATCTCTACAATATTCATTATCTGAGAGGTAGAAAGTTGGCTCTTCAATTTTTATAAAATATGTGATTGTTTCTCTTATTTGGGGATTTAGATATTTATAGATGTGTACTGACATTTAAAGATCTTTGAAAACATTTGTTCTGTCTTCCCTATTAGGATACAAATCCTTAAGACATCATTATTTCCATTTTAACAGTCGTCTCTGTCATGGACTCTTCATTCCTCTGTAAGACAGTACCCTGTTGGTCTTATATCATTTTGCACTCCCCCAAATAATTTAAGAAATTATAACATCCTTTTAAAATCAGTAACTAAGATGCTTTTTAAAATCCAAAGCAGCAAACAGTTATTGATAGCCTATTCTGTGTTAATTTTTTATGCCTTCTGGGTAAAGCCTCTGTAAACCTTGTTAAACAAATGTATGTTGAACACATAAATGCAGCCAAGGTCTGGGGATACACTGTCCAGTAAGGCAGCCACTAGTCACATGTATCTACTGGGCATTGAATAATAGTCTGGATTGACATATGCTCTAAGTGTGAAATACATATTTGATTTTGTAGACTCAGAAAAAACACACCTCACAAATAATTTTTATATTGATTGCCTTTTGAAATGATAATGTAGTTATACTGTATTAAATATAATAAGCTAGTTAGCATCACATCTCTTTTTACTTTTTATTATTTTATTTTATTTTTAAATACGTCTTCATTGATTTCAGAGAGAGGAAGGGAGAGGGAGAGATAGAAACATCAATGATGAGAGAGTCATTGATCAGCTGCCTCTTTCACACCCCCCGCTGGGGATCGAGCCTGAAACCTGGGCATGTGCGCTGACCAGGAATCGAACTGAGACCTCCTGGATTATAGGTGGATGCTCAACCACTGAGCCACGACCAGCCAGGCTCTTCTTACTTTTTAATGTGGCTACTAGAAAATTTAAGATAACCCATGTGGCTCACATTATATTTCTATTGGACAGCACTGCTCTAGGGACTTTTACAATATAAATATCAAGACCACGCAAGGCCAGTCTGGATGTCCTATTGGATGGTCTGCAGGCCAGACTCTCCTCATTCTTTGGCAGCAAGAAAGAGAGCGAAGCACCCAGATACCATTGTCATACTGGCTGATGTTTTCCTTGTCTTTCATCTGAGCAAGCCTTGATGAAAGGGACTGCCTTCAACCAGAATAGTTTATAGCCCCTTTAGAAAGAAGCTTAAATTGAAAAGGAAGAGATGAATTGGAATTGTTCTGACTTTGAACAGCTGCTCATGTCACCACAAAGCCACGGTCACTGTGTGATCTGTCGGCTGGCTACAGAAAGAGGGTGAACCACTGGCCTCCTCAAAACTTTGGGTATTGCAAAATCCCCAAAGTGGCAGAGAACTGATGAAAGAAAGCTTGGCCTGAGCTACAAGGAGGGAGCTCCCTCTGGCTCCCTGTTCCTTCCCTCTGTGGGAGCAGAGGAACGAGAATGGCTGTTTACACTGGGCTCTGATTATCTGCTCTTTTAATAACATTTCTTTAGTGGGAATGTGGCCTCCTTCCCATTAAAATGAATAACTCCAGCACTTTGCAGTTGACTGTCTCATTTTGTAGACACGGTAAATGATTTAGAGTGATGAAATGAATGACCCTGGGCCCAAGAGGAAAGCTACTCGGTGTAGCAGGATTCAAATTCAAGTCTTCACATTTATAATGCAAAGCTCCTTTATATCAGCCTTCAGCCTCCCATCACTACCCTTTTAACATGGGTATATCTTGGCTTTTCCCCCCATAAAGCTTTCAATTCTAATTTCTCATAGAATGAGTGCAATCAGTTGGTTCTGGACAAAGCCTGTTCTGCATCAGGTATTTCAAGCCCGAATTTTCTAACTTATCAAGGGGTCTAAGCTTCTTTCCTCTACCCCTAACATTTGGATTTATTTTATTATCGTTGTTATTGTTTTGTTGTTTTAATGTATCCATTAGGTGTGGCAGGGAGATAGTTTGAGCTCATTGAAATCAGAGTGGGTCCCAGCACACACTCCCAATTTATATATTAGAAGGAGACAGTCAGATGTTTATGCATCACACATCCGGTTTTCCCAAGTGTATGAATATGTGGCTGTCCACAGAGTGCTTCCGGAGAGTGTAAAGAAAGACACTTGCTCCACGTATCATTCCTAGAAATACTGCACTTAGGGGGAATCAATATTTAGCTAAAATGAAAGAACAGATGAAGGGCTACTACATGGGCCGTGACATTTCATTTTGTGTAAGTCCTTCCTTTCTCACATTTACTGGATTTCTTCTTCATTTTCCCACCCATCTATACATCTACCAAACACTTACTGACTTTCTACCACGTGTGCTCTTTTCGCTGCTCTAGGAGAGATACATGCACAAGACACGGCTCCGCTGTCAAGAAGCTTGCAGTAGAGCTGTCGTCCTCACGTGAAGAGAACAGACTATTGAGGGAAGATAGTGAGCGTTGGGCTCTAGGAAACTGACTGGGGTAGGGTATTGCCCTCTGGCAAAGGCTTTGGCCAACCATGAGGTGGATATGGCTTGAGAGCCCTGATGGGATGCTAAATTAATGGCTGAGATGGGAGGAAAGTAGAAATGGTGCATAGATACAGAAAGATAAATTTCACTTCCTTCATAATTTTGCTAATGGTAGTCCCATAAAAGAAGAGTTGTAAATTGGGGCCACACAATACTGACAGATCCATCAAACCCTGTGTCTTTGGACTTTCGGAAGAAAACCATTTATCAATGTCTGTAAGTAAGGAGAAAGTTTGTCTTGTGCTAAGTGAGAGATACTTTGACAAAGAAGATTAATTTTGTCTTCTCGATTTGCATTTTCTTTGAAACTTAGAAGCATAAGGCTCAGCAGGCCGTGGATTAGGGAAACAAAGTCCCTTCATCTCTCAGTAAATACTCATTTCCTGTCATAAGTCTGATTTCTTCCCCAGATGCTTGGAATTTGCAAGCCTGGTGCTTCTATTTCTAGGGTTGTTCATAATGTTTCCTCACTTCCCACTTCTTCCTTTCTCCTACTTCCTGAATACACTGCTGCTACTTATTAGCCCTATTCTCCATCTCAAAGGAAGCTAACTCCGTGGTAGAGAAAATTACCATTGAATGTTAAGACTTAGCTAAAGAATGTTCATCTGGAAACTCTACAACTCATTGCTTGGCAAATTTTTAATAAACGCTTGGTCAGGAGCAATGAAGGCCGAAAAATAAAATTAAGTAAATACTCATACCTTGAAGTTGCATGTATTTGTCAGATGGAAACAGCTACATAAACAGTTGCTTGGAGTTGGAAGTTATAAAGACTTAGATGTGAGCCTTAGATGAGCAGTGTGACTTTGAGTCAGTAACTTTCTCTTTCTTAGACTGTATTTTCATTTGTAAACTCAAGAACTTACTCCCGTTTTTAGTATTGACAATCTCTTGTCCTAGTAGATAATAATATGAGGTCATACCCATGGATCCCTTAATATGAAGCCGAAGCCACATGGATGAAAGAAGTGAATTCTCTGGTTTAATTCTCACCGCTACTCTGTGAGGTTAGGTGCTACTGCTATCCTCATTTTACAGATCAGGAAACTGAGGATCAAGTACTAGTCCAAAGGCATGTACCCAGTGAAAGGTAGATCTGGTACATGTTGTCTCCCTATATAATCTATTGCTTGATTTCATGCTAAAGATGTGCCAAGATTTGACATACAGATAGTAATATTGGGGTTAGAAAAAATTGGCTACAGTTTCTAAACTTGAGGTTCTAAAAGATAAACTTGTGCTTATGGGGGTATTTGTATAGGCAAGGAGAAAGAGTGCCAGCCTTTCAGGTTGGGTGAGTGAAGTGTGATACGTGTCAGGAGTGAACAGGGTGAGTCCAGGGAGTACAAAAACCTTAGTTTGGCTTGCTCAGAGGGCCTTCAGATAAATGAGATTGAATAGGGGATGACACTGGCTTAAGAACAGCCTCAAATACCACCCTCAGTAAACAGAAATAAACTCATCCACTCTCCAGACATTGACACAGATGGTTCCATGTGCATGTAGCCTGAGAGAGAAGCATCGCACTTGGGTTTGATGTGGCTCTGCTACTTGATAGTTCTGTGCCTTGAGTGAATGATTTAACATCTATAGACTTTAGCTTTGCATCTGTGGAATTGGAATAATGGTTCATATTATTTGGTTTCGTGAGAATTCAAAGTCAAGAGCCTGTATAATACCTCCAAAATGATATACTCAATTGAGCAAATAATACGCTCAATATATACTAATGCCATCATTGTTTGAAAAATGAGATAATATATGTAAAGCATCTGATACAATGATACAATTCCTAGCACTTTGTAAGTACTACATAAATGTCAATTCCTTGTGCTAATAATTCTATCGTAAGGCAGACACTGTGTCTTGAATTGCTGGTAACCAAGTAGAGAGGAAAACTCAACGAGTATTCATCAACATGAGCTGTAAGTACTTTAGAGACATAAGGTACACTGTAATCATGGTGAAGAGACACCAAAGTTGGCCAGGAGAATACGAGTGATGAGAGAAAGATTGACAGAGAAAGCCGCACTTGGGAGAAACATCTTAAAAAATAAAGTAGGATTACTCCAGATAAAGAAGTAGTTGGCAAGTATTTCGACAAAACAAAATCAGGAAGGTGTTAGAGATCATGGAGCACTCACTGAAAACAAAATAGAAATTAATTGGTGAGACATGATGTGAGAAGAAGGAATGGCAGGTGGGGCTGGAGGACTAGGCAGGGCTCAGGTCGTGCTGGACCTTGTAGGCCACGTGAAGCAATGTGAGCTTCCATCCGGGATCAAGCCAGAGAACAGTGTTCGACTGTGACATGACTGTGAAAAGACTTTGGAAATGCCAGGTTGCCAAAAGAGAGGGGGCTGCTTTTTGCATTAAAAAAAAATCTAATTGAAAGCACAAGTCGTCTCCAAATATAGACGATAGACTCTGGACTGCAGTAGAGAATTAATGGAAACAGTCTTCAGCCTGAATTCTGTTCTCTCCCAAATAAAAGATGGCATTCTGTGACTTGGCTCAAAGGTGGCAGCGTTACGTGGGAATGGTGTCAGATCAGCGGTGAAAATTACAGCGTGACACACAAAGGTGTTGATTCCAACTGTCAGCAAGAGACTTTCAAAAGGTCAGGCTTAGGAGTCACAGAATATCCTGCTCTCCTTGTGAAAGTAGGAGGTGATGTACATTAAACCTATGATGAATGAAATGAACGTGGAGTTCGGAGCTGTATCGGTCTGGTGGAGCTGCTGCATTCTAGATGCCTGCTGGCCTGCTTGTCTGGCTACCTTCTTTCCATAAATATTTATTGAGCACTGGCTGTGCAACCTTAGACAAGTTACCCCACCACTCTGAGGCTTCTTCGCTTGAAAACTGTAGAACAGCCATGCCTCTTTCAAAACTTATGGTAAGAATCAGGTGAGATACTGTATTTGAAAGCACTCAGTAGATTGCTAGCCACATGGTGGATACTCAATAAGCATTTTCTCCATTTCCGCTCATTGATATAGACATTTATTGAGCACTTTCTTCTTCTGGGCACTAGTTTGGGCATGAGCAGGAACAGAGCAAGCAGGCTGTCTGGAAGCTTACCTTTGGCGGGGGCAACAGAATTTAGTGAGCATACAAGTAACCAATGTAATTCCTGGTAGTTTGCTACAGAGATAAAAGCAATGATGTCAAGCAGGGTGCCTTGGAGGGAGAGCTGACTTGGTAGGGAGATGAGATGTGTCATCTTGGAGGAGGTGATGCTGAAGTTGAAACACCTTAGGCTCACACACGAGAGCCTAAGGTGCAAAGACCTGCGAACACACTTTGCGGGCGAAGGGAACTGCAAGTTGAAGTGCACTAAGGTAAAAACGTGGAGTGTTAGGGAAGCAGACAGAAGGCCAGGCTCCTGGAGCCTAATGCAGGAGGGGAAAGTAGTGCATGGCCAGGTGGGCACGGCAGCCGTCGGCTCCTGCCAACAAGCGTCCTGCCGCAGCTGTCGGGGGGCGGTGCAGCGAGGCCGGCGTCCTCCAGAGCAGCCCTGTCCCCGCGCGAGGCTTCCTCGCACATTTCTGAGCCGAGGGAGCATTTCAAAGCTGCTTGGACATCTGGACTGGAGAGATAATATTGCTGTTTCCTTCCACCCTGCCGTTCTCAAAAGCACAAGCTCTGCTCTTCCGTTTTTCTTTAATCTCTCAGTTTGTGGCACTGTCACTTTTGAAGATACACATTTTACAACAGAATCAGAGAGCTTACAAGCTAATGGTCGGGATAGATAAGTGCACGTAACAGAGCTACTGTGGCGGAGTTACGAAAGCCTGTGAGAGGGCAGGACACAGGCAAAGCCTAAGCGTGTGGCCTGGGAAGGCTTCGTGGAGGAAGTCTCAGGGCAAATGTTGCTGATTTCCAAGGCGGGAGGCGTGGTATTCTTCCCTCTGTTTTGTTTCTGTTTTCCATTTGTTTATTTTTTACTTTTAGCAATCTAAATCTATCCAGATTCCTTTGAACTCATTTCTTGTCCTCTCCCTTTTTTTTTTTAGAATTGTCCTTAAGGTTAGAGAACATTTTCTACTTTGCCCCAGTTCAGGATCAGGAATGCCCTCATCTGACATTTGACCATTCTGGTTTGTTTCCTCTTACAACCTCCCACACGGTGACATGATTTTATTTGCATTAGAAAATGTCAACTCCAAACACTTTCAATGATCAAACATTGTCTAAGATTTATTGATGTATTAGAGCCGAGAAACGTTTAGCCTCTTTTCTAGTTGCCACCCCAGAAGTACATGGTTACTCTCATTAAAGGGAAAGGCATATTAGGAAGGTGTTTTCTCATCTTGCAAAGCACAATCAACATTTTCTATTTTTTCTCCTTCACTCATGTGTATTTATTACACTTTTAATAGATGTAAGGTTTGGCACTAAGGAATTAGACTTGGAACATACAGTGTATTATCACGGGCCAAATAATATAATATAGTATGTTATTTTGGGGTGATATGGGGAGATGGAGCAAAGGGTATAAGATGGGAAAGCTCAGCATGGTCATTTCTGGCTTGCTTGAGGAGTTTCTGAGAATGGGACCCATAAATCTCTTTTCTGGATAGAGAGACCATTTCCCAGGAAACCGTTCTGTAACTAGGTACTAGGTCTCAAAGGCCCCCAGGAAGGTCTTTTATTTAGTCGCAGGCTGAGTGGTCACGCTTACCTGTGCTGGAGAAAGAGGCTGGGGGTAACTGCATACCCAGAGACACATGGATTTTTCAGGCAGTCATGGTCATATAATTCTGTGTCTTAGCCCTCAATATTACTGATACAGATCTTACTCGCAGTTCATTATCCTCCAAACTATTTGCTACCAAAAAAAATAATAATAATCCAGGGATCTGAGCAACGTTCGCAGAGGCCTGTGGGTAGGTGCGTTCTTCCCACTTGCTAGTTAGTCTTTAGCACACTCGGATGGAGGGGCACGAGACATGGAGGGATTAATCTTCTGAGATACATCAGCAACAATATTTTCCTGATGTAACTTCTTATTTTGTCTGATGACAACAGTAAAAATTGATTACAAAACTTGGGAAATTGACCATAAATAATAGAATGCAAATGAGCTATAACTTTAGAGCTCACTAGATGTACTTTATTACCTGTATCTTTCTTCTGCTGTGTGCCTGTTTGTACTAAGGGCACCTTGCTCACCATAAACTTGTTAGTAATGAAAGGTGCCCAAAATACCCCATCGTGAGAATGAGCCATACTGCTTTCTGATGGCAGGGGTAGGTTCAATGCCCTGTGACGTTGTTTCTCTTTGGGTTGCTGTGATAGGAGCAGTATAGTAGAGAGGTCCTGACTAGATTCTGGAGCCAGAATATCTGGGTTTGAGCCCTAGCTCACAGCAGCTGTGTGACCTTGGTCATGACTTAATGTCTTAGCACCTTGGTTGTCTCATCTATAAGAGGGAGATAATAGTAGTACTGGGTTCTTTGTAGAGTGGGTCAATAGGCAGACATTCGAAGAATTCTTGAGTGTTCAATAATGCAAGCTATTGCCAGAGGGGGACAGAAACTCCAGTGCCTACAGGGTCTAGACAGAGCACATAAGTGAGTCATGTATGAAAAATGAAGCTCTTTTGGTCTGCCTTCCATTTTACCACATTGTATTAAAAACAAGAAGATAACAGTTTTTAACTATGAAGGAAAAAAAGACCATTGCAAGCACAATAAATGTGAATGACCTTGACCTGTTGGAGAACATTGGAGAGTGGTGAGGACCATGGAAAGAGGATTTGAAAGATTGAACTCAGATCCAGCTGATTGCTGCCCAAAGAAGCTGGAAAACTAGATGAGCATGTGAATTTTCCCAATATTTAAGTGTTGGCATCTAATGCACTTTTTGAAAAACTTCTGTGTGACTTACGCATTTTATACCTTCAGGCTGTATTTGGCCTGTAAGTTGCCAGTTTGAGACTCCTGAAATTCTGCTAAGTAGTGGATTATAAATTCTAGCCCAAGGGAGTTACCGCTGGTTCCCAGGCTCTTTCTGTGGCACCTGGCTTTAGTGTCACAAATTTACTGACCTCTCTAACTCTCTTGGATTGAAAGGAGGAAGCGATGTGACTCTCACCCCTACGCTGCCCATTGCGAAGGCTGGTAGATATAGATCATCAGGAGGCTGCAGTAGGGGGGTCGGTCAGAGAAGGTAACACCCATTCCTTGTTCCTGTCCCTTGTGTGCATGGTAACTGCTTTGCCTCAGTTGGAAATTCCAGCCTCTCCCTCAATTGCTCTCTGCTGGCTGATAATGGAGGCCCTCCAAGTCTTCCACCTGACTTTTGAAATGTCTTCTTACCACGCATTCAGTTTAATTGCTCCCTCCTGTGCAAACACTGTTCCTACTGCTCGTTAGAGTCGAGAATACAACAAGTCTTAGGGTTTTTCCTGGCTCTCACTTGCTGGTGATAAATGCTGGCGCTTTGGGGGCTGCTTTTTGAACCAGCCTAAGGCAACAATTGATCATTCAGGCCTAAGGAAAGGAGGCAAGCACTCAGAGAATTGCTTCTTAATAAAGCAGTTTATGGTCAGGGGAGGCGAGGGAGGGATGCCAACTCTAGTTGACCTCTTGGGGATGTCCTCTCACCAGGATAAAGAGCAGCGTGAAAGGAGAGACTGCAGGGGACCGGAGCACAGCATTTAGAGCCAGCCAAAGGGCTGCCTCGAAGCAGCCCGGTTGATTCTGTATTAACTGGCTAGAGTAGCTGGTCAAATAGAATAAAATAGGGAAATTCTGACAATGCTGTTGCTCTCCGGATTGCAGGCTTTCCTTTTTTCACAAACTTCCAGTTGGATTTGTAGAAACAGATCTTACGCCGTCATTTCTTCATCCCATATTACCTTATATGTACTCTCGATTCCCCTCACTTGCCCTACAGTTTCTTTGCCTCTGCATGTTGCCTTTTCTATCTGGGTTATCCATCTCTCATCTCAACCTGCGCAAATCCTGGGCTCATTTCAAATTCTGCCTCTACCAAGAAGCCTTTCTGGATTTCCCCAATGCATTGGGACCTCCAAGCCTCTAGGAAGGAAAGGAAGTTTTTTGTTTTTACCCATACCTCATCCTTCCATCCTGTAGCCCATCCTCAGGAAAAGGCATAAATCTGGCCAAATTCTAGGAGATTTATTGGGCAACTTTTGCTGAGGGTAGAGTCATTTTGCTTCCACATGTATGAGTCTCGATGGGCCTGTCTCTCCACGTTGCCCTTTACTCCCACACGAAGAGAAGTGCATGGAATTGCGGCTGCTCTCCTGGAGATGACCCCCCTGGCTTTCCGGGGACCCTTTCTCTTTTGTCTTGGGCCTTTCCTTGCATGAGCTAAGACTGTGGATCTGAGGCAGTAAGTCTGTAGGGTACAATTTGGGAGTAGTGGGGGGGGTGGTCCTTAGACCTCAGTCTCAGCCATGTGTTCCAGTCCCACTTACCAGAGTTTCCTTGCAGCATGGGTAGGTTTCCAAGATCACTAAACAGCATGGGGCGGGGAGGTTTATGTTTGCTGATGGCCCTGTATCTCTCTCTCCCCCAGGGGCTCTATGCACGTGGTAGTTATGCTCCATAATATCTTCTTAATACCAACAAAGCCCTCACATTGTTTTAAACACCACCCACCTTTGAAGGGGCAGAAAATCGACCTGGCGAAGAGAGTAGTAGTTGAGTTAGACTCTCCAGATTCAAGTCCAGGCTCTGCCACTCTGCAGAGGTGTGATTTCAAGACAGTTATCTAACCGAGGCTGGGTATAATGCTAGTCTCTTAGGATTGTCTGGGAAATGAATCAAAATAATATCTCCAAAATGCTGAGAGTGGTGGCTGGAGCATAGTAAACATTCAGAAAATGTGAGTTGTATCATCCTATTAGTCTTCCCCTGCCTCCTGTTCTCCCCTCCTCAGCCTCCTCAGCCTCCTCAGCCTCCTCCCCTCCTCCCCTAAGCATATCACTTGTAATACCATCACCGTCCTCGGCAGTGAGCCTCGTCCTATTACACTTGGTATATTCCTTATTCTGGCCACGTTTTCAGCTCTGCCCCAAGGCCATTGGCTTGGTCACAAAAGGGCTCTGAAGTTTACTAGAAGTAGAGCAACCAAAGAACAGCCTGCTGATGAAAATGTGCCATGAACAATCTTGTCACAAGTTTTAGAGCTAGAATGCAGCTTAGAGGTCGTCGGGTCTGAATTCTTCTATTTATAGATGAGGACATTAAGGCCCAGAATAGAGAAGAACCCCCCCCCCCCACCCCGTAGGAGAATGAGCCCTGCAGCTCAATTGTTGGGGCGCATTGCCGGGGGCCCATTACCCTTGCGTGCAACCTTAGAGAGCATGTAACCCATTTCATCCGCCAGAGTCTCTCTGGGGGATTTAAAAATTAAAGGTGGTGGTTACCTTTGCATCCAGGATGAGAGGCAGTGTGTTCATCTAAATGTCTCTCCAAATGACTATATTTCCCTTTTAATAGGAACATCGCTATCATGTGTTAATTAGAGACCGAGTTCCTATTGCAAAGGATGCCTCATAAGGTTTTATAAATAAGTTGAGAGGCCAGTGCTCTATGTTTCCCTGCTGAGTAATTAGCTTCACCCATTTATGATGAGAACTACCAGCAGGATTAACATAATGATGTATACAGTGTAGCAAACGGAGCCACAGATCATAATGATCTTTTTGCATTTCTCCCGGTCTGTGTTCTCACCTACGTTCTTGCCCAATTTGCTTGTTAGCCGTGTGACTCCTTGCAGCACTCTCCCATCACAAAAGCACATAATTTGGCCAGTTACAAAACATTTTTTTAAGACTTTAAATTTGCAACTAATTGATACCTGAAAGGATGACTTTAAATTGCTTTTTCATTATGCATTAAGCACCAACAATTTTTTTTTTATATATAAGTTTCATGATGGGCTCTTCCCAAATGCCAGTGTCTCTGCAATTCTTAGATCATTATTTACTGATCGGGGTTTATCTCACAATCAGTAATTAAAGCACCACTGAAGGTCCTTTTAAAAATCAATTGACATCGAGCTAATATGGAACATCTCACCGAAAGTAATAAAGAACATAAAGTTCTTAAGCACAGGAGATATTAAACATTGATGGAGACACTAAAGATGCTAAAAAAAAGCCACATTTAAGTCCTTGGTACAACCCCCCTGCCCCCTGTACTCAACCAGCAGTCTCCCAGCCAGCAGAAGACAGACTGTGCCTTTTATGCATAAACATCAGGGGGGTCTTATTGTATGGGATACAATCCTGTGTCCCAAGGTGTTTCTAGTACAGCGGGAGAGATAAGACAGGTCCTAAAATAATGCTCCTGCAAGATATAAAGTGAAAAGAGCCTCAGGAAGTTGATTCAAAGTACATTTATATTCAGAGACGGGAGATAAGCATGGAATAGTGGTAAGGAACGCCGGCTTTAGGAGCAACCACATTAGGGATCAAATCTTGCCTGGCCCATATACCTGTTTTGAGAGAACCAAATTGTCTAACACATCAGAGTTTCTTTACTAGAAAAGAATTACACTGGTTTGATGGATGAAATTAGCCAAGTGTCTGGCGCCTCACACGTTGGAAGGCTGAGGGAGGTGGTGTTTACACTGATACTTAGAAAATTAGAAAATGTGGATACGCCAAAATGATGTATAAGTGGAAGCAATAGAAACACCAGTTCAGGCAACCATGGCGTTGCAAGGAGAATGTTAGAAACAGAGGGTTTGTCAAGAGAATATTTAAAGATAAGACTAAAAAAATAACTTAGGACCAGACGATAAAGACATTCTGAGTAATAAAGCAGTTTCCATATCTCTGCCTGAATGCAGCCAAAAAATACCACGGTTTTGTCATGGTTGAGAATGTGGGCTCAGTACACAGTCTGCCTAGGTCTCCGTTCTGGCTTTATTATGAGCTTAGCTTAAGTTCTCTGTGCCTCCATGGCCTCATCCATAAAATGAAACGAGTACTGGTACCATTGATTTCCATGGTTATTCTGTCTATTCTGTCTGTGTTCCCAATAATGAACCTTTTGAGTAGGATGGAGAAAAATCTTCTCGTTTCTGCTGACCCTCTATCATCCTTCTGGTAATAATGGGCTAGGTCCTTCAGGCCACATCTCTCACCAGAGGACAACTAAAAATACTGGACAAAATATACTTTAAATTCTCCTTAAAAGCCTTGTAAAGCTGAGATATAGTGAGGAATTACCAGACCAAGATCCAGGAAATGGCGGGATCTTAGAATAGTAAGAAAATGCTATAAATCCATTTTACATTGAGAGCATTCAGCCATCCAGAAGAGACAGGAGAGCTAAAGAAAAGGAGCTTGTGTAGGACACCTCCAGAGGCAGGCAAGTGGAAACTCCGGGCCAGCACAGGTGGACAGTCTGGTAAACACTGTTTGCACATGAGCCTAGGCGAGGGCGAGTCAGACTGAACTATTCTCCACCTACCCTCGTGGGCTGGTGATGCTCACTGCTTTGGGTGAGCAGGTTCAGGATGGGCCTGAGCAGGAAGATAACCCACCTCTGGCAGGTAGGATATTATGTTCCGGTCCTCTAGTGAAGTTGCAGTCCAGTTTTACATTATAAATATGACTCCAAACCCCCATAAACCTTGTATTTAAAGTGGTTTAACTTTATCAGTCTCCAGGTTCCAGACAAAAGGATGTGAACATTGTCTCTGGAGGAATGTTCCTTCATTCTGGGTCCTAAGAAATCCATGCAAACAATTTTCCAAAGCCAATAATCAGCCCGCAGCCCCAGATAACCAAATACCCCAAACAACAAGCCACCAAGTGTGGCAACCAGCAGATACAATAGCGGTAGAGACTGACGCCCCGTGACTTCAGGTAGGAAAATTATCAGATACAGATAATAAAACACTAGGCTCAGTGTAGTTAAAGAAAAGAAGACATGCTGTAAAGTCTCTAAAAAGAGTAAGAAACTATAGTGTTATTTTAGATTTTTAAAAATTAAATAAATAAAAGCTAAAAATAGAAACTTTATCTGAAAGTTAAAAACCCATTGGATGGGATTGACAGCAGATTAGATGCAGCAGAAGAGAGACTTAATGAAAGATGGATGAGAAGGAATTATCCAGAATGCAGCAGAGAGACAAAATGATAGAAAATATAGAAGATTGCTAAGAGGTAGGGAGCACAGAGGGAGAAGCCTCAGGACACTCCCTGCTGGTAGCAGAGCCGGGGGGAAGAGGGGTGAGCACTGCTCAGGGGAGGGTAAAGGTCCTGTTCTCACGACTGCAGGTGGAGCAGTATGTGCAGTGAGCAGGAGGTGGAGGGACTAGGCATCATTTCGCAAAACTCGGGTCCATTGGGGTGCGGGGCCCTCATCCAGCCACGGCAAAGAGGGCAGCCCTGTCCACCAGTTCCATTTGGGGCTTTAGCACAGATCCAAGTATTTACCTGCTCCCTCGGGACGCTGGAAGGCCAAAAGCTCTTTCTTTTGTGAAGCTGAAAGGTGTACCCACGACTCTTGTCAAGGGACGGCAGGCATTTTAGATCTCATATGTACAAGTACTCTGCAGTTCTCCCCAAGCCTTAAAAACCACGCACATTTGTAACTCAAATAGCACTCGTACTTAAATTCAAAGCACTTGTACTTAAATTCATATGCAGCATCTTGCCTATAATTCGAGGACTACAGGACCAGTCTGGTGACCCAGGGCAGGAAGCCCCTTTACAAAGCAGCATTTATTTGGAGGATCTGAGTTCCATACATGAGGAACTTCCTCCCATCCTTCCACCGATATAATAAAAAGGGAGAGTTAGAGAAACAACATGTGCCAAATAGTTACGACGCACCAAGTGCTGTGCCAAATATTCTACATAAATTATCTACAAAGCTTAAAACATTTATCTGAGGAAGAACTATTATCCTATCTTCCCAGAGAAGTTAAGACACTTGTCCAAGTTTCAATAGTTAACAGGCGATGGAACTGAGATTTAATGGAAGTGTGTCTTTTTAAAATGGTTAAATTCTTTCCTCAGTACCTGTTTTCAATAAGAAGTTATTCAGGGCGGTGATACTGTTGATTCTGCACCATTAAGACAAAAACAAAAAGATAACACTTATCTAGAGAGAGATAATCTTCCTTGAAGAAGAAAATGAAACTAGTCGTAGGTGATGATGATTCCGAATATTAAATCATTATTCATTTTTTAAAATATATTAGATGTACTTTCTCCCTCAGGAAGTATTTTAGCACAGTACACCGAGCTGATGTGTTCATTATGGTTTCAAACGGACTATATTTTTAAATTCACATGAATTTTCATTTCTTCTTCATTAGGATGTTGAGACATCTCAGCAGTCGGACAGAATTCAAGACCATAGCTATTTTATGTGTGTATTTGTTGCATAATTGCTGGCTAATGAGCTTTATGAGAAGAAAACCAGACGAATGAAAGCAACTCTATCTGTTTCCTTCTGGACAGCTGATGCATTTAAGAGCCTGTTTCCTTAGAGAAATTGTTTGGCCCTGCACATTTATTTTTATTTTTGTTGCCATTATTATTCAAAACACCTCCCGCTTCTCTATGGGAAACTGTTTCATGTTCTGAAAGTGCCTCATGATACCCCTGGGGAATTGTAAGGCATAATCACTCTCATTTTTCAGATAAAGAAGCACGGATCGGGTTCCTAGGTTTCCTGGATCGGACGGCCACTTTCACAGAAAATCTCGAATCTGGGGGCCCTTCTGGGTTCCACTGCTCTATTTGGGGATTGTGGGAAATCCACAGCTCAACCTTGGATGTCATTTCCCCATTAGTAAAGAGCAGGGATGGATTTGGGAAAACTCCGAGCTGTGTAGCAATTCCCATGCCCCACCCCTGTGTTCAGTTAGACCAGGGGAAGCACAGGATACTAGACTATCCCTACTATCAGAAACCCTTCAAAATATGCACATTTTCAAATCTTCCCCTGCCTGCCCCCAGGCTAACTGTCACAGACTTTTCAGGAACGAGGCTTCTAGAATCTACAGTTTTACAAAAGCATCTGGGTGGCTCTGATACTCAGCAAGGAAGGTCTGGGAAGCATGAGGTGGTTCCCAGCTCATCTGAGGCATGAAGACCCTCTTCAGTGTCTCTGGTTTCGGTAAACAGAGTGGCTTGGATGTGAATGCTAGTTCTGCCCCTCAGTGACTCGGTGACCCTAGACAAATTACCTAATATCTCTGTTTCACGGGAGTTGTCAATAGGGTGAAAAGATTAGTGGTCTAAGGTGAAAGACCTTAAAACAAAACAACTGAGCAGAATAAGGGTGCAGTTAATAGTTTCTGCTGATAGAGGCGGTGGTGCGGGTGGCAGGGGTAATCTTCGCTCTCTGACGGTTAATGCCATTTGTATGCATTTGTTAGAAAATTCTTGCTTCTACTGAGCAAACTACTCCTCTGACTTCAATTTCCAGCGCCAGCGTTAGGCATGCCCTTCTTGACGACTGACCCCTTGGACTCCTTACTCCGTGTGAGAGGCTTGTGCAAGTATTTAAGGTCCCCTCTGCCTCCACTCCACTTGCCTTTCTCTAGATCTGCTCCTTCAGCACCTCCCCGTATGAATGACCTGGTCCTGGGTCTGCAGAGGGAGGGTGTAGAAGGGCCTCCTCATCGGTGTGTTACGTGCCCGTCTCCATGAAGGGATAGCTCTGCCCCATGGTTGACCATGGTCCACACACTACTGTACATACATCTAGGGCCGAGACATTATGTCCACTGCACCAGCGCTTCTCACGCTTAAAGATGCACGTAAGTCACCTGCGGATCTGGTCAGAATGAAGATCCTGATTCAGGAATCTAGGGTGAGGCCCCATATTCTTTCTTTTTAACAGGCTCCCGGGGGGATGCGATGCTGCTGGTTCTGAGCTACACTTTGGGGAACTACACTATCACACGTTCTGTATACCTAGATTTTTTAAAATATATGGGTTATTTTTATTGATTTGATTTTATTTTTTTAATATATCTTTATTGATTTCAGAGAGAGGAAAGGAGAGGGAGAGAGAGATAGAAGCATCAATGATGAGAGAGTCATTGATCGAGCCCGCAGCCCGGGCATGTGCCCTGACCGGGAATCGAACCCTGATCGCCTGGATCCCAGGTCGACGCTCAACCGCTGAGCCACACCCAGCTGGGCTATTTTTATTGATTTTAGAGAGAGGGGAAGGGAGAGGAAGAGGGAGATAGAAACATCCATGAGAGACAAACATTGATCGGCTGCCTCCTGCGCGCCTCCTGCTGGGGATCGAGCCCACAGCCCAGGCATGTGCCCTGACCGGGAATCGAACCGGCGACCTTTCAGTACACAGGATGATGCCCAACCAACTGAGCCACACCGGCGAGGGCGTGATGCCCCCTTCTTTATAGGGAGCTTCCTCAGAGGTCATTTCTACTTCTGACCCAGATCCAAAAGGCAAACAGAAGCAATTCACACTCGACCAGCAAAAGTGTTTTCCCTGAGATTCTTCAGAGGCCTCAGTCAAAGGAAAATCCGATAATGCACCTAGAAAATTGGCTGCTGCTGCACTGTTATTCTACAGGCAGTGGATTGTCTGACCCCAGCTTGAGCTCGGCGCACGCCCTGACACCGGGAGCTAATTGGCCGTGTAATTGTTACCGTGCTGCTAACGCACAAGCTGTTCTTATTCACATACGCTCCTAAACCTTCTCCAAATTCTTCTTGCTTTAATTCGCCTCAATAATATCCTGCAGTACAGGATAATTGCACATTGTGTAGAGAAGGATTTTCTTTGATCTTCTCTAAATTTAGACTCCACTAATTTCACTTACAGTCCCCTTCGGGTAAGTGATGGGACCAGGTAGCCAGGAACACCCAGTGAGATGCCCTATGACATTTCATTTACGGTCCTCTTTAGTATCAACCAACACTTAGGGCTCTCTCTCCAGGTCCCCCGCTGAAGGGACGAACTCTTTGTCTTTGCCTGGAAGCCCCCCTGTTGCAGTTCCCCGGCCATTCTAATTATTTCTGCTGTCATCGGATAAAGCTGGCGGCGTCACTCAGGATCAAAGGAAGAATAAATGGCGATAAGATCGTTGACGCCGAGTGTCTGGAGGGATGTCGGGGGGATGGGGAATGAGACTTACCCCGGATGGTTTAAGAATTTGAAGTAGCAGCTGTGTAAATTGTTGAAAAGTGGACTTGAACTCAGTAAAAGGTGGGGGTTATATATTAAATAGAGATATCCAGCTATGAAATGGTTGCCTCAGAACAGAACAAGCTCCCCTTATGGGAGTCTTTGAACCTGTTAAACTGTGAGCTAAGGATCCCTCGGTTACAGGCTTACATCAGGGTGACCCTGGGTGGGTCATGTTTCTCACCTCTGGGAAAAATTAGTTTACATAAAGCACAAAATATTTTACATACCTATAAAAACATACAAAGTATCACTTTGCATGTTAAATGTTATAATCACATTAATAAATGAGGGTGTAGAAAAGATCAGGGAAGGCTCCCTGGAGGAGGCAATGATTGAGCTGCATTGTAGCCTGTAAGTAGGCATTAGAAGCAGCAGGGACACACTGAGCTAAGAATGGTGATGATGACAATGACAATGCTGGCATTTATTGAGTAACTATTATATCCAAGGAATTATGCTAAGAATATGCATGATCTGATTTGACTTCATTTTAAATATGAAGGTACTGAGATTCAGAAAGCTTAAGTAACTTCCATAGTTGTATATCCAATAATTGGTAGAGCTGGGATTCAACCCTGGAACCTGTGTTTTTCATATTGGGAAGCTGCTTGAGATAGCTACATTTAGACGGATTCTTAGAAATGTGTCTGTCTTCAGTGCATGAAGGTTAAGTTTCCATTCATAAATTTGTTGGGGAAAGGATTCTAGGATGGGGCAGCAGAGAGATTAAAGAGGCAGGCCCAGAGGTGGTTGGCGATTCTGGGAAAACTCAGATACAAGGGAACCTCATAATGAACCACAAGGTGAGGGTTCCCACAACAATTATACTCCGAAAAATTGACTAGACAAGAAGATGAGACTCTGGACAAAGAAAGTTCCCACAAAAAACAGGTTCATTGACATCAAGTTAACTTCAGGGTGGAGACTGGGCTCGTCACAATGGAAACAAACAAGGATAGGTTCATAAATGTGACTTCAGAGATCTCCTGGTCCAAGCTACCCTTTCACCATTCCTCCCTCACTTAGCAGAATAAGGTTTGGCTACAAGGACCAGAAGCCTTCTGAGCTGGCCAAAGCAAAGGATGGTTTGTGGTAAGGTTACAGACAACTCAAGAATCCAGGCACTGGTGATGGAGGTTCTCAGAGCCTTGATTAGGATAAAAATAAAAACGATACAGTTGGAGCCTAGGCAGATAGCTCCATCTCTTAAGGGCTCTCTGCTCTGTGCTCTGTTGAACACTTATCTCTGCCCACTCACCTTGAACAGGGAACCAGAGTCTTTATGCTGATTTCCATACAGAGAGAAGGGAGAGCCCCTATTTTCTGTCTGGGCACTCACACATCCTCATCAGGTTGCAGAGATTTGACAAGGCTCACATTTCTCTGCTTCTGAGTATTTCCAAGGAAACAACGTGCCTTTGTTCTTCAAGCCAGATCATGTGGTGGAGGGGCTCAGCACACAGATATCTGTGGCTGTGTAGCTTGTTGTTTACCTCCTGCAGCAAAGAGACAGAAAGACACAGGCTGAGATGAAAGCCAGTCAAGCAAGCATAGACCGAGACCTGTCATTTGGACCAGATGAGCTCACCTCTGAACCATATCAGTCATCCAGGCTCTTGGCTTGGGCCCATCTACAAATTGGTAGTTACAGAATAGTCACAGTGATGTAAATTACAGCAGAGGGAATATAGTCAATAATACTGTAATAACTATGTATGAGACCAGATGTGTGCTTGAAGTAGCGGGGGGAGGGGGGAAACTGTGTAAAGTAGATGATTATCTATCCACTACGCCGTACACCTGAAACTAATACAGAATAATATTGAATGTAACCTTTAATTGAAAAAATTTAAAAAAATTGTAAAAAGAACCTGTACCTGGATTAGGTAACAGCTCACCTTTCCTTGAGTCGTGTGTGAGATGTATAGCAGCTTGAATGTATGGAGAGTTCTGGAAAGAATCAACAAAGTAGAAGCGAGTTCTGATGCCTAATAAGAGCTACTGACAACACCTACTGAGCCACGTCTAGACCCAGAGGAAAAAAAATGTCTTTGCCCAAAGGAATGATTCAGTTGTAAAAATTTCAGATATTTTAGGAGGCCAGACATGTTTCTGATGAGAAACGTTTTGCTGATGGTTAGACAGTCTGTAGGCAGCATCTCTCCATGTGAGTGACAGCCCTCCCCCTCTTCCCAAGACGCCTGGGCCTCTGCTTACCCCTGTGCCCTATCTCTGAGGTTATTTCTACGGGAGCTGCTTTATGGCACTGCCCGCTGAAGCCGTTTCCTTATAACCAAGGAACTCCAGTCGTGGTTAAAAACCACAGCTTTGGAGTCACCCCTGAACCTGACCCATAGCCCAGCCCCTGTGAACTAGAGCCCTGTCACCTCACCTGTCTGCACCTCATTTTCTCATCAGAGTTTCAATAGCCTCATCTTTAATCTACCTCCAGGGCCGTATGCAGTAAAGTAAAATGTTTCGAAGGCATCTGGCACTGTACTTGGAACATAGCATGTTATCAGAAAATAGTAGTTACGGCAGTGAAAGGTCGAGGTGAGAGACTCGGGACAGCAAAATTTAAAAGGGAAGTTTGGCCCTGGCTTGTGTGGCTCAGTTGGTTGGGCATTGTCTCCTGCACTGAAAGGTTGTGGGTTCAATTACCGGTCAGGGCACGTGCCTGGGTTGTGGCTAGATCCCCAGTAGGGGTTGTGCAGGAGGCCGATCGATGGTTCTTTCTCATCGATGTTTTTATCTCTCTATCCCTCTCCCTTCCTCTCTCTAAAAATTACTAAAAATATATTTTTAAAAAATAAAAGAAAAGCAAAGTTTGGTGACACTTGGGAGAATTGACGAGACTTCTGAGAGCATAGCTCAGCTTTCATTTCTTCAAAGAGATGATGTATTTTTAATAATACTATTTACTTAATTATGCAATTAAAACACCATTGATTATAAGATACCCTGTGGATTTCAATACAAACTTTCAAGAGAAAATAGTTTCAGTACCACATTAAATGTATGCATCAATTTTAAAACGCGCCCCAGTTTCGGAAGCAATAAAAATTTACCAAAACTAATATCTTAGAATTGAGAAAAAAGGTGATTTATTGAGTATGAGGTACGTGTTAAGCTTCACCTTTATTATATCACTTGAGAGTATTTGAAAGCCACTGTGATTCTGCCAGTGTGTCTAAGCCTTACTGGGGTATTTTTGTGGGTTTTGTGTGTTTTTTCTGCTTCTGGTTAACAAAAACACCTGTCATCTCTTTATTTGGAGTTGCATGTTGATAGAATTTTATAGGAATTTATTGTATGATTACTCTGTGCCACACAGTTGCTCTATTATCTCACTTAATTTGGGCACCATACTGTGAGAAATAATTACTAATAATGTTTTGTACAAGATGAATGAAACATGACCAATGCCCCTGGACTAGTGGGTGGCAGAGGTCAGGTTGGAACCCTGCTTTACCTGACTGAGAAGCCTGTTCTGCTCACTGTTTTTGCTAAATCATCTCACTGTACAGTTTCCCTTGCCTTAGAATCAATCAGATTCCTCCCCCTTTCAGCATGGGTAGAGGAAAGCGGGCAGAGCTCAAACAAGCCAGTCCCCCAGCCCCAGAGCTCCCCACCCCAGCCGCCTGCCTAGTTCCTCTGACAGCTCCGCAATTAACATCCGCCCTGAGGAGAGGGCGGGAACCGCAGAGGTGATTTCTGCACCCTTGGCTCGCTCTGGATAAAGTAATTGCCCACATCTAAGCTTTCAGGAACAGAGCATCCCTGGAGAAAGGAGAGTCGGAGGGAAAGATAAAGGGGGAGTTGAGAAGGAGGGGGTCTGGTAAGAAAAGAAACAGTTTATTTATAGTGCATGCTGCTAATTTGGAGCTGTGGCAATATGCTGATATTTCTTCTTCTAACTAGGTTTGTCAAGTTTGTGTTAAGCATCACAAAAATCGAATGATTTCTAGGGTAAGTTGAGGGTGATAAAAGAGGAGTGGAAGAGTCCAGGCATGGCATCCAGGGAGGAGTTTGTGTATCTATACTGTTTGGAAAATTAGTCGGTCTTGGGGTTTCCAGTGAGAGGAGAAAAGAATGACAGGTGGGCTCTGGTCTTAGAGAACATGCAGGGGAAACCGTGTAGTGACCAGTTATGATGTCTGCTCTGGGCAAGGCACCAGAGTTGAACTTGTATTAGCTACCTACCAGGATGGATTTTTAAATAACAACTAATGTCCTTGCACCCCTAATCTAATCTAACGTAGCCTGACCTAACCAAGGCTAGTTTATTAAGACAAGAGCTCGTGATTGAACGTGAATACGTGCTTGAAAATGGAGAGAGTTGTTCTAGCAACTGGAAAACCCAACTGGTGGTCTGAATTTCTTAAAAGGGCGTCAACTTCCCCAAATTGCTTGAGAGTAAAAAGGGTGGGAGAAAAAGGTTATTTTTTTCCTTGCGATGTTAGATTCCTAAAGATATGAAAGGCATCTACGTTGCAATCCCGACTTCCCCAAAGTACCCCAGGCACTCAGCCAGGTTTGGAGACAATGATGGCAATTTGCAGAATGCGCTAATTAAATTAATAGTAGATGAATGTATCAAGTGTGTTAATTGGATTCTGCTTCATGAAATCCTGGCTGTTAATTGGTTAGAACTTTGAAGAGGAGCACTAGAGATTTTTCATCCTAGCAGAGAAAAACAGCTTAATGTGAACAATTGGGAGCAGGTTTAAAAATACATAATACAAATCAACCCGAAAGGATTTCTGCGGGAGCTGATAGAATTAGATCTTAAAGACAAAGTGAATTTTTCTTGGACACATTCATCAGTTTTCAGCTCTGACTGCTCTCCCCTTAGAAATAGCCGGGTCTTTTATGAGCCAGAAATATGACTTAGAGGAAATCTATTTCTTCTTTTCGTGGTAGAACCTTTCAAATGAACCAGAAACAGAATGGCAATATGTAGAATACAGAACAGGGGAGCTGCTTTGCTTGGCAGAGGGAGTTCACAGCATCCTGCCCAGTAGACACTCTCTCACCCCATAGGCCCCTTTTGCAGAATATTTGAAATCCCCCCACTCTCTCATGTAAAAGAGAAATCAATCGCTATTCCGGTGGGCTTAGTGACTTACTCAAGGTGACACATTTAAATAGCAACTAGCTCAAAGACCCTGCATGGGCATCTGACCGCCAAATGAAGGTGGAACTCGTGGCCGTATGGTTACATTTTAATATTCTTACCCTAATGTGTTGTCTTTATTTAGAAGGTCAGTGAAGTTTCTCTTTTCCCTTTAGATTTTGTTTTCGTGACTCCATTTATTTTGGAATCTAATGTTCGAATAATCTCAGAGTCAAAAACATTTGTGTTTGTAAATTTTAATACACTACTTTTACTAGATTGTTTGTTTGTATGTGAATTTGTTCTTCTAGATTACAGGCTCCTAGAAGGTAGAGCCTCAGTGCTTAGCATATCGAAGCTACGTAATGAGCATGTGTTTAACACAACTGAATGTGTAATGATAATCTGGAACATATATTTATAGAAACTCTTTGTAAAAAAAGAAGCTTATAAAATCGTCCCACCTCAGCATCCTGGTCCCAATATTTCATGGCATTTGAACACCAAAAGCACTTACTGACTAAACCCCTAATTTGGTTCATTTTATATGACTGCTCTTTCCAAATAGCCTTTTTTTCTGAATATATCTCACTTTATAAGTTAATTTGTAGACATCTCTTCTTGTATTATCATATTATGCTTTTATATGTATTCCATCATATTATGAGAGGCATTAAAAATATTTAACCACTGATATATAACACAGGCCCTAACCAATAAGAATGGATACTAGCAACAAAAAAATCACTCCGGCCCCATCTGTGCCTATTAATCCCCCATGCTCAACAAATCTCTCCATCCCCCCACTTCAATTCAGGCAAACATTAATAAAAGTAGCTCTCTTACTGAAGGTTTTGCAGCAAGGATAAATGAGGATTTTACACTAACCAAATTTTACTTTCCAAATGCACATCCCACTCCCATGCATTCATCCAGCCGACGTTTACTGGACACCTACAGTGCACTAGAATGCCTCTTCTTCCCGGTATCTCTCTTCTCAGCTGTGTCCCTGGGTCTCTCCCTCCCCCTCTCATCCTTCCCCAGGGCAGCCCTGGGCCCCAGGCTCCTCCCAGAGGCTCCTCCCAGCTCTGGTCTCCTTGTTTTCTAATGGGGAGAAATTCAACTCTGCCAAGGCCCAGCCATAGCCACCACTGAAACCTGCTTCAATATGAGGATGTTTGCAGAAAGATGATTCATGCTCATCAAATAAATACCTCTCAGGTATTAGGAGCTTGTTGCCTTAGAAACTGCAAGGGGAAAAATAATTATTTTTGTCAGAAGATAGCAACTTTTAAGGTTTCTCTTAGCATCTATACAGTGATGTGCATATAAAAAGCTCTGATAATATACACTGAATGAAGATTCATAGAACTAAGTTAACTCAGTAATCTTCTTTCCCATTCTTAAAATATAGGCTAAAACCCACAGTGTTTGATGCTGATATTTTGCTGAATGAAGGACATTCATTCAACCATCAAATCATTAGTTTTTGATAGCATGCTTTTTTAGGCTAAGAGACTGAGGACCAAAGGGCCATGAAGGGCTATAAGATGAAGCACTTACTGTCCAGTAGAGGAGATGGACAGTGGGATGGGGCGGCTAGAACTATGAGAGGGGAATGGGGGAGAGCGCTGAAGGCAAGGAAGGTGGGCTGGGGACAGCCAGGGAAAGCTCCACAGAGGAAAGAATGCCTGCAATGAGTTTGAAAGGTGAGCAGGAATTACCCAAATGAAATGGAAGCTGGCATGTGCCAGCGGTTGAATTGAATTGCTTATAGACAACAAGAGCATAGAGGCCCCAAGGCACGCAGGGTCTCAGTAGAGTGTGAACAGGGGCACGATATGGGGGCTGGGAGGGCTGAGGGTGCAGAGGTGGCACCTTCTGTTTTGTTTTGTTTGTTTGATGTTTGTTGTTTTTGTTTTGATAAAATTTCAAACTCACAGAGAGGTTGTCAGAATGGCACAAAGCACTGTAATTTCTGTGTTGCCCCACTGAGCTTCCTACCTCTTCCCTCTTTTCTCTCCCCCCTTTCCCTCCCCCTCCCCCACCCTCTTCCTGTAATTTTGGTTTTGGACCATTTAAAAATGAATTGCAGATATGTTGCTTTCTGAACGCATCACACACTGAAGTGTGTATTTCCTAAGGACAAGAACATTCTCTCACCGATAACCACAGTACAATTACTGAAATCAGGAAATTTAACATTGGCGTAATGCTAGCATTTAATCCACACTTTGTACTCATATTTTACCACTGACCCAACAATATCCAGGGCACCCACTGCATTCAGTTGTCAGGTATCTATAGTCTCCTTTAATTCAGAACGGTTCCTCGGCTTTGCTTGACATTTTTGGAAAACAGGAACTAGTTATTTTGTAGAATGTCTCTCACTTTGGGTTTGTCTGCTGGTTTTTGTGATTGGATTTTGTATTTTCTTGGCAGGAATATTACACAAGTGATACTGTGTCCTCACAGCATCACATCCAGAGGCATAAGACGTCCTTTTGTTGGTAATTTTAACTGTGATCACTTGGTTGAGGTGGAGTCAGTCGGGTGTGCCCATTGCAAGGCTACTAGTTTTACCTATTGTAAAAATACAATAAGATAATATTCTAATAAGTGATTTATGCAAGGCTATGTCAGCATCCATTTTTTCTTGTAAAACTTTTACCTGCTGATTTTAGCATTCCTTGATAACTTTTTTGGCCTGAGTCAATTATCAGTGTGATAGTTAAAATGCTGAACTTCCCCAATTTTATCTTTTCTCCTGGATGTATTGGTTGGCATTCCATTACAAAAAGGGCTTTCCCTTCCCCTCCTTTAGTTATTTGTTTATTTATTATCAGTGTGGAATCATGGTTCTCAATTCAGGCCATTGGTTATAATACGTTAGTGCCATTATTAATTTTGAGGCTCAAGTTAGCCAGCAGAGAGTCCCTTCAAGCTGTCTCCCGTGGCCTTTTGATGTCATTGGCTTTCAGCCCCTACTTCTTTGGGGAACTAGGTATTCTGAGCTCATCTTACCTTTTCACTATCCCAGCCGTGGAGCCAGTTCTTTCTGACTCTTCCGCTTGGGCGGGTGTTTATTTCGGGTCTGGAGTTTGGTCTGTGGGACACCCTATAGGCTGTCTGGTAACTTGAAAGGCTTTCGAGTAGGCAAGCGACACACTCACGTTTGTGTTTGAAATCTGTGACGTTGCCCCAGAGCCGAGGCAGGGTTGGAAGCTGTGCAGCTCTCCAGGCTGAGGCCAGAAAGCCGGTGGCTCTAACCGTGGCTGCATGTGGAGTCGCGTGGAGATCTCTGACAGTTCTCCATGCCCAGCAGGCCTCCCCGATCTAGTCATCACAGTCTCCGAGACTGGGATGGAAGGCTCAGTATGCAAAATAAAAACTGTCAGAAACCGCACAGCCGCTCATATCATCCCAGGATGCATCTAAGGTGGAGGATCCACGTGTTAGGAGGCACTCGCAGTATCTGGGAATGAGATGATGCAGGCCTGCAAACAATAGCTGTATCTTAGTGCAAAAGGTACGGGCCTTGGCGTCAGATCTTTGGGTTCGGGACTTACTTCCACTGCTCGAATGTCCATGTGACCACTTGGGTCCCACACTCATTCATAAAAAGGGATGCATTTGTTTGTTTTGCATTTTTCATATGATTCTTGCGAAGGTCGAATAGAACAGTAGATGGGGGTCTGTTTCTTCATATGCAAATGTTTTAAATTTTGTAAAGCATGGTATAATTATGTCATTGATTGCATAAATTAATTAGAAGAGTAGAATATGTTTTCTCACCTTTCATCACATCTTTTATTCTGCTGCCAGATTCATTTCTTCTTTCCACCAGTACTAATTAGGCATAGGCACCAGGCACTGAGAATGCAACAGTGAGGGGAAGGGAAAAGAAGATTCCGGAACTCATGCCACAGCTCAGCGGAGCGAGATGGACATTAATTCAGTGGAAACAGATGCAAGCGTACAGTGTGCTACGTCCTGAAATAAAAGATGTACATGAAAGCAAATGTGAGGAAGTGATAATTAGTCAGGAATGATGAGGAATGGGTTGCTTGAAGGGCTAGGAGATGTGGATTAACCTAAGAGATGACAAATATTAAAAATTAACCATGGAAGTAGGTTTGTGTTTCCATAAAGTTGGGTTCTCCACACATCTTCATTTGTTTGGGGCAGCCCTGGTTTATGCCATTTAGGAGAGCATTTATCTAGTTTCTTCTTTTTTAAATTTTTCTCAGCTTTAGTGAGGTATAATTGAAGTACAATAAATTGCAAATATTTAAAGTGTTCAATATGATGAGTTTTGATGCATGTGTATACTTGTGGCACTATCACCAGGACCAAGATGGTGAATATAGCCCTTTTCCCAGAGGTTTTCTTTTGGCACTTTTCAACCTAGTCCTTCCTGCCCATCACCCACTCTCACCCTGTCCCAAGGCAACCATTGGTCCACTGTGTCACGACAGATTTGTTTGCATTTTCAATAAATGTATGTAATAGAATCATATAATATATACTCTTAGTGAGCTGAGGAGTGTATTTATCCAATCTTTGTCGACGAGCATGTGGGTTGTTTCCAATTTTGAGCTATAACAAAATAAGCTGTTATGAACATTTGTGTGCAAGTCTTTGGGGGAAAAAATGTTTTCACTTTTTCTAGGTAAACATGTAGGAATAGAATGATTATGTTTTGCAGTAGTGTGTGTTTAAGAAAATGCCAAACTTTCCTAAAGTGGCTGTACTATTTTACAATCCAACCTATAATGTGTGAGGGTTCCCATTCTTCCATATCTTTGCCAACACTTGATATGGTTGGTTAGTTGTTTGTGTGTTTTAACTGTAGCTCTTCTAGTGGGGGTGTAGTGATATCTATATTGTGGTTCTAATTTGCATGTCCTCAGTGACAAATGATGTTAAGCATCTTTTCATGTAGTTATTTGCCATCTCTGCATCTTCACTGGTGAAGTGTTTGCTTAAATGTTGACCAATATTTCATTTTTAAGTGGATCTATATCTATTTCTCCAATATAGAAGTTTTTTGCTGGTTACATTTTGCAAATATTTTTTCCCAGTCTGTAGATTGTCTTTTGAAGAACAAAGTCTTTAAATTTAATAAAGTTTAATTTATTGATTTCTTTTATACTTTTGTCATTCATGTCTTGTTTAAGACATTCTTTTACACCTAAGGCCACCAAGATGTTGACCTATATTTTATTCTAGAAGTTTTCTAGTATTGCCATTTATTTGTAGGTCTATGATCAATATTGAGTTAGTTTTTATATACAGTGTGAGGTATGGATTGAGTTTTTTGTTTTAGTTTTTTTTTTTTATGTATAACCATCCAAATGTTATGACAACATTTATTGAAAGTATTATACTTTTTCTATTGAGTTGCCTTGGCACCTTTGTTGGAAAGTCCAAAATACGTGTGTGGGTCTTTTTCTGTATTCAACAGTCAGTAGTTATTTTATGAAGACTTTGCCCAAGACAATGATTCAACATTGGTAGCTGCAGAAGGTATATTTGTGTATTTACAAAGCCTCTGTGAAATATGACTTTTCATTTAAATATCTGGCTCTCAAACTTGCATGTGCATTAGACTGTTCTGGAGGCTTTATTAAAACATAGATGTGATGGAAGGAGAGCTGACTTTGGGTAGTGAACACACACTACAATATACAGATGATGTATTATAGAATTGTACACCTGAAACCTACATAATTTTGTGGACCAATGTCACTCCAGTAAATTTAATATAAAAGAAAAAAAAACCCACAGATGGCTGAGATCCAACTCCAAAGTTTCTGCTTCAGTAGGGCTGGGTTTGGGGTCAATGAATTTGCAATTTAACAAATTTTTAATAAAAAATCAAATGAATATTCTTCTAAATTTAATTTTATTCATTCTCATTTCTAAATTTTTCTGTGGATATACAGCAAGTGAAACAATAACTGATAATATATGGCCTCTATTAGCAAAAAAAAAAAAGGCTTTGCAAGCAGCTAATGATGCCTGTTTTACGCTATTATCATCAGTTGCTTCTAATATAAAATCAATACATTCTAATCATGATTCAATTTGTTATCTAATCCATGGAATCAGAATAAAAGTTTTAAGCTATATCTGCCACTGGTGAAATGTGACATTATTTTGATTGTTGATGTAAATTCAATTTAAAATTCATCACTTAGGATAATTTTTGTAGTGACAATAAAAATGCACATTTTGCTAGGACATCACATTATATTCTTACTAAATTAAGTTATATTTAGGGAGCTGAAATGTACTTGGAGTTATTTGTGAAACAGTCACATTTATAATTGCCTCCAAAAAATGTGCAGTTTTCATCAATCAAAATAGACGCAGCATTTGTCAAAATTCAAAACATTTTTGCACATGCAGAGTTAGAAGAATTAAAGCACAACATTTGTTTGACAAAGGTGATGTTGAATATACTTTTTAAAAAGTCTTTAATGTGGTCATGCTCATTTTTCTCTCCGCCACCCAAGTTCAGTTCCATTTCAGGTATATTTCAGTTTCCATTAAAGTTGGCTTGTGTCTTACAGTATTATTGATCTTTCATTGGAAAACAAATCCTAAATTTTTGTGTTTTCTTCAAAATCTGTAGGAAACCTTTATTTAAACATTCAGATAGTGGAACACAAAGCATGTCAGCTTTTTTTTTTTTTTTTTACAACTTCCATAAGGTTGAATCTGGGTTTGTCTTCTGGCCTGACTATTACCTAAAATAAAACACTTTGGGGAAATACTAGTAATTTTTGACAGGATTTTTCCAACATTAATGCTAGTGTTATTACAGCTACCACGTAACTCTTATCACTAAAGAAGTTTTTTCGGGTTTTGGTTATGTTTTGTTTGTTTTTAGGCCTTGTATGAAAATTATTTTATTGTAGTATGATTTGCATACACCACCATTCCCGCTCGTTGGTGTACACTTCTATTCATGTTGATAAGCTAGTGCAGCCATGCAGTCACCCCCACAAGCAAGGTATGTGATGATTCATCATAATCTCCTGTGCCCTTTATAGTTAATCCCTCCCCGACCCCCACTTTTGTCTCTAGAATCTTGCCTTTCCCAGAATGAAATATAAATGGAATCGTATAGTAGTAGCCTCTGAGTCTGGATTTTTTCACTTAGTGTAATGCATTTGAGATCCGTCCATGTTATCGTGTGTGTCGTAGGAGTATTACTCCACGGTACGGATGTACCACTCTTATTTTATCCATTAGAAATTCAGGGGACATTTGGGTTGTAGTCAGTGTTTTGCAATTATGAATAAAGTTCTTATAAATATTCACATGCAGGCTTTTATGTGGCCTTTTTATTTCTCTTGGATGATAGCTAGGAGTGGGATCACTGGATCGATTATTAAGTGTGTGTTTATTTAGCCAGATGAGAAACTACCATCCTGTTTTCTGACATGGCTGAGCCAGCACATCAGCTGGTATAAAGGTCTAAGTGAACTGCAACTACTGAAACAAAACTGGCAAACCGATAGCGGAAACTTTTCCTCTAAACAAGGGGATGCAGACGAATTAAATGATTGAGCTCAAATGTAATTCCAGATTCAAACCTGAGAATCTAAAATTGTGATTTGATTTTGGTTTGTGAGAAAAGCGTTTTAATGGAGCTCCTGTATTGAACTGGGTGGAGTTTTATTCCCCCCGGAACAAATAAAATTGAGAAGAGACATGAGTTTGCTTTATAAGCTTAAGGGTATCAAATCAATCACAGAAATGAGTTATTGAAAAGATCTTATGCTGTAAAATTATTTGATGAAGAAATAAACTCTAAATCGAAGCTAAAAGAGTACGAAAAGATTTGGGTACAAGAGACCATTTTCTATTTAGCAGAATGGAAACAGCTTCTGCCACATCTGGAGAGTTTTCAAAAACATTTTTTAAAATATGCTTTATAGAGAAGAGTCAATTGGCGTTGTCAAAAATTTCAAATTTGTTAAACACAAAATGCAACTTTGAAGAAGCTAACGGATAATTTTATGAAAAAAAATAACAAAGCCAAATTATTGGGAAAACTGCATTTCTCAGAAAAAATACCAGCGACACATTTTTAAAGACAAATATGGCTAAGAAACTGATTCAAGTACTTGATTAAAGCTAATTCAGCTCATTTTATTTTTCATGCTTAAGTAATCAATATTTAGTTTTAACTTTTTTGCTTAAGTATACAAACATATGTTGTTTTCATATTTTTAAAGAAATACTTTTATTTTTGGAAATAGTTTTGAAATAGAACCCTAAGTATGGTAAAAACAATTTAAAGGTAGATAATCATTTCAATATTATCTAAATTATCATTTTTAGCATCACCTTTAACTATCAACCTTTTTCTGGCTTGAATCATGTCTCCATAGTCATCCAGCTTGAAGGGAAAACAATTTTGACTAAATAGAAAGGTGTTCAAAGGGTAAGAGGCAGAAACAAACATAGGACATTTTGAATTGGAGACAAGACTGGTGAGGATTTTGCTGGCTACACGGTGTCAGATAAATTACACTCTCTTGGCTCTCTTTCCTGAGAGATTGAAATGTGCACCTCCTTATAGCCAGGATGTTCTTTTTAGCAGGGGAGAGTCCGCAAAGACGTGCCTCTTCCATAACATCCAGCTATTCATTTAGAACAAATACATGCTGCCGTTTAATAACTGAATTAGCATTCGTAGGAATAGGCTTCAGCTCTGAACTGGGTTTAAGTAGACCCTATTGTATTGCCTCTCTCCTATTCTGTTTCAGTTAACGCATGTTAATTATGTCAGAGATGCAGTAGATCAAAAAGAGGTAAAAATTCCCCATAATGTGACTCCTCTGAGGGCAGTTTACAACATTTAATCTTGGCTGATATCTTTTTTTTTAATTGCCTCTGCCTAAGAGGAGATTCTCCAGGTAGGTTCCTTACCTGCAAAGCAGATATTCCAACAGGACCTACGTGATCAAACATGAAAGCCCTTTAATTATTTTTATGGGTAAAAGTCATATGTTATAAAAACTATATATATGTGTGTATACACACAGAGAGACATATATGTGACATTTACACGTCTAAAATTTACTGGTAGACTACTAAGGTTTTATTAAGGATCATTACTGTGTAGTCTTTTTTCTCCTCGACTACTAAGACCATCACTTTTGCAGCTGACTGAGCTCTCTCCATAGTCTTCAAAGCACAGACTCCACACATCCATTGAGAACACTGAAAACCTCTCACGCTCCCTGCACATACCAGACTGTTGGAATTTCTCACATTTTCAGCTAAGACAGTTGATGAGCTGGCCGTAGTTTTCAGTGGCCGCTCTATTAGTTTAGACTCTGCTTCTCCAGAATACATTGTGCTTCAATATGAGCCAATATCACACCATTTGGACAAACTTGATTCTAATTATTTCTTATCACCAGATTTTGTCTCCACACATCCCTCAGGCTAGTAGTGAATGAAGTGAAACAAAGGACTTTCCTCATCTAGGGAAACTGTGGCGAAACTAAAATAAAAATGAGCCCCTGCCCTTAAGGTACATTATGCAGTAACTCGGCCCTGTCTGAGTTTAGATGGCTGGCAGGAAAACGTTTCCGGAATAGACTTGATTGGCCACAAAGAAGCAAAGCGAAGTTGCATTTGCTCGTTTCTCCCTTTGAATACATAAAGCACTTAAATTGTGCTGCTCTAGGAACTGAAAAAAATAAATAAATAAGGCATTTATTTCCCAGATGCTCAATCTAGCTGGGGAAATAAGCCCTAATGTAGAAAGCAGTTAAGTAACTGCATTAGGCAGCATATGCTTTAAGCATCCAAGAAATATGCCAGAAATACATTTACAAAGGCTCGTAGAAAGGTTAATGTCGGTAGAGCAGACTTCAAAAAAGCTTTGTCGATGAGCAGAGAATTGGGATAGATTTTAAAGATGGGTAGTACTTGAAAAGACCAAAAAAAAAAAATGAAAAGGAGATCTAGCATTTACAGTCATAACCTAAGGTTCTCAGCTTTTCATCCTAACATATATCTAACAAACACTTTAGACCTACTATGTGTGGCCTACTATGTTCTCAGGACAAAAAGAGTTCCCCTTGACTATAGGTAGAGAGAATGAGGTACATGTAGCACTACATTTTGTTAGTTAGCATGGAAAACATATTTATATCTTAGGGACTTCCTCAGAGTTTGTAAACTTCTTGAGACCAGGCATCGTTCTCACCCACCTCCACACCTTCTGCCTCGGAAACATTTATGACATATTCAACACAGTGCCTTGTCCCTGGTACTCAGAAGTATGCTGTAAATCTCTGCCGGCATGAAGCCGTGGGCAACTTGACTCTGAATTTCCCTTGGTTCATACCATCTCATCTTACTTAGATCACGGTTTAGATTAGGAATTTAGGCAGAATGGAGTTTCTGGCTACATCTCGACCATTTGCCAAGCTCACAAACTGCCTATCAATTCCATTTCTTATTTTTCTGGAACCCACGTTATTGTTAACTCTTTCCTTCAGATCCAATGTACTGACTATCTAAACGATTTATTTGATAATTCATCGTATGCTGCTGTGTGAAATTAGCATCAAAACAGAATGCAAAGGTCTTCAGATCTGAGATCAATCGCTACCTCTTTCTGACATTGGCAGTCTCTTCTCTGGACCTCATGTGTTAACTTTTAAGATCTTGCCTGGTTTTACCACTCTCTAAGATTATTTTTCAAGGATTTGGAAACATATACTTCCTGCTTTGAAAGCATTTCCGTTGCAATTTCTTTATGTCTTGCCCTAGGAATTTATGAAACACTCAGCAGCTGTTCTCATTCCCTGAAAAATGGAGTGAGTAGGTTTGGCAGCTGTTTCCATGTGGCTCTGTGATAAGTGGGCTTGCACTGCTCTGTATAAATGGAATGTATTAATCACTCCTCATTCAAGTATTTACATTTTATAAGCAGATTGAGAGGTTTAGAAGAAGGAAAGAAGTTCAACTTGTGTGTAGACACCCAAAGATAATTGAATTGTCATTCCAACGATTGTACAACATCACAAAAAGTCATTTTAAGATGCCCTATTAAAATATTTGTGGATAAGGTAAGCTTAAAGTTTAGTCTTGAAGGTTCAGTGTGTAAGAAACTCAGGGCTGGGGTGGGCAGAGGGCAGATGGGTAAGAGGGGATGGGTAGGGGAGAGAGGATAGTATAATATCCAGATATCTACAAGTCTGCATGAACAATGAGGCATCTGACTGCAAATGAAAGAACAGGAGCAATGGGTGTACAGTAGAGGAGATAAACATAAAGAACTTCCTAAAGTCAGCCCAAAGATGGAACTCACCAAGTTCCTCATCACTTGGGGTAAAGTGGGGGTATCTCAGCATTGAGAGCCGCTTATTGGACATCTTTCAATTTCAAATGAAAACAAGTCAAGACTCTATGTAAAGCAGATAGGGAATTTAGTGTTTCAAGTGGTGGAATAGTACAGTTCCAGAGGGACCCAGGGGCTCCGGTAATAGCATTAGGACCTCATGTCCTTCCATTTCTTGACTCTGTTGTCTTCTATGGTAGCTCCATTTGTCAGCACCATTGTCCCAAGCAAGTCCTGATCTCTTATACTGGCAAGATGGCTTCTGGAAGATTCTGATTTGCATGCTATGTGATCAGTTTAGAGGAAATAAGAACCCCTCTCTGCCAAGTACTCATGTGGAAGTCTCAGGATTGGCTCAGAGTTGAAGAAGTTTGGGTCCCGTGACCTTCAACATGGCTTGATTCTCAGGTCTGGATAAGCTTCCCCACCTCCACCCCCACCCCAGAAGTGTCTTCCCCGCTATCTCAGCAGATAGTATCTAATGTGTGAAGGGTGTTACCCAAAATAAAATCAGTGCTCTGGTGGCATAAGGAGAAATGGAAGATTGGAAGCAAAAGCAACAAGTTTCCATCATAGTACTTGAGTCCTAGAGAAGTGATACAATTCGATCAACAATTTTCAGTAAAGTTTTAGCAGGGGATCAATATTGCCAACAAAATAATTGACAGAATGCATGTAACAAAAGGGATGCTTTTCTGGTTGAAGCATCAAGAGTGCCCAGAGATCTAACAAATTAAACATTTTTTTACCCCAATTTTTATCTCTCTCTAAGAGCCTGAAGATAACACTTCGGAATCTACTGAGCAAGGTGAATAGTTAGGCCCCATAGAATCTGGAGTCTGTGACTATTATTTTATATTTATTTTAATCCTTGGGTCTAATGGGACATTAACCCAGCTTAATCAATATGTGTTGGGCTGAATTTACTAAGATGAATTGAATCGAGGTGGGGGAAATGCATCTAAATTTTGTATGTTTACATTTTCCAAAGCACTTTTACTTTTCATTTGTTTTCATGACATCCCTGTGAGCTAGGCAGTGTGTTATTTTTACTTTTTAAATCTTTGCATAGCCAATGAAGAAGAATAACATAATGAACCACTTTGTACTCACCAGCCCATACTTATCAGGTTTTAATTCCATATCTGCTCCAGTTCTCTCTCTTTTTTATGAAGAAAACATTACAGTTAAAATCCCCTCTATTCTATTTGTGTTCAAGTCCCTTCCCCTCTGCCCAGGAGTGAACATTATTAGGAATTTGAGTGTTTGCAATTTCTGGGAATGTCTTATCATTATTTTTCTGCTCCACATTTATATATCCATAAAGTATATCATTTTTGTTTTGCATTTTATATAAAAATTAAACTATAATAAATAAATCATATGCTGCTTGACCTAAATGATTTTAAAACTTGTACTGATACATATAGATACAGCTTGTTTTCATTGTTGCAAGGGATTGAAATGATCAGTTTAAACCATCTGATATAATCATTGGCACATCAGTGTGTTTAGGTATTTTTTCCTGGGTTTTTGTTTTCAGTGAACATTGACCATTAATCAGTAGACCTGACAAATATGAAAGCCATCTCACTGTGAAAAGCTAGATTTAATCTGCAGAATACATGCACAGGACCATAGCTCTACAACAGCTCTTCCTGCCCTAGGATCTCTGGGTAAGCTCCAAGGATTCCAGCAACAACCTAAATCGACTTGTGTTTGTATTGGAATTTTTCTGAGAACTATATTTATTTATCTTTGGAATCTCAAAGAGAACTGTGACCTGCAAAATTTAAGAACACTGCCTTAGATATTTTATAAAACATTTATAAATCATTCCCAACTTGCCGAATTAAACCAAACTTTTAGCAGATGGGATAGGGTTATATTTTAGTTCTTTCCTCAGCAGTCTACAAAAATTATATATATATTTTTTATTATTTCTTCTATGTCTCAAAGCAGGGGGTGAAATTTGGTAAAATAATAGTCATGAAATCGGATCAACCCATTCATTTCACATATTTTTACTTCACAAAACTTTTAAAGCCAGAAGCCTAACCTTTTGTTCTTTTGTGATGGGCATTATCTGAAAAAATGTCATTGCTTCTAAGTCAACTGAGTTCAACACATTTAGAATCAACGCAACACACTCTTTAAGCACTTCGGGGAGACCATGCTTCCCAGGGTGGGTCACCTAAGGTGACGGATGTACTCTCTGCCTTTCCCAGCCCCATTCTACTGAAACTGCCGGTGAGAGAAGCCTGGATTTTGAGCTCACACCATAGTCCCAGTACATCTGTGCCTGGGGCTAGTGACCCTCCAAGCCACAGCTCCTGTCCAGCTACCATATAAACTTCTTGTTTCCCAATGAGCTTGGAGAACTACTCTAAATCTCGTTACCCTACATTTGATGCCCTACATTTAATACGCTATATTTTTCTTAACAGCCCTACCCCTTTCTTCTCAGCTACTGCAGAAAGTTTAATACCAGAAACAAGATAACAACGGAGGTAGCAGTAACAACCAGCATTTATTGAGTGCTGGCTCTGAGTCAGGTATCATGCTCAGCGCTTTATTTGTGTGTCTGTTTATTTATTAATCCATTTATGTATTCAACTATTATTTGTTGAATATGTACCATCTTCGCTGCCAGGAAGAATCAGTGCTGTCTATAGACTTTCCTTGACATCATGGAGTTTAGAGTCTAAAGGGACTATGAATCACGCACCAGCTATCAAATGCGAACTTGAAGTTGTGATAAGAGCTACAAAGGAGAGGTGTGTGGTTCTACAGGAACATGCAAGGAGGAAAAAGGAATGAGTTTCCTTAAGAGGCAATAGTGGGCATTGACATAGGAAGGCTCAGCAGGCATCAGCTGGGCAAAGAGGAGAGGAAGAGACCTCCAGACAGAAGAAACATCATATGTCAACGTTTCCTAGATGATGGGAAGGACCGTAGCGATTATAAGTAACTAAAATCCTGACAAGAGTCCTGGGTTCTAGGCATTATTATCTTCATTGTACTGTTGAACTGAGCCTAGGCGAGCTTAGGTGACTTAGGTGAAGTCACTCTGTTGGGAGGTAGCAGGACCAAATCAAAGTCATGTCTAGCCTCAAAAGGTGTGCACTAAAAGCTATACCACTGCTTTTCCTCGCACATACACAGAAAAGCACCAGACCCAGGTGCTTCCCAGGGGAACTATGTCGAAGATGTAAAAGATTGCATAATCTCAGGGCATGCTTACTTTAGACAATAGAAAAATCATCAAATTGTTTTTATATAAGACAACTCATGGCCAAGCTTGTTTTACACGTGTACCCCCATATTAGGTCATTTTTAATCAAACCCTATCACGTCATCCCATCTACAAACATACCTACATGTATCTCTAAAACATCGACTCTTTTGAGGAATGTCACTACTACCTTATTATTATCACATCTAAATGGATATAAGCAATAATTACTAAGATAGTCAACTTTTCTCATTTGACTGTCCCAAAAGCTGTCCCTGTGTCTCTCCTTTTTCTGTTTTTCACAAATACATGAAACTAAGGTCTCTACATTTTCATTGATTGCTAGGTCTCTTAAATTTCTTAATCGATAGGTTCTCCATCTCTTACGTTTTTTTCTAATTTATTTGTTGAAGAAAGAATTTTCATAAAGTCTTTATAAAGTTTCCTATATTCTGCTGATTTTGCATTTTTCCCACCTGTATTTTTCTTGATTTGTGAATGTCTGTATTTTTGGAAGAATCTTCATAAGTGGAATGTATAGATCCATTGGGCGGCACATAATAGTGAGTTTATTTGTTTACTGTGCATCGGATTGAAAATGGTTGCTGGAATTTCCACTCATTGACTATCTGAAGTTACTGTTCATATAGGAATGGCAAGATAAATGCTCGATTCATTTTTCATTTTATTTACCAGTTTTCAAACTGGTAAGCTCTGTTTTTTTCTTATCATATGCTAAAGTTAATGAATACCTTTTCCTTGCATGCTGTTGTTTGGTTTTATCATGAATTTATACATTTATTAGATATGTTTATAAATTTATTAGATATGCTTAAAGCCATTGCAATTATTATTCTTCCTTGTGATTTCATGCTATCTTTTTTATTAAGGGGGGGGCTTGTAAATCTGTATTTAAATTTGCTTATTTACACCTAGAGAAACTGTGGGAGGATACGTGAGACTAAACACAGTGACTCCACAGGGGTAAGGCAGGTGGGGCTGGGGAGATGAGTAATAGGATCAAAAGAGGACTTTTACTCTATGACTCTTTATACTTAAATTTTTCTGAACCTTGTGAATATATTACCTGCTCAAAAAGTCGAATTTAAAAATCTGGGAAAATTCTGTTTTCCAATATGTTTCATGAGTTATATATTTCATATTTTCTAATAAAACTGATTTTGCCTAGTATGATATTTTTATAATTAATTTTTAGATATTATGCTTATTGAATAATATCCCATAATACCCCTAGTTGGACCTATTCAAATTGGCTTTTTCATGTTTTTGACGTGACACTCACAGTAATGGATAACTTCTTTTATTTCTGATATGACAAGAAATTCTAGGGTCCTCTTATGCGTTTCTTATCTCAAACCTAAAATCAACCTTTTCTCAAAAAACACCCTGGTTCCTTTTAGTTAGGAAATTATATTGGAGACCACAATGTGGACCCTAGGGGTGCTCATTGCTACTAGGTTAATGTATCATTTATAGGTCTTTCAGGGGACAGAGCTAGGAAATGAGCATAAAGAAAAAAGAAAACATGCTTCTTGACTATAAATGATTATTTCCAATTCAAATTTAGGATTACATAACTTTAACGTCTTTGATTTTATATTTCTACCGCATTTCTCTTATGCTGAAATTCTTGACTCCTGATGATGTTCTTTGCTCTATCCTATAATTCATTTGTAATTATATCAGAAGTGCATTACCATAGTATTTCCACTAGCAGGATGATAATTAAAAGCTGCCGAGACTTCTTCGCGGTTTCCTTTGTTGTTAGGATATGTCTCGAAAGGATGTACTGCCAGATCGCTGCGCTTCAAATACACTTGAGGTAATTCCTCTCGGTGTGATTATGTGCACTTGACATGCACTTGAATTCATTCGTCTCCTTTTGCTCTTGATTTTGGAAATTAAAAAAGATACATCGTATTTTGTAATTATGTAAAATACGTACAGGGCACGTATAAACAGGTGGGACAGACATAAGAAAGAAGTAGTGTCCTTTCCTGACGGTTAAAATGTGTGTGAGGGCCATGACTGCGATGGGGCAGTGGGCCTGTGGGTGGGAGGTCCCTGAACCTGAGCCAGCTTGGTGCTCTCAGAGCAGCAGTCCCGATGTTCTAGATGCATGGCTGTGACGTCAGAATTGTTTTCCCGCCTGGCCAGTGTGGGTCAGCGGTTGAGCATCGACCTAGGATCCAGGAGATCGCGGTTCAATTCCCGGTCAGGGCACATGCCCGGGTTGCCGGCTCGATCTTGAGCAGGGCCGTGCAGGGGGCAGCCGATCAATGACTCTCATCATTGATGTTTCTGTCTCTCCCTCACCCTTCCTCTCTCTGAAATCAATAAAATACATATGTATTTTTAAATTGTTTTCCCTACTGGAACCAGTACTTCCTGTGTCGGTCAGGATTCATTTCATTACTGGAAACAGAAACTTAGTTGCCATGTGAAGAAAAGCAAAAACTAAACACAAAAACAAAAAGCTAAAAAATAAATCCCCAAACGGAAAAAAGAACATTCATTACATTTTAAATTTGCTTCTTTCCTGCTGTGTTTGTAGATTTGGGGCATAAACCAAGGCCCTGCTTGGATTCCTAGGAGTGCTCTTCCTGATACACCCCTCCAGCCCCTTCCCGCCCCCTCGGCCTCGCCCCCCATGGGCTCCATCTCTCCCGCGGAGCAGAGCAAGCGCGGCGGGCCTTCTGAGCGAGGCAGACCTTTGTTCACGCTCCGGCTTCATCCCTAAACTGCTGATCTCTAGAAAATGTGTATAGCCTCTGCCTCAGTCCCCTTATCTGCAAAATGCATATAATCTCTTTGCCTGTTTTTTTTTGTTTGTTTGTTTTTGTGTGTTTTTTTAATCTATAAAATAAGGATCCTACTTTAGAAAAATCCTGTGAAGATTAAATTAGATAATTTATGAAAGTACCTAATACAGTGCCTGGCACATACTCAGGTTACACTTAACATTGGTTTTTGCTGCAGACACCGTTGTTTCTGTGATTAAATTGGTATGAAGTAAACTTTTTGTTCTCAAGCCTTTGTCATATCCTTCCTTGAGAACTGCAGAGACTTTGTGCCCTGTGGTGTTTCATTCCCTTCTGCTCGTCAACCAAGACTTGGTTAAAGATAGCTTTCTAAACTTAGACTTCTTAGAAGAGAAAAAAAGGAGAAGACATCTGAGCCTTTTCTTAATCTGGGTTAGCTTGGTTCTCTCTTTTGAGTTCTTAGCACAGGACTAGTCTTCCCTCCTGCCCCAGGAAGGAGCTGTGTGGATTTCAAAGTAAGTGATGCAATGACACGGAGAAGCACGATGGACTCTGAGCCCCTGGTCCTAGCATTGGCCATCGCACGCCCTTAGTGATCTTGGGAAGTTGACTTCCCTCCTCTGTGCCCAAGTCTGTCTTTGTAAAGTTAGGTCGCTCAGAAAGACCTCAATTTCCATTCCCATTTGAAAGTGTATGGTTCTATATTTATTTAAGCTCCTTGATATATTTCATGTAATCAGTCCTATGGTCACACTTCTCTTGCCCAATGCATTGGTGTCCTTCCCTCCTTAAATGATGTTCCCTATGGGGTCCATAGGTTTTCCTTCGTTCCTCTTGACTGCCCATAAGCCTGGACTTAATTTTCATGGAAAATAGCTGTAGCTCTTATTAGTCTGAGTTGTCTTGTACAAGAATACACTTCTCCGTATCCTAATTACATAGATTTTATTATCTTGTCATTGCTCTCAGTTCAAGTAATATCTGTCCTGTTGTAAGTCACCCTAACTGCGTTAATGTTGTTACTATGAGACTCTAAGTTATAAATATTTTTCCTGTGTCTCAATTCTTTTATAGCCATTTGGGGTAAATAATACCTCTCCTTATGAGAAAAAAGGGAGTTGTAGGTATAAAAATTAAAGAGGTGACATAATTTTTAGATGCTGTTCTCAGTTATTAGTATTAACTCTAGGGGGTAATTATTAAATAAGTATCTGGCACCGAGATTAAAAAATCGTCTAAAATCCAGTATCTGGTCTTGTTCAAAGGTTCTGGTTTGGGTTGCTGCTGTCACCTGAGTGGTAACCAACACGCTGCTCCTCAGAGGAAGGAGCTGTTTCACTGTATGGAATAGCTTGCAGGACTCCACTCTTGCAGCCTTCTTGGCAACAGGGATATGTTATCGGCCAGGCATTTTGGAGAGATTCAAACTGGCTTTTCAAATGTTCTCAGGAGTCCTGGGATGGACAAAGGGAGCACTGTATGAAAGCCCAACCCTCCGCAAAACAAAAAAGTACTGTACACGGAGATTATCTAACAGTGTTATTTGCTCAGCTTGGTCCTATTGGTATTTTTGTTAGTGATTTGAGCAGGACACGCTGACTACATTTTCCGATGACACTGAACACTTTACTGAAATGTGACTAAGGTTACAGGCTTTGGAGAAACACAGACCTGGGTTGGAAGCCAAACCTTCCACTCACTATCATTGTGATCTGCTGGCAGAATTGAGACCAAAGATTGAAATCTGTAGACAGATGGGCTTTAACTCATGAGGAGGAGGAATTTTCTATTTTTCTTTTCAAAAAAGCTTAAATGTTCTTCAGTTGTATGAATGGTGTCTAGAACCAAGTAGGAAATTGTGTAGATCAAGAGCTGTTGTGTATTCAAACCCACCTGTAAATTCTAATTTGAATTTGAATATTTTGCTGTTGTGATCATGGTCGTGGGCCATGGTTGATGGATGGTAATGACAATAATGAATCTACTGCACTTGGTGCTTGTCAGATCAATTCTCTGTACCACTTCTAGTGCTTGAGAACATCACTGAATTTTAATGGAGAGAGAGACACATGTGACCAGGCAGGGGAGGCATTGGTAAGGCACATCCTATGAATAGATAATAAAGGACATGGTGACATTTAATCAGAAGAGAAGACCAACATAGTCTTAGGAGCATATCTATAGTGTCAAGTATATGATCAGAACACCTTTTACAAAAATCCAGAAAATAGAATCAGACTCGCTAGTTGAAGCTCCACCAAAACTTCAGCCCCATATTTTTTTAAAAAATCACAGAGAAACGATTCTGATATTAGGTTGGCCTGGGTTTGAGTCCTAGCTTGGGCCACTTACTGTTATCATATTCATATTACTACACTGCCCTGAGCCTCAGTGATCTCATCTGTAAAGTAGGAATAATATTAGATTCTACATCAGAGGGCACGTGTACAGATTAAAATGAAATAATACCTGCAAATCAATAACACAATGTTCGATACATAGTACATGCTCAATAATTGCTAGATGTGGTTGCTGTTCATGCTAGTGCTATTAATAGTTAGGTCTAGAATATAACAAAAGTTTGGCTGTGTTTAGGGGAGACAAGGTAATTGTCACTGAATATTATTTTTTTTAAAAGGGGGAGAAACACCAGGATTTGAACATAGGACAGGAATGCTCTCAACCCTGTGATTCTAGAAGTACCTCTCTGGCATCATTCTCTAGGTACCTCTTGTACATTTCCACTCCTGTCCAGTTCTTTTCTGGCCTCTTCTATCCTCGGACCCCTATCCCTATGATCTACTTAGGCATCTGCTGGACCAGATTTAGCAGTCTTCCCACCATATAATTATCTGCAACTGTTTCAGCAGTTATGCCTAAATTTTTCATAAACTACTTCATGCTATAATGCCAATGGCTAATCATAGAGCCTTTGATTATAATTTCTTCAGCTCTGTCTCTTATTTACAACTGATTGCCCAGAGCTTATAATAGTAGCAGACACTGAATACAGGATGGATGCATGGGCAGAGAAGCAAACTAATAGGATTTCATATGTGGAAGTATGTATGACAGCAACCATCATTTTAATACAGGGTTGGGCAAAAGTAGATTACTAGTTGTGAGAATGCGAAACAGTTTATTCTTGTATTTATTAATTATTATATTATTTTCCATACCAACAACTGTAAACCTACTTTGCCCCACCCTATATTTCATTCAATGCCTAAATAGTTAACTTTAATACCTCTTCCAGGTGGCTATTTAGCCTCTGCTTGGAAGCCTCCTACAATAAGGAATTCATCACCTCTTCAGGTGTCCCAAGTTCCCCTTGAACAAGCCTATTAGCATGGACTTGCACATTTTTACCATATATCGAACTACTACATTGCATTACTTAGCTAATGAATTAATTTATTGTCCCTTCTAGTGGTGTTTAGGAGACTCCTGGATGCACATTCTTTAAATAAAATAATTTGTATTTTGAGGGCAGAATTTCAGGCACCAGAGCTGGCAAAGAGAAAAAAATGCTAATTTACTGCTTCACAAATACAAGATCCTATTGTTATGTAGGTGTGGGGGCATACAAGATGACAGATGTTTGCAGGATTTTATGTTACAATAAGAAATAAATTTTGTACATCAGTAGGCATGTGGGAGATGAGATATAAACTATGATAGAACTAAATACATGTTGGTCATTCTTCATGAGTGTAAAGATGGTTGTACAAATTACATTTCTTTTAGTTTTAAGAAATGCTGTAGAAGTAAATTATTGTATTTTTAAACTCAATTCTTTTAAGTTAAACGTAAAAAGAACATGAGAATCAATGTATTTGAGTGAACCGTTAAAAAGGGTATTATTATAAGCAGCAATTGAGACTTAAATGTCATTATTTGCTTTCTCCCTGTAAAGCATTTATTTGCCATTCTATGACTGAGCCATTAAATTGGCCACACCTGGAGATAACCAAAGACATTGCTGTATCAAACCTATTGTCAGAGGGCACGTCTGTTTCTTGTGGAAAAAAATAAACAAGAAAAGGCAACCGAAGAGAAATCAAAGAGCCACAATAAATATGCGGGGCGGGTGATAAACTGGTTACCACGGAGAGCTATTGGATTAATTTGCATTCCACTTCCCATTGTGTCCCTAAGTCTTATGATGCCTACTGACAGGTAGAGGCTTCTAGAGAGAAAAGTACTATCTCAGGCCAAAGCTCTAGGTAAATATGTGAATGTGCGATCAGCCCATAATGGTCTCCTTCCTCTGACAGCCACCAATGCCACTCACAGGGGTGAGCCCTCAAAGCCATGTTGATATGGTGTGATCCTGTCCCCCTCTCATGGCCATAACTGCCCAAGCAGACCAGGGTAGACACCTGACTTGCAGTGGACCAGTTGGATTTCCTTACTCAGGTATTTGGCATTTGGATTGTGATATGTCTCCTCTGGCCTGTTTGCTTGACTAGAGGAGGCATATATATACCTTGGAGCCATCAGAAAGGTATGATTGTCCAAGGGCTGTGGGACTAAAATGGGAGAGAGATGCAGGCAGATTATCCCCACACTCCTGAATGCCTTTCCAGTCGGTGGCGGTAGACCTTTCGCCATTCTCGGCTTTTAAGAAATTGCCCACTGTCTCTCTAATACATCTCACTTACTTGCTTGAGATATTTGAAGTCAGTTTCTACAAATTGGAAGCAAACAAACACCATCTTAAAAGGTCTAAAAAAATGATGCCATTGTCTTGGTTTCTCGGTTGTTAGTGATAATGTCTTTCAGAAAGTTCAAACAGGGGCCCTCCTTCAGGAATTCCTCTGCACTAGATGTCGAGGAGAGCGCAGAGAACATAGAAATTGCAATAATATTCTCTTCTTGCTCTCGCATCACTGCTTTTCACCTCAATATCATACCCACATTAGGATTCTCCAGGGAAAGGGAAACTCAGTGGAACTAGATGGTCATGTCTCTTTAAGATTAAAACAATTTCAGGAGGACATTGTATCCCAGTGGTTTCATTTGGGCCTTTACTAAAAGGTAATGTGCCCCTAATAAATGATCGCCCCATTCCTCTTAAGATTTTAGCAGTAATTGCTCTTTTAATTAGATGGCGGCTTCTCCTTAGCCTAGGAGGAATGCGTTGTCTCAATTTTATGTTATTAGTGAAATTAATAATTCATTGATTAATTTTCCATTTTTCTCTGGAATGAGAAAGGAGGCAAGTATGAGATTCCCTGAGTCAGGGAAGCCTGAGAGGATTGAATTTATTATAAAGTTCCTGGCAGGACCACAAGGTTACAGAAACTGAAATGAATCAATGGCTTAGGGTGAAAGGGTAGATTTTGTGGGGACCCCTCACTGTTATTCCACAACGGGCTGTTATTTCAGTTGCCACATCCTCTGCTTTGCCAGGCGCCACTTTGGCTGAGGTCACTCTTCTGTTGCTGAAATTTCGTATGGAAAATAATCACTTAATATGATCCCCCAACACACACACACATACACGTGTGTGTGATTGCTCTTCTCCTTCGCTTTCAGCTGAAAATCCCATGTGTTATTCCAAATGTGAACTTGGAGTGTCTATTAATTTTGGAAATTAAAAATCAAGCCCTGGAATTAGAAGACGTTCCTGTCTTTCAGCAGCCAGCGGAAGACGGTATCATTAAAACTCCACATTAAGGAAACAACTCTATTGAAAGTGGGCCAACGATCTGAGCAGACACCTCGCTGAAGAAGATATACAGATGGCAAATAAGCGTAGGAAAAAATGTTCAACATCATGTCCTTAGGGAACTGCAAATTAAAACAACAACGAGATACCACTAAAAACCTATTAGAATGGCCAGAATCCAAGATAAACACCACCGAATGCCGGCGAGGAAGCGAGCAAGAGGCGCTCCCGTTCATCGCTGGGGGAAGGCAGGCCAGTGCGGCCACTGCGGGAGACAGCCTTGCAGTTTCTTACAAGACGGAGCATGTTCGTGCCATACGATTCTGCAATTGCACTTCTTGGTATTTACCCAAGTGTGCTGAAAACTCATGCCCATGCAAAAACCTGCACACATGTTTATGACGCTTTATTTATAACTGCCAAAATTTCAAATCCACCAAGACGTCCTTCAGGAGGTGAGTGGATAAATAAACTGTGGTGGGTCCAGGCGATAGGATGCTATTCAGCGCCAAGACAGAATGACCTATTCTGCTGTGAAAAGACATGGAAGAAGCTTAAAGGCATATTACTGAGTGAAAGAAAGCAATCTGAAAAGGCTCCCTGCTATATGTTTCTAGCTATATGATATTCTCTAAAGGCAAAACTATAGAGACAGTAAAAAGGTCAGGGGTTAAGGGACAGGGAGGAATGAAGAGGCAGAGCACAGATTTTTAGGGACTAAAACTATTTTATATGATACTACAATGGTAGACACATGTCATTAGGCCTTTATCAAAACCCACAGCATGTACAACACCAAGAGTGAACCCTGTTGTGAACTGTGGACTTTGGGCAGTAATGTGTGAAAGCAGGTTCCTCAAGTGTACGAATGTGCCACTCGGGCGCATGCCGATGGTGGGGAAGGCCGTGCACGTGTGCACCAAGGATACTTGGGAGTTCTCTGCACTTTCCCGCAATCTTGCTGTGAACCTAAAACAGCTCTAGAAAGAGTTGATTAATTAAAAAATTTTGATCCCCAATAGGCACCACAAAAGTCAAGGTAGAAGCTGAATTTTATAGTTTTGGTAAATTTTGTTTTAAAAAAGCAATGCTTTTATTAAGGTTATGTGTGAATAAAATAAAACATCTCTCTCTCTCTCAACCCTTCACAGATGGAAAGACATTTAAGCATAGGAAAGAAAGCCATGAAAATCCAGTAATAAGGGCCTGACAGAAGTTCAGTGGGTTTGGAGCTTAGATTTCAAATTCCAGAGCAGTGAGGGGAAGGCTGGGAGAAGGCAGATAAAGGTCAGGGTCAGGAGAGCCTCGTAAGGAACATTAAGTAGTGCAGACATTAAAAGCTATGCCTTTCAAGACAATCTGTCACCCATATATGATCTATCTGAATGGATTCCACAAGTTAATCCTGGTTGCAATTACAGTTGATATACAATTAAGCTGCTAGCGTTCTGCTAAAATGTGCGGGGAATTACTTTCTCTTCCCTATCTTGCTACTTGTCAAACGTATGTGTACAACCTGGTGCCAACACCTCTTATATGAGGGTGACCCCAAAGGAGAGCCTCCTGTGCTCCCACATTTCAGAACAATTTGCCTGTGAGGGACCCTCATCTGTTCCTCGGGAAGGCCGGCCGGTGCGTGCTCAGTCGCGAGCCTGTGATGTGCAATGTCTGAGACAACTCCCCACCCATCGTCGCTGCCCAAACCGTCTTCTTTTACATGCCCACTCCCATGATTACCCACACTCCCCCATCATCGATAAAACAATACTTCTTTGTTGCTGGTTTTTTTACATTTCATGGGATGGCATTGGTTAATAATAATATGTAGGTTTCAAGTGTGCCATTCTATAAAACCTCGTCTGTATATTGCATTGTGTGCCCGCCGCCCAGAGTCAAAGCTATCGCCATATATTTGGCCCCCTTTACTTTTATATTACCTCTTCCCACCTCCCTTCCCTCTGGCAACCACCATACTGTTGTGTGTGCCTATGAGGCTTTGTCTGTTTATTTGTCTTGTTGGTTCATTTGTTGCTTTTCTGAAGCTTGGCTATAAACGCTCTGAGAAACCGGGAGCTTTCCCACTTGCACGTGTCCTGGCCGTGCCTGTGGCAATCTGTGTCGCAGGCACGCACGGATCTGGAAAACTCCAGAGGCGAGATGGAGCGCAGTAAGTAGGAAAGGAGAGATGAAACATTTCAGAGTTTATCGACATGTAAGTGCCAGCACCTCGCTTAAAGAAAAGAAGAATGGCATTTTTATATATTGTCTCTTACAAAGCTTCGTAACAATGTATCTTTCAAAACAGGAAAGAGCCTTTTGTTATCACTGAAGCTATCTAAGGGATACAAGTCAGACAGGTAGCTGAGTGCTTTGGAAGATTGGGCTAGGAGAACATTCTTTTAAAAGCGAACATGATTCTTGTGCTCATGGGGAAGGTATGAGAGGAAACGAAAGGGGCAGGCTCTGCCTTCCTTGTTCAGAAACCCAGAAACACACGAAGAGCTCGCATCTGATGCCCTCAGCACCGCGAAGGTGTGTCTGGATGCGGGACGCGCTGTTTCCACTCAGGCGGGGATTTTTAAAGATGCCCAGAAACAGCACCGTCCCCTTTCTGATGAGCATCTCTAGAGAGTTAGTCACATTCAGATTCAGCGAACGTTTATTATGGGCAAGCTGTGTACGAAACACAGTATAAAACACTTGCACAAATATTTTGTTTTTATAACAAGCCCGTGAAGCAGGTGTTTAGTCAGCTAATCTTCCTACTTCTCTCCTTTCTTTCTTTCCAACATCCACAGTTCACGGCTTAGGTACCAAGCCCGGGGTACAAAGAATCACCTGGCCTCGTCCTTGCCCTCGGGGGGCTCACGGTGTGGTAGGAGGAGCAGACCCCCTGGTGGTGGCAGAGCGCTTGGGAACAACACACCCTGGCATTTGGGGGAGTGTGCGACAGATTAGGGCGCCCGTGTGACCTGCAGAATGTCTTCTGTCTCCATGGGTTCTTCCTGCTGGTGCTCATTGATTCTTATGCATACGCTTTCCCCAGCCATCTCGATGAATTCTCAGTTTTCAACCCTCCAAATTCTCAGTTTTTCAACTCTCCTCCCTGCTCCCGTCCCTAAAGGAGTTGAGCAGGGGCAGTGGTAATGCGTCTTCTCAAAGAAACATCTGGGTTTGCCCAACCATATGCGGCGCTTCTACAGGTGTTTGCACTTTCAGGTGTGAAAGGCCAGGTGTCAGGGAGTGTGCACGCGGCCGACACGGTGCTCGTCCTCTAGGGGAACCGCAGCCGCCCCTCATTACTTCAAGGCTGGTGATCTCTCTTTCCTCTGCCCTTTCCCGCTACTTATCGTCATTTCTTCCCAACTGGCTCAGATGGTTTGCTCCGCTGAACCATCAGGTAGCTGTTTTTTCCCCCGCTAATTTTATTGAGATATAACAGGTAGGAGGCAGCACTGTATACGTTTAAGGTATGCAGCGTAATGATTTCGCTTCCATAGTGTGTAAAATGATTACCACAGTAAGCTTAGTTCACATTCATCAACAAAAAAATGTTTGTTTGCTTGTGATGAGAGCTCTTTCAACAGCTTTCCCGTGTTGCATACAGTAGTGTTAACTGGAGCCATCGCGTGGTTCGTTACACCCCCATGGCTCATTTATCTTCTAACTTGGAGTCTAGAACTTTTGCCCACCTTCATCTGATTCCCCTCCTACCACCCCTCACCTCTGGCAACCACAAATAAGATGTCTTTTTCTATGAGTTTGGTGTTTTTTATTTTATTTTTTTAATTTTTCAATTACAGTTTATGTTCAGCATTACTCTGTATTAGTTTCAGATGCACAGCAAAGTGGTTAAAAGACCACCTCCTTTTCCAGAGCACCAGCCCCCAGTGTTTCAAGCACACACCTGGCCCCAGACGTAGCTATCGCGACGTTGTTGACCGTATTCCCCACGCTGTAATCTCCGTCTCTGGGATCAACTGCCGATCTGTAATGCTTAATCCCTTCACTTTTTCACCGAGCTCCCCAACCCCTTCCCCTCCGGCAACTGTCAGCCTGTTCTCTATGCCTATGAGTCTGCTTCTATTTTGTTTGTTTATTTTGTACTTTAGATTCCACAGGTAAGTGAAAGCATATGGGATGGGTCTTTCTCTGTCTGACTTATTTCACTTAGCATCATACCCTCTACATCGACCCATGCTGTCACAAAAGGTAAGATTTCATTCTTTTGGGCTGAGTAATATTCCATCGTGTATATATGTCCCACAGCTTTTTGTATCCACCCACCTATCGATGGGCAGTGGGGCTGCGTCCATATCTTGGCTATTGTAAATAATGCTGCATTGAACACATGGGGCACATATTCTTTCAAATTAGTGTTTCAGGTTTTTCTGGATATAGTCCCAGAAATGGACTAGCTGGGTCATGAGGCGGGTCCATTTTCAATTTTTTGAGGAGCCTCCACACTGCTCTCCACAGTGGTTGTACCAACCTGCATTCCCACCGACAGTGAACGGGGTTCCCTTTTCTCCCCACCCTCGCCAGCACTTGTTGTTCGTTGGTTTATTGATAATAGTCTCTCTGATGGGTGCGTGGTGATATCTCATAGTGGTTTTGATTTGCATCTCTCTGATGGTTAGTGATGTTGAGCAACTTTTCATGTTTTTCTCACCCATTTGTACGTCTACTTCAGAATAAAGTCGGTTCAAGCCCTCTGCCCACTTTTCAGCCGGGTTGGTTTGTTGCTGGGGTTTTTTTTCTGTTGAGTCGTGGAGTTCTTTATATATTTTGGATGTTAACCTCTTATTGGATGTATAGTTCGCAAACATTTTCCCCATTTCATATTGTCTTTTCACTTTGTTGGTGGTTTCTTTTGCTGTCCAGAAACGTTTTAGTGTTATGTTATCTCACTTGTTTATTTCTTGTTTTGTTCCTTGTGCTTTAGGTGTCATATCCAAAAGATCATTGCCAAACCCCATGTCAAGGGACTTTTTTCTGTGTTTTCTTCTAGGAATTTTATGGTTTCTGGTCTTACATTTAAGTCTTTAATCATTTTGAGTTCATTTTTATGAGTGATGTCAGGTAGGGGTCTAGTTTCATTCTTTTACATGTGAATATCCAGTTTTCTGAGCACCATTTTTTTGAAGAAATTGTCTTTTCTCCTTCCAGCATTCTTTGTTCCTTGGTCAAATATTAGTTGACCATATATGCATGGGTTTATTTTTGGGTTCCCAATTCTGTTTCGTTGATCCATGTGTCTCTTTTTATGCCAGTGCCATACTGTTTTGATTACTATAGCTTTATAATATAGCTTGATACCAGAGAGTGTGATTCTTCCTGCTTTGTTCTTCTCTTAGAATTTCTTTGGTACCTTGTGCTTCCATAAAAATTTTAGCAGTTGTTGGTTTTTTCAACTTCTGTAAAAGAAAAAAAAAAGCCATTGGAATCTTGATAAGGATTGCATTGAATTCTATAGATGGCTTTCTGTTAGTGTGAACATTGTAACAATATTAATTCTTCCTATCCATGAACACAGGATACCTTTCTCTTTGTTTGTGTCTTCTACTTCTTTCACCTAATGTCTTGTACAGATCTTTTACTTCCTTGGTTAAATTTATTCCTAAGTATTTTATCGTTTTTGATGCTGTTGTAAATGAGGACATTTTCTTTATTTCTTTTCAGATAATTCATTTTTATTTAACTATTAATATCAATGTGAATACCTTATGGTAAAAGTAAGCCAAGTTTATAATGTGTCTCACAAGAGCACACACTTGTACAAAACTGCAATGAGTTTCAAAGACCGCAGAAACCACAATAGTAATGACACCTCCATCCTAACTAGTTTAGTGACTTCTATTCCTAGAGACAAAAAAAAAAAAAAAAAAAAGCCAATCCCAAGGTATAAGGTTAGAAATAAGAGAGAAGAGAAAACAGGCCAGGGGAAAAGTAAGTGAGGAGAATGACAGGCCTGCAGCGCCTATGGTAACTTCAGCCTGTGTTCTGGTCTGCTGGGTCCTGTGAAACAGGGGAGCCTTTTCTGCAGCTTTCCTGGTTAATGGTGAACGTTCCTACACCACGACACCAGAAACAATGTTATCTAGACCGATTCTGCTTTCTTTTCCTGGAGATCTCTGCCCTAACACCAGCCACCAACATCATTCTTACTTCGCCAAACCTACTTCCTTGACTTCCAGGAAAAACAAAAATAAAAAATGAAACAGGACATTTTGGTTAGTGGTAGGGGCTCACGTGCAACTCTGCATGGAACCCCATTTTGGCTCGTTATCATAAATCTCCCCTCCTGAAATAGCTGCGTGGATGGTGCGCCCTTACCTTCTGTTCTTATGTATGTTCTGTGTTTATTCCTTGGCATAGATTAGGAGGCATATGATTGCTGAATGTTTATTGGTGCTTCACACACCCTAGGATCCAGCCTATATTATTCATCTAGATATTTATCTCGTAGGAGAGCGTTAAGCTGGACTTCCTTGAGCAAAGTATGACTGTTCTCCCTCATTTAAACTTTATCCCAGCAAACACAGCTGTAACGTGCACCCTAGGGAATCCTAAATCCTGCAGGCAAGAAGAACCTTCTGGAATTCACTACCCGGCTCAGACCCTTACCGTGCAGGTAGAGCTATTTGAATGACCAGGAAGCCATATAGAATGCCTTTCTCTTGTTTTTTGGACTCGCTCATATTTCTTTCCTAGACCTATATGTAAGAATTATTACCGTGTGCGTTTGGTTATATAATGTAATACGTACCTTACTCTATGGGTGACTTAAAGAACTTCTAAGGGTACGTTTTCTATGTGATTTTTTCATCATTCCTCATTGAGAGCAAAACCTTCTGTGAAACGTAGCTCCTCTGTGTGTCCTGCACCATCCCATCCCCACCTCCTCTCTGGCTCCTGTAGGTGGGATATACACACGCCTGCCACCCAGATCAAATGCTTCCCCGGTTTTCAAGGCCAAGCTCAAAGATCCTTTTTCATGAAGCATTGTTGGTCCCTCCAGCCTAAAGCATCGCCCCTCTCCTGTGGATCCTCCAGCATCTGTGTTGGCATCTAAGTTACAGGTCTCTCATTCTACCTTCCCTCAACCGGTAGCAGGGTGGCATGCCTGGCGTTTCCACTGGACTAGATGGCTGCTTGAGAGCCCTGGGAAATTGGGATCCTCTTTGCTTTCCTTGGGATTTGTAGCACTGGGTTGTGCCTGAATGCATAGTAGTTAAGTTAAAAAATAAATAAACATATATACTTGGAAATGGGGAGATATTGTACCTCTCCTAAGTCAAGCTATTTCCATGGAAATAATCTATGAGGATCAGTCCAGGTACTCCAGGTTGCTTATTTTTCATATAGAAAAATACTGTCTTCGGTGGTTTAGGCTTGAGGTTCTTTTTCTAAACAGCCATCATGTGGCTAATGTCTACAAAATCGACACCAGCCAGTTCTAAATGCTGTGATGATAAACAGAGTGAGTTCCTTCCTATTTCTGAGCCTTAGGGGCTTCAGGTATAAGATGAAGAAAAATACGCTCTGCAGTGTTTTTCTGTAGGGTCCCCTAATGCACCTCCTGTGCCAGTGCTGGTTTCACATGAGAGTGGCCAAGGAGCTTTAATTTTAGAAACAAAACAAGGAACAACAATAAGACAACTCGGACGCCCAGGCACGTTGTCCAGAGATTCTGATTCCAGTGTGCTTGAGGTGGGGGTTGGGATCCACGTGCACCAGAGCACTGACATTTCAATAGCACCCCCAGGTGACTGCAGCGTGACCCCAGGTGACTGCAGTGTGCACGCAGGTTTGGACACCACTGTCCTAAACGAAGACGACGTGAACACACAGTCCAGTCAGGTGTGGGGCGTATTCTGCTGCAGTCCAATGCAAAATCTCAATTTCTGTATCTTAAAAGTGACCTCCGATTGTTTGCTTTATCGAAATAAAATCAATGCTTGTTTTACTCTAAACTTACTTGTTAAATTCTGTGCTCACTGTTGAACACAGTTGTTTTTCCCCAGAATGCTGTGCTTTGTCTCTGTGTAGCTTGGTGTATCCTTCGGCGCACTGCTGGCGTAATACGCTCCAGGCTGAGAAACAGGGCTGGGCAGTCTCTGAGATCATTTCCAATTCAGACACCCATCCAGTAGTGCTTGGAGCTGGGTACATATTGCCCACGTATTGTTTAGGTGTGTGGTTTCCACCCTCTGGACCTCGCATACAAAACAGCACTTTTGTTACCCACGCCTACAGTGGAGTGAGGCACTGAGAAATTCTTTTAATTGGCATCTAATTGATTTTGAGCTGCCGGCAGACAAAGTGGTGTTGGTTTTTATTGCGTTTGGTATCACACTTTGTAGCTCTAACTCTTTAGAAAGGGGCAGCTCTGTAACAGCGTGGGCAGCTAGGATGAAATCCGGGTGCATTCAGTCTCCCCCAGTGCCTTCCACACTGCCCCCCAAGGGTGTCCTGCCCTCCTGGATGGAGCCTCGGAGTCTCGTGACAGAGAAGTAAATGGCTAGGCCACGAAAGATAAAACCAAGACGAAGAAAGAGGGGAGGAGAGATCTAATAAAGTAGGTTAGTGTCACGGACGTCATATGAAAGGGGAAAGCGGAGAAGCCCGCGGACTCGGGAGCGTTGCCTGCGGGCTGCCCCCGAGGGGCTGGGGGAGGCGCAGAGGGCACCGAGACGCTTAATGGAAACGGAGTCTCCTTTTCATGTCTCTTGAGAGACAGACAAAAAAATTAAGATTTAAAAATCAATTTTGACTCTTTGGACTGCATTTCCACGTACGTTACTTGGAGGCATAGACTAAGCCAGGTGATCGATGATTTTCTTAAGGTTTCACAGCCTTTCACACTTCAGGGTATCAAACCGCAAATAAAGTGATACAAGGCCAGTGGGACACAGGTTCGGCGGGCGCAAGAGGATTCGTGGTAGTAGCTCCAGGGCGCCCACAATTTTGAAGGTACGCTCTGGTTATGTGGGGTAGAGTCTTGCCCTGTTCCCTGCTTGTGTCGGGGCCCTGGGCTCACAGGGAGATCAGCAGCTTGCGTGAAGCCAGCACAGTGTCAGCCAAGTGAGCAGAAGCTGCTAGGAGTTCTTGAAAGTAGACACTGTCACACTAACACTCCCGGGGTGGCAACTGCCTACGGTCATTAAGGGCTTCATGGCAGCCACATCTGATGGGCTTGTCAAAACAAAACAGAAGAGCGGAGCAGAGAAATCTGACATTAGGGCCATCTATGGCTGCCAGTCATGGACCCTGCATTTTCTTAAAGAGAATATTTGATTTTCTCTACCAATTGCATATTTTTATTTCCCCCACATATGTTTCACTTTTATACTCCATGGGAGAGACCACTGGTTGAATGTTACCGTCGATGAAGAGCTACCCATTTTTGAAAGCTCAGTGGGAGTACCATCTTTTCCAGGAAGCCTCTGTGACTCACAACAGGCCCCAGGAAAACCTCCCTTTTCTGTGCTCCTGTAGTAATTTCCACTGTGCCTCTTGCCATATAAATAATATACCATCTTAATGATCATGATAACCATATGCCTAAAGCTTCCCTGATACAAACGTGATTCTGCAAAGTACATATAAAAACCTGAAGATTTGAGTACTTGACAAAGATAAACAAAACAGAAGAATCCTAGAGGTTCAAGGAACTAGAACTGGGTGACTTTATTTTTTCTCCCAATTGTTGAAGTAAGGGTCAAAGCCTGGCAGCCTAAAATCAAATTCAGTTTATAAACATGGAATGTTCCGCCAGAATGTTTTGGATTGTGTTCTGTGTTATTGCCTTTAGTCTAGGCATGCTCTCTCCCTGTTGGCTACAGTTCCATCTCTCCCAAATTTGTTAATACCCAACTGTTCAAATATTTATACTTCCCAGTCCCCTGATGTTTTTTGACTTCGACAACCTTCTGAGAGTGTTCACACTTTATAGACCAACACACTGAAGTACTCTTGGTAAAGTACTCAGATTAGTAGTAGCATAAGACTGAGAAGACCTGGGTTCCAGGCTCACGTGCCAATAGCTAGCTGTGGCCCCTTGAACAAGTCATGCTACTTCTCTGAAACACGGTTTTTTCGACTACAGAATGGTAATTCCTGCCCAGTGTGTCTCATAGAGAAAATGAGAAGAATGGTTAAAAACTGTAAAACTGTTGAATAAATATTAGCATTATTATCAGATGATCTCTTAGCCCCCTCCCACTGTAAAGTATTTTGTTTCTATGATTCTAGAAAAATTACTGGTAATTATAACCTCATTTCCTAGCAAAGCCATCAGCCCCACAGCTATGAATATAAATGGATATGCTGCTTAGAGATATGAGGGTAAAAATGTTAGCAATCCTTAACTGGTTTTCTGGTAGAATTATAGTACGTAAAATAAATGCGTTGTGTTGTACGTTGACACCTCGGGAAATTGTGTGATAGAATTTGATGGGAGCCCGCCTGCAAGATTAATTATAAATCCGTTTGGATGTGGACACTGTTATCAGGATTGAAAACTGTCAAAGAATGTAATGGCAAAACTGACAAAGGGTGGCCGTGAGAGGCATCACAGGCTGCGAGGAGATCAAGGTGTCTACAGGGGGCCTTCTGGGATCAGAGTTCAGCCCAATGTCATTACCATCTTCATGAACTACACCAGAATAAGGCTACATGTCTCAGAGTAATTTGTGGAGGGTGCATAGTTGGCAGGGGCTAAAAACAGAGAGATGCAAAATCAGACCAAGGAATCAGACATGCTGCCCTGCAGTTTTAGGCAGACTTCAAAATCCCATTCTTCTGGAGACATGGGCATTTCAGGCTGTGACCTCTGAAATCGCTTTTCTTTCTTTCGTCTTCTGTCTACTGAACCAGAACTGCATTCTGCGTTCTTATAGTCTCTCCGTGAGGCCTTCCTTGATCCCCTCAAAGAGAACCACCCCTCCGTCTCTTGTCTTCCGAAATCCTGTAGCTATTTGGGCTTATAGAAATGAAACCCAATGTTGCTCCTCCCTGAATTTTAAACTCACTCAGGCAGAGGGAACCCGGTTCGTTCTTCGCCAGCCTCACAGTGCCCAGCGTGATGGCACACTCCCAGTACTTTAGAGTTTAGATCTGCTTGTCTTTTCCGTCTCCACTATCCTGTCTCAAACCCTTTCTGTATCTCCCCGGACATAAGGCACCAGCTCCTCACTGCCCCCCACTCTCCTCCGCTCCCCTTCTCTACGCCCCTCCATTCTTTGTTTAAAAGATGCAACAAAAGTGTTCTGGACACGCTCACCTGGCCAAGCCATTCCTCCTCTCTGCAAACTCGAGGCTTCTCTTTTGCTACGGGATTATGTATAAACATCTTAGCCAGGTTCCTGAGACCCGGCTCCACCTATTCCTATCCTGTTTTCCTACCTTATCTCCCACTGTTCATCCTGCCAATTTTCTACTCACCAAAACCACCCTACGTGGGCCTATCTCTTTTCTTTTGATACAGAGATGCCTCTCCTTCAGTCCTAATTCTGCTCCCCAGCCCCCTGTCGAAGCAGTCACCTTGCTTTGCTGCCTTTCTATTACCTTTGGTCCATGCTGACACTTCCCTCTCTCTCACCCCACCCTCCCACATTCACTCTGCAGCCTGCTGTCAGGACTAAGCACCTCCCTCTGACTTTACCCCTGGGAGTATCTTGAATCAGTCTCTTTCTCTACCCCTGTTGCTAACACACAGCAGTCTGCCTCCTGGACTCTACAGTGCATCCTTATTAGGTTGCCTTCTAGCTCCTTTCTTGCTCTGCAGTTCAATCTAATCGAGTCACCCCTATGCTCAAAACCCTGCAAATATTTTTGGTTACTCTGAAATTGAAATACATACCATGACCCACCAGAGCCCTGCAAGGTTGGCCACTATCTCCACAGTTCTATTTCATACCAGGCTATTCAGAGGTACCCATGTTTCCTTGCCCCTCAGAACATTTGACCACATGGTGTCCTCTAACTGCAATATTCCTCCTTTCTCCGCCTTGTTAACCCTAGACCCCCTCCCCAGAGTCTTAATTAAAGCATGATTTCTCCCCAAGAATCTTTCTCGATGCCCCAGAGATGCCCTGCTATATATTTTCTTAGCACCCTGTGCTTCTCTACTGTAAATGTTCACCATGTAATTTGGTCCTTATATGCACAATCATTTGAATGATGCCTAAGTCTCTAACTGAGGCTGCGTCGCTCTATGAGGGCAATACTTTTCTGAGTTTTGTACACTATTGTATTCTCATTACTTGGCACAGTGGGTTCCAATTTTAATATAGCCATATGCTTGCTGAAAGGCTGAGAAAATAATTGGCTTCCAGTCTCTTTGCCCATCTATAAATTAATGCATGGTTGTGTGTTTTAAATGCAAAATGTTAGTAAAGCCCTCAGCAAAATATCTGATACAAAATAAATGTGCATTAATGATATTTTAATTATAATCATGTTTGACAACACTTTCATCAGTTTCTTGGGTGTAGGCCATATCTAGTAAACTATAATAGTGTGTGGTTCCTATGATACTTTGGGCAGAGAAAGCCACCAACAAAGAAATACTGATTTATTAATATTTTTGCAAGTAAAATTATTAATTTTACAGACTCTATTATCCCTGTCACGTGCCCCCATCCCTTCTTCCATCTCACCTGCCACAGTGAATGTTCAAGTGTATAGAAGATGCACTTTTATAAGTACATGCGTGTCTAAAGAAAAGGAGGTCCACATGGTAGGAACAAAGAGAAATTCCCAGAGGTCAAAAAGACCATCGTGTGAGGGGTCTGCCTAATCAGAGCCTTACATTCCCTTGAACATAGTAATAGGTTCAAGAACGGTCCTGAGATAACAGTACAGGTCAATGGAAAACAACAAAACCTTTCTCTGAGATTTATTAGACAATACTCTTGTTTGCCCTATAAGATGTGAAGCCAACAATTTTTAGGGGCTGGAATATATGTAAAAGAACCAAAATAAGAAGGAAAAAAAAGACCTGGTTCCTAGTGACATTAGTTTATCTTAAAATAAACTGTTCCTAAAGCCAGATTTCCCCCAGGACTGTTCACCTATGAGGAAAATAAATTTCCTTTTTAAACAGAAGCTGGTTAGAATGGGTTTCTTTTGTCAGTTGCAATCAAAATAATCCTGAGACTCACGGCTACAAAGAAGAGGTAGAATTTAACCCAGTTGTAAAGATTATCAGGTGTATAATAAAAGAGGAAGAAAGTCCAGCCAAAGGAAACAGCAGGCCCAATGCTGAAGACCTGGAACAACATTGTGTGTTTGGGGAACAGCAGAGTAGAGGATTTTTGTCTTCAATGTAAAGGAGGTTGTTCAGCCTGTGAACGTGTCTGATTCCTGAGATCTAGAATCCCTCATGGTTCCTGCCACGGACCTTGCCCATAGTGGACTTAGCAGATGTTAGTAAATTAATAAGCAAGTAAATTAATGGGAATGTGAAAACAGCAATGCCCAGAGTAAAGAGAAGTTCTAGGGGGAGAAAGGGGAGAAAAAAAATCTAATTACTTCCCACATCGCATTACAAGAATGGAGAGAAAAGCTGACTTTAAAAGCTATCCACTGGCTACTGTACAGATATTAGTGTCATAAAGCATGCAGATTAAAATGCTGCTGCAGACAGATAAAGCTGCCTTAGCTGGTCGGTGTTTATTCTGATACTAACTAATAATGATTCTAGCATGAAGAATGGTAATTAATGGGCATCGCTGATTCTCATGTATCCCTCATGGGTCCAGGAACCCTGCAAGACTGACAGTGTCCCAGTGTCGGGGGCACTTAGGCTGCCTGGAGGCCACTAGCAGTAACGTAACCAGACGTGTGACGCTCCACTGCTGAGCGGCTGTCCCTCCTCCTCGCACACCTACCCTCAAATCTCAGCTCAGACGTCATTTTCTAAGCGGAGCCTTCCCCTCTAAGGTCAAGTCTGGCTCTCAGATGCTCTCATGGCAGCTCTTATTTCCCATTCTTTGCATATCCTACTTGTAGTTTTATTTTAATGAACTGGCTACATTTGGGCTTTCCTCTTGGATCGTAAACCTCTCTGAGAACAAGGCCGCGTCACTCTTGCCTGCCCACCCTTGTGTCCCTCTCGCTACTGCCTGGCACAGTGTGTCACCAGCAGCGGGCGCTCACAGTTTATTGAATAAACTAGTTAACCCGTATCAACTATCTCTCTAAATTTCCTCTCTCCATCTCTCTCCTTCCTGACCCTCCTGCCGGTCTCTCTCCCTCCCTTGCTTTTGCCTAGGTTTAGAATAGTGTTAGTCACCCAAGATATAATTCTGGCAGAGGCAGGAAGAAAGGATGGAGTTTGCTTTCTAAAGGAAAAGATAAACGAAAAATAAACCGATAAATGGAAAAAGTCCTTTCAAAGTGTGGCTCATGCTGTGAAGAAAATCAGGCCCGCAGGGTGGCTGTGATGAGAGGGGCCGCTGCAGACAGCGTGGTCAGAGGTGTCCCCAACGAGGTGACTCCGAGCTGAGACTTGAATTATGAGGGCAAAGTCGCTGTTGGTGAAGCGGCTGGGGAAAGTGTGAGTCAAGCAGAGGAACAGAGGTGATCTTTACTGTCTTCTGTGCCCAGGAGCAGACACCTGGGACCTGGAAAGGACATGCTGTTTAGTAAGCGGCAGGGCCCCTGGATTTCATCCTGCGTCTGGAACTTGACCCAGCTCCGTAGCCTCGTCGACTCTCAGTTTTCTCATTTGTAGGATGTCTCTGTATAAGCAGGAAAGAGAAGGCCATTTCCTTGACATCCCTCCTGGCTTCGAAACTGATGTGCCTGTGAGCCTGCTGCTGGGTGTGTTGGCCGCCACGGGCGTCTCGACCTCAGCTGATTGTGGTCCCCCAAGACTGGCCTGATTGCCTGCAAAATTTCCCCTCCTGCCATTTTCCTCAGAACCCCTGTGCACCAGCGGAAGCAAAGCCTTCTGTGTATGCCACGCACTCCTTGCGTTTATTACCCTTGCTTCGAGAACGGAATGTTCTTTCTCCAGAACTTAAGTCCTCTCCCCCCTGGAGATGATGGAACATGTTCGCACATCACCGGGAAGACTCCCCAAGCCTCTTGGTAACATGTAGCCTCTCACTTGTTATGTTTCCCCGGGGCGTGTGCCTTTCCTGCAGGCTTGCACAGTGCCCCAAGGCAGAGAGATTTGGGCCAAGTTGTCTCTTCTGACACTAAGACCCCTAAAATTGCTATCTATCTCCCCATTGCCTTATCCATCATAGACACTAAGTCACCAAATACAAATGGAAATTTCTGTTGAGAGACTTGTTGGTAAAAGGCAACTTAACAAGGATTGACCAATGGGTTTCTTCTTGAATGACAGCTGTGATTGACTGACAGCAGGGAGTAGCTTTAAATTAGCAACGTCTTCCCTGGGCGTGGGAGCAAGGGACAGCGGCACAAATGCTTTGAATTCACCGTCTCTGGTTTAGGTTATATAGAGTGTTGACCAGATGAGACACAAATTGCAGACAGACGCCCAACACCTTGAGAATGATGCGGAGACTGCCCTGCTTGATACCTGGTTATGGCGAGGCCACCTGGGAATATCAATTGCTTTGGATTTTTGCATGACGGGCAGAGTGCCATACTTATGGCTGTGACCTCCCCCTGCAGTTTTATTGGTATTATTGATTTTCAAGTCATCAGCTAGCCCTTGTAAACATTATTCATTTCGAATCACCATATCTTGAGAAGCGTGGGTTTTTTGTGTGTGTTTTGGTTTGGTTTGGTTTGGTTTGGGTTTTGTGCAGGACACTGTACTATCTCTTGAGGGTAACAATGCTCCATTTTTTCAAATTGCCACTTTCGGTCAAGCCTGTGCCTGTGACAGCAATGGACCCCTTGCATTATCTATCAAACAATAACCTTCAAAGTGGGCACACTGTGTGGCTGTTATACAAAAACATCCCCTCTGCCAACTGCGAGTAATTCCTGAAAATTTAAGCATTAGAAATGGTTCACACCTTTGCCTCTTAGTAAAAGCAGATGCCATTGATATGGAAAGATAATGTCAGCTTATATGCAGTGGTCTGTCATTTACGAAGCCCTTTGGCTTCCGTTACTTCATTTATTCTTATAATCAATGCATGCCGAGGTAGAAAAAACAGGAAGTTTCCTTATTTTCCAGAGAGGGAAACGGAGGCTTACTGCTGCCCTGTCCTTTGCCCACAATCATCTCCAAGGAGGTATCAAGCTGAAATTAGACCTTCTATCTTTCTAGTGACTTTTCCTTCTACATAAAATAATGTAAACATTTATTTTTTTATTACTTTTTAAATATATATCTTTATTGGTTTCAGAGAGAAGAAGGGAGAGGGAGAGAGAGAGATAGAAACATCACTGATGCGAGAGTCATTGATGGGCTGCCTCCTGCACGCCCCCTACTGGAGGCTGAGCCCACAACCCGGGCATGTGCCCTGACCGGGAATCGAACTGGGAGCTCCTGTATCCTAGGTCAATGCTCAACCGCTGAGCCACACCAGTAGGGCTAAACATTTATTTTTGACGTTCTCACTTTCAGGGGTTGGTTAGATCTATTCTTTGCAGTATCTTTTGATAAGAAAAAAATATGGAGGGCCTAGGAGATGTGGGAGATGGGTGATAGTGAAGGGACAGAAGCACCTTAGAGGGCCAGGGGAATCCAGAAAAGACACCACATGATAAGTCTCAATGTGAGTCAAGGTGCCAGATATTACACCAGCACCTCATCATTAGTAGGACAGGAACTGTGCTGTAGATTCTTCCTAGAAAACCAACAGTCCATTGTTTGACGTGAAACTCATTTATTTCTGTCTAGAAATACACCCCTCTCTCGACCCCATGCTACTGAATTTTTAAACTAAACTTTTTCTTTGGAGATAATCACAGATTCAGAGGCAGTTCTTGAAAAAAATTCTTTTAATCCTCACTGAAGGAGATTTTTTTTTATTGATTTTAGACAGAAAGGGAGAGACAGAGAGAAACAGCAATGGGAGAGAGAAACGTCCATCAGTTGCCCCAACTGGGGATTGAATCTGCGACCTAGGTATGTGCCCTGACCCAGAATTGAACCTGCGCCTTTTTGGTGTATGGAACAAGGCTCCGACCAACCAAACCACCCGGTCAGGGTTCACAGTCAGTTTTAAGAAATAAGACAGAAAGATTCTATGTACTATTTGCTCGGTTTACCCCAATGTGAACATCTTTAAAACAGTAGTACAAGGTCTGGGATATATGAGGCAAAGAGAAAACCCAGGGACCTCTTTATTCAGGGCACAGTTCCCTATCTCATTTGTCTTCTTCTCTTCACCTTTCAGAATCGCCTTATGTTTGTTTTTTATATAAAGTCCTTAGCAGGAGACATAGGGGAAAAAATACATCTATTCTGTCTTCCCAAAAGCAGAAGTCTGCTGCCCTACTTTTAATGATATGTGCTTCGAAGCATGCCTGATGTCAAAGTGGTTGTATAGAGGCATTTTAACAGGCATATAAAAACCCAAGGATTCAGAGAAATGGAGAAAGGACCATGGAAGAAAACAATAATCGAGTTCTCAGTGACTGGCATATAATCCCATAGAGCTGCGACGTCACGGTGCATGGTGAGACCAAAGGAGAAGCAGCTGGACATAAGGACCTGGAGCAGCTTGAATTTCTTCTGTGCTACTGGGCAGCCATTGAAGCCCACTGCTCAGACCAGAGCGTGTCTCAAGGGCACTTTCAAGGTAGCCCCCCTGTCACAGCCTCACCCGAGCTGATGAGCTAGAGACTCATGGAGGTTTCCTGGAGGTGGAGGTGGGGACAGAAATGCCATACTTAATAGATTACACAGATCATTGAAACACAATTGGAATATGGTTGTACATGGTCAAAACTGAGCTTGTTCCGGACTGGTTTGTGTACGGAACAGAAAATGCCAACAGTGATTTACGCAAAAGCTAGTAACACCATCGTGCTGATTGCCATGTATACCTGTGCTCGCTGCGGTTTATTTCATAATGATGAATTTCGCAATTAGACTTCCGTCACTGTAGATATAAACACTACGCAGAAACTGATTACAGTTTTATATTCCCTCGGTGCGTTTGCAGAATCAATTAGGCCGCATTTTCCGTATGACAAACTGCTGGAGAGACGGCACAGCATTCTTTTTCTTCCTCATTTTTGTATTGGGATTCGACAAGTAATTATCGCCGCAGGCAAGACGTGCTGTCACTGAGAGGAACCGTTTGGGGAAACTGGGGACCAGAGTGAGGAGTCCTTCTGCAGGTTCCCTTTTCCTCCCTGTTCTCGAGAACGGCGTCTTCTCGGTGACCTCCTGCTGCCTTTGAGCAGACACGTGGATCATTTTGTTTGCGAGAAGAGCACCTCAGAGAACTTAGAACTGACATATTTCTTCTAAATCTTAAACATATTTGTATAACCATTTAATTTTTGCGATGCACCCATTTTCAAATTAAATCCCATTTGAACCTCAATGCAAAAGAGAAAGAGGCCAGGAGGTGCTCTGGCTGGTGGAGACCTGGCGTGCCTGGGTCTCGCCCGCTTCTCACACCTTCTGTCAAGGTGAACCCGGAGGTGCGGCTTCAAAACTTAGGGCTGGTTCGAAACATGACTTGGTTCGAAACCTGGCAGTTCTGCGTGACTTGGTTCCATTTTCTGATTTTATAGACAGGAAAGCCCATTTAGGAATTTACTCCACAAATAGTTGAGCACTCCCATTGTCAGGCACTGTGCGAAGAACTGAAAATGTAACAAAACAGAGGGTAAGGGGCCCACGAGGACTCCTGGCCTTCAGGCTGCGACCCTCCCTGAAATGCCCGTCTCCCCTGAGTACCCACACACCTGCCAGGCTTCTTTACTCAGTTTACCCCTCTCTTCTCCCACCCAGGTGGGCAGTCACCTCCTGGGCTCTGCCGTCCTCGTAAGTGTCCCAAAGAGAATCTATGCACCATTGTCCCCCTAAGGACGTGTAACCGTCCATCATACTACTGAGAGTAGGAAGGGGCTTCCAGGAGAGCGGGAGCAGGGTCTCCCACAAAACCGTGGTCTTGTGCTTTTCACACATTGTGAATGGCTTTCCCTTCTGAGCCCAGCTGGCAAAGACTTTCTGCCACCTCCAGCCTTCTCCTCATGCTGGATGCTTTTTCTGTTGAAGAAAGACAGCCTTCTCTAATTTGAAAACTATATTTTTTGTCTCATTTATCTAGTTTGGGGAGAAGCAAAAGAACTAGGGTTGCCAGATATAGGAAATACAGATACAGAATACCCAGTTAAATTTGAATTATGGATAAAGATAAACAATTAATAATTTTTAGTATAAACATATCCTAAATTTTGTGTGACATATTTATACTATAAATTATTTTAAAATACAATTTTTAAAATAAACTTGACCCAAAATATTGCATAAGGTATACTTAAATTAAAATATTATTTGTTGTTTATGAATGTCATTCATTTTGTCTGTATGTACACAAGAGATATATAATGTATGTAAGTTTATATATATAACATATATAAGTTTTTCATGTTTGTTCTGCCACCCCAAATCATCTTGTTATATTAGTATGGAGAGGAAAATGGATGGATTGCTCACAGCATTTCAGGATTGTTGAGGGGGAAAATCACAGCTATGAAAATGCGAGCTGTTATTATGCAGTTAGTTTTCCTGGCCCACTGGGAAAAAAAATCTGGGCTTAATTTAAGAGTTATTTGCATTGCTTACAGGACAGCACAGATACATATTCAGTCTGCCAAGCTCCTTTTCAAGTCCCATGGGCTCTAAACAGCTTAAATGAATTTTGCCAGACATGTTCCCACATTCAGAAACCCAAGACATATGTTTCTGATTCATTTACACTGAACCAATCAAATTGCTCCTTTCTCTTTTTTTTCTTGCTAAACTCACAGATGCTTGCAAGGTTTCAGGAAATATTTTATCTTGATGTCCCAGAGTGAGTCGTTATTAATGAAGATGCTGGTGATAGTCAATTTATGTGCCTACTTGCCTCTCCCCTACCTCTTTTTTTCTGTATAGTTTAATTAATGATCGAGCAGGAGGTAGAAGTATAAAGCAACAGCCCTCTGAGCTGGATCAGTTCCATCTGGAAAACTGAATGAATATTAACAGCATCTGTCTTGAAAAAAATCACAATTTCAAAGAACACTGGTAATCAAGTTCATATCTGAAATTGCTATGAGTAAGACAGCCAACAAGTTGAAGCCCTTAATAACTAACACTGATTCATTGCAAAGATAGCTGAAGCTTTTAGTATTTAGTTTTATGTCTACAGAAAAAAAAAATACAGATTCAATTCATTCCAGTTATCAGAGCACTGAGTAAAACTCCATCTGTCTTTTCACCTGATTATGGAATTTAAATGACCACAAACACCAAAAGAGATAGAATTTTATTTGTACCATTGTGGTGGATTCAAACTATGGCGTAAAGTCCCCAGAAGAATAAATAATTAATGCCCTGAAAACATACTGCTATAGCTTGACAATGATCTGCGAGACTGGCATCAGAACTACTTTTGTTTTGTCAAAAATGCTATAATTGCAATGTACTACATAGAAATTTTTGTGTAATTCACTTGGATGAATGTTTTCAGAATATGATATAAAGTTGATACAAAAAAATCTCACCTTAGGTACAGACCGTCTGATTTAAGCACTTAATCTCAGCAGCTTTTATACCTTATAACCTTTATTTCCAAATTGGCTGACAAGGCTAAAAACGCATGGCTGGGTTTAAGGTTGCTGTCCGTTCGTGAGTAAATGATTATAATGTGGTGGGATTTAGGGGCTCTAACAATGCTCTGGTTGTAGGATTAATGCCACGATACCTAATGAACTGTAGGGACACGGTGGTGGCAATCTTAGCGGGGTCAAGGTAAAGGCAGGTAGGCTGTGGTTTTTAATAACCAATCGTTTCTTTCTAAGCCCTCAATGGCTCTTGGTCACATTTCTTGAGTAATTAATCTACCTGGTAATTTAATTACTTGCCCATATCTCATTTACCTCCTAGGCTGTGAAGGGACTCAGGCAAGGCTCCTCCGCAGTGCCTGACTGGACTTGGATGCCTTGCAGCGCTTTCACCGTGCTGTGTCCTCGGTAACTGTTGTCTTTAAGCCCTGCTGACGGCCCGGGGCCCTTTCCATGAGCACTGACCGGCTCTGAGGGCAGCACGCTTTTGCCACCTTATGATATGTCTCTTTGGCACGAGGATTATTTTAGGCTGATTAGTTTAAAAAACAAAAGGCTCGGGAAGAGCTGTTTATATCCACCTTCTGCCCAACGGCCTGAAAGAACTTAGATAGAGGGCCTGTCCCAGGAGCGAGAGCGATCACCAGAGGTGACTGCAAATCATGTGGCGCAGGTAGGAGGGGGCTGGGGACGGAGCAAGGCAGGCTTGCTGGAGGCCTCTCTGTGTCCCTTGTCCCTGCATGGCGTGGCGGGCATGCGTTTACCAAGCGTTTGCTTTCCCATATCCTTGCGAGTTGCCGGCTTCCCTTGTCAGGCCTCAGACGCCCACCGTCTTCTTACCTCTGGGTGGCATCCAGGCCTCAGTGGCCCGATTATTGTCTTTGGACTCTCATATTCTGGAGCCCCTGTACATACAAAATTTAAAATCGTGTGAGAGTTTTTTTTCTCTCATTTATCTGTCTTGTTAGACCAGTCAGAGAACCTATAGGTTCTTTGTAGGAGTCCCTCCTCCAGCCTTGCCGTTTGTGTGGGGAGTTTATCAGGCCCATCTGAAAGTGAAGTTAATAAATCTATTAAGATTTTCAACACGACAGACTCTGCAGGCTGCAGAGGTTATCAGGTACCTGGAGAGACTATCTGACTCTCTGTCATTCAGTACAAAGAGCTCTGGGTCTGCAATCAGAAGACCTGAGCATTTGTCTTCTTTTCACTGTGCGCTGTGAGCACTATCCGTGAGGAGTTCGGGAAATTCCTAAGCTTCTGGCATTCACCTCTTTTGTGGGTAATAGCAATCACTCACCCCGTGTGCCCCTTAGGGTCTTTGTGAGTACACAACCAAGAGGATCTTGTACCTCTCAGAATCTATCCTGTAGAGAAACGATTAGCAACAGGCAGATCCACTGACAAAGAAGTTCACTCCAACACTTTCTGTAGCAGCAAAAAGTCACAGGCAACCGAAATGTTCACCAGGTGAAGAACAGTAAAGTTGTGGCCCATCCACAAAATTAATACTACACAACTATTGATAATGGAGATCTATATATTGATAAAAATAAGAATCTCCATGATATATTTTGATTGGGTAGGGGAAGGAATTTTCAAAACCTGTTTGTAGTTTGCGGTCCCATTTTCAATGAAAGAAAATAGAGATAAAAGGTCTCTTGAGGAGATGGTTAGGTTGAAAGCTGTATGGAGGACACCTGCCAGGTGTGGTTGGCTTTGGAGAGGAGCAATGAAATCGATAGTCAGAGGAGCAAATATTTATGGAGCTTGTCATATGTGCCAGGTACTCTTCTAAACTTGACATTCATATTTTACGTTACACTCGTAAACCAATCCCTATCACAATGCTGTTATATAGGTACCATTACTATTTTTACTTAGATGAGAAAACTAGAGTTCAGAGAAGTGAAATAACATGTCCAAGGTTATGACAGAATATTTCTAAAGGTGGAAACAGATCTGAATCCCTGTAGTCTGACTATAGAGAGTCTCGTCCCCACCACTGCGTCACACGGGTGGGCTGGGCATGTACTTCAGAGATGTTATCTTTCGATGCTGCGTGCTTCTGTGTGGTTTGAATGTCTTCATCAAACACATATTACTTTGTAACTCTAATATGCATTTGCAAAATGAGATTCTATACATAAAAGCATTTTGTTTCATAGTCTGCTGCTTGCTGTCCTTGTATAAATTCAAAGCACTAAGAGATGCTCATTGTTTTAAAAAATATATAAATTTGTTTTGCACAGCAACATGTCTTTACACAATCTTTGCTGGGGTAAGGGAAGTAAAAAATAAGAGCCACATCCCCAGCTTGTACTTGCGTTTTCTCCATAATGTGACTCGTGATTGCCTTGCAGATGGGGTTTGATTATCAAATTGTACCTCATCCTAAACCCACTTGTGTCGATTGCACATCAGACAATAACTCGCAAGTGGTGTCAGTGCCCCATCGTCAGAGCTGCTGTCAGCGCGAAGCATCTGGGCCAAGAATAAGAATGACGAGTGTATACAATGCCAGCTTCGCAATCAACATGGAAATGAGTCAGCTTAGAGATGCTGAGTGGTCTTACAGAGAGGGCCCCAGCTGCAGACAAAATGCCAAACGCAGGATGATAAACAGCGGCAGCGTTCAGCAGCTTTTCTTTTCAGCTGCTTGACGCCTGAAAGCCTTGGCAGCAGGGTGGGTTGGCGGGAGCTGCTGAATGATTTCAGGGCTGGAGGGGGATCTTCAAGGCCCATTGTTCTGTGAGGAACCTGAGGCTCGGGAGAGGACTATGGGCAAGGTAGAAGAGGGCAGGGGTGTAGTGTGAGCTTTCCCTGCACCACTGAGTTCATAGATTTATTCACTGGTGCATAGAGGGATGTACCTGGGTGTTTATTTACTAAGCACCCGTTGAGTGCCAATAGGCGATCCGTTCCCCTCACTGCAGCCAGATTCATCTTTTAAAAATAAAGACTAGATCATATTTCTGTCAAACAAACTCGAAAAGAGTCCGGAGGCTTTGCTAGAAATAAATGAGAAAGATTTATCGAAGGGTCTTGGAGATTGTAAACTGGAAACACAGCTAGGCAAAACCCCAGAAGGGTTCCAAAGAAGAAACAAAAGGTAAGCGTTCATATCGTAAAAAGTGCATTCTTGAGAATTATCATGCCTACATTCGTAGCTCTAGGATTGGTCCAGGATGGTTGCCAGTCAGATGTCAGGGGTCTAGATGATAGATGCCAGGTGGTCTAGAAGATGGGCACGAGGATGGTCAGCACCGGTGGTCTGGATAATAAATGTCCGGTGGGCGTCAGGTGGCCTGGATACATGTGTCCTTCAGGAGGTAATCAGAGAGTTATTTGGAGGTGTGGTGTATGTCCAGGCAATGACACAGAACTAGAAAGTGCAAAAGTTAAAGTTCCCAGGCTAGTTAGAACAAGAGAAGGACCCTTTCCTAATGCCTCAACCTTCACAAGATTAATAATTGTAGCAACTTGTTTAAAGTGAGTTCATTTTATATATTCCCTATGTTAGTCTTTCCTCATCTCTCTTCTCCCTAAAACAACACTCCAGTAGCCTCACATTGTTCTTGGAATAAAATCTGAATACTTCACCAGGACCTATGAGGCCAAATAGGATTTAGCCCTTGCTTGCCTCTGTTAACTCACCTTGTATTGCTCTGATCCCCCGTTATCTCCATCACCACCAATGGGAGGAAAAATCATTTTTCCTCTCCCCTTCTAGGTTCCTGGCTGAGACCTCCCCTGTAATAAAAAGTCAGACTAACAGAAGAGAGACAAACAAGAGTAATAACTTGTAGACCTCCTGTCCCCATGGGAGGGACCCAGGAAAACTAAGCAACTCCCCCAAAGGGCCCAACCCATCCCCTTAAATACCATCTCCAGCTAAAGACACACATACACACAAAAAGATGTTGAGGGGTGGGAGGCCAGTCTTGGAGGTTCTCAGGCAAAGCGGAGTGAAGGGCATGATTGTGATGTAGGTTTAATTGTCTGCCTTCGTGATTGATAGTGTTTCTAAACACTTAGTCATCTCCCTCTTCCTCAAACAGCCCTGGAGACACCCTTACAAATGGAGATTTCCCTTATAAGGGTGCATGGCTCTTGCAAAAGGGTAACTTCTGTTTCCAGAGCGACTTCTGTGTCTGCTGTTTCTTAAAAATAATGAACCTAAAATAATCCTTGTGCCAAAGAGACATATTTTGGGGTGACTAATTCTGCTTTTCCTTACCACCCTCCACCCACATGTCACGTGTTGTGTCCTGAGATCACACCGAGCCCTATTTTGCCTCAGTTCTTTGCGTTTCCTGTTCCGTCTGCCTCGACTGCTCTTGCTGGCTCTCACACTGCTGGCTCCTTCTCATGGTTCAGCCTTGGTATAAAAGTTACCTTCTCACAGAGGCCCGACTTTGGTATGCTCTCTGAATTACCCCTGCCATCGGTTACCCTTCCGCACCTCCTGGGTATCTTCCCAGGCACATCAGTGTGTATCTTCCTCCCGGCACATCGCTGTCGTCTGTGTGTATCATTATCTGTTCACTTACCAGTTGCTTGTCTCATCTATGGTCATATCCCTGTATGGCCTGACCCAGAACAGTGCTCAGCGAATGTCTGTAGATCGAGTGAATGACCCCACCTGGTGAGATGCTTTGTCCTGGCATCAGGGCTGCAGTGGTGGCTATAACAGATCCCGTGGCACACTGGTAATCTAGGCAACAAACAGCAACACATCACCACTTATTCATCCATATTTCAACCTTACTAGACCCAGAGCCCCCTTTTTATAACAAATATTTGTAATCTCCTCCTTTCATATCCCCATATAAAGTTTATAGGTAATATAACCGATTTTGGTGCACACTTTTATAAAAATCAAAATAAAGCTCTAAATAAAACATAAAAGGGAAATAAAAGAAAATCAATTTATAATAAACATAATACAGTATTTAGTACCTGGGTACAATAATACTGGAGCCCATATCTACTTGTAATGAATGTGTATTGGCAAGACCATATCTAACTGAATATAATCAACATTTTTTCTTAGAGTTGCTGTTTTGAAATTAGGACTTACACACATGCACACACAGGTCTAGAATCACAATGATTGTCACAGCTGCAAGTGCAGATTGATACAAGTATGTGACATTAGCAAGCCAGACACTATGGGAAGCAATGCTGTTGATTACATGGTTTACTAAAGTGGGAAATGATTCTTAGTGAAGTTCTGAACAGAACAAAATACAATCTTCCGTTGACTTACTGATAGTTACATTCCTAGAAAATTCAGTGTATAAACCATACCCCTAAAAAAGGCAAGTACCCACTGGAGTTGGTAATTAAAATATTGCTGAAACATTGGCTGTATTTACATGAAATGGCTCAATTTGCTAGCAGCACAAAGTTGCTGTCTGGGAAGAAATGTAATAGTAAAACAGCTTGTACTCAAAACAGCTACCTCATACCTGGGAAAAGCATATTGCTAATTCTGTGAGTAGGACAAGGGTGGAAATTAATAAACACTTGTCTTTGCAGCAGTAATAATACTTTTAAAAAGCTATTTTCTCCAATGTGACAATGTCTTTGATTGTCACTGAGCATGGGAAGTGGCCATGTCTGAGAGTATAGCTTGTGTCCTCATGAAGGTAAAGGAATAGGGCCCTTCAGAGAATGGCCTGTACTCTTTGAGCATGGCACCCAATAAATTATCCAGGTGGCACTGGAATGAACCGATAGGGGAGAAAATTTTTATTCTACCCTTCTAGCTTCTGCGGCTGGTCTAAGCATCAAATTAACACAAGACAAATTAACAGGAGGAAAACAAATTTAATTATGTACATAAGGGGACCCCAGAAAAATATGAAACCCACAAGCAGTGAGGAGGCTTATATGTCATCCTGAACTAAGGGTAAGGGGGTAAAGGGTCTGGGACTTCAAAGGGAAGAAAGACAATTTACAGAAGTATGGGATGAATAAATGTTTAGTATGCAACAGATTAACAGGAAAAAGACATTTCTCTGCCATGCCATGCAGACAAAATGGGACTCAGAGAGGAATTTGATCTCCAGGCCCTGCTGAGCTTCCTCCACAAGCTTATCATAGTTAGCCTTTACTCTTTTTAGTTATCTCTGATGATATTTCTCTTCCTGAACCAGGCCCTGTATCTAAATTATTTTAGGTAGTGAAGGGAGAAGTAAAAACAAAACACAAAACCAAACAAACAAAAGAACCTCTCCCTGGGTCTTTTGGGCCTTGATTGTCTTCAGTTCAAAATAGTCTGTATGGCACCCTGGCCGCTTTAGCTAAGTGGTTAGAACATCAGCCCATGGACTGAAGGGTCCTAGGTTCACTTCTGGCCAAGAGCATGTGCCTCAGTTGCAGTCTCAATCCCCGACCCCAGTAGGGGCACGTGTAGGTGTCTCTCTCATGTTGATGTTTCTCTCTCTCTCTGTCTCTCCCTTCCACTCTCCCTGAGAAGCAATGGAAAAAATATCCTTAGGTGAAGATTAAAAAAAAAAAGTCTGTAGCTAAAGTGGTTTAGACTTGTTGTAAACCCCTTCAAACCCTCTGAATTGCATTCTCATTGGGCTGGAGAAGAGCTTAATGGTGATCCAGTGTCCTCTTTCCCCCTTTTGATGTTTGAATGCCTTCTAATGATTCCTTTCAAAGATGTCAAGTGTATTCTTCCAACACTTCCAGTGACGGGACTCATCTCTAAAGGAAGTGTGCTATGACCTTGGTTAGTATTTACTGTAAGAAATTTCTCCTTGACATTGAGCTGAGAGCTCAGTCATCTTTTCCCATATATGAAAGCAGCTACTGGGGTCCCACCTGAGTCTTGTGTTCTCCTGGCAAATGTTTTCATGTCCAAGGCACTTATAAGAAATAATTATTCTAAAAATTCAGATATAGGGAAACTTAAGGATTCAATCCTAAAGTAAATTATTCATCATTTTTTTAAAGTAATAGAATTCCAGAGACAGTAATAGTTCAGGGAAATGTCACCCAGATGTGATTAGTATGTATCTCCCAGCTAATGTCTTAATTTTTCTCTGACTTTACCAATTACATTTCCATTGGGCTTGGAATGTGAGCCGTGGTATTCTTGGAGGCATGCACATTAGTTAGATGCATTCATACATTCATTTACCAAAGAAATAGTTATTTCTGAGCATAGTCTGTGTGCAGAAGATTGCGCTGGGGGCTCTGGGTCTATAAAGATAACAAAGCCCAGGAGGCAATTAGCTTTTATTTGTATATTAACTTGGCATCAGGAGGGGAATCTCTCTTGAGCTTCTTTGTTGTTCAGCGGGATGGAGGTGACTGACTATTGATGTGTCATGGGTAAAGTATGAAAAGAGCCTCCACCCTCATTTTGGTGCAGTGTGTGTGGGCCCCATTCTAGGTCCGGAGGGAGTGCATAAATACACACCAAATAAGCACTAGGCAGAGAGATGCTGCTGGAGGACAGAAGAAGGAGGTCACCGTGGGCTGTAAGCACTTTCGGGGGAAAAAAAGGGCCTTAAATTTCAATAGGTAGAAAGGAAGATAACTTTTAGGCAAGAAGAGAAGCAGTAACAAAAATACAGAGAAAGGAATAACAATTGTATTTGGGGACAAGGGTGAAATTAGCAGACCCCTGTCCCAGAAAAATGGGCAAGGAGATGGTTAATAAGTATCAGCGATGTCAAAGTCAAGTTCCAAAGTCCAGAAAGACTTATGTGTGGATCTCTTAACTGAGAACCAGCAACAAGACTTAAGGAACAGGTCCTTCCCATTTTGCCAGTGACTTTCAACAAGAGGCGCAGGGCCCACCTGAGATCAGATCAGTTGACTTGGCTAAATAACAAGCCCGTATCTGCGAGTTCACATTTTTAGGTATAGATAACAGTTTATTCTGTACAAAGAAAATGAATATAAATTTACGGTTGTTTTTTGGGCATCACTCTAAGAGCATGCCCTAAAAAAATTGCACATGTAAATGAATGCATGCTGGAATTTTTGAAAAACCTGTTGCATAATGTTGAAGTTTATTGGAAGACAGAGATCAACTTTGGAGTATCTCGAGAGCATGTATTCTCAATAGGGCGACCTTGGTACCAAGGGGGCAACAACTGATTCTTACAAGGAGGAGCAAAAAATGTTACTCTTGATGCATAAATTGCAGATATACATACAATATATACATAGAAATACAATATACCTGTGATAATAAAATGTCATAGGGCAATAATTAGGGGGGAAAGGTCTAAAAGACTCCATAGGGAAGTGATAACAAAGAAAAGATTGACAAACAGTGTGCAAAGGAAGGCTAGTTGGTCATTCAGAAGAGATTCCAGCTTGCAAATTTGGAAACCTTATTTTTGTTAGGAAACAAAGTGTAGACCCAGCCTTGAGTATTGTCATCATTTATCAAGATCATAGAGACTGATAAAGACTCCAGAATGCCTTTGGTGTTTCTCATCATAAACGGATAAAATGTCTCATGAGCTAGGATATCTACATTAGCTTTCAATACAGAAAGCTACATGAGAAACCAAACAAAAAATTAAAAGTTTTCTTGGAAAGCATAAACCAGAAAAAGGAAGTTATTTAATTTCAAATGTGCAATGGTGTAGTTTAGCGGAGCCTTACACAGCTAATTTCATATTAGGAATATTCCTGCCATGGGCACTGGGAGCTCCATGAGTGAGCCCAAGAACTAATTTCCCTGGATGGTAGCTGCTGCTCTTTGCTGCTGGGGCACCATTTTCCTATGCTTTTATTTATAACTGACCTCTTCCAGTTAACACATTACTCCTTTAGGTTTATTGATCCTAGCGTCCCATCTGGTTGCCAGTAAGGAGTCTTTAACGTGACTTGGCATACCTCTACTAGAATCCATTTTTCATTGTTGAACTCTCAGCAGACGGTACTATGTGCACATCTGGGCTGGAGGAGCTCTTCACAGGGTTCCTGTAGGAATCTCGCTGCAATGACACAACTCCAGAACCTGCTTGGCTGACTTGGTCAGAGGGCCTTTACGTTCTCAAAGTGTGAGTTATGCACTGCATACAGATTCTAGGGCCCCACCCACACCCACTAAGTCAGAATTTCTGAAGGTAGGCCTGAGGACTCTGCACTTTTACTAGGCACTCTGGACGATTCTGATGTCTAGGTTAGTTTGAGCAACACTGTTTTTAAAGGAATGCTCTTAGGCATCTCTTGAAAGGAAGCAAGATTTTTCTATTGAAGGAAAACTGATTAGACCTTCTCTTAGGTCATCATCAAACTATGGGCCTTAGGATGAACTATAGTTAATATAAACAATTTTAAAACCTCTGTAGTTAATATACACTACCCTCTCTCTATAGTTAATATAAACATGTGGTCATGTCAATCTTAATCCTCAAGAATCTCTAGCAAAGTTTACTCTAGAAGGTTGCTATCACAAAATCCCTCATCATAAAGCATAGAAATGTCCCTAAGTGAATTTATTCTTTAGCTAGAGGGAGCAGTCCTCTTTCAACTTTATAATTTCTTAGAAAAATTATATTGGAATCATGGAAAGACTCCTGGGGTACTATCTGAAGTTTGGAGTTAAAACCCTGGCTCTGTAATTAGTATGTCTTCTGTCTCTAAGCAATTAGCTTAGCATCTTTGGGCTGTAGTCATCTAATTGGTTAAAGCAGAATAGAAACTCTCCTAGTTATTTGACAGGATTTGGATAATCAAAGGAGGGAATAGTTATTAAGGCTCAAAAAAAATTGAAAATAATTCATAAGAATGTAAAGTATTAAAAACTGATTCCCAAATGTAGCCATGTGTGTGATGGGTAAAGTTTTTCCCATGTTAGTCTAAGTTAATGGTGATGAATTTGAGGAACTTTGAGTTGAAGACAATTTCAAGGAGGAGAGATTAGATGCTATAAATAATCACTGGAAGTGCATGGATGTGCCTGAATGTGAAATGACACCCCTGGAATTTTCCAAGAACCTAGAGTGACATTTAAGCAATCGAAAACAGCAGCGGAATAAATCGACTCACAGAACACAAATTTATGTCAAGAAGGAAATAGAAGTATGGTGCTGCCTCTGAAATAGAAGAGAGACTTTACAAGAACAATAATAACTTGTCTATCCCACAGCTTTCTCTACCAAAGGGAGAAAATCATTTCCCTATAAATCTACCCGGGATACAATATTCTGCTTAGTCTTTCCAAAGCACAGCTCTGCTTCTGCCAGATTCCTCTTTAAAGTTTTTGGTGTCTCATATTTCTCTCCTCCAAGTTCAGACCCTTTGGTGCAGGATGGAAGACTTTCCAAAATCTAATCCTATCCCACACTTCCAACTCATCTTCCCAGTCTATTCAAGTCCTTTGCCCATTTCTTAATTGGGTTGTTTGTCTTCCTCTTGCTGAGTAATATGAGTTCTTTGTACACTTTGGAAATTAGCCCCTTATCAGATACATCCTTGGCAAATATGTTTTCCCAGACCGTGGGGTTCCTTTGTATTTTGAGGCTGTTTTCTTTTGCTATGCAAAACTTTTGTAGTGAATTGATTTTAAGTTCTCCTTTTGAGGTAGCAAAAAATGGCTTCCAACAGCCTCAAGGGTATGTTCTACAAATTCACCAACACTATTAAAATGAGAAAACCTATTTGCCATATATCCCCCAAAAAAGTCCTGCGTAGGGTTCTCATGGCTGCCATTGGATCATGGTGATTGGCATGGCTGGGGACGGTGGGACTCCAATCAATTGGGCAAGGTCATATTTAGAGCCTGGTCTTGTGAGCACCTGTACTATGGGGACTGAGAGCGATGGAGTGTGACTTCCGAAAGGAAAGAGGGATTTTACTAACAGAAGGAAAGGAAATGGACGCCAGGAAGGCACAGACGTTAAGATTCCACTTCAATCATTCCTTCTAGCTGGAAGTAATATTTTGTCCTATTTAAATTCCTATAGCACTTGACAACTTCCTATCTCGTATTGCAGTTATCTGTGCACACATCTCATTTCCCTGCTAACCTTTCAGCTCCTGGAGACTAAGTGGAGGCTTCCACTCAGCATTGTATTTCCCGTGCTGCCTTGCAAGATGCTTTGTTCAGCTTTGCTTGTTTTCCACTCACTATGGAAACAGGGCACTTAGTCGCTTTGGATGTATTTCTTGAAAAAGAGGCCTTGTAATAGATTATTTCTAAGCTCCTTTCTAGTGTCAAAATTCTTTGATTCTCCTGTGTAATCAAATAGTTGTTGAGTGAATGGCTGCATACAACACAGGGGAAATGCAAAGACCGCCATGCCTTGGATTTGCTTAGACAGCCTCTGGAATGTCAATTACCAACTGAGTTATACACCCAAATGCTGTAGCCCAGGACGTTCAATTTAAAGATGATCTGATGGAGTCTTTTCCCCTCTCTTTGGTTTTCGACACATGTAATGCATAGCATTAGGAATTGTTTTCCAATTTGCTGTTTTTATGTAGAAGCTTGAGAAGGCCCTGTGTTCCATGCAAAGGAAGTGACTCAGAGCTTGTTCTGTTAGCTCATGTGAGAGGAAGAGCCTTAACACAATCGGGTTATTAAACCCAGAGACCTAAGTAAAAATACAGATGAGACAGGAAAATAATTGGAAATAAGTAAATTACATAATAATAACTGCAAACCTTAAGTGAGCACTCGCTGAATGTTAGGCTCTATCCTAAGTGTTAGGCAGTCCATCTTATTTAATTTTACAATGATCCTATGAATGAAGTCTGTTATTCCCATTTTATAAAAAACAAACCAAAAACAAGAATTAAGGCTCCGACAGATTAAATGGCTCACCAGAGGTGACCCAGCAGCAGAATAAAGATCTTAATCCCAAGTGGTTCTGTTCTGAATCCAAAGCCCACAAATTCTAACCCCAATACTCAGTTGTATTCAGGGATATCTTGCAAGGTGTTTTATTTCTTCCAATAGGTCCTCACACCTAAGTTTTCCCCCGTTTTTAATCAGGTCAGAAAAAGTCACCCTTAGCTACTCAAGTATTTTATAGAAATGAAGGATCCCGTCGATCCTGATCATTACTGTGACTCATCGAGGATGTACAATAACCAAACTGGCCAGCGCGCCATCTCCAGAATCCTAACCCCATGGCTGCAGGAACTTGACCACTCATGGAGACCGAGCCCCCCTCAACCTGACGCTTGTTGGCTCTGACTTAGAACACAACGTTATGGACGTTAACAGCAGTACATGGCATGACCTGACCCTGACATCCCAAAGTCAAGGGATTGTCTGCACAGAGGGAACAAGGCGTGCTACTGTTAGATCCCTGTGTTGCAGCGGAAATAGGATCCAGTTTGGAAAGCCGGGGTGTCTGGATTTGAAATGGCTCTTCCACGAAGCAGAGGGCCCGGGTGGGGCCCATTCTAGTACCTGGTACCATCCGTCCCTGTGCTCATGTTCTTCTACCAATTACTGTAAAACCAAACCATAGGACTAACTGAGAACGAGAGAGAAGCGCTCATTGAAGTACGATCATCCATCAAACCACAGTTGCAAAATCATGAAGGAAACTTGGATCACACATAAGAGGAAAGGAACAGTTGTTTGGTACACATTTTGCTAAGCGTTGAACTAACCGTAATAGATTATTGGAGGTGATCTTGTTTTTCCACCAATCTTGCTATGACTTTTTTTTTTTAACATTTATTTTTTATTTTATTTTTTATATTTTTACTTTTATTTTTTTATTTTTACTTTTTAATTTGTTAAAATTTATCTTTATTGTTGAGAGTATTATAGGTGTCCCATTTTTCCCCCCCAATTGACCCTCTCTACTTTGCTCCCACCACCTCCCCAAGCCTTCACCCCATTATTAACTGTGTCCATGGGTTATGCATATAACTTCTTTGGTTAATCTCTTCCCAACCCCACCCCCTTCCCTCTTTCCTCTGAAATATGATCGTCTGTTGCATGCATCAATGTCTCTGGATCTATTTAGTTCATCAGATCCTTTTGTTCATTAGCTTCTTCTTAAAGAAGATCCTTCAACATTTCCTGTAGTGCTGGTCTGGTGGTGATGAACTCCTTTAGCTTTTTCTTAGCTGTGAAGCTCTTTATCTGACCTTCAGTTCTAATTGATAGCTTTGCTGGGTAGAGCAATCTTGGTTGTAGTTCCATGTTTTTCATCACTTTGAATATTTCTTGCCACTCCATTCTGGCCTGCAAAGTTTCTGTTGAGAAATCAGCTGACAGTCATATGGGTGCTCCCTTGTAGGTAATTGCTTTTCTCTTGCTGCTTTTAAGATTCTCTCTTTGTCTTTAAGCTTTGGCATTTTAATGATGATGTGTCTTGCTGTGGGCTTCTTTGGGTTCCTCTTGTTTGGGACCCTCTGTGCTTCCTGGACTTATAAGTCTATTTCTTTCCGCAGGTAGGGGAAGTTTTCTGTCATTATTTTTTCAAATAGGTTTTCAATTTCTTGGTCTCTTTCTTCCCCTTCTGGCACCCTAATAATACAAATGTTGGGCCTCTTAAAGTTGTCCCAGAGGCTCCTTATACTATTTTCATATTTCTGGATTCTTTTTTCTTTTCGCTCTTCTGGTTGGGTGTTTTTTCTTTCCTCATGTTCCAAATTGCCGATTTGACTTTCAGCATCCTCTATTCTACTGTTGATTCCCTGTAAATTATTCTTCATTTCAGTTCGTGTAGCCTTCATTTCAAATTGGTACCTTATTGTTATCAATTTTCTCAGTTATTTCCCTAATGGTCTGCTGAAACATCCTTACAAACAAAATCCTGAACTCTGTATCTGTTATCTTGCTTGGATCTATTTCACTTAGTTCCTCTTCTAGAGATTTCTTCTGTCCTTTCCTTTGTGACATGTTTCTTTGCCTCCACGTTTTGGCTGCTTTCTGGTGTTTGTTTCTATGTATTAGGTAGAGCTGCTATGTCTCCTGGAATTGGTAGAGTGGCTTTGTGTAGTAGGTGTCCTGTAGGGTCCAATGGCTCAGCCTCCCCAGTCACCTGAGCTGGGCCTTCTAGGTGCTCCCCTGTGTGGGCCGTGTGCACTGTCCTGTTGTAGTTGAGCCTTGGTTGTTGTTGGCGTCACTGGGAGGAACTGAATCACAGACCAATTGGCTGTGGGGACCAGCTGCAACTACAGCCAGAGAGCTGCTGTGCTGGAGACACCCCTATGGAGCAGGATTTACTTCAGTGGAGCTTTGGTGTTCACAAGGTATACCCCTTGAGTGTCACTTGTGGATGTGGCAGGGTTGTAATCCAGCGTGGTCGAGTCTGACCACCAGGTTCACTGTCTCTGGGGCCTCCCGGGAGGTACAAAGTCAGCCTGTGCCAGTGCCTTGCCCAGGGCCACCCAGCATGAGCTACACAGCAAACCACAGTTGGCTGCTACTTGTGCTGGGCTTGGAGGTGCCCAGGAGAGGCCAAGCTATGAGCCAATGCAGCTGCCGCGAGTGCCAGGCCTGGGGCCGCTTATCAAGCAGTATGGGCCCCGCTGCTGCTTATGTGAGAGATTTTAGGAAAGTCCTAAGCATGAGGCTCCAGAGGCCACTTGCACAGAAAAGCCCCTGGAAATGGCCTGGAGGAGCTGCAGGTGGGGAGGGCGGGGCCTCCGGGAATCACGGGGCGGGGCCAAAGGTGCGAGTCAGGTGCTGGCGACTCAAACATGGCGCCTGCCCGCCAGCTGTGTGCGGGGAGGACTCGCCACAGGAGCCATGGCCTCCGCCAGCCCTTCTGCCCGGGAGGAAGCCGCCCTCCGCCTCTCGCCCGGATCTCAGGCAGGTTAGTTCCCCCCGAGTGTCCTGGGTCCTTTCCGGCTGCTGCCCGGCGCTGGGCTCAGAGGGAGCGTCCGGGTGAGTCCGCGCCGGGCCCTTAAGGGGAGCTGCTGGGGCTCCCGCAGCCTCCGCGACCCTCAGGGACAGTCCCCGCTGGTTTCACAGCCCGGAGCTGGGGGACGTCTCTTCCCGGCCTGGAGCCCTGGGCTGTGGGGATGGGACCCTTTGCTCCTCCGGGAAACCCCCGCCGCAGAGATTCCCTCACCGGGTGTGGGCCCGCGGCCGCGTCCTCGATTCAGCCCCGACCTGCCCGCGTCTCCGCCCCTCCTCCCGGTCTCTGTGCTTCTTCAGCTCCCTGGCTGTGGGGCTTCTGTGCAGCCGGATCCCAGGAGGCTCTGAGTGACGGTGGTTCTGTATTTTAGTTATGATTTTGGTGAGGTTGCGGGAAGCGGCGGGTGCAGCTGTTACCTGCGCCGCCATCTTGTTTCTCTGCCCCCTATGACTTTTTAAAAAATAATTGTTTTATTTTTCAATTACAGCTGACATACAGTGTTATGTGGGGGAAGGGGTGAAACAGGTGAAGGACTGCGAAGTCCAAGTTGGTTGCTACAGCATAGTCGTGGGGATGTAAAGCTCAGCCCAGGGAATACAGTCACTGATACTCTAATAAATGTGTATGGTGTCAGATGGGCACGAGGTTTAGCGCGATGATCACTGAGTAAGTTCTATAATGTCTAATCACTGTGGAGTGCACCTGAAACTAATATAATATTGCCGTGGCTTTCCTAAGGAAGCAAATCTGTAGGTCTCCCTGTGATGGCCGTGAAGGTGTGGAGCGCGGCGTGAGTCATGAGGCTCTAACGTGAAACCATGGCTCACCTCTGTTCCAGTCTCACCTGTGTCTCTCTGACCCGATTTCTCCACCATACAGTAGTCTCCCTACATTTTCCACATCATCTCCTAAGTATGCACATGGCGAAGAGAAAGTCCAGTCGTAACCACTTTTCCTTGGTAGGCAGATGGGCGGCCAGGCTGCCTCTGTGCATTTCTGGACATCTCGGACACGTTGTATCTGACCTCTCAGATTCCCAGTCGGCCACCCCCTGTGGCTCCTGATACCTGTGTTTCCTCAAATCCGAGAGCACAGCAGAAATCCATTGAATGTTTTCATTTAAAATTTCACAGAGTGGTAAAAAGATTAAGCACAATGGAACAAAGCATCTTGTGATGTTGATTCCCCTTCTATTTGCCCCAAATTCACTGATTAAAGATGACAGAAGACAAATCCGAAGATTCAGTCACTGTTTGACAATATCCTTCCTCCTCGGCAGCCCTGGTCAAGCCAACTGTCACTTTATTAGCCAGGAATTGGACAGTTTTTTCAAGGTGGTTCTCAATTCATTAGTGCTAAGTGGCGTGAATGATTTACAAGCATTAATAATTTGCCACTTTTATCACAGGGTCACTGGAGAAGGTTATCTCTCTACAGATTCTAGTGGCTAGTTGACTTAATGAGCATTTCACTCTCTCTTGGTTACCTTATGTTCTTGGTTCCAAGTCACCATTGTTTTAATAACAGCTTTCCAAGGAAAATTATTTTGCCTGAAAAGGTGATGATATATTTAACACATGGGTAATGTGTTATGTATTACCTATCTATTGAATATAATGATGTGTTTTATATATTCTATAACTATATTACATATTATGCATTATTTTTCTAGATAATATATACAGGGTAGGGCGAAAGTAGATTTATAGTTGTTTGTATGGAAAATACTGCAAAACTTAATAAAGAATATTGCAAAAATAAACTATTATGTTTCGTGTACTCACAACTGTAAACCTACTTTTGCCTCACCCTGTATTTTTATTCTAAACAAATAAAAAATTTAGTTAAAGAAGGTTTCCCCCCAATTTCTTTGATTTGTTTTTGGGGTGTGTTTTGTGTGTGTGTGTGGGTGGGTTTTTTTTGGTCATATTTATTTTCTATTTAAAATAGCATTGAAAAAATTTTAAATGTTTAACATATGGCCACATGGATTAAAATAAATTGTCGTGGTGTATTTTTCTCAACCTTGTTGCTGCTATGTGTTCTGTCACAAATCCAAAATGTTCCTGAACCCCATTAACAACACATACTAACAGTCTGCTGCAGTTTGGGCTTGGTGGAGAAGAGAGAAAACCTTAGGTTGAGAGCTCTCAAAGACTGTTTCCATTACTCAGAGAGCTTTCCATGGATGTTAGCTGGGTGTCTGACTGAAAAATATTTGCTTCCTTCCCTCTCATTGTAGAAGAAGCGAAAATAGTCCATGCTCTGCTCACCACAGATTTAATGTTGAGATGACTCATATCTGCTTCATGTGAATTAAGCAACACAGGGACAAAAAATCAGCAAAAATTACAAAGGCTTAAGTTGCCTATCAACCATTTAGTCATCAAATAGTTATTGAGTCTCTACTATATTCCAGGCATGTTGTAGGGACTGGGGATATAGAAGTGAACAAAATGCACTAAAAATTCCCTGCCTGTGTGGGGATAGAAGCAAGTAAGTAACTAATATATTTAATGTGTTTTACAGATGATAAGTGCTCTGTTGGAAAACAAAGCAGAGAAGGGATGCCTAAAATTGCCATTTTAAGCAGAGTGGTAACAGAGGATGAGATCTTTACAAAACATAAAAAAGATGTGGGACAAGTCACATGGACCCCCTGAGGGACAGCAGTAAGGCAGGTGGGGCTGAAGAACCCGGCAGGGGTGAGAGCACTAAGAGAAGGACCAGAGAGCCCCCGGAAGCAGGATCACTAAATCATGGTAGTTCTAGTTTTAAGTTCTTGAGGACCCTCCATACTGTTTTCCATAGTGGTTGTGCCAGTCAACACTTTCACCAACAGTGCCCCAGGGTTCCTTTTTCTCCAAATCCTCATGACACTTGCTATCTCTTGTCTTGTTGATAATTGCCATCCTAACATGTGTGAGGTGATACCTCACTGTGCTTTTGACTTGTGTTTTTCTGATGATTAGTGATGTTGAACATTTTTTCATGTACCTGTTGGCCATCTGGAGTCTTCTTTGGAAAAAATGTCTCTTCAGATCTTCTGCCCATTTTTTAATCAGAATGTTTGTTTTTTGCCATTGAATTATGAGTTCTTTATATATTTTGGATATTAACCCCTATCAGATTTATGATTTGTAAATATTTTATCCAATTCAGTAGATTGTCTTTTCATTTTGTTGATGATTTCCTTTGCTGTACAGGAGCTTTTTAGTTTGATGTAGTCCCATTTGTTTGGTTTTGATGTCAATTTAAAAAAAAACCCCAACATTATCAAAACCTATGTCCAGGAGCTTTTCCCGATGTTTTCTTCTAGGAGTTTTATGAGTTCAGTTCTTATGTTCAAGTCTTTAATCCATTTCAAGTTGAAAATTAACTCAAATCCTTATGTGTATGATATAAGATACTAGTTAAGTTTCATTTTTTTTACATGTGGCTATTTAGTTTCCCCAACACCATTTATTGAAGAGACAATTCTTTACCTATTGTGTATTCTTGACTCCTTTGTTATAGAGTAATTAACCTTATAATTATGGGTTTCTTTCTTGGCTCTCTGTTCCATTGATTGATGTGTCTGTTTTTATGCCAATACCATGCTGTTTTGATAACTATGGCTTTGTAATATGGTTTGAAATCCAGGAGCATTATGTCTCCACCTTTGTTTTTTCTTCATGTTGCTTTGGCTATTAAGCATCCTTTATGATTCCATACAATTTTAGTATGTGCTAGTAATTAGCTAGCACAATATTTAAAGTGCTAAGTACTTTAAATAAAGTACTTTTATCTCAATAAAAATCTTAAAGCATCCCTAAGGTTGTTTAATTATCAAAGGAGGGAACTTAAGTTTAGAGAAGTTGATTGTATCATCCAAACTCAAACTATGAAATGGTGAAACTAGAATTTTATTCAAAGTATTTCATTGCCAAATTAAAATTCTTTATTATGCTAGGTTGCAGCTGTTTTTATTGTACCTAATCTCGAGCTGTGAGCTTCATGCAGACAGGAATTATATTGTACTCAATTTATAAATTTTATACTTCAAAGAACAGGTACTAAGTAAATATATATTAAATACATAAATGAGGCAATAAGCCTGCTCTTCGCACGATGCATTTAATCAATAAGAGATTAACTTTCTAAGCGGCTTTGGCAACTTTTTAAGGGGAAGAAGTCTGTCTCTTTAGATGATGACTTACTTAGTAACACTTGGCAGGTAGGAGATATTCAAAGAAACAGGGCTCAACTCTTTCAACAGTCTGTGATGTCTTACCGCATATGCAGCCACTCCGCTACACTCAAGGCTAAGAGTTGTGTACATGTGAAGTTGCTGTATGGCCATCACCTGTCAATCAGCTGATGTACCTAGAAGCTCACTGTGGGTAGGTAGAGGAAGATGACACTGAGCTACTGCTACTATGGCACTCAAGTCTAGAAAATTCCTTGGATTTTTCCGTAAGAAAACATTTTTAGATGTCTTCCTGTAACTGGCAGTCTGACATTATATTTAAACATAACATTCATGATAAGAAACATTAGCAACTAAAATATATGTTTAGTTTTGCAAGTGTAAACTAGCAGGGTAGAAGAGAATCAGTGGGGCAAAAGGGGACATCTGTGATACTTTCAACTCTAAAGATAAATTTAAAAATGAAAATAAAATAAAATGTAAACTAGAATAGGGGCAAGGCTACCACGGTGGTTCAGTTAAATGTATTGCCATTCAAGTTATGTGCAGTTCATACAATGCTGTGTTTGGCCTAGTTAGTAGTAATGACAAATAGAGTAAATAATTTGTGTTATTAAGAAATTTATAGTGTATCTGAGTGAAGAAGTCATATAAGCATTGACCAAATTTTGATTAACTGCCTCTCCCTGCTGACATTGCCCGCAATTCATAGTGGACCCAGGATTTCAGTTACTAACTGGTTCAGGGACTTTGTTTTCTCTACCATTTTCTTTCATAAACGTAGAGTAGAGCATAAAGTCCTCAAATAATGTCATTTCATTAATACTGTTTTGTTATAACGGTGATGAGATAAAAACCCCACATTGATTCCCTACAGGGGCCCCCTTCTCCTCACGTCTGCGTGGGTTTGGCCCAGGTCCTCTGGTTTCCTCCCACCTCCCAGCGACGTGCACGCTGAGTGAACCGGTGCGTGTACCTCGCCCCAGTCCGAGTGCGGTGCGTGTGTTAGTGGCCCTGCGAAGGAAGGCGTCCGGTATGGGGTCGGTTTCCTCCTTGTGTCCTGAGCTGCTAGGCTCCAAACACCCAGGACCCTGAACTGGAATAAGCGGGTTGTACAAGAATTATCTCACTTGTTTTTATTACTCTTTCTTAAATGTATGTATAGCTCACATTTATTTCAATGTTCAAGATTAGAAGGGTTTTGGATCCTCGTTTAGAAGTTTGGTGATGTTTTTGTGACTGGATATATGCTTAGGAACTTAACTGTTGTCTATATCGATTAGCCTATGGGAAAATTGGTTTTATTACACGCTGTTTCACTTACAGTTGCAGTTTCCAAGGACCTTTTGATGGCGTTGAGTATTTCCTGTACATCACATTCTCATTCTGCTCCAGAACATCTTTGTAGTTTGCCTCACTACATTGCTTTGTAAAAAGCACAATTTTTAGGATCAGAAAAATAAGAACAGCTCGGCCACTCACTGGGATGACCTTGAATAAGTTATATCACTATTTTTAGACCCAATTTCCTCATCTGTCAAATGAAAGTAATAATAAACATGTTATGGAATACCTTAAGAAAAAATGAAAGAAAGCGTTCCACTTTGGGTTATCACGGAGCAGCTTAATAGCTTAGACTTCCCGCTGAGAATAATTATAGCAATTGGATAAAATAAAAATAAATAGGCATCTGAAGGCGTTGAAGAGCAACCAAGGCAGCTAGCACTCGAGAGGCCCAGTTCTCAGAGAAAATAGATTTTCTGAGAAGTGTGTCCGATGTTGTGCATAACTTTACCCCCTCAGTGGATTTGTCTCTTCCTAAAATGCACAGAGCAGCGGTATGATAATCCAAGCGGAAGGGAGAAACTGGAAAGATAGGGAGAGCTGTCGGCGCAGGAATTGGAGTGCAGGTCTGCTGAACAGGTGGCCCTGTGAACACCCTGCGCTTCAGCTGAGGGCCTTGAAGACCTAAACGACAGGAGGAAGCAAACCAAAATAGACTGGGCCTTCCAAAGACTGAAACTCAGCCATGAAAAATTGCAACTCCAGGTTAATCCAGCTGCCTGGGCCTCTCCCCCAGTCTCACTGCCTACCTGTAAGAGAACTAACTGATATCTGGAAAAAGACCCCAACATCCTGACTCTCCAAAATTTTCAAAGTGAAATATCTGGCATTCAATAAAAAGTTACTGGGCTTACAATGAGATAAAATTATATACATTCAGGTAGCACCCAAATAAACTCAGAAGTATGGAAATAGAGGCAAGATTGAAGAACAGAGGAAAGGGTAAAACAGTAAATAAATATTGAAAAGTTAAAAGAACAATGATAATGTAGTCTGTAGTTTTAAGAATGTGTGTATATATTTTATTCTATATCCATATATATCTACATATAGATAGAATGTAATTTAAATATATGATAGCAACAGCACAAAAGGCATCCATGATGTAGGATGTTTTATGATACTTTCATTGTGTGGAAAGTGGAAAAGGTACTAATTTGTTATAAATACTAATAAGTCAATAATGCATACTAATAATCTAGAATAATTAAAATAATTTAAAAGGTGTGACAAGAGACAGAATAAAAATGAAAATGGAAAAATCAGAGTAAAACAACCCTAGATCAATTTAAAATGGAAAGAAAGTAACATGAGATAGGCGAGTTAAATAGAAAACAGTGAGTAAAATGATATATTTAAGCCCAGATATTTAAGTAGTAACATTGCATCTTAATGGCATAAAACAGAATATGCTGCTTATAAGAGACACAATTTAAACAATAGGAACACAGAAATTAAAAGTCCAAAAGAAAATGTACTATGTAAATTCTAACAAGATGAGATCTGGTATGGTTATACTAGTATCAAAAATGTAAAATTTTAAAGGAAAATTACTAGAGATTTAATGAAGTATTTAATTGTGGTAAAAGACTTAATCCACACACATAGACACACAAAATAAACATAGCTTCAAGCTATTTAACAAGCAAAAGAACCTGGCATACAGAAAAAAAGAATTAGTCAAGAAATCATTGTAAGAGATTTTTAATATCTCTCAGTAACTGATAGAACAAAAAAAGTCAATAATAATATGAAAGATTTTATAACACAGTTAACAAAATTGATAACACGCAGATATATATATACATATATATATATGCACAACCCAAACCTGCCAGATGAATTCGTTAAGTCCACATAAGCATGGATGGCTGTCAGACACCGCGTGGGGAAGAAGCCAGACCAAGGGCGTGCGCACTGTGTGCTCTCGGTTCTGTGATGTGCGAAGCGGGCCAAGTGCCCTGCGGCTTTGGAAGCCAGGGCAACGCTCGTCCATGGCAGGGTTTTGTGCCTGAGACGGGTGAAAAGGGCAGGCATCCCTGAGTAACTTCCCGTGGCTTCATCTGGGTGCTAGTTACACACCAGGCATTTTTAAATTCTCAACATTGATCAAGGTGAACACTCAAAATCTGTGCAGTTTTGAAAATATGTATTCTATTCTTTGATAGAAAACCTGACCACAAGCAAAAGCAAACAAACAAGAATATCAGTACTTAGAGAGTGTAAGACCACTTACCTGGCTCATATGAATCCCCCAGTAAGTGATAACCTGTTAAACAAGTTCTTTAAAACCATTTTTTCTTCTCATTTTTGCTAATAGGTTAGGAATTAATCTTTCTCCTTTTGCTATTCCACCTTTCATCAGGACAACATGAAAAAGACAAGGGTTAATGATTATTGACCTGTATCAAGAGGTTCTTATATCAAATAATGCATATCTATGGACGTGTGCATTAAAGTGTTCAGAAATCTCCTGCAGAGTCCCCGCAAAAGGCATCTCCTTCCTACACGTCCTCTAGTTAAATCCACTTTTCTTCAATGACCAGTAACCATTCATTTTTTTAAATAACCATCCTGATTAAATTTGATTGTTTTTACTAACTTTCATTTCTAGTGCCTTCTAGTGTATGTTTTCTACAGTTTTGCCATGTAATATATTGTACTTTACAGATGTACACATGTGTACATGCAAACACACACACACATATACACACAGTATATATGTATACATACTGCGTCTATATGTATATAGTATTTCTAATACAGTTCAGATTAAACAGGCTTTTATCAGAACCTAACTTCCAAAATTATATTCATTGGGAAATGTTCTAAAGTTTGGCCTAAAAATGGCCTGTCGGGACTTCTGAATGTGTATCCAAATTAAACACACTGAGTACAGACATGTAAAAAGGTGGTTAGAAGTCCCTCACAGTTATTTACTACTTATACCATTTTACCATAAATTCATAAGTTTTTCTTTAACAACCACATCTCTTTAACAAGGAAGAACCGGGAAAGGTTTTGTTCTCAATATTTCACACGTGAAGAAAACTGGGTTCTGCAAAGTTGAATGGTCCCAAGTTCACTAAATTAGTTTCAGATTCAAAGAAAAAAAAACACAACAAAAGCCCAGGTCTTCCTTCTTCTAATTATATATTTTTTCCCCTGGCCCTTGAGATCCAACCTCCCTCCCCTGCCCATCCCACCTTCTCCGCACTGCTTTGTGCCCTCCTTATACTTAAAATAAGAAAGGTCCACGTGGGTATTAAGAACATATAGAGAAGTTTCTAAGAATATAGGTGAATCTTTAAAATATGAACTTTAAAGTGCAAGCGGGGTTAGAATTGGTGTTGCGCAGAGAGAAGCTCCATAGAAATGGTGGAGGGAGCCCCCAAGGGGGCCGTGCGGCTGGCCTGCCAGTGTGAGGGCAGGAAGGGAGGAGGGTGATATGGAAACCGCCGCAGGAGGTGCAGCCCACACTGTGTGTCCTACCCAGAGAATCGTTATCAACTAATGCACCTCGCCAGCAGTCTGTTTGGACTTCAAGGGCATGTTTTCGTTTCCCATTTAGCTCAGGTGGGCTTAGGGGAGAAGGTAAGAATCCCAGACGAGAAGCTGGGGAATCTGCCTTAAACGCATTTCAAATGCCACACGTCCATCTTGACCCACTCAAATCTCTTCAGCGCTATTTGCTTTAGTTAATCTATTTTCATATCTCTCAAAAAATTTTATTCAAAAGAATTGCACAAATAAAAAGAAAATAGAGAAAGGGAAATATAAAAAACATTATTCTTTGAAGGGCAAGGATGGGGAGGAAAGTAGAAGTGAAAATACGTAGTTCTGTTTTGTCGTTGTTCTGGTCCCTCCCTTCTCTTTCTGAATTCAGCCTTACACCAGGTCCTGTCATTTTTCTTTCCTGAGTATACCATGACTCCTATGCCATTCCCATTGTCCCCAGGACCAGGCCGATATCTTCCTTTTGCACGTTCCCTCTCTCCACCCTGTCAAGATGCCCTTACTTAACCTTTCAGATTGGCAAAGATCTAAGAGTTTGACAATGTACCTTATTGGTGTGGCTGTGTGGGAATTGTTTTAAAGTCACTGTCCTATATTGTTAGTAGAAATGCAAACTGTTGCAGTCCCTCTGGAGAAGTTATTGACGTTACCTAGGGACATGTCCTATGGACATTTTCATCCAACAGTCCTCCTCTAGGAATCCACCCTAAAGCTATTCTAGACAAAACTATGACCAGATATATGTATTACGGTATGAACTGCAGCACTTTGCAACTGCAAGGCTGGAAACCGGCTACATGGCCATCCGTGGGGGGCTTTTTGAATAGTCTATGATGCATTTGCCCTTTGCAATACACTAAGAAGTAATGAGCCATATCTCTGTAAACAACTATACTGTGATCTCCAGGATTTATTAGGTGTAAAAGGCAAGAAAAGTATGCTAGCACTTATCCAAGGGAAAAGGGACATATAAATATAATTGCATATTTGCTGATATTTGTAAAAATGGAAAATTTATTATCAAATAAATAGAAATCATTAACCATAGGGGAAGAGAGGTAATGGGGAGGAGGTGTTTTCAGGCTTGACTTTGGTTACACATAGTCACATAATAATAAAATCAAAGCAGGTCAGAAGCAATGCTAAAATCTCAGGCAGGACGACACAAGTGAAGCCGTGTCTCCTACTGGAGGCCTAACTAGCAGAGGGTGTCTAGAGTTTGGTCAAGGAGACAGTCTTTGTCACCCTATAAATATTTGCTGAGTGTTTTACTATACCTGGGGGGGGAGGGGGGGAATGTTCAGGAGATAAGCAAGAAATGTTCACACTGGTGATAAAAAAAGAGCTCAAGTTTCAAGAAGCACAGAAGAGAAAAATGCTTATTCTGCATTGAAAAAGCTGGAGTTTCTCTGATTTTACCCTTTATGAGATGAAAATGACGATTAATAAGCTTCCTAATGTTATTATATATAAGTCCCATTCCGGTCCTAAGAGACAGGCCTGATTCTAAGTGGAGAGAGTGAGATGTAATTCTCTGTCAGTCTCTGCTTCAGGCTGTAAAATAAAGAGAACACTAGTTATTTATTGCAATATGACTAGGAACTTCTACAAAGTTTCCAATAACTGAATCAGAGATGGCTGTAATTTTCTATAGGTGAAGTGACATCCAAATAGGAGTGTTTTACGATTCTGACAGGTATGAGAAGGCTGAAGACGAATAAGTGCTGAATTGTGGGCCCCGGGGGGCTACTTTTGTCTTTTTTCTGGAAGGTTCTGCAATGTGCCTTTATTAATGGGAGCATCAGGAATGTGGCCTTCTCGAAAATTCACAGTTCTGAGCACAGAACATTGCTAATCACAGAAGTAATGAATACATGCAGCTTCCTATTTTCTTAATTATTTTATGTCGACTTCTTTTGCAAAACACAAGCCAGATACCTGCTGAGATGCAATTCCTCATTCACAGGGGAAACCAAATTGTCAGCTACAGCTAGTTGGGACAGTAAATCTTTCATTCCCATACTTGGAAAGAAAGCATGCCATAGAAATTGCCCAGCCGGGCGTGGCTTAGCGGTTGAGCGTCGACCTAGGATCCAGGCGATCGGGGTTTGATTCCAGGTCAGGGCACATGCCCCGGTTGCGGGCTCAATCAATGACTCTCTCATCGTTGATGTTTCTATCTCTCTCTCCCTCTCCTTTCCTCTCTCTGAAATCAATAAAGATATATTTTTTAAAAAAGAAAAAAAAAGAAAGCATGCCATAAAAATTAAGGCAGATGAGTTAGAATTGGGGGAGGGGGACTTTTTTTCCAATCCTCTCTCAAGAATATGTTTATTGATTTTAGAGAAGAAGGGAAAGACAGAGAGACAGAGACATCAATTGGTTGCCTCCTGTACTTGCCCTGACCAGGGATGGAACCCATAACCTAGGTAGATGCCCTGACCGGGAATTGATCCTATGACCTTTTGGTGTAAGGAACAACACTCCAACCAAGTGAGCCACCTGGCCAGGGTAAGAGGGGAACATTTTTATTCCTTTGCTATAATTAAAGCAATGCGGACCCATTGTACAATGTGGGGTAAAGCAAGCTGAAAAAACTGAGAATCTGTAAAGAAACATATAAACATTTCTCATTTTTTTCTAAAATGGGCCACTCACAGAGGAGTTCTATCAGAGGCAAGATATGGAAATTATGACATTCACTTGAAAAGAAAAGTTACCTAATGATAATGTGGAAGAAAACCTTAATAGTTTAGAAGTAGGATGCCTGAGAAGCATTTGATGGATGAAAAAACTAAGGCTTTATGACAGTTTTCCAGACCATTTCTACTGCCCACTTTTTTAAAAAACTCAAAAATTTCTCCCCAAAACTTATCATCTTATGAGTATAATTTATTACAGTGGTTCTCAGACTTGGGTGTAGGCAAAGTTTATCCCAAGGAACTTCTTAAACATGCAAATTCTCTTTGCTAGTGAATCTGACTCAGGAGGTCTAGATTGAATCTCAGAATCCATACTTTTGTTTGTTTGTTCTGTTTTGTTTTTGTTTTCTTTCCCTTTTTCAATTACAGTTGAAATACAACATTTTATTAATTTCAGGTTTACAACATAGAGATTAGACATTTATATAATTTACAAAGTGCTCACCCCAGTAAGTCTAGTACCCATCAGACACCATACGTAGTTATTACTCACTACATTCCCTATGCTGTACTTGACAGCCCTGTGACTGTTTTTATACCTGGCAATTTGTACTCCTTAATCCCTTCCCCCTTTTCACCTATTCCCCTAACCCCTTCCCCTCTGGCAACTATCAGTTTGTTCCTATATCTATAAGTTTTTGTTTTATTAATTTATTGTTTTTTAGATTCCACATATAAATGAAACTGGTATTTGTCTTTCTCTGTCTGACATATTTCACTTAGCATAACACACTCTAGGTCCATCCATGTTATCACAATCAGCATGATTTCCTTTTTTATGGCTGAGTAATATTCCATCGTGTTTATGTACCACCTCTTCTTTATCCATTCATCTGTTGATAGACATTTAGATTGCTTCCATCTCTTAGCTATTGCAAGTATTTCTGCAATGAACATGGAGGTGCATATGTCTTTTCAAATTAGTGTTTTGTATTTCTTTGGATAAATACCCAGAAGTGGAATTGCTGGGTCGTATGATGGTTCTACTTTTAATTTTTGGAGGAACCTTCATACTGCTTTCTGTGGCGGCTTTACCAATTTGCAATCCCATCAACACTTCACAAGGGTTCCCTTCCTCCACATCCTCACCAACACTTGTTTGTTGAATTATTGATGAGAGTCAATAATTCACAGGTGTGAGGTGATAGCTCATTGCGGTTTTAATTTGCATTTCCCTGGTGAATAGTGATGTTGAGCATCTTTTCATGTCTATTGGCCATCTGTATGCCCTCTTTGGAGAAATGTCTATTCAGATCCTCTGCCCATTTTTTAAACCATCATTTGGTGTATTTGGGGCATGTTAAGTTGTATGAGTTTCTTATATATTTGGATATTAGCCTCTTGTCAGATGTATCATTGGTGAAGATCTTCTCCCATTCTGTAGGTTGTCTTTTTGTTCTGTTTAAAAAGTTTTGCATAGCAAATGAAACCAAAATTTGATGTAGTCCCATCTGTTTATTTTTTTTCTTTTGATTCCATTAACTGAGGAGAAATATCCAAAAAAGATATTGCAAAGAGCAAGTTTCTCTTGAACCTGCAGGGACTCGATTGTTTTTAGCTCAAAATAATCCTCATGCCAAAGTGACACATCTTGGGGAGACCTGTTCTGGATCCCTTCACTCACGATACCAAAAAGGTAAAAACAACTCAAATGTCCAGTGATTGATGAATGGATGAACAGGGTGTGATATATTATTCAGACTTAAGAAGAAAGGAAATTCTGACGCATGCAACAAAATGGATGAAACTTCAAGACATTGTGCTAAATGAAATAAGCCAGACACAAGAGAACGAATATTGTATGTTTCTACTCACATGAAGTACTTAAAGTAGTCAAATTCATGGAGACAGAAAAGAGAATGTTGTTTGCCAGGGGCTGGGGGAAGGAGAAAATGCAGAGTTATTGTTTAATGGGTATGGAGTTTCATTTTGGAAAGATGAAAGGTTTGGAGATGCATGGTGGTGATGGTTGTACAATGGTGGGAATGTATTAATGCCACTGAGCTGTACACTTAAAAAGTGTTTAAATGGTAAACTTGTTTTGATGCAAAGGCTATCTGTGGAATAACTGGTAAAACTTGAATGGGGTCTGAGGTAGTAGTAACGTACGAATGTCAGTTTCCTGATTTTGCTGGTTGTGCTGTGGTTATTTCGGAGAATATCATTGTTTGTAGGAAATACATGAAAATGTTTGGGAATGATGGGGCATCATATCTGTTGTTTGTTCTCAGATGGGCTACGAGAAGAAACAACAACATTTTGTGCATACTTATAACTTCAGTATGCTTGAGATTATTTCCAAAATGTTTTTTAACGTAAAATAAAAAATAAAAATTAGCAGCCATCTGTTGAACAGTTGAAAAAGTGAATCCTGAATTATTTTCAGCATCAGAATTTGAACACAGGTCGCCTGGATTACAGTCTGGAGCACCTTTGTGTCGATAGAATCACTAAATCCTGTTGATTTTACCTCCTAAATACCTCTGGAATCCATTCATTTCTCTCCTATCTCATTGCCAAGGGAGCATTACTTCTTACCCAATTATTGCCACAGACTCCTTCCTTCTCATAGCCCGACATCCTCTCTAAAGACCCCATTCCTTTCCTGCCATATATATATATATTTTTTTTTAATTTAATTTAATTTTTTTTTTAATGAAAATTTGACTATGATCCTCCTTTTCCAAAACCCTTCAATGGCTTAAGATAAAATCTGAAATCCTTAACCAACTGACATGCCCCTGCATCTGACGTCCTGGCTTTATACCTACCTTTCCCCATCTCCCCTCTTCTTCGCCAGCCCACGCGTGACTGCGAGCCTTCTTCCACTCACTGTGGACCTTTACACACGATGCTGCTTCCACCTGGGAAACTCTTGCCCGAGCCCCCTTTGCTTGAAGCCTTGCCTTGCACACACAGCATTTATTCACAGCCCCTCCTCAGCTCTCATCACGCACACTCACCCAAAATTCTCAGTTTCAGTGTGCCAAAGAACAACCCTAAGGAGTTGTTAAAAATGTGCCTTTGCCAGGCCCATCCCGAGAGTAGATGTGGGTTGATCTAGGCATTTTGCATTTTTACTAACAAATACCCCCAGGGGCTACTGGCCCTGTGTACCCTCAGACCACACTGTGAGAAGCCCCGAGTGACAGGAGCTTCCCTTACTGTGCGATGCACTTTTCTCAGCTTCTCCGTGGGACCCTGTATTGTCTTTTTCATTACTTCTTTTAAGTCTGTAGTCCCTGCTAATATGTGCTATACCGCTAGGGTAGGGTCCTTGTCTGTGTTTTTCAGCCATGATCCATAGCAGAGTGGATGCTCCATACAAATTTGTTGAATTGACGATAATTCCTTACTTATGTAGAACACAATAATTGATAAAGAGCAACACGTGTAAATCAGGGAAACAGGGCCTTGAAGGTAGACAGGGTGTCGCACTGCGCTTGGGAGGCCCTGGCTTCTGGAGGATGGCTAATCTGCTTGTTAAAGCTCACTTATTTCAGCTGCCTCCACACAGGTCTCTCCTCCTCCGCATGCTCTGGTGACACGCCTTAATTGAACATTGAGGCTCCTGCCACCTTCCAGTGGCTCTGCTCATGAGCTGTCAAAATAGAAAACACCAGGGACAAAGTGCTGCCCCCAGTTAAGAGACAAAGAGGCTCTTGGTGACCAAGCGCTTCGCTGCAGCTCTGTGCTCTGGGGGTCAGCCTCCAGGGCGGAGGGTAGTGACAAGGAAATTGAATCTGAGTCCTGAAGGCCTCCTTTCTGTTTCCACAGAAGCCGTGAGCTCAGAAAGGGCTGAGAAAGATACAGAAGTCTCAAACCTGTCTCAGGTTAGCAAGAGGCAGTTCTCCCAGGCCACACGCTGGTCATCATGATGTAGTAGCAAGTGTGAAAGGCCCAGAAGATGGGAGTGAAAACCCTGAATGAGCCAAGGCATGTGGCAGTGGGTTAGTGGAGAGTTAGAACTATCAAAAATGAAAGTCCCCAAGCTCCCTATAGACTGGTCCAGTAGCTCTTGGGTTGACCCCAAAAATTCCAGTTTCAACAGGCCCTCTCCTAATAATTCTAATGTGAGTGATCCTTAGACCACACCTTGAACTACTGATGTGTTGTTGTTTTCCCTTGGACAAGTTAGGTACCCTTTGAGCCTCAGTTTCCTCAACTGCAAAATGGAGCTGAAAACTCTGGCTTGACCTACTTCACACAGTTGTTTAGGAGATGGCGAATTTTGTGAGAACTCTAAAGTATATAACTATACAAAGATTATGTTACTAGACTTGTTGATAAGAGTGCTAATAATTATTCCCAGAAAATACATGAATTGTAATAGACGCTTTCTGAGTAGAATATGTAACCCAAAGGACTAGCTGAGCAAATTAGAGTTTAAAGATCTACTTGATTTATGAGGGACAGGCCATATCTGTCTTGATTTATGTTCTGTCCCCAGCGCCTGAAAGGAAGTAAATGCTAAAAAATACTGTTAACGAGGAAAAGGAAATGCCAGCTCTTTGCTAACTAGTAGATGACTTACTGACCCCTCAACTGCCACCTGAGGTGCATTCACTTTCACTCCCACCAGCAGAACCAGCCCTGAATGCGCAAAGCATCGGGGACCTCCAGGAGCATGGACTGTACTGACGCAAGTCCCCCCTTTACTGAGCAACAACCTCCCGGTCAACACTGTCCTATGCCTGCCTGTGGTGTCACCTGTGTTCAGCATTTGTCTTCTGGAAACACTCCCATGATAGAGGCACATTTTGGGGACATAGGAGGACTTCCTTGAACAGTGTCTTCTTATACATTGTCCTGCTTCTTCAAAGAAAGACACAATGAGACCCCCAGCTTTGTGGCTGAGAAAATGTCCCCATATCCTAGAGGTTATCAGTCTCCCTGCCCCAGGCCACCCTTTTACACTTACCCGTATTCTGGCACTGGATTCGTCCACAGCACAGACAGAAGTGCCCAGCCCTGCTCAGTGTTCACGGAAAGGCGGTGTGTCGGGCGGGTGGCTTCACCCCGCAGGCACAGCAGGGAGCCCGCGGACTGCAGCAAGGGTGCCTAAGCGTCGTGGCAACAGGCAAGCCGACCCCTCGGACACCATCGCCGCTCCATAGCCTCAGCCCCCATGAAGACAGAGGCCCTCCTGAGGGCGCTCCCGTTAGTGCAGGGGCTACCTTCTCTCTGAGTTGCCTAAATTTGGGGTCTATCTCAGAGTTTTGTAATCTCTTTCAGGTTTCTTTGAAATCGCAAGGTATCAATTAAGCCACAGGTAATTCTTTTGTAAGAAAGAGTAATCTTTTCCTTTTTCAACTCTACAGAACTACTGTTTATTTATTATTTGATAAATATTTCATGAATATAAAATGAATAAGAGACATTCTGTCCTCAAGAGCTAACAGTCTAGAAGGAAAATAGGACATGAGCAGAAATTATAATTCAAAACAAGAGTGTACCCTGGAAAAGGTTCTGGAGACACTCCGCATGCACGGATTTAATATTCATTATTTCAATAATTCGAAAGCTATTGCAGTGGCCCAGGGCATGGTAGGCTCCAAGGTGACTGAATTCCCGGGGGGTAGGGCTGGTACGTGGGAATGAATCGCGTCCCTGGTAAATGAGCCAGACTGACTCCTCTCCACCTCAGCGTGGCTTTGTTGCTTTCAATTCGCTGGCATCTATACAGCAACTATCAATAAGCATCTAAAGTGCTGTTAAAATTTTGACTTTTATGGGGAAAGTGATATGACGATATTCTTGAAGATCTCATGGACTCTTTCAAATGTTAAGGTTTTATTTTAGTGATAAAGGGTATTAGAAACTTAAGAAAGGAAGATGTTCTTTTGGTAGAGAAGGTGGATGTTTTGAGAGGTGCTTTATGAGGCGAGTGGCATTGAAATTGGTTGAGAAGTGTTTGGACATATGACATGGAAAGGGAAAGAGTTTTCCTATTGTGAGGAAGGGTATAAAATATAAGAAGACTGAATCAACAATGAAATACTACTATACACCCATCAAAATGGCTAATTTTTTTTTTTTTTTAAATACCAAATGCTGACGAGGATGTGGAACAATAGGTGCTCTCATGCATTACTGGTGGGAATGCAAAATGATATCGCCACTGGGAAGGACAGTTTGTCATTTGCTTCCACAGCCAAATATAGTCACAGTTCCAGATATTAGATGCTTAAAGGAGCTTTATTCATAGTCACCAATAAATGAAAACAACCAAGATGTCCTTTAATAGGTTAATGGGTAAATAAACTATGGCACATTCATACAGCAGAATATTATTTAACAATAAAAAGAGATGAGATATTAAGCCACAAAAAGACAAGGAGGGACTTTAAATGCATATTGTTGAGTACAATAAGCCACATGAAAAGGTTATATACTGTATAATTCAAATTATGTGACATTCTGGAAAAGGCAAAACTATAGAGATAGTGAAAGGTCAGTGGTCTCCAGGGCTTCAGGGAGAGAGGACAGAGTGGAGTAAGTGAAACACAGGGGGTATTTTAGGGCCGTGAAAACATTCTATATGGAACTGTAACTGTAGAAACATGATATTGCGCATTTGTCAAAACCCATAGAAATGTACAGCATAAAAGGATGAACCATAATCTATGTAAATTTAAAAAAAAATCATTTAGGGGGTTGAGTGATCCTAGGGAGGAATGAGAACTTTGACAGAAGAATCTAACTGTCTCATAGATGCATAAAACAACCTCACCAAAGAGGGTGTGCAGACAGGTGCTGACCTAGTAACTTAGAAAGTAGCAGGGTCTGCCAGTCTAGCGACAACTGTTCTCTAGTTGACAAAGCTGTTTCTCACAGGTCAATAGGTTAACAATTCTGATACTGTTATATGTGTAAACTGGAACGGAGCAATTAAGTAGATGGATGGTAGGCAGCGGGGAGCCAGGCGTTTCGCTGCAGGAGTGGGAGTTTAGAGATAAGCAAGGGGAGGAAGCGAGAATGATCCATGTGGCGATGGATTAGAGTTGGAGACATCAGTGTGAACTCATTAACATTTAACTTACTATCCACACTTACGGGTACATGCAGATCTATTTGTAGATCTGTGTATACTAATCACAGTTTAGTATACATACATAAATTTCCTTGCTCTGTCACCTGAGAGGATCTAGAAACAGTGAGCACATCTAGCACTCAGGTCTTGGTTTCAAATACCGTCCTCCAATAAATTAAACTAGAGTTCCTTGGAGAAATGTTTGTTTTTTGGGACCAGGACAGGAAATATGCAAGACGGGCCTGGAGTACTTTGTAATGCCAAAAATTAAGAAAGTGCTCAAAGACTAAAAACTCACCTTAATTGGGGTATTTCAGTGGGACTCAGAAGCCAACGGAACGAGCTGCCAATGGACAAACCAGTATTAATGTTTCCATCAAAATAAAGTATTAGGTTATAACACAAAGTATAAAGTAAATATCAATGTGTGTCCATACTGATATAAGTAAATGATTGAATAAATAAATTGGAGAGAAGGGATGAACCTCCCATGCAGAAGACTTCTAAATAATTTATGTAGCTACTCCACCCTTAGGGAGGGGAAGCATAACTCCTCACTCCTTAAGTGTGGGCTGTGCATACTGACTTCTTTCTAAAGAACACAGTATGTAAGGGTGAAAAAGAGTAATTTTACAGTAGAGAAACCTAACACCTCATGTTGATAGTATGTACCTTTGATGTGACATGATGCAAAAAACTCCAGTCTAACTATGAGAAAAATACCTGACAAATTCCAATAGAGGGGCAGTCTGCAAAACCCGGCCAGTTCACCTCAGAACCATCAAGGTCATCACAGACAAGGAGAGTCTGAGAAATTGTCCCAGCTACGAGGAGCCTAAGGAGACATGTAATGTGATATCCTGGGTGGGTTCCTGGTAGAAAAGGGACATTAGGTAAAAACTAAGGAAATGTGAATAGCTTATGGACATTAATAATACTGTAGCAATATTGGTTCATTAGTACCATAGTAATATAGGATGTTAATAAGAGGGAAACTGTGTAGGGCTGGTAAATGAGAATGCCCTATACTATCTTCCCAATTTTTCTGTAAATCTAAAACTGTTCTAAAAAAAATTTGTCTATTAAAAAAATAAAAGGTAGGGGGCAGAAGTGTCTGGGGAACAGTAAGTGGTTGAGTTGGTCTGTAACAGGGACTATGTATACAGTACAGTTGTGGGAAATCAGACAGGGGTCATATCATGGAAGGCATTGAGTGACGGACAGCAGAGGCTGGCTCATCACAGCCCATGTCTCCTTTGCCCACTTTTACTTTAGAGGCTGGACAACAAGTCACAGATGTAATGAAATTCTCCTAGGAAAAGCTATCTGTGAAAGCTCCTGTTTTCCTGAAAACTCGGTTAGATGTCACAATTCCTGCCACTTCTACCTGGCCTGCTTTGAATATATGCATAGTGTCCACACAGTTGTATGGTCACCATCTTATAACCATGAGGCTATAAGGCAACATGGTAAGGACAGTGAAGATACACAGAGAAAGAGGTTCTGACGTTTTTTTAAATATATCTTTATTGATTTCAGAGGGAGGAAGGGAGATGGAGAGAGAGAGAGAGAAACATCAATGATGAGAGAGAATCATTGATCGGCTGCCTCCTGCACGCCCCCCACTGGGGATCGAGCCCACAGCCCGGGCATGTGCCCTGACTGGGAATCGAACCTGGATCTCCTGGATCCTAGGTCGATGCTCAACCGCTGAGCCACGCCCGGCCGGGCAATTGGGGGATTTTTTAAAATAGAATTGATAGGATGGAAAAATAGACAAAGGGACATCAGTTAGGACCGGCCATTGCAATCATCCCAGCAAAGGGTAATGATAATTGCAGCAGGACTGATATGGTAGAGGTAAGAAGCAGCAGTCAGATTCTAGAAAAATCGCCTGTGTGTATAGTTCATCTTATAAACTAAACTGCAAGGTCAGAATGAACAAGGAACCTATCTGAAACTTCTTTCACATTTTCCCTAGTCCTGACACGTTATGTTTGGTCATTAAATACAGATTGAATAAAGGAGTACTCTCTTAAAAAGAACAGTTTCCTGAGGGGGAAAGAGCTGGAGGTTGGCTCGATGGACAGTGAGGGTGGCAGACACAGGCCTCGCCCAGCTTTACCCTTCCTTTGAGGCCATCTGGCCAACCTCTGCACTCAGAGCCCAGCTCAGCCAGAACTGACTCTCTGCGTGTTCCCTAAAACTGTGCCTACAAAAAGTGAGTGCCATCTCTAAGGCTAAATGGAAGCAGCAGGGAAAAATCATGTTTGCGGAGTGCCAGCAGAGACGATGTCCAGCACTTAGTGATTCCCAATTGCTTGAAAATGCGGCTGAGAAAGCCCATGATCAATTTCCCGTAAGTGTGATTCGTGAGGGTTATTTGGGGCAATCAACAAGTTATTCTGCAAGGCTTGTTCTTAGGCACAACTCCAATTTTGTTTAATGAGAGTTTTTCTGAAGGCCCTTGGAACATGATCTTTTATTATGTAGGTAATCAGCAAAACCTGCTCATCCCTTAATGCAAGCAGCTGAGACAGAGAGCTGTAAAGGCTGAGATCAAATCATAGCTTTACTACGTAGCCCATTAACCGGGTAGAAACTGCATCCTGAGGTCATAAATAGTTATTAGCCAGTTAATGACAACTGCAGTCAAATCATTACATTTACATCTGATGAACAGGGATGAGGCCTTCTTTGGCTTTTCAGTGCTCAGACTATTTACTATAGTGTTTTAATATCCTGGGCAGTAGAATTTGCAAAATTGAAAAGAGCCATTATTCCCCCTATCTTGAAGAAACACAGTAAATGAATGTAAGTGAAAAAAATTATACAAGTTTTCCTAGACTGGTCTTCCTTACATTAATATCTGCCATCTGTGTATTCCTAACGTGCTTCTGTGTCATTGGAAATGGGGCTGAAACTAGAACCAATCTCCTGGATGTGCAATCGTATGACCCTGAGTGAGTCGTTGAGCATTTCCGAGATTCAGTGTTCTCACCTGTTACGTGCAATTGGACTAGCTCACCTCCCAGCTCTTTCTTACAGATCTTTCAGACTATGGCACCAAGACCTTATATTCTGAATGAAAATAACAAGTTAACACTTAGCCTTGGTATGTCCTCTCCTGTGCTATTTTTTAAAGCAAATATTCCATGCTTTGTCCTATTTCCCTAAATGGTCCCTGAAATTGAGAAATGTAAAATACCTGTTAAATCCAGCAATAACCCGTCTCCTCCAGTTGTAGACACAAGTTAATCCACAATATGTTGTTTTTGGCTGACTTACCCCCCAAAGATATGTATTTTGAGCCTGTTTTCCAGTTTGTTTAACTAAGGGCTTCTGCTTTAATTGGAGCTATTTGGACTAGGACATAATATTTGCTCAGGCAGGCTTCCTGATCAGTATAGAAAGCAAAATGTGATCCACAAATATTATTGAAAGGCACACATGTTCAGAAGTCCTAGGTTTAGAAAAAAATTAGGTCTGAAAACACCAGCGTTAGGAATTGAAAGGTAAGCATTGCAGTAAGAATGAGCTTGCAGATCCCCTTCCCTCCTCGATAGTTATCGGCCCGCATTTGAACAGTGTTCATGGGCTGTGTGCTTGGGTATATGAGAGATGTATGACTGTGGGATAAAGTTCCACATTACAACTAACAGGCATTTGTTAAGGTTTATGGATCACTCTGTGTCCAGCCCCAGTTAGAAACGGACGGCATAGGCACTGAGTACAATAGAAAGCGGGTCACAATTTGATGGTTTCCTCAAGGATTCTGGGGTTTAGTTGAGACTACAGGACTAAATGAATAATTAGGGGGAAATGGAAGTATGCACAGCCCATGCCTGTTGGCCGAATTCTGACAATAAGTGTTACTGGAGTTATGCAAACAGGTGGAAGAGTTAGGGGAGGGCTTCCTTGGCACCAGGTGACTGACCGAGGCACGAGACTGGATATAGTGATGAGGTAAGGACAGGAAGGACAGCATCCTCACATGTATCCTTTAACTCTTTAAAGAAATGTCTCCTCACAAAGCAGTTATAATGGCAATCATTTCTCCAATGTACTTCCTGCCTGTTCTACTGTCTAGAATGAAAAGAAACAGGATTAGACGTGAGGGCGCCAGTTCTCATGGCCTGCTCGGTTCAAGGCATCACAATCGTAAGGCGCCCCTTCCCGCAGCGGCCCACCTCACACAAAATGCCCACAGCGGCAGCTCTAGAAGCACGGAGCGTTCACCTCCCTCCATCTCTTCCTACTTGGCCTTCTCCCACCTTGCACTCCAACATGTTAGAATCAGAAGGACCACTCAGGTAGTGGGCCCAGTAAAGGATTCAACTGTGCATCACCCAAATCCAAGGGACACACAAAACACACTAATCCCTGTGCTCTTTCTGCCTGAGATGGTGGAACCATAACCGTATTTCCAGAGTAGTCATACCCATACTCCACCTCGCCCGCCTCCTGAGAAGCTGCCCCTTTAGGGCCGCTGAGAGTGGTATGTGAGACACTCACCCAGTTATGCAGTGTTCAGGGGCAGACGTGAGAGACCCCATGGGTGAGTCAAGCTGATTTCCCCGAGGTGAAGGAAGTCTTAGTGGTTCAGGTAAGGGGAGCTTAGCATCATAGTGTGAGACTGCGTTAGCTTGGAAACAGGGGAGCTTAGCCCCTGCAATCGCTCCGAGCTTCTCTGTGATAAACAAGGACCTGTCGGCACCCGTCCCACAGGGTGGGCATCTGTGATGAAAGGCAGGAAAAGCGCTGCGCCGAGCGCCTGGCACGCGGAGCTTCACTGGGTGGGAGCTGCCGCGTCGGCGATGGTGGTGGGCGTCGGCACCGTGCAGAAAGATCCCACACCACGGGCCTGGGATCACCAAATCCCTGCTGTGAGTCTTGTCAGTTACTGCGTGGAACTGGGTTAGCGACTGTCTATGTGAACGCAATTTTTTTAATTGGAACTGGATTTCAGAAGAATATTCCTTTTTGTGTTACCTCACTGATCTGTTTTTGAACCTGAAATGAAATATGGAGCATGAATGGGCTTCGTAAACTGTAACGAACTCTGCAGTTGTACTTGCTTTGTCCCCAAGCATACACCCGCCCAAGCCTGGACCCACAGCCTCGGCTTCCTCCCCGTGAGCATCTCCTATGCCTCCTTCCCGGAAGGCTGCCACCGCCCAAGGCCCCCAGGATTTCGCGGTGAATTAGCTGATTAAATGTGCCCAGCGATTCGCTTGGCAGACCGCACGCAGTATTGTATTTGAAAGGCGTGGAAATCTAATCAGATTTTCTGACTTGAGCGACTGAGCAGCACCAACTATGATTTTTCTGAGCATCTCTCTGGAGTGGCTGATGGGCCAGTGGTGAGATGGTGTCAGCCTGGTGGCGGGAGCAGGTGGGGGTGCAGAGCAGAGCAATCGATGGGAAACCCAGGGAGCAAGGGCTCTGTTGTGGCCGGCTGGCTGCTTTCACAGCTTCCTGGGCTGTGTGATACTCACCCCTGAAGAGGGGCTCATTCTGGAGGAACGGCCAGCAGCCGGCCCTGTTAGTGAGACGGGGAGAATGGAATTTAAATCCTTTTATACAGTCAGGATGGGGGAGTTAAATGTAATACACATTTTAGCAGGTAATCTACTTCATTCCAAAACTCCGTGCCTCTTGCCACCTTAGTAAGTGGAGAGCCCATTACCTGCTCCAAGGAGAAGGAAGGGGGTCGGCAGATGGAAATTCCTTCGTCAGGCATCTGGTTTGCACGGTCCGCTGCTCCAGAGCGATAGCGGGTTTCTTCCCATATTAGCTTGTGTGGGAAAAGAAACTTGCGAAGCTTGGCCTGGACCCCACGGATACTTAAGTCAGTGGCTGCTGTCCGGCTCAAATTCCTATCACAGGAAAGAGCACCTGCTGAGCCCGAGGCTTTCTGTTTCTAAACTTTGTGGTTTTTAAGACCAGGAGTTGCCTTCGAAGGCGGTGTTGTGTTGTGGTTGGAATATTGAGGTGGCTCATTTTACAGCTAATACACTTATGAGAGCGAAAATGCCCTTCTGAGTTTTGGTTCCTTCCTGTTCATTCAGTCATGTCACGCAGAGGCCAAGAGTCCTGCCGAGGTACTCAGGGGCCACCAAAAGCGGGGAGAGAGAGAGAAACGGTCAAATACGGCGGGCAGCCTCTCACTCCAACCAGCCCAGCCCTCACTGTAATCAGAGCAGCTCAACTTCCATTGTTTGCTGTGTTGTGGCTCCTCTCAAGGTCTTCTGTTAAAAGAGGATTCTTCTCAAGCTACTCGGATGAAGAAAAACATTTTTATTAAATTTATTGGGGCGACATTGCTTAATAAGTGTCTATAAGTTTCAAGTATACAGTTCACCCATATATTGCATTGTGTGTTTACCACCCAAAGTCAACTATTCTTCTGTCACCATATATTTGACCCCCTTGCCCTTTTACTACCCACCAACTCCCCTTCCCTCTGGTAACCGCCATTGCTGCCTGTGTCTGTGAGCTTCAGTTTTCTATCCCATGTATGAGTGAAATCATATGGTTCTTGACTTTTTCTGTCTGACTTACTTCACTTGGCGAGACATTCTCAAGCTCCATCCATGCTGTCACGAATGGCAGTGTTTCACCCTTCCCTATGGCTGAGTGGTATTCCATTGTGTATATGTACCACCTCTTCTTTACCTTAGGAACATTTTTTTATGTCATTGCTAATGATCTTGTGATGGTTCTTTCTCAGTAGCATCTACTGTGCTTTCTTCTCTGGGTCTAGCTCAGTCTCAGGAGCACGATGACAGAGTGAGAGGAGCACTGCAGAGGGTGTCAGGAGACCCGGCCACTGGTCCTATGCCTCTCCTCGGTTATCATGCGACCCTGAAGAAATCCCTTTCTCCATTGGACTCGCCCACAGTGGTCTCTAGGTGTCATTCTTCTGTGGCTACTTCAGGTGAAGGGCTATGGCCTGGACAAGAGTGGCTTCAATGTATGTGTAAGTCTTAGTAACAATTCTAAGTTTCAATTCTGTGAAATAATTCATCTCTGAAAAGTTATAAACTGCTGGTATTCCCCCACCACTCAGGGTGTGAGTTGTTGGATAATAGTATTAATGATTTTTTTAAACAGTTTTGTTTTATTTCTTAGTAGCAATTTATAATGGAATATTATGCGGAAGTCTTTATCGCTCTGGGGAAATGTGCTCTTCTGTTAATTGTGGGCTTCCTTCTAGGGTTGGGGAATGTGGTTTAAGACTTATTGTTGGAGTTGCCTAATTTCAGCTCTGAAAAGCTTAAATTGGGATATTAAAGTCTACAACTATTAGTGTTGAATTTTATAGCCTTCCCTGGATATTCTTGATAAATTTTCTGATATCATTATAAAATATTGTTCTTTAGTAACAGTTTTTGTCTTAGTCTACTTGGCCTGATATTAGTATCGTCACTCCAGCTCTCTTTTAGTCACTGTTTGTATCGTATTTCTTTGTATAAACTTTTACTTTTGGCCTGTATGGGTGAGAATCTAAAGTATGTGTCTGTCGGCATTCAGTTGGACCGAGGTTCCTTTTGATCCATTTTGCTAATTTCTGCCTCTTCACTTGAAAATCTCAGAAATTCAAATTTAATAGGATTACAGGTAAGGAAGAATTTATAGGTACCGTTTTTCTATTTAATGTCTATATGTATCATGCCTTTCTGTGTCCACTACTGCCTTTTTAGTGTGAAATAGATTCTTAGTGTAGCTTCTTCATCCCCTCATTGTTTCTTTTACTACATTTTTGAGTTATTTCCTTAGTGGTTGCCTCAGGGATGGTAATTATCGTGTCAATTTAAAATAATCTAGTTTATAGTCATCAAGTTTAATCTCAGTAGCATACAAAAATGTTGCTCCTATAGAGCTTCACCCCGTTCTTTGTGCTGCTGGTCATACATAGCAGCTCTGTACAGAGCCACACATATGCCATCAACGTGGGTTCCTAATTATTGCTTTATGTGGTTTTCTTCTAAATCAGATAAGAGAACAGAGTTACAAACAAAGCTATATGCATACTCCCCTCTGTATTCACCTATGTAATTTAATTACCTTACCAGTACTTTTATTTATGTGGATTAGAGGTCCTTTCTAGTGTGCCTTCAGTTCAGCCCGACAGATCTCGGCAGTGTTTCTTGCCGGGCAAGAAACACTTAAAAATTCTCTCAGTTTTTGTTCACCTGGGAATGTCTACTGTCCTCCTTCCTCTCGGAGGATGGTTTCTCTGGATACGGAATTCATTTCCTCTTAGCACTTCGAACCCATCAGCCCACTGCCTTCGCCACGGTTTCTAGTGACAAGTCAGCTGTAATTGTTATCGAAGATCCTTTGTACATGAGCGCTTTCTTCTCTTTTGCTGCTTTTAAGAGTCTCTCTTTCTTAGACTTTTGACAGTTCAGCTATTATGTATCTGAGCTTGTATCTCTGAGTTTACCCTTCTTAGAATTTATTCAACTTCTTAGATATACTTTCAGGCATCCTTTCCTCAAATATATTCAATGTCTGCACTCCCTCGAGGACAGTCTTCGTTGAATACTTTACCTTCAACATATACACAGACTAGAGTTTTTTGCATCTCTGTTTGTCTCATGGTTTTTTCTTCTTCTTGTAAGGTGAACATTTAAAATAAATGTGGCAACTCTGGAAATCAGATTCTCCCCTACCCAGAGTGTGTTGTTTATTGGTTTAGTGACTTTTCTGAGTTAATTCTTTGTTGTGTGGGCACTGCAGCTTCTGCGCACTTAGATTAAATGATTGGATAGAGATTCCCTTAAATTCTTGGGACCTCTCAGTCTCCCAGCCGTCGCTGAGGAGCTCTGTGTCCCTGCTGGGGCACAGCTGTAACGTTCCGTCAGGCAATCAGCAGCCTTTACTTAACCTCCTGCTTCTCCTGCTTCTCCTGCTTCTGCTAAAACTTAAAGTTAGCCAGAGGTAAGAGCTTAGGGCCTACGCAGGTGTTTCTTGAGTGTTTACCTAGCCCTGAGCATGACTCTGGATTCTGTGGAATATGTCAGCATTTTTCAAAGCCCCCTTTGGACATCTCCTTCCCTAGATTTCTTTTTAAGCTTTATGCTTAGCCTATTATTTGCCCCAGGTCTTATCTACTGCCTCAAATATTGAGCTCTATTTATATCAAGTAAAGATAGCCTTGCTGGTGGGGTCTTCCAGGAAATCACCGAACAGGTCAAATACTGATAAATTCTCTAATACTGGGGTTTTGAAAGAGCTCCAGTCTCATTCTGTTCCTTCCAGTGGTTGCCAGGCTACCCATTTTCACCATGAGTGCAGGCTGTGGGCTTTCAAGGCTGCTGTGGTACCAGGGGGGGTATGCAAGTAGGATAAGTGAAAATGCCATAATGCTCAGCTGTTGCTTTTAAATAAACATTCTGCCCGGCCAGGCGTGGCTCTGTGGTTGAGCGTCGACCTGGGATCCAGGTGATCGGGGTTCGATTCCCGGTCAGGGCACATGCCTGGGTTGTGGGTTCGATCAGTGACTCTCTCATCATTGATGTTTCTCTCTCTCTCTCCCTCTCCCTCTCCTTTCCTCTCTCTGAAATCAATAAAGATATATTTTAAAAAATAAAATAAATAAATAATAAACATTTCTAGGGTTCCTATGATATTTTAATTTCCAGAGTTCTGACAACGTTGATTCTGAGCATTTATACTAGTGTTTTGTTGCTTCTACGAAGGAGAGGATTTTCAGACATCTTTCCTCTGCCCTTTTTGCTGACGTCCTTCGTCTTTCACTTCTAGTGGACTTCGTCTCTGGCACTAGTGAAGATTTACTGAGAGCAGGGACTGCGGGGCCCGGGGATCCACAGGATGGCAAAGTCAGCTTACAAAATGAAATGAGCTAGAGCGACAGGAGAGATGAGTTGCGAATGAAGTGTTTAAAAACGAGGTCATGGAGGAGTTGTGGGTTTTGCTACTCATGAAGAATGAATGGGAGAAAAAGACAGAAGGAAAACTTAGGGAACTGAAAGCCCAGGGGGTGTGAAAATTTACCTCTGGTGAATTTATACTTCCCTAAAAATGAATCCAGGAGAAAAGTTAAACAGGGAAAGACAGTGAAGTAAAGTTTTAAGAAATGTTGAGTAGTAACACCGATTCATCTGGGAGACGAATTAAGGAGAAGGTAACATGTATTTGAGCACAATAATATGAGATTCAAGTAGATTTAGGGAGAAAACCAAAGATGATCTGGAAGTAGCAACACAGAGCAAGGACACTTTCCTGACCTCAGGCCTGTGGTAGGAGAGAGGGGGAGAGAAGACCTGCCATGAGAAGGCTTCCAAGGGGGCAGTGTCCTCAGGGGAAACCCACATTTCAATTAAAGTAAGAAGGTGATGAACATTTCTCTCTTTAAAATTTTTTTTGCAATCTAGAAAAAAATTTTTTTCAGAGTTGACATACAATATTAGTTTGTGGTACAACATAGCGATTAGATGTTTATATAACTTATCACCCCGATCAGCCTAGTACCCATCTAATATCATACGTAGTTATTACAGTATTACTGACTATATGCCCTATGTTGTATTTTACATTCTCATGACTATTTTTATAACTGGCAACCTGAACTTCTTAACCCCTCTGCCTTTTCGCCCATCCCCCTGACCTCTCTTCCACCTGGCAGCCATCAATTTGTTCTCTGCATCTACGAGTTTCTGTTCTGTTTTTTCATTTATTTGGTTTTTTAGATTCCACATGTAAATGAATACCTTCTATATCCATCCATTTTGTTGCAAATGGCAAGATGTCCTTCTTATGGCTCGGTAATATTCCATTGATACACGTACCACTTCTTTATACACTCATCTATTGATGGACATAGTTCGCTTCCATATCTTGGCTATTGTAAACAATGCTAGAATAAACAGAAGGGTACGTATATCTTTTTAAAGTAGTACGTTTGAATTTCTGTTGAGAAATCAGCTAACAGTCTGATGGGAGCTCCCTTGTAAGTAGCAACTCCTTTACTCTTGCTGCTTTTAAGATTCTCTCTTTGTCTTTAACCTTTGCCACTTTAATTATGTGTCTCGGTGTGGGCCTGTTTGTGTTCATCTTGTTTGGGACTGTGCTTCTTGGATTTCTATGTGGAGCTGACTGGGTGGTGGTCTGAGGCAGGACTCTGGCTATGTTGGTTCTGTGGCCTCTTAGGAGGGGCTCACGTTCAGGCCAAGGTGAGCCACCATGTGTGCCTGGCTTGGGACTGCCTGGTGGGAGCTACATAGCAGTGTGCTGTAGGTAGCTGCTTGGAGATGCTTGGGAGAGGCTGAGTTGCGAACCATGGCTGGCTGCCGCTACTGCCGGGCTTGGGGCCCCTTGGTGGGCACCATGATATGAGTTGAGTTCAGCTGCCACTTGCGCTGCTGGGCTCATGGCTGCTTAGTTGAAGCCATGTTCCAAACCAACACTGACTACAGCTTATGCCAGCTCGGGGCTGCTTAGCCAGAGGTACAGGGCACCCCAAGGCCAGCCGCTCCTTGTTTGGGGTTTGTGGACCTTTGAAAGTCTGCAGCATGAGCGGAGATGGGCCGCTTGCAGGGAAAAGCCACTGGAAGAGGTTTAGCCAGGCACGTGAGTTGGGTGGGTGAACGGTGTTAGCCAGGTCACCAAACAGCCCAGATTTGGTGCCAGCAGGGTGGGAGGAGTGCTTTTTAAAGAGCAGTAGTGCCTGCCAGCATCTCCATCCCAGGAGAGCTGCCCCTGTGGTCCTATCCTGAAGCCCAGAGGGGCTGAGTTTTTGAGCAAGTGAGTCTGTGCGCAGGCCCCTAAAGAGGGACGCCTGGACTCCCGCTGCCTTCCATCTCATTCAGTGCAATCCCCTCGGGCTTTCACAGCCAGATGGTGAGGGGACACCTCTTCCCAGCACTGTGCCCTGGCCTAAGGAGCCCAGTGTGTGGCTGGGACCCCTTGCTCCTCAGTAGGGACCTCCTCAGCCGAGATATCCCTCCGGATTCTTAATCGCCACACCCTGGGTGTGAAACCCTCTTGTTCATGCTGCATCTCCGCCCCTCCGACCAGCCTCGTCGTGGCTGCTTCTTTATATCTGTAGTTCTAGGACTTCTGTCCAGGTAGACTGCAGGCAGTTCTCTATGACGGTTGTTCATAATTTAGCTGTAATTTTGATGTTCATGGGAGGTGACGAGCACAGTGGTCACTCAGTCTGCCATCTTGACCAGGTGCCCACATTCCTCAAAGATGTGCAGGTGTGGTGAGTCTGTGGGAAAAGCCCAAAGGACTCAGTTAGATGGTGGCAGGATATGAGGAAGGGGGGAGGAGCTGGGGTCACCCACAGTGATAAACAGAGTCACGTGGGTATTAGTGGCTGGAGGAAAATGGGTTCCCAGGGACTCCTGGGCCCTGCTTTGCCCATATATTTCTAGAATATTTCTATTCTTTGCCCATATATTTCTGTCGGGGTTTAGCACAAGACCCAGTGGCAATATCTTCACTGACCATCACCCAGTTATGAGCTCTCCTCTGTCAGAGCTGGCCTTACAATCAGCACTTTTCTTGTGTGTTCTCTGAATGTAAGACCAGAGTTCAACTAAATATATACCAACTTCTTGGGTGCAGAGGGCAGCCTTAACTATGCAATTTCTTACAATTATTTGCATGTCACCACCTGGTCCAAGAGGTGCTATAACACATGCTATTCCAGTGAGTGTCCCACAGGTATCCCAGGTCTAGATGAAGCCTCAAAAATTGATATAACTCTCTGATCACACCTTGTAAGTGCTACAGTAATTGGCATAATTATTAATGATGCACCAGTAATCTTTCCCCACTTAAAGGGAATGCTGTCCATTAAGGGTGATTCTCAGCATCCTAGCTCTAACTCTCCTCATTTCTCGTCCTGTTTAGAAAGCATATTATAGTAAGAGTGGCATAATCTCAGTGATTACCTTGCATCCATGCTAATGTTTAAATCATTTGCTTAAATCATTTTCAAATTTCAATACTCTGCTGTGAGGAAACATTATTCAAGAGCCCATTTCACAACTGTTTGAAAACATCAGTGTCATGACCGCACGTTGAGAGCTCCCACGATGGGAAAGTTGAGGGGATAGAGCAGAGTGCCTACAGATGATATTTTGCATTTGTGACCTGTCCTGCTTGTTATCAGTAACCTGAAGTTTTGGAGGAAGTGAATTGAATACATATCTTTATACCTGGAAGATTTTTCTTCCGTTACAGTCATGATGCAAATTCATCGGGTTTGTATTCTGGTTTGATCACTTAATAATTTTACGATAGTTTGGCAAGTTAGTTAATTCCTCTGTCCTCAATTTCTGCATCTTTAAAATGAGCCTAATTATAGTATATACATCATAGGCTTATTGTGAGGATTGAGTTAATACATGTCAAATGCTTAGAACAGTGTCTAGTAGTAGATAAGTGCCCAATAAAACTCCACTGTTGGTATGAATGTTACTATACTCACAGGTCATTTAATGATATAGATGTTTTTCCATAGACCATAGCATACGTTTCAAGTTGCTTTATTTGGAAATGGAAGGATTTTCACAGAATCATCCTTAGTGTCTCTTTGATCTTTTGGTCCCAGCGTTACTGAGATATAATGAACATATAATACTGTGTAAGTTTAAAATTTACAATATGATGATTTGATACATGTATGCATTGTGAACACAGCCTGTACTTCAGATAATTACCATTTTGTTGTTGTTCTGGTGAGAAAATTAACGCTCTACTCTCAGCAACTTTCCAGTGTGCAATACAGTATTGTTAACTACAATCACCATGGTGTCCTTTAGATCCCCAGAAATCATTCATCTTATAACTGAAAGATTTTACTCTTTGACCATAATCTTTGATTTCTCTTGATGAACAGAAATGTGATTATCTTTATCCTAAATACCACCCTTATTATTAATACCACTTATTGGGTGCTGGTCTAAGCACTTTGTACATATTAACTTGTTGAATCACCCTCTCAGGTAGTAATATTATTACCTTCGTTTCACAGATGAGAAGAAAAATGAGACTCAAGCTATTTTAGAAACTTAATCAAAGGGCTAGTAAGTGCTAGAGGTAGACTCTATACCCAACCCTTCTGGCTTCAGCAATGCGCACATAACCTCTGCACTCCAATGCATCTCGCAAGTACACATAAACATTATAACTAATGGGGTTACACCTACAGCTCCCAGTACTAATCCAGGCAGCACACAACCCGCTTAGAAGATGAATCTGCGACTGTGATGTCATTTCTACCAATCTCTGGGTAACAACAACTATTAAGACTCAGTCACCCATCGCTGTGTTTGTTCAACAAAGAGTCACTTAGCGATGTTTCCAGCACTGGTCTAAGCTTTGGGATAGAGCAGTGAAGGAAGCAGACATCTTATCCTCACTGAGGGGAGCAGACAGAACACCAAATGCATAGATAAATGATGTTATGTTAAAGGACACTCAGTGGTATGGAGAAGATAATGCAGGGAAGGGGAATAAGTTTCATAGGGATATGTGGTGGGTCCATTTTAAATAGCTAGAGCAGGCATCGCTGAGAAGGAGCCGTGTGAGCCAAGACCCAAAGAGGAAGCGGAGCACACGGTGCGGTTGCCTGGAGGAAAAGGGCCGCGTGCAGAGAGACCGGCCAGGGGGCCCGCAGGCAGCTAGACGCCTGTCGGAGTGACGCAGAGGTGAGGCCAGAGGTGTGGACCAGAGTGGGACATGGCGTGTAGGGCCCCGTAGACCTTTTAAGGACTTGTATTTTCTGAGTTAGATGGGAAGCTATTGATGGGTTTTAAGCAGAGAAGTGACAGGATCTGACTGGCAAATTTTCAAGTATCATATGTCGGATGTATTGAGACTGAGATGCAGGGCATGAGGGTAGAAGCAGGGAGGGGGTGTCACCAGAAGAGTTTGAGATTGCTGAGTTAGAGAAGGCTATTAGGCACTCAAGTGAAGACACGTACCGGGAGGGTTTCACGCTCAGGGTACAAATTCTAGAGTCATCTGCAGAAGGGACAGAAAAGAGGAGTCATCCTAGGAATAAGTTCTCCATGACGTCATACAACTTTCAGGGAGATGCAAGAAGCCGGCAGACGATAATGTGAAGGGACAGGCAACGAATGAGGACGACGCCGGGAGAATGTACACGCTTGGCAGCCGAGTGTAGAAAATGCTGCAAGAAAGAGGGAGTGGGGGGTGTCAGATGCTGCAATGTACGGGGACACTGGGGGAACGGTGTCCGGAGCGGTGTAGAACCTCGTGAGAATGGGTTCAGGAGAGAGTTCGAGAGGAGAAACTGGAGACAAGAAGCGTGAACAAGTCTCTTATGTAGTTTTGATATAAGGAAGGGCAGAAAAATGAGGTAATAAGGGAACGGGAAAGGGAAGGCAGCAGAGGTTCTTTAAGATGGGGAGCCCAGCCAGTGTGGCTCAGCGGTTGAGCATCGACCTAGGATCCAGGAGATCATGGTTTGATTCCTGGTCAGGGCACATGCCCGGGTTGCGGGCTCCATCCCCAGTGGGGGACGTGCAGGGGGCAGCCGATCAAGGACTCTCTCGTCACTGATGTTTCTCTCTCCCTCTCCCTTCCTCTCTCTGAAATCAATAAAGATTATATGTATATAAAAGATGGGGAAACCAGCATTGTGCAGGCTGATGGGAAAGGTCTCATAGGGAAGGGAAATAAATGTTTCAGGACAGTGTGGGGGTGAACTCCGAGAGGGGATGGGGCCTGGTGCACCGGCAAAGGTGTTGGCTTTGGGTGGAAGCACAGAGGGCTCATTTCAAGGGCCCCATTGAAATCAAATCTCAGCCCTCACCGGACATGCCCTCACCGGAGATCTTCAAGTTATTTAACCTCTCTGAACCTCTATGATGCTTGAAAAATGCTCAGAACAGGGCTCCATTCGCTGCTGTTATGAAACAAAAAGAAGCTTCACAGTTTTGCTCAGAACAAAAGAGACACTTTCAGCAGCTGCCTCCCAGCTTAATCGACTCCAGCATGTTTGTCTAAAGCGGGAGTTAACGTGCCTCCCGCCGCCGTCCTTTCCAACGGCACCATCAGATTTGCACCTTTGCGCCTCTCCACCCGTACATGACATGGACTGCTCAGCAAAGTAATTATCCCAGCAAACTAAGCTGCGTGAAAAGATAAACTGCTTAGTGGATTAAAACTGCATGTTTTCTATAACCCAATGGCACAAACGTCCCCGTTCCGCCTGTTGCATTGTGTCATCAATCTCCCCGGGACACCTAGTGCCCCAGCTTCCCAGCTGTTGTATTGGCACCTCCCTGTCTCTGTGGTGAGACACTCGGAGGACATGTCCTCTGGCACCACTGTGCCCTGTCTCTAGGAGATGAGCTATGGGGCACCCGCCTCTCACACAGACATGGGGGGTCATGTCAATTTAACAGACTGGAAAAATAATTGAGGGGGAAAGGCAACAATTCTCCCCTCCCCCTGGGGAGAGAAGGCAGGGCTTCATTAAGGGCTCCAATGCATAGGAGCAGTTAGCTGTTAGTCCCTGGGCTTTCTCACGGGTGACATTCTTGGAGCAACACTGATAAAAGAGGCAGGTAGCCTTGGGAGCACAGTCAGAGCCTTTGGCCAAAGGAGGGGCCTTTCTGGCTTAGTGGAAACTGTCACGTTACCGTCTCAGCAATGGCCCTGGCAGGTGTGTGAAGAAAGTGTGTGCTGATTAGATTGTCTAGATGGTTGTCAGAGAAAATAGGAGGAAACAGACCTGAGAGAGGCAGGAGAGGCTGAAGGTAGAAAGGAGGAAGAAGGGATGGGATCATTAAGTCAGCCACAAAAGTCACAGTCTGTCTCCAGAGATCCTGATGGAGATGCTGCGCATTCCTCAGTTCCAGAGTGAGCAGCTTTCACCTCCCTGGAGGCTGGGAAGGGACAAGGCCCTCTGTTCCTTTCAGTTCTCGGGTTCTCTGTTCTTCAGCTCCAACAGGTGAGGTGTTTCCCTCCCACTGAGCACATGCGCTAGCAACACCTGAAGGACAGTCCTCAAGATTTTACAGGTTTACTCTTTTCTCCACCTTTCTATTGACTTGAGTTTGCTCTATTTCCTCCCTGTTTCTTATTTCATTTCAGCACCAACAGTGACAGGCACACAGCAGGTACTCGATAAATACAGGCTGCATGCTAAAGTCCTGACACAAGCTCAGCAATTTTGTGATAAAAACCAATACCTGCAAAAGCCCCGAACTCCATTATGAGTTCCCATATGCATTCTCTGCTATCTAGACTGGAAATTTCCAGGACTCTAGTCTTCATGAGGACAGAGTATCTGCACCCCCATACTGAGAACACAGCCTTGCACATCAAGTGAGTACAGATTGAGCAAGTGAAATCCATAAAGGCCCTGGAGGGATGATAGTGTACAAATGGGCAGGAGGAGGAATCCAGAAGAGTCTCATTAGATGAGACTCTGTCCTCAGACTGTGGCAATGTGCTTGCATGGCCAGCACGTAGTCAGCAGTGTCTGAAAGACCTAACCCTTTACGCTGGCAGAGCACCTCCTTGCCCTCACCCACTCACTTGCATCTGCTCTGACCCACACATTCAACACATCCACATATTCATCACTGAGCTCCATAAAACAAACTCACAGATGTGTATGGCATGGAGAAGGGGGCATCCAAGATCACTCCAGATTTAAGAGTTGACTCGGAGAGTGATGGTAGAGGGACTGGGATATTGGCACTAGAAATGGTAGTCCTTGGGCTGCCAGGTTATCTGCAGTTGTCATTTGGAAAAGAGAATTTAACTGTTTTGTTCTAGAGTTAAGTGGTGGGATTTATAGGAACACAAATCTACAGAAATTGAAGGCTGCTTTGTAATATAGTGAAACCTTTCAAGGAATTGTTCAAAGAAGGTCTAGGTGACTGTCAGGAGTATTAGAGGAAGGATTTCCAAGTCGAGGGAGTGATCAGTTAAGATCTTTAAAATGCCTTTCAACTGGAAAAGGCAGTGTTCAGGAAACATACACACAAAGCTATCAGAGTGAATTATTAGAAATGTTATAATAATAGTTATTATTTACTAAGTATTTAATATTTGCCAGGCACTGTGCTAGCCCTTTACAGTAATTAACATCACCCTTGCAACAGCTTTTTGAGGTAGGCACTTTTCTTTACACCCATTGTAAAGATGAGGAAAGTAAGTTCAGTTAACTTCTGCACGGTCACCTAGGAGGGGACTCTCAGCTGAAATTCCAACCCAGGAGGTCTGACTCTGAGCCTGCATTGTTAGCCACGATCCTCACTGCCTCTTCCTATGAAAGAAAAGTCATTCCTATGAGCAGTGAGGCTCTTTTAGGTTGGAAAACTCAAGAGCTTGTCTGTGAGTGGATGTTTTAGCTGGGACCTGGAGAGAAGCCAGTTAGTCGTGGAGTGGGGCGTCAGAGCCTTCTAGAACCTGGAAACATCACATGACCCCGAAAGACTAGGTGCTTGCAAAGAGCCACAAGGAGACAACTGTCATGGGAGCAAATTGAGGAGGAGAAAAGGGGATTCAAAGTAAGGCCAGAGTTCTGGGCTGTAGTCAGGGGACACAGGTCATGCTTAAGGACTTTGGATTATAACAGTACAGTGGAAAGGCCTGTGAAACGGGAGGGATGGCTATGCCATCAGCCACTTTATAGGTGAGGGAGAATGGCTGGTGAAGGGAATGCATTTCCCAAGGTTTTTAGGGGACCGTTGTGAGAGTCCAAGCAAGAAGAGGAAATGCACCATCACTCCTGCCAGCTGTGTGATTGGGGGGTTGTTTGTTACCATGGCATATAACCAAGCCACAGCTGAGTTGTACTATAAGTCAGGGTTGGTTACTGCTTGGAAGGAATGGCACTTGCAAAGACCCTGAGGAGGTAAAGAACATGAGATGTCATAGACCCCAAGAGACTGAAGTTTCCTGGTCAAAGAAGAGAGTGGTGCAAGAGGACACCAAAGGATTAGTCTGGGGCCAGAGGATGTGGGACCTTCTAGGTATTTTCAGAATTTTAGATCTAATCCTAAGGGCATTAGAAAGCCAAGGGCCAACAAGATTATCTATGTGAAAGTGATAGTTTTTCTTTGCAAGTCATAGAGCACGAACAGTTATGTTATTTGCACACCTTCTGTGATATTTTCCATTAAAAATAAAAGGAACCTTTTTACCTTGGAGCAATTGAAAGTTGCTAATCAGCATAATTCCTAAATAAAAGATATTCTCTTATACAAACACACCATTGTTACCACAGGCAACAAAATTAACAACACTTAACTACGGTTTGAGTTTTTTATAGTTATGTTTGACAGAGATATAAAAGACTGAGATTTACAGAAAAGAGAGCCCCAAATATAACAGAAAGCCCTATTTATTAGCTAGAAAACAGTCATTTGATCCAAGCCTATCAGAGCTGTTAGGTGCCAAAGAAATCCTATAATTTTAAAACCCTCATTCTTGGTGAGAAGACATATGTCATAAGCTATTGATTTACCATTTACAGACATGGGCCTAGGAATGATGTTTCTGACCTCCAGCTCGGGCCAACACCATCATCGCTGTGGACCAGTGGGAAAGCTTGAGGGTTCTGCCTGGTTTTCAAAGGCCACAGGGAATCAACCTGGGCCAAGTTCTGCCAAGACTTACTGCCTCTCGTGCTAATCCATTTTTTACTCTATCAGTCCGAAGTGTAGCATTGTATCTACATGTTTCATGCCTATCGACATCCCAGAGGGCTTCCGATGGCATGGTTAATGCCCAGACATCCATCGTAGCTCTGTAACAAGTGGCTAAAGCCAGACATAATTTAGGGTCCTGGACCGAGTCCTGAGGCGCTGTTTAAAGCCAGCATTGTATCCACGGGCCGGATGGGAATATTGCTTATGACAGTTTAATACAGCTGCAGTATTATAGCAATTTATCTTCAGACATCTGCGCAAATGCCCTCTCTTTCAACCTCTCTAAATGCCACACTGAGATATGTTTATAGGAGCCCTGAGAAAGGCCCATGGTACAGGAGAAAGAAGAGAAATCAACCATTGCTACATTACCTCCAAGTTTCAGTAGATGTCAGTTGAACGTAAAAATAAATCAGCCAACGCATGTACATTTCAACACGTACCTTGACTTAGAGCCTCCCTGTCTTCCAATAGGCCAGAGAATATATTCCAAATGGCTTACCTGGGAATTCTGGACCTTCCGTCATCTGTCCTCATAGTCTGTTCTTGAATGTCTTGTAAACTCCAGATCTATATTTTCAAGTCCCCTTGGGCCAACACCTGGCACTTGTGTTGAAAGGTTCTTATATGAATATCTCCTCCGTGTGAATGTCCTATAAGAGCACCCAATTCAGGAGGCCACTGTGTGGTTCTTAATGCAGTCCTGGGTCCCCATCAAGGTCAGAACTAGTGGAGAAAAGACATAGGAGACAAAGAGGCGAAAATTATTAGCATATTCCTGGTAAAGTGAGGTAGGAGAAGGAGCCCTGGGATGGATTCCCACATGGGATTTCTCACCCCCTCAGACATCCCAAATTATATTTAACTACCCAGTCCCATGCCAAGTAGCACAAGTGTAGTTTGCTGCTTCAACAGCTCTCAGGTGTTGGGTTAAAGCCAGGCCTGGGTCTGGCACAGGAGAAGCATCACATTGAGACAGACAGGTGTGTGCGTGTGTGGGGTGTGCAGATCTCCAGACAAAGGGATCGAGAAGGCAGGCGGGCTAAGCATTTTCCAAGTTCTTTGTCTTACCTCTACAGAGATCAGGTGATATTCTTGTTGAAAGAAGAAATTCTTTTTTTTTTTTTTAATATATCTTTATCGATTTCAGAGAGAGGAAGGGAGAGGGAGAGAGAGAGATAGAAACAACAATGATGAAAGAGTCATTGATCAGCTGCCTCCTGCATGCCCCCAACTGGGGATCGAGCCCGCAACCCAGGCATGTGCCCTGACCTGGAATTGAACCCCGATCTCCTGGATCCTAGGTCAGTGCTCAACCGCTGAGCCACGCCCGGCCAGAATTTCTCAGAAAGGAGAAATTCTGAGAGGAGGGAAAGACGGATAGGAACTTTCTCCCAAACACATCCCTCAGTTCCTGTTTTGAAAGCCAGGGGGAGAGAAACGGGTCCTCTCTTCCAGTCCCAAATGGAACTCCCAAACATGCCCTTCAAAGTGATCCCACTTCATGGATTTCTTATCTGAAAATCATCACCCTTTCCCCAGACCATGGGGTTAAGAACCTGGAATTTCAACTTCAGCCCTCTCCTCCCCTTCTGCCCAGCACATGCCATGGATCACTGGGCTGCAGAGATTTTTGCCTCTACAATTTTCTTGATGGTCTTCTTTTCTGACTCCATCATTACAGAACCATTTGCAACCTTCATCCTCTCTCATCAGGCCCCCTGAATGGTGCCCCTGGCCTAGTGGTTCAGGGCATGGGCATGAATCAGGTGGCATGGGTTCAGAGTCTGGCTCCCTCACTCACTAGCTGGCTGGCCTGACCTGGGAAAGTTGTGTAATGTCTCTGAATCTCCATTTCCTCGTCGGTCAATGGAGAAAACAGTAGTACTTACCACAGGATTGCAGTGAGGATTAAAGGAGTTCACGCAAATGAAATCCTTAGAATAGCACCAGCTACCTAGTGAAATCTCAAAACTATCAGGCACTCTTATCAGCATTTGTGATGACTATTTTTTGAAGTTGAAAAGCAAGTTTGGGGGCAATGACTATAGTAAAATCCAATTTTTATACAATGAACTATGTGTGCATGTATATATTTTGGTATGTTTTTGTTGTAGATAAAAGTATGAAATGATAAGAGCCTAGTTCTTAACATTGGTTATCTAAGAGGTACAGCTGGGGGAGGGTGGATATCGTCCAATTTTCCTAACATATCAACGTAGCCACAGGATGATTTGAGATCAGCATGCACTGTTTGCCAATTAAAGGGAGTGTCCCACCTTCTAGCATTCTTTTAGGTTGTTATGGTTGCGTTTTAGAGTTAGCAGATTCAGAGATTTAGAAGTAGTAATTCCCTACCTTAAACTTTGCCTCCAGAATGAAATCCAAATGTATTAGGTTTATACAAAACCCTTCCTAATCCAGCCTCTGAGTGTACTCCACTCCTCTCCTCTTTTACCGCTTATTCCTCCCGGTCAAATCTTCACGCATTCTCTCTCCCCGCTCCCCATGCTAGACATCTCTCCCCTTGGGCGTCCCATCACCATTCTTTATGCCACAGTGAAGCACCATTTCCCCTGCCCTGAATGCCCTTCTCTAACTCTAGGCTGGGTGGTGCTCTTTTCCTTACACTGCGAGAAAATGCGATCTTCTGCCAGGCTTTTCAGGCTGGCTCCTGCGGCCTCTAGTTCCAGTTGCCTTACCTCTTCTTAGTCAAGGTCATAAAGGACACTCAGTGGTTTAGGTGGTGCTTTGAGCTAGATGCCAGGCCTCTATAGGCCCTTGTGGTACTCACTTGGCTACTCATAAGACCTTTCTCCCTTAGCCGTTTGGAGTCCTGCAGATTGAGTCTGTGATGAATGGTACTGCTGGCATGTGAGATTGATTGCCTAAATATATCTGAGCTAGTGCATGACTTCAAGGAAATGGTCATCCAATTATTTTTCTAAACGTGAACATGATTTTCCTTATGAAGAATCACCAAACTACATACAATCGATGGCAGGTATGGTCGTGGGAAAAATTTTTTTTCTGGGCAATCAGTCAGGAAGGAGAAAGGGGGAGAGAGAGGAGTCTTGGGGGAGGGGAGGGTGCTGTGATAGAAGAAAACCATATATTGTCTTCTTATTTCTAACATCTATGGCCAAATTTCAACATTCTTTTACAAATGCAGAGATAATTTTTGAAAACCTACAGCCGAATTTGGTTAGATGTCCAATAGCACAGGAGAAAACTGTTTAAAGGGAGCTCTGTTACTGCATTTGTAATAGTAGTCTACATCATAACGTGTAGTAGTATGAAACTGATTAGGTCGACTTCATATGGTAATACAATTTGAATAGCTTTATGCAAAGATATGCAATACTTTGTAATCACTTAAAACACACATCATTTTAAGTTCTATACTGTACTAAATTGGTAAATAATGTACTTGGATGGAGTAGTGCCTTTTATGTTTGACTTCTGAACCTTTAAACTAAAGAAACTCAGCATATGGGGCCCGGGGAATAACAAGAACCTGAAGTGGAATATTAATGAAGTCCAAAGTACTGGGTTTTTGGTTATGATTAGTACTGCTTGGGTCCTGTTAAAATTTTTTTGTTAGACCGACCTACCTACTCCAGGTCATGAAGCTGTTCTGTTATAATCATGTCCGAACTTGGCTGCTGTATTTCTGAAAGTTAAGTCTCTGGTTGCTCCAAAACTGATTTTTGTGTGTGATATAAGCTAAGGGATGAGCTGTGTTAAGGCAATTGTACTGGCACTGTCTATTGACAGGCAATGTTTCTGCTACTAGACAGCAGTGGTGCCTTGTGTATAAATCAGGTGACTGCACATGTATCTATTGGTTTGAGGGTTCTATAGGCTGTTCCATAGTCTGGCCATCTACTCCGTATCAATACCATTCTGCGTAATTTCTGCTGCTGGAGAATTAGTCTTGATGTCTGCCAGCAAAACCCCTGGGACTGTGTGGGTGTTTGGAATTAGAGTGTCAATTTCCATGAAAAAATGCCTACAGTAATCATTATTGGGATGAAATAGAGAGATGATATTGGTGAAACAGTGGGCACTGAACTCATGAGTATGAAGTAACCGTCCTTATGTAGGTGTCCTTGTATGTCTCTCAGTGGTGTCACGCAGTTTTCTGAGGAGCGGTTTTGTGCATCTGTCTGTGGATGCCTTCCGTGGATAAGTAATATTGTGAGGATTCTAATGTGAGTGGTTTTGAATATGTATTTGCTAACTGTTGCTTATGTATGAAAATGCAATTGATTGTATATCCACCAACTGCACTGCAGCTACTGACTTCTGACACTGCATCTCAAGTGTGGCTCTCATGGCCTGGTGTATGTACGTACACGAAGGTGCTTACAGATAAGTGCTGTTAGTGTCGCTTCTATTTCATTTCTATGCCCTAGCAATTACATACGAAAATACAACTAAAGTTATTCCATTTACAGTTAAATTCAAAAGAATCAAATCTTCAGGAATGTATTTAAGGATCATGAAAGACCTCTATTCTGAAAACTACAGAAGGTTGCCAACCACAGTTACAGGGGGTCTAAGTAACTGGAGAGATGTACCACATTCATGGGTTGCAAGGCTGACTATGGCGAACGCAGCATTTCTACCCAGATGCATCCATGGATTCCACGCAATTCCTACCACACTTCCAGGAGGCTTTTTTTTTAGAGGTGGGAGGGGACTCAACAAATTGACTCTAATCGATGGAAAGACAAAGGACGCAGAATAGCCAAATCGATCCTGAAAGAAAAAAACACATTGAAGGGCCAATACTACACTTACTAAACAGGTACTGCAGTGCTGACACAGGATAAACATACAGATCCAAAGGACAGACAAAAAATCAAGAATTCACCCTTACATTATGCTCTTGTCAAGGCAATTCAACGTGGAAGGGAAACTCAACAGATGATGCTGGGCCCATTGCATATTCACACACAAACGTGGGTCCTTACTTTACACTGCACATGAAACTGAATATTCATCTTAGGATGAAATGTGACAGCTACAAATACAAAACTTCTGAAACAAAGCATAGCACACACTCGTTAGGACCTTAGATTAGACAAAGATTTCTTAGATATGATACCGAAAGCTTAGATAAAAAGGAAAAAAAAAGATAAACTGGATTCTCGCCAAAGGAAAACCTTTGTTCTTCAAAATATACCATTAAATAAATAAAGAGAAAATCCACAAAGCAGAACAGCCACAAACTGTTTGCCAATTACATATCTAATAAATGACTTCTATCCAGAAAACATAAAGAATCCCTACAACCCAATAAGAACCTGATTACATTTTTATATGAGCAAAAGCTTAGGGTCTAAATTTCATTAAAGACAATATACAGCTGGCTCATAAGCAGAGGAAAAGATGTTCAGTTTGATCAATCATTAGGGTAACGCAGGTGACACTACAAAGCAGCACTATTCCTTTGTAAGCATGGCTCTACTCAAAGAAATTGTCAAGACCAAATGTTGGCAAGGATGTGGAGGAACTAAAACCCCATATATTGCTGGTGGGAATCTAAAACGGTACAGGCATTGTTATAAATAGATAGAATTTCTTAAAATGTCAAAGATATAATTACCATATGACCCAACAATTCAACTTCCAAGTAACTGACCCAAATAAATGAGGACAGGTGTTTCCATTGCCAACACTTATACAGGTGTGTTCTAGCAGCGCTATGCCTAATAGCCAAAAAGTGGAAACAGCCCAACTGTGTATACCTAATAAGTGGGTTCATGAAATCCACACCATAAAATATCACTCATCAAGAAGAAAGAAAACTAAATCACTGACTCACTCTATATAAGGATGGACCCTCACACCATGATGCTGAGAGAAGCCAGATGCAAGAGACCAAATATTATCTACTCACATTTTATAAAATTTCCAGAGAAGGCCAATTCATAGACATAGATTAGTGATTGTCTAGGGTCAGGGGTGGGAATAGGAGCAGGAAATCACTGGAAACAAGCAGAGGGAATTCCTCAGGAGGATGCATATGTTCTGACACCGGATCAGGATACCGCTCCCAACTCTAGGTTTACTATAAACCATTCAGTGTGCCATTTTAGTGGTAACGTGTTATGTTATGTAAAAGGTACCTCAAAGAAGCTGTAAAAAAATGCCCCACTGACGTCATACCACATCATAGCCACCCATTCAAAATCAGCAAAATTCACTTACGGTGAGAGAAGCAGAACAGTGGTTTCCTGGAGGAAGTGGTGGTGACTGGGAATGAGGCAAGGACAGTTTCTGAGAGGCTGGAGCTGGACCAGCCCTTCACCGAGGTGGTAAGACATGGCTGTGTTCACTTAAACATCACTCAAATGCTTGACTTACAGCGTGTGGGCTGCCCTACAAGTGTACTTTAATACATACTCCACAAAATAAAAACCGAAAACAAACAGGAGACGGACTCATTTTAGGAGAGAGAATCGTGTTGTGGTCTATCCCTTAAATTTCCTGAAAGTTCTGCTTTCATTTGGGATTCTTCAGTGAAAAGAGGGATGGACATTCTAGCTTGAAAACACAACAGATCTGGCCAGCTCATGATCCACACCTCCGTGGGCTGTTCCACATGCCAGAGAGCAAATCCTTTCCAAACTCATTTGGCTTCTGAGCGAAACCTGGGCCTCTCCTACATTATGAAGACTTTCATTTTCTCTCTGTTAGGGTGAGAATTCTGAATTTGTGTTCCTATCGGAATACCATGAAATTAATACTGGCACACTTTCCATGTGGCATTTTAGATATCCCAGCTCAAAATGGCACTTTAAACTCTTCCTGCCTCCCATGACGCCGTGAAGGGAACACAGGGCAAGTGGTGGCAGCAGCCACTGGGGATACGGAAAGCCACACTAGGTGTGAGTTGCAAGGATGGGTCCCTGTTAGGAGCTCTCTGTGGGCCTGGCCATGTCACACAGTTCTCATGATTTTCCCCCAAAACTGGAAGTCATCAATCTAACTGGACCTAAGTCATCAGAGTGCGGAGAAGGTTGAATGAGATGAAATTTTTATGATGCTTTCCCACGCATTCAGTGTCATCCAAGGCCGCTTCTTGGCATAAATAACAGTGGCAAATAAACAAGTTAGAAAATGTAACTTGCATTTCGTGTGCAGCTTTTACAATTGAGGTTATAATGAGTTCCCTGAAAAGTGCCTCATCTGCAAATATTGGGTTTCTCCATTTGGTTTAGAAATGGCTTCTCTAATGATCTGTATACCAAACCAGAATCTCATTTGATCCCAGGGGCAGTGTAATTCTGCAGAAGGAGATTAGATAGAAATGTGGAAGCCTTCACCATTATCTCCACCTGACACACCTAAGATGGACAGCACACACGTGGCTACTGGCGCTACTCTCCAGGCTGCGAGGGTGGGAGGGGTGGGGAACAGTGAGAGCGCACCTTCCTATGGAACTGGACAGATGCTTTGGGGGCCAAGGAGTTAGTGGTTTGAGGCCGAGCCACCCTCTCATGGAAAATTCCGACATACCCGTCTAGGGACTGTGCTCCTCACTGAGAACCATAAAGATCATGATAAAAGCTGACATTTCTCAAAGACTACAAGCCAGCCATTGTGCTAAGCATTCTCCTGGCATTTACTCCTAATAAGTCATCTACACAGACACTCAACAGAGTTTTTGATAAGGTACCTTAGCTCATGTCGCTCCAGTGCTTACAACCCTGTCATGGACTGCCCTCGCAGATACACTACAGTCCTCTCACACCTCTCCCTGGGGCTCACTCGGTCAGCCACGCTGGCTCAAAGCTTCTTCCACTGCTGTTTCTTCTTCTAGGAATACGCTCATTCCTGATTATCATGAAATGGGGTCCTTTTGCTCCTGGCTCCATGACACTTCTACAGAAAGGTCTTTCCTGACCATCTCCTCCAAAAGAGCCTCAAAAGGATTAAATCACGGGGCCATGGGCACAAAGGAACAATTTGAATCTATACCTTCCAAAGTGGGGGTCAAAAGAAGACCATCATCAGGAGTCAGAGTAGAGGTTCCTCTTTATCCTGAGAAATCAATTTACACTGAAAACTCTCATGTTCGAGTTGAGGCAAAAATTCTTCTTCATGCTGGGTTGGGTTTCTTTCTCTCCTTAGTCCAGAACTTCAATTAATATAATTAAATAAGGCCACATTTCAGAGTGACAGAGAGGGAGGAAGTTGCAAAGGCGATGAAAATGAAGGAGAGTTAGGATCTTGCACCTGCCTTTAGGAGAGCTTCATTATTTCTCCTCATTACAGTAATTGTTGGTCTAAGGTCAACTCTTTCAATGAGACATTGAGACACTGAAAACTGAATAAACAATGCTGCCTAACACGAAGTGATGGAGGCAAAAGGGGAAATTTCCACTTAGAAATAGCTATTCCTTGTTGAAATTTCCCAAGGGCATGGGGTTACCCTGCTGAGATAATTGCTAATTATAGTTGGACAGTCCAGGCAAGTAGCCAGACCAGTACCCCAATGTTTCTGAGGATCAGCCATCGATCAGATTCCCGGCTCTTGATGAAATGTCACTGAATGATTAACTTGTTAATCCTCGGGCCTTTCTGGAAGAGACCCTAGTTCAACATAGGAAGCTACCGCCCAGTAATTCTTCCCCAATTCTTCTCTTTCGCATAGAATCCTTGGGGGAAAGCTTCATGACTCACCCTATTTGCCTTTCCTCCCAGCAGCCTTCTTCGGCTTCTGTTTCTCTTGCTAATGACTAATGAGCGTGCTCCTTTCTTTGCTGAAGGCATAGCGTGGTTAATTTAATGTTTTCTCTCCACAGAAAATTTCAGGTAGGAATGCCGCGACCAAGAAAGCACAATGCACATTGTAAGTACCTGCTCCTAGACTAATTGGGGAGGCAGTAAAATCAAACCCTGTGGGTTCACAACCCCGCTGCACTACTGACCACCTCTGTCACACCTGGGGAAAGGGCCTTAATCTCTGCGACTTCCCGATCCATCCCTTACCTATAACACTTGGAAAATAATACTATTCATCTCAAAGGGTTGATGGGAATTAAATAACCTAAGTAAAAAGCAACTAAACATCTGCCCAAGCTTTAATAAATGTTCTTGGACTGAGCCTAATAAAAACTCGTAGGAAGCTGAGACTACAAACCTCAGCCTCCTGCCACATGGTGCTTCTCCTGGGGGCGAGGATCTTCTCACTCTCCCTTGGGGCAGAGTTCAGGAGAAGCTTCTGCAGATCTGCTAGCCTGGAAAAGACTACATCTCTACCTGCCATTGTGATCTTGGAAGGTGTGACTTTTTATCTAATGATGGAACAATACCAGCTACTAATTATTGAGCTTTCTTGTACGTTCCAGGCACTGTTCTGTGTATTTTATATGTGCACAGTTATTTACTCGCCCTGAAACCCAGTGGAATTGGGTGACTCACAGCAGGCAAGCTCAGGCCACTGCCATGGGACTCCCTGGTGAGGCGATAGAAGCCCTCCCTCACGCCCTAAAATCTCCTCCAGCCGATCCCTGTGCTTGTGCACTGAATGCCATTTCCTCTCACCACTTCAAGGACATCACTCCTGCCATCTGATGCATTCTCTCATACATCATCAGGTTGGTGTGGGTTTTCTCTCTCCCCCCCCCCTCGGATCTTTCCCCTAAGGTCATATGTGACATTTTTTCTATCTAAAGCCAAATCACACCGACACAGCTCACTTTATCCTACGTTTCTCTCCAGCTGCCTCCCCAGGCCTTGCTTATCTCCACGGCTTAACTCCTAGAAGGATCTGCCACTCCCTCTTTCCAAAGCCTCTCCTCCAGTTTCCTCTGGAACCCACTCCAATTAGACTTCCACTCATACCTCTCACAGAACTTTCTTTTTTAGGATCACCATTTTCTAGACGTGCTGCTAAATCCGTGTGCCATGGCCTTCCCCACCCTGCTTGCCCTCTTTATAGCACTGAGGGAAATCAGGTCCTCCTCCATCCTCCTTCCTCTCTTGGTGTCCAGGATGCCACACGCTCCTGGTCTTGCCGCTACACCCTCCCATCTTCATGCCCTAGACTGCTCTCTCTTCCCCCAGCCTCGTAGCTGGTAAACACCACCTAGATGTGGATGGATATGCCGAATGTCTATTGCCCTGTCCAGAACCCTCTCCCACGTGTTAGCATTTCTCCCAAATGCTAAAGCGGCAGCTCTCCCAGCAGTGGCATGCTGTCCTCCGGCACTGTTCCCCCCTTTTCCATTCAGAATGCTTACAGTCTTTTCTTGTGCACCCCACATTGATAGCCTCCAGGGCAAGACAGATTTCCTATACAACTCGGCATGTCCCGCGAGGAAAGCCCACGTGGCAGTTTTCACGGTTTTCATGGTTTTCACGGTTGTACATAATGACCACTGATGCAGCGACAGGTTAGAGAAGCCCTGGCCTAGTGCAGAAGAGAGAAGCTGTGACTTCCCTGGGATAAAGGAATTGGATCAGGGTACCATGAACATCCAAAGGTCTGCTCGCTCAGCTTTACACGACGGATGACTTTTTAAAACTCCCTCTGCATCAATGGCTTCATTATATCTATTACAGATGGTGAGGAGCTGAAAGAATGCCGTAGAGAAACCAATCCCTACTATCCACAGCAAGTGTCCTGTGAACACTGAAGACGGTCTGTCTTCCTTGAATTATAGTATCAGGTTGCTATTGTTTTACCGACTCTTTTATTCACTTAACAATTTCTCTCCTTCAGAAGCAGAGAACAAGTAACTCCACCTAAAGACTCTGGATTATGACATTAGAGTAGCCTCAGTTTGCTCAGCTGTAAAATGGGAAAATAACTCCCCATCTTCAAAGAGTAAGATGAACGCTGTATTTAAAAATATGGTATTGTGAAGTGAAGTGTTGTGACCATATGAAAACAGAATCTGTAATTATGCATGAAACCCCACTTTTCATGAGGAACCGTGGAGTAACCCAGCACGCGGTCTGAAGCGGGGTAATATCTATAGAATTCTGACTACGTGCAGACAAGCGAGCTGTGTGATTTCAGAGCAAAGCTAAAAGGCGGGCTCTTAAATCTCAATTTACATCAACAGTATTCACTTCCAGAAGATAATCTCTTTACTGAACACAGTGTAGATATATGTAGATAAACTAGAATCTTCTGTAATTAAAGAGATGGCTCTCTTTCCTTCTGATAACATTTCTAAATCGTCCCGCTGCAGTTTTAAGAAAATGAGAAACAGTGTTACCTCAAAAGGCTGAAGATAAAATTCCCATGGCTCCTACATGCTTCCTTTCTTTTGCAAGTTCACATGCCTTGAAAATTAAGGTCAAAGAATGAGTTTCAAGGCAATGGCCATAGCTAGTCTACCTCGGCAGGATGTAAAGGCTTGAAGTATGAGACTGAGGTGATTTGCAGAGGTTGGTAACCACTTTCCTTCTAGGATGAAACCAGAGGCGATAAAGCCAATGGTTAGACACAAATAACTCAGGTATGTGCAAATTACGGAAAAATAAAAATGATTTACTTGAGGGGTTATGGGTTTGACTTCTCTGAGAGTCATCGTCTACCACTACTAATGAAATGGATAATCTGGACCACTTCTTGAGAACTTACTTATGGCCTGGCATTGCGCTAGAATGTATATAACTCTTTAAGTTTTCTCAACCATCACTTCGGGTCATTTGGTAGGTCTTAGCTTTTTGCTCATTTTATATAATGGCTCAGGGAGTTGAAGGACCTGGCCCAATATAACAAACCCCAAACTCTTTACTGTGCAAAACATTCTTTGAGATGAGCAAGTATTTTTCTGGCTGGAAGGGTGGGGAACAACCCAGATGAAAATTATCTCCAGATCAGCTAAGAGAAAGATGTGTATATCTTAAATATATACGTTAACCAAGTGTACACCTAGGAAATAGGCAGGTGAGACCAGGTGGGAGCTTCTGGGAAAAGAAGGTTGAGACTATTGGAGAGGCAGTGAGACTGTGAGACTCGCGTGCATTTTTCCCAGGTGCCATCCTGCAAGGAGGACACTAGACAGCCAGGTCAGGGTTTTAAGAGGGCAATTGCCACGAGGAAAAAAAGATCTTAAAACTATGGTCCATGTAGAACAGGTGGACAACATCAGGTGATTTAACTGGGAAGAAAAGATTCTAAGGTCTGTGATATCGTCTGAATCAAAGGAGGGACTGCATTGTTAAGGAAAGATTCGCCGTGTACCTTGTGACAGCAAGAACTGAATTTCTGCAAGTTCCAAGGAGTCAAGCCTGCCTTCCTTATTCTGGATTTACATAGAACAGTCCAAGCTGTCCAAGTCCGGATGATAATAAACAGCCTTAAGAGGCAACAAGTCCCCGATTGTCTGCAGTACATAAGCAGCAACAGACAGACGGTTAGCAGAGGGAGCATTCAAGCACTGAGGCTGGATCCCAACAGACTACTCTGAAAGCTCTCCTAACCACAGTTTCTTCTGATTCTCGGATTTGGAAAAAAGATGTGATGACACAGCCCTAAAAAATTTATCTAGCCTTGTAGTAAAATTGCAAAGGTAGAAAGTTACTCATTAGTGGAATAGCCTCTGGGTACATATGTTGCCTTTTTGTTCAGGTTAACAACTCCGATGTTTTTCTGGCTCACTGTTCCTCTCAGAATGCCAAGGACTTAGATAGCATCAGGGTCTAAGCTATTTCTCAAAAATACATTCAATATGCTTTTCCTTTTCAAATAAAATTATATTTGTATATGAGAAGGGTCCCAACCAATCTTTACAACATTTTCCATGATTGGATTTGAAGGAAATTAACTAGTTTTAGCACTCAAGGTATGCTAACCAATGCTAACTCTTTCACAAACAATCACTTTTCTAACCTTTGAGACTTAACTGGCTGTGTTCCCCATTATATAGGTTGGGAAACTGAGGCTTGGAGAAGCTAAATACCTTGCCTAATGTCTCACATCCAGTACAGTGACACAGTTAGGTACCCATCTCAGATCTGAGTGACGTGGGCTTCCTCACTAGAGGTAAGAGTACAGGGTCAACAAAATTGGTAACCCATGTGGCCTGCCGGGTGACAACTACCACACCACAGCAGGAGGCAAGTAACTCCATTTGAGTTACCTTGGCAAAAACTCAGGAACCAATGACCTCATTCAGTGCCTCGGAGTTTAGCTTGGAAAAAAGCATCAGTGTGATGGACATTCCCTTGGGGAGATTGTGGAAGCACGTGCATACCCACGGGGCTAGTCCGGGAGCCGTTTCAGACGGAGGCTGGGGGTCAGGGGAGGTGCTGTAAGCAGAAGGGTCCTCCAGGAGATCCCTGCTTTCTGGGGCGGCTCCTCCTGCTCCATTTCAGCCAGTAGGCATTTGGCAATGACTTGTCCACTGCTCTCCAGTGAACTGTCACCCACTCCTGGGTCATAGTGCTTATTTATTTGTTACCTTGTTGATTAAACAGACTCCTTTTCTACCAGAGGAGGTCACATACAGACATACCATTATCTGGCTGCTTCCTTACTCTCATTATGCCATCTTATTTCCTTTTTATTATGCTGTTGAAAAATTGACTTCCCGTCGATCAATACTCCTCCCACACCTTCCCTTCCCTTCCCAGCCGCCCCCCTCACCATGCTGGCTGATATTGTCTCTAGCTCCCCTTTTACAGTTCAGTCACACTTGCTGTTTCTGCATCGACAGACCGCTTTCTCACCGCAAACCAGAGGAAACGTTTTGCTTCTCACACTAAGCCTGAACCAGCTAAAGGGTCCATTAAAAAGAAACCGTGCTTTACCTTAAAAAGGAGAATTGCACCAATGAGAAAATTAACTGTATATATGTAGTTTTTCAGCCTTTGAAAACCCAGGGTTCAGCCCGAAATATCAACTGACCGATGGAACCTGCTTCTCTCGTGCACTATTAGCTGTCTATTCATAACACCTGGGGTCACGTGCCTATTATTGGGTCAGAGAGCAGTGAGCCTGTGGGGACTAGTTGTGGACTGGGGTGGACAGGAGAGCACCTCTGTCCCTAATTGCCCCTGACTTTGGCTTGAGGGGGGAAGCAACAGAAGGCAGGAAAGATGACGACCTCACGTTGTCACACTTGGACACCAATGGGCGTTCAGCATCAAAAAGAAAGTTCATCAGTAGCCCACAGACTTGTGTGAGCTTCTTTTATTGTGATTTACCTCGTTTTTCTCTGCTGTTTGAACCCTGTTACCTCCTACAATGCTTAGTTGAACATGATTCTAAATTCAGTAAAAGAAATGGTCTGTGTCTGACTCCCTCCGCCCACCTCACAAAAGGTTGCAGGTTGTGCAATCTGACAGACCTGGCCTTGAATGGTCCCCTGCCACATTCCACCTGGGTTATATTATTAGCATCCGCCGGAGACTATCTGGCCTCAGTGCCTTACAAAGACGCATTATCTCACTTTATTCTCAGAACAAGTTAGCTACTCTTGCCACCCATTTTATGGCTGAGGAGACTGAGCCGTAGTTGAAAGAACTTACGAAAAGTCACATAGCTTGAAAGTAGAGGACTTATAATTTGGTCCAAAGTCTACCTGTTCACAGAGTTTTCCCTCTACACTTACTATTTCCAGTTTCTGAATGAGATAGGCTGAGGGAAATTAGGCCTACTTTTTAGATTATTGTCAGATCGAATATGTACGCTATGTATTGTTCATACATGCACACACACACACACACACACAAAACCCACTAAATTTTACTGTTCCCCTCAAAAAAAAGAAAAAAGGGTTGACATAGTACCTCCAGCAATGTGAGGCCTGAACCCCCTGGTAGATCTTGTTGTTCATCTAGAATCACCGGCTGATAGGCAAACACATTGACAGCTATTCTAGAATGTCACAAAAGGAGTAAAAGATCTTGAGTGGAAAGAAAAAACTGCTGGGGATCCAGGCAAGCTCTCCTCAGACTGGGAATCACTGTAGCATCCCTGCAGGACTTTGGGAAGGACAGGACCCTGGTTACCTAGACAAGAAAGGGGAATTAAAGGGGAAGAGGCGGGGAGATGAAGAAGGGAGAGAGGCGAAGCACAATGACAAGAACTCTGAGGTGTAGATCAAAAGACTGGGCTTGAGCCCTAGCTCTTCCCTGGCCACCGTTAAGCCACTGAGCTGAGTGCTGTCATTTGCATGGAGAACTAGCCATTGCTGTCCATCTGCGGGTTGTCCTGGGGATCATATGCACATAAAAATGAGACTGCTTTGCAAACTGGAAAGTACTAAGAAGTTACAAAAGGGAGGCCCAGGGCTACTCTGGCCCACGGATGTTTCAAGTTTGGCCTGAAGAGTGACCTAAAAAAAAAAAAAAAAATGCCGATGGTGGAGAGTGCTTTCAGTTTCAGCAGGGGGTGCGCTGCTCGGCTCAGCCTGGGTGCCGCCAGTCCCTGACTCTGTATTTCTGCCCCGTCTCTCCTTTGCAGGCATTTGTGTTTGTCCCTCTGCTGCATACCAATCATCCGTTAAGACCAAGACCGCATGCAACGGCCTGCCGTGGGTCACAGGTCTGACTCAGCCTTCTGTAAAACACTAACGGAGCAGAGGGCCCACACTGCGGGTGAGGAGGGGAACACTTGGGAAGGCGGACCTCCAGCCAAACCTTCAACTCCAAACACGAAGGAGCAACGAAGCAAAGAGCATGGTTTTCTGAGACTTTGCCTGATATTACAGAGCAGCTGCCACTCTCCTAGTTGTTGTTTTTTTAATTTTTTAAATTTTTTAGAGAGAGAGAAACATCAATCTGCTGCCTCCTGCACGCCCCCCTACCAGGGACTGAGCCCGAAACCCAGACATGTGCGCTGACCTGGAATCAAACTGGCAACTTTTCAGTGCTCGAGATGACACCCAACCGAGCCATACCAGCCAGGGCTCCCTTAGCTCTTTAAATGATGCTGCTGAGATTGGAAAGGAAGGTGGGGACAAGATCCTATCACTGAGAAATCCCCTTTTCATTGGTATTCTGAGAGCCCAGGAATTCATAAGTAGCAGATGCTACACCAGCTAGGATAACCAGAAAAACCCAATGCACAGCGCAGGAGGAAAAATATGAGAAAGGAAAATGCATTTCGACATCCAAGAGGATTGATTGTTAAGCAGCAGTAAGAATTTAAAAGCCAATCTCTGAACCGCCGCAAACAAGTGCCTCTGGAGTGTTCTGGCAGGCTGAAGCAGAGAACACATTCAGGAACTGCAATTCAGAGTAACCGGCCATTCACCCTGAAAACACATCTGCTCCGGGCGTTATTCATCCAGCAGTTATCTTTGATTGCTAAACGAATCTGTGGCATCGCCTGTTTGTTCCCCGATTTTTTGATGTCTGGTGTCAACCAGGCGGTTAATAACTGTCAACCGAGATACTATATTGGAGGGACTATATATTCAGTGAAAGATTAAATTAGGAACGCAGCCGGACCACCTACTGCGCAAGAAAGTGTTCCTCGCTCAAAATAACATTACCATCATAAGGATAAAAAGAATTTCAAATGAGATGTAGGATTTTCCTCCCCAAAATGCAAGGTGTGAGCACACGGGGATCTGTGTGTCCTAGCCTTTAAAATGCCCTCCTGGCCCGTCCCTGTCTGTCACAGCCTTCGAAACTCATCTCGGCCCAGAAGTTTGTGCTGATCAGCCCCATCACCCTCATGTCATTCTTTGTATCCCAGCTCCTCAAGTCAAAACATTCAGGCAGAATGACAGAATAGAAATACCCTGAACTTGCAGTCAGAACACCGCAACTTGATAATTCCCTTCTTCTCTCTTAACTGGCCCACGGGTCCCCCATGGCTCCCCCATGACATCGTATAAGCGTATGTGCTGTTAGAGCCATAGCAAGTGCCTTGCAATGGTCTTCCCACTGTTTTCAGTACGTGTGGTTTGTTAAAACGAGATTGGTCCATGAGAGAAGGACCATTATCAGGAATGCAGTTAAGATAAAGAGAGAGCAGACATGTTATAGGTGTTCAAGTCCATGTAAGGCGAAGGCAGGTTTCAGACGTGCAGAGAAAACGTAAAACTGAGATTTGGGGCAGTTATGGGTCAAATAGAAATGGCTCTAGCGGGCAGGATGGAGCTCGGCCCCAGCGCTGAAGCTGTTTATAGTCGGGCCCTCTTTGCACTCCCAGGCTGAAAGCCGTGGTCCTCAGCCAAAGCAGTTAAACACAACCAGAACATCAGGGAGCTGAGGGTGACTCCACCGTGGGATTTAGTCGTTTTATCTCTGTAGGCCCCACGAAGCTTTAAGACAACTGTGCACGTTTTTAATCACATTTGAGCTACTGATAAAAAATATGTATCAGAGCTAGTTAAAAAAAAAAAAAAAAATGACAGGGTATAAATGTTCAGAGAGCCACAATCAAGCGAGCAGTCATGTAATTCCATCTCCTACCCCACCTGAAGGAAATACAATAGTCCCCGCTTATCCTTGGTTTCAGTCACCCATGGGGAGCAGTGGTTCAAAACTATTAAACGGAAAATTCCAGAAATAAGCAGTTCGCAAATTTTACAGTGCACACCATTCTGAGTAGCATGATGACATCCTGCTCTGCCCTACCCTGGGTGTGAAGCCATCCATCCCTCTGTCCACCGGATGCACACTGGATATGCTCCCTGCCCACGAGTCACTCAGTCGCTGTCTCCGCTATGAGAGAGAGGGGAGAGTGGGGGGACTACTGTGTAGTGTCCTCAGAAATGTGGCTGCTATAAAATTGAAAAAGTGGTAATACTTGTTCTCTTCTTTTTTCCTTTGATTTTTGGTTCGTCTACTCTCTTCATTGGATTATATTAGAAACAGCTAGCATTGAGCCCTCATAGATATCAAGCACTGTACAAATACTTTATACAGAAATAGCTTATTTAATTCTCATAATCAACCCTCTAGAGACGGGAACATGCAAACTTAGTGAAACGAAGTACTCGGTGCCACTGATAGAGCCCGCAGAAAATAATGGATGGAGCCAGAGCATGAACTTAGCTCTGGATGATCTGTCAGAAGGGTTTTTGTGCCCTGAGCTATTTCATCCCTAGCATTGCTCTTTCCTCTTCTGCGAACAGAGCTACCAACAGGGAGCGATCAAGCACAGTGGCTACTGTCTCTCTGGGCCCCTTCGTGCAACATCTAAAGGCACCTCTGCATTCTTTACAACCCCTAACTCATTCTGGCACATTTCTTGGTCCCCCGTTCACCTCAGAAACCCATTAGAAACATCTTGAGCCCTAGTGGTTAACCTGACTTCTGCTCACATGCAGTACCATGAATTATTGTTACACAACTGTACCTTTCCAATCCCATGTTTCATAACCGTGGAATGAAATGTGGTGTATCTGACTTAGATAGGTATTTTCTACGTGAGATAGTAAGAAAAATTATTACTTTCTGGATTCTTTTGAAAACAAATGTTCAGAACAGCTATAATTTAATAGTCTATCTCTGCTACAGAAAGCCAACCTTTAGGCTATCTACCCAAATATCCGAACAGGCTAAGACAACCAAGTGTTTTATACAACCCTCTTTTCCATTGCGAAATTGCTTCTTAAACAAAAACACTAACAACATGTATCCTGAGAGACTCTGTTGTTCAGAGAGTGTACATTAAAAAAAAAAAAAAATAGATAAACATTACTAACAGAAGTAGGTTGAATACCCAAAGTCAGCTGAAGGCTGGAGAATTGTTTTCCCTTAAATCCACACCTGCTCACCACTTGACATTGTAGCCCTACCCTTTCATTCTTGTTGTGCCTGAGCTTCTGTGATTGGCATCTCAGATTTCCTATTTAGTGAAGGGTCTGAAATCTCAGTGTCCAAATATGTGGCACATCTGAAATGCTCAGTTTGGCTGTTTCAAAGAACCATCTGGATTGACTCAGCTGTGATGCATCTGGGTAGATTGGTTATGGGCCAGGTTAAAAAAAAAAAAATACACTGGATGGAGTTGCATTTCAAAAGTTTGGTTGTTCTTGCTTTACAGACTTGGCCCATAAAATCATAAATTAGGAAACAGTCTCACTGGGTGAAAACCCTTTCAAAGATCACCATTCTAGTCTTGGCTTAGTACTTGGGAAACTCTTCCTCACAACTAACCAAACGTTTTCTTGCCACAATTAATGAAAAAGCCTCATTGCATTAACTTCAGCATAGAGAGGAAAGAAAGCCTTCCAGGCAACCCCACGAAGTTGTGAAATTATCATGATAAACTCATGACCACAGAGATAATAGGAATTTGGATTAACTGGGGGTTTCAGGTAACTGATTGCTGGTTAAAAAACCTTTTTCTAATCAATGATTATATGCATTGATAATCTCTCTCCAAAATGTCTTACTTCACTTTCTGGTCTTAGTAACCTTCACTCCTCTTTCTGTTCTTCAATGGTCTTGTTTCATCAGTGGTGAGCAGTTGGGTTGCATTTCACTGGACTATCTCCAGTGTTGATCACTGACTGTCTAAAGTGGAGAAGTGCAAGGAGGTGACCATTATTCCGTAGAGCATCCTGTGCTATGTTATTTATATTCCACCTAGCATCCCAGGTAACTTTTCAAGACATGTCCTCATTCATTCAACCTCTTCTAACCAAATGTTCCTGTAACTGCTTGGCATGGTTTGGCCTCAGTACAACTCTGGGGACTGACAGGAACTCATCCAAGAAGATAAGACTTAAAATAACACAACTTCTTATAGATGACCCATCCACAGGGTATCTAGTCACTCCTGCCCCTCCCTCTGAGAAAGACACCCAAACCCGTCTTGTTTAGTTGTATCTCACTGCAGAACACGTCACTGCTTCTATGCATTTCTCAAGCCAGAAGCCTAGGAGTCACTCTTGGTTACTTCATGCCTCTCCTAGAATATCAGTAAGTCCTGATCCCTTGACCTCCAAGTTTTACCTCCACTTCATCAACTTCTTACCAACTCCACTCAAATCAGCCTTTAAAAGTAACCGTGATCTCTCATCTGTAACAGCTTCCTCCATGGTCTCCCAATTGTTACTCTAACCTCTTAGACATCCATTATTTTTAGGCAAATGAAAACATTATAATCTTACACTCAGGGATCACCACCACGGTGAACACCTAAGTGTATGTCTTCGTGGATCTTTTTCTAAGTGTATGTGTACATACATGCATTGCTTTTTAACCAAAGTGAGAATATAGTGTCCCTACTATTTTGTCCCAACTTTTTTCTAGTTGATAATGTCACCTTTGCATTTCAGTAATTTCTAAAATTTCTCCAGTAATCCTGACATGTCTTTACAGCTATTTCCACCCTATTCCAGCACCATACTTTAACCATACTCTTAACCTAGCCTAGTCCCTCTCATATATTTCTGACGTATTGAAAAGACTGAGCCAATTTTCTTAACATCCATTCTTCACACAGCAGTCTGACATTTGTTTCTGTAAATGTAAATCAGATCAGCTGACCCTCTTTCTTAAACATATTAAGGGACTCTCACTGCATGTAGAGTAAACTCCAAATTTCTACTTTCTACTAAGCCCTACAAGGCCTTATGATCTAGTCTCTGCCAAACCTCACTGACTTGCCCTTCTAAGAAAGTACCAGTCCTATAGTCCTAACCTCCAATTCTCAAAGACTCCAAGCTTTTCTTACCTCAGCACCTTTTTACTTGCCCTCTTCTCTCTGATATTCTCATAGCCTTCAGGTTTCAGTTCACATAGTACTGCTTCTGAGAGGTTTCCACCATTTTCCAACACAAAGTAGTCAGCGTCCCCTATCTTTGGTGACTCCTAATGAACCATGGCCCTGTTTTCATGCATTTGTGTAGCCCACTCCCACACTGACTCTGGGCTTGCCCATGTGGCTTGGTTTGGCCAGCAAGACATCAGAAAGCATGACAACAAGCTGTGCTTTGAGAGCACTTACACATTGGGGCTTGTGCACTTAATGTCCAGCTGCCATTCTATAAAGAAGCATGGGGAGGAATATGGAATGGTGACAAAGTCATCTTGGATGTTCCAGCCCCACCTCACCTCCCAGCTGAATGCAGTTGTATGAGTAACTTCAACTACAGCACATGGAGAAGGACCACTCAGTTGATCCAGTCAACTCAAAATTCAAAAGAATTGCCCGGCCAGCATGGCTCAGTGGTTGAGCATCAGCCTATGATCCAGGAGATCGTGGTTTGATTCCCAGTCAGAGCACATGCCTGGGTTGCGGACTCCATCCTCAGTAGGGGGTGTGCAGGAGGCAGCCGATCAATAACTCTCTCATCATTGATGTTTCTATCCCTCTCTCTCCCTTCCTCTCTCTGAAATCAATAAAGACATATTTTTTTTAAAAATTTTTCTAAAGAATAAATCATTGTCCTAAGGCAGTACTTTTAGGGTGGTTTTCACACTGCAATTGATAACTGAAACAGTTCTTTCCTTTAACGTACTTCATAGCATTTGTCACCATCTGAAATAAACAGACATTCCTGTCAGCCTGATTATTGCCCATCTCCGGGCATTGTAAGCTCCATGACAACAGAAGTTTTGCCAGATTGTTTACCACTGCCAGTATCTTCAGTGTCTCTGATAGTGCCTGGCACCTAGTAGGCGCTCAAAAAATTTATTTTGTGAATGAATGAATAAAAAGCTCTAAGACTCTTAAGAAGTTTAGGAAAACCATATAAAAGACAAGCTGGAGCAGATTCAGAGCTCATCTAGGCCAATCTTTCTTGGAGGAGAAGGCCACATGTTGTTTAGAGCAAGGCCTACACAAAAGAAAAGGCCCTGCAATGTGCCGTTCTGGAAGCAGACCACTCGGAGAGTGGGAGTCCCAGATTCAAGAGTACAAAAGGCTCTGAAAGTACCCCAGAGATAAGTGATATGTGCCAGTAAGATTTCAGACGGGAAGCATCTGCATTTGGAGCTGTTTTCCTGAACTCCATCTGCACTAGGGCTCTGTGGTGCTTGCGAAGGGGGTCGTGGGCATAGGCCTGCTGTTTGTGGGCAACCTCTGAGCTGTCACAATTGCACATCTGGACTCTAATTGCCTGGTGGTGACCTAGACCTCCATAGAAGCCTGATCCCCCAACTCCTACTGTAGTCCTTTTATATCCCAACATCCTGCCTCTGAGCTGTGAGTGCATTTTCCAAATAAATAAATAAATACAACAGCCCAGTTTTACTCTGTGACACGGATCCAAATATCCACATGACCAAACTCAACAGCCTCTGTGTACCGTCTGTAATATGTCAGGCCCTCTGCTAAGTGGTTTCCACCCATTATTTCATTTAAAGTTCATAGCACCTCTGAGAGGTAAATACTATTCTCATTCCTATTGTGCTGGTGAGTAACCTGTGCCTCAGAGAATTTAGGGAACGTGTCCCGGGTTAGCAGCAAGAATCAGGGGAAAGTCCTGCTTCGATTCTCTATCTGCCGATCTGCAAAGCTTACAACCCGCTGCCTTCTCTCCGTGATGCCTCAACCCTCCGGGGCCAGCATGTGCCAACTTCGGTCTAATGCCCAACCCTGGATACCCCTTTATAGAAAATTTTCCTGGGAGTGCCTCATTCCTTTAAGTTCAAGTTCATTGTCAGGTTGAAACTAAGCACTAGTGGATGTTTACTTGATATGTCAGACCTCCCAAGTGACTCAGGAGTAGATCCTGCCTTACCTCCCCCCAAAGTATCTAATCGTACACTTTTCAAATCTGCTGGCAGACTGATCAGGAATATATTTCAAGGTAGAGGAGCTATAAGAGCTTGGCTATACGAACGATAACTTCCCCCATGTCTGTATTTTGGCATAATCTGTCCTGTGTAAATATTTAGCTATGTTTGGAAATAAGAAATAGTCATTTGATTTATAACCTCAAGCTTAGGGACTGCCAAAGACCATTTACTCCAGGTTTTTAGTAATATCTCCTTCTCTTTCCATCCTTTCATGCAAATACAGTATGTAACAGATCAGAATCAGGTTTCTCTCATCTAAGGAGGTGGGTGTGTGTAGTGGCTGCCGTGGCAGGGACAGGGAGAAGCAGTGATAGCTGGCTCCTTGGCTTTCTGCTTTGGCCAGACAACCTGAGGCTGGAGAAAGTCACCTACTCAAGGTCACACAGCTTCCTGCTGACCATATAGTTACCCGTGAGTTTTGGCACTTAGGTTGTGTATTTTAGCATCAGAGCACTAATTCAGGGTTTGCACCACTTCTTTCCCTGGGTAGCAGGCAGTGCGTTTTCTTCTGCCCCAGCTTCTCCCGATAGCCCAGGCCCACCTCCCTGGATCCCTTGTGCTGCACACTGGTTGCTGCCTCCTGCAGACTGGGTTGCTTAGCAACCATGCTCTGCAGGCTCCCTAATAGACAAAGGCTTTTCCTTCCAGCCCAACTGCTGCACTAAGGCTCATTGTTGACAAGGGAACAACTCCTTGCTGAGCATACTCTATAATCTGGAGGCAGCTTTGGGGACTTGGTGCCAAGAGCTATAGACATCTCTCCTCAACAGGGAAGAGGAAAGGAAGTCTGAGGACCAACTCGTATTGCATGAACTCTTTCCTGCACTCATAGATGACTGCCCGAATTTCCCCTTGGTCACTCACCCCAGACACTGTGTTACAGAAGGCATCCTGTTACAGGGGCATCTGAATTCAGAGAATCATTCACATTGCCATCTTCTTGTCCCATACAGCCCCCCAAAGAAATCATCTAATATTGCAAGATGCACAAGCACGCAGTTGGGAATTGTTTCACGCCTATCAGTTAAGTGGCACAGATTTAAACTCCATTTCACTAGAAACCCTTGCATCCATCGCACTTGATCCTAACCTCGTGCCATCATCAGGGCAGGCAGAACAGGGAACGGCGTTCCCCTTCAAAGAAGATGAGGGGCTCACCCAAAGGGAGACAGGGAAAAGGAGACAGAGCTCATTCGTGTGTTTTTTTCTTTTTTATGTCTTCATTGATTTCAGAGAGAGGAAAGGAGAGGGAGAGAGAGAGAGATAGGAACACCAATGGTGAGAGAGTCATTGATTGGCTGCCTCCAGCAGGCCCCCTACTGGGGATCAAGCCCGCAACCAGGGTACGTGCCCTGACCGGGAATCTAACCCAGATGTCCTGGATCCTAGGTCGATGCTCAACCACTGAGCCATACCGGCCAGGTGAAGCTCATTCTGTAAGACCAGCCTTTCAGAGCCCTCTGGCTCCATCCAGGTGCTTGTTCAACTCTGGGAAAGATGTACCTTCACATGAAAAACAATTTGATATCAGTGGCCTGCCTGCAGAGAAAGGAGGGCAGGGGGTCATTTTCTAAATCAGCAAATAAGCCTGGAGAAATGTAACGACTTATTCGGGGTTACTTAGCAAAGCTGTGACCCCTTTCCCTTTCTAAATCAAGACAATCCACCATTAAATACTCCATTACTGATGTCTCTGTGGCTTTATTATGAGTCAGCGTGTGGATGCATTTAGAAAGATATGCAAGCAAAGGATTTTAAAGATAGCTGATTGGCAAAATGCAATTATTACATTCCACTACTGGATATGGCAGCGTTTCATAATCTTCTGTGTTTTCCAAGCAAAAAAGCAAGATAAACTTAGGAGGATAAGCATTGTGTCTATTTCCCTCGCCTTTGTGTCTTCTGTATGCCTCCACAGAGCCCAGCATGTAGAAATCATATCATAAATATTTATAGAACTAAAGAATGAAAATAAAGAAAAATTAAGAAGCCAGTGTGTTACCCAGTACAGCAAAAAGAGCTTCTGTTCCAATTCCTGCCTCGTATAATCTAGGTAGACTTAATACCACCACTTAGGTTTAAAATCCTAAAGACTTTTCTGCATGTTAGCATTGCTACATCTTGGAATGTTTTCCAAAGGAGAAGTAGTAGATCTTCCCTGTGAAACAAGACTAGCCACCCAACTGTAAGGCCAGAGCCTGTGTAATGCAGACTGGGAACAGGAGGGAGACTCAACCAAACCAGAAACGCCCTTTTAGCCCTCAGTAATTTTTTTTTTTAAATATGTCTTTATTGATTTCAGAGTGAGGAAGAGAGGGAGAGAGAGAGAAAAAAAAACATCAATGATGAGAGAGTGCCATGGATCGACTGCCTCCTGCACAGCCCCAACCGGGACTGAGCCTGCAACCCTGGCATGTGCCCTCACCCAGGACCGAACCTCAATCTCCTGGATCCTAGGTCAATGCTCAACTGCTTAGCCACACTGGCCAGGCCAGCCCTCAGTATTTTAATTCCTCTTCTTCCATTCAGTGTCATGCCACACTTGAATATAATGATCATCAAAGACACTTTGCTTGCCCAGTTCTTAACCTATTGTTGTCAGGCAAGTTCATCATAGCACACAGCGTAACGGTCAGACGCATAACATCTGGAGCCAGATTGACCCAGGTAAGCAGCCTCTCTTCCTAGCGAGTGCATGACCCTCAACCTCTTCAACCCAGTTTCCTTATAGGCAAAATGGGAATTAGCATAGCACTCGTGTCAGTCTGGTTGCGAATATTTAATAAAATAATGCTATATGGCATACAGGGCTCAATAAATGTTAGTCATTAATTTAAATAATAATAATAGGTAATAGTAATTTAAATAATTACATATTTGGCTTTATATCTTTTTTTTTTTTTTTTTTTGTGGGGCTCGTGTTCTTTGGCCAAGGTCCTAAGATGTCCCAAACTTCTCAATCAACTCATAGGAAGAGTCCCTAGTGCCTTTCTAAGAAACATATATTCAAATAGAATTTCACATAATTTAGTACCTTTCTAGGTCCAGGGAGGAAATTCTAGAGAAGCAGCAGCCTAGACCTTTTCCGTGAAGGAGTTTGCTGTGGGTACCCCGCTACCTCCCTTCCCTTCCACCCCCACCCCACCCCCCCCCGGAAGGAGGAATGATTTAGTGCACACTGCCTCTGCCCCTCCCTGTGCTGCATGGGAACGTACCATGTTTTTCCATCATAAGCTCGATTTTTCTGACACCATCTGTTCTCCTAAGCCCACAGCACACAGTTTGCCTTGCTGTCACAACTCTATCTGAAAATGTAGAGAAGAGATGTGATGAATGAGTCTGAGGAATTTTGTTTGCCTACCTGCGATGCACCACTGAGTGGTAGGGATGGGGCTGGAACACAGTACAACCTTCCAGCACTGGGACCTATGATCAGCCCTATCTAGGATGTCACAGAGTTGGAATGACAGAGACAAGGGCTGATTGCAACGATTTTTAACCCAGTAGGGACCTGTTGCTACAGATCCTACCTGAGTTCTCACTTACGGAGCTCTTCCTTTCCTCTAGGCACTATGTTAATTACCGTCCACATATAACAGTCCTCACAACACCCCCAAAAGGAAGACACCTATACTGTTATCATCCACGCATACAGTTGAGACACTAGAGGCTTCTGAGGGTGAGTTAATTTTCTCATAGTCACGCTACTAGCAAAGGCAAGTTCTCTGTCTCCAGACTCCCTCCAGTCCCACAATGAAGATTTTGTCTCCTAGAGCTGTACTTCGGTTTGCTATTGTTGTAACAACCCTAAACTGGAATCAAGTTCATTAAGGGCATAGACCATGAAATACTTACATTTACATTAATATACACACAACCCACACCACTTTGGATCACACCTTGTAGGAGCTCAGGAAACATCATTGGTGGGTGGTTTCTCAAATGAGGACAATGACCAGGGTGATCAAATAAATTGTCATCCAAATCAGGGCCTGTTTAAGAGGGAAAAGGGCCCTACTAAAAATTTTGCTAGGACAACAGCCATAAATCAAGATCATCCTGGACATATTGGGCTGCGTGGCTATCCTAGTTATAACCCTAAGTTCCACTCTAGCTAGTTAAGGTTATGAGTTTCCTCTGCGATGGATGCCAGAGACAGCCCTTGAAATAGTTAAACCGTTTCAAAAATTGGAGCCATCTATCCTAAGCACAAACCCAGAAACAGAGACTATCAGAAAGACAACCTGGATGTCACCCAGATTTTGTTTTCCTTTTTATAAATGTGTTTTTGATTTTGTTCCCCTGCTCCTCAGCAGATGCTACCTGATTTGTGCTCTGGCTAATGTCACTCGTGTCGAGAGCGTTACCAAATACAGCAAGGTGCGAGTGACACCAGGAAAGTTGATGAGCAAGGAGGATGGCAGCTGGCTGCCTTTCCGTCATGAAGAATTTTAATGAATCAGGAGCATCCTCATAGAGACATCTGCCCATGTGAGAAGCCAAGCAAAATGCTCTCACCCCAGACTCAGATCTGAGAAGCCTGAAGTGGGCTCCACTCTCACAACAGGGCTGGAGAGGCCCGGGGTAGAGGGGACTAGGGGACAGAGCGGCAGCTGCAGAGCCATAGAAAAACTGCGAAGAAGGGATTCGGAAACCTGGGTCTCTCTCCCTCTGTGCTACTCACTAGCTTTGTGACTTAGGCGAATTATTTATCGTAGCTGAGACCCTGTTTATTAATCACAAACACACGCTAAAGCTACCTTAATCAAAAACATAAGGCAGGTGGTATATTTCCAGGATGCATGGGCATTCCCATTCCCAATGCACTGCGGCTGGGAAGGGAGCACATGTTTTCTTTCATTGTTGCTTATTTATCTTTTCTCTGTCATTTTTTTTTCCCTCCCAGTCTGCCTGGTCGAAGACAAGATAACCCAAGTTTTCATAGTACAGGTCCAACCACCAGGAAAGACCAAGTCTCAGTTCTCATTCTTGTTTCCATGTCTAATTCCCAGCCGATGATCCGATTGGTAGCTACTGTAAACTGTCTTCCCTAGGCCCCAAAAGCATGAATGGAGGGTATGTGAATTTCAGACGCCATGCCTGAGGCCCTTCTGTGAGCCAGGAGAGGGTGGATGGCTTCCCATTGCTGGGGGAGTGTTTGTGAGATGATGTAACATTTTCAAAGGCGTCCATTAGTTTGTGTAGCTCCATGCCCTCAACAGTCAAACCTGACTTCTCTTCCCTCATTTGCTTTTAAGTCTTAAATGATACCATGTCCAGCACAAAAAATGTAGAATGCAAAGAGCTTTACATCTGTCAGGGACTAGCTTTCTGCTTAGGTCACCCTATAAATCAGATGTAAAGCAATCATATTTAAGCCTGCATCCCCTAGGTTCCCAGGTTGTAGTCCTCCTTCCATGGATACCTGATAGGTCAATGTCATTGCCAGAAAAAAACCCACAAAACTTTCCTAATGCAAGGATTGTGGGCTTCGAGTTCACTGACAAGCCAGACCCTCTCCCTCTCTAGGTTTGTAATTAATTCCCTTATTTGCATTATGTAAATGGTACCTTGTATACTTTCATATTCATACTTGTTATCATTAATAAACTCAGTTGTTATTTCTCTAACAGAGCTCTGAGATGCTTAATTATTAGAACTGCAAACAGAACATAAGGGCTGCAGAAAGCATGAATCTTTCGTGATACTGACAGATTTTGTACACAACCTGCCGTGATGATTAATATTACTATTAATTTTGCCAAGCACATTGTCAACATGGTTACTAAGTATGAAGTAAGAAAGACTCCTTTACCCAAAACCTAATTCTGCAAGGAATGACGCTTAAAAAGGAAAGGACACACATCTCACCGATGCCCAGAGATAATGTCAGTCGATTCACAGATCTCTGTTGAGGCCTGTGACAGGCCTAAAGACTCAACCATGTTGGGACTTAGGAAAAGGGACAGGCTGCAAACTAATATTCTGGGAGTAGTTTATTGATAGACCCTCTATCTCTGTCTGATCTGAACACTCCCTCCTCCCCAACCCTCCATAAAAATGACTTTGTGAAAAGAGCACCAGAGTCTAGTTCTGACTCTACAACTATGGGCCTCGATTTTCTCGCCATTACAGAGGCAAAATTATAATATCTACCCTCCCCAGCTGGAACTGACAGGGAGGGAATGCGCTGCCAAGGAGCAGAAGAGAAGAGTTGAAATTCCAGATTTCAGGTATGTTTTGCCCAAGAAATCCTGAAGTGATACACGCCTGGGTAAGCATGAGCTATCCTGCATAGAACCAATGAGAAACTAGGTAAATCCAGCACACGAAGCCGTCTGCAGGTAAATGCAAGGAGACTCTCAGCTCTAAGACAAAGAGGGTATTGTGCAAACTGGTGAGTGGTGGTACCACCTGAGAGGCTGAAATGTGTGGAGGTGAGGAAGGAACAGTGGGAGAGAGGAACTGGGGAAAGAAGAGGCAAAGGGAGGAAGAAAATGCGTGATAACATTGAACAGCCTGAGTTTAGAGAAAATACCAACATGAGGAGTGGCTGTTCTTTTTAGTCTCAAAGGTGACACGCACAAACATACAGACACAGACATACATAGATACACATTTCCCCCACCCACAGGCATGGTATAGATACACAATTTCCTCATTTTCCTCAATATGTACCACTCATGTGTCCAGGCACAATATAAATACACTGCCACAAATCACACACCACACACAACCACGACCACCACCACCCCGCAAATTCCCCTTCATCCATGAGAGCAGCAACAGCATCTCAGCAAAGCTGTCTGAAATAAGTGCAGACACGGAGCACACCCACACTTTAAAGACAGACACAAAGACAGAGGCTGTCTGAGCAAGAGTTAGTCAGAAAAACAGGAAGACTAGCCAAAGGCCAATAGAAAAGTCAGCATGATCGACTCCTGCTTCCTAAAGCAACTGGTAACTTTTCTGTACTTCTAAAAATAGAACTGGAGATGGAAGACATTCGGGGTAATGGCTGAGTACTATCATTAGCCGAATTGGTGCCTATTTTAGAAAGGATGTTTTACTGACATGTTTAGCAAATGGTCCTATTCAAATGCTAGCTAAAATAGTAAGCTATGGAAACAGAAATCACTGTCCTGCTAGATTCATCTCCCCAAACGCACATAGGAGTCAACTGCGACACCAGCGTACAAGCACACACTTGGACATCTGTAAGGATCAAATGTATCACCTACTGCCCACAGCTGGCTTTGCGTGATTGAATAGGCTTTTACTTGGATATGTGGGACTGCATAAAGGAAAGGCCACTGAGCTCACTTGAGAGCCACCGTTTATGAATTATGTGTCGACACTGTTCCACCATCAACATTATCTCATTTAATCCTGACAATAATTCTGTGGAGCAGGTACTATTATTATATCCACTTGTGGGTGAGGAAACTGAGGCACAGAGAAATTATGCTGAGGACCTATTATGCATAATATCATAAGTATTATGCTGAGGAGGAGGCAGAGCTTAGATCCAAACCCAGGTGATCTAGCTCTAGAATATTAAGCTAAAATGAGGATATTTCATTCCCATGCCAGCTATCAACTGGTAGTAACTGTCTATAGTGCTATCTGGAGAAGTGCTTTGGACTATATCTGGGCTGGACAGGAAGGAGTGCTATCGTCAGTGGATGGAGTGTGCCACAGGTGGGAAGTTGGGCGCAGACATGCACAGTGAGTATTTGCAACACTGACCTGGGTTCCAGGAGGTAAGAAACCACTAACCAAATATGTGACCTTGCCCAAAAATGCAAAGTGAGAAGTGAGGAATCAAAGATAATGTCACTACTTGACAACGTTTTTATAGGTTTGAACACAGGTGAGGACTCCAAGCGCAGTGCTAAATGGTTAGAACAGCTAAATAGACTAAGATCTTAGATTATATACTCTAGTTTACAACGTGATTTTATAACTACAGCCTTTGTTTTTCACTCTACCCATCCCCATGTCTATTACTAAAAATAACAGAATTCGATGACCACCAGAGCTCTTCCGTGTGCTTACAACACAGTGGAGATTAAATGAATGTCCAAAAGTCACATAACTGTTAAAGAAAGTGACTTTCCACGCTCAAAATAATTCAGTGGAGAAGAAAAGAAAAGGGCAGTTGAAATTTTAACACTTAATGCTCAAAAGGTTTCCTAGTCCAACCAGTCCAAAAATGTAATAATGTGCCCACCTTCCTAAAAGAATTGGATGCCTAATACTGAACATCAATACCGGTAAGGGGAGTACTCTGCCAATGTAATCTTTACAACTTCCACAGTCCTGCTGGAAAATGTATCCAAGGTTACCCAGCCATTCTGAGCAGATCAACAACTCTTATCCCAAACTGCTAAAACCAGCCTATTTTTCCCATGGCCCCAAATTTGCTTTGGGGGGATAGGATGCACCAAGCCTGTCTCCATCTCTTGTATAACCAGTTGTCTATGGGCTGATGACTAACAAGAAAGAGGGCTGTGGACTCTACCCTGGGACGGCTTGGCACTCAGCCTGGCTTCATTTGAATCACACGCTCAAGTGACAGAATTAACCAGCCACGGAGATGGAGCTCACTGAACAGGAAAAATGAGATTGCCAAAAAAAAGCTAATGCAATCCAAGTCTAAAAAGCTAATGCAATCTGTGTTAAATAGAACAACAGCTATTTATTTATTCCCTGTCTTCAAGAAAGATTTAAGGCCTGGAAAAGAGTTACCATGTTTTACCTAAGACTGAAAAATTCTATCATATTGAAGAGAGATTAGACTTTTTCTGACATCATGTTCAAATCCCTGGACAGCTTTTAAAAATGGGAATGCCTGGAACCCATAGCAGATCGATTAGACTGTTTTAGAGGACAGCATACAACCTCTAGATGGAAGTTTCAAAACCTATCCAAAAACCAAAAAAATGATGTTTATGAAGTAGTGAGTGCTGCTAATATCTGAGCTGTTCAAGAAAAAGCACATTTACCAATCTCTCTATAAATGCTTAATGTCAGGTGGCCAGAAGGGACTTTTACAAATCAAGCATTTAACCAACTCTGAATCATATACATCGTAAGATGTCTTATCATCTTTACCAGGCACCAGTTTGAAAGATGGGGTATGCTTTGTTTCCTTAGCACAGGACATCAGAGGTAGGAAGAGGAGTGAAGGTGTTCTATAAAAAAGCCACAGGATTTTTTTCATCAAAATTAAGCAGAGTGGAAGCATATCACCTTACTGAATAGATCACGACGGCTGAGATGAGACTTCACCTATTTCAATTACCATAGGATTTACTCTTTTCTTTCTCCCCACCTAAGACGAAAACAATGCCCCATCCATACTGACTTCTGAGCTTCTGAGCTATAGATTATACCGTCAGCCATTCAGAAAAATTGGACAATAGCAAATCATTTTTCACGGGTGGGGAACATTAGCCCAGCTCCTTTGAGCTGAAAGGAGCTCTGGGAGCAATCCCAGCATCGCATTCTGTTCTCTCTTTATGAATTCTCAGTCATGATCCTTACAAGCTCAGCCCACACGATTAAGCTCCTTGTCATGTCCTTAGTGACCTCACCTTCCCCACCCCAGTTGAATACCTTTTTATACATGGAAAGAAAAGAATGAAGCTCTCTTTTCACCGGTTCTGCGATTTCCAGATTTAAAAAATAAATAAATCTTTCTGCCTTTCAGAAGGTTTTGTATCAGATTTCCTTTGCCTTGCTTTGCTGATACAGCAGGAGACACAATAGCTGTGTGGGGCAATTTTCTAGCCAACTTGCTGCATCTGAGCAATGCAGGATGAGAGATTTGTTCAAAATTCAGCATCACAGTTCTGTCTGCCCTTCCAGATGAGTAAGACCATGGCTTCCATTCAGAGAAGAGGGCAATAAAAATAACAGTGACTTAAAACATAAGGAAGGAAAAAATCCTTTCCTTATAGTAGGTACTGCTTATAGTTAGAACCAAAGACCACAAATAAGACCATAACTAAGAAAGGCTAATACTTTAAAGGCTCAGGCAGCTGTGAAAAGGCTGGATGTGAGCAGTAGAAAGCATAGTGCTGGCATCTAGTTGGAAATTCCGTGTCCTGCCTAAGCATGTTGTAATTCAACAACAGCCTCACTAAGAACAATAGTAAAAAATGTGGCCTTAACCAAATACTTGAATGCTTTCAGCTTGTAGACTCCCTTTGAGCTGAAAGGGTCTTTAAAGATCACCTGACCCTGTGGGTTTCAACTCTGACATCATGTTCAAATCCCTGGACAGCTTTTAAAAATGTGAATGCCTGGGCCCCATAGCAGATCGATTAGATGAACACCTGTAGCAGGGAGACCCACGCATCGGTGTGATTTGAAAATCGCACCAGGTGATCCTAATATACAGCCAGGCATGAGGAAAGATGAGAAATGAAAGCCCAAAGAAGAGGATTTGTTGAAGATTATATCAGCCCTGGGCAGGTGGCAAGTGCTGCCTTAATCATCAATGAGGAACTTCCTAGGTGCCAAGCTAAAGGACGCCAGGAGAAAATGCATCGGGAAAGTAACGAAAGGGAAATGTGCGAAAGTTGTCAAGACTCTTATGTGATCACAGCAAACATTGGGCTAGTTGGAAGTTTAGCTGCATTGATGATGCAATGCATCTTCTTAGTGCCTATAACATGCCAAAAATAGCTGAACATTTAACATACATTTCTCTTTATACCCTGTAACAATCCATTAAAGAATTAAAGGCACTGATGCTGAGAGAGAGACATTATATTGCCAAGTACACAAAGCTGATAAATTTCCAAGGATGAGTTAAAATCTGTCTCTTTATTGGAGGTAAAATGCACATGGAGAGACATGCACAGATTTCAGCGTACAATTACATGAGTTTGGCAGACGGATAGGCCCATTTAACCAAGACAGCAATCAATATGTAGAAAATTCCCACTCCCTCGAAAAGTCCCCCAAACCCCCTTCCAGGCATTCACCCCTCATAGGCAATTATGGTTCTGATTTCTATCACCATGAACTAGCACTTCATACAAATAAAATCAGATGGTGTGTTCTCATTCGTTTCTTACTGGTTTGCTCAACATAACTTTTTTTGTTTTGAGATCCATCCATATTTTTCCAAGTATCAGTAGTTTCTTGCCTTTATGGAGCTGAGGAGTACTGTTTTGTGTGACTATGCCACAATTTGTTCACTCATTGTCCTGCTTATGGTCATTCGGTTATTAGTAGTGATTTTTTTTTTGGCTATATGGTAGTAAAGGTGCTATAAACCTTGTTCAAATCTTTCTGTGAAAACAGATGTTCATTTCTCTTGGGTAAATACTTAGAGGTGGAATTTCTGGGTCAGTAGACAGAGGTGTATGTTTAACTTTAGGGGCAACTACTAAACTGTTTTCTAAGGAGGATCTTCCATTACATAAATGCTTCCTGAGCTGTAGGAAGCGCCTCCACTTCCTCTCCTCTCCAACATCTATTGTTGCCACAGTGAAATGGCATTACGCTGTGGTTTTAACTTGCGTGTCTCTGACAACTACTGGCATCAAGTACTTTTTCATGTGCATGTTCACCATTCCTATATCCTTTCCTGTGAAGAGTCTGACTCTTTCGCTTAATTGTAAAAAAAAATTGCTTGTGTTTGTTTTTTGGTTCTTTATTTATTCTGGATCCAGTTCACTGTAAAATATTCTCTGCAAATATTTTCTCCCAGATTATAGCTAAACTTTTTGTTTACTTTCATTGAGCAGAGGGTTTTTGCGTGTGCATATGTGTGAAATCTAATTTATCACTTTTTTGTAGTTACTGCTTTTTGTTTTAGCTCTAAAAACCTTTGCCTACTCAGTGATCATAAATATATTATTCTATGTTTACTTCAAAAGCTTTAAGATTTTAGCTTTTATGCTTAGGTCTATAATTTATCTAAAGTAATTTTGTGAATAGTGTAAATTTGGAGTTAAGATTCATTTTTTTCCCATATGTTTACTCAGTTATTCTAGCGCCATTTGTGAAAAAGTTCCTTTTCCCATTGAATTGCCTTTGAGCTTTTATTGAAATTAACTATATGTGTATTGATCTATTTCTGAACTCTACTTTGCCCCATTGATCAACTTGTATATCTTTATGTTAATACAATACTGTCTTGATTGCTATTGCTTATAAATCTTTATAAAAAGTAATATAATTCACCTGACTTTGCTCTTCTTCAAGAAGTCTTTGAATGTGGTATATGCCTGGCATTTTTATATAAGTTTCAGAATAAGATTATCTGTTTCCACACAAAAATACTTGAAATTTTGTTTGAGATTGTGTTTAATCAGAACAATGTTGAATCTCCTAGTTCATTAACATGTTATCTTCACCCATGTAGGTCTTTAAATCTCTTAGGACTATAGGAGAGTTGCTAGTAGAGAGGTCTAACAGATCTTGTTGTCAAATTAATCCCTAGATTTTATGGGTATCTTTTATGTTCTTGTAACTGTTATACTTAAGTTTCATTTTCTAAATGTTTTCAGCTCATATATAGAAATACAACTTGTTATTTTATACTGAGATTATATTGTCACTACCCGCTGAGTACCTATAATGGGCCAGAAACTGTACTAAACACTTTTTACTAACATCTTTATGGCAATCTCTTTAAGAAACAAGGCAACTGAAGCAGAAATAAGCTAATTATATAGCAAAGGACATAAGGCAAATAAAGTTCCAATGCTGAATTAAAATCTGTCTTTTTCATGTTAATTTCTATGTCCAAACCACTGTGCTTTGTTTATGTCCTAATATGAGGGTCTCGAGTGTCATATCCTGGGGGGTTTAATCATACCAGTTATTGGATTTCTAGTAGATTCTTGAATAGAGAAATAACATTGCAAAGAGATGGTCTAAGGGGCCTATACAGATGGAGGTGGAAGAATGAAGGGGTTGGGTTGATGAGAGACAAACTACATCTTGCCACCTCCAATGTGACTCTATTACTTTAAGTTCACGAAGAGTGAAGTTTAATGCTGTCACTGTGGGAAACAGTCTGATAGTTCTTCAAGTGATTAAACATAGAGTTGCCATATGACCTAGCAATTCTACTAGTAACGTACCCAAGGGAAATGAAAACATGTCCACACAGAAAACTTGTGTGCAAATGTATGATTCACATAGCCAAAAGACAGCAACAACCCAATGCCCATCAACTGATGAATAGATAAGCAAAATGGGACATATCCAGAGACTAAAATATTTTTATCTAGAAAAGGAATGAAGCACTGATGCATGTTATAACATGAATAAGCCTTGAAACCATTATGCTAAAGGAAAAGAGCCAGTCACAAAAGATCACATATTACATGATTCCATTCATATGAAATGTCCAGAATAGATCAATCTGTGTAGACAGGAAGTAGATCAGTAATTGCTTAGAGTTGGGATTTGGGGGAGACAAGGGGACAATATCTAACTGGTATGTGATTTCTTTTTGAGGTGATAAAATTGTTCTGAAATTGACTGTGGTGATAGTTGCATATATTGCTAAATATGCTCAAAACCATTGAATTCTATGCTTTATTTTGGGGGGGTGACAATGGTTAATAAGACCATATAGCTTTCAAGACCATATGTTGAGACACAAAACTAGCCTTAACAAACTGAAGAAGATTGAACCCTACACTTTAAATGTGTGGATTGTACAGTATATGAATTATATCTTGGTAAAGCTATTAAAATTTAAAAAATGAAGTCGCTGTTCTTTTTCACAGCACAATGCTGGCCCCCTAATAGATGACCAATAAACATCTGTTGGAAAGATTAAATAAAGAATGAATTCACTAGAAAGAGGCCCCGTTGTGTCCAGGTACTGAGCTACAAGGAGGGAGAAATGTTTTAAATATACCAACGAGGTAAGTCCCTTCCCCTTATTTATCCGACCATAGAATAAATCACTCTGAACACCACTTGCTGGACTAGGCATCATTTAACTAAATCCTTTACATACTCGGGGGCTCTCTCTGGAGTACTGTTGCGATCCATTACTGCTGTCCTTTCCAGCACGGGCTTGCACTCCCTTTGGCAGATCACCTTCCTTTCCCTAGCTTGTTTCTAATAGGATTCTTGAAAGCAACCTTGAGAAGCTGACAGATGAGAGGATCCAGGGAAGCAGGAAAGGACATGGCTGGAAACCACAACAGAGCCATGAGATCACCAAGTACAATATGTAATCTTGTATTCCCTTGACATTTTTGCCTCCCTAATTTTCAACTAACAAAAAAGAAAATCTGTTGACTGCCTCAGTAGGGAGCATTGCAATCGATATCGCAAATACGGGCCATAGCTCTTTTTTCCCAGAGAGACTAAAATGGCAATATCACTCATGCTGTTTTGTTTCTGTTTCCTGCTCTTTTAAGTGCTTTTAATCTTAAAAATGTATAAGAGAAAGGGGCCTTAAAAATTCTTTATTCTCGTGCTTTCCAAACTTTAATGTGACCCTCCTGAGGGTTTTGTTAAAATGCCTCTAATTAGAGGTCCCTTTTAATAAAAGGGAAGTACTTTTGCAAAGAACAACATTCCTACTGGCCACTGCTTCCTGGTCTCCTCCGTTCCCTCCAGAAAGTCCTCATCAGTGTCGCATTTCATTATCGACTACAGGGTCTCGGGCCTCATCACATCTCCTTGAAAATACCCTCTTGTGCGTTCCGCTCCATTTGCTAATGTGAGGGCCGGGATGCGGAGAGAGCCAGCGGAACTTCATTTGGCAGCTGGTGTGCGGAGGTCTGTGCACCGGCGCCGAGATGCAGGTCCTAGGGAAGGAGGCCAAAAGACTGCCACATCCCATTTGTTTTCCTTCAAAGGCCACTGCACTGGCTGTAGACAGATGTCTGGCTGGCGACATCTGAGGACATTTACTCCACGCCTACCCGCAGATGGCCTCACCAAGCCCTACAGCAGAAGTTCAACTTCTCCCCAAAGCCTCAACTTATAACTAACTAGGAGATCACAGAAGTTGTAGCTGAGCAGATAATGCCATTATAATTTATATCAGTTAATCTTTGAATACTCACATGCTAGGCTGCTAGGTGATATGCAAAACACTTACCAGTGCAGGAAAGCAGGCATTATCACACCTCCCATTCGACAAATGAGTAACCCACCACCACACAGCTAATAATGGACTTGGTATCAAGTCCAAGTAGAGTCTGACTCCACAGCCTTATGCTCTTCCCCACTGTACTATAAAAGTGAATGGAGATGATAACGTTGTTATTAAGGATAACACCGCCACCGCCAACAAAATACAATCCGCGCAAGTGCTTTCCATGCACAACTTCACTGAACCCTCAGCCCTTCGTGGGATGTGGTGTCCATATCTTACCCAAAGCTCAGAAGAAAGGAGCTTAGAGAGATCCAGCAACTTGCTCAGTGCTACACAGCTGGTGACGGCACCGGGAAGGGGCCAGTTCTGTCTAGCTCTAGCACCCGAGCTCTTACCACTACCATCCTATTTTAAGGGGAAACTGAGGCTCAGAGAAGGAAATCTGCAGGCCCCTATTTCCAGAATAAGTCAGTTTAGCAGTGACATGTCTCAAGCCTGGTTACCAACTCCAAGGAAAGTACCCTCATCTTAGAACCGTCTATGAGAAAACCTAACCAGACTTCATTTTCACAAGTAGAGGAGTGTTCTGAGAAACAGCGGGGACAGTGTGGCCTTGGAGCCAGAAAATAAGAATTGAGCCGTGTGTTAGCTGCTTTACTTTGACCAAGATGCTTAACTTGTCTCAGGCCCCTCCTCTTTCACTAGGGAGCTTATTACATGATTGGGAAGGTTTGCCCTTAAGGACTCTTTCAAGACAGTGTGTAGGCAAGACCTAAATTAGGCTGTAAAATGTTAATTGCTATCAATTAAGACTGAATAGATCTTTATGGGTCAAAGTAATAAAAAGTGCCTTAATTGAGAAGGTGGCACCTAAGGTTGGCTCTAAAATATATGAGAATAATAACTATATTTTTTTACTATGTTCTTACTCTGCATCAGATCCTAAGATAGGTAATTTATGTGAATGATTTCAGTTTACTGTAAGGAAAACTCATATATTTACGGTACTATTAGTGTAGCTCCTATTCTAGAGGTATAGACACTGAGGTGCAAGGTTAAAGAGCTGGCAGGTGACATAGTTGGGATTTAAATTTGGGGATTTCACTTATATGTAGAGCCTAATAAATAAAATAAACTAACAACGAAGAGACAGACTCATGGGTCCAGAGAACAGACCGACAGCTGTTAGAAGGGAAGGGTTGGGGGCTGGGTGAGAAGGGCGAAGGGATTAAGCAAAGAAAAAAAATAAAGACTCCTGGACACAGACAACAGTGTGGTGATTGCCAGAGGGAAGGGGGTAGAAAAAGATAAAGGCAGAAGGAACGGTGATGGAAGGAGACTGGACTTGGGGCGGTGAACACACGATACAATATATAGATGATGTATCATAGAATTGCACACCTGAAACTTACATAATTTTATTAACCAATGTCACCCCAATAAATTCAATAAAAGTGCTAGACAAACAAAATAAATAGACTTGGGGATTTAGACTCAATCACTGTACCATGCTGCCTCTCTGGGTAGACTGAAAAGACAATTACGGGGATGGCTTCCATGAATGCAAGAGGCACCCAGGGATGGAGCTGAATTCTCCACAGCAACTAGGGATACATGCCTTCCATGACATGGTATATTCAGACCCTAAAGTGATAGCCTGGTCGCTCCCTGTGCTTTCAGGCAATGCAAGCATCATTGCCACTGTGCACTTCAAAGGGCTGGAAGGATACCTCCAAGGTCATCTGGGTAACCAGCTCCTTTTCCCATGGCAGTGCCTCTTCCTTAATCCCTTGCCTTGCAGCAGTGTCCAAATTCATGACACCCGGGTCTCAGGTAATAACTGCAATGTCTACCTGAAGTGTATCTGTTTTATAGACCACAGATTATAACGATAAGGATGCTGAGCCCCTTTAAAGTTCCTTCACAGACCGCAAACTTCATGTAAATACAAGGTATGGGGAAACCTACGATAAAAGGCCTTGGACACTATCATAAACATGTAGCCCAATGGAAATTGAAATGCACAGCCTTTCCTGCCCAGCGGAGCGTTAACGCTGGAAGGAGCCTGGGAAGCCAGCTCGTCCAAACCACCCGTGTTACAGACAGGAAAACCAATCGAGGGTCTAAGAGTAGATCGACCTGCAAGGATGCCACAGGCGGCCAGTTCCGAACCCAGGCTCGCACCCAGTCCCACACTTGCCGTCGCCGTCTCCCTTCCTCCTGGTGCTTCCCTCTCCCTGGCACTGCTATCGCTCACTGGGAGGGCTAAGCCACTGCTCCTCGTGCAGATCATTTGCCAGTTTCTCAGAGGCCATGACCCCAGAAACCATCACTTTTTAACCCTCTGTCCCTCATTAAGGCATTCTCCTCGCTGACCTTTTCACCCTGGGCACACTGGCTCCCCCTTAGGGAGCCACTGGAAGGTTCTCATTAAGGGACAGGATGCTGCGGTGGCTCTTGCAGGTGCCAATGCGCCCGTCCCGCTGAGCTGGCCCTGGCACGCCAGGCAGGACAGGCCTCCTCTTGGACAGGAAGCCTAAGAGGATGCGAAGCAGGGCAACTGTCAGCGTGGGGAGGACTAGCCTGCTGTGGGCTGAGCAGCTTCTCAATATAAAAACCCGTTTGATTTCACAGAATGGAGGCTGAGAGGGCTCAGAGTGAATGATGGTGGAAGCTCATTTACATTTTAAATGAACACATTTGCCCGGGGCAATGCTTCCTCCCAATAAGGGAATCTGAAAAACACAGCACTACTTTTTTTTATAAAAAATCATTTTCCTTAAAGCAATAAACAAATATATGTCTGCTCTCCAAAGCTATTACTATCTTTTAAGCATAAAATCAAGACAGCGCCTTCAATGAATGGCTGATCTGAGACACAGAAGCATTTCAACATGAGGTAATAGACTGAGTGACTCAGGGGATTCTCTTTACTTAAAATGCAAAGAATCCTCAGGGGGATGGACTGCCCAGCCAGACCACCAGCTCCCCTTCCCTGACAGTGGAAGTAAAAGAAAGTAACGCTGCTTGGTGAGAACGGCTCCACAGATGTTGCACTAACTCCCAAGGCAATTCCACAGAGAAAAACCCATTCCCTTCAGATACCCAAGGCCACGTGAGCTGAGTATGCTCCACCCCAAAGAGCATCTGTCACTCAATGAAATTACATTTGTGAAACAGCATCATCTGAGGACACCAAGGGTGAATTTTATGATATGTGAATTATATCTCAATAAAACTGTTTTTTAAAAAACAAACAAGCAGGATCCAGTGTCTGGTAAATGCTGTATCAGGGAAAGCCATCCTTATCACTATTTTTATTAGGTTTATTTTTTTATTATGGATCATTTGGCTACCGTGTGAAGAATGAATTGTGCGGGGGAAACTGGGTAAGAGGTGACTGCAGTACCTTAAGGCAAGAGGAAATGGTGGTCTGGATGAGGTGACCATGAAGATGGAAAGAAGTGGCAGGGTTCAGGATAACATTGAAGCAGAGCTTCATGGTGTAAAAGAAAGCACTGTGCTGGGGTAGGATTTCTGAGTGACTGGAGCCTGCAACAACCCTTAGTGAACAAATAACCACCAACTCTCCCAGCAAATACGGCTACTATTAAAGGGACCCCTTGGGTATAGAGACTATTTTCTTTTCCTGTCCAGTAGTTGACCCAAGAGCTATTTCAATCAGATACCTGGTGCTTGAAATAAAAGCTAAAAGAGCCTGGCCAGTGTGGCTCAGTGGTTGAGTGTCTACCCAGGAACCAAGAGGTCACCAGTTCAATTCCCAGTCAGGGCACATGCCCAGGTTGGAGGCTTGATCCCCAGTAGGGGGCATGCAGGACGCAGCTGACTCATGATGTTTCTCTCTCATCAATGTTTCTATCTCTATCCCTCTCCCTTCCTCTCTCTCTAAAAATCAATAAAAATATATATATTTTTAAAAAGCTAAAAGACAGTATTTCTTCAAGCTGATAGGTCTAAAGATTTCTATGTGGCAAATCTTGAGGACTTCTACATTGATGAAGCACAACTTGAAGGAGAGGAACCAATTTAGGCCCATGATCTAAGGGATGAGTGGCTGACTTCCTGGTTCAGCAAATAGTGATTAATTAGATCTTCAAATTCAAGTAAAGAATCAAAGTGAGTGAGCTCTTGGTTCAACCTGCAATAAGCAAGAGAACATTAAGCCCTTAGTTCCTAAGGAAGAGACAGCTGCCCAAAGGCATGGAATTCCAGGCCATTTCCTGTCCCTTGTTAATGTCAGGCATGCTATTGAGAGCCTTCAGTGATTTCCATGCAATGCGCTAATTTAGCTAAAGTGGCTGGACAGGTAATAATTAAGACCACAAAGGTCTTGTCCTGCACTGTAATGATCCGCAGGGGAAAATGCCTGAACTGAACCCTAATGGACTGATGATTCCTTCTGAAATAATGGGTTTGAAAAATCCCCCTACCAAATTAGGCATTAAAAATAAGGGCATCTCATATATGAGACTCTTGAAGGTAATGATGATTAACATTTAATTAGTGCTAATAATATTCTAAGCTGTGTGAATTCGTTTGTATGCATTGTTTCACTTAACCCACACAACTCCATGAGGCAGTTACCATTATTGTCCACATTTTGAGAGACCCAACATCCCAGCAATTATTAAGTAGTGGAGTTGGGCTTCAAATCCACACTGTCTTATTCTAGAGCAGGCACAAGGTGCCTTCCCAAAGGAGTGGGGATGTTGGGAAATGTCAGCCTAGCCATAGTCCGAAACCTGGGTTTTAAGTTCTTCTACATCTTACATGCATTTAGGCAAATTGTTAGACCCATTCTGGGGAGGTAGAGAAGGGAATGAAATGAGAAGGTGAGAGAGGGTGAGAGATCAGGAGAGCATGATTCCAAACACCATTTCCCCAATGAGCAGAGTGCCCAGGGGAGTGAGAGATGAGAGACAAAGTGACTACTTCCTCAGCAGGTCCCCTTCTCACCTGCACCTCACTGACACAGCACCCTACAAGGATGCATGGGATTTGCATTTAAAAACACACTGCACTGTTTTTCATATAACACAACCCTGAGAATACTTTGTATTCATCCAAGAAAAACAGGAATCTATTCTGTCACTGAAGGAAAAAAAAAGAATGATCCTGTTCGATTTTTGAGGTATTATGCCACCTGCCTAGAACATTTTTAAGGACAGTTTTAACTAAACTAGATTTTTGTTTCACAGGCTGACTTGAGAGCCTAGCTCTCCTAAGATGAGGCTCGACTGCCTCATTAGTCTTCATTGATCTAGTTCTACTGAACTTTACTCCCTCTATTGCCTTTTGCTTCTTTCTGACTCACAAAGTATTTGTTAGGCTAAATAAAAACCACCCTTTCCTTTAGAATACCTATAAAATATTATTAGCTAAGAGCTTCAAAACAAACAAATAAAGATCTCTCACACCTATGCAAAGGGTATTCTGTAAAATCAATACCGAAGATGATTTGACTTTGGGCAGTGGGCACACAGTGCAATATACAGATCTCGCGTCATAGAAATGTACACTTGAAACCTACATGACCCTATTAATCGATGTTACCCCAATAAATTTAATTTAAAAACAAGAAAAAAAAATCAATATTTGCAATGTACTCGGAATTGAGCAGGACTTGGGAAAAGGCCACTCGTCTAAGGAAGCAGATTCTCTCCTGTTGACGCTATGAAGTTAATTGCTTTATAGAGAAAAGTTTGCTTTCCTCCATATCTGATATTTGATTTTCAAGCCCAATCCTTCTATTGACTTATGTTGTTCCCTTGGGCAATTAACTCCCCATCTTTAAACTTGATGTGCTCATCAATTTAAAGAAAGGTCAGCGGTAATTATATCTATGGTTGTCTCCATCCTTGGCAAGGTGACCTGCTAGTCCAGCTACCCCAGTGAGTATATGAGTCAAAACCGTGCAAATATCCAGACAGGTTTCTAGCCCAGCTAAAACTCACCGGTAGAGAATTTGGTGCTATCACTATTCTGTAACTCTGGTCCTGGTTTGAAAAGAGAGAGGTTAATATAGGAGTCCAAGGAAGGTAACATAGGAGAGCAAAGGACAATTTTTGTTTGTCATGCATTCAAGTGTAAGTAAATTTACCAAGACAACTCCTGGGGGCTAATCTTAAGTATATAATGAAAAATAAATCCCCATACAATTGGATTTTGGGGTTGTCCAAACCAACTAACAATATCTTTCACAACCCCAGATACCCTTCAGAAATTTTACCTTTAGAGATTGATCATCCTGAGCTGATGGGTCTTCTGATTTCCCTGTTAGAAGGCAAATCCTATTGGCAGGGCCACCCCTTAAACTTGTGTTTGTTATTTAGGGGCAGGGGTGTAGAAATACCAAGTTAGATGTTGGTCACGAAAGCCACATTTCACAATTTGCCAAGGCCGCCTCCCACACTTAGGCCTCTAGAGGTGCGTTTCATATGGCTCCACCCTGAAGACAGCCTGTTCCGCCAGCCACAGCTCTGTTATCTGAAGCCTCACAGGAGGCAAAGCCACCTAATTCTGCTCACTGAGAGAGACTTCAGTCCTAGAAACAAACATAGGATGCACAGGAATTCGGGATGGAGCCCTAGAGCAGAGGCGCAGCTGGAAGGGAAGCCGGGGAAACTTTCTACACCAGTTAAGCCTTTAAAGAAATCAAAATAAAGACGTGTTGGAAACAGCCTTTGTTAATACTCTGATGAAAAGATAAGAGAGGGAACAGTGTTAAGCAAGACCTTGGGAATTACAGAAAATACAGCAAAATGTTGGTACCTTTTCACGTGAATTTCAGTCTACAGTATAGGAAGTGCTCAACCTACCAGCTCCTTCCAACAGCCACCCTCCCATAACTGATCCTAGCTATGGCTTTGCCCAAAAAATCACCAACCCTAACCCTCTCATTTACATTTGGGGTGACTGAGGCATAGCATAAAAAAAAAAAAAAACACACCTATTTGCTTATGCACAAAGCTGGTTTTAGTGGTAAAAACAGGAATAGAGTTGGCTCTTTCCTGTGTACAGCTTTTCTGGTAGCTGTGTGAGTGACAGGGTTTTAAATTATACTTATTTTCCCATGCCAAGCTCTGAGTAGTGACAAAATTCAGTAGGAGTCATTCATTTCATTCTCAGGACAGACAAGTACCGAGGTATCTAAATTAAAAAAAAAAAAAATGAAATTGTCTGGTCCTCTCTGCCAAGTGCGGAAATTCACACTGATCGATGTCAGTTCTCTTCCCACGATCACATCTCCCATTTATAATTGCTAAATAGGCCAGGTTTGCAAAGTTTCCCCATTTGAGTGCCCAATGTGAATTTGTGTGTAAATGCCATTCCTCCAAATGGTATTTGCATAAATTCAGGGCCAGAGGCATGTGGTGAGCTGCAGAATAGCACCGAGTCAGCTTGTAAGGGGTGGCTATGGCTCAGGTGTATGCTTGCCATGGTACCTTGGGGACCGTGGTTTCCCTCTCTGAGCCTGCTTCCTGATCCCCAAATGAGGAGAAACTAGACATTTCATGTTCCTCTCATGGATACCTGGGAGAATCATATGAGATCATGGATAACTTTTTTAAAATCTGTATATGATTCTCACTTTGAAAATAAAGAAAAAATATATAATCAAATGCAAGCATTTACAGAAATTACCAGGAAACTTGGAGCCAAGTGACATGGACTCAGTTCCAACCTTTCTACAAACTCACATTTCTTCTCTGGAATGCGATCTCTTCATCAGTAAAATGAGGAGTCGAGACTGAATAAGGTGTCATGTCTCCTCTAATTCTGATTGAGTCTTTGCGGCATTATTAATCAGTACTATCATTCTAGCCTGAATTGAAGCAGAGTCATACCAGTATTTGAATTAACCTGTGACTGCCTTCAGAGCAAGGTTTTATTCATTGTAGTGGATAAATGTAGCGTGAGACATGGATTATGATCCAGAGCAGTAAAACTTGGCATGTGTAACAACTATAAACAACATGAGGCCCTAGAACAGCAACAAAAAGTGAGTGAAGCCCAGCTGGGCATGGCTCAGTGCTTGAGCATCGACCTAGGATCCAGGAGATCCAGGTTCGATTCCCCGTCAGGGCACATGGCTGGGTTGCAGGCTCGATCCCCAGTCAGGGGCATGCAGGAGGCAGCCGATCAATGACTCTCATCATTGATGTTTCTATCTCTCTCTCTCCCTCTCCCTTTCTCTCTCTGAAATCAATAAATTTTTTTTTTTTTAAAAAGTGAGTGAAAAACTGGTGAAATCTGAATAAAATCTATGGTTAATTAACAGTATTTTTTTCAATGTTAATTTCTTGGTTTTGATAGTTGAAGTATATGGTTAAGGAAGATGATAACATAGAGAAAGGCTGGATGAAGGGTTGATGGGAATTCTCTGCACTAACTTTGAAACTCTTATGCACATCTAAACTTCTTTCAAAATAAAAAACTATATCCTATAGGAATCACCTCAAGTGCATGTTGAAAATGTAAATTTCTCCAGTTCCAGAGACATGGGAATGACAGTCCTGGAGCGGGGCCCAGGAATCTGCATTCCAATAGGCACACAAGGAGATTCTGACACAGATTTCTCAGGGCTCATACTTGGAGAAACGCTGATATGAAAGAAAAGAAAAAAAAAAAAACCACCAATCCATAATAACATGAGTGACAATTAGAGATGATTGAATGAAAATGGACAACCGGAGGCTATAAAAAGGCTCTTGGGTAAGATCTTGACTTGCGTTCTACCTCCACAAGTGGCTGTACAAAATTAGGCAAGTCATTAATCTGCTGGGCCTCACCCTTCATTTATAAAGTCAGAAGGTGGATCTGTGGATGGATCTATAGTGGTCGTTTCTATACAAGAACTGTCCAGCGTGGTGAATAGTGGTCCCTAAAACTGTACCTTGGCAGCCACCTGTCTCTCCCAGCGTCTCCGCAGACTCCTTCCCCACCCCCCAGCCCCCATGGAGCTGCTCACCAGCCCTGGGCTTCGCGCAGCGTCGTTACCAGGCATGCAAGTGTCTGGCCCTGCAGCGAATTAAACAAGGCCAAATAGGAGACACAACCATGTTGAAAAACACAGCCACTGTAACAAGGTCAGCAGCGGGGGACTAGATTTTGAATTTGCTCTATTGAGTGCAGACGCAGGCTGTAACTCCGACTTTTGCTGTGTGAAATAGAAATCCTAACTTCCATCTGCGAAGACTCTGGGGAACGGAAATTAGGTCTTGGCTCTAGGCCTTTCATTAGAGAGCTGTTTTGTACCAGATGAGACCACAGACTCAGAGCAACTATCTCTCTACAGAAACCCTGCCCAGAACAAGGAGAAAGATGGATTTAAGTCAGCTCAGAGCCACTGAATTTAGAAGGGGCACCGACTAGAGTCATGGGGCTGCCCCTGCCTTCTTGCTGTTAAACATGTGTGCGCACACATGCATTGGCATGAGCACAAGCTTCCCAGATCAGAGGGGAATGGGACACATATGCAAATAAAAATTCCTGTCAGGGATACTATGCCAACCTCACTCCACTCTAATTTTCTTGACCTGACTCCACAGTTTAGATAAATCAATGTTTTTAATGGTTCCTATAAATCAACTCTAGATTTTGTTTGCCCATACACAGAGTATATCACATGACATATGACACAATATTTTCTGAGTGCAAAAAATGCCACTTGTAATTCCAGAGCATGAGTCTACAGCATATTTAACTTCTGGACATCTTGTTTTCCTCCTTTGTAAAGAGAGCTAATAACATCTACAAAATTTAATTTGAATCTTGACAATAACCCTAGGGGTTTATTTTATTGTGCAATTATCCACATATAAATGTAAAAGGAAGTGAGCTTAAACGCCTAAATTGAGATTCAGTAGTTAGTGCGGGGGCTGGGATTTAAACCCAGATCCCACATCTCGAAAGCCCATACATCCGCTAGCATGACTCCAGGGAAACCACCGCTAAGGCCGGTGCGCTTCCTGAAAGCCAAAATGAATTCACGTCCCCAAAACATAAAGAGAAGAGAAAAAACGGTACACTTCTCTTATGTCTGTTTTGTCAGCATGATAGTTTGTGGTTAAGTTATGGATTAGTTATGTAGAAACAGTCCCCAGGACTTCTGGGAACCAAGATCTATACCACAGTGAAATACAATGAACAGAAAGGATCCTACCCTAAGCCCAGCCATTCACTCACCTGTGTCTCTACTGATCCTCACCTCCGTTCCTCCAGTCTTGGGAAACGACACACTGTGGTATTCCCTCGAAGCTGCTCTCTCTTGTTCCTTTTGAACACTTTGGTTACTTATGTTTAACTGTAGGTCGAATGACTTTGTATAATTTACAGAACACAAAATTCACCCAAAGTACAGCAACTCAGTGACTTTTAGTGTATCAGTCAGAGAGCTGTGAGACTGTCACTGTGATCTAATTTTAGGACATTCTCCTGAACCTTAAAAGAAATTTTGTACCTCTTTGCAGCCCCTCCCCATTCCTTCCCGCCTCCCCACCCTAGGCATCCACTAATCTTTCTTACAAGACTCTGAAAGCATGATCCACAAGAAAAAACATGGACAAGTTGGAATTCGTCAAAGTTAAAAACAGTTGCATTGCATATACCCTACGGGGAAGATAAAAAGATTGAGAGAAAATAGAGGCAAATTACCTCTCTAACAAGGAACTTGGATACGAAGTAGACAGAACCCTCTAAACTTAACAGTAAGAAAAGAAACAGCCCTGTTAAAAAATGAGCAAAAGACTTGAACAGATACTTCCTCCGAGGGGACGTATGGATGGCAAATACTTAGAAGAAGGTATGTTAGCCATAGGGAAACGCAAGTTAAAGTCACAGTGATATACCACTTTAACATGGCCAAAATAAAAAAGTCCTGACAACACCAAGTGCTGATGAGATGTTACAACTGCAACTCTCAGATATTTGCCAGTGGGAATGCAAAATGATACGAAAATTGGAAATCAATTTTGCAATTTCTTACTAAGTTAACCATAAACTTACCATATGCCTCAGAAATCCCAGTTCTGAGTATTTACCCTGGAGAAATGAAAACTGACTTTCACACAGAAACCTGTACATGCGTGTTTACAGCACCTCTATTCACAATCCTGTAGGATGGAAACAACCCACATATGTCTCTCCTAACTGAATGGATAAACTCTGTGGCTCTTCCAACTGAGGTAATACTACTCAACTAAAAAACAAAGCAAAAACAAAAACAAAATAAATAAACCACAAACTAACAGATGCCAATGCAAAACAAACTACAACAAAAAGCCCTGTTGATATACTTAACAACTTGGTGGTGAACCTCAAACGCGTTTTCCTGAGTGACAAAGGCTAGTCTCGAAAGCTTGCGGCCTTCCTGCGTGATTCCATTGGCATGTCACTCTCATAAAGACGGCGGTTGCCAGGAGTTAGGGGTGTGAGAAGGGCTTGAATACAAAGGAATAATATGAGGGAGTCTCACGCGGTGATAGGACTGTTCTGTCTCCTGATTAGGGCAGTAATTACATGAATCTACACATGGAGTCATAAAACTATATACATACAAAAAGTCAGTTTTACTGTAGTTTACATGATCTCACTCATATGTAGAATCTAAAGAACAAAATAAGCTGAAATAAGCTGAGGAACAAAATTGATCCAGTGACACAGAAGCATGGAACAGACTGAGGGATCTCAGAAGGAATGTGGGGGAGTGGGTGGGGAGAGGTTAAATAAAGAATTTATATGCATAAATGCATAACCCCTGGACACAGACAATAGTGTGGTGAAGGCCTGGGGCAGGGAGGTGGGTGAGGGGTGGAAGGGAGTCAATGGAGGGGAAAAGGGACATCTGTAATACTTTCAACAATAAAGATAAATTTTTTAAAAAATTAATGAAAATCTGCCCGCCGGGCGTGGCTCAGCGGTTGAGCGTCGACCCAGGATCCAGGTGATCGGGGTTCGATTCCCGGTCAGGGCACATGCCCGGGTTGCGGGCTCAATCAATGACTCTCTCATCATTGATGTTTCTCTCTCTTTCTCCCTCTCCTGTCCTCTCTCTGAAATCAATAAAGATATATTTTAAAAAAATAAAAATAAAAACTAAATGAAAATTTAAAAAATACGGGAAACAAAAGAAAAAGAAAAGAAAAAATTTAAAAACATAAACTAGAAAATAAAAGATAAGCAAAGTGATGTAAAATATGGAAACCTACCACTTCTCCCACTTTATCAGATTTCCTCCCCTCAAAACAAAACCCCGCACGTTCTCACTCCACATGCTGGGCTTTTATTCGTCTATCTGATGACTATTTACGCAGCACTTACTATGTGAAGAGGAATCGCTACTGGCTGGGGAAAGCTAGGAAGAAAACACTCGAAGTTCTATGGAAAGGGTGACATATTAACTAAATATTGAGAAACACGGTTTTAGTGCCAAAACACGGAGGGAAAAATCTGGACGTCTCTCTGCTCGAAGGCAGAAATTTACCTGCCTCATTTGAGGAAGGTCCGGTTTTGTTAGGAAACTGAAATAGAGATGATGTAGAGATGGGCAGAAAGTTAGCCTGGGAACAGGTCTGGAAAACCTTGAGTGCCAGAAAAAGAGTTTGTCCTTAATTTCTATTCTATCTACCTGACAGTAAAGGTCATCTCATGTCCTATGCCAAGGCCTTATCACATGGGTCCTATCTGTTCTTATTCTGCCTCATTAAAAGTCAGCATTAAGGGATAGAAGATGCCTTTCAGTCTTCGCTCCATCACTGATTTGTCCTGCAACTTTGGCCAATTAATTTCAGCATCTTCTCTTACCATGCATCACACACAAGAAATTACACTACCCTTTCCTATTTTGTAAAGTTTATCTGACAAATGAGCCTAGGTGTACAGGAATTTTTAAAGTACAGTATAAATCGTTTTCTCAAAGTGTGGTACTTGCGTCAGCGACATTAGCACAACCCGGGAACTTATTAGAAATGCAAAGCCTCACACACCAACCCAGACTTACTGGATCAGAAATGCTGGGGGTGATGGCCAGTCATATGCATTTAACAAACCCTGTGGGTTATTCTGATGCATTCTAAGGCTTGAGAACCACTGACATAAAATATTATACAAATATACTCAAGTGTTATTAAACTCAAACTGTGCATGCCTCAGTCTACTCTGAGAACATTACAGACTCCTGAAGGGACAATGTCTTATTTGTAGCTAGAAAGTCAGGCATCCTTCACTGACGTTTTGCTATTCACAACTCATGAATCTATTGAAAGCTTATTTTCTTAGAGGAATAATTACTTTCAGAAATATCCAGCCCTCTTGTGTCAGAAGGTCTGGGAATGATTTCTTTGAGGGAAAGAAAACAGGGAATTTTTATTCACTGATTTGTATTTTGATAAAGCAATTTTGTTTGAGAAAATCGATGTCAGACCACTGACCTGCAGTCACAATAAATTTGTGTCAGTTTACTCAATGAATCATCGCTAATGTCAACATTTCCCCCTATATCCAAATGCTCTAAAGCATTAGAAATCCCAGCTTCAGAAAGGACAGACAATAAAAAGACCATGCTAGTCAGAGGACAGAGCACAAATGACAAGGGAGTAGTGAGGACACTTTCTCAGCACAAATTAATAAACAAAAATATATTTCTGTTTAATATATGTCAACATGAGGTAACATCAGAATAGATCATTGAAATAGATTGCCTAGTGCCTTGCTCAACTACACACTCATAACAGTGAACTTCTTAACGTTTTATAATCTATAACCTCTTTCACTGACTCAAATCCTATTTTTCTGTGGTTTGCTTGGGTCAAGTTATCGCCATCATCATCACCATATATATCAAATCTGTGCCTAAATCTGAGATATCCTCTGTTGGCTAATCATGTTGAGATTAGTTCAAAGTGAACATTTAAATTTAAGAAGAACTCATCTTTGAACTCAACATTTACCAGGGAGTAAGAAAAACAACAGGTAGAGAGTCTACTGACCAAGCTCCAAATTTAGCCATGGGCCCACCATGTGCCTCTAATTACAACCTTGAACATCAGCTTCCTATCTATACGATAAAAGAGGAGCTATTAACTTCTATAGAAAGCGATCTCATCATATTTCTGTAACCATTTGCTTTCTTTTAATGTCCCCTCATTGTTTCCCGCAAAGCATTCAATTTGCCCTTCTGCCCACATTAGCGCTGTCTCCAGAAGAAATAAATCTGATAAACTCATTACCACTTAGGCCAGAGGTCACAAATTCAAGTGCCTGCAGGCTAATAAACTTATCAGGATGCTTGCTGGGTATACAAAAACGGGTACTAAGCCACTTGTCCTTCAACCAAGCAAAACCCTATCTAGTTACATTGGCTTTGAAAACCTATGAAGCGACATGTAACAAAATGCTCCAGCAAAGCACCTGTAGTAGTTGTAAGACTCGGAAGCCACCAGTTTGCCTTCCTTGGTTTAATCATTGAGTACTTCATACCATAGTCTCTGTCAAATTAAACCCCTCTTTTCTCTTTTACAACTAAAAGAGAAGATTACTAGACAGGTAAAATGATGTTTGGCTATGACCCTCTCAAATGCCACCTTCTACACCTAATTTTTTTTCCCCTAACATAATATATAATCTCACTCTTTGGCTTACATTTCTATTACATTTACTGTACCTCTGGGTACAGGGATTGGCATATTCCACCTTGTAGGGAATGCATATGCAGTAATAGGGTACTTGTTACACCTTATTTCATATTCTGGCATCCAGGATGGTGCATTATTGCTCTTTAGTTCCAATATCATTTAGAGCTCTGCCTCGAATATTTCTAAACCAGCCCTGAAGAAAATAATGCTAGAAATGGACTTGTATTCATTTTAAAAATAACCATGCATGAGTGACTCTTCTGGCCCAAACATAAGCACTAACCATGGTCATCCCCACTGTTATAGATTTCACTCCTATGTTTCCATGAAGTAAACATCCTTGTGCCCTGTAGATTTTAGTATCCCTCATTCATAGCATTTTACTATGGAAAAAAGACAGACATTGGGTAGGAAAAAAGTCTGCCTGGGTAGGAAGATTAAGGACAAAGCAAGAGACAAAACTATAGAACCCTGATTCATTTCTTAAATGTTTTTTCCTTTCTTAAGTCCTTGTTTATAGAAGTTATTGTCAGGCTGTGATTAAACACATTGATTACTAACTCTTCCCTGTTAACAAGGCCAGCAATCAGTTCTCTTAGAGGAAGTCTGATTGCCTCCATTGTGAAGGCCGAAATATTCCAGATGGCTTTGCACAGAGTCTTGGTTTTCTTCCAGCACCATGGACAGTTCCACTTATTCATCCACAATAGCCTGTGTACAGGCCCTCCCCAGAAAGGTTAGTACACAACCTTTGTCTCATGGTTGTCGCAGTCCCGAGTATATATCTTTCTCTCCCACTAAGAGACACTGTGGCATTTTCAGATGCAGTGTCCACATGTCATGTGCCTTACACTTCTCTCTGGGCCATCGCCAAGCTCTAGATGAAGCACATAAGCTGATGACAGAAAAATAATTTCTGCCAAATCTCAAGAGAACCTCAAATGTGGCATCTTTGTTTTTGTCTAGGGACAGAGTTCTTATGAGTCATTTTTACTGTTTTTCTAAGTATTATCATCATTATTAGGGGTGTCATTGCAGAGGGAAAGAAAAGAAAGAAGGGAGAAAAAAAAACCCAAACCAATATGACCTGATCTTAAAACTATCACTGGCATAAGATTTTAGATGAAAAAAGAACTGTTAGAGTTTTAGTGAGAAAAAAATAAAAATGTTCTGGTGATGGCTGATTTGTGCAGGGGGGAAATAATTCCAGAAACCATAGTTATAGACAGAATGTTGGCATCCCATGGTCAGAGGACAAAGGCTTAGCACTCCCAGTCATTCCCAAGGCAGTCAGACCCAGAAGGGCAACGAGACTCTACCCCCCTCCAGTGTCTCTAGTTTAAGAAGGAAATCAGTTACCCTGCTGGCCTCTACAAATCATTTTTCCCCTGAGCATCCTTGCAAAATGGTACATCTGCGAGGTACTTCTCATTCAAGGTGTTACTAAAGAATCTTGGTAAATCCTCAGATATCTTCCTATCATCCAATCTAAAATTGCTCATAGGGGAAATAACTGAACTGCCACCATATTTGCATACAACCAAGAAGTTAAGGCGGATTAGAATATTTGTTAGTTATTTCAAAATTGTGTACATTATTTCATATTATTCAGTATGTAACCACGAAAAATGCTCCTTACCCAGTCAATTTGTTCAGGAATGTGATTTAAAAGAGAATGTGATTTATCCCTGATGCTAGTACCAGCTCAATATAGACAACGCTGAACAAATGATGACATCCCTCTGCAAAAATCCCCTCTTTAAAATGACAGGTTTAAACAAGATGAACCCCAAGAACTGTAGGATTCTGGAAAACAGCACAGTTCCTGATCAAGTCATTTTAAGTCTCTAACCCTCACGTTCTTAATTTATGAAGATACAATTTATAAAATATATCCTCTCTACCTCACAGATCAAAAGCAGATTATTACCCTAAAACCCCAGAATTATTTCAGCTAGACAACTCCACTATATTTTCTTTTGGCAGAGTTGCAGGTCATCAATGGCCAATACTTCACAGCCAAGAGGCGTCGGAGCTCTGGAGTTGGACTGCCTGGGTTCAAACCTCAGCACCACTGCTTATAAGCTACGTTGCTCTAATCTACTAACTTGTAACCTCTCTTAGTATAAATTCCCTCTTTGTGAATCAAGAGGGGAAGAAAGGATAGAGGAAGAAAAGAAAGAAGATGGTTGTTATGAGCATTAAATGAGAAAATCTACCCAAAGCACTCAAGTTCATAATAATTATTAACTCTGCAAACGATACCATTTGCACGGGAGGGGTAAAGTCAAGAAACTAGGTGACAGCAACCAAATCAATAACAGCAGCAACCACTTCAGCCGCACTGATCACTTGCCATGAACTGGGGGCTGTGCTAAGTGCTTTATATGTATCGTGTCCCTATATTCCTGCCTTCTTATCCCCTTTACTCTAACGATCACCTTGCAAAGAGAGGTCAAATCAGGATTCTTTTATGAATCAAACGATCTTGTCATCAGAGAATACGTTCGTGTGCCCTCTCTCAGTGGATTCTAGCAACAACCTGCATTATCTATTGAAGTTATTTTTATTCCCATTTCACAGAGGCAGAGATCATCGGAGATGTTGCAAAGTTAGTCAATATCAGACCAAATCTCCTGAATTCAAGCCTGGTATTCTTGTCATTCTATCTCGCCCCTTCCCATTGCAAAGACACGCCAGGTGAGCAAACGGCGCAGGGCTGGTTACTGACGGGCGCTGGAATGGAATGATAGCCTACCAAGAAAATATGAGTACATGGATGGCCGGATGTGTTTTGGGTCCTTTCCCTGCCAAAACTATGTTCTGGCCAAGGAGCTGTTTTATTTATCAGATGCCAGAGGGTTGAATTTTCACGCAAGCTCGATGCTGCTTTGGCTGGCTGGAAGAAGGCAAATAAAAATTGCACGAGGTTTGGAGTAGGTTGGGGGTGGATGGTGGGAGTCTCCCTGCTGACTTGGCCTTTGCTGCATGAAAGAGAAAGTGAACCTCAGCAAGGCTTATGTGCATCCTGGAGAAACTCATTTGACACAAACATAAATGTCTGTAGGAAGAGAAGTTCATGAGACTGCAAAGGCCAGAGAAGCTGACCATCTGCTTTTTTAAAGGAGGCAATGCGAAAAATAGTAACGGCCTTCTTTCCCTTTGTTCATTCAAGATATATTTAATATTCACGTGGTGTCCAGACTTATCCCGGGCACTGGGAAGCACGTGCAAAAACATATCATAGCCTCATGCTTCAGGAATTTAACATTAAGTACCAGTGCTGGGTTGTGAAGAGTAGAAAGAGACGGTCCCACCCCTCCCCGAGGAGCTCACATCTAATAGAACAGACACTGATGACAAACTTCAGCCCTACCGTGCTGGCACTGTCAGCGGCAGACTCCGCTAAGTGCCATCATAGAAACGGTTAAGGACCGCGAGAGGAGAAAGGAAGGAGAGAGCCATTCTAATGACAGTAATCATGGAAGGTTTCACAAAGGAGATGATATTTTAGGTAGATCAGTGATAATATTTGAATACCAGTATTTCAGCGGGGAAATGAGGCTCATAAAAATACTGAGGCACTCGAAGGAGACTGAATAGTGGAGGCAGGTTTCCCACTCCAAAAACATCACATTTTCTTTAAGATAGCATCTTTTTAAATGTTTTCATTGATTTTTAGAGAGAGAGGAAAGGAGTGGGATAGAGAGAGAGAGACATCAATGAGAGAGAAACATCATCGATCGGCTGCCTCCTGCAGGCCCCCGACTGGGGATGGAGCCCGCAACCCGGGCACGCGCCTTGACCAGGAATTGAACCGGTGACCTCCTGGTTCCTGGGTCGATGCTCAACCACTGAGCCACGCCGGCCGGGCTTAAGATACCATCTTAAGGGAAGCTACTGGGACGCTAATGGAAGTAGCACAGTGAGGGGAAGGTGATTCTTGCTCATGTGATACAGAAAAAGCAGACAGTGCAACATTTATGAGCTGGCACTGGGAGCCGGGCACCCCTGCCTCCAGTCTCAGCACCACCATTTCTGAGGTTTGTGGGCTCCATTAATTCGATTACGGTCTCTAACCCTCAGTTTCCTCAACTGAAAGAGGGGGTGATACAACTAATTTAGGGTTGATGGGAACGTATCAGTAGGCTCGTTAATAATGCTTAAGGTGTGAAAAGCACCTAGTGTTTAGAGGAAGACAAAGAGGAGAGAGTTCTGACTGATGTCCAGGGATTGTGCCCGGAAATAGTGAATGATTAGGTTTATGGGAATAAAAAGTGAAGAAAGGGAGGCATAACTCAATTCGAGCTGAGTTATTTCACTTGCTCCCCAACCTTTGTGGGAAATGCTCCTCCTCGCCGCGTAGGTCGTACATCATCACAGCTAAAGCCAAGCGGGGAAAGAACAATGGTCGGAAGCGAGCCTCCTCCTCCTCGGCTGACTTTGAGCTCTGTAATTCATGACTTTGCCGTCGGAACAAAAGCCAGTCCCCGGCCACAAGTATTTGCATTTGAATAGAAAGCATGAATTTTAACTAGCCCCCGCCCCCTTGGAGAGAAAGCTGTGCCAGGGCACCCTAAGGAAAAAGCCCTGGGAGCTCAGCAACGATGAAAACCTCAGGCAATTGAAACTTTCTTAGCCCTGATGCTCTTCCCATTCCCGAAAACCTGTGAGTCATCTCTGACTCTACTTTCTCTCCTATCCTGCACCCATTCCATCAGAAAATGCCATCCGCTCTGCTTTTAAAATGTACCTGGAATCTGACCACGCGTGCCCCTTCCGCCTCCAATGCCACCGCTTCCGTCCCAGCCGCCACCACCTCTCACTGGACCACGCCAACAGTCTCCCTTTCCCACGCTTGCCCCTTGCACTCTTTCCCACACAAGAACTGGACAGACGGCTCAAAATCAGATCAGATCTTGTTACCTTTGCTCAGATCCCCCCGAGGCTTCCCCCTCACTCAGACTGTAGGATCTGACCCCATACTCAGCCCTCTCCTCGCTCAGGTTTCTCCCTCCAGCTCTTCTGGCTTCTTTGATCTTCTGAAAATGCCAAGCGCCCACCTGAAGGTCTTTACACCCCTCTCCTTTGCTGGACCATTCTCCTAGCGAGGGTCACAGCGGCCTCGCTCGCCCCATTCAGGTTCTAACCAAAGAGCAACATAGTAAGAATCCCGCCCAGATGAACTGCGCTGAGAGAGTAACCCATCCCTACTGCCACTCTCCTCCCACTTTGCTTTGCTTTTTCGTGGCATTTGTCACCATTCAATAAATAAATATCTTAGATTCAATTACTGTTTCCCCTACCAGACGGAAGCTTCATGAGGACTAACGCGTCGCTTTGTTCTCTGCTGTATCTCCAGTGCCCATTACATGAGCTCAGTACAGTTTCGTTGAATAAATACCACCAGAGTCGGGATTAGGAATTGAAATGTAATAACTAGGTCTCTTCACTAGCGAACTTCAGGCTCAGTTCCATCCATGTAATACAAAAATTCATTTTAAGGTATTGTTGTTGCTCGTTGTTCTAGCACTAAAATGAGATGTTAAAAAATTGAAAAGTTTATTAATGTACAAATCCATATTGAATGAGAGCCACAATATTAAATACATCCTAGGTTATTGGATCTTACAGACCCTATGTTGCTTTTATTAACGGTAAAAGAGAAATCGCAAGCCTCAAGTTGAAGATGAAAAAAATAAAATAAAACCGAGAGCTCCTAGTATAAAAACTACTTAAGTATAAAATCTATTTTTACTTCATTAAAAGTAATGCTCAACATTTACTGTAAAGTTACTGCTGTAGCTATTATTTCCACTCATTTGCTATTTTATTTTGTTATATTTTATTTTATCAATTTGTTAGCCTATGAAAGCATTGAAGATTATGAAAGCATAAAAGGCATTGAGCCAAACTATTTTGAAATTGTTTTAACCTATCATATGATTGGTGGGGGAGGGGGAATGTGTAGTTTGAATGCATGTTTCAACAGATATTATTGCTTTGACTGAAAAATATTAATTAAATAATAGAGGTGATACTTGGACTTATCAAAAATTGTAAAGGTTGTTTGTCAATTACTAAAGTTTGGAAAATGTAGACACATGGTAGTTTACTCTCCGCTTGCAGAAATCCTGTGAAGAAGGTATTCATAAACCCATTTCTTCTTTCAGATAAAATACTGATACTCAGAAAGACCAGGCAAACTACTCAAGTCTCATAGCTAATGGACTATAAAACTGAGATTAAAACCAAGCTCCCTGACCACAATTTGCATCCTTTCCATTAGTCTACCATAATCAAAGGCCTCTTCCACCTCAAAAACCAACCATGGTTACCAAGGAATAGGCCAGAATTGCTGACTTACCACCCCTTATCTGGATCTGGCCCACAGAGAGCTTTTGTTTATTCCACATTGTACTTTTTATAAATTTGAGCTTGTAGTTAACATTTTCTACAAACCAAGAAATTCCACATAAAACTATTTATCTTCATGGATTCATTTTAAAACTCCAGTCAGTCTGAAAACAAATGGTTGTAACAAGCCAAAAGTCAGCTGGAGTTGGGTCCCATGAAAGTGTGTACATTCTCTACAGACCGATAGCATCCCAGATGGCCAACTACAGATGTGTACTTGACTGTTATTACAGGCATTTTGAGATTTAAGATCACTCAATTATAGAAGAGTTATTTCATAATCCATGGGGTTCTGGTTCTCCTGAAAGCTAAACAGAGTTCAATCAAGTTAAATTAATAAGACCACACGTGCTTAGCTCAGCACCTGAGACAGAACTGGTACTAAATAATTACTAGTGTATTTCTGTCCTGTCTCACTGAAAGGGATTTTCTAGGAAAGACAATAGTTCCCAAAGAGTGGTCTATTGGTCACTTGCATCAGAATCATCTGGAAAGCTTATTAAAATGAATATTTTCTGGACCTCAATTTGAGATGCATTCAGCTACATCTTATAAGATAACATCTAAACGGCAGCCTCATCTTTGGACCATCTCTGGAGTCTAGTTCCCTCCCGTTGGAGCTGTGCTTGAAGGAATGGCATTTACACAGAAGGCAATATGAATGGCGCCCTGATTGACCCCCATATGATTGGGTTTCCAGGACTCCAGAAAAAAGACTAGGACAAAAGTAAAAACATTTCCCCCAGAAAAATAAGAAAAACTCAGAAAGAGTCCATCATGCCTCAGAAGTACCTGAAATGAGCGGTGGAGCCACTGCAAAGCATTCTGGGATCTTGTTAGAAAAGCTGTTGCAGGGCCAGGAAGCTGGACATGTGCCGAGGTTCTAGCCTTCATGCCCCTGAGGTTCTACCCTTCTGTTTCCTACTTGACAAATAATGGCAATTCTAACTCCTGAAGTCGGGTGCTGCTTATGTGCTAGCCAGGGAGTAAAGTGTGAGCCAACCTTTCATATATTGATAGATTTCACCCCAGTAAGACCTAAAGGAGAAGTTATAAAATGGGTAAGGCATGTCATTTACCCATTAACTGCCTTCCTAGCTTGTGGTGGTACATTAGTGTCTGCCTTACAAAACTACCAAACCTGCTCCTTACCCTCACTAATTAAATATTAAACAAAAACAACAACACAACTTGTTTAACGTTCAGGTAGTTAAAAAGCAATCTTGTCCCCACTTGTAAGCACCATGAAGACATCTCTGAGAAACAAGACCCCACAAACACTGTCATGATATTATTCAGAACAAATGCAACTTCCGTTTTGAGCGACCATGCGCTGCCCCCTGGTGGTCAGGAGAGACCACAGAACGGCGTCCACAACAAGAGCAATGCTCAGGGAGCCAGGGAGCCATGAAAATGGGGTCCAACTGGCATTTGGCATGATTGATGGCGCTGATTTATGAAGCCGTTTTTTCCCCCTGCTCACATGGCAATTGCAATAACTTGCAGCCGTAAGCTGGTTTGACAAAGTGAAAATCTTAAAACCGTAGCATTGCTCCTTTTAGACATGAACAACCTTCCATGTTACTAAATCTTTCGTTGGTTCATCATAGATACATACATTTATTCAACAAACACTGATTGTTGCCTACCAGAGAGTGAAGGATTTTTCTGGACATTGGAGATACCTATGGGGAAAACAGATGCACTCTTTGCTCTCTAATTTGTGCTCACTAGTTTGTGAGTAATGATCATGGCCTAAGTTTGCTGAGTGCAAAGAAGGGTTGCAGGTTCATATTGAATCCTCTCTCCAGATGTGGAAAAGGTGGCAGAAAGGTATGGTCTTGCCCCCTGTGCCATTCTGCCATTCCACACCACAGACCTCGTGCCGGACGGGCTCCAAAAGACCGGCAAGCAAACCTTCCCATTTGCAGTGGCAGCAAAGTAAGGTTGTGGTCGAGAGTTCCAATGTCAAGGATCCACATCCCAGCTCTGGGCCCTGGGCAAGCCCCCTAACCTGCCTGAATCTCCTCGGTTTACTGGAGATTATAAAATAATCCTCAGGTTTGCAGTGAAATTAAAAAGGTCAAGTAGTCAAGTGCCCCGTCAAGCAACGGGCTGGGGTATTTCAGGGAGGTGAGGGGGGCTGTCATTCAGAGGTGGCAACGGAGAGTTTTTCCATAAGCTACTGCTTCTTGTACTTCTGCTTCTCATTTTGATCCAGAGAAAAAAAGTGTGAATTTCACAGTCTTGCAGAACAAATAGAACTGTGACTTTCATTTCACATTGTACTTCTGTGTTCTTTTGAAAGCTTTGGCACATTCCAAACAATCATATTTTCCCCTCCTTTTGCACATCATGGGAGGGTGTTTAAATGCTATGCCAGGCCATCAGAGAAGAGCTTGTGAGGCTGCCTGCCTCCCCAATACTGATGCTGTGCTTAAGGTCACTGACTCACAATTGGATTCAATAAATGGTTTTTAAGAATTCATGCTTTCTCCTAGCCAGCATGGCTCAGCAGTTGAGCATTGACCTAGGATCCAGGAGATCCCAGTCAGGGCACATATCTGAGTTGCAGGCTCAACCCCCAATGGGGGCTTGCAGGAGGCAGCTGATCAATCACCCTCTCTCATCATTGATGTTTCTATCTCTCTCTCTTTCTCTCTCCCTTCCTTTCTTGAAATCAATAAAAGATATACTTTTGCCTGGCCAGGCATGGCTCAGCGGTTGAGCATCAACCTAGGATCCAGGCGATCGGGGTTTGATTCCCAGTCAGGGCACATGCCCGGGTTGCAGGCTCGATCCCCAGTCGGGGGCGTGCAGGAGGCGGCCGATCAATGACTCTCTTATCATTGATGTTTTTATCTCTCTCTCCCTCCCTCTCCTTTCCTCTCTCTGAAATCAATAAAGATATATTTAAAAAGTAAATAAATAAAAGATATACTTTTAAGAAAAGAATTCATGCTTTAATAATATAGACAATGATTATTACTGTTATTAATAATTAATCATAAATATTACCACTATTACTACTATTACTTGGAGTAGATCTACCTAAAATGGTCCTCAGGCAAAAAAAAAAAAAAAAAAAGGTAGCCCCAAAATCTATAAGTTTAGTTCAAAGCATGTTATTTCCAGATTGTTTTGGACATGGCCCTGGAGAAACTGATGACATACAGAGTCAGGACACAAGCCAGAAGAAGTATGTGTCAGATCACAGTGAGTGGCAGAACCAGGGCCACCACAGATTCGAAGTTAGCCTCAGACTCATCTTTACCTCGAGGCTAGGAGCACCAAGTTAATGGAGAGGCAAGTCATCATGTCAGGGAATCAAAACTGAAAAGTGCCTGAGGGTCACCTATCCAAAAGCTGGGCAGAAAGCATACGTGAGTGAGCTGGCTTGGGGGTGGAACCTTGGTCAACCAGGCAGCAATGAGCACCCTGTCTCAAGAGGACAGCCACAACTGAGAGCCGGCCAGTTGTTTTTGTGCAGGAACGCAGACCACTCTTGCCAGGTCCGCAGACATTCCAAGAGAAGCCAGAACTCTAGAATATATATCATATTTCTCAATTTTTCAAAACACTGTGAAGATCAGGGAAAGCAAGTTGAAGAGGAAGATTCAGCCTGCAGAACATCAGTTGACCACTCTGACCTCCTTGGGTCCCCACATTTTTTAAAATATGTTTTTATTGATTTTTAGCAAGAAGGGGAGAGGGGGAGAGAGAGAGAAACATCAATCGGCTGCTTCCTGCGCACCCTGTACTGGGGATGGAGCCTGCAACCTGGGCATGAGCCCAGACCAGGAATTGAACTGGTGACCGTTTTGTACATGGGATGACACTCAACCAACTGAGCCACACTGGCCAGGGCAGGTCTCCACATTTTAAAGAGAGGAATCTGATGTCTTGAATGGGGGAGGGATTCCTCAAAGGCCACAAGGCCGGTCAATAGTAAAGATAGGAGCAGAAAATAGCGTAATCTGTATACCCCAAATTATAGGGTTACCGGTAATGTATTTATTGTGTGATGTCTTTTCTCTCGCACACATCTTGCTACCTCTGGCATTTGGGAAAAGTCTCAACTACAATAATACAAGCAGAGAACTTCTCCTCTATGGACCCTATGGTTTTCCAGAAAGTAAATGATAATTTCAGGAAAAAGAGAAAAGAAAAGAAAGAAACCAGCAAGCTGTTGTGGGTAAGAAATGTAGCCCAGATGAATTGAAAGCATTAGAGAAAAGAAGGATGCTATTTTTTCGCTTCTACAACCAGTTTACATCTGGAAAGAATTATCCAGTTAATGTAATGAGATTTGGGGCCATAATCATCTTTAAATAGGAGAAAGGAATTATGGAGGCACCAATTACCAATCTAAAATTTCTACTGGGATTTGGGAAATTTACAGCCCCATTTTAAAATCTAACTGGCCAGTGCCTAGGAAAAATAGCTTTACCTCTATAGCTCCCCTGGGGTGATTAATCTCCCTCACCCTTAATGCCAAAATCATTCGACTTTTTCTTTTTTTAAATAATTAAAACAAACACCTAGGAATCTGGCCCCTAAGACAAACAACAGAAAGCTCAATGCTGCCTTGGAGGGATCCATGGAGGTACCAATGGGCCTCTTGCCCTTGACCCTGAATACTGGAATCTCTCTTTACTGCTGTCAAGAGTCTGGTCCTGGGGCTGAAGCTGAGCCTGTCGTTGCTGTTAGGAAGCCGCTGTGGAGGGAAGGGGACAATTTGCTTAGAGAGAACAGTGTGTAAAAAGCTCACCCCCACATTTAAATACATTACTTAAGAATTGTTCATCCTCTGAAGTTCTGGGTCCTGGGTCTCCAAGTCTAGTCCATGGCTTTATTTAAAGAAAGCGATTTTTCAGGTGCTATGGACTGAATTGTGTTCTCCAAAAATTCATATCTTAAAGCCCTAACCCCCTAGTATGTGATTGTATTTGGAAACAGGGTTTTTAGGAATTCATTCAGGTTAAAGGAGGTCTTAAGGGTGGGGTCCTAAGCCAACAGGGTTGGCAGTTTGGCAGCTTTCTAAGACAAGAAATCTCTCAATCCATCAATCTCCCTCCTTCCCTCTCCATCTCTCCCTTCCTTATGTATTAAGAAAAAGCCATGGGAGGGCACAGGGAGAAGGCCGCCGGCACCTGGATCTTAGACTTCCCAGCCTCCAGGACTGTGAGAAATAAATGTCTATTGTTTAAGCCACCTAATCTGTGGTATTTTGTCAAGGCAGCCGAGCTGACAGACATATCCGGTCTCCATCTCATGAACTGAAATGATGCTTTCACTATTCTAAGCACACTCACTTTGACTGTATGCTCTCACGCACACTGGGCAATGGCAGAGCTGGGTGTCCGTCCTTAACTCCCAGATGTGGAAACATTCATAGAGGTATCCAGTGACTTGCTCAAGTCATGGAGCAGGTGGGAGCAGGGAGAGCCAGACCTCGGGGCCGCCTTCCCGGCCAGCTCGTCTTCCCGACACCAGATGCTCCTGTGTTGGAGGAACCAGCCTGCTGCAAGGCAACGGTGAGCTCTCTGCTATCAAAGGGGCTTCGGTGACACGGTGCTAGCTTCACACTGGTCACCTTTCACCCTACAGCATGTTTCTAATTAGTATGAGAGGGAGGGGGAAACAAATGACACTTTGAAGCCAGGGCCGACGAAGGAGGAATGAAAGGATTAATTGCCTCCCAGCTGCCACAGCGGTAATTAAATTCAGGTTGTTGGCTCCAGCCTTGCTTTGATTACGTGAAAGAAATCTCCAAATGCATCTACATTTCCTTTGTCTTTCACTTTTGTGTGAAAGGCAGGGCATCCCAAACAAGACACAAACAGAGAGAGTGACACGTCCTTGGCCAGTATCCAGCCCAAGCAGCCTCCGGGTGCTGAGCAGGGCCGGGGCTTGGAGGGTCGGTTCTCTTTATAAAACAAAATCACTCCCCTTGTGTGTGTGTTCAGAACCAGCTTTGGAGGGAACAAAACCTAAGCATTATTAGGAAGTCATTTCAAAAGAAGAAACCAGCACATTATTCACAGGCTCAAGAGTTGAAACCAGTCCAGAGGGAAGTTGGGATCTTTAACCAGTGGTGCCATTTGCAGGTCTGGAGCCCCTAGTTCCTGGGCCAGGAGTCCTGGGTCCCCGTGAATGTTCTGACATTCAGTCTCTCTGATCTTTGAGAACAGTGCGTTTTACCTCTGGACCTCAGGTTAGATACCTAACCTATCCTTTCTGAGGGAAGGGGAAGATCAGAATAGAATGATTCTCTTCTAGGGCTAATAGTCCTTGACTCTATGACCTTCCCACTTTCCGTGAAAATCTGTTCATGTCTAGACCTTCCAGGTTCCTTTCCTAATAAAACTGTAGCTACTGAGTGGCCAGAACTTTTCCATGGCCTCCAGATACCTAGGAAAAGGGACATCAGTCTACGTAGGTAGGACGTGTCAGCCACCCACACACGTGAACGTCAATGATCCTGGACTTGACTTGCATCTGCTCTCTCCTGCCTGGAATTCATTTTGGTGAGAAAAGTCCTAATGCCCTCAGAGTCCAACTTAAAGTGTCAAAATCCTCAGGAGAGGAATCAAAGGTCATCTTTCCAACATACACACGGCTGAGGTCTGAGTCTTTCCTTTGGCGGGTGAAAATGCTGAGGAAGACCATGCAGTTTGACTTCTATGGGTAGAGGTGCCACAAATAGGGGCAAGGGGACAAGAAACAGGTGATGCAGGCACCGTGTTGTCCAAGAACAGCTTTGCCTAGCAAGCCTCATTACCAAGATCCCATTTTTTTTCCTGTCTGCAAGGGGACCAGACCGCACACGGAGACACTAGCACAGAGCTTGGGTCACGGTCTTCTCATTAGAAGATGAATAACAATGATTTCTGCACAGAGCTATTGCAAACCTCTAGGGAGGTAGGGAGGCATGGTACTTTCACAGGTGCTATGTCAATGGAAAGATCATGTTGAACATTTGTGGGATTAAATTAAAAATTAGTAATAACTTTTACAGAGGAGTGCATATGGGCCAGGCACACTGATAACTGCTTTCTTTGCATGACCTATTTAATTCTGTATCTACCTTGTGAGGTAAACACTATCCCTCCCTTGACCCTCCTTAGCGTTTCTCAGTCTGAGGTTGAGCAATGTTGAACCACGTGCTCAGGAAAGCATCTAATGCATTATGAATCCAGGAGTCAGGTAAGCCTTTCTAATTTCAGAGACTACATTTTTAACTAACCAGTGAGTCCCCTGTCATTGGACATGTCCAAGGAGACGATGGAGAGAAATAAGTGTCATGAACATTGAGTGTGAAATTTTTGCATAAGGTTGGAGCCACACCATGGAGACGTCTACTACTATTCTCAGAGAATGCAAATTCTACAGTCAGTGGTTTAAATGTCAGCTGAACTTGAGTTCCAGGCACTGGGTAATAACGGCTGAGCCCAGCAGCAGCCAGAAGTGAGTCAAGTTCTCCGACATGGAGACTCTCTTTCTTCCTGTGAGAGTTTCCCTTCTCTTTCCTTTGTGGGAAATTGCTCAATTACCCCTTGATTTTTTCAGAGCGTGCATTTGTTCCTCCTCAATCCTATTACTCACTGTCTAATCCACCAGAGACTACAGTCCTCAATCCCCATGCCCTCTCATTAACCCAATTTTCTTTCTCGTGATCGGCAACAAAACTATGACTAATATCAGTTCCTTGACTCTGTGTGATGGGCTCTTCATATCTGCCACTAGATAATGGGAACAAAAAGATAATTAATCCACCCGGGTACCATGACCTCTGTGAAAAAGTCTATTGTTCATATTTTTAGAAGCAGTAAGAGGAACCTTTATGGGACAGGAAATTTGCCTTTGGGTAGAATGATAATATCCACAGCCCTCTGGCTTCTGCTCATGATCTGATTTTCATCACCAGTCATTCACCCAGCACCTACTGTGTGCAGGCCTGTGCTTAAAAAATAAACTAAAAATTACAGACAAGACTCATTTTCTTTCCTACTGTGGACAGGACATCAACTATTATCTGTAAGTGAATTTCATTCACCTAATTAAAATGTATTCCATTGAATCCCAAAACTTAATAAAAAAAAAGAAAGTAGGTTTTTTTTCCTACCAAGTTTCTACAATGAATTAAACTTTTCCTGATCTATGTGAACAGAGTATTCACGTAAGTAGATAAACCCCCTACTTGATACCTTAAGTCATGCACAGCAGTAACTATGCAACACCGTGACACATGAATTCCCTTGGGCACCAACCAGGCTTTGTGCCTTCACATGAAATGTCCCACAAAGTGCTATGCTTTTGGAAATCCTGAGCCTTTTCTCTACTTACATGTTTTCCACCACCCCACCCCCCACCTACATACACACTCACACCAACACACACACTAGTTGATGGGCCAAAGTCTCTGCAACTGTTTGAGTCCCCACCTTGTGTCCCACATTCTGAATTGTACTCTTTAAATTCTCAGAAAAAGATATGGTAGTTTATCTGCATCTATGGCTGAACAATGGGAGGCCACAAGTGGAGAGGAGGCCCCAGAAGATGAGAGGTCCTTGCAGACACTGCAGCCACAATCGAGGTCCCAAGTAAATGCACCCATTTCTGTGACCTCAGTTCACAGGGAGCAGATCCACCCAGCTGAGTCCAGTAAACCTCAGATTCATGAAAATTAACTGCTGTCCATTTTAGCTGCTAAGATTGTGGGCAGCAATAAATATTCTGAAATCATATATACTGAGAATAAAAGAAGCTCTGAGTATGCAATTGGGTCACCCTATAAATTAAAGCTATCGTATTTAGTGATAGACTGGTATCTGTCTGTTTAGTGGTATCTGTCTAGAATGGCCAGAAAACTTATTTTCTCATCTTCTTAGTTATGCTATATTTTATAAAGTTGGTGCTGCTAGATGAATGGGAACTCCCAGAAAGGAGAGAGAAGTCTATTCTCAAAGTGTATCTAAGGAAAAGAGGCAGAGGTGGGGCTGCACATGGTATGAGGCAAGATGGGAAGGTGAAGCTGGTTGATGAACTCAAAACCAAGAAAGACAAAGGGGCAAAAAAAAGGTTAGTAGGATGGCAAATAACCAAGGATCTTAGGAGGGTTACAAGGTAGCTGAGAACTTTCTTTGTGAGATGTGTTTTTGAAACAACAGAATGTCAATTCTGAACATGAACTAAATAACCTAAGAATAGCTATTATACCCTTAGCCGGGACTACCTGGGAGCTTGGCTTGAAGAATTTTCTAAGTTCTCAGAAGGCTTCCTAGAACAGCACAGATAAGTTGGTGAAAGTATAAAGTAATCAATATTCAATTAATTTATCCAACCCATGTTTACTGATTCCAGATGATAGAGATACGTCAGTAAAAAACAGGCAACAAACCTGTCTTTTCAAAGATCTCATTCTATCTGGGGGAGGCAGATAAAAAGCCTAATAAATAGGGAAATTACAGCATAGATTAGATAAGAGCTATGAGACGAACAGAACGTGGTGGGTCAGAAGCACAGCAAAGGAGACAGAGTTTTAAATAGGGTGGTCAGGGCAGACCTCGTTGAGTTGAGGAGGGCCACGGAGCAAGGACTGACGGAGTGAACCACGTGGAAATTGGGTAGGACAGTACAGTGTGCCTAGCCAAGGACAAAAACCACTAAAATGTCATAAATTAGGAGCAGTCCTGGCATGTGAGAGGAACACGCAGGACAGCGTGGCCGGGTGAGCAGGTAAGAGCAGCAAGAAAGATCAGCATGGTGGTGGGAGGCAGGTCCTGGAGGCTTCGGTTTTTGCTCAGAGTGAAGTGAGAAGCCTTTGGAGGCCTGGACAGAGCAGTGCTGTGATTCATTTTTTAAAATGCCCTTCCAGCTACTACGGCGAGAATCAACTATTAAATAAGAATGGTTAAGGCGGTAAACTTATTGAAGCGGTTACTCGATCCAGTAGAGAATTCATAGTGACTTAGATCACAGTGTCACACACACGCACACATGATTGGAGTTTTAAAAGGCTTTTTGAGAAGAACTAGTCACAGGATCATAAATATGACATTGATGTTCCTTTTCCACCCTCAGGCTCCAGGACCTTGGGCAGACACCTACAAGGTGAGATTCTAGGGGATGCAATAGCTCTGCTCACCCCAACAGCCTTGTTGCTCTTAGGATGTTTCCTGACATTTTACCACTGGAATGTAACTCTTTTTTTTAAGAATTCAATTTTGATTTAGATGTTTCCCCTGGGGCCCAAACTCTATAAATAACTGTCACTTACATCTCTCTTTGGATGAAAAACTGAGAAAAAGAAGGGTTATTGTAGCTCAAGAGAGATGATACTTGCTCTACACGTGTCCCAAAGGAACACTTCCTTTTATGTGAAAGCTAAAGGATATTGATTATAAAAGAAAAAATGGGATTGATAACTACAATTGCCTTTGGCAGATGTTGGATTTGTTATGGAGAAGACTTCATTTTGCCAACAGTGATGTGAAGGAGAGACGGAAAGGAGAGCCTGTGAGAGGCAAAGCTCCCCGTTTCTACCGTGTGCTCCTCCCCATGACTTCCAGGTCTGCACTAAATGTGCTCAGTTTACAAAATGCTCACAGTGAAGGGGGGGTGTGTGCGCAGGTATGTGAAGGGACTGTGGTGTGTGTCAAAGAGGCTGATACAAGAGAAAGCGCAGTGAGGATGCTACGGATGCACCGAGTAGAGGCCGCCAAGCCAGACCGGGAGATGAGAAGGAGATTGCCGGATTAGATGGAAGGCCTCTAAGCTGAGATCTAAAGAATGAATGGGCACTATTCAATTCAAGGAAGCGGGTGGGAAGGAAAATTATATTCCAGGTAAGAACAATACTATAGACAAAGGCCTTGAGTTGAAAAAGATGAGAGTTGGCTCATTGTAAGAAATCAAAAAGGTCCCTGTGCTGTGATGGGGAATGGGCCTGGGGACCGGGCAAAAAAAAGAGTTCAGGGAACCTCATTAAAGAGTTAAAGCTGGACCAAAGGCAGTGGGAGCCATCGTAAAGTTGTATGTGGGGGACTGCCAGGGCTAGACTTGCACTGTAGACAACTTTCTCTGTCTGCTCTGAGCAGAGAACCCACTTACGATATTGTACAGTAGTCCGGGAGAAAGATGACGATGACCCAGACAGCACAGAGCAAAAAAAAAAAAAAAGATATTTAGAAGAACATAAGAGAGAAAATAAGCAGAATGTACCGATTGACTACATATGGCAGAGAGGCGAGGGAGGGAAGTAAAGATGGTAGCCAAGTTTCTTTTCATTATAAATGCACACCCTCTATCGCACTTTACTCAACTTGTATTTTTAAAATAACATTTCATATTTTAAAGATTGAGGAGTGCCGTGGAAAGAGCACAACAATGCCACTGAGGAAACGTGGATTCTATTCTCAATTCTGCCACCACTATGTGACACTCCCCCCTCCACCCCCCGGTTGAAGGGGTCCTATTCCACATGAGGCATGAAATTCATTGATCTTTGAAAAATAGGCAGCTTAAGCTTAATGGTGGGAGCCCGGCTGGTGCTGCAGACAGAGGCAAGCTCCCCCTGACATTCTGGCAGGAGGCCACGAAATACACTGATTCCACTTGGCAGAGGCAAAGTAGTTAATGAAAACTCCTCTTTCAAGATGTGACATGTTCCGCGTGAGCTGTCAGAAGGCAAGTTTACATAATGAAGAATACTGGCATGGATCAAAGCCATCTGGAATAGCCCAGTTCCCCCTTGGGCAGCTTGTGACTGGGGGTCCTCATGAGAGGAAGAACAGAGAGATGAGTTCTGGTTCCGTGAACAGTCAGCTGGAAGGATTAGCTCATGATACTAAAAAGGCTGAGATTCGAGGGTTGACGTTGAGGAGATAAGTGAATGCAACGTTGCATCCTGTGCATTTGGGGGGAGGGGGGTAGAGGGCCACCCAGAATGCAGTCACCATGCTTCCAGCGATAAACGGCCCCCAAGGTGTCTTCTCTCTGGTTTAGGTGATGCAGATGCGCAGCCGGGACACCACTACTCAGACCCAAATAAGTGGTTCTGGGATGGACATGTAAAATATGTGAGTCCAAACAGAGAGCTCTCTTTCCTGCAAACACAGGGGCCAAGGTGCTCTCCCCTCCAATCCCAGCTCCGCACTGTAGGTTTTCATCTGAAAATATGAACTCTAGGGGCTACCTCACACTTCTCTGACCACTCTGGTAGGTGAAGTTCACAGAGCCAGGGGCATAATGGAGACTCAGGTCAGATTCCTAACGACCACCCTTGTGCTCTTCCCACTGTGTGTTACTTAATCCTTAAAATACGGAATGCTCGCCCTGGCCGGTGTGGCTAAATTGGCTGAGCATCATCCTAGGCACTGAGAGGTTGCCAGTTTGATTACCGGTCAGGCCACATGCCCAGGTTGTAGGCTCGATCCTGGGTAGGGGGCATGCAGGAGGCAGCCAGTCAATGTTACACTCTCACATTGACGTTTCTCTCTTCTCCCTTCCTCTCTAAAAAAAAAAAAAAAAAAAATCAATAAATTATTATTTGTGAAAATATGCAAAGCTCTTTGTAAAATATGGTTCAGTAAATGAGGAGAGGGCTTATCTGACCATGGAACCAATTCAGAGTTCAAGGAGATGCGGGATAAGTCATTATTTCACTATGTGAGCCCTGAAGCCAGTCCTGTCTCTGGACTTTTTAGTTACAGGAGCTAATACAGTCCTTGGATTTTTTTTTAGACCACTACGAGTTACACTTTGGTTATTTGTAATACAAAGATTCCTAACAGATACACAGACTTTGCCTTCGGCACCCGAAGGCTTTTCCTAAGCCTAGTCCTGGTTTTGCTAGCACATAGCATTGAATATTAATGAAAGTGTCACGGAGAATCTGCTCCTCTGCCTTCCATCGAAAAGGAGGGCCAAGGATAAGTGGCCTGTGTCCCGACTTCCACTTCTGTCCCACGTCATTCACTCTCCCTGGGCCTGGGAGAGTTGGCCTCAGGGTCCCTGTAAGTAAGAGGCAGATAATGCCCCATCCCACAGCTTCTCGGGGCTGCTGAGAGTATGAAATGGCGCAGTGCTTGTTAAACAATTATGACAAATCTAAGGCCTGATGTAGCGACTAGGTATGAGGATAAGATTAAAATATACGTTCTTATTTATAGGCTTTATTTAGTATCACATGGAGTTATGAAACACTACCTGCCAACATAGAATTCCTGTATAAGACGCTAGACTAAGCAAACATATAGTTAAAAAAAAAAATCATTCCAGTCAATGTTAGTCATTAGAGATTAATAATTAACACAGTGTAAGGCATGCTGCCATGTTACTGAAAAGTGCTATTTCTGTACAACAAAGTACATTATGACACCGCATTTTTTTCTTCATCTTTACCAGTTCAAGGTGATTCTCTTGCCTCTAGAACCCAAATGAAGGTACCGTGGCTCTACAGAGAAAAAAAGTATATAAACATCGCCCCAGAGTAATCTACATTCTAAAATGGAAGTTTTTGACAATTTTTAAAATCAATGAAGCAAACAAAAGTGGCAGCTGAGAAGCACCGCTATTTGCCAGCACCCCCTACCATGGGCATTAAATCTATAGAATGACCGTATCTCCCTGTGGACGTCACTTGACTCTAGTCTGAATATCTATCCATTTCTAAAAGGAACTCCAAATCAAGGATTGACAGCTTTAAAAATAGTCAAGTTATTCCAAGTCAATTTCCTATTCTCTTCTTTACCTCCCCCACATTTTCCCTCAAAAAGCTTCAGGACATAAGTGTTCCCAGACCTCATAAGCTAGCTTCCTTTTAGCAACTTTAAAAATAAATAAATAAATAAATAAATAAATAAGAATAATTTTTATCCTGATTTTAATCATTTATAACTGATTATTCTTATTTTTTAACTAGTATGTAGTTTGCTGCACTTCTTGCGAGCACGAGCCTTGTCTAACTGAATTTACTGTCCCGTGGTCGGCAATGATATTTTCAGGGTAAATCACGTAAGAAGGTAGGCGGATGACCCAATGTGATGAATAGATGCTGAGCTGCCCTTGGGTTCTGGCACCTGGGTCCTATGCAAAAGGATCCATTAGGAAGTGACCGTGGTGCTGGAAAGCAGGGGCAGGCACGCCTCAGGGGACAGCCTGGGACCCTATGAATCGGCCCCCATGCTGTCTGATTTCTGCATCGATAGGGCTCTGGCCTCCCCTCCAGCTTCCTCTTGTACTCACTACTTCTCACGTGGCAGGGCCCGGCCACTCTGTCAGTCCCTCCGACATGCCGAGCAATTTCCCACTTGTGGACTTCCCCCCCCCCTCTGTTCCCCAAGACTCTTTTTTATGACTCTCTTTCTCACCCTGCAGATCTCAATTTAAATGTGGTTGAAGTTTTACTGGGCCACCCTTTATAATACTTCCTCTCCCATTTATTTTAACTTAGGACCTCATTTATCTCTTTTATAGCACCTAACATAATCCATAATTATTTCTTTAAAGTATCACTAGTTTATTATCTAACGCTCCTTCTGAACTTACGCTGTGCAATTCAGTAGCCACTAGCCACATGTGGATATTTACATTCAAGCGAATTAAAATTGCATAAAATTAAAAATTCAGCTTCTTGATCACGTCAGTCACACTTCAATGCTCAGTAGCCACGGTGGCTGGTGGGTACCACAGTGGGCAGCACACCTACAGGACGGCTCGGTCATCACGGATGGCATTGCTCTGGAATACGAGCTCCTTCAGGGTAGGGTTCCGCGGCCCATCCCCTTCGTGGCTGTATCTAGTGCCCATCGCAATGCCTGGAACAGAGCAGATGCTCCAATATTTGTTGAGTAAATATATAAATGAATGAATTAAAGAAATAATAGAGGGATTACTGAATAGCTACCAGCCGGCAAAATCTTAAGACTGAGAACTGGAATGGATAGCGGGAGTCGATTTGACAAGGGTGCAAGCCCCGCCCTGAGACACAGGTTGCCACGGAACACGCTGTGGGTGTAACTGTTGCTGGTTGACTTACCCCCTCCCCACACTGGAATACAAGCTCCCTCCGGGTGAGGACTGTTTCTTTTCCCCACGGCCAAAACAGAGCCTACCTGTGGGGAGAAAATCCACACCATCTTGTCCTTTCCATACCCGTATTTTCACATAGAGAGGTAAAGTGACTGTTTTACTTAGGGAAGGCTGCATCCCTTTTCCAAATGTCCCACTTGTGCCGTTGCCCCTCAGACGGCCTCCCCAATTGTATGTGTCAGTTCCCTCCTTTCAACCCACAGACCTTCCCTGCTCTTGGTAGCTTCTCGATGTCCACCTGGGAACAGATGCAGGCTTCCCTCCTCTCCTCCCTGGGACCTGCCCCTTCCAGCAGTGGCTCGCGCTCAGCATCTCTTCTTTCTATCCACATCAATATTGGGGTGTCTACTTTTAATTCTGACAAATAGCCATCGCCCCCAAGTTAAGCATCTAATGGGGGCAAGTGGGTGTAAATGTCCCTTCTTCGAGGACTTCTTGTCATCATCATCTTAATTCTGAATCTCACTCATCTCTTGGGGGCTCAGCCTAAACCCCGTCTCCTTCATGGAGACTTCTCTTACATCCAGAATGAAATGTGACCCTGCTTTTGACTTTAGACTAAGCACATTTGAAAATAAGCTATTTACTTCTAGCCCAAAGACGCCAAAATATAGCACTCCGTGGCCCCCTCCACAACTGAGTAATTTCTTTAGCTTTTCACCCCTCGTAGAAATTTATCTATTCCTCTCCTGTGACAGACATTACTACCCATCGCGTATTGTAATGATTTATGTGCGGGCCTTATCTCTGTAAGACAGCAATTCATCTTTATATATTATCCAGCCTTGCACAGAATAGGCATTCAATAAGTGATTTTCACGTGAATGAGACACAGTGTGTTGTGCTGGGCCCATGATTTGAATTTCAAATCCTTACCCAATAATTTCTATGTCAAACATTCGCAAGATGTGGAGAAGAGATAGAGCCTTTCAGTCCTATGAATATACAGTAATAGCAACAAATGAACCTTATATAAAATGCACAAGGACTTAATATAGTATGACTTAAAAATTATCAAAAACTCTACTCCAATCTAAATTTTCACTTGTACTGATACGTCGTGGTGAGGGCAATAGCTAAGGAGTGAGGAGAAGCCATGTTCTAGAAAAGTGGCACATTTTTATTACTTGATTAGATAATGGGTTAGGATGAAAATATTGTTAAAAATGTGATGAAGAGGCCATTCATAAAAGCAAGCATGGCACTTGGGATAATGAAAGCATGGCAAGACAGGTCAAAAGGCCGTCAAAACAAGACAGAGGCGTCTTAAACCAAAACTCGTGGCCCCCTCCCCGAATGAGGGTGCAGGCCCCGTCTTTGCTCCCGTCTTCCGTCTCCTTGTTATGACCCACCTGCCCACTTCTGGTAACAGAACCTAAAATTCCAGCATTGAAGACATACACCTTGAGTTATGGCTTTTTATTTCTAAAGAGGCTCTCATAAATTGTAAAAGCGTCTTACAGGGTTAATATGCCAAGTGTAAGCCATGAATATTTGAGCATAATCTAGTAAAAGAAAAAAGAAAAAAAAAAGCTGATCCCTAGGAAATATAGAACTGCCTCTGTCACATTTCTCAGTGAGGACCATGGTGACTTCTCTGAGTCTCAGTGACCTTGTGTGCAAGCTGAGGGATTCACACACATGTACACACATGGGGACTCATGCACACACATGCATTTATTTCTATATAGGCACATTCACTATAAAATATGTAATAGATACTACATAGGCTACAAAGTCCCATTCCTTTTTGTAGAAAATTAAAATGATTAGGCAACTCACCAAACCAACGGATTTATATTCTCTATTTTGCATATAGAAAAACCATACCCAAAGCAATGATATCATTTTTTAGAAAACATATTTCCTTTCCTTCTGGTGTTGTCTTGGGGAACCCATTGCTTTCCTGATTCTAGATCGCCAAGTTCAGGAGAAATCACACCTGTTCTCAACTCTAAGAAAGAACCTGTCATCCAAGAAGAGAGAAATATCCAAAATACTTAACACCTGGAACAGCAGAGCTATCGGCCACAACATAACAGCAATAGAGGAAAATACTGAGTGGTAACTTCTCTGCCCAGAAGTCAGCAAATTACACTGTTCCGTCCACTCGGGCGGTAGCCATGGTTCGGGAACAGTCACAGGGACGAGTCAAGCCAAAGAGCGGAGCTCAGGCCTTTGGGAGACTTGCTGGGGAAAGAAGTTGTCTCCCTCCCTAAAGTGACTGAGGCTCGCCACAGAGAATCTGACAATACAGAGGAAAGAAGAGCCAAAGAGATGGAGAAACTCAGGTCCTTATGACGTTGCTTTTATTCCTGATCCAGCTGTACCTGAAGTCAGCCAGAATCAGCCCTGAACATGTCAAGCATATGAGCTAAAAACTCCACCACCACCCCGATTTTATTTTATTTTATTTTATTTATTTTATCTTATTTTTTTTATTTTATTATTTTATTTTATTTATTTTGTTAAGGGCACTTTGATTTGGGCTTCTGTCACTTGCAACCAAATAAGATGTAAAAGCCAAGTCTACCACGGAAAAGTGACAGGACCAAAAAAGTGAATTCCAACAATGTCTCTCAACTGAAATGTTAAATTTTCTTTCCATTCTGTGGATGGTCTCATTTGGGGGGAAAAGATTTAGGTATCAGAATCACTTGGAGGAACTTTTCAAATATGTACATTTACCTCCAACAGTCGCCGGCCCCCAGAGACACCAGAACAAAGGCAGATTGGAGGTGGGAGGTGGGGAGGGATGTAGAGATGAGAATATTGGCAAACAGACTTTGAGAAAGCTGCCTAGTGATTGATACATCCCTAGCTCTAGAACAGCTCTACACTCTTATGTCGCTTTGTTACTGAGTGCCAAGGGCTCAATTACATTGTTGAAGTGAGAGTCATTTAAAGCACTGCCTTACACTTTACAGAATCAAATGACTTGTTTCTGAGCTAGTAACAATGAACACTGCATGGAGAAATTTCTTTCCTAAAAGAAATGACTCACTTCTCAGGGTCCTGAGATAAAATTAATTTTTAGAATTGCAGGAAATAAGTGCATAATAAACACACTTTTGAAGAGGGAAATTCACCAATAACTACTGCAGGGCCCCTTTGTCAGAAATGACAATATCCTCCAAGATTTAGAACAAACAGCCACTGTGGAAGGCAGTATGGAGTTACCTGAAAAAATTAAAAAATGGAACTGCCTTATGACCCAGTGATTCCACTTCTGGGAATATACCCGAAGAAACCTGAAACGCTAATTAGAAAGACTATATGCAGCCCTGTGTTCATTGCAGCATTACTTACAATAGCCAAGATATAGAAGCAGCCCAAGTGCCCATCAGTAGATGAGTGGCTAAAAAAGCTGTGGGACATTTACATCATGGAATACTATGCAGCTGTGAAAAAGAAGGCTCTCGTCCCCTTTGTGGGAGTATGGATGGACCTGGAGAGCATTATGTTAAGTGAAATAAGCCAGGCAGAGAAAGACAAGTACCACATGATTACACTCATATGTGGAATCTAATGAATAAAATACATTAAGAAACAAAATAGACCCATAGATAGAGAACAGACTGACAGCTGTCAGAGGGAGGAAGGTTGTGGGGCTGGGTGAAAAAGAGGAAGGGATTAAGAAAAGAAAACCTCACAGACACAGATAACAGTATGGTGATTACCAGAAGGAAAGGGGTGGGGCGCCATTCTGAACAATGAGCAGCACCTGCCAACACCACCAAACTGAGAACTGCGAAACCTCATCTGGATCCAGTGGGAAAGGATATCATGATTGATAATGAATGTCTGCCATGGTCATGGAAAGGGAAAGTGGCAGCTTAAGCACAATTTACTTACCTCTCTGAACTAAACCATGCACAAGTAATACTGGACTCTCAAATAAATAACTGCATTGGCATTAGGCCATTATTTTAGAGCTAAACAACAAATTGGCTTATTTTTGAGAAGTAAACCTGAAGTGTTGCCAGCAAGGTCAACATCCTTAAGTGTTGACTCACAGGATGACTTCAGCCTTAAACAACTACACCTCTACTGACCTTTCCAGGGATACTTCTCTTCCTCGATTTCCTTTCATCTAGTACAAGTGAGCAGGAGGGATGGTACCTGATCCCCTACGACAATAGGACCTGCTGATGTTGCCATTTTCGACCCCAGAAAGCCGATCATCTCCCTACTCCTGCCCACATTTCTGCTGCTGACTCTATCCTCGGCCTATAAACACAGGTTCCAAACTCCTCAAACCCCTAACTATGCTCAGCATCCACTGAACTGTCTGAGCAATTTTAGTGGGCAATTCCATCTTTACATCTGAGCCAGAACTTCTGGGGCCATCATTTTATGATCTTCACATGCTCTTCCTGAATAATTCTTGTGTTCTAACCACACAGGCTCCTTTTTTCTCACTCCTATCTTTCCTTTTCTTCTTTTTACAAACTACAGAAATAATAGGTACTTTAGAAGCATCATCTTACTTAATCCTCTTAAGGAGCCTATGAAGTTTGTAGATGAGAAAAGGAATGCCGGCCAAGGTTAATAAAACCGCCCAGGGTCACAGAGATAGTGCATACTGGAGACAGAATTTAAATCCAGGTCTCCTTGACTCAAAAGCCCATACTCCCTTTCAGAATACGGTGCTGCCTTTCAAATCTTCATCTATCTTGTAATTATTTTCATTCTGTAGCTCAGATTATGAATGTGCCAGAAAGTCCTATAACACAATCTTCTCATCACCCCGGAAAAGAGACACCATTACAGCAAGCACAGTTTCGGTACCAGTTAACACTGTCCAAGTCGGCGACCAGCCTCTGCATTTATCCATAATATCCATGGACTCTGAATTACAATAAAGAAGAACCTATGGGTCAGTATTACTGGGCATGCAATTAGAACAGAATAAGAAAATATTAAATGTCTCTGTTTCGCAAGGTGGAAGTGAAGATTCAGTCCAAATCCTTATGGTTCTCATGGGTTATGTCAGAGGTCTAGAACAGAGGTAGCCAGTTTCCTTCCAAAACCCTGGGCTCCCGGAAGATTACTAAGTTTAGAATTAGAGAACTCAGCTCAGTGTTTATTGTTTAACCCAGTAATTTGAGAGAAAGTAGAATTGTGATAAAAAAAAAAAAAAAAAAAATCAAGTGATTTATTTAAAATCGCTGCAGCTAATACAAATCAAAGTGTCAGGCTTATATTGGAATATAAATCAGCATATATGGCTTCTTTCACTAAGTATTGCCAGGAAGGAAAAAAGATCAGCCAACCCCAACAGCATGCTTAGTGACGCAACTGATGTAACTGATTGGCATTCTGCGCATGCTCCTTAGGTTGTGCAGTCTAGTCATAGCATTTTGCAAACTGGCAGTCCCCGGGTGGTATTTTGAGTAGTACTGACTGCAGCTAAGTAGTTTACAAAGGCAAGGTTAGAAATTAGTAAATCTCTGTTCATTCGATTAGACTTGCATCTCCTCCAATCGCGCCACATGAAGCAGTGTTCCTACCGGACATTAGGTAATAGGTGTTCCACACTTTCAGTAAGTTTGGGAAACATCATTCAAACATATTTCATTTTTTCTTCATACTACTGGATTTCCCTGCGGCTTAATTCTGGAAAAGTGCCTGGTGACACTCGGAACGGAACAGGCTGTAAATTACTCCCCGGATCCTATTGCACAAACACTGGTTAGCAAAACTGAACAAGTGACCCCAGGAATAGAGCTTGGAACCCCGCGTCCACTACCTAACTCACGAGTTGGATTCCCTTTGCTCTTGAAGCAAGGCCCGAACTGCAGAGAGCTCTGTAACCCAACCAGGGCTCACAGGCGCCCGGGAGCAAGGTAAAAATGCCAGCACGAACCAAACCCACGGAACAAGCGGAGACAGCCCTAGGTAGGTGTTTGTCCACTTTTATGAGAAAAGGGCTGCTCCTTGTTTTTTTTTACTTTTTAAAATATATCTTTATTGATTTCAGAGAGAGGAAAGGAGAGGGAGAGACAGACAGACAGAAACATCAATGATGAGAGAGTCATTGGGGATGGAGCCCGTAGCCCGGGCATGTGCCCTGACCGGGAATCGAACCCTGATCGCCTGGATCCTAGGTCGATGCTCAACCGCTGAGCCACGCCCGGCCAGGCTGCTCCTTGTTAATCACTCAACTGAGAGCCTACGGCAAGCACTTTGGTAGAGCAAAGCCGTGAACCAAACACCCTGTCACAGGCCTCGACGGGCCATCAGTGGCGGCTACAGAATTTCTGTACACAGGACAGTTAGGCTGACGATTGGGATAAGTGGGGACTGGGGTGGGAGTGGTGTTAACTGACGTACCTTGAATTTGAGTGAGTGTGCAGAGCAAAATTACTGTTAGGTTGTATAATTTGTTGAAGGGCAAAATTTGGTGGGGTTGAAAGGAACTGTGGGAAGATGATATCCCTGATCTTCCCCTCGGTTCTGCCATTAGAGAAGGGCCTTCAAACTGGGGATAAATGACAAAACAGATTATAATATGCAGAGGGGTGCCCTCAACAGGCAATGGCACACTGTGCCCAGGCAGACCAGAGGAGGGAATATTTTAACCCATATCCGTAATAGGAAAAAAATTTTAAACTGCTGCTAGACTGCCCTATTGAAAAAGGAAAATGCAGGGTTCCCACGTGGTGCCCTAGTAAATGAGACATTGTATAACACAGTCTCTTTGAGTGATAATAAAATGAATAATGTACTGGACTGCTGCTCCCTCCGCGTACTTTCAAAACTTCTATTATCAGAACGGGACTGGAGACAGAAAATGTAGGTTCTTGTATTGTCACCTGTCAACCAAATGGCCTTGGATAAACCTCTTAATATCTGTGAGAGTCAGTGTCTTCATCCATAAAATGGGGGACTTAAGCTAGTTAAACTAAAGTATCACTAAAGTCCCTCTTGGCTCTGAAATACCCTAGTATTTCAGGGTCGTGGTTAAATGATCAGGCTCCTGGTTTAAATCCTATCTTTGCCACTTACTATTTGTATGACTTTGAACAAATCAATTACTCTCTCTGGGTCTTATTTCCCTAACCTGTAAAATAGAGGTAATAAAAATAATACCTACCCCATAAGTTTTAGAGAGTAAATGAGGCAATGCATTTAAAGTACTTAACTTAGCTGCTAGCATCTAGTTACAGCTCAATACAGAGGCGAAGTTAATGTCAACACATAATACTTACTTTTTTTTGTTTCATGCAGTGCCCATTATAAAAACTGGTATATAGCACTCGACGAACAGGTGCCAAACTGGGCACATCCCAGGTCTATGTTCAATCATTAACTTCATTTTCATTTCTCAGGCCCTAGTTCCATGCAAAATCTCATTTATTCAATAATTTCCTTAATGTAGCACTCATTAAGTGCAGGACACTCTTCTAAATGCTTGAAAGATATTAACTCATTTAGTCTTTCCACCACCCTCTGAGTTCAATATTATCTTCTCACTCTATAGATGAGGAAACTGAGGCACAGGAAGGGTCCGTAGCATGTCCTGAAGCCTTGCCAACAGCTAGTGTGTGGCAGAGCTCGGGTCTGGGCCCAGGCAGCCCGACTTGACCCTTCTAGAATGGTTCCCTGTTCTCCTCACAGCCCTTCACACAGTGCGAGCTGACTCGTTCATTCACACTGCTGAGCTTTCAACCCCGCCATCCCTTCCACCACCCCCTAACCCATCAAGTGGCCTCTCCCAGGCCCTATACTTGTTTGACCTGAATCTAAGATACCCTTCAAGACTCGTGATTTCCTCCCCTACGAAGCTGTCAGTTTTTCCTTTCACTCACTCTGATTTCCCCTGTCAATTTCATTTGCAAGCAGAGGGGTCAGGATAACGTGTCCTATGTCTTGCATGCCTGACTGATCCTATCCCACTAAAGCATAAGTGAAAGAGCCATAGTATCTTTTCGCATTTGGTTTTCAGGGCTGGCTGTCTGGCTGTCTTAAGACTGCCCTAGAAAACTCCTTATGCCCTGAAATATTAGGATGCATGGCATTTTTTTTCTCTCTCACCTGCCCCGGCCCAGGAAATTTGGAAACAATGGAGACAATGCTCTCATTTAACAAAAGCTAGTCTAGAGTGACCTCTGGTGGCTGTTTCTTAAAAGTTTCAGAAATACTGACTTCCTTACAGGTAATGCTTGGATGGCGTTATCCGTTAAAGCCTATGTCACAACGGGGCTACCCACCAAGGCAGCAGGGAGAGCCAGGTGAGGTCAGGTGAGCAGAAATCCCTGGACACTCGGGAAGTCATGAAGGTATGGGGCACCCCGCCTCGGGGAGAGGGACCCCGGGCACTGAGGCCCCGTTTAGAGACAGAAGTCAAGCCCCATGTTTCAGTCCCGGCTGTGGCTCCTAGAGAACAGGCAAGGCCCCTGCCCGCCCTGGGCCTCAGTTCCTAGTTTCCTGACGCTGGGCTGCAAACCACACCTGCCCTGACCTCGCTGCCCTTTTCCTCTCCTCACAGCCCTTCAATCCTGCGGGAGCCAGAAGCAGTCACATAGCGGAGGGTGAAGAGTAGAAAGGCAGGCGAGTAGGTGGCAAAGCCAACCCACCCTACCCCGACTTCTCCCGCGCGGCACCCCAGGCTGGATCAGGCCCACACGCCGCAGGGGTAAAGTCTAAAACTGGACGAACGGGTGCTCCGATATGACACTTAATGGAACTTTTTGTGCCTGAAAAATAAGACTGTTTGAACGGCAAAAGCAATGACACACGTCCAAAGCACTGTCAGGCACGTAGAAAAGAGGTTTGACATAGCACAGGGGCAAAAAAGCACAGAGCTGTTTCCTGCTTGCGGTTTCCCCGGCCCGGCTCATTCGTAAGCCCTGCCTGCTGTTTTGGAGCGAACAGAACTGTCCATTTTCAAAGATGAGTAATAAAGGAAAGAGCCCAGCACAAAAGCCCTGAGAGCACGGAAGAGACGCTGGTCTACAAGAAAGAGCCAAGAAAACGGCACGCCACAGGCACCTTTCCCTGTAAGGAACTGAAACAGCTCACGGGGGCCCTGATGTGGGAAAGAAACCCCGAGCACACAGTGGAAAGAGAACCAGCTGAGCAAAGAAACTCTGGCACCATGTGAACTCTCCCCATTCAAGGGGGAAGACTTACCCAAAGCAGAAGTAGCAGCCATAGAAAATAAGGAGCCGGCGACCTGGGGGCAGCCTTGAGAACAATCACAAAATGCTGCAGTTAAATAAAAATAAAAACAAAAAGACTCAGGTAAAGAGGAGTAGAGAAAATAAATAAATATTGGGGGGGGGGGGTGATCACAGAGGGCTGTTATATTAATAATTGTTTTTTCCAAAGAAGAGGAAAGATCATTGCAATAGAAAAAATTACTCAAAGACGTATTGGAAGAAAATGGGGCACTCTCCCTCTCAGAGGCACGCCTGCACCCCGCCCCGCCCCCACTCCTGCCCCCCAGGCACCTTACCTTTGCCTTTCGCTCTCCGAAGCTCCTAGGGCCCTTCTTTGCCTCTGGAACTTGTTTCCTGAGCCTGCGCAGCCCAGCTGGCTCACTTCTACCTCTACTACCTCTGTAACTTTCTAAATAAATTTCCCCTTATAATTTAGAGGGGGGAGAAAGAAAATTATTTGGAAATGAAGGCAAGAGTTTATCTGAAGCTCCAATGAGTTGCCTGTTTCCCAGGAAAGCTTAATAAATATTGTCACAAATATAGTCTGATTGTTATACTTAACATTAGAAAATATCTTATAAAAAATAAGGCCCAGAAGGAGTAGTTACTGAAATAGGAAGAAATGACATAATCGGCTCTCACCTCTCTGTTTACATGCAGTTAACAGAGCCGTGCCTACAGAGTTAGACAGGGAACCGTACCCAACAAATGAACAACACATTTATACGCTGCGTGCCCTTCCCCCCGAACTCCAAAGTCATTCAAGTGCCTACCCTGTAACTCCACGGGATGACCCAACAGACAACTCAGAAGCAAAATTTCCAAAACCAAACTCCCCATCTTCTCCTGAGAATTACATCCCAGGTTCTCCACTTACGTGAGCAAAAAATGCACTTTCTAGCTGCTCAGACAAGAGCGGTGGAGTCATCTATTTCCCCCTACACGCAACGCGCCTCCCCGTTTGGAAACGCCACTGGCTCCGTTCTGGAAACAGAGCCCAAACTGAACATGTCCCACGCCCTCCACTGCCGTCCCCGCTTCCACCTCTTGCTGGGATTATCCACACAGCTTCCTGCTCTCTCCGGCGCATCCTTGCCGCCGAGCTGTCCATGCTTCCGGCGATCCTACATTTTATTGTCGAACTCAGGACATTTTGAGTGTGAAAGGGGCCAGGACAACGGGCATAAACTAAGGCGGCCGGCGCAGGTCGGGTCCATGGTCACCCTATTTAATCTCAACACAGCAGCGAAGAAGACTCAGGAACAGTAAAGAGAAAGGCACCTCTGAAGACAATGAAGAAAATTTGCAAAAAGCAGCGAGAAACTAACCTATCTCTCACCTGACATTCCACGGGGGTAAAATAAATTACTGTCATTAAGACGACCTTGGCAATATAGTACACACACGGCCAAGACAGAATACACTTCTTTCAAGCACTAATATAACATTTTTTAAAAACTATTTTAATAAGGCACAAATAAAGACTTTAAGGAGAAACAAGATGGCGGCCCAGGTAACCGCGGTGCTCGCCGCCTCCCGCAACCACATCAAAATTACAGCTAAATACAGAACCACCGTCACTCAGAGCCTCCTGAGATCCAGCTGCACAGAAGCCCCACAGCCAGGGACCTGAAGAAGCACCGAGACGGTAGGAGGGGCGGAGACGCGGGCGGGTCGGGGCTAAATAGCAGGGACGCGGCCGCGGGCCCACCCCAGGTGCTGCGGGTTAAACCCTGGAGGACATCTCAGTGGCGGAGGTTTCCCGGAGGAGCGAGAGGTCCCAGCCCCCCAGCAGGCCCCCAGCCCAGCGCTCCAGGCCGGGAAGAGACGTCCCCACAGCTCCGGGCTGTGAAACCAGTGGGGACCGTCCCTGAGGGTCGCGGAGGCTGCGGGAGCCCCAGCAGCTCCCCTTAAGGGCCCGGCGCGGACTCACTCGGACGCTCCCTCTGAGCCCAGCGCCGGGAGCAGCCGGAAAGGACCCGGGACACTCGGGGGGAACTAACCTGCCTGAGATCCGGGCGAGAGGCGGAGGGCGGCTTCCTCCCGGGCAGAGGGGCTGGCGGAGGCCGTGGCTCCTGTGGCGAGTCCTCCCCGCACACGGCCGGCAGGCAGGTGCCATATCTGAGTCGCCAGCACCTGACTCACACCTTTGGCCCCGCCCCGTGATTCCCGAGGCCCCGCCCTCCCCACCTGCAGCTCATCCAGGCCACTCCCAGGGGCTTTTCTGTGCAAGTGGCCTCTCGAGCCTCATGCTCAGGACTTTCCTGAAATCTCTCCAACAAGCAGCAGCTGCCCCATACAGCTTGATAAGTGGCCCCAGGCCTGGCACTAGCGGCAGCTGCATTGGCTCATAGCTTGGCCTCTCCTGGGCTCCTCCAAGCCCAGCACAAGTAGCAGCCAACTGCGGTTTGCTGTGTAGCTCATGCTGGGGGGCCCTGGGCAAGGCACTGGCACAGGCTGACTTTACACCTCCTGGGAGGCCCCAGAGACAGTGCACCTGGTGCTCAGACTCGACCACGCTGGATTACAACCCTACCACAGCCACGAGTGACACACTCAAGGGGCGCACTTGGTGAACTAAAGCTCCACTGAAGTAAATCCTGCTCCATAGGGGTGTCTCCAGCATAGCAGCTCTCTGGCTGTAGTAGCAGCTGGTCCTCACAGCTGATTGGCCTGGGGGTCAATTCCTCCCAGTGACACCAACAGCAACCAAGGCTCAACTACAACAGGACAGGGCACACAGCCCACACAGGGGAGCACCTGGAAGGCCCAGCTCAGGAGACTGGGGAGGCTGAGCCACTGGACCCTACAGGACACCTACTACACAAAGCCACTCTACAAATTCCAGGAGAAACAGCAGCTCTACCTCATACATAGAAACAAACACCTGGAAGCAGCCAAAATGTGGAGGCAAAGAAACATGTCACAAAGGAAAGAACAGAAGACATCTCTAGAAGAGGAACTAAATGAAATAGATCCAAGCAAGCTAACAGATACAGGGTTCAGAATTATGGTTATAAGGATGCTTGAGTATAGTGTTAGGGAAATAATTGAGAAAATTGATAACATAATAAAGTACCAATTTGAAATGAAGGCTACAGGAACTGAAAAGAAGAATAATTTACATGGAATCAACAGTAGAGTAGAGGACACTGAGAATCAAGTCAGCAATTTGGAACATGAGAAAACAAAAAACACCCAACCAGAAGAGCAAAAAGAATCCAGAAATATGAAAATAGTATAAGGAGCCTCTGGGACAACTTCAAGAGGCCCAACATTCGTATTATTGGGGTGCCAAAAAGGGAAGAAAGAGACCAAGGAATTGAAAACCTATTTGAAAAATTAATTACAGAAAACTTCCCCTACCTGGGGAAAGAAATCAACTTACAAGTCCAGGAAGCACAGAGGGTCCCAAACAAGAGGAACCCAAAGAGGCCCACAGCAAGACACATCTTCATTAAAATGCCAAAGGTTAAAGACAAAGAGAATCTTAAAAGCAGCAAGAGAAAGGCAGTTAGTTACCTACAAGGGAGCAGCCATGCGACTGTCAGCTGATTTCTCAATAGAAACCTTGCAGAACAGAAGGGAGTGGCAGGAAATATTCAAAGTGATGAAAAACATGGAACTACAACCAAGATTGCTCTATCCAGCAAAGCTGTCATTTAGAATTGAAGGTCAGATAAAGAGCTTCACAGACAAGGAAAAGCTAAAGGAGTTCATCACCACCAGACCAGCACTACAGGAAAAGTTGAAGGGTCTTCTTTAAGAAGAAGCTAATGAGCAAAAGAATCTGACGAACTAAATAGATCCAGAGACATTGACGCATGCAACAGACGATCATATTTCAGAGGAAAGAGAGAAGGGGGGTGGAGGGTCGGAAGACATTAAAGAAGTTATATGCATAACCCATGGACACAGATAATAACAGAGTAAAGGCCTGGGAAGGGGGTGGGAGCAAAGTGGAGGGGGTCAATGGGACGGAAAAAATGGGACACCTGTAATACTCTCAACAATAAAGATAAATTTAAAAAATATTAATAAAAATAAAAAATAAATAAATGCAATTTGATAATTTCCACCTAAAAAAAGAAAAAAAGACTTAAAAAAAAAACAACTATAAAGCAGGAAAAATACCAATTTTAATTTTCTAATATCTGTAATAAAACTAGAAATAAATAATAAAAACCAAGAGCCAAACATGAAAACAGCAGTAATACTGGCAGCTCACAAGATGTGATTGAACAGCATGGAGATGCACGCTCTCTACTAACAGCTCCTATATCACAAAGGTAACAAAAACGTCACGTACGGACTTTGCTTCTAGCAAGAGGGTGAACTAGATTCTTTAACAAGACTCAGGTGATTTATAATATAAATTATAACAAACTTTTTTAGGTCCATCGCTAAGCATTCAAGAAAATGTTTGTTGCAGCATTATTTACAATAGCCAAGACATGGGAGCAACTTTAGTGCCTATTGATGGGTGATTGGATAAATAAAATGTAATGTGTGTGTGTGCACGCACGCATGTATACACACGCACACGCACACGCACACGCACACACGATGGAATATTACTCAGCCATTAAAAAGGAAAACCCTACCATTTGCAACAACATGGATGGACCTTGAAGGCATTATGCAAAGTGAAATAAGTCAGAGAAACACAAATGCCATGTGATCTCACTTATATGTGGAATCTAAAACCGAACAAAACCGATTTCATTGATACAGAGGACAGATTGGAGGTTGCCAGAGGTGGCAGGTGGGGGGGGGGGGAGGTATGAAAACTGGGTAAGGGTTCTCAAAAGGCACAAAATTCCAGCTCTAAAATAAAGAAGTCAGGGATGGTGACCACAGTTAATAATACTGTTTTGTTTCATGTTTGAAAGTTGCTAAGAGTAAATCTTTAAAGTTCTCATCATAAGAGAAAAAAAGTTGTAACTGTGTGGTGATGGATGTTACTAAGACTTACTATGGTGATCATTTTGCAATATATAAAAATATTGAACCATTAATGTTCAACACCAGAAACCATTATATGTCAAATATATCTCCAAAAAAAGGGGGAAAGATGAAGCACTGTTGTATATCAAGTAGGAAAAAAATCTCAAGAAATGCGTACCTAGGCACATTGTAATGTAACCGCAAAACATTAAATCAAAGAGAAAGACTTAAAATCAGCCAGTGAGAAGAGATGAATTTCCTGCAATGAATAACAATTAGACTTACAGTAGGTTTAATATGGAAAATGGAAACCAGAAAGTAAATGTCAACCTAGAAATATGCACCCCATAAAACTATTTAAACATGTTTTCAGACAAATAATTCTTAAGAGCTTGTCACCAGCAGAACTTTAATGAAGAAATTCTTAAAGGATTTATTTTATGAATATGAAAAATTGAAAGATGACCTAGAACGTTCAAAGATTTTTTGAAAGGGAGCAAAGAAGCTGGTAAATGTAAAAATAAAAATATATGTTGTATAAAAGTAATACCACCAACCTGTGGGCTTCAGAAGGGATATATGCTAAACAAAAATTACATGTAAATTGGGAGAGGAGTGATCAGAGATAAATATTCTTAAGGTCCTTCTAATTTTAGTAGAGAAGGTCAATATGCTGATTAACTTTAGATTTTTAATTATGGATAACTGTACATAGAAATCAGTAGGAACCATGAGGATTCAATATAAAAGTTGCAATTTCCTCTTTTATCCTGCTCAATGGGTGACCTCTCTCTGTTCTTGAATGAAATCTTTGTAGTCTCCAAGACTTTGTCACTTTTAGGTAATAAAAAGTCAGGTAATCTTTAGGAACAGAAAACTTAGTCTCAATTCAGTAACAGTTTCCGGTCCAATGTATTAATAAACGTGTTAATCTTCATGGCAAAATGAGTTGTCTTTCCTCTTAAGGAGCCAAGCTCGACCCAGCTCTAGGCGGCCGGCCGGCCTGCTGTGAATGAGGGGTACTGAGTCCTTCCTTTCTGGATGTTCTTTCTTTTCCACATTGCCAGTGGTGACCATCGAATATTGAGGCCTGGCATCCCCTGCCCCTTCTTGGTTCTCAGGAAACCAGCAGCCAAGCTTCTGCCTTCAGGGAGGACCTTAGAAGAATCTCCTCTGGGGAATCTGATGAGTTGAAGAGGAAAGGCCTAAAGATACTCACGTTCTCGGGAACCCCCCGATTTCCCTCAGTAAAACCACTGTTGACTAGCACCAACCTCACAGTCAACCCCTAGATTTGAAGTGCATCATGCTTAGAAAACAACCACCAAGGGTCCCAAGCATCTGAGAAAATCTTTTCTAGAAAAGATTTCTAGAAAAGCCCCAAGTATAAAATGCAGCTGACAAAAAGCCAAGAAGTGGGAAGTTTAAATAAAATCTTGTCAATATCCCCAAATACCTTCAGAGCAATAACAGCAAATATTTCATAAACAAACATGTATAAGATGCAAAATGAGTATGTTTCTAAAAAAAAAAAAAACAGAGCTTTTACATATTAGATTAGCAGAAATTTAAGTTAAATTAAACAAAGATTTAAAAAATAAAGTTTACAGAACTATAAAGGAGAGCAAAGAGAGAGAAAAAATAGAAGGTTCTTTTTTAATCAGAGAACCAGTCTATGTATTCCAACATCCAAATATTGGAAATTCTAGAAGAAAAAAAAATAACAAAGTAAAACATAAGGAAGTAAACCAGTAAAATTACTTTTGAAATGTCTTAGACTCAAAGGGCAGGTTGTTACAGATCAAGGGCACCACCAAATTCCCAGAACAGTAGATGAAAACAGACAGATACCAAAGCATCCTCACATGATGACGTTTTTAGGATGCTGCTGATGGGATAACCCCACAAACTCCCAGAGACACAGAGGGGGAAAAACCACTGTTAGGTTTTTTAAGCTTAATACATCAATAATCAAGCTTTGGGTCCCCTCCCCCTTTAACCAGAGATCTGTTCCTCTCCGTCTTGTGCATCTGTATAGACGGCCCTGACATCTGTCTAGCTGCTCAAGGACCTGTCCTTGGCCCCTATTTCCCTTCCTCTCGTCCATCAGGAGGTCCTACTGGCTCTACCTCCAAAACAGATGCCGCCTTATTCCCCTTCTCTCCGGTTGCCCTAACCCTAGCCCACCTCCCCCTGCCCAGGTTACAACCACAGCCTCTTACCTGGCCCTGTTGGCCTCCTGGTCCCCTCCAACTGCGGGATGCTTTAGGATGTAAGATCGTGTCACCCCCCTGATTACAACTCTTCGGTTACTTCCCATTACTCTTTTTTTAAAAATTGACTTCACCGGGGTGGCATTGGTTAATACAGTTCTATAGGGTTCGGGTGTACAGCTCTGTGACATCACCTGCACACGGTACAGTGTTCACGGCCCCACGTCCCGCCTCCTTCCCTCACCGTCCACCCTCTTCTACCAGCCCCCTTCCCTCTCCCCCTCTGGTAACCTCCGCACTATGGTCTGAGCCTATTAGTTTTGCTTGTTTGCTAAACCCCCTCACTTCTTTCACCACATTGCTCTTAAAACCCAACCTCTCAGTTCAAGATTTTGCAGCGGGTCCAGGAAAAAGATGACCACAAGGTGGCAGTAGCACACGGGCGCTTTCACTGGGTGATGATCTGACAAGTTTGCCTGGAAGAGGGGGGGTCTCAAAGCATGAGACCTTCCAGGGGCTACCACATGGGGGCCACCAACCAGGGAGGAAGAAGGCAAAGAAACTCCCACGGCCCGGCTGGTGTGGCTCAGCGGTTGAGCATCGGCCTAGGATCCAGATCACCGTTCGATTCCTGGTCAGCGCACCTGCCCGGGTTGGGGGCTCCATTCCCATATATATATATATATATATATATATAATGTATAAAAAAAAGAAACTCCCACTGGGAGGGGGGTCCGAAGGGACCCTTAATGTGTAGGCGATGTTGCTCAGCTGCACAGTGGGAGTCCCTGAGAGCAGAGGCTCGGGGGCTTTCGTAGCTCGGGGGTTTATATTCCCCTGACTGGCAGATGTTGGGGGCGGTTTTACAGGTATACGCACGAAGCAGGCAGGCTCCACACAGGAATCAGGCTGCGATCTTCAGTCCCCACTCAACACTGGCCTTCCGTAAATCTTCTAGGTGGTTTTATATGTCGATTTTTTTTCCAGTTTATTGGTTTATTCACACTTATTGGCTCATTCGTTAGGCATCTGCTTTGTAATAAGCACCATTCCTCAAACGGGAAACACAAATGTGATCGCAGCAGGCAGCTGTCACTTCCACGGCTCTTACCGTCCATTGGGCAGGAGAGGTCACTGCACCCCCGGGCGGCAGGTGCTGTAACTAGTGTCCTCCAGAACGTGTGGTAACGCAGGACACCTACCTCAAGGACAAAAGTAAGGTATGTTTTTCACTGATAGCGAAGTCTACGTGGAAACCCAGCGCCTGAGGCAATGGGGAGGGGCAGGCTGGGGTCTGTGGAGGGCCCTAGTCCAGAGTAGCCTGACTAGAAGCTTGTAGGTGAGGGAACCGTGACTGGAAAGGTGAAGTTCAAGGTAGGGAGGGACATAGCCCGGGGGTGGAGTGAGTTATGTTCGGAACAGGAAACTCCTCCTCAACCCCATTAAAGAAATGAGAATTCTGGGAACCCATCCCAAGCGTGCCGAGAAGCGGCTGGAGGAGCATCAGCGCACAAATAACACGAAAAGGATTCCTCAGCCCGCTTATAAAAATGTGCATTGGAAGGAGGCTGTGCCGGAGGCAGGAAGACTTGTTAGGGAGCCACTGCAGGTAGTTCTCAAAAACAACGATTAGGATAAATGTGGTGAGTGCCCTGGCAGGATTCAAGAGAACATTGTATGGATTCAGCAGAGCTCCTGATGGACACCAGAGGGCTCCGTGGGTTGTACCAATAGGACTCGACAGATACAAGTGGCGGTGAGGGCGAGATGAGCCCAGGATGGTGCGCCTTCCGCCTTCCACTGCACCCACATGACTCCTGTCGTATTTCCATCCGGAGTAGGTTTTTCACCACCCTCCCCAACAACAGCAGTAGAGTTGTCCACTTGGGAAAATCCTAACACCTACCTCACAGACTAGGCAATTTAAATCAGGAAAGAGGTGTGGTCAATAGGAGAACATTACCCCCTATATTTTATCATAAACTCTTAAGTAATGGGATTCTGTAACTTCAGATATTTTCGTATTATTCAACTCTCAGAACAAAACACTGAACAGTCTAGATAAATATAATTTTGGAACTAAGACATACCTTAGAGGTAATGTGTTTTAATTTTATTTATATATATACATATATATATTTACTGATTGAAGGGAGAAGGAGAGAGAGAGAAACATCAATGATGAGAGATCAGCTGCCTCCTGCACGCCAGACTGGGGATCGGGCCTGCAACCCAGGCATGTGCCCTGACTGGGAATTGAACCCCAATCTCCTGGATCCTGGGTCGACGCTCAACCTCTGAGCCACACCAGGCCAGGCAGGTAATGTGGTTTAATATTCTTGCCAAATAGATTAAGAAACTGATACCGAGAAATAGAATGAGATTTTCCCAGGTTATGTCAATGATAAAATAGGTCTATAATTCAAGTCCTAAATCTGTTTATCCCAACTGTTTTACTCGGTCTAGCAGAATTCAAGAGATCATAGGCTCTGAAATCTTACTCCTGGGTTTGAATCCAGGCTCCTCCACTTACTAGCTTTGTGACTTAGTAAAAGTTATGAAAAAATGTGATGTCTCAGTTTCCTGAAATCAAAATTATAATACCTAATTCATAGGATTGTTATAAAGCTTAAATGAGATAATATATGTAAAAATAATTGGAACAGTAACTACAAATGTGAGTAACCGCAATATATCAGCGTAAACTCTTACTATGATCGTCGTTTTTAATACTAGCAATATATTTTATTACTATTTCAATTACTCTTCCTTAGAGTGTCCTAGAGAGATAATTCAGTTATTTCAAACACACACACACACACACACACCTCTTCTTTAAATCCCAATGAATTGGAACAAATAGATAGAGATATCCTGGATGCGTCTCTGTAGTGCACACTTTTCCTTCTATTGTCCTGAATTTTTACCTGCTTTTCATGATGCCCTTCCCATCCCCTATCCATATATTCTTCCTGTTTCCAAGACTCGTGTCAGTTCGTGGGGTTTTTTAGTGGCACCCTTCCCTGAGCACTCTGCCCTCTGGGCTCCCTTCTCCTCCTACCTACAGTTTACAGTTTAATAGTGAAACGTATCTTGCATGTTTCCATAATTGGTCTTGTCCCACAAAAAGGTTAGACGACCTACAGACACTCTCCATACCCCCCCCATACACGCATACCCTAAAAAAACTCTGTATATGGATGAAGATCCCAAATCATTTTGATGAAGAAATCAGATATGCAGGATATTAGCTTGCTTATTAATTTTTGCTAATTTCTTTCCTCTACCATGTCTCTCTCTTAGTTTTGGACTTCACTCTAATCTAAATGTTTGCGGGTGTTTTTTTTTAATGTTTTTTTACTTAGCACAATGGAATAGAGTTTTAATTTCTTCGTTTTTTAGTGAATGTTTTTGCGGTCGTTGCTGCTCTATGAAAACACATTTTTTTACATCCACCAGGTGGCACCCACATCACTAGTCTAATGGGGAACCAGGTGGAAAAATGTGTAAGGCAATGAAAAGAAGGCCTTAATATACAAGCCGCAGCAGCACGGGTCCTATTTGCTGTGGTGGTGCATATATGACAGACGAGGCCATTACAAGGACCTGCGTATGGAATCAAAATGCGCCAAGTTTCTTACGAAATTAAAACATACTCTTACCAGACGGTCCAGCAATCGTGCCCTTGGCTTTTACCCAAATGAACTGAAAATCTATGTCCTCATAGAAACCTGCACACAGACATCTATCGCAACTTTACTCCTAACTGCCAAAGGTTGGAAGCCACCCAAATGCCCTTCAGCAGATGCTGGATAAGCTGAGGTAACATCCAGATGATGGAATAGTATTCAGCACTAAAAAAGAAAAGAGCTATCACGCCATGGAAAGACATGGAGAAACCTTCAATGCAAACCATTAAGGGAAAGAAGCCGATCGGAAGGGGCCACGCATTGCATGACTCCGAATATATGACATTCTGGAAAACACTAACCTATGGAGTTAGGGGATACAGGAGAGGAAAGGATGAATTGGCAGAACACAGAGGACTCTGAAGGTAGTGAAACTATTTTGTATGATACCACAATGGCAGGCATGTGGGATTATGTATCTTTCAAAATTATGTAAAGTAAAGCTCTAATGTAAAATATGGGCTTTCGGTGACAATGATGTGTCAATGACAGTGTCATAGGTTGTAACAAATGTGTCACTGTGGTGTGAGATGTTGATAGTAGGGAGGCAGTGCACTTGTGGGGGAGGGATATATGGGAACTCCGTATACTTTTGCTGTGAACCTGAAATTTCTCTTACAAACAAGTCTGTTTTTAAAAATGCTCCAAGACATTGATTCTTTGTATCTGGCCTCCCTCCAGTACCCCACCCACCCAAATGCTCAGACCCAATGAATATCTCACCTCTTCATTTCTCTCAGTCCCTTATTTCACCCATTAGGAAAATCCCGTAGACCCCACTTCCAAATATATGCGGAATCTGACCACTTCCCATCAAATCCACCGCCTCCACCCTAGTCCATCTAAGTTGCCATCTCTCAGCAGAGTCGATGCCACAGCCTCCGAACCGGTCCCCGTGCTCCTGCTCTCCCCCTTTAGTCCATTCACAACATGAACCCTGTGAGAGCAGAAGAGATCACAGCACTCTCCACATTAACCCCTCGGCTGGCTTCAAGCTGCACCTAAAGGGAGCCCGAACCCTTCCGCAATGGCCTATCCGTCCCAAACGGTCTGATCTCTCTCCCTCTAAACCCATTCTTGTGGTCTCTCCAGGCTTACTGGCCTCCTTCCATTACTTACTAACTTATTACTACCCCAGGGCCTTTGCACATACTCATTCCCTTGTCTATTGAGCATATTTGCGTGACCAATCCGTTCTCATGCTTCAAATCTCAGCTGCTCCCACCTCCCTGCGGAGATCTCATCCCACCACTCCAGCGAACGCGTTTCCCCCAGCGACTCTCCATGTCGCACTCAGTTCATTTTCTTTCCTAACCACCTTTGTTATACTTCATATGTGTATCCTCTGACTTCTCACCGTAGAATATCAAACCCGTGAGTGTGGACGGACTCCAAGGGGGCTGCCATTATCACCACTTTCTGGTACTCACACGCTTGTGTGACCCCCTCCCCTTGAATGTGGGCTGAAACTCTACTCGGTAAAGGACGTGCGATTTCATTTGCTCTTGATTACATAAGGTTGTCAGGCGTCTCTTGCTAGAACTCTCACTTCCTTGCTGGCTTTGACAAAGCAAGCTGCCGTGTTATAAGATGTCCTTTAGACACTGCCACCTGATGAGGTGGCCTCTAGCCAACAGCCAGCAAGAAACCGAGGCCCTGGGGCTGGTCACCTGCAGGGAGATTTCTGCGGCCAGCACCACGCGCTCTTGGAAGCAGTTTCTTCCCCAGTCGAGCTTTCAGGTGAGGTGGACTGCGAGTTCTTAGATGTGTGATGCGTATTGAAAGACCTAGGGCTCCAAAGGCATGTATGTTAGGGAAAAAAAATGATCTTAATTCTGAGGGACCTGGGACTTTTGGGTTTTCTTCTGAGGAAACGACCATTAAACTAAGTTGAAGGACGATTTAACCAGGTAGAAGGGTCACTGGACAAATGACACAAAGTCAGCTGCATTTATCTCTACATTTTATTTTACATCAGTCCCAGGGTTTTTAAAACACTAGCATAATGCTTCATCTAGTATTCACATCTCGGTCTCTAAATATCATTCCCTACTCCTTTCAGCGTTAACTCCAGGCAAGGTCAGGAAGAGCACACGGGGAGCCTGGGGGGCCGTGCAGGGAGTAAGGGAGTAGGAGCGGAGGAGCCAGCCGGAGGCGCCTTCATCGATCGAATTTGGGACGGCCTGACCTTTAATACACGGAGAACCACGGCAACGGACTACACCGCTTTGGATTTTTTTTTTTTAAAATCTTGGATCCATAATGGTACCCAAGAAAGAGAAGGGAAAAAAATATATATTTTTAAAGGACCGCAAGACAAGCAATGTAGAAAAAGAGAGGAAATGACCACTTTCAACCTCCAATGCATTAACTATTCAGCTAAAGTCCACCGGTGGCTGCGTAAACTTCTGGATCGAAATATATTTGAGGACAGAATGTTCACAGTCTCAAAGTATCACCCCACAGATACTTATTATAACCAAAAAATGCATAGCTATACAACAGAGATGCCCAGCAGTCACCAACTTAGTATCACCGAACGTTATCTCTACCTCCTGAAATCTTAACAAAAGTCAACATCTTGACAAATAAAGAGTTTAGTTTTATTCCAGAATACGAGAAACCAGAGAGACATAACAATCCAGGACAACGAATGAACCTCGGTTGGACCCTTGATCGAAAAATAATGCCGTAAAAACAACTGTGGGACAATGAAAGGAACCTGAATATAAGTATTAGACAACATTACAGAAATAGTAATCACTCGCCCTGCTGTGTTGATGGCATTGTGGTCATGCTGGAAGATGTCCTTAGTTCTAGGTGGTGCGTGCAGAGCCTTTTAGGAGCGGTTCATTAGGAGTAAAGGGTGGAAGGGAGACGGGTATTTGGGTAGAGAGTGAACTATTCTGCAGGTTTGGAATTATAGGAGAAAATTATAGGAGAAAACCTGAGGGGAAACAGAGTTTAAGAAATGAAAACTGTCCACCGGGAGGAATGGAGAGAGAGATGGAGAAGAGAAAGATGGGGAATCCCGACAGATGTGGTTTGATGCGTCTCCTTTAAACCTCATGAGGACTCGGCTGCAGGACACGTTATCACCATCTCTAGTCCAGAAATGGAGACACAAGAAAACCAGTTCCAGATAACACAGCCTGCAAGGAACCTGGCCGGGGCGCAAAGTAGGGGTCCCGCCACTTCTCCGTATCTTCGATATCTAAACGGACATTCGCATGCGGTAAACATTCTTTAGAATTCCTCTCCCCTCTGATTTTTCTGTATGAAACACATAGGCACGAAAGAGTCCATGAATGGATGGGGAAGAGCAAAGGCCAACAGAATCATGAGGAACCCCATAATGTCTTCCTCGGGGGGGGGGGGTACTGAGCAACTCCCCTAAACAGCACATGCAGAGAGATGCCTCTGACCTCGCGGTAAGATGATGTGTTTCCATACCCTGTTGGAAGCGGTGCTTTCTGATGTGCAGAGACTTGTCCAAAAGAGTTGGAAAAATTGACCACTTAGGACATCCATCTTCTGAAACTATGAGTCTATTAGCGGGTAATTGGGACAATTCGTACCATTTGCGATGGATTCCTTCCCTTGTTGCTGAATGTTATGAAGGACAATGCCCTGCTCTATACGCGAGATAAAAGCCTGAGCGCTGGACGTGAACTTGGGAGGTCCGAGTCCAAGTCATCACACCCGTGTGGCCCTAAATGAGTGGCTTTCCTTCCCTGGGCTGTAAAAGGAGGGAGACGTTAATCTCAGAGTCTCGGTGCCAGCATCCCAGGCCTCTGAACCGCTAAGAGTCCCCCGGTCTTCTGATATTGGCCGACGCAGAATTCAGCTTGAGTATGGGTCTGACCCGGCGTGGTTTTCTCCACTGTATATTTAAATAAATGACCCATTAGCGTAACTTTCCATTTCAGATACGTCTGACTAACACGCAGCTAATTTTTTTTAGGCTGTAGGTTGGCTCAGAGTCCGCTAGATGGCAATCTTGCCAGTTTTTCTTCCAAGACCTACCAGGCTTCCAGCCCTCTTCTCAACATTTCCAGAACGAGAATTATGTGTCCGCCCAGAGCGCTCCGCGCCTGCCTTCAGACTTCACAATACAATAACCCCTGGGAGAACTCAGTGCCATCCACTTTATGTTTTTCAAATCAATAATCAGTACTCATGCACAGTATTGCTTTAGAGTCAAGCTATGGCACAATCCTTTCAATTAAATTAACATTTAAATAAAAATTGCCATTGCGGAAGAAAAAAATCAGGAGGGAAATCTCTAAGTGCCTCCGGTGCTGCTTACGCTATCTGAACTTGTTTAATTTCCATTCCTAATGACTTGCCGGTGAACTCTGGAAATTATCACCAACCACAGTCCCCTTAGAGCCCTTCCACAGCCTGGAGAACAGAGAGGCTAACAGCACCGAGGGGCAGGTGACAAGAGCGTTTACCTCGAGGACAGAGGGTTAGGTGAAAAGCCTCTGGCCCTGGACAGAATAGAAGCACCTCTCACTCTGCCACTTATTGACTGTGAGACCTTGAGCAACTTCAACCTCTGTGAGCCACAGCATCTTTCTCTGTAAAAATGGGGATAAGCAGATACCTAATCTACAGGGATTTTATGCCAATTAAATAAGATAACACAAGCAAAGCTCTCGGCATAGTGTATGGAAAGAAGTGTTCATTGTTACCGACACTATTATCGGCGTTTTCCAAAATAAGTTTAACAATTATCATTATTCTTGTTGCTGATAACAGCACTGCTATTCGTTCTGACTGGCCTTGTATTTAGGAAGTACTATGATGAAAATGACTTCTTTTATATCAGCTCTCTCATCTCAGCCTCACAACTGTAGGAGGTAAATATAATGCTATTCACAGCTAAAGATAAACTAAAGTTCAGGAAAGTTTAGTAGCCTGACCTAGTCCCACAGCTTTAGGAGGCAGAGCTGAAATTCCAGTACAGGCTCTCTGATCACAGACCCAGGACTTTAAACCATAGACTACAAGCCAAACGACAGGCTACGATCCTGCCACGCAGGGAGGACGGCTAGTGCGGCCATCACTTTACAGTCTGCAGAGTTTCAAGGGCTTGTCGAGGTCACTCAGAGCGGTAAGTGAATGCCTAGGACTAGAAACCAAGCCCCTCTACCCTTAAGCCAATGCCGTCCATCCTGTGCTGGCATTGTTCAGAGCACGCGAACTGGCTGGACTACGGAGCCCTCTTGCCAAACAGGATCTTGGGTGTTCAGTGTCTCATGGATCACAATCGTGACACAACCCCAGACGCTGATACTTTTCTTAAAACAATACTGCGCTTTATCAATGCAGCTGGCACACTGACCGCCACGGGGTTCTGGGGTGATAACTGCTGACGCCGCAGAGCCCTGGTGGCCATTTACAGAAAGAGCAATAGGATGGTGGCTTTGTTATGTCCAGTCCCTTTGGACGCAGCCTGGGAAATAGGAAAGAAAGCAACGCGAAGAACACAGGTGGGAAATAAATCTGGGGAGCAGAGCCGGCGCAAACAGTATACTGTGAGATGGGGGGAGAACTGGTGTGGACTATTGTAGAATTCGGTTCGAAGGTGCAGAATCATTAAGTCACGCGTGCGAAGACCAGGGACTCGGCTCCATTCATCCTCTCACAGATGTTCTCACAGCACCCCGGGGGATGCCACAGTCGACAGTTCCTTAAAAACGCCAGGAATCGGGTCTGTCGGGTTGTATGCAGAGCGAGAAATTTCATAGCACGACGTCTAGGACCGGGAAGCACACTTAGGCCGCCGCTGCGTCTGCTTGCTTAGGACGTTGCATCTTTGGCGGAAGGAGGCAGCACCGTTTCTTTACTGTGCTCTTCCGTCTGTGAGCGTGACCTTGCCCTTCGCCCCTGATGGCTCATCCCCGGGGGCCCTGGGAGGGATCCTCACTTAAGCTCTGCCATGCCTCCCGGCTCTGCTCTCAGTCAGCGACCAGCCATCCGAAGCACCGACAGGTGAGCGCAGTCCTCACTGGCGTTCCTCGATGACGTCCCACAAGGGTGACACTGCTCCAACTCGCAGGGCATGGAAGAATCCCTTTCCGTCCCCTCCCCCGGCCCTGCTCGCACCGTTTTTCTTAAACCCCGCACCTGCCCCAAGGCCTCTCCTCTGCCCCGACCACTCTGCACCTGGCTAAACCCCTTGCCCGGGTAAGCCCCCTGGGCCTCACGCCTCTCTGCTCTTTTGCTCCCGATCCTGGCATCCCCCGAACACCAGCTGCTTCTTCCCCCGACGGGGCTTTTCCTCCCCAGCTCACCCTCTACCCTCTCCTGCGTCTCCCGCCAGACCCACCTCCTTCTCCGAGGCTGAGGAGGAGGGTCTAAGCAGGGAAAGCTCAGACACTGAGCTACGAAAGACGAAATTCTATAGTGGGAGATGGAGTGTTTAATATATATGTGAACATATATGTATATATATTTTTTTATTGCTACCACATTAGGTAACAAAGGACAGAGACTCCAATGGACTTGGCTCAGCAGCTCTTCTGTCTGTTTGAACCGAAAGAGTGAACACGAATTTGAAAATGCCTTCCCTTTCCATCTCTCCTCTAGAGCAAGTGTGTTTCTCCATCAATCTCTCTCTCTTTTTTCCCCCTCACCTCTTCTACCTTCCTGCTCCCCTGGCTTTTTAACCCCAGTCCCTCCTCCAGCCTCCCCACAGCTTCCTTCGTTTGCTGGTGGTTCCAAAGGCACAACCAGGGGATGCTCAAGGCCCTGAGACATAGAGAGACTGATGACCATCCTCAGGAACGGGGAAGGGAGGGAGGAAGGCAGGTTTCTTCGGTATCCAGAGCGCGCCCAGCCTTCAGCGTGCAGAAGCGTAGCTCGTGTTTTCCTTGTTTCGAGAGTGCAGAGAGACTGAACAAGAGTGCATTTCCTCAACGATCAAGACTTTCTGCTGAGAAATGTAGCCCTTGAGACTTGAAGCAAGTGGGCTGACAAGACACGGCCTGGGTATGAAAATCCATTTCATCCCGCCTGCACGTTGCCTGGTAACATCCAGGCGCGTGCCTCCGCGGCGCTTTAAATCCAATCCGACGCGGGCCGCCTTCTCACTGCCATGGCTCTTCTCCCAGGAGATTCAGGCCTTGGGCCAGCAGCCGTTCCGATCCAGTTATTAATTGCTTTCTTTGCAAGTAAAAAATGATAAAATACGCTTCACCCTACAAAGAGTCACGGTCATCTCAGGGAGATAAGGGGCGGGTGAAAGCACCGCCTCCGAGCTATCGCCGACACTGAGCTGGCAGCTTCCCCCAAAGCAACTACCCTTTGAGGATTTACCTGGAAAACAGCTTCACATAAAACAACTTGAGGAAAGAGAAGACGGCGACCGATTATCCTCACCTCGTGTCCCACTGATGAGGAAGCTGAGGCTCCAGCGGGAAGAGGGACGCATCCAACGGCACACAGAGCGCAGGCCACGGTGGCAGCAGGGCCACGGCCTCTTATTCTCGGTCTCTGTCCACTGCGTTCATTTACTCCAGCTCCCTTGGCTTCCTGGCCAGTGTTCTGTGAGGAAGGAAAGCAGGACTTCTCGACCAAAGGATTTGGGAAGTGCGGGAAAGACAACGTTAAAGGTGCTCCGTCGCCGCCAGGAGCCTCAGGACTCCCGAGTCGGGGCGGCCGTGCACCTAAGCCTGGATGGACATCTCCTGGGCCCGCTCACCGCACGGGTCTGGCCCCGGACCGTGCTCCCTGCATATCCGCGCTAAATAACGTCTTGAACCAGTAACCCCTGACGCGTGATTTTTGAGCCAGACATACGACCACGTATCCCTTTCGGGTGGAATTGACGGAGTTGACCAGTCACTTCTGGCCTTGTCCGGGAGGAAGAGTCTGTACGGACCGGACACTTCCCGAGATCTAGTTGCCTGAACAGCACTCGCTGCGGAACCTACGGACATATGACGGGGTCTGTCCATCCCCACGGTCACTTCCTTTCTCCAAGCCACGTAATTCTCTCGACGGATCCCCCCCCCCCCCATAATCTCACTGGCTTTTCTGATTCTCCTTCTGTTCTTCAGAGGCACATTCTCTACCCCTTAGCTGCTGTGGAGTTTTTAAAAATGTAAAAATTTAAAAAATTTTTTTTAAATGTAAAAAGGGCAGGTTACTCCCCTTTCAACCACTTCCCGCCGTGGTTTCCCAAGGTTGTCGCTGGGACTGCGGGGTTTGGTGATGAAACTCCTGCGTCCGTTCCGACCTCGCCTTCTACCAACCTGTGTCCCCTGTGTCCGCGAAGTGGGTCGCTCCGTGGAGCGTGATAAGCCCGTGCTGGCACGAGGACCCCTGCCTCCTGGGTGTCTGCCTGCGTCTCTCGGTCCCGTCACCACACGGCTGGCTGGTTCTTCTTCAGGCCTCTGTTCAGATGCCACCTCCTTGAATTAATTTCCTAACCCAATCTCTATGGCATGTCCTTGTTTCGCTTTCTTCATTTCATTACCTGAAATTATTTTTGTCCGTTGTTAATCGTCTGTCTCCTCTGTAAGGGCCTAGACTGCTGTTTATCACGGAAGCATCGATGCCCAGGACACTCGCTGGCACGCGGTAGGCATTCGGTAAGTACTTAAGGAAATTAATACAATGGTAACTCTTTGCCCTCAAGCGTTCTCAGAACAGGGCAACTTGCCAAAACTGAGCATAGCTTACTACATCTATATAGAGGAAAAAATAGGGCTATTAATGTACAGGAACGTTTTAACAGTCATTTACTGGGGGCGACACAATTTAAGGATGAAAGACTAAGTAAGGTTTTGCTAAAATCCAAAATATTTTTCCTCTCAAGAATAACAATTGTTGATTATTTTAAGAACGTTTCAGGTCAAAGCTAACCTGAAAATGTTAACTTAGAAACAAAGACAGGAGGAAACAAGATGGCGCTTCGGTAACCGCTGAGCCCGCCGCCTCCCGCAACCACATCAAAATTACAGCTAAACACAGAACCACCGTCACTCAGAGCCTCCTGAGATCCGGCTGCACAGAAGCCCCACAACCAGGGAGCTGAGGAAGCACCGAGACGGTAGGAGGGGCGGAGACGCGGGCGGGGCGGGGCTGAATCCCGGAGACGGGCCGCCGGCCCACACCTGGTGCAGCCGGTAAACCAGGGAGGGAATCACGGCAGCGGAGGTTTCCTGGAGGAGGGAGGGGTCCCACCCCACAGCAGGCCCCCAGCCCAGGGCTCCAGGCCGGGAAGAGACGCCCCCACAGCTCCGGGCTGTGAAACCAGCGGGGACTGTCCCTGAGGGTCGCGGAGGCTGCGGGAGCCCCAGCAGCTCCCCTTAAGGGCCCGGCGCGGACTCACTCGGACGCTCCCTCTGAGCCCAGCGCCGGGCAGCAGCTTGAAAGGACCCGGGACACTCGGGGGAACTAACCTGCCTGAGATCCGGGCGAGAGGCGGAGGGCGGCTTCCTCCCAGGCAGAAGGGCTGGCGGAGGCCATGGCTCCTGTGGCGAGTCCTCCCCGCACACGGCCGGCAGGCAGGCGCCATATTTGAGTCGCCAGCTCCTGACTCGCACCTTTGGCCCCGCCCCGTGATTCCCGGAGGCCCCGCCCTCCCCACCTGCAGCTCCTCCAGGCCGTTTCCAGGGGCTTTTCTGTGCAAGTGGCCTCTCGAGCCTCATGCTCAGGACTTTCCTAAAATCTCTCAAACAAGCAGCAGCTGCCCCATAAGGCTTGACAAGCGGCCCCAGGCCTGGCACTAGCGGCAGCTGCATTGGCTCATAGCTTGGCCTCTCCTGGGCACCTCCAAGCCCAGCACAAGGAGCACCCAACTACGGTTTGCTGTGTAGCTCATGCTGGGTGGCCCTGGACAAGGCACTGGCACAGGCTGACTTTGCACCTCCCGGGAGGCCCCAGAGTCAGTGCACCTGGTGCTCAGACTCGACCATGCTGGATTACAACCCTACCACATCCACGAGTGACACTCAAGGGGCGCACTTGGTGAACACCAAAGCCCCACTGAAGTAAATCCTGCTCCCTAGGGGTGTCTCCAGCACAGCAGCTCTTTGGCTGTAGTTGCAGCTGGTCCTCACAGCCAATTTGTCTGGGGGTCAGTTCGCCCCAGTGACACCAACAGCAACCAAGGCTCAACTACAACAGGACAGTGCACTCAGCCCACACAGGGGAGCACCTGGAAGGCCCAGCTCAGGGGACTGGGGAGGCTGAGCCACTGGGCCCCACAGGACACCTACTACACAAAGCCACTCTACCAATTCCAGGAGACAGAGCAGCTCTACCTAATACATAGAAACAAACACCTGAAAGCAGCCAAAATGTGGAGGCAAAGAAACATGTCACAAAGGAAAGAACAGAAGAAATCTCTAGAAGAGGAACTAAATGAAATAGATCCAAGCAAGCTAACAGATACAGGGTTCAGAATTATGGTTATAAGGATGTTTAAGCAGACTATTAGGGAAATAACTGAGAAAATCGATCACATAATAAAGTACCAATTTGAAATGAAGGCTACAGGAACTGAAATAAAGAATAATTTACAGGTAATCAACAGCAGAGTAGAGGACACTGAGAATCAAATCAGCAATTTGGAACATGAGGAAACAAAAAACACCCAACCAGGAGAGCAAAAAGAAAAAAGAATCCAGAAATATGAAGATAGTATAAGGAGCCTCTGGGACGACTTCAAGAGGCTCAACATTTGTATTATTGGGGTGCCAGAGGGGAAGGAAGAGACTAAGAAATTGAAAACCTATTTGAAAAAAATAATGACAGAAAACTTCCCCTACCTGGGGAAAGAAATCGACTTACAAGTCCAGGAAGCACCGAGGGTCCCAAACAAGAGGAACCCAAAGAGGCCCACAGCAAGACACATCATCATTAAAATGCCAAAGCTTAAAGACAAAGAGAGAATCTTAAAAGCAGCCAGAGAAAAGCAGTTAGTTGCCTACAAGGGAGCAGCCATGCAACTGTCAGCTGATTTCTCAACAGAAATTTTGCAGCCTGAAGGAAGTGGCAAGAAATATTCAAAGTGATGAAAAACGTGGAACTACAACCAAGATTGCTCTACCCAGCAAAGCTGTCATTTAGAATTGAAGGTCAGATAAAGAGCTTCTCAAACAAGGCAAAGCTAAAGGAGTTCATCACCACCAGACCAGCACTACAGGAAATGTTGAAGGGTCTTCTTTAACAAGAAGCTAATAAACAAAAGAATCTGACGAACTAAATAGATCCAGAGACATTGACGCATGTAACAGACGATCATATCTCAGAGGAAAGAGGGAAGGGGGTGGAGGGTGGGAAGAGATTAACGAAAGAAGTTATATGCATATATGCACAACCCATGGACACAGTCAATAAAGGATGAAGGCCTAGGGAGGGGGTGGGAGTGAGGTGGAGGGGGTCAGTGCGGGAAAAAAATGGGACACCTGTAATAGTTTCAATAATAAAGATAAATTTAAAAAAATAAATAAAATAAGAAAAAAATAAATAAATAAAATGGACAAAGGACTTGAATATACATTTCTCCAAAGAAGATATATAAATGGCCAATAAGCACACAAATAATGCCATAATTAGCCATCAATTACCAAATATATACTATTTATGCAAAAAAAAAACAAGATGAGATGCCACTTCACATCCACTAGGAGGGATGTAATAGAAAAGACAATTAAAAGGTGTTGCCGAGGAGATGGAGGGGAACGGCAGGGTTGGGGAATGAGCTAAGGTTAGCAGGGTTTGGGGCGGAGGGGTGATGAAAACGTTTTAAAACTGATTGTGAGGATGAACAACCGTGTAAGTATGCTAAAGCCATTGAATTATATACTTTAAATTGGAAAAAAAGAAAAAAAAGAAACAAAGACCAAGAAAGAGAACAGACAGAGCACTGTGCTGCAACCGAGGAGACCGAGCTCTATTTCACACCTGCGCACTCAAATGACAAAGTCTGCCAGAGAGAGAAAACTAAAATCAGGGGTTCTCGTGGTCTCTGCTACAGGCCCTGTTAACACTGGGCCTGCAAAAGCGGAATCCAAACCTAAAAGTGTAGCCCCTCACAGATCACCCCACCAGAGTCAAACTGACCGAGAAGCATGGGAGGAGAGCAGATATCCCGAGGAAAAGCAGAGTAGGAAGACGTGGAACAGGCCTCGTAGGGGCAGTCGGAGGCCTAGTCACACGGTCACATCTCTTTACCTTCAGAACACCCTGGGGATGGAGTGGGTGGGCATCTTCTGATCCTGAATCCTTCCCTCGGAAGCCACGTTTTCTCCCCTTGGTCACATGCTCTAGCCTGTGCGTACAAGTCTCATCATCAAGGCTCAACAAAAATGCTCAGGGCTCCCCAGAGCTTATGGCTTATTTACTGTGCAGCTTCTAAACGCTCAGATTCAGCCACAGGGCAGCCAATTATCATATCAATGAAATCTCTGCTGAATTATCAGAACCAGTTTGCATCTTCAAAAAAATAAAAAACCTCAACAGGGGAAGTGATCACATCAGTTCTACTGAAACAATATGAAACCGAGATGTGAACTCCCAGATGTTTTTGTTCAAGGGCACTTTAAACCTGAGGACAAAAATTGCTGAAAAGCATTAACATACAGAAACTTTTTTTGGAATAACTTCACTGTTGTTTCTTGAATTCGAGACTCTTCTGTCTCCTATAATTCTACCTCTCTGGGTCCTAACAAGCTGCTCATTCCAAACAGATCACTTAAGGAACAATCACACTGGCTGTAATTCCGATATAAAGCCGTTCAACTCAACAAGCAGAATCACTTGTGCAAGTAAATCACAGTATCCCTGTGAAATAGGAAAAAAGAGTGTAATTTATATTATTTTTAGAAATAAAGGAAAAGCAAATAAGTGACTTGCTGAGGTCAGATAAACCTTAACACACAAACAACCTGGTTCCTATTTCCATGCTCTGGCCAGAAAGACACCTTCCCTTGACCTCTCCTTTTTATTTACATCTTACTCTAGTGCAGAATCCACAGCTGTTCCTCGGTGTTCATTTTCTTCTTTTTTTTTTTTTTTTAAAGAATAGTTTATTGATTTTTAGAGAGAGAGGAGGCAGAGGGAGAGGGAAAGGGAGAGAGAGAAGCATCGATGTGAGAGCATGTTGATCTGCTGCCTCCTGCCCCCTACCTGGGATCAAGCCCACGACCTGGGCATGTGCCCTTGACTGGGATTCGAAGGGACTGGGATGATGCCCAGCCAACCAAGCCACACCAGCCAGGGCCATTTTCCCTTTGATAATAGGACCTCTTGAGTTTGCACAAATCAGTAAGACTGCCCTGGCGGAGGTGATATTTCCCATCTTCCTGACAGCTGGGTGTAGCCACCCAAACAAGCTTGGGAGTGAAATGCAAGACCTCCCGTCATTTCCTTAGAGAGAGACGGAGCTGCTGGCCCTGCGTGTTCTTTGTCCCCACACTGCTGGCGGGGAAGTGAGGACTGCAGGAACTCTGGCAGCCTGTGCTGGGATCGTGGAACAGTGCTGCTAGCCTGGGCCTCAGACCGCTCCCCTGTGAACGTCCATGTGCAACAGAAGGAAACTTCCATGTGATCCAAGCCACTGCACTGCATGATCTCTTTTTCCCCCATCTAATAAATTCCACCCAGCCCCAGATTTTAGTCAATGAAGAAACTCACTTTAAGGCTCATTTACCCTGGAACACGTTCAGAGGAGACGGACTGGAAAGGGGGGTAACTAGAAGTCATGACCCAGGAGGGACCACAAAAAAGACCTGGGAACACATGAGGTGAGGAAGGAAAGAAAGAGACGTACCAGTGGGCATTCTCTTCATATTTTTCAAGGATTATTGTGTGAGGAAATAATCACTCTTGTGCCCACGTATATCAAGAAAATAAAGTACGATTCATTTCCAGAAGCTCAGTAGGAACAAATTTCAGCCTCATTAAAGGAGGCGCTTTCTCATGATCACAACCACCCAAAGATATGCAGGAAGGCCCTGGGTACTGATGAGCTCCCAGTCACTGGAGGTAAGCAAACAAAATTGGATGTGAGAACGTAGAGTACAAGGTCAGGATTCTGACGGAACTAGGTTCTAATTCTGACTCTGCCATTTACCAGCTGTCATTCCTTAATATTTATGAGCCAAGTCTTCATTTGTAAAATGGGGCTAATTTTAATATTTATTGAATAGAACTGAGTAATAATAATAAAACACACGTGGGAGACTTTCCACTGGAGATGCTACATACACGACCTTATTTGGTGGGGATATTAAAGCAGGGTTTAATCTCAGGCAAAGAGGGAAGGATGGTCATGATAGATGGTCCTGTGATTCTGAATATTTATTTCCCTTTCGGCGGTGCACAAGCAGGATGCTTATTGAAAAAGCTTGGCTAACAAATTATCAAGTCATTCCTCCCTCTGTGAGTGCCAGATGTTTCAGGAATAATTCAGTTGAGTGGCCCTCACTCACTCTCAGCCCCCGGCTCAGAGCACTTCAGGTCTTTGTTGGATGAGAGAATTATCGCTCCTGGACACCCAGAAGTTCTGCCAAGACCATTTGCCTATATAGACTCCTATTTGGTCCAAACTTCCGAGAGAGTGAGGGGTGTGCCTGGGATAAGGCATATCTGTGGTAAGGAAAAAGCTAACACCTAGGAGTCCAGAGGGTAAGTGCTGGTCTGATGACTGACACTTAACTGACTTTCGGATCTTGAAGTTTCCCCACCTCTTTAGAATTGGTATCCAAGTCTAGAATATAAGGGGGCTGGGAGAGGTCATCTAAGGGTCCTTCCAGGTTCAGAATCCCATCCTTTTCATCCAAAGAAGCAAGATGACTCACTCCTTGGAAGCTTAGATCACTCTCTTCAAGTTCAAAAGCTACTGAATGTTGGTGGGAATACAGACTGGTGCAGCCCCTGTGGAAAGCACTATGGAGTTATCTCAAAAAATTAAAAAAATGGAACTGCCTTATGACCAAAGATCCCACTTCTGGGAATATATCCAAAGAAATCCAAAACTAATTTGAAAGGATATATACAGCCCTATATTTATTGCAGCATTATTTACAACAGCCAAGATTAGGAAGCAGCCCAAGTGTCTATCAGTAAATGAGTAGACAAAAAAAACTCTGGTACATTTACACAGTGGAATACTACGCAGCTGTGAAAAAGGACTGTTACCCTTCGCAACAGCATAGACGGTCCCTGAGAGCATTAGGCTAAGTGAAATGAGCCAGTCAGAGAAAGACAAATACCACATGATCTCACTTATATGTGGAATCTCATGAACAAAATAAACTAACAAAATAGAAACAGGCTCATAGATAGAGAACAGACTGACAGCTGTCTGAGGGGAGTGGAGTTGTGGGGCTGAGTAAAAAAGGTAAAGGGATTAAGCAAAAGAAAAAACAAACAAACCTCATAGATATAGACTAGAGTATGGGGATCACCAGAGGGAGAGGGGGGTGGAGGGAGGTAGAAGAGGGTATAGTGATGAAGGAGACTTAACTTGGGGCGGTGAACACACGATACAATATACAGATGATGTGCTGTAGAACTGTACACCTGAAACCTATGTGACTTTACTAACCAATGTGCCCCCAATAAATTCAATAAAAAAGAAAAAAAAGCTACTGAAACCTAGGATTCAGAACAATATTGTGGGGATTTTAGAATATATAACACTGTCATTTGACATAAATAATCAACTTTTGTGAGCAGACTGAAATAATTAATCCCTTTTTCAAAAAGGCAACAGAACCATAAGGATGTCAAGGCCTTTAAATATCTTAGGGCGGGAGCAGGGGTTGTTCACATGGAACCACAAGATGCCAGTGGCGAGGTGGTCCCCGCTGGGCACTACGGCTGGTGGTTAGGACGGTGGCATCGAGAGCGGTCAAACCTGAATGTAAATCCAAACCTGCCACACATGTTGATGGCAACTTTGAAGAAATTGTTTTTCAGGCCTCGTTTTATTTCCCTTGACAATTGCCACCCCGTTGTTTGTGTTTTGTAATGCTAATTAAAGGAGGTAATGATTGTAAAATTCTTAGCACTCCGCCTAGCAATTTAACCACTGGAATTTTTACCCATTTGAGGACAGGGACTTTGGTTATCTTACTCCATAGTAGTCCTAGAAAATAATCCTTACGTGGTACAGAGTAAGTGCTCAAGAAACTTTCAAATAAATGCTGCCACGTGCCCAAGGGTCTACGGAGCTGCCCACAGTGATGGGAACGTCTGGCCCAATCCCCTTTTGAACAGTATCACTAGTCTTATCTTTTCGTCTGCATCTGCGTGTATGTGGTATAACCATAGTCACTGAATGTGTACATATGGCCACTGGGCCCCAATCTAGGTGATGTCAATTGGCATCACTGTTCTGGGTCATCGTCAAAGTTGCCTGCCTTAGGATCCTGAAATTTCCATCTTTTGATTTTGAGAGGTTTAAGTAGGTTCTTGATCTTGTTTGGACAGTGATGGAATTCAGCACAGGGAAAATCAACCACATTAGTAATAAAATCTATAAGTAATTTAAAGAGTCGTTAGAATTATAACATTGGCTCTCACTGCACAACCATCCCCCAAAAAGGGTACAAAGAAAACTGTAGATATATTTTCAACCCAACCAACCACCATTTATAAGATTTTTATGCTAGTTCACTTAGCTGGAATTTTACATAAGCCAATTTAGACACACTACTGCCTTGGGAATCAAGGCAATTATAACCATAATACCAAAAGACTACTTTTTAAATAATCAACATCATCATTGTAATTATTTAGCCAACAAAAGGACACTTTCAAAGTAGCAGAGACTTTTATAACCAGGATATTATTAAATAGGAATCCCCAAGGGATAAATTCATAGAAGAATGACCAATGTGTCCTATTAAAAAGAGTCACTTATTGACAAATTCAGCACATAAATGATGTACATTGTGCAAACCAATTTGTCTTTGCAGTTAGCAAAATACTTTTGCAAAAATTTTAGGAATTTTTTTCCTGTCTCTAACTATTGAAAGACAGAGTCTATTTCCTTTACGTCTCTAAAGTAGAGGTAATTGTATAAGAATTATTTTTAATTCCTATAAAATTGTACTTAATGGCCTACATCAAGGCCACTTCCATTAGGAAAATACAAAAATTCTTCCTTATTAGCAAGACTTATCTGTTGCTCAGTCTGGTAGCCATTAGCCACATGTAGCCACTGGGAACTTGACATGGGCTGTAAAACCAAGCAGTTGAGTTTTTAGTTTTATGTCTTTTTTATTGATTTTAATTTACAAACTGAAGCAAAATAAAATACTTTTCCATTAGACATAACGTTATGATTTCAATGATACTACATTCCTCTTTATTAAGAATTTAGCACCCCAATGGAGCTGTACATAAACAAAAATAATGGAAAATATGCCACTAATAATTTTACGTTGATTATTTGTTGAAACGATGTTTTGGATATGTTGGGTTAAATAAAGTGTAGTATTAAAATTATTTCCCCCTATTTCTTCTCACTTAGTTTTTAATGTAGCTACTAAAAGAGTTTTCATTATGTATGTGGCTCATTATATTTCCACTGAATGGCACCCATCTTGCAATCTAGAAATATCTACTTACTCAAGTTCTGCTCCCTCTAGTGGTGGTGACATTTATATTTCACCAACCCTCCCACAGATAATATTTGTGAACAAAATGGGGGGGAGGCAGGGGGAGATTTTTTTTTGAAGGCCTAGAGAGCAACTGAAAGCATGAAGGAATTAGAGGGACGCTGACCCTCGAAAGAAGAAAACTGCCCTAGATAAAATTCACATTCATTAAGCTTTTGCACCCGAGGGCATTCTCTAATCTGCAGGGAACAGAATGCAGAGAATTTAAGCAGCAAGTCATCATCTTAATGGATTGAGAAGTCAGGGGCTGGAGGTTAGGGCTGTCAGAGCAGCTAAAAAGGGAAGGGGCAATATAAGAAAGGAGAAAGTCCCTAACTCTGCATAAGATTGCCACCCAAACCCCCGGCTCACCTGTGAGCCAGTGCTCGGAAAATAGCAAGATAACAATAGGAACTGAGCAGAGATCTCACCTTCTTCCCACTGCGAGGGAGGCAGTTTGGTGCTTATGTGGGCTGCCTGCTGGAACAAAAATAAACACCCCAGGAGAAAACGGGCTCAGTCTCCACCACATTTCATTCAGAACGTGCAGCGTAACGGGTTAAATTAGCAGACTCACTAAGAAACAGGAAAGTGTGATCCACAGTCAAGAGCAAAAGCAGTCGATAGTTACGGAGCCTGAAATGCCTGAGATGCTGGGATTAGGAGATTAAGTCTATGTTTCAGACTGTCAAGGATACTATGTATCATAATGAATAAAGAAAGGGACACTAGGCCAGGAAAATGGTAAACTAAATTAAATAACAAAATAAAAATTCTAAAACTAAAAAGTAAAATATCCGAAATGAAAATACCTTTGACAAGTCTTTAAAAGCAGATTGGAGTTAGCAAGAAGCATGTATCGATGAAACCGAAGCTAGGTTACCTGCTGAACATTATTTCCTGAAGATAGATTGAATATCAACATAAATCATCCGATGTGAAGGACTGAGCAAATAAAGGTCAAAAATAAATCAACGGAACCTCAGAGCCTCGTTGACAACAGGGAATGGTATAAAACCTGTGGAATGGCCTCCGCGTTGACAGCGCGCCTGCGAATACCCGCGAGCATTCCTGGAACCTGCTGGGGTTTCCGAAAGCGTGGCGAGGGCCAGCCCACCACGGGACACGGTGCAAGGCGGTCGAGGACCCTCTCCAGGCCCAGGGACACTGACATGGGGCCGGAAGCAGTGGCTCTGGTGGGCAGACTAAGTGGATTTTCTAGGAAACGTCTAAAACTACCAAGAAGATTATGCTGAGGCTTGAATGTGTTGGGCCCAACTGCAGGACTAAGAGAGTGCTGACCATTAAGGGGTGCGAGCATGTTGAGCTAAGAGGAGACGGGACAAGAAAGGGCCAAGTGAGCCAGTTCTAAGCTCCATCTTTTGTTTTATGATGAAGACAATAACATCTTTAGTTCTATAAATAATATGTTATAGAATATATATATTATTATATAATTATATTACATAAAATATATTAGGTATTACCATATTAATTTACATATATATGAGTCCCAGAGTACAGAAGAAATAAAACAAGACAGGAAAAAAGGTGGGGGGAGAGTAGTGAAATATTCCCCAAACTGGGGGGGCAGGGGGAGGATCCAGACTTGCTGATTCAAGAAACTCATGATTACTTTGCAATCATGGTAACTGCAAAGGAAACCACACCGACGCACATTACAGTCCAACTTCAGAAACCAGAGTTGAGCAGAAGATCCCGAAAGCAGCCAGAGAAAAGATAAATTACATCCAACTCAAAGTCCCTTGCGAATAAAAATAGTGGCTGATATCTCATCAAAATCAAGTGAGGCTAAAGGCAAGGAAACAATGTTTACATTGTTAAAAGAAAAACTCTTTTACCAAGAATTCTATCTTCGGTGAAAAGAACCTTCAAAACTGGGGCAAAATAAAGAGATTTCAGATAACCAGGAACTGCGAGAATTTATTGCCAGCAGAGCTGCACCTCAAAAAATACAAAAAAGCATGTTGCTCACACTTAAGGAAAATGATGGTAGATTCAAAACGGGATTCTGTAAACTCGTGCACAGCACCATAAATCATAAATATAGGAATAAATTTTAAAAATTGATATACTCAGCTCATTATTTAAAGGACATGACTAAAAGTGAAATTTTAACACTTTAACACTACATATTGTGCTGTATCACAGGTGCACATCATAATTCATGCCATAGGTATAATATATATGTTAACAGCCCCGAGTGGATAGTTAAATGGAACTATGTTAGAAGTTCCTGGTATTTTACATGGATTGGTAAAATAGTAACTCTGAGCAGACTGTGACAGGTTAAAAGTGCATAGTGTAATCTTTAAGACAACCACCAAAAATATAAAGAAGGATAGCTAAAAAGCCAATAAAATTGACTTCTAAAATATTTAATTAATATATAAGAAGGCAGGAAGGAAGGGACAGGGAAACCCTAAACAAATAAACAAATTAGCCAACAATCAAAACAAATGGAAACAAACAGCAAAATGACAGGCTTAAATCTACTATGTTGATAATTACATTAAACAAAAATAGACTGAGTACTCCAATTGAAAGTGAACGATGATTGGACTGGATATAAAGAGCAAGAGCTAAATGCTGTCTATAAATGATACCATTTAAATGAAAGATAAAGAGAATCTAAAAGTAACAGTATGAAGAATGATTTATCATACAAATAATAAACGTCATAAAGCTGGAGTGACTATATTAATCCCAAACAAAAAGGAATTCAAGATGTACAAGAAATAATGAAGAATATTTCATAATAAGAAAGCTCCCTCCGCGGTTGAGTGTTGGCCTAGAATCCAGGCGATCGGGGTTCGATTCCCGGTCAGGGCACATGCCCGGGTTGCGGATTCGGTCCCCAGTGGGGGGCGTGCAGGAGGCAGCCGATCAATGACTCTCTCATCATGGATGTTTCTATCTCTCCCGTTCCCTTCCTCTCTCTGAAATCAATAAGGATATAAATATACATATATATATATATATTCTTTTCTTATTACTATATATATATGTGTATATATAGTAATAAGAAAACTGTTAGTTTTTTAGGAAGACAATAATTATAAATTTATGTGCCTATTAAGAGATCATTGAAAAACATCACGCAAAACTGAAAGACCTAAAGGGAGAAATCGACAAATCAACAATACTCATCAGCAACTTTAACATTCCTCTCTGTGTGACTTACAAAGCAGCCAGACAAAAAATCAGTAAGAACATAGAACATCTGCGCATTATTAATCACCTTGACCTGCATAACATTTCCGAGCACTACATCAGCAACTGTAGCAAACACATTCTTTTTAAGTGCACATAAAATAGTAACACACACACACACAGCCAGACTATATGCTGGGCCATAAAAGAAAAAAGCCTCAAGACTTTTAAGACATTGCTATTTAAAGAATGTATTCTCTGACTACGTGGAATGAAAATAGAAATCAGTAAAAGTAAGGTATCTGTAAAAGCCCTATATATTTGTAAATTAAACAGTGCACATAGACATAACCCTATGGATCAAAGAGGTTATAGGGAAATTTTAAAGTATTCAAACTGAGTGGTCATGGAAACACAACATATTGAAATGTGTTAAATGTAGCTAAAATAGTGGTTAGTGAGAAATGTAAAACTTTCTATGCTTATATTAGAGAGGAAGATATGTTTATAATCAACAATGTTTCCATCCTAAGAATCTGGGCAAATGAAAGCCAGCACAAGTAGAAGAAAGGAAATGCTACAGACAAGAGCTGAAATAAATGAGATAAAACAAATAATAGAAAAAGTTCAAGCCCAAAGCAGGTTCTTTCAAAAGATTAATAAGACTGATTACTTCTCACAAGAATCATGGGGGGAAAACAAAACAAAATGGGAAAGCACATCACCAGCATCAGGAATGAAAGAGGGAACATCACTATAAACCTTATAGCTATTAGAGAGGATAATAAGAATATAGTAATACATGAAAAAAAATCAAAATGCACAAGAGAAGCTGCAGTAGACTACCTTTGTATAAGAAAGAAGTAAAACTTACAAAAATCTCCTTATTTGCACATAAAGAAACAGAAAAGATTAACCAGAAATGAAACACTGATTACCCATAGGCCATACACATTGAGGTGTTCAGAAGTGAAGGGTTATTATATCTGTAACTTAGTACACAGAAAAATATTTATATTTATGTTATAGTGCATAACATTTATGTTACACTTTATAAATATACACGAATAAAAGGGAGGGAAAGAGAAAACAAAGAAAATGTGTTAAAATGTTAACATCTGGGGAGTCCGATTGAAGGGTATGCAGATATTATTTGTATTATTTTTGTGACTTTCATTTAAGCCTGAAATTACTTCAAAATAAAAAGTTAAAAAAGGATAATAAAGGAATATGGGGGGGTGCCAATAAATTTAACAACAAAAATACAATAGACAAATTTCATGAAATCATAATCGATAAAATACACAGAGGAAACTAAAAACTCTGAAGAGAGCTTTGTCTAGTAAAGAAATAAAATTCACTATTTAAAATTCTCTCCATAAGAAAATTCCAGGTCGAGATGGTATAGCTGGTGATACTATCAAACTTAAAAAATAAAAAGCAATGCCAATCTTACGGCCTTTGCTCATAGACTAGGAGATAGAACCCTTCCCAACTTTTTTTAATGAAGCTAATACACCTTGATACAAAAGTTCAACACAGACATTGAAGTGTTACAAACTAAAATGTCTCATGAACATAGATGAAAACATTCTTCACAAAATACTAGCGAATTGAAACCTTGTTTTTAGGAAATGGACACCAAAGAATTTAGGTGCGTAGAGGCATGATGTCTGCAAACTACTCAGAAATGGTTAAAAAATGTGTGCACGTATCTCTGCCTCCCTGCAGATCAACAGCTAATGAGGCAGCGAATGGGGCAAGATGCCAGCTGCTGGCTCTGGAGGAAGGGGGTTCAGGAGTGTCTTGTATTCTTCTTGCAGCTCCATGTAATTTGAAGCTTCACTGGTGTAAAAGGTTACAAGAAACTCTACTTACCGTCACAGCTTAACCATGTGTGCTTTGCATACCCCTGCCAAAGGCTGCTTCAGGGCCTAGAAGACCACAGAAAGACAGCCGCATTAATACAAAGAATTTAAAATCTAGTAACACTATTTCATAAGATATGCCAGCATCCTTTGCAGACCATATTCTGTATCTTTTTTCTGTCTCCTTCAAATCAAGCCTGGACTTTGAAAGACAGTAGCCTCATGCAGTCATCAGGCATCAGGGCCCCTCACTCATGAGTCACTGTCCCTCTCTCCCTTCTAAACGGTTCTAGCATTTTCCCCTCCTGCCCGTCTTTATGGAAATCATCATCGTGGCACTCTTGAGGCCATCCTGACTCGGTTATTTAAACAGGCCCTAATTGCCTCTCATCCGGCTCCACGACCAATCATTCTTCAGGCAGCCAGGGCAGTCGTCTTTCCTTCTACCGAGTGGCCTGCCTCCGTGGATTAAAACCTGACAATCACTCGGCATTACCAACGGAACAGGACCCACGCCCCTGGGAATTTTGAACAAGATCTCTCACGATGCCACCCTGTCACAGCCTTAGGTCTGCCCACCCTGGCCAAGAGGATTCTGAGGTGCCCCACAGTGACTCCCACCCCGGTGTGATCTCCTCCCCCACAGCGTGGGCAGGATCTGTAACCTTCTAGCCACAGGACATTGCAGACAATAATGCGACATCACTCCTGTGATCACGTTCTATTATATGGTAAAAATGAAGGATTCTACAGATGCAATTAGGCTCCCAAAAGAGCTGATTGGGAGTTCACCAAAAGGGAGATCATCCTGGGTGGGCCGAAATCCATCAGGTGGGAGGAGGGATCAGGGACTCCAAGTGTCCCCACCCTGCTGCTCTCCTGAAGAGTCACAGTGATGATGTGACCGCCAATAAAGGGAGCCTCGCGCCAAAGAACTGCGGGGGGCGGGAAGGGGTATCTCCAGGAGCTGAGGCCCATGGGCCAGCAGTCAGCACGGGAGTGAGGACCTCAGTCTTAGAATCACGAGCGAATTCTGCCAGCAACCACGTAAACTCAGAAGAGGACCTGAGCCCCAGATGAGGGTGCAGGATGGATGAGCCTGAATTTGGCCTCGTGAGAACCTGAGCAGAGAACCCAGAGAAGCCACGCCCCGGCTTCTAAACCACAGGAACTAAGATGATTAACAGGTGTTGTTTTAAGCCGCTAAGTGTGTGGTAATTTGCTAAACAGCATGAGAAAACTAACACACCTACCAAGGACCATCCGTGCCTATGTGTGCACTGATCATATTTCATGTCTCAGAATATTTGTATCTACCTGAAAAGGTGTCTTGTCATCCTACAACCTCTAATTTAGAGGGAGTTATTCCCCTGTCTTTGTCGCCCACTTTTTATCTATACAACATGTTATAATATTGGTGTAAGCATTTGTGTTTCCCGCTAGACTAATCTCCTTGATGTCAAGGACAAGGGCTCATCTTGACATTTTCCCTGTAATTGGCTCATAAGAGATTTTCAATCTGTTTTAGCTGAGATTGTCCTAATTGACTGGAAAAAAATTACTCTGTTATCTATAAGCACATTCCTTTTTGTCATTTCCCCTAAGTAATTAATAGATATGGAATTTTAAAAATCTCTTATACCACAGGAAAGAAACAATAAATTCACACAGAAGCTCTCCAATCCAATACAGTAATCAATCACCCTAACTCCAGGTCTGTAGCTATAAATGCCGCTACGATTTCTGTAACATTCTGTTTTTCTCAAAGCAGAACAATGAAGGCTGCCAGCAAAGTCACTAATTGCCGGATGAGACAAAGGAGACGGTCTGTGACTGCTGACATTTCACTAACACCTTATTAGTATGCTAGGGTCTCAGCAAAGCAGCCAAAGAGATGAGCTGCACTTCTTGGGAGGACAGGAATCGGGCTCACTTTTTTTTTTTTTAATATATCTTTATTGATTTCAGAAAGAGGAAGGGAGAGGGAGAGAGATAGAAACATCAATGATGAGAGAGTCATTGATCAGCTGCAGCCCGCAACCCGGGTATGTGCCCTGACTGGGAATCGAACCCCGATCTCCTGGATCCTAGGTGGACGCTCAACCGCTGAGCCACCCCCGGCCGGGCTCGGGCTCACTTAAAGAGAAGAGGCCCTCAAAAGAATGGGGATGGGCTGAAGCAGCAGTATCTAGAACAAGGTGGGGTGTGGCACTGAACGCATCCGGTTTGCACAGTGTCCCTCACGTCCCCACCCTTCACCAACACGCACCTCAGTCCCCAATGGAAAACACTTGGACTTAGGATTCAATTAGATGCACTGTTCCTTTTGTCAGATCGGCAAAACATGTATTTTTGGCGTGCCACAGACTTGTAGTCATTAGTCTGTGTGTGCCACGAGATGAAAAAGGCTGAAAATCGCTGCTCTAATTACATAAAATAACACAAAAATAAATCTGGCAAATTCCTCTCGCTTTGGACGGCATCATCTTTTTTAGCCATGTTCTCAGGAACAAATATACCTGCACCTTTCATGAGAGCCTGTAATTGTAACCATTTTCTTCCCCCATTATTTCTGTGCAAAGAGGTAGTGCTGGGAGCTTCTTTGTAGTTCAGTCTACTGAGTTGTATCACAGGCTGCGGAGACCAGGCTGTAAGAAACATTGTGAGAAACGACCCAGTGCTTGGAGACATCATGGAAAGAATATATACATTGTCTTGTGGCTCTGGTAAGTGACAGAGCTCTTGAACACCACAGGATGCGGCCTCACTCACCTGGGTGTTATTTTAACAGAGATACACTTGCATACGCAAAGCTGCTTTCAGAGGCGAGCATGGTTACACTGCAGGCCTCTCCCGCATCCCCTCCTGCCCGTCTCCCCTGGGTCCTCATCCTTCCCATGGTGAACCCACCTTTTTTCCTCCAAATGATTTCTCCTGGAGCCCTTTTCCTCTCAGCTAAAGATGCTTGCTTTCCCTCGACGCCAAAGGGAAATATTTTTAATGCCCCATTAAAAAGGGTTATGGCTAAAACTCAGATTCTAGACACAAAATAACAACTCTGTAACCTTAGGCATATAACTGAACCTTTCGGAGTCTTTTCATTGGTAAAATGGAAATAACTGTGGCATCTGCCTCATAAACTAACCGGAGGATTGAATGAAGTCGCAAGCACACGATAAGCCCTGGAAGAGAGGTCGCTCCTGCTATGGTTTTGATGCTCATCACTGTAATAGCTTCACTTGAAAAAAGGGCTCTCCCTCCTTTCTTGACTTTCCTCTGGTAGTGCCAACTGGTAGGAGCCCCACAGGGAACAGAGCTGTGAATAATTCCCTATCTGCTTCCTCTTCTCCCTTCCTCCCATTCCCACAATTTCTAAACAAATCAATGGTTTCAAACATATTTCAGAAGAAGCCAGGGAAGGCAAACACCATTCTAAGTGGGGCCAGGGCCTGCGGAGTGTGCCCAGGCGCTGGGGGCTGTGCCAGTGCCACGTTCATCTCAGGCGTCTGAGGACCCGTGTCGTGTCTGCCGACGGCGAGGTCGCTTGCTCCGCCGCTGCCAGCCAATCGCGAACCATGCACAAGCCAGGCAGCCCCACGGGCCCTACTGCAGCCCCCCAGTTCCTAATCCCCTCCACCCCTGACCGCCTGCGGGGTCTCTCCTGCTTTGCACAAAATCCCAACAGAAATTTGAACAGGGCAGACTCCTGCTTAAAGTTTCAACAGCCCAACAATAATAGTTTTAATGATGTCCCAAACATTTAGAAATATTCTACATCTAAAATGAATCATCTTCCAGGCTTGGTTTTCCTCCACTGAGTTCTATGATCCAATGTAGATAGTAGATATTTTTTCTTATTCATAGAATAGGTAATATCTTGTAAAATTTATTCATTTTTTTTCCATGTTATCACCACCATCGAGGTAATCCTTTCTTTAACTGTTTTTTTCCTTCTTCTAACTTTGAACTCAGTCATTATTTATTCAGAAATTTTAGCTTATAGATTTATGAACCAGTCAATAGTTAAACAACTATCCCAGTGGGCTCTCACACACTCCTGCATTTATTAATAGGAAACTGAATAGAAGGGAGGAGTCTTGAGTTTGGGGTGGGGAGTAGGAGGTGGGTGGAGAGTTCAAATTCTGGAGTTTGAGATGGAAACCCTGCTTCCATGTCTTAAGAACTCTCTCAACGGCTCTAAGCCTCGCCCCTTCAGCTGCACAATGTGGATCACACTTGCGCCCACTGTCAGGCTGTTCTTAGGACTAAATGGCGTAACAAGTGTCGATCATTTAGCACCAAGCCTGGGCTACAGTAAGAACTCAGGTCATTGTCATCTTCAGCAACTACACAGGGTCATGGAAATGGCCTAGAAGAAGATTCAGGAGATACCTGTTTTCACTCAGGTACGTCATGAACCACCCGTTTGGGGTGAGTCACTTCCCTTGCCTGGACTTCGATTTATTTATCCATAAGTGTGGACAGACAGAACTCTGAGTTCTGAAATTTCCTTAGCTCAACTGAACCTTGTCTTATTGATTCAGAGTCAATATGGTGAACACCAATGATAATACTTTTATTTTTTTCAACACATTTATTGCACGGATAGAGGCCTGGAAAGCCACTTGAAAATAACTTACGGACTTGCCAGTAGTTTGGTAGTAGTGACAATGACACGGTCCAACAAGTGCTATCATAAGGGAGCGTCAAGGAGCTCGTGGTGGGGTGAGGGCGAGAGGAGTCCAGGGCCTTCCGGCAAAAACAGTGTCCGAGCCGGACCCGACGCACAGGAGCGACTCGAAACCCGGGGGAACCGCTGTGGGGACCACTGCTGGCCGCTTCTCTGGGTGACTCAAGATTCTCGCTCTTGTATTTTCTCTGCCCGCATCTTTCCTTGTGTTTCACTTGCCAGCTATCTCGCGTGCGTGCGTCTAACTCTAGTCCCAATTCCTTGCCCAATTCAATGTGCTGTGGGCAATAAAATCAAAGGGCTGATTTTCTTAAAAATCATGCTTTGTTTTGTTTTTATAAAGAATCCTAAGAAGAATGCATTTCTTAGCTATTGACCACTTTTGTTTTATTTTATTTTACTTTATTTTTATTTTTTTATTTTTTTTATATCTTTATTGATTTCAGAGAGAGGAACAGAGAGGGAGAGAGAGAGAGAGATAGAAACATCAATGATGAGAGAGTCATTGATCGAGCCCGCAACCCGGGCATGTGCCCTGACCGGGAATCGAACCCCGATCGCCTGGATCCTAGGTCGACGCTCAACTTCTGAGCCATGCCCGGCGGGCTTATTTTATTTTTTTTAAGTTGCATCATTACTATACTTCAGATCATTGACCTTTATGTAAGTAAGGATTTTTTTTTCTTTTATTTTTTAAAATAATAGGTGGGGAGACAAGGAGGAATAATTAGACACTATTATTGAAAGGGAGTTTTTTTTAGGTGGAAAGAAAAAAAAGGAAATTTCAGAACCACAACTTATTTTTCTTAAAATAGTCTTCCTTACACACAACCCCTAGTGTAAGGTGCAACAACAAAGCCCAGTGGAAGTACTGTGAATTTAGTTAATGACTAAATTAACACAAATGAGAAAGAAATGTCTCATAAAACTTCAGTCACTGCAGGTATAATTTTGCTTTGAAAGGGAATAGATGAGAGACCTCTCCAGGGCCCGTAATAGCCGTCATTTTCACCAAGAACGGGGGGAAATAAAAAGGGGAACACGGCGGAAGAAACGTGTAGGAAAGGGAAAGGCAGCCTGGCTGCAAAGCGAACCTTACACATTGGCGTCTGGAAAAAGTGTCACTCCGGGGACATTTTCATTGTTTTTGCTTTAATTCTACTCAGCTGAATTAATATACCATCCACATTTCAGGTGCCTCCCACTAGGTGAACGGCTGGGTTCTCATTTTTTAAATAGCCCGGCATTTCTTCAGTCAGCGGGAAGAAAATGCAATGTGATTTATCCGACCCTTATATGCTTCGATAAAAAACGAACAAACGAGATCAGTGACGTAGCAAGCAAGTAGCTACATATTTCATGTTTACACTAGTTAGAAGACAGAGGACACGAAAGAGCAACACAAAACAATAAATCGTTACAAATTATCTTGAAGTTGTATGTAAGTCCAGCTTTATAATATAACTGTTAAAGGGACAGATTTCAAGCCTCAGCCTCGTGTAGTAAGATTTGTGTAAGAGTTTTTATAGACGTGTCATCATTGGGAGGACTGAAAACCGCGGTGTATTTACACAGTGCGACACTACACGGAAGGGAAAGAAGGACAGGCGTTGGCATGGCTGGGTATCAGCAAAGACACGTTGGGGGGAAAGCAAGTTGTAAAAGAAAGTATGGCTCCATTGTTATAGAAATCAAAAACTTCTCAAACTAGCTGAATTAGTTAGCTATTCATAATTCTCCAGTGGTATTTTGAAATAAAAAATGTTAAATTCACAAAGAGATAAAACCACCCACTTCCAGAATCAAAAGTAAACAAAAAATTGCATTTCAAAAGAAAAACAAGCTGATTAAGTATATCGGGTGCACTTCAATGAGTCTCAGTTTCTGTGTGTTTTTTTCTTCTATCTGTTCTCATTGTGTCCTATAGCTGAGCATTGTCCTTTTTCTTGGAAATTTCTAATTTATCCGCCTGGTATTTCACCTTTAGACACAAAGGCAGTGCACTATATCTACCAGTCCAGTTCTCTACCGTATCAATCAGGGTTTTCCGGAGAAACAGAACCAATAAGACTTAGACAGTGGGCAGGCTGGAGATTTAGATAAGACTGGATGTTGCCGTCGAGTCTGAAACCTGCAGGGCAGGTCTGCAGGCTGGAGACTCAGGCAGGAATTTCTAGAGGCGCAATTCCTTCTCCAGGAAACTCATTTCCCGCCCTAGGGCCTTCAACTGCTGAGACGCGGCTCACCCACACTGGGGGCGGGGGGTGATCTGCTTTATTTTAAGCCAACTGACTGTAAATGTTAATCACGTCTACAAACTGCTTTCACAGTAACATCTAGTGTTTGACCAACTGGGCGCCATAGCCTAACCGAGGTAACATATAAAATCAGCCAACACATTTACCTACCTACCTACCATTCTTATTTTTTCCATTTGACAATTTAGACTGGAAATGACTCCATATTTGTGTCATAGTTATTGCCCTTCCTTTATTTTTATTTTCCTGAAAGCATAACACTCCAGTGTATAGACAGAGATCATTTATTCAGCGAGATAGTTCTAATTCTTTTGTTTTATAAACATGGTACAATAAAAAAAAGCTTGTACATATGTTGTTCCATTTGTTCCAGCATATTTTAGAAATAGGCTCCTACGATTGGAAATATTGAGAAAATTAATATATAATTTTCTTCGATATTAGCCAATTTCCCTCCATAGGGGTCGGACCTTTTAGGACTTGGCCCAGCAAAGAGGCCCTGTTTTGTCATAACCTCACATACACACAAAACACACACAACTATATTGTTAAATATGTGTACTTTTTTCCCGATGAAATCTAAGGGAATAAGTAAAAGCCATCTGCTTCTAGATAAGGGTGGGAAACTTTCACCCCCAGTCCCAGGCCAAAGCCGTCCTCCAACCGGGAGGGCCAGGAAACTTGCGCTCAAACAAGACTCTCTGATACGGAGCAGAGCCTGGCAGCCCCTGAGGGGAGAACAGCAGCTGAGAAAGCCCCACCCCTGAGGTTCAAGTACACAGGGCCTGCCTGAGACAGAGGCTGGGCACCAGGAAGGCGTCCTACCCACCACAGGGCTTGCACTGAGTAACAAGCAACGGCGGTGCACCCCATCCAGTAACTGGGGCTTCTCAGGGGATTGGGTCAGGCTCCCTGGAACAACACAGATCTCCAAACGGCCATCGGGAGCCGATGGCATCGGTGTGAATGTTTACTAAGGGGTGAATCTCAAACGTCCAATGTAGGCTGAGCTTTTAAGTGAGCTTCTGCCAATGGAAGAAAACAGGCTTGGCATTTCCTTTTGAGGGATGCAGTTCTGTAAGCGGGGAGTCCTATAGCTACACAGTGATTGATATTGTCTGATACGCCAGGTCTTTCGCCCGATGCCCAATGAAGGAAGAGAGGGTGGAGTGGGGTGGAGAATAGGCAGAGGCCGCCAGTTTCTAACCTGGCAGGTAAGGCCCACCCTGTTGATTTGGTGGAGGGGCAAAGAGTTTTAAAGAGTAGCACTTTGGCCCTGGGCAGGTGGCTCAGTTGGTTGGAGCAGCATCTCAGACACCAAAAGGTTGTGGGTTCGATCCCCCGTCAGGGCCTATACGAGAAGCAACTGACGGATGTTTCGCTCTCATATTGATGTATCTCTCCCCACCCCTTCCCTAAAATCAATAAAAACAGATCCTCGGGGAAAGATTAGAAACAAAAAGTAGCACTGGGACCACCTTCTCACAATCGTGCTCTTCGAGTTCTTTCTTCCCTGTGGGCTAACACCTGGTAGTCACTGCACACTCAAGTTCCGAGCCAACAGTTACGTGTCTTACGAATTATACACGTAACTGAGGGGAGAATCTATTCCTTTGTTACCATTTTAGTGGCTCTTTTCCAATATTACTAAGGAGCTGTCATACAGTCAGCAGGTGCACACTCAGTACTTAGCGTGGAAAGATGAAGGGAAGACTCACCCTCTCCCAATGCGCCATCAGGTTTGGACAGTGGGCTCTTCAAGTGACCATGGGGAACTCAAGTTCATGGGCGCCCCGTAGCCCTGCCCCAGAGACATATAAGATACCCCGGTCCTTGAGTACAAGTAGGGAGGGAGAAGGTGCCCAAACACTTGGCAGCTGAAAAGCTGGGTCTCAGAGTTTAATTCCATTTGATATTGAGAAATGAATTGATCTGGTATTTCTCATACCGAGAAACGTGGAACAAAATTCATTCCCGTTACACATGAGTTTCAACTATATATTAGGGAATGATTCATCTAATCACAAAACTATAACTTCCCAACTTTCTCCAAACTTTCTTTAAAGGAGTTTTATTTGGACAATTAAATACATATTTGATTTCAACAAAAAGATTTCGAGCAGAAGTGAGGACAACTTGTCTTACACGTCATGAAAATTACATTTCTGACCTGGCCAAGCAATCGTTTCACTTAGATACCTAGGGGGACTAACTGATCTTTAAAAGGTCCCCGGAATACAAATACTGACACTTTTACAAATGTATTTCAGTGTTGCCGAACAGCAAGGTTTTGTACCGAATGCCGAGGGTAGACGTGGAATTGATGCAATCCTTTTTAGTAGACGTGATTCTACCAATGCTATTTAAAAGGTCCGCTGGAGACTGTGAAAGTTAAAGCGGGTTGGCAAGAGAGAGAAATCCAATAACAGAACTGCCGTGAGAAATTAATCTAAATGGTAATGCTTCCACATCCCCGACTCCCCTGGGTCCGGTGTGAAAGCCAGCGTGTCGCGGGGGAATCGCCAGGCCGCCAGCACCCCAGGAAACCCTGCCGGGTCGCCTTCACGATGGGGGAGCCAGTCAGAACCTGGCCACACAAGTTAACGCCTCTGAAGTAAGTCAAACCGTGACCTTTCCCAAGGCCTGCGCCCAGACTCCAACAGAAGGGAGGGTACAGGGCTCCTGGAGCAGTGCTCCTCAGCCGTGTGTCCCTCCTAATGAGCGAGGCTGTCCATCCACAGGCATTGATTAGGAACCAGTGATCTGCTGAACCCTGCAACAGCCTCTAGGAGGTTATAACCAATGACACGTGGAATTTTTAGGACATTACCATCTAACAAATCCGTCTCTCTCTCTCACACACACACACACACCACAAAATATATTTCTGCACTTCAGGAAAGGTATAGTTTAGATTGTGGGTGGGAGAGTGAGGAGAGACGATGACTTTCCCTAGAATTAAGTGCAAATATACCACTGCGTGCCCAACAGCCTTGTGACAGTTCCCCTCCTGCAGGGTAAGATCCCCCAGCCGTGGGTAGTGCACCAGGCGCCGCATCCTGGGGGGCTGCGGGCAGGCGGCACGTTCCCTGGTGTCCCCTTCAAGCTGCCCGGGGTAGTTCTGACAGACCCACTCGGCCCAACGCAGAGCCTCATTTCTCATGAACTTACACTCTTCCCCCCTTTCGAACTTGGTGGGCAGCGCCCCGTCCTTCGGGGGCGCTGCGGTTGGCTTCTCAGCTGCATTCTCCCTTCTCATGCCCCCCCCTTCCAGGCACCCCAGCCTCTCCGCTGCAATCTGTGAGCGCTGGAAGGAGCCCCCCTTTCAGGGCGGGGCCTGCGGCTCAGGCATAAGCCAGGCAGCGTAGTCTCATTTCTGATCCACCAAAACTCAGCCCAGTGAGAGGCTCGTCATGGTTTGCGGAAATGAGGAGAGCAGCTTGCCTGCTCAGAGCGAGCTCTCACACAGACAAACCTTTCTCACTGCCTCTGGCCGAGGGGCCTGCTGCCCCGGCGATGCTCCCAGCCCCTGGGCCCTCGGGAAAAGCCGGCAGGGGGCAGGGCTGCGGGAAAATGTGAGTGACGTAGACAGGTCCTTCACGATATCATTGAAATGCAGAAACGAACTAGCCCTGAAATTCACTTCATCTCCAGATTCGCCGGTTATTTAAGCCCATACATCGGCTCTATTGTTTAAGCCGACCTGGACCAGGTTTTTTTCTTATTTGTAGCCCTAATGCATCCTACACGATATCGATCATTCCATGAAGCAGGGCAGTTTGGCAACGTGCAAAAGGCTCAGAAACGCGTGGGCCCTCTGGGCCAGCAGTTCGACTGCTAGGAATTTAACCTACGGAAGGAGTTGAACAGCTATAAAGAATTTATAGGCACAAGCCTCTTTTGCATTATTGTCTATACTGGCGGGACACTTAAAAGAACTTAAATGTCTAATGGGCAGCTAATCCAGTAAATTAGGAGGTAATGATAGCACCAAATACCATGCAGCCGTGGAAAATGATAAGGTAGCTACACGCATTTGTCAGGAAAAGCTGTACCTTATAGAGTAAGTAAAAAAAAAAAAAAGTGCAGGTGATAGCATGTTTTAGTAATCCACTTTATTAAAAAGCACAGGACACTAACGATGCTAACGCCCTCTCTGGGTTTTAAGTATCAAGGGCTGTGCATACATTATTGCCGAGCTTCTCAGTCCTGGCTGTGTCACAATCATCTAGAGAACACTTTTAAAAAACCAACCAACCAACCAACCAACCAACCAACCAACCAACCAACCAACCAACCACCCGAGCCAGGGCTGCACAACTAACCAGGCTCCCTGGGAAGGTGGGCACACACATGAGAATTTTTCAAAGACCTTGGGTGATTCCAATGTGCAGTGAAAACTGAAGGTCATAGTGTGGTCTCTGTTATTCTGGAAACAACACCGTAAGTAGTATTTGTATCACCTGCCTCATACGGTTGAGGAAATCTTAGAAAGGCTGAGTCACTGGCCTCCTGTAGCATGCACGAGCCCCAACTCCACCCAGGGCTGTCTAACTTTAAAAACCGTGATCTTGCCTGGCCGGGCGAGGCTCAGCAGTTGAGCATCGGCCTAGGATCTAGGAGATCACGGTTCGATTCCCTGTCAGGGCACATGCCCCAGTCGGGGTCGTGCAGAAGGCAGCTGATCAATGACTCTCTCATCATCGATGTTTCTATCTATCTCTCCCTCTCCCTTCCTCTCTCTGAAATCAATAAAGATATATTTAAAAAAACAAAAACAAAACCGTCATCTTGACCATGATATCAAATTATTCTTTCAGTGAGAGAGAGTAAATGTGTGAGGAATTTGGGTGCAAAGTAAAAAGACCAGAAGACTTACAGAATTTGTGCTGTATCTCTGGGTGGTGAGATTACAAATAATCTAGGTATTCTTTCTTACAAACTTAAATGTTACTTTTAATAACCAGTATGCCTTTGTATTGTAGGTATATACAAGTATGTGTATGTATGCATGCTTGTGTACACATGTGTGTGTGTGTATATATATACACACATAGACATGATATGTGTCATAACATGATTACTGCTCTGTCACCATCATTTCACTCATCTTCAAAACTTCTGCTACGTCCATTACGACACATCCATAGAGCATCGCCCATCTCCTCTGGGGAGAACTGTACTGCTTCTGAATATCAGACTGCTCCTGTCCCCACTTTATCTCAAAACTCCTGCTCCAAGTTCAAAGGTAACATTTCCATATATATTGGAAATAATCACAAAAAATAAAAAAAAGCAGCACAAAAATACTGAGGCTGACCAAAGAACTAAGGTTGCTAACAAAGAAACAAGTCACTCGTCAGCCAGGTTAGCTCCTGGCTTCACCATACACCCATGTGAAAAGCTGACGATAGGGTCACATAAATTATTTTGGTATCATTTGAAACAACTGCACATTGTTTCACTGAACTTTTAAATACCTGAAGCAGCAAAGTTATGTTTCATGTTCATTTAGTTTCAGACAAGCTTTCTGCCCTCTGATTTCATCTCAGTTTGCTGAAGACATAGCGAATGTGCTTTCTCAGGAAGATGACACCCAATTAAACTGAGGGTCGCTATTCTCAATTGTCTGACCATATAATTTTCGGAAAGCTTGCTCTAGTTATCAACACTACCAGGTATATTGTCCTTAAAAATGTCTCCACTCATGTTAGTCAAGAACCCGTTGCATATAGACACAGATCCGTGGGTGTCGAAGGCCCCAGGCCGTCCCTCAGCAGGAGCAGGTGCCCCGAACGAACCCTCAGCAGCCCCTCGCTCTTGCCCCATCAGACTCCCTACCTCCCGCCTGCTTCAGAGCAGCTTCATCTCCTGCGTAACATTTCTTTTGAAGAAAAGTTCTGTGGGCAAAAATGTTTGAAAACCACTCATCTAAACCAACTCCTTCATTTGTCAGATGAGGAGACAGCAGCTCCCAGAGTGGAAAAGCTCCCAGAGTAAAGCTCCTGCGTGCGTGATGGGGAACACCGGGGCCTGGGGCCTTGACCCTCAGTCCAGGGCAGTGGGTGCATTCATTTCCTATCGCCACCGCAACAAACTACCATGGACTTAGTTGCCTAAAAATGCCACAAGAGTGTCAGAAGCAGACATGCATCTCACAAGTCCATTCCTTCCAGAAGGCCCGAGGGGAGCATGGTTCCTTGCCTTTCCCAGTTTCCAGGGTCTGCCTGCATGCCTTGGCTCATGGCCTCTTTCCTCAGTGACACTGGTCTGAGTACCTGTCATGCTCCCTTCTCTCAGGTTCTCTCTTCCACGGTCTTATCTCCCTCTGACCACAGCTAGGGAAGGTTTTCCACTTTTAAGGTCTCAGGTGATTAGATTGGGCTCACCCAGATAAGCCAGAATCATCTCCCATCTCAAGGTCTTTAACTGAATCACACCTGCACAGTCCCTTTTGCCAGTAAGGTAACATTCACAGGTTCTGGAAATTAGGATGTGGTTATCTCTGGGGAGCCATTATCCGGCCTATCAAAGTATCAGTACTTTTTTCTGTCCTAGCACAAATGAGAGACAGAACATATTAACATCAACTTGCCAAGGCAATAATTCCCAAGCATAGAAACGCATGACCCTACATAAGTCCACAGGATGGAGATAGAGATGAGAGAGGAAAACCATTTTTTCAAAGGGGTCATTTTAAATCACAGATGCCTTCTATTTCAGGCGTGGTATAAACTCTTAACACAGTGACTATACCAACATTCCTGTTTCGCATACTCTCATAGAATAGTTTATAAATTATATGCAAGCGACACATTTACTAGTATGATATAACTAACGCAAGAGCAAGAGGTTAGGAGCACCTATTTCTCTAGGAACAAAATATGGATTTTGATGTAAGGGCTCAGCAAATTAGAATTTGCAGGTTGGACACTCTCACATATAATTTATTTCAGGTCAGTCTTGTACAAAATGTGGGCTTTATTGCCAAGAAAATACATGTCCTTAAACGGTTGAGTAACATGACAACTTTTTTGAAAAACAAACTGGCAATTGCAGTTCCTGAGGGCATGAATGTCAAGTGTCTGAGTCAGACGGCCCTTTTCCATTAGCAGGTTGCTCCAGGCAATGTCACAGCCCTAAATCAAGAGATCTGGTTTCCCCAACAGGAGATTAAAATCCTCCTTGGAGCTCCAACACCTTCGCTCTGCCTCTGTCCTCCACAGAGATCCTTGGCTGCGCTGATCGCCTGGACAGAGGTGACATTTACCCTCAAAACCACCCTTCCTTTCCTTTCCTTCAAATATCTCGTTCTTTCACTCTCTCTCCATTCTCCTCTCAAAGCTTATAGTTTCCTTTAATCACAGAAAGTGATGTCAGGCTCACTCTCCATTTAAGTTAAACACAAGGAGGCTTAGAAAATGTGAGATTAAGCTTCACACTATAATGCTTTATGTACATTTATAACATTTTTGGAAACCACCCCGGACATTCATTCAACAAATTGATGCCAATTGTTCTGACCCTAAGATTCTGAGATCTGTCCTGGGTGGCTCATTAAAAATGCCAAGTCCCACGGTTCCTACACATAGTCATTCCATCTTTGTGACATTTTGTTTTCTGGAGGAGAGGGGTGAGCCCCAGAAATACGTATATTAATAAACACCTCAGATAGGTCAGCAGTAGTGGTTCTCACAACATACTTTGAATTCAAAGGGATGGGTGACAAAGAATTTTAGGGCAGCCAAGAAGGGATGGGTGAGAAGCTACGCTCACGTGAGACATGGAATCTTTGCGTGCCTGTTACACGGCGAAAACAAAGGCAAAAGCATAAATCATAGGCTCCAGAGAATTAACTAAAAGTGGACTGTTTTTCCCACGGACAACAGAAGTAAATAGCAAATCTGGAATCCAGACCCAGAAAGTCTGACTTCTATGCCGCCTACACCGTTTTCTTTATTTTTCAGTGTCATGAAATTTTTAGAATGGAAACATTTCACTAAACTTAAAGCAGCCTTAAACATTGATTGTGCCCTGGACGGTGTGGCTCAGTTGGTTGGGCACTGTCCTGTGCACCCAAAGGTTGCTGGTTCGATGCCTGGTCAGGGCACAGCCCGGGTTGCAGGGGGCAGCAGATTGTCTATGTTTCAGTCTTGCATCGATGTTTCTCTTTCTCTCCCTCTCTTTTCCTCTCCCTCTAAAAGTAAAAAAACAAACAAACAAAAGAAAACAAATCTAAAAAAAATAAATAAACGTTGATTGTAAATCGTATACCCTGCCTGGAAGACAATAGTCCAAAATGAGGTAAGCGACTCCACTCTGTGCCATGACTGAATAAAAGTCGCTGTGTAAGCCGTGCCCTCTCCAGGCTGCTGGCTTCTCCGGATCCTGCAGCGACACTGTGGAGGAGCTTCCATGTGGGATGACCAGCATAACAGTTAAAACAGGCCCTTAAGCCAGGTTAGAAGAATTGCTTTTTAATGTTAAAAATCATTCCATTACTCTCTGATGTAGTTGATTATTTCTGACTGACCGAAGATGATTATTTTCCACACGCAAAATGTTTCATTTTAAAGGAATAACTAACTATTCACAGCCATTTCTCAAGGGTTTTCACCTAAAGAAACATACATGAAACGACACAACCAAATTAAAAACAAGCCTGACGTCTGGCTAAAATACGAACAGTGGAAAACTCAGACACATGAAAGGCACATTGCACCTCCCTGCAAAACCCATTCAAAGGCCTCCCCTGGACCAAACCCGCCCATTTACGGGACAGAACCACAGGAAATGCTCTAACTGCCTAAATCGCCCCCGTTTTTCTTACTGTTAGTTTTAAAAATATTTTTATTGATTTTTAAAGAGAGAGGGCCCAGCCAAGCGTGGCTCAGCGGTTGAGCATCGGCCTAGGATCCAGATCACAGTTCGATTCCCGGTCAGGGCACAGGCCCGGGTTGCGGGCTCGATCCCCAGCAAGGGGCGTGCAGGAGGCGGCCGACCAATGACTCTCTCTCATTGATGTTTCTCTCTCTCTCTCCCTCTCCCTTCCTCTCTCTGAAATCAATAAAGATATGTGTGTTTTTAAAAATCTTTAAAAAAATAAAGTTAAAATAAAGAGAAGAAGGGAGAGGGAGAAAGAGAAACACTGATGTCAGGGTGGAACACGGGCTGGCTGCCTCCTGCACGCCCCCCACTGGGGATCAACCCTGACATCCAGGCATGTGCCCTGCCCAGGAGTGGAACCACCATGGGACAATGCCCAGCCGACCGAGCCACACCAGCCAGGGCCTTAATGTTAGTTTTGAATTTATTGTTCTAATTTATTTGTTTCTTTCCCCCCAAAATAAAATAAAACATAGAGGAGCTCTCATTAGAAGTTAATGCACATGCAGCCTCTGCATACTATAGCTGTGCATAGGTAAGGAAAAATAGCTAAAAAGTTTCCTAATTGGGGCCTTCAACAAAAGTTTTGATTTTAAAGTGTATATGTTATTCTAAGGCACATTAATCAAATTTCCATGTGCGTCTTTGAAGCAAGACAGAAATTGCTACTTGAAGCAAATTTTAAAAAACAAAAAAAGTCAAAGAAAAGGTGACATTAGCCTTTCAACTTCATTCAATCTCTCTTTTAACCCTTTAATTCATTCCCCAGGCTGCATAAGACCCCCCTAATTTTAACTCCGGAGTCCGACGTCTTTAATATCGTGTACTCTCTCTAGCTTTAGTTTCATTCCTGGGCCGTTTCTGAGAGGCAGGCCGCTTACTTGTTCGGGGACATCATAAGGACAGACAAGACACAGCCTTTGCTGGCACCTTCACCGCTGAAGCATTGAGCTAAAATATTAATTTGATCTGCCCAGCACACATGTAAAGGGAGTTTAGCTGCAAATGAAAACTCTTATTTTGCATCTTGATCTTTGGAAATGACCTTTCAGTCTTATTATGCCATTTCCTCTTTTGCTGAAGGGAAGAAAAAAAAAGAAAGAAAGCTGCTTCACTACGGGTGATGTACCCATCACTTAAACATTCCCTGGCTTAACTTAGTAGTGATTAAAGTAGAGTAGCTCTTCAAATCTCTTTGACTTGGTCACTTCATGAGAATTCATTCAGCTAAAATAAATATTTCTGGGGCCCTAACTGGTTTTGCACAGTGGTTAGAGTGCTGCCTGTGGACTGAAGGGTCCCAGGTTCAATTCCAACCAAGGGCACGTACCTGGGTTGCAGGTTCGAATCTCAGCCCTGGTCTGGGTGTGAGCGGGAGGCAACCAATCGAGGTGTCTCTCTCCCACCGATGTTTCTCTCTGTCTCTCTCTCTCCCTTCCACTCTCTCTGAAAAGCAATGGAAAAAAATACCCTCAGGTGAGGTTAAATCAATAAATAAATCTTTCCGGGGCTCAGGGAGCACTCGTGTCCACGGTTGTCTCTCCCTAAACCTGCATTTAGGTTCCGGAGGAGCTTTATTTTATTATTTATTTGCTCTTATTAGCATAGCACACGCACGAAACTAATATTTTTATCTAAGGGTACAGGTCTGTAGCCTAAAAGTCAAGCAATACAACAAGTAAGTGCAACAAGAGTGAAGCCGCGCTCTGCATGATCCTGCCCCGCCCTGGACCCCACTCCCCAGAGACTGGGACTGCCTCGGGGGGGTCACTTCCCACGGAAGCCAGCCCTTGCCCTCATCATCAACCAGAGAGAAAAGATATTTGAAAAGATATTTTAAATGGCTGCCTCAGGCCGGGGTGAAAAGACCCTGGGAAAGATTCCATGAAGAGGCCTATTTGCTAATAAGTCCTTTTTGGAAACACAGCCTGGACAATACCTGGTAGCCTTGCTTCTAAAACTCCCCCCACAGCATCATAACCACCAATCTGCCACCAGCTCTGCCGGCCGGCCACCACGCACGCATCTCCTTGCGGGGGGCATGGTGGTGGTGCAGGGAGCGAAGTTTACAGCAGCAAATTCATCTTTTTATTTACGCATTAGTCAACCTCTCTCACACACAGATATATAAGAGCAAGACCCCTTCTCTCTCCTACAGCCTAGGAGTGGGGAATGCCTTCCACTCTTTCCCTTTCTCTCACAAAAATAGGGGTAGGGAGTGAGCCGCAAATGCATTTATTTCCACCGTTCACCAGCCATAGTGCGGTCCTTCTTGGAATACGAACAATGATTTTGTCTCCCCAACGTTTATAGACTCATAAGATCGTATCGATGTGTGAGAAAATTTCCAATTCACATTTCATCATGCATGCGGCTCCCAGTGTTTCCCCTCCAGCAGCTCACTTTATAGTTTTCTGAATAATTTTCTCCTCAGCTGTATGAATTGTTACCTGACTATCCATCCTTAAGATAGTCCCCTCTCCTGTGTCCTTCCTTCCCAGACACTGTTTAACTCTTCCTTGCCCTTCGGTTTTCCATCTTTTCAGCCCCTGTGTCCTTTGGAAACTGCTGGCTCCCTGGTGTCCGCCCCCCCCCCCGCAACGGTTCCTCTCCACCCAGGGTCCCCTTGAACACTCTCCGAAGCTGTGGACCCCAACCCCTGAGGCTGTGCCACAGAGAGGGCCAGGCCTTCTGCCAACCCATGGGAGTAGCCTATTTGCTTCAAGTATTTAATGCTTCAAAAATGAAAAGAATTTTCTATGGAGGCCGCAAGAAGCGAATTTCCCCCACATAATCAAGAGGAATGAGTCCCTCTCCTCTGAACCTGAACACAGGGAAAACTTCACTCCGAAATCCCAGACGAAGCTCCTTGCCAATTCTTTCCCTCTATCACAGTCAAAATAAGTGGGCATCATTTGAGATTCCAGGGCTTGCAATACAGAGGGGAACTTTTCCATTAAGGAAGAATCTAAAGTCACAGAGCTCTACATTACACACGTCTCGTTCTTGTTTTCTGTTTCCCATCAGTCAGCTTCTACTCGCAGTGGAAAGGCAGCCTCTGACATCACTGCATCACTGCGCCCCTGAAGCCCCGGTGAATCCTCCCCTCTTCCTCGGCTCCCGGGGGCTGTAAGCCTCAGCCCGAGTCCAGGCTCCGGGGGCATGCACAGTTGTCCTGCCCGTGGGCCCCGGTGGCAACGTACCATGTTCTGCCTGAGTGACAGAGATACAGCTGAGTTTTCAACACTCGGCTAACAAGCTATTAGACATCCACCTCAAGGGAAGGACAGCACCATTGAGACGCAAAGTTAAGCCCTTGGATCACCCAGGCTTGCCTCTCTCTTCCCAGCCTTCTCAAAATGACACCAAATGCCCCTAATTAATCAAAACTTCAGCCTGGGCCAGCACATGCGAACAAGTCCAGCTCCCCCAAAGCTCCTGACCATTCAGACAGGAATGGGAGTCTCAGAGGCCCTGCTAGGCTCCCCAATGCCAGAAACCAGTAGAAATGGGCCCGAGGTAATGCTCTACTCTAGACACCTATTCCCTTGGGTCCAGGTTCACCTGTGCTGCCGGTGCCCCTTGAGCAAAGTTGACATGAATCCAGGAAAGTCAGACTCAGATATATCTCCCAGTGAGGTCCAAGGCAAGCCACTGGCTGCAGTCACCTCTGTCCTCATTGGTAGCACTGGGCCGTCTACCCCAGAACTGACGAGCTCTCCAGACCAGAAGAGCACACAGATAGCAAAGTTTCTGAAATTCCATCAGGAACAAGGCTTCTCACTGAAGATTCCATCTGCTCCCAGAGACCTCGGTAATTCTTTCACCCGGCTGCCCAAAGGTATGGGGGAGGCTGTCTTCGCAAAACCTCTGTATTCGAGAGCCCAGAACAGGATGAGCCATTACTTACCCCCAGACCAGGAGAGGAAAGCCCCATATCCAGCTCCAACATGCTTGGTTGGGATCTCCCAGCTGCCCCATCCTGACTATAGAAGGAGAGGGGGCTGGGCCCGTCCTGGTTGAGAATAAATAGTGTTTTCTTGCTCTCATTTGGTTGCTCTTCATTGATTTCCATAGTAGCTGAAGATTACATAGCATCTCAGTAGCGGAGCCGGCATTCAAACCCAAGCATTTGGACCCCAGAGCCCACCTCCCTTAACTCTAGTTTGAGAATGGAGAGCCTGCTCAGAGCCTTCAGATTCACTCCCAAACTAGCACCTGCCTCTTCTAAGCCTTTGAAGATGGTTGGCTTCCCAGGCTAGTCTACCATCTTCATCGCAGTCATCTGCCCAGGTACTGTTGACATTTGGGTCTGATAGTCCTTTGTTGGGGGGGCTGTCCTGTGCATGTTTGCCAGCATCCCTGGACTCTACCTACTTATACACCGGTAGTGCCTTCCCAGCTATGACAACCAAAACTATCTCCAGATAGTGCCCCGGGTGTGTGGGGGAGGGGAAAAATCACCCCCAGTTGGACACCATTGATCTAAAATAGTGATTCTAAAACTTTTAATGTGCAACAAATCCCCTGAGGTTCTTGTCAAAAATTCAGATTGATTCAGGAGGTCTGGGGGGGAGCCTTAGATTCTGCCTTTTTAACAGTTTCTGGGTGATATGCGTGCTGCTAGTCTAACAACTACACTTTAGAAGTAAAAATCTAGATTGGAGTACTTTCTTTAACTATAGATTCCTTAGGCCCAACCCAGGAGACACTGATTCAGAACCTGGGCTGGGGCTCAGGCACCTGTGTTTTAACATGCTTCCGAGGTATTTCTTACACACAATGAAATGGGATATAACGTTGGTCTTGTTTTAGTAACCTTGGGTCCAGGACTCAGGGTTTTGGAGATCAGCTTGGAGCTCCCTGGAAATACCATCCTAAACTGGGCCCACAGCTGTGATAAAAGACACTGCGCCAGCAGCGGTAAGTGTTTGGCTCTCTGGCCCAAGTGAAGGCTCCTTATCTTGAGATGACTGGAGAGAAAGCCCAAGGGAGGTGGACACCTAGGGGCCCTATGAGTGTGGGCAGAAGAAAATAACTCTGTCTACCTGAAGCAGATGTGGACTGTGCTCAAGGAAAGGGGGTCTGCACAGAGGCTGCGGGACCAGGCTACAGAAAGAGATGAAAAGGTAGTTCCAGGAGGTCCATGTGGCAAGTATTGGAAGAGTCTTCCAGAAGGAACAAATACCCAGGATCCCTTCTCTCCTTAGGTCACTTAGCTTAAGTCTCTAAGAGGGAGAAAAGCAAAGAGAGAGAGGGACGGACGGGGACACACACACACACACACAGCCCAGAGAAAATAGTTTGCCTAGTTAGGCATTGGCTTTAGATTGGTCACAACTTATTTGGAATCTTTCATTCTATGGGTATGGAGACTCTCCATAAGAAGGATTAATAAAATTTTTTACTGCATTAAGATCCTTGAGTTAAAGGGGTGTTGACTTACATGCAATATAATAACCTGAAAGAGGTGACGGCGAACAGAAAAGACAAATCACAGAGACAGAGGAAACCTAACTTCCTCTCCCGTTAACTTGCCCCTCCCATAGGAACGCACCTGGCACCTTGCTGCACGCAGGGGCAGCCGGGGGGAAGTACCGTTCGCAAGCCAAGCCCTGTGTTAGACACTTCATTTACATTCTCTAATTTAACCTCAAAACAACCCAGTGAAGGAGGTGTTATTGCCTTCATTTTTCAGACCGGGAAACCAAAGTCCAAAGAGTTTAAGTAATCCTTCTACGTCATATGGCCAATAAGGCTGAAATCTGAGTGTCCTGGTTTTCCCTCTCCCTCCATCTACCGTATTCATTAAATCAGCAGTCTACCATTTGACCCTTAATTATGGCTCAAATGACCACAAATGGTGTCATAGTCCAAGTCACTGTGGTGTGTCATGTTTCACCCAGGTTACAAGTTCAGAGCCTCCTAACTTGTCTTCAGGCTTCAACCAAACTACTCTCCACATAGCTGCTGGAGTGTATTTTTAACGTGCAAATATGATCACATCACTGAGCTTCCATTCTCCCTCCCCTAGCCCACTCCCTGCTTAAAACACTTCAACTGCCCTGGCTGGGTAGTTCAGTTGGTTAGAGTGTCTTCCCCATACGCCAAAGCAGTGGGTTTGATCTTGGTCAGGGCACATACAAGAATCAACCAACAGATGAATAAATAAGTGGAACAACAAATCCCCCTCCCTCCCTCTCTCTCACACACACATATGTACCCCTCTCATTTTTAGCTTGCTGTAGCTGGAGGCTCGTAATAAAGGAATGTTTCAATACATTGATTTATTTTTAACCCATTCTACTATTTCACACATCATTACGTGCTTGTCTGTCTCAGTCCCATGCGGTGATGTCCTTGAGGATTACAATTATTTCTCATTTTTCCTCATGAGCCCAGAACCTAGTACAGGGCCTGACACATAGTTAAGTCATAAGTAAAAATTTGTCAAGCGTATAAATGTGACCTTAATGGGCCCAGGAAGACCTCAGTCTCTCCAATTTGGCTTTATCAACAGAGCCACATGTTAGCAACACCTGGCAAATGCTGGGGCTCACTGATCACCATTGAACTGAAAGCCAGATGAATGTCTGCAGGTGATGGGGCACCAAAGTGCCGGGGGTCCCCTTCTGTCTTCCTGATTAGCACTGCCCTCATAATGCCAGTGATGCTGTGAGATCAGGATCCCAGAGGCAAATGTCCTTTTGGTACAGATGGCCATCATCCCCATGCCCAGCACTGTGCCCAGTCCCGTGCCCAGCCCTGTGCAAACAGTCTTCCCAAAATAAATGTATTGGCTATTATATAAGAGTCACTCTGCTAACTCATGCCAAGGGTTCTCTCTGGAAACCTCCCAACGCCAGCCCAGAGCTGCCTGCAGAAAATTATGCTGCATCTGATAAAAACAATCAGGGCTATGGCTGAGGTTTTTCATTAGGATGGGGGAGGAGTCTGAGCAAAAAAAAATACCGGAACCTGCTAATCTCTCTGCAGCCAGCAGCTAAGAGTTTCAGATTGAACACTAAGTTCAATGTAATTTAGTGTATTTGCTCAGTGTGCCATTTTCCCCCTGGGTTAACACGGGAAAATGAAGAAAGAGCTAATTGCACTGTTATCACTTCAACATAATGGGCCAGTGCCCCAGAGCAGCCGCTGTTCTTATTAGCCAGTGTCACCGGGGGAAAATACTATTTCCTTTTTCCTTAGGTCCAACTCCTATTGTTCAGTAACTGTTTTACAGGACGCGTGTGTCTGGGTTTGCCACTCTCTGTCTGGTGGCCTGGTTTTCCTTCCCCCAAACCCTCAATATCAAGCTCTTGAACCTCTAAAATGACTACGCTGCATTTGACGGTAGCACATCTCCAGAAATCATCACTGAGGCAAAGAACCAAGGCCACTTAAACAGGCCCTGAGCCCCATTCCCGCCTCTTTCTAACTGCAGATTCCAGGCAAGATACAGAGCTCGCCCCGAACCTCAGTTCCTCCTCTGTGCAATGGGATAATAGAAGCTACCTCTGAGGGCTGTGAAGAATAAATGAAACCAAGGATTGCTTAGCCCGTGTCTAGTATATGATGGACACTTGATTGCTACATGCTGTTATGATTAGTAGCTTTACACATGATTTATACTTTATCCACAAAGGTTAAAAGCAAAGGCGAGGGGTAATAAAAGGTAATTATAGAACACGAAGAAGAGGGGCCTCAGCAGCAATCTCTAAGTAAAGCAGTGAAGTGAGAAGTTGCCAGGAATAGGGGTGACCTTTTCATTTCTTTTAGAGCAGATTACGCTTTCATTATCTTTGCCTCGGGTGCTGGGATGAGTATAGTGACAAAGACACTCGGGAGAAACAAGAAGCTCTGTTTAATAAAATATTTACCATTTGGATAGTATATCGGAGCTTCCTATTATTTTTTCAAACCATTTACTGAGGCCTAGGTAGTGCATGAATTAGGAACAAATAGGGGAACACAAGTCTCAGCTCTGCCCTTCACCAACTGTACAGACCGAGGCAGGAACCTCATCGTCTCTGGGTTATTTTCAAGGTGTAACACAGGTATGATGCTACTTCGTCTCCTCTACCCTCAAATGTCTTGAAAATCAAAATAAAAAAGGAACATGGAAGTGCCTCACACACTCAAGTGCCTCACCAAAGCCTGTACGTGAATGTCTGTAGCAGCTTCGTTCATAATCTCCAAAAGCTGGGAGCAGGGGAGGAGGGAAGAAACCCCCCAATGATTTGACCCAAGCTAAAATAATTTGAGCAACAAAATAAAATAGTATTAAATTATGTACCCAAAGTGTAAAATATCCATGAGTTCACACCCATATACATAAACGATTGAAAAAATAAACAGATGGGGAGAAGAGAACTCTCTCCTGCAGGAGGAATTCCAGCAGTTTCATGGAAACACTCTGCCCTCTGGGAGGCGGAACGTAGCTCCCCCACCTTAATGTGACTCCCTTCCAAAGAGGATGGGCAGAAAGGGGGGGGGTGGGAGAGAGGACTTCACTGTGAAGAAACCTGACAGACGCTATCCCAGGGCAACAGCAATGGTGAGAAACCACGTGGATAGTATACAGCCTGAATATGATGTGATCACAATCTCATTTGATGTCTGTGATCTTTCTCCCAAAAGACCCATGACCACAGTCTAATCATGAGAAAAGCAACAGGCGCGTTCGCATAGAGGGGCGTCCTGTAATCTGTCTGGCCAGGGCTCCTCAAAACTCTCAGGGTTATAAAACACACAAAAAGCCTGAGCCATGTTCGCAACGGAGAGGAACCCACAGAAACATGACAACTAAATACAATGTGACATCCTGGGGGACATCATGGAGCAGGCAAAGGACATTAGGCAAAAGCTAACAAAATACGAATTAAGTATGGACTTCAGTTAATAATAATCCATTCATATTAGTTCATTAACTGTAACAGATTTATCATACTCATGTGAGATTTTAATTATAAGGGAAGCAGTGTGCGGAATTCTATGGAACCCCTCTGTATTATCTTCTCAGTTTCTCTGTAGATCTAAAATTCTTCTAAAAAATTAAATTTAAAAAAAAAAAAGAATCGAATGTGCTCTGCAGCTGTAATGTCTTACTAATTCATGTGACCTACAGCCACCCCAGTGGCGGCAGGGGCCTTCTAAGTATCCCTGTTTAACTGAAGAGGTACCTTAGAATTACAGAGTCAGGAATTTGTCCAAGGCACTATAGCTTTAAAGTTTTGATCCAGATCTCAAGCGCAAGCTTTCTTATCCCTTCCTTAATTCCACACTCTTTCCCTTCTACCAAAAACTAAGGTTCATAAGCAGGGACTTGGTATATATAGGTCATCACCAGTGTATCCCCAACACCTAGGCCAGAGGTTGGCCCATGATAGCTACTAACTAAATAATCCATCATAGATTGAGTGATCACTTCCCTAAAATATGAGAAAATACCTTAATAAGGGCTTCCTCTTCAGACATGCTCCACAGGTTATACTGTTGGTGTCCCATGTGGATGTCTGCCATCATTTGTCATTACAAGAGTCTGTACATGTAAGCATGTCCCAAAGGGTGGGGGAACACTGTCAGTCCTGTATTAAGTGACTGGATGTTTAACTTCATCTGTTAAACATTGTGACCAATGTCTTACACGCATAAAAGAATGTACTGTATCAGGAAAATAAATCTAGACAACCCGGAGTCCTGTGCCAGGAAAATGCAACGAGGCTCACAAAGTACTTTGTGCCAACAGTGTCCACCAGAGAAGAATAAAGATCTAAAGGAAGATGTCAGGAGAGCATGAAGAGGGATGGGGCATTGCTAAATAAAACCTCGAAGCTAACAAGAAATTGTAAAAGTCCAACTAAAGACGTTCCAACAGTAGACAGACAGACCAATCTGGCAGTGTTCCCCCAAATCTGATCTTAAGAAGAGAAGCATCCAAGATACCAAGTCTTTGGGTAAACTCATTGTGGTAGGTTTTTCTCAGCTCTCCCAGTCATCAAGGTCCAAACTTATGATCTTACATTCCCTTACTAGACAGAAGAAGGTGGAAGAAGAGGCGTGGCGGCTAAGGCACAGGCCGGTGGAGGCTCTGCCTGAGAAAACCTCACTGCAGACTCCCATGGTTACTAAGCCAAAGGGACTAGTACGCGTTTGCAGAAAGAGCCTTCACTCTCAGACCATCTTAACCACCGGCTTAAAACGCTCCAGAGGCTTCCTACTGTACTTAACATGAAGCCCAACTTCATGGGCATGGCCCATGAGGCCCGACATGACTGGTCCCCACTTCCCTTTCTGAGCATCTGTCCTAAAGCTTCTTCCTCACTCACCACATTCCAGCTCGTTGCCTTCCGCCCGTGTCTTGAACAAGCCCAGCCTGCCTGATGGCCCTTATACTTGGTATTTGTCTTCCTGAAAGGCTCCTCCTCCAGATCTCCGCTCAGCTACCTCCTCGCCAACAGGCATTGTCTGACAAACTGAAATTGCCAACCCATTCCTCCCGAGTTCATTGAAGTCCACCGAGAAGCACACACCAAGGGATAGCAGACATGCAAGATGTCTTGGAGATGTGCCTGTGAGGGGGAGGAGGAGGGGAGGAGGAACCATCACACTGTGATGTAAATCTAACCCCTAAAAAGAGAGAGGGGAAAGGAAGGGGGGTTGAGTGGGACGCATCTTAGACTGTGCTGCAGTTCTGACAAAGTTTTGGCAAGACAGATGCTGAGTCCTCAAGCCACGGTCGCCACTGGAGGAGTCCTGCATCCCATAGCAATGGGCTGGCCTCAGCCTCCCCACCATGCTGAGTCGCCGGCCGGGAGCAGCACTTGCGAGTGTGACCTCTGCGTGAGTGTGGCCGTGGATTCCAGGAGCAGCAGGTGAGACCATGAGTGGGATATTGCCCACAACAGGATATTTCCATGGCCACCCCACTCCCTACTGCATCTGTGCTCGGTCACATGCCTGTGTGTGTCCCTTCATTGCACTTATCCATATTCGATAGCGTTGTATTAATTAATGTGCTTATTGTCTCCCGTCCCCGTTCCTATCATCTTTTTTGACGAGAGCACAGAAGTCTTAGCTGTCTTGCTCACCAGGGTGTTGTTGTACCCCAAACCCTTCCTGGCACATAGTAGGTGCTCAGTAATAGTGTTAAGGAAACCTCTAGGTCTTTGGCAAGGAGAAAAGGAAAGGACGGCTCTTCCATATTTCTTCTCTGTACTGCTACATTCTAATAGATGAGACTCTGCTATAAAAAGCAATCGACTTCAGATAGGCCCTTCTGTCCCCCTAATTCACACCTGACTAGGTTATCCATTAGAACCGCACTTTTCCCTGACCTTGTCTGTATTTTCGTAGAAGATATGCTATTTAACCCACACTCGAGTGGGATATGTGATAGTAACGCGATACAGTTGTACAATATTTTATATTCCTAGTTTATAAAAGACACTCACGTGCCAATCTCATTGAATTCTCACAACACACCTACATGGTGTTTGTTATCACCCTCTTGGTCTAGAGGGTGAAACTGAACGTAAACGCGAAGGAACCGAAAGCAGCAGGGTGGCGGCCCAGGAGGCCCGCGCCGTGGGCTCCACAGAGGCCAGGAGAGCGCGTGCGGTTCCCGTGGAGACGTTTGAGTATCTCCCCCGAGGTGCAGCCTGAGTCGGTGCCGCAATTCTTTGTAAGATCAGAAATTAGTTTTAAGGCAATATCTGTTTTCTGACCCATTTCTATCTGAAATATTTCTGCTTTCCTGACTCCAGGTGTTTAACACAAAACTGATCATACAATCGGAATATTCTGGGCCTCCACACTTCCCTGCCGAGATTCCTGCCCCGATCTTTAAAGGGTGGCTGACTAGCAAACTCTGGATTCCAGCATTTCCTGCTGAGGCCCAGGAAGGTCCTCACTCATCTCTCTTTGCGGAGCTGTTTTTCTTTTGCAGTCTATGGACTTTTTTACTATCCAGGAAAAATAAAGCCATTGGGACAGCAATGGGGTCCTTCTGCTTGCCCACTTTCCCCTAAGTTGTCTTTAAAAATACATTCAGCTAAAAATAAAATCGATATTAACCATCCATTATAAGACCACTTATAATGTTAACTTATAACATATATGTATATGTTACATATAATATACGCTTTATTTCCTATACTACAGCCAGTGATTCTTTTATTGGTTGACCCACTGATTGCTTAATGATGACTTCTTGTGTGTATATTCCTGCGCAAGATGCCCTGGGACATCTTTCCTGCCGGGGGAAAGGCGAGCTATGATCTTTTCTAAGAGCTTCATGCAAGGACTGGAACATAAACTGGACCATGAAAGGAGAGATCAAGAAAAAAGATTTCAAACATAAGAAATCCTCGGATACAAAATAAAGGACATTCAAACCGCATGTCATTTTATCAGGGTATACCTGTTTCTCACAGACACCAATTTTGATTGGGTTCATGTTTTTCACTTCTTGGCCTGAAGATCTTCCAAGCGCTCCAAAGACACAAATAATAGAATATCACGACCTCTGGCAACACCCCTGTCTGCGTGCACGTATCCTCCCAACAGGGGGTGTGTGTCAGGTTCAGGTCGGCCTGCCTGTGAGGCGCTTGCTGCCGCTCCCCCTCCCAGCTGCCCGCCAAACGGGGCCAACAGGTCCCAGATCTCACAGTTAGTCCCCTTAGATTTCTTCACATGCAGCAACCACTATAATCAACGGGACTGGCCCAACAGGTGAAACTAGCCCGCCACTCCAGGCCTGACTCTGCCCAGGACAGGAAGGCACTGCAGTGAATCCTGTCCCTTTCCTCTTTTTACACTGATCCAAACTCAACGTAGCATCCTGACGATATTTTATAATAAGAGTTATAATTACTTAGCAGTTCCATTTATTTGCAGTCTGCTTGTGAATAGTTATCACAACAATGTGACGTAGGGAGCTTCGACATGTGTAAACTTCATTTGACTTTCAGGAGAGTCACAGGATGTTGATGGAGTAGATGACTGATGAGAAAACTGCTAGAGGAAATGGGTGAAAACGAAACATCTAAGGTTACACAGCAATTCTCTGCACACCTAAGTCTCCGAGTTCTTAGTCCTTTGATGAGTCACCAAATAACAAGCTTTTGAATACATGTGCTCCATGATTTGAGATGTGACAGGTTTTGTGTTTTTTTCCCTAAATATTTAACCCTGGAATCAGGTTAGGGGATACACAACACATTAAAAATATGTAAATTGTTGATTCAGGCATGCAATTCATTTTAGGGATTTTAGTTGTGTTCTAGAAAATACTGGTTCAGAAACACTGATCAGTTCAACCTGCTCCCACTATATTGATGAGAAAGTTGAGGACCAAAATGTTATGACATTATGATGAACTATACAGAAAAGCAGAATCAGAAGTAAAATTCAGGTCTTCTCATAACTATTCCTTTTTCATTCTGCAACATTGGGCCTCCTGATAGTGTCTTAAAAAGTAGCACAAAGCTCAATTAAGACACATGATGTAGGACTCACTCAACAAAGAGTTAATAATATAGCCCTTGGGTAAAGTGACTAGAAACTGGAATCTCAATCTAAATAAGGCTTTATAACAAATAGTTTTGAATTTGTTTATAAGCATGGCACAGTCTGGGTTTCTAGACTCTTCCTCAGAAACTGCAGTATCATTCTGCATCCTATTTTTACAAGTACGCAGTCTAAATTGAAAATAAATTTCAAAGATGTGCTAAGGGGAACACTGCAGTAATTTCAGCCTAGCTGAGTTGGAGAAAAATCACCTCTGAGCTGGACCATAAATCCCAGCTATTTTACAGCTTTCCCTGCTCTATTGTGCTCGTTCAAAAACACCTAATTTCTTTAGCGAAAATATATATATTTTTAAAAAGTACAGAATGCAAAAGCAGATCTTAAAGTCAAAGCTTCTATTAGGACAAGCCTATCCATGGGCTGTGAAAGCCCATAGGGCTATCTCTTGAGCTTTCAGATATTCTACCTGGGAGCATCCCATGTTTCCATGCAGCACAAAATGGGCAAATCATGAGGTCAGTACTTCCTTTAAGAGAGGTAGTGCCCTGCCAGTGTGGCTCAGTTGGAGGCTGCCAGTTGGATTCCCGGGTAGGGCACATGCCCAGGTTTCGGGCTCAATCATCAGTAGGGGACGTGCAGGAGGCAGCTGATCAATGTCTCTATCTCTCTTTCCCTCTCCCTTCCTCTCTCTCTAAAACCAATAAAAACATATTTTTAAAAGGAAGAGGGTAGTGCTGGACCAGGGGATGGTGGCCTCAGCCCAGGTACTTGGCTCAGTGCCATCCCGTGAGGCACATCCCACATCCACAAGCCAACAGCCTCTTGCTGGGGGCAAGGAAATGACTTAGCCGAGGGTCTCCTCCCTGACTTTGAGATGCAGAGGGTTACAAGAGAGGTCCAACTAGACTGTAATTGAAGGCTGATAGAAATCTAGACAAGAGATGATAAAAGTATAGATCTAATATCCCCTTTCTGTGTGGGAGCAAGAGGGATGTTTTCAACCTTGTAGCACAGGTCTTGCTTTTAGATAAAACGCTGGGCTTAACTACATATTGCTATTTTTCAGCTGCAGGGGTGTTTCTTTGTTCAGCAGCATGTCTCAGTCTTTCTGCCTGAACCCGCATCCGGTTATTACACACTCTCAACAACATTACAGAATTTTCTTAAATGCTGGTGAGTCAAGCCGAAAACAGGCTGCGGAACTTCCCGTCAGGCGGCCCTTTGCTCTCAGCCGCGTGTCCTTACCCTATTGAGGTGCTGCCAAGACCCCTTCAAGGTGGTTTCCTGAAGAGGTTTTTGAGCAAAAACAGGCAAAGACCAGGACAGTTTAAGCATAAAAATAAATTTTAAAAAAATCACATATATACACTGCCTTACAATGTATAAGTCACTTTCACAAGTGATTTAGTGGTTTTTAAACCTAAATGCACATCAGAATCACTTGGGAAAATGCCAGCTCTGAGATGCCACTGCCAGAGATTCTAAATTAAAAGGTCTAGAGCAGGGCCCAGGAATCTGCATTTGTATCCGATACCTGCAGGAGAGTGTGACACAGGCAGTCTGCAGACCAAGCTTAGAAAAACTCTGACTTATATCAGCCTGACAATAGCTCTGTCGGCTAATTATCAGGTTTTGGGTAATTTTAGAGATTTTTAGAGATAAAGAAACTCATTCTCAGAGAGACTTAGCTATTTGCCCAATATCCTATATGTAATAGGAGAGCTAGACCTCAAAAGCAAATGTTTGATCCCAAATCCAAACAGATCCCAAATCCAAAGAAATTTACGTGAAAAAGGCTGAATTCACTGTGCATGAGTTAAAACATGAGCAAGAAAGAAAACATTATCGTATTAGAAAATAGAACTATGTGTATGGATGAGCATGCAAGGAGACAAAGAAGAAAAAATGTAAGAAAGAGGGACAAAAGGTTTTCCTTCATCATCAAGATGCTGGATGGTCCTCCCCAGGCTCCCCAAGGGGGACATGCACCCTGTCCCTGACCCCCTGCCTGTCACCTGGCCAGTCTAAACTCCTGGACCTCCTCACTGCTTTGAGAATCTAAATTGATTCTATGTGAGGAACAGGTAAAATCATGTATTTCATTTTTAACTCTACTTCTTTCTATTGTTTTCTTCTCAAATCCTGGCTCCTCTCCTATTTCATGACAGGATTCCAACTGTAAACAAGTGGTAAAAAAAAAAAAAAATCTGTATTCAGTAATTCCTCAGGCCATTCATAAACTGGAGTTAGAGTCAGATGCTGACATTAACTCTAATCTCTATGACCCACTTGATGCAGGTTCTAGGGCAAGTTTTTAACCTTCCTGAGCTTTATAAAATGACGTGATCGGGCTATATTTCCTGCAGGGGCCCTTTCCACTCTGAAAGGCTGAGATTCAGACTCTTTACAGTGAGCACTGAACATGTGTAAGGCTGTGCTCGGGGCATGAAGGAGAGGGATCAGGCGTGGACCTCAGCAGGGAGCTCCCCGGGTAACCAGGCAAGATGGGAGGTAATGGATTACAGGAAGAAATGTTCAAATGGCAGGGGACTCATGAGAGAAAGAGAAAGTATAAAACTGGGGGATAGGATATTTCTATCATCTCTTGCCTGTTATTTTATTTTATTTTATTTTATTTTATTTTATTTTATTTTATTTTATTTTTTAAATATATCTTTATTGATTTCAGAGAGAGGAAAGGAGAGGGAGAGAGAGAGATAGAAACATCAATGATGAGAGAGTCATCGATCAGCTGCTTAGCCCGCAACAGGGAATGTGCCCTGACCAGGAATGGAACCCCGATTGCCTGAATTCTAGGTCGACGCTCAACCACTGAGCCACGCTCGGCCGGGCTTGCCTATTATTTTAATATCATCTACTCTTGTCCCTTCCAATCCATCTGCATATTGCAGCCTGAGCGATCTTCCCAAAACGCAAATCTGATCACAATCTTTACATAAGACCCTCGAAAATCTTTCCCTTGGCCCAGCCAGGCGTGGCTCAGCGGTTGAGCATTGACCTAGGATCCAAGAGATCATGGTTCGATTCCTGGTCAGGGCACATGCCCAGGTTGTGGGTTTGATCCCCAGTAGGGGGCATGCAGGAGGCAGCCGATCAATGACTCTCTCACCACTGATGTTTCTCTCTCTCTCTCCCTCTCCCTTCCTCTATTTGAAATCAATAAAGTTATATTTTTTTAAAAAAATCTTTCCCTTGAACCAACAGCCTAAATTCCTTAATATAACCCAAAAGGCAGGGCCCATGCGTGTTTTGTTTTTTCTTGTATTTACCCCCAGTGCATAACCCAAGGTAGGTAAATGTTTGTTGAATGAGTGAGTGAGTGAGTGAGTGAGTGAAAATAGGACTTGGCACCTGGGGTGGCCCTTAAGGGAGAATAAAGCAGGCTGGAACAGAGACTGGAAAGGGAGAGAGGCATAGTCACAGGGGTGGCACAGGGATGCAGAAAAGGGATCCATCCCCCCTACAAAACAGAAACTGGCAGACTAGGTTGGAAAGCACAGAAACACTCCTTATTACTCTCTGAAGGAACAGCTGAGATCCAGAGTGGGAGCCTGTAAACATAGGGTAGGTGTGCTCTCTTTGCAGAGTTCAAATTCCCAGAGCTGCTGGTATGATTGGCACCAAGAGGGGACTGATTAGCTTAGTCACTGACACTGACCAACAATTCTGCTGCTTTCAGAGCCAAGGGACTTGTGTGGAAGACACGGGCACCAACTCTATTATCTTGTAGACAGTCTTCACATCAGAAACTCATTTCCCCTCATTAGATCCCACACCTCGCCTTTTCCTTTACCTATTTATTCCTTTTATTTTGTCAGCCTGGCCACTCAGAGCTGATGTAAGCCTGGGCTCAGGGCTCATTTGAGCAAGAGAATGGATAAGCAATGCTTCATGCTCACAATGCTTCGCTCATCTGATGAGATCTCCTAGGAAAAGTGGGGCAAACCAATTCAGAGTTGTCACAAAGCTGTATTAGCGAGACCGAGACACCTCGCAATGATCGCGGTGCTGAGGGCTCCGCGTGCATTATTTACAGGCAGCCGCGGCCGGGCTGGCGAGAGCGTGGGCTGCAGATCCGGACACAGAGCTTTCTCTCCAGGGTCTTTTCTTACCAGCTACGTGACACTGGGCACGTTCCTTCACCTCCATGTGCCTCCTTGACCGCCTTTGTAACATACGGATAATACCAGCTCAGTTAACATAAGTCCTTAGAATGGTTCTCAGCTCATAGTAAGTGTCACATAATTGTTATATGCTAATGCTATCCCTTCTCGTTTAATCCTCTTATTTAAAAAAGCACCTGTGAAGTAGGAATTAATATTTCTCGAAAAACTGAGAATTAGAGAGCCTAACTGGCTGGCCGAGGTCACACAGCTAGTGGGTAGCAGTGTGCCATGGAGCTCGTCCCTCTGCCCCCAGAGCCCATGCCTACGCCATGGCCAGTTTTCATTCTCCAGATGCTGGGATAAGTGGAACCTGAACTGCAAAGGGAATCAGAGCTGAAAAAAAATGAATGAATGATGTCACTGATGTAATGCAACCGTGCATGTGTCAGTTGACTGTCTGACCTTAGCCTCAGTTGTTTAAATCTGCAAAATGAGAACAAGGGGTTTACTAACTAAATCAAGGCAGTGAGAACACCTCCGAACTACCACTCTGCGCCAACTTATACTTAGACAGACCTTGTGCCAAGGGATCACGCAGCAGAATGCCTGTATGGCCAAATGCTGCGAGATAACAGTTGAGAGAAAAAGGTTGAAACACTCCACTAGACTCTGAGTCTCTCTTGTTCACAAGTACAGTCCTTGATGCCCAGATTATCCACAAAAGTTTTGAGTGGAATGAATAGGCACCGTGCCTGGGATATAGAGTCCAAAGAGACTGACACATCCTTGCCTTTAATAGAGCTTTTATCTTGGGGGAAATAAGAACATTGAACATATTAAATAATTGCTGGCACACGAGGCATTGCAAAAGAGAATTTGGGGTGTTGTGGATGCGTAAGTCAGGGGACCCGATCTTGTCTCTGGTGTGACCTAAAACCTTAAGACAAGTAGGCATAATCAGGTTAACGGATGGCAGCAAGACTGGAAAGCGAAGTGCGTGATCTATAATTTGTGGATGGAAACGGGGCCATATACTAAACCTGACAAGCTCAGGGGAGGCCTGCAAGGCGGGCCTTACAAACTCAGAGACCTAAACTGATCACATAGATGGTCAGAAATTAGCAGGTCATGGCAGGTAAATCATGTCCCAGGCCAGTATCTTTCCTGACAAAGGTCAATCTTTACCTTAACTGAGCCAATCTATTGTCTTTTCACATCTTGGATAACATACCTTTGGGATGTCAGGGTAATTTCCTTTTTCCAGACCCTTCAGGGCACAAGCTTCCACCAGAGCAGGACCACAAATCCCCTCATTGTTACTGCTACCATGTTCACTGTTAACTGCTCATATTCTATACCCACCCATGTAAAAGAAGTATGTGTCTATTTGTTTTACTCTAATCCCAGAGGTCCCCCCCATCCGCTTTGCTTTCTCCCACCTCCCTAATCTATCTCCAGTGGGTTTCAGGTAACCCCTTAAGCCTGCTCCTTTGATTGTAATGCATAAAATCAGGTGCAAAACTGCCATTCTCCGGAGCATTTTCTCAATCTGTTGAGATTTTGCTTCCAGGCAACTGTCATCAGTTGGCTCAAATAAACTCATAAAAATTCTTACAGGTTTGGACTTTTCTTACGTTGACAGGTTGTTGCTTCCAAAAAGATACACATTCATGGTGTGAAAAACAAGTGCATCGCTTCTCCGCTGATCAACCGAAAGGAACAAAACAAGGGTAAGTCGAGCTTGAACTAAGAAGGAGCTTGAAACACAGGGCTGACCTGAAGGATGTAGGGATTTCATGTTCAAGGAGGCGTCACAGCAGAGACAGCAGGGTGAAAGCGGCAGCTATGCTGCTGTAGAGGGGGTGCCTTCAGCAGACAGGGGCTGACTGGCTACCCTCTCCAGGCCTTTCCAGCCCCGGGCCTCCGCAACTCTAATTGGAATCCGGATTGCCTTGTCTCTCAGCAGCAGGCCCAGCATGGGTGCAAACCAAGCGAGGAAAAGCAAATTAATCTCCATAACCAGCCCTGCTCAGCCCAGGGAAGTGGTTTGCAAGGCTTTCCTCCCTCTCTCTCTCTCTTATTTTTGGTTTTTTTGCAAAGTTTATTTTATTTTTCCCCCATCACCTTTTATACCCTTATACTCTCTTCCACGTCCATCCTCCCACCCCTCAATCACCACACTGTTGTCCCTGTCACTGAGTTCCCGTTTTTCTTTATCTCTTTTGCTCAATCCCTCCACCCCCCTAACCAACCGCCCCCCCACACAACCTCCCAGCCCCCAATGGCTGTCAGTTTGCTATCTATCTATGAGTCTGTCTCTATTTTGCTTGTTGGTTCATTTGTTCCTTATATTCCCCATATGAGTGAAATCGTATGGTACTTGTCTTTCTCTGACTGGCTTATTTCACTCAGCATAATGCTCTCTAGGTCCTTCCATGCTGTCCCAAAGGTTAAACTTTCCTTTTTTATGGCCGAGTAGTATTCCATTATGTGAATGTTCCACAGCTGTTTTATCTACATATTTACTGATAGACACTTGGGCTGCTTCCAAATCTTAGCTATTGTAAATAACACTGCAATGGACATAGGGATACATATATTGGGGTTCCACGTTTCTTCAGATAAATTCCCAGAAGTGGAATCTCTGGGTCAAAAGGCAGCTCCATTTTTAGTTTTTTTGAAGTAACTCCATCCTGCTCTCCACAGTGGCTGCACCCGTCTGCATTCCCACCAGCAGTGTATTGGGGTCCCCTTTCTCCACACCCTTGCTGGCACTTGTTGTTTGTTGATTTATTGATGACAGCTATTCTGGCAGGTGTGAGGTGATATCTCATTGTGGTTTTCATTTGCATCTCTCTGACAATTAGTGATGTTGAGCATCTTTTCACATTGGCCATCTATATGTCCTCTTTGGAGAAGTGTCTATTTATATTTAGGTCCTTTCCCCATTTTTAATGGAACTGTTTGGGGGTTATTTTGGTGTTGACTTTTAAAAGTTCTTTCTAACTTTTGGATTTTAAGCTCTTATTAGATGTATCGGTGAATGCGTTCTCCCATTCAGTGGGCTGTCTTTTCGTTTTGTCGACTGCCTCTCTTTTTAACTGGTCACCCCTCCTACACCATGGCTGGCTGTGGGGTGCTCTTCACACTGTTCTGGTCCCTGCTCTTGTAGGGAAATGGTTGGAGAAACAAATGAATTCACAATTATGTAATAATCACTCTATCCTAACTCACCCAGGCATTTCTCTTGGGGACCGGTCAAATAGCAGTTAAGAGCATAATTCTAGAATCAGAAAGATCTGGAGGGAATCACAGTCCCGCCAGTTACAAGTCATGAGACCCTGGCCACTCTCTCAGCCTCATAGTCCCATATGCAACGTGGGAACGACTACTGCACATACGCTGTGTGTGCACACCTCACGTGGTTGTCATGAGTAATGTGTGTGTTTTCTATCTTGCCTGGCATGATATAAAATCCTAGTCAGTATTTCTATCATTAATAAGGGGACCTTCCTGATAGGATACTGCTCTGCTTGAAGAAACCGTCATTATCATGATGGCATTTCAGACACTGCGGCACTGAAACAGGGAAGGTGGGGATATTCTGGGGGTCAGCAAATCAATGGCAACCGATGAGTAAACCAAAGCTTAGGATGCAATGATATCTAGTCCAAAAGTTTTTTAATCCGTTGATAGTCTGAAATCAAGCACGGAGAGGTTCATTTGTCCAAAGATGCTCAGTTAAAAAGTGATGGAGCAATAACCTGAACACAGACAATTCTAACACCAGAACCCACGCACCTATGCAATTCCTATTAGTTCCAGGCAAGCCAGCTGTAAAACAAGTCCACTGGCTTAAAAAATAAGAAGTAACGTAGTATAGTGGCTATGTGTGCAGTCAGACCTCCTGGGGTCGAATTCTAATTCTTATACCCACTGGCTGTCTGAGCTATCTCCTGTGGCTTATTTAACCTCTTACGCCTTGGTTTCCTCATCTGTAAAATGGGAGACATAAACAGACCTGAGAATCTGTCTGTTTCCTTTTCCTGAGAACCAAAGAATTTCTTAGCTGAATGCCTTGCCCATAATAAGTGCTAATATTTAAACTTCCAGAGCTAGGAAAACCTTAAAAAACCATCCCTAGTCCTTGGTTTTTGAATGAGATAAAGCTAGAGGACCGAGAAGTAAAGAGACCCGCTCAAAGTCATCTAGATCATGAGAAGGGTGCTGTTCTAACTCCCTTCCTGGCAGGAAGGGAGTCTTTGTCACCCTGCAGTCTCTCAAGCGCCTAGTGCCCCAGGGGTGCAGCAGAGGGAAGGGCGGGAAGGGTGAATGTAGAAAGTCAAGGAGGGAGAAAGAGCCAAAGGCGGGAAGAGAGGCTACCCAGTGGCCCCCATGGTGTGTTCTGGGCGGCTGCATTCGTGTTGAATGTGCACGCCTTGTCTACCCTGGGCGCGAAGGCCGGCCTGCGAGCGCTCTCTCCTCTGAGCTGTTTCCTGCTGTCCAGCCTCCAGCAGAAGCTGGGGACGGGGATTCTGACACAGGGGCGCTAGCTGAGATCTAGCAAACAGGACGTCCATCATCGTAATGCAGCCCGCAGCACGAACACCCCCCTCCTTCCCTGCGCTGTCCCGCCCCCCTTTCCACACTGGAAGGGGTCTGCGCCCCGAGAGCGCTGCCAGCCGGGGCGCACGCCCAGGAGATAACTCGCGTAATGACAGAGGGTCTTTTTGGGCTCTGTGCTCATTAGAGGAAGGGCAATTTTCCGTTATTCTTGAATTCCTCAAGCACTGAATGTTGTAGGTGATGGCGTTAAAATCGTCGCCACTGCCCCACGGGTAATGTCCCTGAGGAGGAGCCCGCTCCATATTTTCTTTTCTTTCCATGACCAACCGCGTTAACATGTTTCCAGAGGATGGATAACGTCCAGGGGATGTTTCAGCGCCTTGTTTCTCTACCTCAGTTTCCATCAGATCCCAGGTTTTAAGGTAAGGATGAGCTAACGATGCGAGACTGGAGGAGGTGAATGAGCTGCGGTCCTTTCTGTGCCTTTCCGTCCCCCAGTCGGAGCGACTCTCACGGCCCCCAGCGTGGCAGCCCTTGAGCTCACAATGTCCGCTTCTTCCCGCTAGAGAGCTGTACGTGGGGGGCGCTGACAGGGGGCCCAGAATTAAACTGTGATTTTAGCATTTAGGTTGGTGTTGCTTTGGGTCCAGCTTTCTTATCTACAGAACTAGGAGCCGAATAAGCCTGGTTGGGTGTCCTGGGAAGGAATCTCTTCTTCGGCTTGCTTCCTTACCTGGGAATTCATCGACTTTTGACCACCTGAATTGCTGATGTGCCCTTTTCCTGGGTTTCCACGCTGTGTGTGTTTTTGTCTCACAAAAAAGTGCATGGTCCTCTGAACATCTGTCTCTTCTGATACGTGATAATGTAATGTCTACAAAAACATTTTCTTTGGTGACCTATTCACTCTCCAACACTCTGGCTCACTGATACTTCCAGTAAGCATCAGTCGACCACATTTGGCTGGAGGGGATCTTTATATATGTAGCAAGCCGCCTTAGTAAGCCAGTAACAGCTAACATTTATTGAGCACCTCTGTATGCCAAGCACCATGCAGAGCATTTCACTTGGATTGTCCCATGGAACCTTACAACAACCAAATAGGATAGGCGGATAGGCACTATCATTATGCCCGGGAAACTAAAACTAAGGGAGATTGAGTAGACCAGCCAGTGAGGGAGGTAGATGCTTACGTCCTGAGGGGGGAGCTCTCGTGAATAGGTAAGTGCTCTTATGAAGGAGACCCCACAGACCTCCCTGGCCCTTCCACCACATGAGGACAGTGAGAAGCCAGCAGTCTGCATCTTGGAAAAAGGCCTTTAATAAAACTCAGCCACAGTGGCACCATGATTTTGGATTTCCAGCCTCCAGAACTATGAGAAATAAAGTTCTGTTGTTTAACACCCAGTATTTTGTTATAGCAGCCGGAACAGACTGAGACAGCAGCTCTCTAGAGAAAGTCTGAAGGATAAGGGTCTGAAAATGGTCAACCAAAATATCCCCAGGAGACACAGTCTCTTTGGGACAATGACACTGGCAAAGCCACCACTGGGCACTTGCTCTGTGCTGCTAACTTCTGATTCCGTCGCCACCCAAACTGTACTGTGTCTGCTTTCCTCTCTCAGGATTTCCAAGTAGCAATTGGGAGCATTTAACTAGCAATCTTTTTTTTTTTTTTTTTAATATATCTTTATTAATTTCAGAGAGAGGAAAGGCGAGGGAGAGAGAGAGATAGAAACATCAATGATGAGCGAGTCATTGATTGAGCCCACAACCCGGGCATGTGCCCTGACCGGGAATCGAACCCCGATCGCCTGGATCCTAGGTCGACACTCAACTGCTGAGCCACGCCTGGCCGGGCTAACTAGCAATCTTAAACCATGCGGCTGTGCTCAGGAAGCAGGGAGCCGTCCTAACACTTTTAGGAAAAAATGGGTCCTGCTTCCCACCAACAATTCCCAAAGGAAAATTCTCCCTTTGGGAAGAATGCTCAAAATGCCCCGAGCAGCCCAAAATAACCAATGTGTGCATAACTGTACAGCAACTGACGTGCCTGTGTCTTTGGGCAGATTGTGAGCCTCCTGAGAGCAGGAACTGGGTTGTCCTGGTCTCTGAAGGATGCTTAACTCCTCACTTAAGGTCTGTGTCCTAACAGGTAGCCAACACGTGTGTCCTTAATAAACAAAAAAGAAATGTTTTGGATGTCCCTAGAAAGGGGTACAGTTATCAGGACGAGAAAGGAGTAGGCCTTCTACACAGTGGGGAATACCATGAACAGAGAGGCAGGAGGGCAGGAACCATGCTCACCTAATGGGGAGGGCATACAAAGAAATGGTCTCGGTGCGTCGGAAGGCTCAGTAATAGTGCGGCAACCAAGAAGCTGGGTGAAAGTAAGGAGAGCCTCCATAACTAAAGCGCAGAGAAGGCAACGGAGGTGGGAGCCACCGTAAGTTCTTTTTTGATAGCGGCTTGTTTTTGTGGTATGATTGACACACAATAAATTCTACATGAACAATTTTGTGTGTGACAAATGTATACACCTGTGAAACCACCACTACAATCATCACAGTGAAGATAATGAATATATCCATTCTCCTGAAATTCCCTCACGGCTCCTTCTAATGCTTCGTTCATACCTTTCCCTGCTCCCTTCCCAGGAAACCACTGATTTGCTTTCAGTCCTGCCAGTCTGCATTTTCTAGAACTGTCTATGAAGGAAATATATAGGAAGTGGGTTTTTGTCTGGCTTTTTTCACTCAGCAAAATTATGCTGAGACACATCAACACTGGTGTTTGTATCAGTGTTGGCCTAAAATAAGTGTTGGTGGTGGTTGTTGTTACTATTACTACTGTATAAAAACCTGGATAAAGGGCATGAATTGAGAATTTATAAAGAACTCCAAATTCAACAGTCAAAAAACAAACCCAATTAAAATGAGCAAAGGATGAGAAAAGGCTTATTCTGGGTGCATCGTCTCAAAACAACAGTCCTATGAGGAAGATACTATGATAATCCCAGTTCCACAGATGAGAAACCCAAAGCTTATAGAAATTAAGTAACTTGGTTAAGACCTCACTACTAGTAAAGGTAAAGCCAGAACTTGAACTATAGAATCCATGATTTTTATCTCATCTCCAGAGACCTGGGGAAATGAATTCCAACCAAAAGAAGGGCTCTCTAAAAAAAAAAAAAAAAAAAAAAAAATTCAGTAGAAATATGTTTACTGTCAGAGAACAGTCTGTGCTTGTAAGACTATTTTCCCATATAGTAACCCACCTAAGGAGTCTTTGAAGAAATTTTGACCTGAGTCCCTAGAACACACCCTAGAACAGAGAGTTCTGGTTCAGAACAAAATAAATGGGTGAGGTTAATCAGAGCTCAGCTGTACCAGCAGCCTTCCCCGGCTAAGTGCACCCGCATGAATCAGCCACCGATCAACAGCGATGCGAACGGTGTAATCTGAAGAGGAAGACAGTGTAAGAGTTTGTGGTGAGGGCACTTTACAGTGTAAGGGAACAAGAACTGACACCTTAATACTTCCTGGTAAAAAGTGGCATAATTGTCTTTTGAAAGAACTCATTCCGCAGAATTTTGAAATTACTTCTACTTCTCACTCCCTGTGCCCTGGGATAGATGTCCAGATGTTCTACCCACCTTGTTATGTCAACTCTTAAATCCAATGACTATTCAATGCCCATTTTTCTGCTAGCACTGACTGTAAAAAATATATAGAATAAATAACAATAACAATTATGAAACACAATATTCAGGGGTTACATTAAACCTATTTAACCACTTGTATGGCATGGGCACCGATCAAACCTGGCACCTGCCAGAAGGCCATCCTGGTGTGTAGCAGAGAAATACTAGCCTGTAATAAGTGTTATCATGTTGTTATATCATTTTGTAGTTTAGAGGACATTTTTATATCTAGTAACTCATCTGAATTTCATCAAAGGCCGCTAGGCATGATTATCCCCACGGCACATATAAAAATGATCAGAAAGGTAGATGATATTTTCTGCTGCTTTTCATAACTAGTTAATGGTAGAAATGTAAATTAAAATTTGGTGTTATAACTCATGATCTAATAATGTTACACTATTCCCCACAGTCTCTGACTTCAAGGAGCAAATGATCCTGTTGGAATGATGCACACACTTGTGAAACAAAGACAATACACTTAGTGGAGCAAATATACATTAAACACTTCAGATTCAGAGAAGGAAAGTGGAGGGTCAAAGGCAAAACACTCATCTTCCAAAAATGGTGGCAACTATCAAATAGTCCTGAATGAAGGAGGGTCCACGGTTTCAAATGTCCTTGATAAAACGTATCGTTGGCATCGCCTCCCCAGGTCCCAACCTTGACACTGCTCACACTAGTCCAGGCCTACAGAGCCTTGCTCCTCAAAGTGTGATCCTCACATCAGCAACATCATCGTGACCTTGGAGCCTGTTAGAAACACGGAAACTCAGCCCTCTTCCCCCTCCTCCCCATGAGATCTAGTTACCCTAAATTTTCACAAGATCCCAAGGAGATCTGTAGGTACCTTAAAGTTTGAGAAGTTCTACTCCAGATAAGCTTTGTGCATCTTTTTATTATGATTTCACACCCATGATTAACCACCCATTCCAGCTCTTCCACTGGGTCTTCTAGAACTTTTGGTCTATACCAGAAAAATTCCCTGCATGTCACTATGAAACCTGGCTCCTTCCTGTGGAAACTGCTTCCCTTGCAGGCCTCTCAGATGGAGGTTGCTTTTCCTTCCAGACCTGACCTTGCACAGAGCCTGGAGGTGAGGCTTGGTGCTCTCTGGGCCCCTCACAGTCATTCAGAGTCCATTGCTTCCTTCGAATATCCTGCCCTTTTTGAAGCCTGTGCCATCAAGCTCTACCCTTCATTACCCTGCCTTGGTGCAGTCGCCGGTCACTCTCCTTAGCTTCCTTCCTTGCTGAAGACGTCGTCAAACTCACTGTCTTACTTTCACCCCTCCTACCCCACTGTCTCTCCGCCAGGTCGCTGCCATTCACCGCCTCCGTTCTGCTGATATGTTGGCAGCCTTGGCCACTTACACGCCAGCGTCACGGTCACCACCCAACCCCCGCCCCGTCTGCACAACCCTTTACCTCCTCAACTCCAGATTCCCCGTCACCCCCCTCAGCCGCCCGCCACCACGGCCACACGTTAGACCTTGCTGTACTAATGACGGCATTGCTTGTGAATCATTTTCAAACATCTGCTCTTATTTTTTAAAATAACCTCCCTTATTTTCCTCTACAAATTCCTTGACCCCCATCGGGATCTCCAGCCCACCGGCCCCACCACTTCTCACTGCCCGTTACCTGCCTCGTGGCCTCAGTTCCTTCCTTGCCATTTGTAGAGTCAATGGTCAATCTCTATAATGCCTTTTATTTTATTTATTTTTAAAAAAATATATCTTTATTGATTTCAGAGAGAGGAAGGGAGAGGGAGAGAGAGATAGAAACATCCATGATGGGAGAGTCATTGATCCGCTGCCTCCTGCACGCCCCCGACTGGGGATAGAGCCCGCAACTGGGCATGTGCCCTGACCGGGAATCGAACCCCGATCGCCTGGATCCTAGGCCGATGCTCAACCGCTGAGCCGCACCAGCCAGGCTATAATAGATACCCCCATATCCCTGCCTCCTTGCTCCTCCGAGGGCCCCACTTGGCAGGACCCCAGCTTTAGTTGAACTCGGCCCTTCCCTATTCTGCAGCTGCCCTCGAGCTGCCGAAGGGGCTGGGAGGGCCCGGCCGCAGGTCTGCGTGTCCCCCTTCAGATCTACGGCCACCAGGCCGAGGGGCCTTTCGGACCGCAGAGCACCTTCACTGTGTTCTCCTGATGAATGCGCCCTTCCACCCTCCCACATGCATGCTGTCATCCCCTCGGAAATTTTAACACTCCTCCCTCTCAGCTCTTGACTGAGTTTTTATTTCACTGAGAAAATCGAAGCAGCCCAAAGGGAACGATTGCATCTTTCCGCAAGCTTCCTGCTTCCCCGCATCAGCTGCGTCCCCACCTGGGTAAGGCCAAGCCCTCCATTCGTGCACTAGATGTCACCCCCTCTCTGCCACCCAAGACTTTACCTTTATGACCAACATTTCTGTCCCCTTCTCCTCCCTTTGCCCCTAAATATTGGATCATTCCCAGCAGCAAACAAATACGCAGAAATCCCACCTATATCTTTAAACATCCCTCCACTGGCCTCATGTTTCCCCCAGCTAGTCCATCCCTCTGCTCATCTAGAAAAGTCCGGTGAACTGCTAGTATTCTTTTACTCCCTCTGACCCATTCTCCTTTCAGCCTGCCCTGGGCAGCTTTCCTCCCACACTGCACAGAAGCCGCTGCTCCCCGAGTGGGCAGCAAACCCCTTGTCGCTACACCCGGGATGATCTCCGCTCCAATCTAGACTCCGGGCTTCTCCCTTCTGCTACTGGTCCCTCTTGTGTCCCAGGCACTGTGCTGGGTGCTGTTCTGACCTCACTAACAACTGATTCTCACCTGACCTGAGTAAGGTGTTCATTACTTCAAGTGTAGCATGATTTTTATCCTAGAGAAATGCATATTTAATAGCAGGCTCTTATTAAAAACAAACAGTCAAAAAAGCAGCAAAACTCCAAGGAGTGTATTGTGTCATGATATCTCAGGTATCTCTACCGAAAGCTTTGTCGGTCACTAGCTGCGGAGACGTAAAGTAAGTCATGTCATCTCTCTGGGCCTCCATTTATCCATCAGTAAAATGGAAATGTTAGACTTAGAAAAATTCTACAATGGTTGACTTAAGTGTGAGAGAGAAATTCTAAGCATCCTTGAGAATAAGACGTATTGTTGGTCATACTCCCTCTGATTTGTTATTCGATGCAGAGTAATGAATACTGAAAACTGAATTTACGTCAAATGTTTCTGCTATTTCCAAAACTGGTTCTAAATGAGGACCTTCCTGCCAGGGCTGAGATGTCTGTAATTTGGGATGAAATGGGAAATTTGGAGGAGTCATGCTAGAAAAATTCTGGCAGACCTACAAAACAGCAGATGGAGACCAACAGGAGGGCATAACACTGTTGCCTTCTGTTTAGCCAGAGCTCTTGGCTCCCGGTGTACTCTAGAAAGGACCCAGCACTCATCAAGGGCACAGAATATTCTGTTCCTTAGCAAGATGTTTTTAGGCTTGGTTTTTGCTCAGGGACCGTAAAATTTATAGCATGAAAATAAATTAATTAATGGAACTTTTATTTTTAACCAATATACCCAAACATGAATCCAGGTGACCATGGTTATTTTAAAAGTAGTTGCCTTATGAGGCTGCCCATAAGGTTAATTAAAAAGGGGGAAACAAACAATCTAAGTTAGATAACATTCCAGGTGGAAAAAAATCTCTTCTGCTCACCTCTCCCCATCCACCTCATTATCAACACAGGAGAAACTGAGGCCCAAAGTAGGCATCTAACTTATCCAAGATCATACTATCAGAAGAAGCATATTCAATTCTAGAACACAGATCTGCTGACTTCCAATCTTCTGTTCTCATTTCTATAGCTTTTAGTTTAGCAAACTCTACATACTAAACTGAACATAGAGCTCAAGTAGGCAAGAGAAATAATATAAAAGAAAAAAAGAGAAGCATGTCTGATGGAGACCAAGAAGTGTTAGCCACATAAGGTAAGACTCACATATCTCTTGTAGTTGTGGTTAAGAGAATAAGTCATCTAGGTCCCATTAGAGTATACCTGCATCTATGAACCTAAGACTCAGAGAGTGACATTGCTCATTTCCTTGCTCATCTGGCAAATTTTATTGAGTGCTTGCCTGGTGCCAGACATTGTGCTAGGCGCTGTAAACACCTCTGGGAACAAGATTCAGTTCCTACTTTCATGAAACTTACATTCCAAAAGAGTAGAGAGTCCAGAAGAGAGAAATCAAATGCACGATAAGAAAGTGATTATAACGAAAACATTACCAACTGAGGTTGCTGTGAAGGTAACACCAGAGACTAACAGAAAATAATACAGTATATTTGCTTTTAGGTAGAGTGTTCGGGGCAAGTCTCTGAGCAAGTGACATTTAAGCTGGGAACTGAAATATAAGAAAAGGCAGTTTTGCAAGGCACCAGGGGAAAGAATATTACAGGCTGCAGCAGCTGCATGTGCAAAGGCCCTGAGGCAGGAAAGGAAGGCATGTTGGAGGAACTGGATGAAGCCTTCTGTTGCTGAAAGGCACTGGGCAGGCACAAGAATGCAAAGGTGAGGTGGAAGTGGGAGAGGCCAAGTGCTGTGGGACCTTGAAGAACATGTTGAAGGTGTTGAATTTATCGTAAAAGCAGAGGGAAGCTAATACAGCACTTCAAGTTGGGAAATGACATGACTGTTTTTGTATTTTATGAAGGTCACTTCTTCAAGATCAGACAGGCTAAGACTATCTCTAGTCCCAGCGAGGACCTTGAACAAGTCCACTTTCTCTCCCATGTTCACCTCACATCATCAGTGGGAACATCAAGTGAGCTGATGTATATAAAATCCCTTTGAAGAAACAATCAGAGCCAAACTATCCCCAAGAGGAAGGAGCTACCTCATATCCTTCTTGAGCATCCCAAAACACCCGGGGTGCTTGGTAAAGGCTGGGGAATGGGGCATCCCTTTTCCCGATTCTCTTGTATTTTTTCACTTCTTCCTCACAACAATTCCAACAGGATATGTAATTCTGAGCCTAATTTATATACGAGGAAACTGAGGCAGGCTGAGAGAGGTTAAAATGACTTCTCCGTCAAAAAGGAGTCAGCATTTGTTTCTAAACTACTGATGTCTACCTCAGTCTCAATTAATTATAATTTTCATTAAGTCTCTTCCCAGGCTGGAAGCTTTTAAGATTCCCAGCCTTTAGCAGTGGGTAAAAAAGCAGCACAAAATCCCAAACTACTCTTCTATTAAGAAAATGTATATTTTCTGGCAAGATTCGCCAGTGTCTCCAAGGGACCCACGTGGCTTAGTTTAAACTATAACTAATTCAGTGTCACAATAATACATCTGATATCTTTAATGTGAAGTCACCAAGATTCATTGTACATGGCACTTGAGTTCTAGAAGGAACAGACAGAAATGTATCAAATGATGCCTTAGATTAACGCGTTTGAAAACTAAGAAATCAAGATAAAAGAGTAAGAAGTCCTGCCATCAGCTTGATAGGACCTGTGCTAAGAAGCCAGCTCTGGGCACTAATACTTTTCATCTCCTCGGGGCTCTATTAATAATACCCTCAAGAATGAGCCAGGCTCCATTTGGAGGCTCAGATCAGTGGTTTTAAGTGACTAAATCAAGTTTAATGTTGGGAGGAAAAGAGCCTCTGGATTAATTTTCATCTCCATCAATTTCTTTCCTACCAAAGAAGAAAAGGTTTGTATCCTGAAAGCCTTTGATTAAAGAAGCAGAACTTAGTAGAAGAGCATATCAGACTACAGCGTAGAAGGGGGAAAAAAGGCCCTCATTCCAGCTCCATGAACCTGCCTCTTGGTTCCTGGGTCCCTTAAAAGGGCTCCTCCCATCTCTAGACCTTGCTCCCTCATAAATAAGTGAAAAAGTCACCTTAGATTATTTCCGGGCTCTACAGCTCTAACAGTCAACGATCTTGCATAAGGACACCCAAATTAACTACTCCCAATAGGTCAAGTGTCTGAGCTTTTCTACAGGTGGCAAAGGGTTTACAGGAAGCCACCCAGGTACTTTCCTGTTCCGTCTGTTACCAGTGGTGCATATTTGAGCCACCTGAAGTCCCAATGACGGTGCGGGAGAGAGGGACAATCAAGGCTGTCAGTCCTTCAAGGAGCCGGGCTATGTCTTTGCTAACCTGGGAGCCTTCAGGAATATGTTCATGAGAAACAGGCTCATGATGGTAAGGCGAGGACCTGCATCCATCCCGCTTGCTGCTCAGGGTTCATCTCCATGAGCTCTCATACCCCTTCACGGAAGAAACACATACAGGAGGAAGGTGGGGGAAAGGTTGATGACCCCTGCTGCGCCACTGCCCCTAATTGGGATAAGTTCACGTTGGTCTGTGTTCAGACCTGTATTCCAGCATCACCATGGTGGCGCGCCCGATCAGTAAAAAATGAGACGGTCATGAAGACAGCTGAGCATAAACAAGGACAGAGCCTGCAAGGGGTAAAGGGGGAGAAAGTACTTGTATCCTTGGCCTTCCCATTAGGCTTGGCCCCTGTGATCTTGATCACCCAAGTGTGTGTTTCTCACTCATGCTTTACATGGGCCAGTGTGTGGGAACTCATCTGGTGGTATGTGGACCTCTGACTGTGGCGCTTTATTTTCCTGCAGAGTCCAAGTCTATATTTTTTCCACTTGCAATAAATAAGAAATCAAAGAGCTAGGACTTCTTTGGAGGTGGGGTGAGTATCCATTGGGGTGGCCCAATGGTCTCCCTTTGCCTTTCTCTCCCCACCATGTAGCACAAGGTCTCGCACTTGGGGGGCACTGGTTGATGTTTATCACATGCACAGATGGACGCTAGCACTCATCACCCCGTCACTAATAAGTTTCTCCTCAAGAGGAGAAAGTTCCCTCTTACTACTATATACCGAGTGCCAGAACAATGCCTGGTTCCACAAATGCGTGTTGACTGACTTATTGACCAACTTAAAGTGGTCAGCCAGCAACCTTACAACTTTTTCTTATTAACTCAGTTTCCTATTTGCTGATAAGCCTAATTGAGTCGTCTCCATTCTCAGATTCCCACACAACCTCTGGCCTTCCCTCCATTCCAACTCCCTCTCCCTGTTGCCTCTTTGATGACTCTCAGCAGAAACCATTGTCTTGAACTTCACAAAAAAACTAAAAGCCACCAGACACAGGCCAGAGACCCTCAACTTTCTGCTGCAAAATGTAAAAACCAGCCTCCCTTCTGTCACAGTATAGGAGCTGTATTTTCCTCCTATCCAAGGCCAAAAATTTGTGTTCTCTCTTTCCCACCTTCTCAGGAATTTTACATACTTAGTGTCCCTTCACTCTGTTATATTCTCTCTCTCTCTCTCTCTCACTCATTTTTCTTCCCCATTTCTCTCTTTCAAATGGATCTTTTCTGCTTTTAAATAAGTCTCTTCCATTATTTAATAATTCTTCCCTCAATTCACAACCACCCTCGAGTCACAATTTCATCTCACTTCTTCCCCTTCACAGCCAAACTTAACATAATTTCTGTAGCTGCTGCTTATTAATAAACCCTCCATTTCCTCACTTGTAAGTCTTTATATCAGTGCAGTCCTCACTCCCCCATCATTGAAATTATACACCTTTTATAAAGTCATCACGGATTTTGTCTCAACTTCTTAGAGGATCTGACCTTCTTGACCCAGTCTTGGTTTCATTCCTCTTTTCTCAGGCTCATTAGGAGGGTCATCCTCTCTCTTGCTATTAAGTCTTGAACTTTCTTCAGGTTCAATCTACATCCCCTTCACGTCTGTGCCCTTTCCTTACTCAACCTCACCCATGCCGATAGTTTTAATGATCTTTTACAAGCGAAGTCTCACACATTTCTATTGCTAGTTGAGACCTTCCCAGTGAGTTCCAGAAACCTATGTTCAGCCTCCTCTGGAATTTTACACATAGCTGTCACAAAGGCATTTCAAGGCCAGCATGCCCAAAATTAAGCTCATGATCTTCCCCCCAGGCTCAGGCCTACGCTCATGTTCTTTATCAATGTGAATGGACCTAGATTTGGGCTGGAATAATTGAATGGATAATTGAATGGAGGAGCAATCCAATCAGTTATACGAGCCGAAACCTAGGAATCATAGTTGTTTGTAAGTCTCCTCTCCTACACTCGTATCCAACCCACCACCAAGTTGGTTTGCTTTACTTCTTTAAATATCTCCCAAATCATCTCTACTCCATAACCCCCTATTTGTCGCATAGATTCCTACAATTGTCTCCTGATACACCCTACATGTACTCTTAACCCCTCAACTCTGTTCCCATAGCAGCTGGAGTATTGTTTCAAAATGTACACCCGGTAATATCACTTCTATGCTTATGATCCAGTAGCTTCACATTACTCTCAGGATAAACAACCCAATACTTAAATGACCCAGAAGGCTCTGCATGGACCTTACCCAATTGCCATTTTTCCTCTGTACTCTAACCACATGACCCTTCATTTGGTTTCTCAAATAAATCATGCCTCTGCTAGGCATGGACCCTTTCACACTCACCTCTTTGCCTAAAATGTTATCCCTGAGCCCCCTTCACCTGGCTGACTCCCACACACCCTCCAATATCACTACCAACTCAGAGACTTCTTTGCCCTGATGGACAAGACCAAGGCTCTCTATGACGTGTTCTCTAAGTCCAATGTCACTCTCTTTCATCACACTCTGACTGTAATCACTTATTGATTTAAGTGCCTATGTGATTAAATGGCTGTCATGTCGCTAGATTCTAAGCTCCATGGGGGCAGTACTGCACCTAGCATAGTGTTTGATAAATAGCTTAAATATTAATAGATGTATAAAATGATCAATAAACGGTGGCGGTGGCAATAGTGCTTGTGAAAGCAATGCCAGAGCGCTCTTTCTCTAGATGAGCAAACACAGGGAAAGAGGGACCCCAAACTCAGGCACGTTCCCATATGTAGCTAACCAGGTTTCCATTTCTGAGTCCTCAACACACCCATCCATGGCTTAGTCAGGCAGATCAAAGAGAAACATCTAGTTGAGGATATAAAGATGTGCCCTTCACAGGCCGGGTAGTGGGCCTCTGTTGTTACTGCCTGTCTGGCTCCCTCCTCCCTTGGTCTAGTAGGAAACTGGACCTCCTCTGTAACCCACAGAATTAGACAAGAAATCTAAGCTAAGTCAGTCTCATTCACTATTTGGGGAATTTGACTCTTAAGCAGATATACAAAGGGAGAAAATATAGGAGAAAGTTAAGCATCAGATGACAGTGCCCCAAAGATGCCATCCACGAGAGTGTGAGGCTTGGGTCTTCAGAGCTAACCTGGTTTCTTTCCTGCTTGAGGCGAGGCTATTTATCTCCCCCTTTAATTCTGTGAGTTACCCAGTATGCTGCATGCAGGTAAACAAGTTGCATTTGTTTATTTGTTTGCTTTTATAGTATTATTGATTCTCTACATCAAAGAAAATGAACTGATGTAGTCCATAAGGTGAAATTAATGGCTATAGATCAGATTTTATTTCACATCAAAAATTTCTCTTCTTTTCAGGTTTCCACCCAACATCTACAAAAATTAATCATAGATCAGAACAAAGAAAAAATATCAATTTCAAAAGGCAGAAGTTACATAATCAACATATTAAAATAAAATAAAAATTTTAAACTAAAATTTAATCATATAAAAAAATAACCAGAGACTGATAAACCACCCTCAACTAAAATGTGAGTGGAGACCAAAATCAATACTACACTTATGCATTGCACTTTAAACCATTTATTGAATGCTTACCATGTACCAGTACACCAGCCATTTATCAAATCTTTGCATTATAGGCCAACTTCCTTGGACTGTTAGCGCAGGAAAACAGCACTTATTGAATGCTTACTGTGTGCCAAACACCATGCTAAATATTTTTGCCATTTAATCCTCACAACAATCCTAAATTAGGAATTGCTACTCCCATTTTACTGATGAGAAAACTGATGCTTCGATATAGTACATAACTTGCCCAAGGTCACACAGTTTCAAGCAGCAAAATTAAACCTGGGTCTGCCTAACCACAGAGTCCCAGTTCTTTTCACTACACTCGTAACCAGTTTAGCATCATCACTGAAAAACAAAACCTATGAAAGAAAAACATCAGACCAGGAGACCAGAAAGAGAGAGTAGGAAACCTGATTATCACAAACAAGACTCTAGTGTCACACAGGCAGCCGGCCAGCTGTCCTTGCCTCTCCCCCCCGTCCTTTTACCTTCATGTGTGTATCCATCCATTGAACCAATTCAAGTGAGTCCTCTTTATGCTCCTCATGTGGCCGCAGTGTGCCAGCCATGGACGTAGAATCGTGAATCAGACATCTTAACATCTTTATTGGGAAGGCTGACAATTTAAGCAAGAAACTGCAAAAATCTCTTGGAACCTACCAAGCATTTTCCCAAAGTACTAGTGGAACTCCCGACAACACATACTTTCACGCATTAGGACACTGAAGTACATACATATAAAACAACTCACCCGAGGACACATTAGACCAAGTCCCCTTGGTGGTAGGCCTGGGATTTATATACAGCTTTTCTGGCTGCTGAGAATCGGACTTCCATCCAATGCGACCCAGCTGTCTCTTCCCCGTTGTCTTCTCCGGCCTCGGCTCTTTATCGCAATGGCCCATGACAAACCACAGCTGGACAGTCTGAGGGAGAAGTAGGGAAGGGCACATATCTCACTGAAAGGGGTGGCATCCTTATATCCCTTTTGACTTCAACTCCTGCACATATTGTTCTTCATAGCTGGCTCTGCTATGCCTAGAAAGAGTCCTTCTGGGGTGTTACATTTCCCTCTCTCCTTGCTTTTGGTGTTTGGTTCTGAAGACGACCATCAAACGAATTTCAAAAGCAAGTTTTCAACTTAGGAAGTGTGCTTGTGCACGTGTGTGTGTGCAAAAGGAGAGGGAGAGGGGAGAGAGGTGTGATCTGGGGACAGGCGTGCATACTTTCTTAGCTGCTACTTCGACTTGCTCTCCTGGGCTGATAGTTCACTAAAACTGAGGAGCCCTTTTCACGCGAACACTTCCAGGCACATCTCTCAGTATTCAAATCTTTCAATCAATAGTCTTTTTGACCTCCCTAAAAGTAAACACTCCCATTATTAAATTATCTTACTACATATCTTATTATTAAATACTTATTTTAAATGTTGTGGTATTTAAAATAATATACATTGAACATTTCAGCAGGAACTATTTTGCTCTACTAACAGTCGTGAAAGGCAGTCCTGCTATTTCACTCATTTTGTGAATGGGGTAACTGCGACTCACGGAGGTTAAATAAGTTCCTTATGGCCACACAGCTAGCGGGAGGTCTAACCAGGATTTGAACCTCAAGACCCATGCCTTTTCGCTCCTACACCATCTCCCTGCAATGAGCCTGTTACTGCATCCCTTACTAGACCACATTCTCTTCGATTAGACCTGCCCTGTCACAGTGTGGAGAAGCCTGTGAATCTTTAATTTGTTGTGCTATGTGCTGTGCATCTCCCCCAGCCTAGAGTTTATAGCCTGTTACTGTCCACATTTATCATTTTAATGACCCTTACATCTCAAAGAGATATTGCTTCCCAATGTTTACACTTGTGTCCCACTTCATCAGAAATATGTATTAAAGTTTGTTACTAGTGTCTCAACATCAGAGGTTATCGTTAATGAGAGGGCTCCGATTCTGGCTCTGCCATGACTTTCCATTTGTCTGTGTCATTATTAAGGCTGTTCACCAAATTCTCCTGGGTCTCTATCTTTAGTGCACATGGTAAGACAGCATGTCCCATGCCTGTTGTGTTTGAGTAGACAGACGTGATTAGCCCTGGCCAATGAGCTGTGAGCTATGAGCAAAGGTGGCATGTGTTAGGGCTAGGCTTATAATTTCCTGCTTGAGACCTAGACCTGTTAGGGCTAGAGCTTATAATTTCTTACTTGAGACCTAGACCTGTTAGGGCTAGAGCTTATAATTTCTTACTTGAGACCTAGACCTGTTAGGGCTAGAGCTTATAATTTCCTACTAGAGCTCCCCTCTTCTCTACCACAATGACCAGCAAAGTCCCAGATAATGACCATGCCATCAGCCTGGTGCCAGAGTGAGTATAGCGTAGGATAGACCTTCCAGCTGACCAATGGTAAATTTGGAGTGTAAGTGAGAGATCAATTGTTACTGTTTTAAACCACTGAGCTATGGGGGTCATTTGTAACAGCAGCCTAAACTGTCCTGTCTTGACCAACAGATTATTTCTTTTTTTAATTTTCAAAATAATTTTTAATTACAGTTTGCATTCAATATTGTTTTTTATTAGTATCAGGTATGCAGTATAGCGGTGAGACAATCATATACTTTAAAAAGTGTTCCCCCTGATATTTTCAGGACCCAACAGATTATTCTTGAATAAGTTAATTTACCTTGTCAGTCTTTTTCATCAATTTAATAAATAAAAGGGAAAGAAGAACTAACATTTATTGAGCATCTCTTAAGTATACGGTGCATTATGTCATCTCATTTAATCGTCTCAACCATATAAGGTATCATCCCTTGCAAAAAATACTCCCAGATTCGAAGATAATTCTCACATCTACTGCTACCATAGTAATCTAAGACACTACTATTTCTTACTTGGAATATTTTACTGGCTCCCTATCTATCTTGTTAAAACTTCACCCTTCTTAATTCTCCTGCTCAAAACCCTCCAAAGATTTCTCTCTGCATTTTGAATCAGACCCAGAGTCCCTGCTATTTGAATGAGAGTCACACTCTTTATAAAACCCCAGAAAATTTTCCATGATCTGGTCCCTGTCAGTCACTTCAATCTAATCACTCGTACTCTTCCAGTCCCCTCACTAAGTTTCAGCTGTACAGGTCCTCCTGATGTTTCTAAAACCCATCAAGCTCGTCACTGCCTCAGGACCTTTGTACTTGCTATTACTTTTGCGGGGAATGCACTTCCCTTAGCTCTTTTATGACTTTTCATCACTTGGAACTCAGCCCAAATGACATCTCCCGAATAAGTATTCTGTGAGCCTCTTTCACGAAAGAACTCCTCCAGCCTTATTTTGTATGGCCTCTTACCTTTCTTTTCCTCCACGACACAGATTATTACCTGAAATTTTATTCTTTTTAGTTTGCTTGCATATTTCCAGAATTCCCTACTGCAAGAAAAGCTCCACGTGGGTAGAGACTTTGTCTTGCCTGTTCATTGCTGCTTCTACAAGGCCTGGTACACGATGCGCCCTCGAGAAGTATTGGTTGAACAAAATAGAATGAATGAACTTCCAATTTACAGATAAGAAAATGAGACTGCAAGAGTCTGAGTAACTTCCCCAAAGTCTTACAGGATTTGCCCGATTCTAAACCTCACTGCCCTTTGCTCCGGCCAGGCGCTGCCAAAAGACATGCGAGTGTCCCACAGCGGGCAGCGGGGCAGGACGGCAGACAGGCGAGCGCTCCTTCAGGCTTTCGGTTCTATTGTGGATGCAATCAAAACCAAAAAGGCACATTGATCCTGCTTTCCCCAGGGAGCCCTGGATTTCCAAAGGAACAAGCTAACTTGAGAAATCTATCGATCTCCCATTTTTGCCATGCTATACAGGTGACAAAAATCAATGGAGATTTAGACTCTTCCGCCCATGACCCCACCATTTTAATTTGGATTTCCACCCAGAGTCCCACAACTTTGCAAAATGCCCTGCTCACAGTGCCCACACCTTATTTAAGTGGGTGTCACCGCCGGTGGCAGCTCCGCTTTGCCAGCTCCCTGCAGTTCAGAGAGATGCTCCCCTGCCTCCGGGCCGCCTGCTCCCAGCTCCTGCTCCCAGCTCCCAGCCCCGCCCAGGTCCCGCCCACCGGCCTGCCGCACGCCCACTGATTGGCCCGCGGCCGCGGGGGGGCGTGGCCTCGGCCTCCCGGGGGCTCTTCAAAAGCACTCCTTGCAGAAGGCTCAGCCCCGGTTCTGGCGCTGGCTCCGCGCCTTCCCGCCCGCCTTCTCTTTCCTTTCTGCCTCCTCTTGGGCCAGAGGCTCACGCCAGAGGAAGCGCAGGTCTTGGATTTTAATGTCAGTGATGGAAAGATATGAGAACGGGTCCTGGGTGCCCCAGCAGGAGCTGGAAGACCCGGTGAAGAGGTACCTGAACAGCACAGAGGACTACCTGACCTTCCTCTGCGGGCCTCGGCGCAGCCACCTGTTCCTGCCGGTCACCGTGGTGTACGCCCTGATTTTTGTGGTTGGGGTCTCCGGCAACCTGCTGGTGTGCCTGGTGATCCTCCGGCACCAGGCCATGAAGACACCCACCAACTACTACCTCTTCAGCCTGGCTGTCTCGGACCTGCTGGTCCTGCTCCTTGGGATGCCCCTGGAAGTCTACGAGATGTGGCGTAACTACCCCTTCCTCTTTGGGCCCGTGGGCTGCTACTTCAAGACCGCCCTCTTCGAGACTGTGTGCTTCGCCTCCATCCTCAGTGTGACCACGGTCAGCGTGGAGCGCTACGTGGCCATCCTGCACCCTTTCCGGGCCAAGCTGGAGTCCACCAGGAGGAGGGCCCTCAGGGTGCTGGCCGTGGTCTGGGTCTTCTCCGTTCTCTTCTCTCTGCCCAACACCAGCCTCCACGGCATCAAGCTCCACTACTTCCCCAATGGCTCTTTGGTCCCGGGCTCTGCCACCTGTGCGGTCATCAAGCCCATGTGGATCTATAATTTCGTCATCCAGGCCACCTCTTTCCTCTTCTATATCCTTCCCATGACGGTCATCAGTGTCCTCTACTACCTCATGGGGCTCAGAGTGAGTATCCCGGCCGGCTGGCTCAGGGCGGCGTCCCTTCTGTTCTCACTGATTCCAAGTTTTCTAAGAAAAACTTAGAAGGGGAGAAATTCAGAATTGGAAGGGAGCATAGAAACAATGAGCTCAGCGGCGAGACTCAGAAGTTAAAGGGCTTGCCTCAGTTGGACAAATAGTACCCACAGCTATAAATTATTTCCTTTCATTCGCCTTCATTATTCTTCCCTCTACACTTGTGGTTCCCAAATCCAGGTGTTCCTACAAATCACCTAGAAACCCTACTACGGGCACCAATGTGCAGGCCCTGCTCCTGGGGAAATTCTGGTTCAGTAGGTCTGAGGTGGAGCCTCAGCTTAAACAGCACAGCGCTCACCCCTGGAGGGGCCGTCTCACTCCCTGCTGTCTTTTTCCTGCCCAGACCTACGACCTGCATTGACATTTTCCTCTGCACCAGCTTGGTCTGAGTATAACATAAACCCTCTCCGCCTATTTTATACTCCAAGACAAATACAGGGTGGGGCAAGAGGAGGTTTATAGTTGTGAGTACACAAAACACAGTTTATTCTTGTATTATTCTTTATTCATTATTGTATGATTTTCCATTTGAGCAACTGGAAACCGACTTTTGCCCCACCCTGTATATAGTTTTACAGTCAGACACTTTCCTGTGGTTGTTCTCTGGTTGAAATATCAGGTGAAAATGCAAAAATATGGCCTAAGCCAGATCAACTTGGCCTTCTCTTGAGAAGGTAGAGATTTGTGGAGGGGGAGGTAAACAGAGAACATAAAATGGAGTGGACAGTGTGAATAAGAGATGGTTGGGATTCATAGAAAATCATTGCCTAGTTTGCAACATATGTTACAATCAGAGGTTCCTTTCTTGTGCTCATTATGGTAAATTAATTTCTTTCTTTTGTTTCCTTTTTTCTGGATGGAAATTAGTTGAGAAAAACTGGTTTTGATGAGGGTAGAAGTAAGTCTATACCGTTCCTCTCCCAGTATCACAGTTTTATACCCATTTAAGGAGGTGGCTTGTGTGGGAAACAGTCATGAGTCCACTTAGACTCTCGGGTCTGAAGCTCATGTATCCTATGCCTTTAGGAAAGCCACACGATTCTCTTCTGGAGTTACTTTTCACACTTGTAACATGAAAAGGTCACATCAGATTATATTTAAGGCTCTGTATAGCTCTAACAGTGTTTCCTTAAAAAAAACAAGGGAAACAATCTGTGAGCAGGAGTAATGTGAGTTACAAGTGAAAGAAAAGCAAAGCCAACATCACACTCACATCATAAGTCTCAGTACAGTTCTGACACCACGTGTGATGTGACAATCAATATATTCTCATATTGTTGGTGAATTCCCACTGGGCCTAAGGTTTCTAAGGCAAGGCTGAAGTGGGAAGAACAAATTCTAAGTACACAGAAGTCTGGACACTGCGTCTAATCAGGCACAGTTGTGCCCGTCTCCCCCTGGCGGCCTGGCCCCGAGATTCCCAGAGACAATTGTCTCCCCAGACTAGCTCACAATCATGTATTTAGAATGCCCTGTGCGTTCACTTGAGGGACAGGATTTCTGCATGATTCTAAATACCATGAGAAGTGTCCGCCACACACATCAACACCGCCTCGTCCAACACACCAAACAATCACTTATCTTCGGTCAAATTGGAGGAAATATTTAACTTGGAGCAGAAAACACACACATTCTCCCAACCCCCAACCAATTACTTTGAGTTTCATTTTGTTTCGTTGTCATAAGCGGCAGCTCAGACCACAGCTTAGAAACCGCTCGTGTTTGCTCGGAGGCTGGCATGCAGCCTGCAGCGGCCTGCTCTCAGGAAGGGTGAGGTGCTGCCCAGTGGACGCAAGGAAGGAACTGCCGGCTTAGAAAGTCACTCCTAGAGGAACTGAAAGGTTTCTAGACTGGAGTCAGGAGATGGGTCCTAGTGTAGCCTCAAGGTCTTTGCACATACTGTTTTTGCCTGAAATGTTGCTACCATCTACCACTACAATCCCTTTTGCCTCTCACTTATCCTTTAAATCATACTTCATTCACACTTCCTCAGGGAAGCTCTCCCTGATTCCCTAGCTACCCCTGGTCCTTGTGTAGGTGCTCATGGTTCCTGGTGATTTCTCTTCCTTGGATTTATCCCAATTGAAAATTCTATACTTAGGGATGCCTTGATATCTTTCTCTCCAATTAGACTGTAAGATGAATGAATGAGTGAATGAATGAGTGAATGAATGAATGAAATTATTCCCCTCACTGCTGGACTTCAGCTTCTCTACGTTTAAAACAAGAGACTTGGAAATATTATCTCAAAGGGCCTTTTTGATCTAAGAGATTTTTAAAGAGACTTAAGCAACTCTGAGGATTATTGTTATTGATTCCCTTGGCAAATCTAAAGTTATGGACTTTAGATAAAGCCCCAGGTAGGCTCTGGGACCCACTGCCTTCAGAAGGCAGAAAACCAACGACTGATGAAATCCCAGGACCCGGGAAGAAGGAAGAGAGCCACATGCATGCTCAGAGCTGAGCAGTGGGTGCAGCTTCCTTCCAGGACACCAGTCTCCGCCGAGCTGCTCTCCAAGCTTGAAACATGAGGGAGATGGAAAACAGGCAACGCCAGGGCAAGTTCCTCCCACCTGGAGGAAGGTTTGCCAAAGCTCTCACCAACTCCTTGTATCTCCTGCATACAGTGTTAAAGCTTCAGCTGAAGAGCATATATTATGAATTGTACCGGAATTCAGCCCTGGCAAACAGAGTTGGACTGACTTTTTTTAAAATAAAGAATTTTTGTTCAGATTGTAGAGATATTTACACAAAAGCTATGATTATAACTTGATATTCTGAAGCTTCGTCTCTACAAACTATTTAAATGAACAGCTGGTGGAATGATTTCAATCTTATAAACAAATGATCAGGATAATATATCAGCCTGAATGATAACCCTCCCCCGGGGCCCTCCCCTTCACCTTCTATCTTACACAGCTAAAGGGAGTGGGCAGGAAGGCTCCTGAACTTCTTATACAGTAGCCGTAATGTTTCACTCCTCTTTTTGTAACTTGACTTTTAAAATAAACATTTGGGGGTGGATGGGAATAACTAATGGTTGAATATCTACTGTGCCAAACATCTGAAGGGATATAAAATTATCCAGAAACAAAGCAGCATTTAATATTGGCTAGACAGCCCTAGCTGGTTTGGCTCAGTGGTTAGAGCATTGGCACACAAGCTGAAGGGTTCTGGGTTCGATTTTGGCCAAGGGCATGTACTTTGGTTGCAGGCTCGATCCCCAGCCCCAGCCCTGGCCCTGGTCAGAGTGTGTGTGGGAGGCAACCAGTCAGTGTATTTCTCTCACATGGATGTTTCTCTCTCTTCCACTCTCTCTGAAAGGCAATGGAAAAAATATCCTCAGGTGAGGATTAAAAATTATATATATAATTTTTATATAATATAAAATATAATATATATAATTTATATATTATATATAATTTTTATATATAATTTTTATATATTTTTATATATTTATATATAGTTTTAATATATATAGCCAATATCTATATATTGGCTAGACAAATTGTTTGGATTCAATTTTACTATGTCAACCCCTGCAAATTCTGTTTAAACAATGTATAACTGCATAAGCATTCAGTTTTTCACTCTTCCTCTAAGTGGCTAGTTGTATCACTATAAGCTAAGGAAGCTGAGAAATAAACAACAATGAACACCTTCATGATTTTCTTCTCAATGCAAACAACGTTGTATAGGAAGCCTGTGCACAGGGGAACTGTTTGCTTTGTGTTTGATTTAAGGAAATTGTTCCCTGCTGTAGAGAAATTCCCAGTGAGAACTGTTACACCCAGCCAAAGATGTGAGTAATAGATCTCAATATTATTTCATTGTTCTTAATTATGGACTGAAATTAAATAATGGAATAACTATCTCGTAATCATGACAGCTTTTCTCAATAATGTGAAAAAGTTAGAAACTTTAGTAGATTTAATTGAAGGTGGATGAGTTAGACTTGAAGTTTGGTGCACTGCTCCTACCTTAAATGCCACCGTTTTCCCTCTCAGTGCATCTGGCTGCTCCTCTGTATCTGCACAAGCCCTGCTTGTGGGTGAGTGGTGCCGTGAGAAGGAGAATTTCTAGAAGGGATTCAGAAATCTGCATGAGTAGGCCCACAGATATAAATAACTCATTAAAACTCAGTTTTTATTATGCCTTTTGAGTAGACTAAGAACAATAATATAACTCATTGGGTATCAGGTGCCAGGCAATGAGATGAGTACTCTCCCTGCATTTTTTTGCTTTGTTATTGTATTAATAACATCTTATCACCTTCCGTTTCCTCCCATCTATTCCTAATAACTGCACAATATTTTCCCTTCTTTCTTTTTAAGTTCTAGGTGATTCTGAAGGGTCAAATCTCACAGGAACTTTAATCTCTCACTTTGTGAAGACACAGGCATATGCAGGGAGCACCAATACACTCAAGAGACAGGTGGCCAGGTCTGTGAATCACCCACGTGCATGCCTGAGGGTCGACGTGGTGCTGAGAGCTAGCTGACTTCTAGGAGCTTCCATGTTTGCTAGGGAGACAGGATATTGATTTGTCAAACTTTGGAGGCCACTTTTAATGACCTCGCTTCCAAGTTTTATTTAATTTAATTCCTTAAAATGTTCTGTAAAAATGCTATCCAGCCCAGGAAGCTCACTGATTGTTCCACTGTTACATATAACCATGCCAGTTTCTTCATTAGCTTGAATTGGAATAAATCTTCTTAAAACTCATTAAATTGATCCTAATTTACCTTAAAACTATATAAAATAAGTTGGCCTCGATCTGCTCATTAGGACTTTCTACCCCAACTCAATCTGGCAAAATCTGAAGGGGAGTATACACCTGAAAAGTCCAGAGGTAGAGCTGATTCTTGGTGAAGATTATTCCAGTAAAACACAGTGTCATCAGGACCTAGCTTTACTTCTGTTTCTTTGCTTTTCTTTCTATGATGTTTGTTTCAGCCTCAAGATCTACACAGCGGCTCATTGGTGGCTCCAAGCACTTTCTTCATGGCGGGAAAAATAGAGCGGCTGTGATTCCAGACCTCACACGCAAGGAACAAGAAAGGCTCCCTCTGGCAGCCCCAGTGAAAGAGAAATGAAATTTCCATCCTTAGAAGCACAAGCAAATACATGAAATCTCATCCGTCCCAATTATCCAATCACTGTGACGGAAGGAGAGTAGCTAAGATACTTAGGGACTAACCCTAGAGCTGGAAATGGGATTATGTCCATCCAAATTAATGGCTAAGAATGGGGAAGGAAGAAATTCCCTAAGGAAAAATTGGGGTACTACTGGTGAGAAAAGGGGAATAAATTTTAAAGAACCAACTGGCCAACATAAACTATACTGTTTTCTAGATACGTGATAGTAATCATGACTCCTTAAAGCTTCCTTTATCTGGCTGATTATCCAACAAACTAATAATATATAAATTAAAGAGAAAAAAAATTAATGATGTAGCTCTTCAGTGCTGTGGGAGTTCAGAGGAAGAAAAGAACAGGGCTACACTGGCCACCAAAGTCTTCCAGGAGTGGATGGGACCTGAGCCAAGCAGGAAAGGTGCATCCACAGGCAGTATTAACCTTTGAAATTTTCAGATGCTACTTAAAGAATCACCGCACCTTCCAACCAGACGAGCAGTTGTAACTTCTCAACTCAGAAACATATGCACTCTTCTTAGTAACATCAGGAAAGTAGGATTTCCCAGGTTGTGCTTCTCAAGATGGTACTAGGCATTCCACTGAAAGGGGTCTGGGGAAGGTACTGCTTAGTCAGAGAAGCATTGAGGCTGGGGTGAGAGATGCAGGGCGGCCATGGGGGAAAGGTGATGCCCTATTTCCTGTGAAGATTCATAGTGTCCATTAGCATGTTAAAGGCTCTGAGAAGACCCACAATGAAGACTATAGACTTCATAAAGCAGAAATAATAACTGTTTTGGTTTTCTACTGCCTATCTACCACATAAGAGAGGGATTACATTCTAACAGATGTCTAGTAATTATTGAATGAATGAATGAATGAATGAATGAAAAAGACTAACATTTTTTACTTCATAATTTCACATTTTTCATGAAATACCTATTAACATACTATATATAACATGGATTCTACAGAATAGCAGATGATAAATGGCCACAACCATCTGTCCAGTTGAGTTAGATGATGACCTGGATCCAACTCCACCTCCAACTTATTGTTAAACTTTTTGACAAATTCTTACATTTATTTTGCAAGTCCCAGTTTTTGGTCTGCAAAATGAGTGTTAGAGCTACACTTCTCAGATCTTACTAGAAGGAAAAAAAATGTGTTCTTTCTTAACATCTCTTTCCACTTTCCTTGCAGCTAAAGAAAGACCAGACCCTTGAGGCAGAGAAAATAACGGCAAATATACAAAGACCCTCCAGAAAAGCAGTCACCAAAATGCTATGTAAGTCTTCCATGTTGGTTTTGCTTGTGTTTATAAAAGCAAAAGAGTTGCATTTGGTGCTGAGAAAGTGCTCTGAGATCAGGATCAAAATTCTCCTAAAACACTGCATCATGGTCTGGTCTTCCATGGCTTACTCAAGTTTCTAGGACCTGCTTGATTTCTATTTCTGTTTTTAACACTCAAAACAACACACTAAATTGCATTCACTGTAATACACTGTGTGGTGTTTGGCAAATCACATCCACTCCCTGAACTTTTGAGCATATCTTTCCCCCTCTAAAATAATCAGGTGCTTTTTAACTTATTTTATAATTGATTTACTTAAAAATATAATGAAATCTGTGAATGGCCCACTCAAAAAATGTACAAATGCACGTACACAAAATGTTTGACAACTCATTTCAGGGGATCATGAACCTCCGGATACCCATTCTTGGACTCCATGAAATCTTTTAACTCCAGATTAAGAACAGCTGTCAAGACTACCTCTATGTAGTCACTCCACCTATGACATTGCATGATTTTATATAAAACAGTACCCCCTTTTGTACAGATGTTTAAAAAACATATATCCAGCCTGGCCGGGCGTGGCTCAGCGGTTGAGCGTCGACCTAGGGTCCAGGCGATCGGGGTTCGATTCCTGGTCAGGGCACATGCCTGGGCTGTGGGCTTGATCAATGACTCTCTCATCATTGATGTTTCTATCTCTCTCTCTCCCTCTCCTTTCCTCTCTCTGAAATCAATAAAGATATATTTAAAAAATAATAATAAAATAAAATAAAAATAAATAAACAACATATATCCAGGCACTGGTCCGAACTCTCCCAAAACAACATGATAAAAAATATTTGACTCAGTGCTACCCTATAGGAGACAGTGATGGGAAAAGGAGGTTTATGATACACATTCCAAGTCAAAACCTAAGGTTTGGAAGAAACAATCCCTCCAGGCTAACCTGTATATGAAACACTCCCCATAACCATGTAGCATTTATGAACAAAAAAACCTGAGCAAGTCACCAAAGTTTGTCATTTTGACTCTGACAGTCACCTTCTTGCAAATGTTTTGACCTCTGTTGGTTTTTTACTTTCCCTGATAAGAAATCTCATGTCTTCATTCTCTCTCCCCTTTCTCTTTGATTGTAATCTACTCTCACAAAAAGACTTGAAACACATTCACATTCAAGTCACAATGATAAAATATACTGTAAAGCATTTGCCTTTGGTGGGAAGGGTTCGTTTTTAAAAGCAATTAAATTTTTAATTAAAGGGAACTGTAGGCAGTAGTGAGCAGATTGGGGACTTTTTCTTCAAGGGGTAAGCTCAAAAGAAACTTCCAGATATTCCTAAAACCACACAGGCAAACGACTCACTCTGAATATGTTTAATGCCAACAGGAAATATATGTACTATTGACAAATGTGCTCACAAGTACAGGGAACTGTAAAATTAGCACCCATGTACCCACTACCTGGCCTCAAACAATATTAACATAGCTAATCTTGTTTCATCTATATGCCTGTCTCTCTCCTCACTCCTACAAGATTATCTTGAGGCAAATCTCAAGCATCGTGTTTTCGGAAAGAAAAGTATTTCATAACTTCAGAAGAGAAAACAATACATATTTATATTTGTCGTGATTAAATGCCCCAAAGAGTAACTACAATAGCACCAACTGCTGTCTTGGGAGCTGAAGATAAGAAACTAGAAGGTGCAACTTCCTGTGAATCCATAATTATTTCAAAACAAAAAGTAAAAGCAAATAAAAATAAACTGGAAGAAATTCTCTACTCTAGAAACATCTACTATAATAGACACATCCCCTATCCCAAACAAAAGATGCTTGTAAAGCAATATTATACTTACAGTTGTTTTCTTGCTTTCTCTCCTCCCCACCCCTTACAGAATTTTAAATGATTGAATTCAGAGCATCTTTTATTTCTTTCCAGAGTAACAAGATAAATTCATACTGTATTGAATAGTTTGCATTTAATCTATGACTTTAAAGAACACCCATTGCTTGAACCCAACCATTTTCTTTATATAACCAATTTATGTGGTTCCAACAGCCTTCTTGCAACGTAATTTATTTTCTACAATAGAATGTCCTCAGAATTAATTCAATACTATTTTAAATGTTCTAAAGGAGACTTACATTATACAGGAAATCTTATATAGAAGATTGTCTGAAAAACCGATCCTAAATCTTACACAATTCATTCTTATGTTTAAATATTTTATGCAGAAGCTCTTCACGATCGAGTTAGTTGGTAATAACCATAACTTAACAAAGACGGAGGGGGAAATGCTAGAAAGAACGAATGAGCTCAGGGGGCGTGTTCCGCCGGTCCTTGCTTTGACTGCCTTCTGCTCTCCCCTCCATTCCCTTTCAGTTGTCCTGGTCTTAGTGTTTGCTGTCTGTTGGACCCCATTCCACATCGACCGGCTCTTCTTCAGCTTTGTGGAGGAGTGGACCGAGTCCCTGGCTACTGTGTTCAATCTCTTCCACGTGGTGTCAGGTAAGGCCGGAGCCCCTTCGGTTGCACCGCCAGGGGCTGGGCAACTGCGGCTTCTGCCTCTTGCCTAGAGCAGTGGGTTCTGTCTGGCCACACCGATTTACCGTGGGGACCTGCCACCGTCCAACGAAGACACTTGGCTTTTATTTTATTTAAATATAGATTAGGTATGTTACTGGTCCAAAAGAAATATACCAGATCACTACTTTAAATATGACTTTATGGAAGACCTCGATGCTAAGCATGATGGTTTCAGCAGGAAAATGGTCGAAGGAGTGAGTCCTTTGGTTTCCTTTCCAACAGCCCCATGATTGAATTGGTTCTTAAACATCCGCGTCCCGGGAATGTTGTGTTGTTTTCAGCAAGTGTTAGACCCTCATGAAAGCCAACCAAAGGGTATTGTTCATGGGCATCAAGGTCTGCAGTTAGGCTACTTTAATGCTGCTTGATGAAGATACCGCAGAATATGGAGGAAACGGGTGGAAAGGCCACTAAGTCAGAGGACCTGGATTTGCACCTCACTTCCACCAGTAATATTCTTAAGTATGTGGCTTCCTTTATGTCAAAGTTTCCTCAGCTATAAAATGGCCATAATGCCTGCTCTCTACAAACCATGGGCTAATGGTAAGAAGCAAAAAAGTATTAGCGACTAAGGAGCTTTTAAACTGCAAAATGCTACGTCTCTTTCTATAATCATCACAACAAGGTTGTTAAGTACATATTACATCAGCATTTTACTGTTGAAATGATTCCACAAGAAAGAAATGGCTTACCCAAAGGCATACCTCTGACAAATAGTAAAAGCAGGGTTGGGGTCAAATCATCCAACGTGAAGTTCAGAGTTCTTGCGCCTAAAATGAAGTAGAGAATGGCCACGTAGGTCCCTCTTTCTCAGTCATTGTGTCTGTTAGCCTTAGGTGGAGCCCACTTCTGTCCTTGTGCTTCTGCTAGTCACCAGCTGGTTCAGAGAGGAAAGATAAGGCCAATTGGTGAAAATTAAGCTCCAGATGTGCACAGAGCAAAAACGACAGCTTCATACGTACATAGAATATCATGTACATTGTTTATTTTCTACGCCCTCTTTTTGGACTCATCAGGCCTTGTGCACAGCTTATACTTGGACATCAGAACTTCCTGCCATGTTAAACTATTTATTATTCTAGGCAGCATCTCAAAATTATTTACAGCTCTTATCTTCATGGTTAATCTGAGAAAAATGGGAGTGTTTGAATAAATTGGAAAATACTACACGATCACAAGAGACTTGATTAGTTGGCTATACCTCTCCAAACAGATCAAGACAACCTTTTAAGAACTTCCAAATTATGGCCTTTATAACATTTGCTGTTAAGATATCTCCCCCACCACCACCACCACAATACCAACCAAGTGAAGCCTTAAATGGGGGCTACAGAAAATGCCCCCAACCTGCCTTTTGATGAACATCTTGTAATATTCCAGTCACTAACATATGCTTGCCACCCCAGCTGCTGAGAGCAGCTCTGCACACTCTGCATGTTCCTGCACAATGTAGCCCTTCCTGCCCCTCACATGCCTGCATGCTATGCCTTCTACCTTCGGTGCTCTCTCCTCTCTTCCCCAACTATCTCCTACCCGTTTCAGGGTCTGGCTGGAATCCAATCACCCCATTAAATCTTTCATGACCATCATATTCCTTGGATCTATGCCATTATGTGAATTTCCATAACATGACTGTCGGTATCACATATTTTGCTCCTAACAGATTTATTTGGCATCGTCCTATTATTAATTATGGATGGTAGGCTGAGACCTTGCTTCTGTAATACTATTCCAAGTCCTTAGGTAAAACAAAGTCTAAATCCATTACCTTCTAATGTACCCCAAAATCCCTGGCACATAATAAGAGTTCAATCAATATTTATTTATGGAATGAATTAACAGTCCGTAGAAATGTTTTTCTTCTATAGTCCTTTCTCCCCAATTCTGTGCAGTGGGCACATGGGCCTCTCGATGTCCTGAGCTAAGTAAATGAGGACAGTGGTGAACATGTTGGTGACAGTACCTATCACCTGCTTTATGTCCCCAGCCCCTTTGTGATGAGCATCTCAACTGTATTCTCACAATCATCCCGGGAGGTGCGTTAGGCTTGTACTATTGCTCTCATTTTACAGGGGGAAAAACTGACGTGCCAATTCTGTGTACGGCCACAGAATAGGCACGGGCCAAGGTCAATACCCAAGTCCTCTGATTCTCAACCTTAGGCTCCCCTGGGGCCTTGGGGAAGTAAAATGGGGTATGGGAACAAACGACGGGCATACACCAGACAAGAAAGTGGCAGCGGGCCAACACCCGGCGGGGAAGATGAATGGCAAAATACAGTTATTTACTAAGGTTGGAAATTAGGTGGAAAGAACCGTCGACGGGAGAAGCTAAATAAGAAGGGGCATTGGCAAATACTTCTTTGAAGAGGCATTAAGCATGTAAGGAATCTCGGTGGGGACGACGCCTTGACTGATTTACCCTCCTGCCATTGCTCGCAAGTTTCAAATTATAGATTACAACCCCGGCGAGACAAAAACATCTCTCTTCTTCTGATAGTTAAGCATCTCTCGTTAATGCGGGGGGAACATGTTCTTTAATTAAACAAGCGGGGATCAAAGGAAGTTGCAGAACATTTCAGAGAGATCCCTTGCCAGCCTGAATCTGCCCAGGCTCCTTAATCTTTCTGTGTTTGATTCCTATGTACACAGTTGGCAGAGCATTTTGTATTCTCAATTAGAGCCTTGTATATATTATCACTTCCAAGAGAGGCGATCGCGGGGATCTGGGCTCTGTTAAACATTTACGCTCTTGCCAGCATGCCTCCCGCTCAGCCGCCCCTCGCGTCTCTTTAACCCCTGCCTCGCAGGTGTCTTCTTCTACCTGAGCTCGGCCGTGAACCCCATCATCTACAACCTGCTCTCTCACCGCTTCCGATCAGCCTTCCGCAGTGTGATCGCTCCTGCCTGCAAACAGTGGCACCCCCAGCACCACCCGAAAGGGCCGCCCGCCCAGCGGCACGTCTTCCTGACAGAATGTCACCTTATGGAGCTGACCGAAGAGGCGGGTCCCCACTTCCCTTGTCAGTTGTCCATCAGCAGCTCTCACCTCCACACAGCGCTCTCTATGGGGCAGACACCATGAAGGGAATTCTCAGGGAGGTGACATTCCTCTCTGCCTCCACGCTCCGAAGAGGGACAGGCCATAGCTTATGCCTCCTTATGTGATATTAGGGAGGGAAAACGGCTCTTAGAGCTCCATTTCGGGTGTGTCTTTTTTAAATGTGAAAATTGCTACTTAAATTTGGATCTAAAACCCACAACCTCCTGATGTTTAGCTGTCTTTCCACTGCCTAACAGCCTGGAGCCCCTTCACTAGTTTATAAAGAGAACACGACTAGAGAAGCAGGGCTGCTAACTTTGAGTGTTTTCCACTCTTGCAAATGGTTTGTCCTGAGTCATCCGCACTGAGTCAGGCTGTCACTCTGACTAACCGTCCCTGTCAGCCACAAAAGGGAGACATGTGGGTATGGTTTTCCTTCACATGTTTTGAAGGGTCCATGCCAGAGTTCCTCCCCAGCAAACTATGTACCCCACTGCCATCAGGATGTGATTCCTTAGAGCCCTGAAGACTTCTACTTGAAGAGTCCTCCGGATAACACGGGAATGCTCCTTACACCTATGATTCCCACCGTCCCTGTGCCCAAGTCACACTCGGTGGGTCCTCACCAGGAATGAGATCGGGTACAAGCTCTACCCAGAGAAGGATGGGATGAGGGAGAAGGCTGTGGTGGAAGGTCACGAGAGACATAAACTATACAAGTGCAAACTTAGTTGTTTTCATAATTTGGTCCAGACTTGGATTTCTAAAGCCTAACTTCATAAGTAGATAGAAGTGTGGTCTACTACTATCTTGATAAAATGTCAAGTCAAGAGGTAACTGCTGGTCTCAAACCCATGACTTTCAGCTACTCAACCCTGCATTACCTATATAACACTCTCCACGTGTATAATATGGGAAAATCTACTTTCCTGACTCACCTTCCATTATGTCATCTCAAGTAGCATCTACTATTGAAACTGTATAACTTGTTCTCATGAAAATACGTGCCAGTTTTCCCAGAGGCACAGATCTGCTTCTAGAATGTCCTCCTTGTCTCCAGTCTCCAGCTGTTGCTATCCTACCCATTCTTCAACGTCTATCTCAGTGTGGTGCCTCCTCCATGAAGTCTTGCTTGGTTTATTTGAATAGATGTGGTATCTGAATTCTCTGTCGGTTTATGTCTCTTAAGCTTTTTCTTCACTCTGCTTTGTATTTCTATGGTTTATATTCTTGCTTTGCCAGAATGTAAATTTTTCAAAGGCATGAGGTATCTTGTGTTCATTTTTGCTGTTGCTGGAACCCTGGCAGTATATCTATTGCAATGGTAGATGTTCGGTAAATACTTGGAAAGTGAGTTGGCTTCACATTCCAAGGTACTGAGCCAAACTACAGCTCCAAAGAGAACTGTATTAAGAATAAGGAGATCCTGTTTTTTTTGTTTTGTTTTGTTTTAAATATATCTTTATTGATTGCAGAGAGAGGAAAGGAGAGGGAGAGAGAGAGATAGAAACATCAATGATGAGAGAGTCATTAATTGAGCCCGCAACCCGGGCCTGTGCCCTGACCGGGAATCGAACCCCGATCACCTGGATCCTAGGTCGACGCTCAACCGCTGAGCCAGCCCGGCCGGGCAGGAGATCCTGTTCTGACAGGGATACCCGACCTTCATCAGCCCTCTCTTGAGCTGAGCTTGTTATGGCATACCTGCTGTGCCTGTGCTGCAGGAAGGCCCTTCCCAAAGCCAGGCTTTCCTGATGCTGAGACTTGCAAGTTCCAGCTTTTAGCCTCTGAGTTTTCCCTAAATTGAATGAGCCATCCTATTGAAAAATGGGGGTCTTGGTCTCTGATGTCACCCTTTCCTAACTGAACAGGCATCTCCAAAGTGATTCAATATTTTTTTCTTTTAATCTCTTCACTAATTACAAGCCAACTTTAATGAACCAGAATTCTCCAGTGATGATTTATTTCAGTGAGCAGAAGTCTCTGGTCATTTGTGGGTTAAGTCGAAAAGACTGCAGAACAAAAACCTCAGAAAGGAAGAAGTGAGTTTCCTTCTTGCTTTTTAAAGTAGACTCACTCATCATTGATGTTTCTGTCTCTCTCTCTCTCCCTCTCCTTTCCTCTTTCTGAAATCAATAAAGACATATTTTAAAAAATAATAAAAATTTAAAAATAAAGTAGAGACATTCTTGATGAAGACCTAGAAGGGCCATTATCCTTCCCACCGACTCCCAATGACCAGGATGAAAAATGCTGCTGTTATAGGTGGATGGATAGAAAAAGAAACAACACTAAAATTGAAGCTAGTAATTTGATTGCTTTAAACTTTGGCCTTTTTTATTTTCTCCTCATTACCTTTTACTCCTAAAAATTTATACACCCCCCCACAAACACACAAATTATCATTGACTCACTCGTTCTTTCATTCAACAGACCTTCTCTTAGTACAGAGTAGGTGATGTGCCCATGCCAGGTTACGAATGTTCTGACTCTGAAAGGTTACATCTAATAAAAGAGGTTGTTTTTGAAAACCATTACAGAATTAATTATTTAAATTAATTGTGAAGTGTGCTACCAAATACAAATACAAGTACTATGAAACTATATAAAAAAGGTGTTTGGCCAAGTCAGGGGGTAATAGGTTTAATGAAGCCTAGCATTAAAAAGGGGGAGTCTGGCTGGGTGTGGCTCAGCGACCTAGGATCCAGGAGATTGAGGTTCGATTCCCGGTCAGGGCATATGCCTGGGTTCGAGCTCGATCCCCAGTTGGGGACGTGCAGGAGGCCGCCGATCAATGACTTTCTCATCACTGATGTCTCTATCTCTCTCTCTCCCTCTCCTTTTCTCTCTCTAAAATCAATTATATATATATATATATATATACACATATAAAGGGGGGGTGAGTGTTAATTAAGGTTTTGTCTATATACGCATAAATACACACACACATCACACACATATATACACAAGGGAAGTTTATATTTCAAGGTGAAAATTGAAATGTCACAAGCCCTAAAGTTAGTTTACATAATAGTTCACACAAAATTAGTAGAACCAAGGGAGAGACTAAAACTAAAGTTTTCAACACTACTCCACAGTTGACCTCGTCATCTCCTCATGAATTCCTTGTGATCTCTGAATTTTAGAATAATGATAGAAGAAGTCAGTCAGATAGTAAACACAACTCATAAAATACTGGTAAATTAACTCTAATTATCTCTAAATTGGCTGCTTACCAAATTAGTTGGTCTAGATAGCAGAAATTCTTAATCTGAGACCTATGAACAAGTGTCAGGAGGTCCAAGAATCCCCTGAAATTGATTTCATAATTATTAGTTTGCAATTTTTTTCTTGGTGACAAGATTTATAGCTTTTATTAGCTTCTCAAAATAGCCTATTACTTAAATTATTATAAGCACTATTGTAAAGTGCCCTGAACGGTCATACATAAGGACACTCTTAATGGCTGCGTTGTAGTTAAATGAAGGCATTGCAGGATAATTAAAAGTATCATTATTCCAACATAAGAATCCGGTATGGATAAGTGTCAGCTGTTCAATGATGTGCTGGTGCCAGCTAGGGCTGGTTTGCAAAACTGTTGCATACACAGGAATTTTGAGAGCCTGTTTTCAAGAGATAGCTTAAAATCAGCCACAGTGGGAATATTTACACCATAGAAACTGGCTGACACCACACATCAGCATATCACTAACTTTAATATGCTATCTATCAATCTGCCACCTTGCTCTAACATGTGTGATTTGTTTGTAGAATAGATGGCCAATAACACTGTTGTAATTACAGACCACTTAAAATTGTGGTGAACTCGTTGACAAAAAATAGTCAATGGGCCATATTTTGACCCAGAGGTAAAAGATAAAATACTCTTGAAAGCATGCTAATTATGACATGAAAGCCTCATGAGCATTTTATAATCAAGCTAGAGTGGAAGAATTACCTTTGGATGCTGTCCATTAATATTAGCGCAGGAAATAGCAACAGAGCTACTTTCCATTGCCCCTATGGATCTGTTTTAAATACCTCACAGGATTCATTGTAGAAAGATGCAGTATTTCCACATTCTCTCTACTTGGCTGGAGGCTTCGTTTTTCAAATATGTGGGAATGTGCTATATAAACATTATAAGGAAACTCGAGGTTGTACTGGATTATGCAAGCCAAGCAAAGGTTCAGCCCATCCAAAGAATCTACCCCTTTTCTTTTTACATCCCCTTTAAACCATTAAGTCACATTTTAACTCTGCATTAGATATACGTATATGCTATGCTTTGAAAACATTTTCTAGGTAATGTCAATGTTTGAAAGTTTTAACTAACCTACACACGGCCTAGAAATTGCTGCATCTACCTAAATTATACTATTGCCAGTGAAATGTATACATTGTAAAAAAATATATACCATGAATTCAGTAGGCTGGAGTGGTTAGACTGAGCAGGTCTAAAAAATTAAAAAGAAAAGCAATTCATTATTTTCAAAGATATGAAATAAGTTGTATGTTAAAAAGCCTACATCAGTGCATAGATAAGAATGATTTATGAGCAAATAGATATTTTTAAATAGGGCTTAACCAGACTTGGGTAAAGCTTTCTTATTTGAATATTATACCAACAAAAGGAGTATCTTATCATAATTTCATGTTTCCCTTTCTAAATGTTGAAAATTTTAATATTGATCTTAACTTTATTACCAATTCTTTAATAATAGCAACAGAAAAGTTTTACTTCAGAGCATTCATTTGTACTATTAGCTCGCTAAGTCCTTGCAGCTTCACTAAAAAGGAGGTATTGTTCCCCTTCCCCCTTTTCAGTGGACGAAATACGACCTATCCTCACTTTACTCCTAGGAAAATAGACAAGGTCTGGGTGAGACGTACAACAGTATTCACATCTCACTCAGGTTAGCTGGGGTGGCTCTGCTCCACCTCACCCCAGACTGGGGCACTGGCAGGAGACACAGTGGCCACCTGGAGTATGTGCCTCTCATAGTGAGCAGGTCACATGGCCAATCCCAAAGTAAGGGGGCCCGAAGTACAATCCACTCACCATGAAGCCATGGCCCCACCAAGGGTGGTATGTATGACATTACCAGAAGGACCAATGTGTCAGGACTAGGGACATCCATCTAGTAAGTGGTACAGCGAGTTTGAACCCAGAACTATCTGGACTCCAGTGTCTGAGCTCCCTCACTACACTATACTGATTCCACACATGACTCTACTTCACTGACATCCCTGCAAAAGCCTCTCAGTTGAATGTCACCCTCAAATGTGACCTCTTCATTTACTTCCCACTAAACCGTTAATACAGATCAGACAGCAAACAACAGTAGTCAAGAGCATGGACACTAGAGCCAGATGCCTGGGTTCAGATCCTGCCTATAACATGATCAGCTGTGTGACCTTGGGCAGGTTACCTGGTCTCTCTGTGGCCCAGTGTCTCCATCTGTGAAAGAGATATAATGACAGTATCTATATCATGGTGGTTACATGAGGGTTATATAAATTAATATACTATTTCTAAAGCTCTTAGGATCTTGCCTGGCACCTCGGAAGTGCCATAGTAAGTGATTGTAAGAGAATGATAAATAGGAATGCGGGCGTTTTTTTGTTTCATGAAGATGTATTTTTTATGCCATTTCACTTTGTTTAAATTCTTGGAGAATGTTACTTTCCTTGGCAGCATTCAAGTGTAAGACAATTTAAATGAGCTCTCCACCAGGAAACGTGTCAGGCGTTTTCTGTAGTCATTTCTACCAGATAAGCAAGCCGCTCAAGATTCCATCACCAACTGCTGGGTTTTCATGAATTATGGAGGCACGGATATGTATTAAGATTGTTTCTCTGCTACATGAAAGATTAATCAATGTTACGATAGGGCAGTCCGCAAAACCGCAGGCACGCAGGCTGCAAGGACGGCCAAGCATTTTAATCGTTTCCAAAGGCCTTTGGCCTGCCTTCCTGCGGGGAACTACACGTCTGCTTTGGGGCTCTCCGAATCAGAAAACAGGGGGCCAAGGAGACAACAGATGGGATCGCTCTCGCCTGGACGCCAAGCTCGAGACGGGTGGCAAGGAGACAAGCCTCGGGGTCCTGAGGCTACACTGCCACGCGTGGAGATGAAAGCGGGCCTGCGCCACCAGCCAGGAACGCCCGCACAGGCACCGAAGCCTGGACGCCCATGTCCAGTCCAGTTAACATGTACAATTAACCATCACAGGGCTCCGTGTGCTTTCACACAATCCCTTGGGTATCCTGGAAATTTCTCTCCAGGAATTTCATTTTTGTGTGTGTGGAATAAGTGTGATTCATGCTTCGTATGAGTAGTGTCCATTCCCGATCCCACCCACACCCTGACACGGTCACTAGAAACACCTCCTCCCTAGGCCTGGAGTTTCTACCTCCAAAGGTCACTTCTCTTTTAAATTATGAATAATTGTAAGTTACTTACACATGTGTATTTATTAATTTAAATATATTTTCCTTAGTGGAAAAAAACCTCAAGATATTATAGAAAAGAAAATCATTTGTGTACATCCGATTGAGCATGGCTCTGATTAGATTTGCAGTCCTCGATGTCTGGAGACATTTTTTTTTCTAATCCTCGCACGAGGCCCTTCAGTCCGCAGGCTGATACTCTGACCATTGAGCCAAACCAGCAAGGGCTGGAGATATTTTTTTATTGTCACAAATAAGGGGCTGCACTAACATCTAGTGAGTAGAGGCCAGGGATGCTTTTCAACATCCTACACTGGCCAGGACAGCTCTGCCCCCCTCCCCAAAATAAAATAAACAAAGAATTATCAGACCTAAATTGTCAGTAGTGCTCAGGTTGAAAAACTCTCACCTAAAGGAAAGAGAGAATTTGATCGTTTGTTGGGAAACTAGAGGGATCTTAAAGAATCTAATAAAACTGCCTCTCTGTTGACAAAGAAGCCACGATTCGGGACTGGAGTGCCCCGGAAGGACTAGAACCCGTGTCTACTGACACCAGTGCAAGACAGGTTCTGGTTAATCCTCCCACAAAACAGAAATCTGACTAACTATTGAACATTGTTGTAGTAATTTTTCAAAAGAAAAATACTTTAAAATCATGTAGCTGTCTCATCTGTACCTGTGTTGTGGAGCCTCTAACATGTACCCCTATGAGGATCCCTATTTCTTGGTACTCAAGTCCTCTGTGGTCCTCTCACTGTGAGTGTGGGATGGACTTTGCTGACCCTCTTCTAACAACTAGAATGTGACAGAGGTGACAGGAGTCACTTTTGAGATTAGATTACAGAAAGACTGGCTTCTCTCCTAGGTATGGTCCCCCCCCCCTCTTAGTTTTCCCTGGGAAGTCATATGCCAGGGAGCTTGACAGCAGGTCCTCCCCCAGCCAAGCCCCAAAGTGACTGCAGGACTGAACCCCTCCATCGCAGCCCCCTGAGAGATCCTGAGCCAGGGTACCCAGCTAAGCCGCTCGCAGATCCTTAACGCACAAACACTGTGAGATAATAAAAATGCATTGTTTTATAAGTTTTGTAAGTGATTTGTTGCATTACTATTATTAGAGTAAAAATGTAAAAAACTCTTGAAATTGTTTAAGAGGAAGAGAATAATTCAGAGGTTAGCAAATCTTTAAAACCTAGGAACTTTCAAAACCATTTTAGGGCTATCTTAATGAATGGAATGGAATGGAATTTTGAATTGAAGTTGACATATAATGAGAGCACCATCACAGAATTAACTGAAATGCCATTCAGCCTCTGGGTATATTTGCTAATGAAACAATTTTAATGTGTACGTTGTTAATTCCAATGGCATTACAAGAAATGAATTTTAAAAGGGGGAAGTGAAATCTGTGTTTACCTATAATTTCTATTGTGTTTATGTATGCACTGGAAGAAACAGTCACTTGCAAAATAAAAATAAAAAAAGCACAACATCTAGTTGGTACTGTTTTCACTCACATCTAATGCATTTGCAGAGGAAACACTTCAGACTCCCTGGGGATACTGAAAAAATACTTTACTACCCCCAAGTGGACATATGAGTTATTTTTTACGGAAATAAAATGTAAAATTGGCATTGTCTTCCATCAGTAACCCCCCCAAATGGTATGCAATGATTGCACATCAGACTAGGTATCTCAGAGCTGGTGAGGACTTTAAAATTTGGAACTTTGAAATTTAGAACCCTAGAACCTATGAGATATTTGAATCCCCTCTACAATCTATCTTATGCTTGTACTTTTCTAGTTTGCTGCCTACAAAGTGGCTCGTTCTCTTTGCAGACAGCTCCATTTTAGTTGTGCTAGTCAGTAAGTCTTCATTTCTCTTGCAAACTGTCTATAAACCACGCAAGATCTTTAATGTCATCCACACCATTCTTAATGTTCTTTGTGATTTCCAGAAAAGGAGATACTATCATTCTCCGGAAAGCATATTCACATAACCCAGAGAACTAGATCTTAACTCTTCTGGGATTTTACCTAAAATGACTCACTCAACCGTTTCTGACATACAAAGAACCCCTTAGTCTTTAAGACTTTCAAATTTTCCTACGTTCAATTTCTTAATCATGCCTCCGAGGGTTCAGTTTGCCAAAATTTCAAACTATAAGTCTAGACCAACCTCCTCTCTGTGTCAGAGGTTTCCCAAAAAGATAAACTATTTTGGAGTGAAACTAAAGCTTAGTTACCAGCCTAGAGTTTCATTCCAACACTTTCTACCAAGTGGGGCAGGACTACAGCTTACAAACTCCTTTGCAACCATTAGAAAAGGATAGTTAATATGCTAAGAAAGGAGAAAAAAATGGGTAACACAAAATGCTCAGTTAAAACCACAAAAGGCAAAATAAGAATGGAAAACAAAACTGGGAAACCAAGAAAAAGGGCAACAAATAGAACATATTAAGGAATCTGGTAAATATTAGTCCAACAATATCAATAATCACAATGAACGTCAATGGCCTAAATACACCAATTAAAAGACAGAGATTGTCAGAATGAATCAAAAAGATTGAAAGTGGACTTGGCTTAGTTGTAAATTTCTATTGCAAGCTCTAGGGCAACCACTAAAAAAAAAGTTGAGACCATCATTCCTCAAAATGTGACCAGTGGACTACGTGATTTGGAACCACTGGGGAGTTTGTTAAAATCACGCAGGCTACAGAACTGCTGAAATGGAACCTCTGAGGTGGAGTACAGGAATATAAATTATTATCAGAATCTCCAAAATACCTTATTTCCAACATAAGATTGTTGGTTTAGGCCAACATTCTCCAACAGTGTTCCCTAGAAGATTGGTCTCACTCTGAATTCTGTGAAATGTAAAAAATACTGAACTCAGACAAGTTAAGAAAAACAAGCATCCTCTGCCCTTATGGGGCACTCTTAATTGCCCCCAACTGCCCATCTCTTTCATTGTCCTCACCACCAGCAAAGGAGGGCGATTTGCATATTGGATTGTTCAGAGTTCTAGAATATTGACTGGACCATTATGATGATCAGATACAACCACTGTGCCTTAAAAGCATAAACAAGACTCCACTCCCTGCCCCATACTTCCATTTAGAAACTGCTACTTCTGTGCAGGGGTGGCTGTGTTTGTTCCCTCTTCTTTCCACCTCCTCCATGCATATAAATTAGGGTAGGGCCTGCTCTGAAGACCTGCCATATTGCTCTCCATTGATCTCCTTCAACTTCCTTTATTCATGAGCCTCGCATGAGATAATATTCCAAGATGCAAATCACGGGGAGGGTAGGAAGCCCCTAGTCTGCCTTAAGTTACAAACGATGTGCTCCCTTGGCCATTTACAGAAAAGGCCTGCATTGGAGTATTAGAACCTCGAGCATCTCTTTATCAAGCGGCATGTGGTTGCTCTCACTCCATTTTCCTTAGGATATTACTTGTCCAGGGACCCTATGAAAAGAAGAGGTGTCTTCCAGCCCAGATTTAGGCATTTTTAGGAATCAGAACCATCATATCATCCTAATTCCCTTAAGATTTCTTCCTTCAACCTGCAACGCACATTTTATTCCCTTTTCAGAGACTCACATTCATAGTGACATATTAAAGGCCTTGTAATGCCCTGAAGTAAGTGAATTTCCTTAACCTTGTTTAATTTGGAGTTCCCATGCCTGTGAGTTCAGCGTATCCCAATGAGGCAATCTCACTGAGGGCACATTTGGGGAAACATTAGTATAGACCAAGGGGGTCAGCAAGCTTTTTCTATAAAGGCCAGGTAGTAAATATTTTAGGCTCTTATTCTTTCACAACTACTTAACACTGTCATTGTAGTGGGAAAACAGCCGTTGACAATATGCAAATGAATGTACATGGCTGTGGCCCAATAAAACTTTATTTACAAAAACAGGTAGTAAGCCAGCTTTGGCCCATGGGTTATGGTTTGCTAATCCCTGGTAAGACTAAAAACAGTCAAGCAACTTTGTTTTGTTTTGTTTTATCATTTTCTCCTAACTCTACAAACTGATCCTGTTTTTTAAGGTCTTATTTCTTTGACAAGAAAAAATATTGAGGGCAAAACCAAGAATTGATTCATTGTTTTGGCCTAAACCAATTTGAGTTAGTTTTTGCTTTGCTTTTTATTGTTTTATTGTTTTGATCTCTCTTTTAAATCTGCAGTTAAGAGTTCTGGCCAGGACAACTGGCTTTCTGGAAAGTGAAATTCAAAACACTGGGCAGAAATCCAAAATGGGAGAAAAAACTATCATGGCCAAGAAAGGATGGGAACAAGAGAAAGCCAACCAAAAAGGGCCAAGAGAGCTTTTGCCCAGCACAGATCTACAGGTTTTTCCCTTTACGCTTCCTTCTAGAACTTTCACCATTAGCAAGGTGGCCTTGCTGGCTCTTGGAGTCTGTTTCATCCCTGACCCATGGCAGGGTGGGGAAGGTAGGGTAAGAACCTTTCTTCTCCCTGGGGACAGAGAGAGATTAAGGGGGTAGAGAGAGGACAGTCTTAAACTTCCATTTAAGATTAGGGTGACCAATAACTATAAATAAATCCGTTCTGTTCTATCTTTCCTTCTGAGTGTTATCTTTAAAATTTTTTGATCCATTAAATAACCAGTTTTGCACACACTATACACTTCCTCTCTCCGCTTATCTGCTTCTCTTTTATAGCAAAATCCCATCAGTCTATGTTCTCTGCTTCCATGCACTCATCTTTCACTGTTAACTTGGAATGACTCCAGTCAAGCTTTTCTTCCACTACTCCAGAAAACCACGCTTGCTGAGCTCACCAATGGCTCCAGGCGTCAATCACCAGGCCTCTTTCTGCTCGACTTCTCCACAGCACTGATTTATTCCATCGCCTCTCTGCTGACACCCTTTCTTCACGTGGCTCCTTGGACACTCCACTCCACTTCTGGCCACTCGTCAGGCCTTTCTTCATCACTACACTCATCCAAACCCTCCTCTCCTACCTGATCTATCACACAGATGTGGAATTGGTTTTCTTGATTCCACTTTTGTCCCCCAAAGACTGTTCTCTACCCAGGAGATGGAGTGATGGTAGATTTCATGCTTTAAAAATTCTTGATCTGTTCAGACTCTACTAAGGACATGCCAACACACTCAGAACAAAACCCAAAACTACTAGGTGGCCTACAGAGGCCCTGCACAAAACATGGCCCCAGCAACTGTCTGTCTTGCTCCCAGTCGCACTCCACCCACAGTACAACGCCCCATCCCCTTCTCACGGCCATGGTGCCTGCTGTCCTACCTGCCTGCAACAGACCCTCCCAGGTGATGCCTTTGATGGCTTGCATTTCACTTCATGCAGATCTCTATCCAAACATCGCATCTCCAAAAAGCCTTCCCTGACCAACACTCCCTTTTCCTACCTACCCCCCTACCCTACTCTAATGTTTTTCAAAGTGCTTATCACATCTTAAATTGTTGGTTGGCCTATCTGCCACAACAGAAAGATAAGTTTTGTGAGGACTGGGACTGTGTCTGTGTTGCCCACACTCTATCCCCAGCACCCAGAACACTGCCTGGAACACAGATATTCAGTAAATATTTGCAGAATGGACTGGGCACTGGGATATAAGATACTTATAAGTCACGTCACTTAGCTTTAGTAATGCTCTTCGAATCTAATTCAACGTGTGAGATAGGAAAAGCGGAGGAGTCATGCACGCGACTACAAAGACATAAGGCAGAGTATCTGCTGTAAAAAAAAAAGATGAGCACAATTTTATGGGAGCATGGTTGAGCTAGAAATTACCTCTGGCCAATAATTATAAACAAATCGAAGGCTTTACGGGGCAGGTGGCATTTAGCTGAACATAAGAGAACGCATAGTCGTTTGTCGAAAGGAAAGGACAAAGGAGCAGCAAGCATGATTCCACGGGTAAGAGAGCACGTGCGCACATCCATTTAGTGACCATTTGCTGATTTTCTACCGCGAGCCTGCTAGGCGTTGCTCTAAATGCTGGGGATTCGGTAATGAATGAAACCGAGGATGCAAATCACAGCCCCGAAAACTTTACATCCTAGTCACTGAAGAGCTAGTCACTAAGAAAATAAGCAAAGAAATACAGCCAACGATTTCAGATCATGCCATAAGCAGGATCATAACACCTCGGGGGATGTGGCGAGGACTCAGGAGGACTGCGCTTGAGATAGAGGCGCGGCTTGGGACAGGCTTGTCACAGACATTCTCGCGGGGAGGTCCTGGGAACTGAAGGAAGAGAAGGACCTAGCTCTGCCCAGAGCTGAAGGAAAACCATACCAGGCCAAGGGGCTGCCCAGGGCACAGGCGGAGGAGCCGTTACCATGCGTGCTGACCAGCTCTGGTTCTTCACTCCCAGGCACACGTAGGGTTGCAAGTCTTTGATCTTGTATTAGAAGTTGGGCCTTGTGATGAATTCTAGCCTTTAAATTGTGAGCATAATTAATGTGTGTCATTTAATTGCTGATGAAAGATCTGCCAGAGTTATGTTTTCCCTCTGGAATAACAATTAGCAGTTGTTGGTGGGAATGATGGCTGTTGGGTCATCCTAGGTCCCTGAGTGACCGCAATAGGCAGAGCCCCTCTGCTGATACATAAAATGGACAGGCAGAAACTCTTAGGGACATTTTTGTGTGGACATGTTTTCATTTCTCTCAGGCAGATAACTAGAAATGCAATTGCTCAGTCATGTGGCAACTCAATGTTAACGTTTTAAGAAACTGCCATACTGTGTTCCAAAGTGGCTGTACCATTTCAGATTCCTACCAGCAATGTATGAGAGATCCAACGTCTTGTCGTCTGTCTTTTTTATTATAGCCATTCCAATGGGTGTGAAGTCGCATATCATTGTGGGTTTGACTTGCATTTCCCTAATGACTAATGAACACACGATTTAATTGAATGTATGCAAGGAGACCACCGAAGAGGCTCTTTCGAAAGTCCAGATGACAAGTGACAGACAAGGCGGTAGCCGTGAAGAGGGTGTGAGCTGTGTACTCCCATGTGGCACAAAGGTCTTGGGCGCACACTGTGAATTCAGCCTGGCTTTCACCTGCACTAGGCCATGTCTCTAAAGTGGCCTTAGTCCCCATGCTGAATAGAAAAGCTGCTAAACCACAAAATGTGCATTGTTCCAACTCACACTGTCAGATCATTTTTGGTAATTCTCCACCTATTCCTGTCTGTGATTTTCCGTTTCCACTATAGCTCCCCGAACCCTTTTTGTTCCCCCTTTTTCAGTTCCCCATAGCCCCGTTTTTGTTCCCTCTTTTCCCTTTAAAAATCTCACTGACTGGGAAGGTGGGGGTGGGGGAGTGAGTGGGGAGAGATTAATCAAAGAACTTATATGCGTATATGCATAACCCATGGACACAGACAATAGTGTGGGGAAGTCCTGGGGGGGGCGGAGGGATGTGGGGTGGAGGGGATCATGGGGGGAAAGGGGGATATCTGCAATGCTTTCAACAATAAAGATAAATTTAATCAAAAATCTCAGTTATGCCCAGTTGGGCGTGGTTCAGCTGTTGAGTGTCGACCTAGGATCCAGGCGATCGGGGTTCGATTCCTGATCAGGGCACATGCCCGGGTTGCGGGCTCAATCCACAGTCGGGGGTGTGCAGGAGGCGGCCGATTAATGACTCTCTCATCATTGATGTTCCTATCTCTCTCTCCCTCTCCTTTCCTCTCTCTGAAATCAATAAAGATATATTTTTAAAAAAAAATCTCTGTTACCTTTGTCTCAGTTGGAGGTGAGCTCAGTTTCTACTGCAGTCTCTCTCCCCCATCGCATCAGTCTGAATAAAGTCTGTCTTGCCACCTTTAACAGGTTTCCGGTGCTGTTGTTCCTTGACCAGGGAAAGAAGACACATTTCAGAAGCAAAACGAAACATCGTGATGAAGGACTATAAGTAGGAAAGAAACTAAGGAATGGGTCCTGGGGTTTGGGGCTGAGTGGGTCCTGAGGTGCTTGAAGGTGCCATTTAGTGATACAAGAAAGTCTTGGGGGAAACATGAAAGGAAAGAAAGATGCAAAAACTGTTTTGAAGATGCTCATTTGACGTGCCTGTCATATACCCAGTTATAAATAGTAAAGCGTCAGATGGGTACATAAATCTGCAACACGGGAAAGAAGAGACGATGCACACACAGACTTGGGAGCCATAGTCACCTGCTCGGTGTTTAAAGCCCTGAGGTGGGGGAGATCCCTGCAGGAAAATGTGTAGACAGAGAATTGGCCCAATCAGCGGAGAGACCCACAATTAAAGGTAGGATTGAGGAGGAAAAATCACGAGGGAAAAAAGACAATATAGGGATGTAATGTACCGCATAGGGAATAGAGTCAATAACATAACTATGTGTGGCGACAGGCGGTTACTAGGCTTATTGCGACGATTACTTTGTAAGGTATATAAATGTTGAATCACTATGTTGTACACCTGGGACTAATATAATATTGTACATAGTATGTAACCATAATTAAAAATGTTTTTAGGGAAGATATAAAGGGGCAAGAAAATATTAGGTGAAGGGGGTGTTCTAGACACTAAGAGAAGAGTTTCACAAAGGAGAGGGGGGTAAACGGCAACTGGTGAGCCAGATGTTCAAAGACAGTGTCCATTCGCTTTGGCAACAGGACCATCATGGACAGGAATGGTTTTAGAGAAGTAAAGATGGTAAAAACCACATTGGAGTGGATTAAAGAAATTCTGGGAGATAAAAAATCCAGATCCAGTCCCTTAATATTATCAAAATGTTAACTAAGTTGCCCCAAACGCTGAAATCTATGAGAAAGGCTCCATGGAATTGTTGCTGCACAACGTGTGTGGCTGTTACAGCGGCCCTGCAGGCGTGCTCAGACTTAGCCTGACCAATGGTCTGGTCCAGCTGCTCTTGAGTAGGGATGATGTTCTTCCCTCTCTCACAAGGGACAAGAGAAGTGTCTGGAAACATTTTTCATTGTCATAACTTGGGGATGGGGGTGCTACTGGCATCTAGTGGGTTGAGACCAAGGATGCTCCTAAACTTCCTACAATGGACAGGACAGCTCCCTAAAATAAAAAATAAAAAACTATCTGGCCCAAAATGTCAACAGTGCCAAAGCTGAGAAACGCTGACCTATTCCTAGAAGCGATTTTGGGGAATCCCCTGCCGTTTCCTCCTCTTAGGCAGAAAAATACATTCCTCAGATAGAAAACAGCTCAGTGAGTTTTATGCTGCAGCGTGGGGTTCATTCAGACGCCTTTCAAAAGGCCACGCCCTACTATCCCCTCCTTCTCCTGTCTGTGTTTCTGAGGCAACTTGTTTTCATTCCTGACTGGAGATAGAAAGAGCATCTGTACTCACTAAGTCATTCAATTAATTACCTGATGCATAAAATTAAGGTAATTAAAAGGGAAGAATTAGGTCAATCCTCCTCAATTGGCTACACTCTAGTTATCCTATAGGCTGTTAGTCTAATTGTGGAGCCTCCGTGGATTCTGAAAAGTGCCCCAGAGGTATTTCCCGTCTTCCCTTAGACATCGGCAGTTTGCCAAAGGACTTGCAATGGGAGTTCTGTGCTAAGTATCCAATGCCTGGGGGGGAGCAAGTTCTGAAGGATGCGCCCCTTCTCCTAAGTACTTGACTTGAAGTTTTGAGCCACAGTAGGTATTTATTTCAGAAACCAGTTCCTAATCCCCGCTCTGCACTAACTCATGGTGTCTCCCTGGAAAGGTCACTTTGTGGATTCGATTCACTGCCCGTTGTTTGAGGGGGAGGGGTAAATTAGGTCCTTCCAAAGCTAGAGCATTAAGAATTTCAGATACGTTTTGATAGATGCCAAAGGATTTAACAGTGAAACTGGCAGATCCGATACGGCCCTCTGGGACACACAGAGGAAAGGCAGGTACTAAGCACATGACAATGAAATGAGTGCACATAGGAGGCGGGCATAATGTTGCCAGGGACCCCCTACTCGGACTAGCTTTATCAGCGTCACCTAAGAACTTGTTAGAAAGGCAAGAACTCAGTTGCCACCCCAGACTTACTGAATCAGAATCTGTATTGTACCAAGATCTTCCAAGTGACTCATATGTGCATTAAACTTTGAGAAGCACCGGTCTATGGGTCAGGAGGGCCTCTATGTTCTTTTAATAAGCAGGACGTGGGAGTAAAGCTGGAAAGACCGGCTAGGGCCAGGTTAAGCAGTTTGAGCTTCCCTTTGTAGCCACTTGAAGACCAGATAAAGCATTTAAGTGGGGAAATACATAATCAAAGCTTAGATTTATGAAGATTCAATTGTCCATAGGTAGAACAGATTGTGGGAAGTAAAGCAGAAAAGGGGAGACAGTTACCAGGCTATTGCGACTGTGCAGGTAATGGGATCGTGAAGATAAAATGAGAAAGTAATGAATAAAAACTAATGCTTTTTTATTTCAATGGCATGCTTACAAAAACCACAAGATTTTCTTATAACTTTAGAGTTTGTTTCTAGCCTCTGAGGACTAAAGATCAGCAAATGAATCTTAAGTCTCTTTCCAAAATGCTAGGGGTAAAACTTTAAAATAACAGTAATATGTAAAATAATATATACATTTCACATGTACAAGTAAATCTGTCATCAGCCACTGATAGACATGGATGTTTTATCACCCATAGGTTGCTCTCCATTGCCACAATGATCAAGCTAATTGGGCAACATGAATAAATAAATTAAAAACACATAGGGAAGTCATGCCCCTTTTCTGGAACTCCATCAGCCAGTTGTGATGGATAGATTAGTCTCTCAAGGACACTTAAACTCTGACACCCCAGAACTCAACCATTCGATAATATCCATTCATTCAGCAAATACTTACTGAGCACCCATTAAATAGGTTCTGGTACCAATTCCAGTGTGGGTGGGGTGAATCCCCCACACCTAGCAATTCTCAGCACACCAAGTAGGTATCCTATAATTCAATTCGGTTTTTTGAAAATACGTCTTTATTCATTTCAGAGAGAGGAAGGGAGAGGAGAGAGATAGAAACATCAGTGATGAGAGAGTCACTGATCAGCTGCCTCCTGCATGCCTCCCACTGGGGACTGAGCCCCCAACTCAGGCATGTGCCCTGACCGGGGATCAAACCGCGATCTCCTCAATCATAGTTCTATGTTCAACCTCTGAGCCATGCTGGCCGAGCTCAACTCAGTTTTGACATGATCTAGCCAGCGATAGCATCAGATTCCACAGGTTAAGTGTTCAGTGCCCTGACACTGCCCTCCGTGGTCCCTGCCCTTCGGACACCAGTCATAAGCCCAGGTTGTTACTTATGCTCTTAACCAACTGGCTATAAATCAGACGTTCCTAAGACCCCCTCCTCAGGTTTGGTTAATTTGCTAGAGCAGCTCACAGAACTCAGAAATATTTTATTTACTAGCTCACCAGTTTATTGTAACAGGATATAACTCAAAGAAGAGCCAGACAGAAGAGATGTCAAGAGATGGGGACGGGGCGAGGAGCTTCCACGCCCTCCCCTGGTGCACCATGGTCCCAGCACCTCCACGTGCTCACCAACCCAGAAGCTCTCTGAACCCAGGGCATACAGAGGCTTCATTACAAAGGCATGATTGACTAAACCATTGGCCATTGGCAACTGGACTCATCTCTAGTCCCTGTCCCCTCCCCAGATGTGGGGGTGGGGGTGGGTGGAACTGAAATTCCAACTCTCTCTTATCTTAAATACCACTTCCTCCATGAAGCCTTCACCAGCTCCCAAGTCATTTCTCCCATGGTTCTCAGTACTGTTTATGTGGCTAACCGTCCCTTCCCTGGCATTTTCTTTTTATGCGTCTGTCCTGCAGTAGCCATCTCACTTAGGATACATCTGAATGGCATCCTTCACTTCTCTTCCCTCGCTGCACACACCCAAGCAATAATTAATCCTGTGAATTTGGCCTCCCTGGTGTTTCATCGCCCTCTTCCCGTCACCCTCACAACTGCCTGCATGGCTGTCATTTGTCAACTGGATATCCGCCACAGCGATCTTACATCACCCCCAGCTCTGGTCTGATTCTGCTCCACTCCACTCCCCACTGTGCTACCAGAACAACCTTTTTAAAATTCAAATATAATCACGGCGCTGTCAATATCTTTCAGTAGCTCCCCACTGCCCTCAGGATGAAATTCAAGCTCCTCCATATAGCGCGGCCCTGCCATTTTTTGACTCTCCAGCATCATTTCTCAGGGCTCTGATCTAGTCACACAGAGCTAGAACTTTCTCAAGCTTTCTAATGGGCCCGAGTTTTCTCAAGGCTCTGCTTCTTTACTGCCTAAATCCTTCTACCTGCATAGCTGCCCTACTCCCTTCACCTGAATAAGCTTGAGACATTCTTTAAGATTCATCAAAGTGTCATTTTCCCAAACACTTTAACCTCCCTCAAAAGCCAAGGGACATGCCTGATCTATCTTTTGCACTAAGGACTTACTGCTATACACACAAAAACGAAGTGGATAGCCTACATTCTTACTATTTTGTTTCTCTGTCTCCCCATTAGGCTATGAGCCCCTTATTTGACAAACAAATGAGTGAAGTCTCTAGCACATTCGAGAATGTTCCATCTCTATTTTGGTTTTTGCTTTGGAAAGATTGCTCTAAAATTAGTATTTTCCTTTTGAAGTGCCTAGGCTCGTTGCCTAGTTTCTGGAGAACTGGCCTGGTTTATTAAACTATGAACTAGCCTTCCCCTGGTCGCTGGTGACTTGTAACAGATTCATTTCAGACATTAACCTGTTCCTCCAGAACTTTCCCTATGCTCTAAATCCAGTTGGAGGGATGATAAAATAATTTAATTCAGTGAAACAATGTATTAGTTACAGTCACTAATTAGGCGTTTTCAAATCAAACTATTGTCTCAGCCAAATAGAAAACTGTCCAATTTCACAGAATCAAACTCTTAGCCAGTTGGCCCAGTGCCTCCCCATTCTTCTAAGAAGCCAAATGCCATCTTCTCCTGCCTGAGCTGAGTCGGAGGGCTAAGGAGAACACCTACAAGGAAGGTCTCTCCAGCACCCCGTCCAGGAAAATGCCTTTCCCTTAGAGAATTTTTAATTCCAATTCGCTATTCATTTCTTTAGCTACAACAAGTTAAATTCCTGCAATTGATCTAGAGATCAATTCTATTCACACCAACTTTCTTCTTGAGGCAATTTGCCAAATTGTGGTGCAGAGAGGTAGAGTCAAACATTTCAGCAAACATTTCTGTAAAGGGCCAGATAATAAGTAGTTTAAGTGCTGTGGGCCAGACGACAATATTGAGGCTATTGTGTAGGTACAACAGGTCCTCAAATGACACTTTATTCAACATCATTTAGTGATAACATTGATCGGATGCCATAGGAACTTAACTCTTGTTTATATCAGTTAGCCTATGGTAAAAATTGGTTTCATTATAAGTCGTTTTGCTTGAAATCACAGAACCTACGGACGACATGAAGCGAGGATTTATTGTAGTAACATAACCATTTAAAATGTGATCATTTATAAATATAAAAAAAACCCATCCTTAGTTTGCAGGCTGTGTGGCTGGATTTGACCCTTGGGCTATGGTTTGCCAAACCATGCACCTGAGGTTGCCAATCTCTCCATGACAGCCTTCGGGTGTTTAGAGACAGCACTCAGGCTGACATACCCCCAAACGCTGCCCCCTAACCCCCTCCTACCCATGGCCTGGCTTCTTTACCCCTCGCCTTTCAAGGTCTCCAAATGCCTCCCTCTTAGTAGCACTTATCATGAGTTATCTATTTTCAAACACAGCACTCAGATGAAATGAAATACTCTGCCTCTTGTTTGTGCGGCATTAAATTTGGCAAGCAGCACTCATTCAGAGTCCATATTCTATTTAGAATGCTTTTTTGTTCCCCCCTCCAACCTCTGTTTCACATAAGTAAGGTCCTACTCATCACTTAAATCTCAACTTGAAGCATCTTAATGCAGCCTTGTCCAAAATCTTGCCCTCCCTCCCCAGCTGTCATCTCTATTTCAGCGCCGCTTTTGGCTTGTTTTGTGTTTTTTTCTTTTATAGAACTTATCTCAATGGGTAACTACTTTATTAATTTTTCTGTTCACTTGGAGAATTCTTTGTTTGTTGTGTCATTTAGCAGAATATAAGCAAAAGCACCTAGGAAGCTAGGACTTCTAGTTCTAGCCTTGATGGAGTAGCTGTCATCAGGCTTAATCTCTGCTGTGAAAGCTGAACAAAATACGTCAAACCATTGTTTTCAGACATTGGCCAGTAACAAATGAAGGCCTGTGAACCTCCCAGGAACCCTCCCATTCACACCAACTTTCTTCCTGAGGCAATTTGCCAAATTGTGGTGCAGAGAGGAGAAGTCAAGCAGACCAGCAGCTTCGCTGGGCTGGGGAAACAGAGATCAGAGTTCATAGCTGGCCGCTCAGGAGACAGGCATTTGCACTGCAGAGAAAAGAGAGAGCAGAAGAGAAAGAGCCCCAAGATCTCTATAAAAATCCCTCCTGGATCCTGGGAGTGGCTGTTGGCAATAACGATGAGGAGAACTTATGTCCACTGTAGACATAAAAGCCCTTGAAGTTTATAAGTTGCCTACACGCCCTGCCCTCCCTGACCCTTACAGCAATCGGGGGGCGGGGGGGGGAGGGGACAGACTCAGAAATTGTTTACCTAGTAACAGAAGACATGCTTGCAGTTAGTGGAAAAACTAGCACCTGTCAGATGTCACTAACAGTAACTTAGTGTTTACACGCATATATTTATAACACTATAATTACTGTGAACAAAGCCGACGGCCCCCTGCCCGGTGCAGACGCCCTACGAGGCCCTGCCCGTCAGGGACCCGGTTTGAGCTCCAGGGCCGCTCCGAGCAGAGCCGTCCCGCGCCCAGCCCCCGCGCCCGCTCCCCCGCCTCTGCCTCTGTCTGCTGCTCTTTCATCGTGAGGCTACTTCTGTTTTTGTGTTTCCTTGGAAGTGAGATTGTCAGTAACTAGACTTCATTAACGTCATTTCTTTAGTTTATTTGTCTGGATGTGAGACGTAAATCCGTTTCCTAGCAACTCTGTCCCCTGCTCCCTCAGTTTTCCCTGCTCATTACCTTCCCCACGGTCAACTATGAATTAGCCAAATTATGGGCAGGTTTTCGATTTCCCAGAAATGGAAGGGGCTCTTGCAAACATTTGTTCTCTTGGCATAAAGTGGCTCTGAGGACCCATGCTTACTGAGGACAAAGCAGGGAACTGGAAGTGGCCATTAATCTTCATGTGCTGCGGATTTGGGAGCCAGGTCTCCCAGGATAGTCACTTAAGTGCGGTCTTCTGGCCATTTCATGCAAGAACCAGTGTTAACCCCAAGAGAAGCAATGATTTTGGTTAAAAGGGGACCCCCCATGACATTTTTCTGCAAAGTTAATTGTCAATGTCATGGTTTTACTTTCAGGTCTCCTATGAAATCCATGAATGACCCCACACTCTACCTCCCACACTTTACTATCCTGAGAATCAGACAACTATTCTAACTGACCTGCCAAATCCCCTTTGTGGAAACATGAAAAAGTGACCCCTAGACCAATAAAATGCAACTAGGGACTCATGCAGCCCAGATCCTCCTCAAGCCCAGGGATTTCCAATCATAAATAATTTATACTGAAGACAATTGTCCCAAATGTAGCCCTTTCCAGGGTTAATTCTTAAAATGTTCTAACAAAGATAATTTCAGGAATCAATGTTAACCCTACGTGATATGAATTATTTTACTTTCATATATTTATTCCTTCCTTTGTTTATTCAACACATATTTTTAAGCACCTATCATGTGCCAGACATTGTTCTAAATGGTGGGGCTGTCGTAGAAAATGAGTCCAAGTCCCTCGCTGGGCTTTCTGTATGGGTCTCTTCTCTCCAGCCCACAGTAGGATTACACTTTTGCCTATGTGAAGTAATGGCTTGATTTGGCCAACGAAACAGGGACTGTACTGATGTGTGTCACTTTGGGATGGAAGCTTTAAAGGCCAAGGTATGCTTTGCCTTGCTCTCCTTTCCCTCCTCCTCAGCAACGAGCCTTTGTCCTGGAGTTAGCTAGGCTCATAGTAGGGCCCCGGAAGATCCAGCATAGAAACGTAACATAAGCAATAAGCAAACTTTTGTTGTTGTATGCCATTAAAGAAAAAAACTTTATTAAAATCTAACCTTTTCTGACTGATAGAGTCCAGTTATTATGGACACATAGATCCAACATTCAATCTCCCATGAAACAACCTGAGTTCTACCTAGCCTGCCCATCTGGCATAAAAGCTAATCGACAAACCCTGTTTCTCTGATACTGAAGAATGCTGTGATATCTTCCTTCAACTGTAAAGACAGCAGAAGCATTTAAAGCAAGGGCCCTCGACTGGAAAGGAGAGGACCTAGGCTCTGGGGGCTGTAGGCTGGCTTAGAATCCAGTGTGTGCAGGAAGCTGAGGGCTTAGTAAGTCAGAGGTTTTGGAACCTGACCCTCCACTCATTTCACCACCTGATCTTGTCAAGAGAATTATCTCAGCACATCACTAGATCTGGGTGGGTGGCCAGGGAACTTCGATGCTTCATGTAGGTTTTGCAGTCATTACTCTACGTCATAAGCCTTCTCATAACACAGGTCATTTTGGCCCATCCGTTTGACAGAGCCTCTACCTTGGTTCCTGATTGCACGCCTACTCCCATCCTGAGACTGGGATTCTGTTCTGAACCTAAGCCTGCTGGACTGGAGTCTTGACCACACACATCCCAATCCCTTTATTCTGTAACTAAATTCTGTCACCCAAACTCTTAGTCACTGGTTTGAGTTCTGCTTAACATAGATGACAGGGGGCAGACCCATGGCATCGCCATGGTTTAAGGCAATGTCACTGCTTAAAGGAGAGGCCCTCCTGGGACTCATTGTGGGGTATAATGTTGGAATATCGATAAGTCCACATTTCCTTTTCAGGGAAATTCCTTCCCAACCCCTGTTGAAGGGGTGAATGAAGGTGGGTGTATTTTATCATGTGATCCACTGTAAGCCATCGCCCATTGTACAACCAAACAAAAAAATGGCAACACCAGGAAAGCCAAGCTATTAATTGGCTAGCACATAACTAGTGCTCTTCCTTGAGAGTCTGGACAAAGAGAAGAAAACGCTATAATCAAACACTGGTGTATGTTTTAGCTGAAAGGTCATGTGGACTCATGGATGGGCTTATTTTCATCCATGTTCTTACTGACATGTTCTTAGAAAGTTGTATTACAGAGAAACCAATCAACATTTTTAATATAGGTAGAGACAGAGACAAATACAGGCAAAGGAGGAAACTCAAGCCTGAGGACCCTTTCAGCAAAGCACATGCCTTTCTGAAGCCAAGTGTACAGTTGTGTTTCATTTTGTGAAATGCCCCTATAAACGTTCCAACCACTCCTTTACTTGAACCAGCCTGAATGGGTTCAGTTCTTTGCAAATAAAAAGATTTGCCTGCGGTGAATTCCCTGAAGTGAACATTGGTCATGTTCTAGCCTGCAGCTGCCTCTTGGGTATAACAAATTAGACTGTTACCCAGTCTTAGGCCGTCCTTTCCTATGAGCCTGGGCCACTCAAGTCCCAACATTCCTCAGCTCAGTCCATCTTAATTCTGCAAATATTCCTCTTTTTTCCTGCCTCATTGAGGTATAATTGACAAATAATTTAAAGCTTACAACGAGATGATTTGATGTGTATAAACATGATGAAAGGATTCACACCATCTAGCTAATTAACACATCCATCGCCTCACATATTTACCTTTTTTTTATGCAAACACTTATGTTCTACCCTCTTAGTGAATTTTAATTATATGATACATTATTATCAACTATAGTCACCATGTAGTACATTAGATCCTTAGATCTTATTAATCTTGTAACTGAAAGTTTATCCCCCATTTCCCCCAACTTCCAGCCCCCTGGCAACCACCATTCTACTCTCTGCTTTCCATGAGCTCTACCTGAATTTCTGTCTGGTTTATTTCACTTACCATAATGCCTTTCAGATTGATCCATGTTGTCACAAATGGCAGGATTTCCTTCTTTTTTAAGGATAAATAATATTCCATTGTGTGTATAATATTCCAGTCAATCAATATCTATTTGACAAGGTATTAAATAGTTGGGTAAATAGCATATTAAATGAATCCTAGCACCTTAATTAAGAGATGTCCTCCATGCTTTCTTATAAATCCAGGTGTACCCTGATTTGAGAGAATTCATGACAACAAACATGGCAACTTATAATAAATGATGAGGGTGATGTGCTTTTCCAAAGCAGCTCTTCAAATTCAGAGCACTCTCCTCCATGTAGGCATGCGTTTCAAAATGAAAAACTACCCAGGAAACTGAGCGAGAGAGGGAGAAAATATAGTGACGCTCACAAAAGGATATCTTCATGCGCCATGGGAATCAAGGGGAAAGCAAGATTTGATTTGCATAGTATATTTTTTGGAAATGCCACTTTATTAGTGATGGTCAACCCCACAGCCTATGACTCCTGAGGCTCTGGAACGAGTTTAGCTGACTCCAACCTCATTCCAACCTCATTCAAACGCACTCAAGACAATCCCGGAAAATGATTTCACAGCATTACCTTTCCAAGAATCAAGACTTACTGAGAGCTGGTTACATTTGTCTCTTCTTTTCACAGCACATATATCTTAATCCTGAGAGTCCTGGCTGTCTCCACATCTGAATGTACTGATTTTTTTTTTTTGATTTTTTTTTCCTGAAATGCAAATGGTATGACTAGGACACTCACTGTGAGAGAGAAACTGAATTCTCTAGCAGATTCACCAATGTTTGCTGGGCCACCCTCTACTCACTATAGCTTGTCTTTCTTCTCTAGAATCAAGAAAAAAACTTAACACCTGGGTTCATTGAAAGGCATGTGTTAACAGTGCATTTATTTACTCATTTCATGGGAATTAATGGATTTCTAATATAATGAATCAAGTATTAGTGATTATATTTTTGTTAAATTTCCATGTAAGAGGCCTATAAATAATCGATTTTAAAACATTTATTATAGAGTAATGGCTCAGGATGTGGCCCAAGAGTCAGCTGCCTGAGCTGAAATCCTAGCCTTAACCTTTACCAGCTATTGTTATTGATGGACATGACTTAAACCTTCTAAGGTTTGGTTTCCTCATCTTTAAAATGAAAATAAAAATAAAAATAATCTTGTAAGATCACTTTGTAAATCAGATGATAGAGTCCATGTGTGATAGTTAATTTATGTGTCAGTTTGACTGGGCCACGGTGGTGAGGGCAGGGGGAAGGGTACCCAGATAAAATTGTTCTGGGTGTGTCTTTGAGTGTGTTTTTGGCTGAGATTAATAGTGGATTCGGTAGACTGAGTAAAGCAGATTGCCCTCCCTAATGTGGGGGCCCTCATCTAGTCAGTTGAAGGCCTGAAGAAACACTGACCCTCCCTCAAATAAGAGGAAATTCCTCCTGCCTGAAAAAAAAAACAACTTGAGCTGGAACACTGGTCTTCTCTGGCCTTCAGACTTAGGCCGTAACATTAGCTCTTCTTGGTTTTCAAGACTGCCAGCTTTCAGGCTGAAACTTTCACCGTCAGCTTGCCTGGTTCTCAGGCTTTCAGGCTAGGACTGGAGCAAACACATTGGCTCTCCTGTTTCCAGCCTGGTGACTGCAGATCTTGGGACTTCTTGGCTTTAGTAATTGCACAATCCAATTTCTTATCATATATATATATATATGAGAGAGAGAGAGAGAGACTATTTGTTCTGTTTCTCTGGAGAATCCTAACTAATACACCATATAAAGCAATTAGCATGATATAAGACTCATAATAAGCACTTGAAAAGTTAGCTATTATAAGAAATATAAAAATAGCTACTATTATAAATATTATGATAAATATTGGCATCCACTGTGGTGACTCAGAATCAAGCCTTTGCCTTCAGGGAACTCACAGATTAATGGAAGGGTGGGATGTATGTACTACTAAATGTTATTCTCTTGCTTAAAATCCTTCAATGACAACCTATGAGCTATAGGATAAAATGCACAACTCCTGAGTATCCTGCAGGCACCTATATCATCTAGTCCCTGCAACATCTTTGCACACCCTCTGTGTTACAAATAAAAAGATTTGCCTACACTGAATTCCCTTAAGTGGGGATATGAACTTCTCCTGTCATACGCTGAGCTCCCTCCTGCCTCAGTGGGTTTTCAGAGACTGCACCCTCTGCTTCCCAGTTTGTCCTGAGGAACTCCCACCCACCTGTCTAACTGCATCCCGTGTCATGTTAGACACTCCTCCCTGCATGCTCTCTTTAGCACCTATCCCTCTCCTTTAATGCACGCTCCGCAGCATAGCACCACTGTCGACTTGCAAATTCTGTAGAGGTCCCAGCATGACTCCAAATCATGTTCACATCTAGGATGCCAATACATTGAAGAATCCCATAGGAGCAACCAGAGGACATATGTCAGTGTAAAGAGCCCAGGAGCTTCTGGGCAGACCCTAACCTCAAAGGAGATGAAGCCACACAGACCTGCTTGACCCAGCAACAAAGCCTCAAACCTGGCCAGTTACCTGTAATTAGTCAACTGGAAATCTAAAAGGCCAGTGCTCAAGACGGGTCATCTTGCTGCCCTTTCCATAGAAGTACATATTCCATTTGCGATTTCTCAGACCAGATGTTCTCTTAGTTTCCTGGAAAACAGGACAGAAATCATTTGCATGGCTGATTCAGCCCATGCAAGGCTTAAATGTACCTTCTTGAAATCAGTGTGTGGCTGATTATCCCAGTAGTTAGGAGCCTGCAACACGGACCCAGTCTCCGTGTAGACCAAAAAGTTATGACAGCCAGGGAGTATTTAAAGCTAACAAATGGGAGAAGCTAGAGTGCAGGACACGAAAGAGGGTGCAGAGCATCGTCTCTCCCAGCAAAGCAAGAACAACACGTCCTACTCTGGGAACGTTGCAGCAGCCTTTCCTGATGCCTGGTCCCCAGCCCAGCCCCGTAGCTCCGCAACCCTGATAGGAGGAGCCATTCAATACCATATACAGAGATCTAAGACCCAAATTCTCATCAGAAATAATTCTTAATGGCATTCGTTATTACTTATTTGATCACACTTAATGTAAAAACACTGGAAATTACAGAAACGCTGAAATAGCTCAAAAATAAAATGATCTCTAATCACTCAGAACGACAGATGATATTTTAGTATATATGCTTCCATTGTTATACTCGCACATAAGCATGGTATTATGTCATAATATTATTATGTGACTTGCTTTTTTCACTAACTACATAATTTGGGCATTTTCTCATTTTATTAAACAATCTTCTTCATTGTTTCTATGGCTTTGAAACACTCTGTAGTTAACCAATTGCCCTTTGGTGGGACAGCAAATTATTTCCACTGTTTTTGTTAATCAAAGTAATCTCATAATTAATGTTCTTGAGCCTCAATCTTTCTGAGTCTCTAAGGCTTTCCTTAGGTTAAATACTTAGAAGTGGAAATTCTGGGTCAAAAGATGTGCACATTTTTAAGACTTGTGGAGTAGATTTCCAAATAATCTCATAGAAAGGTAGCTCAGGCCGAGTGTATTCCTCCAATAGTACATGAGACTGATTCAGAAGTATTTAAGGAGCCCTAAGCTGATGAAGAGGCAACACAGCATCCTCCCTCCCTCCCTACCTCCCTCCCTCCACCCACCCATCCATCCATCCATCCATCCATGCAACAAATATTCATTGACTGCATACTCTACACATGTGCTAGAAACAGAGGAATGAGAAAGACGCCCTCCCTGCACCCACAGTCTGGTAGGGAAATCAGACCAGCAATGACATACTGAACAGTGCAGCCTTGTTACTGTTTCCGTTCTGACAGTATGTCTCGTCTCAAAAACAAAGCCGTGCCTCATTGCTGGGACTAAGCGACCCGGGCTGGAAATGGGTCTCCTGACTCTCCCACACCAGGGGCCACGTCTTGCTCTCATGTTCTCTTGGAGATGCTACGGATCCTGGAACAGCAGCCAACCCTGCCGAGAGCATTGCCCTCTGTCCGTGCAAGTTTCCCGTGCCAGGCTCCAGCTGCACATCTCTCCTTTTCCTTTCTGGAAAAGTAACACAAATCATGGCCACTTAGGGCTGCACTTCACTCACTCTGTGCCAGGTCCTATACCAGGCACTTAATAGAAACAATTCCATTTAATCCAAACAACAGTGCTACGAGAGTGATGTCATTCCACGTTACAAATGAGGAACAGGAGGGTCGGAGAGCTACCTTGCCCACTGTCAGCAGGGTTGGGATGCAAGCACAAGCCTCGCTTACCCGCATTCCACTGCTGTTTACCCGAGTCTCTCTCTCTACACTGATATAATGCTTTGTCCTGCCTGGCTGGCCATCCTCTGGCCATCCGCTACTAGGTCCATCTCCAAATGGAAAGCTGGCGCCTGGCACTCTCCAAACTCTACTCCAACAAAGCATCAAGCTGCCCAGGCAAACCATTGCCAGTGATTCCCAAAGTGTGGACCAAAGATCACCTGCTGCAGAACAAAGGGAGGGTTCTCGTTTAAATGCATAAGTAAAATGTGGTATGTGCATGCAATGGAATACTATTCAGTCATAAAAAAGGAATGGAGGTCCAGCCGGTGTGGCTCAGTGGTTGATCTTTGACCCACAAACCAGGAGGTCATGGTTTGATTCCCATCCCGATCAGGGCACATGCCCAGGTTGCCGACTTGATCTCCAGTGGGGGGCATGCAGGAGGCAGCTGATCAGTGATTTTCTCTCACATTGATGTTTCTATCTCTCTCTCTCCCTCTCCCTTCCTCTCTCTGAAATCAAGAAAAACATTTTAAAAAAAGGAATGCTACACATGGATGAACCTCAAAACATTATGCAAAGTGAAAGTAGCCAGGTGCAAAAGGACAAATACTGGACCATTCCATCCATATGAAATAGCCATAGTAGATATTTCCACAAAGACAGAAAGCAGGTTAGTGATGGCCAAGGGCTGGGAGGAGTGGGGAATGGAAGGGACCGCTTGATGGATATGGGGTCTCCCCTAGGGCTGAGAGAAATGTTTGGAACTAGATAGAGGTAATGATTACACAACACTGAATATACTAAATGACACTGATTTGTTCTCTTCAGGATGGTTAAGTTTAAGTCTGTGAAACTTACCTCAATTTAAAAAGGGGGTGAGGGGAGCAACAACCTCCTGAGTCAAAATAGTTGGGCCAGGAAATGTCCTTTTACATAAGATCCCAGCTGATTCTGGTTCATATTGGAGTTTGAAAAACACTCCTAAGAAAACTCCCGGTGCGGCTAAACAGGACAATCATCCAAAAGATGCCCCAAATTAAAAGTTGTTTTTCAAAGCTTGATTTTAAGAAAGAAAATCTTAAAGCTAAGGTATGGTTATAACCAGAACAAAAAGCCCTAGAGGGAGGTGTCCTCATTGATCCACCCAACACCAGTATTTCCAATTAACAAGGAATCCAGAGGGTTGGCCTGGACCACACGCATGTGCCCAGTCCAGTCACTGAGATGGGGGAAATGAGGACAGAGAGTAGGGGGCAAGAGAGACGGTGACATATGTGAAGGACAGATGCTAGACCAGAGGCAGAGGGACACTGGCTAATCGATATGACCAGGTAAAGTAATGGCATGGCTCCTGCATATCCCTGAATTAAAGTAAACGGAAATCAATGGGCTAAGAACCGTGGATTCAATAAAGCCATTAAATCACCACAATTCCTTTCGAGGCAAATTAATTCCTTCATGGCTGTGTCCCTTGTTGCTCCCAAGACTCAGTTCTCTTCTGGCAAGAGATTTGGGTGGCCTGGCTCCAGATACAGGCCTTCTCGCCATCTCCCCCCACCCGCTCATCCCCAGGGGAGGGGAACTTCGTTGCTTTGGCTGCCTTCCATCGGCGTATTGTTCTTGCTCCAACCCTTAAGTCCATTGTTTTTTGCTGCAAGGGAAACAACCTAATCTCATCTGCTAACACGAAACAGGGGGCCAGGAGCCTCAATGGTTAGTGCCTGCCATTGGTACCCTGCCTAAGGAACCATATCAAGTCTCCGCGTGTTCCTTCGCTCATCAACACACTATTATGACTGACCCTATATTACAATTATCACATGTAGGTCTTATTTCATTCCTGCAGCAGCTCTGAGTTAGGAGCTATTGCGTCCACTTATTGGATGAGGAAACTGAGTACTGGACAGTCTAGGAACTGTTGCAATGTCTCCTGACTCCAAGATCTGCCTCATGACCATTCTCCTCTACTGTCACCATTGTCTCCCTGAGATCCTGCAAGACTCCAGGGAGTGACAGACTAGCAGTCAGAGAGGCGATCTGAGAGCGTCGGACACACAAAGAAGAGTGGACTTTCTCCCAACTACAAAGTCTATGTTCTGAGGGACACTGAGCAACAGACTTCCACAGTCCCCTGCACGCTTATGAGCCAAAGATCTCACTAAAACATAGCTGATCGGGGGAGGAAGGGAATGTTTTAGGTGAGTGAGCACTAAGACCGGCAACCCGGATCTGCGACAAGGAGCATTCACACTCACTACATTAATATAAAGTGATTGCTTTGGGTTGGAACAACCTAGGTCCTGATTCTCAGCTAAGTTGCATGACCTCTGGCAGTCCTGATCCTGCTAACAATCCACAGTCTCATTTGTGGACTGAAGTTGTTTATCTTACGTGGTTGCGAGGAAAAAAGAAGGGCTATTCCACAGAAGAGCACCTAGCACGCGCCTGGCACAGCATGTTCTTTAGCGCTAGTTTCCCTTGTTAATCCCAAGGCCAGCCCACCGCCATGCCAATAAGCCTCACACATCCTGGCAAAGGACACAGACCTGTGCCGCAAAAACCGGGGTGTTTCCTCCTGCTAACCAGTGTGTGGCCTCGTTACTTATCCTCTCTGAACCTTGGTTTACCCAGCAGATGAACAGGGATATTGGTATCGTCTACCTCCCAACTTTGTGGACAGGACTGTTAAAAAGGGGGCAAGGCTCTGCCCAGCCTGAGTGGCTCAGGTGGTTGAGCCTCGCCCCCTGCACCGAAAGGTTGCCGGTTCGCTTCCCAGCCAGGGCACATACATGGATTGTGGGTTTGATCCCCAATGAGGAGCATACAGAAGGCAACCTATCCATCTATTGATGTCTGTCTGTCCCTGTCTCTGTCTCTTCCTTCCTCTCTCTAGCATGTCCTCGGGTAAGTATTAAAAAGTGGGGGGAAGGCTTTATGACAGTCTGGGCCCCCAATTTGATAGATTAAATCACCCATTGTAAAACTCTCCGCCCAGAGTTTTAGGCTCTGCCATATTTTTCTGTCCCAGTACTGCAAAACATGTTGAAACCCTGCAGGGCACGGAGCCAGGGGATAGAGAGCTGGGGAAAAGGCGAAGCTCCTGGCTCTTGGCACTTGGAGCCACCGGCCACTAGGGGCCGTTGGTAAGCCGCAGAAGCTGGAAAGATGCCGCACCTGTCAGGCTTCAAACACTGCGTTTCTTATGTGAAGCACTTTCTGGACTCTCAGAAATCCAGCTCAGGGACCCGTGCAAGGAAGGCTGCCTTTATTTTCTCTAAGGGTGTTCACAGTCCCATTTCCTCCTGAGGTTAGGGGAAAGGGAAGATGGCCCGTAGCCTGTTCCTACCTACTCAGCGAGCCACAAGGCTGGTGCAGAAGGAAGGACCTGTGTAGCAGCATTTGTGAAATCTGGGAAAATCCTCCACCTCCAAAAATTTTCCCAAAGCCCAGTGACTGAAATCCCTGGAAGTCTTATAAACACGGTAAACTCCTAAAGCCCACTGATAAATGCAGAAATCCCTGGAAGGGGCCATGTGTCAGGCCACTGTTAGATGCTGTTAAGCATGAAAAGGGATCAGTGCACTGTAAGAAAAATTGTGCAAACCTGGAGTTCCCAGATGTGGGTTTGAATTCTAGCTTAATTAGTGATTGGCTGTGAAGCCTTAGGCAAGTTACTTAACCTCTCTGAGCTTTGGTTTCCCTTGAATGAGTTTAGTTAAATGAGATAACACATACAAAATTTCACACATGTAAGAAGGCTAAGTGATTTTTTATTAATTGCTAATCTTCTTTTGCTAGGTCTAAGTAAGATATGAACTCAAGGTCTGGAGAGCAGGCATACTGGCCAGAGGATTAGGAGTTACAAAAGAGGTCAGGGGTCCAAGGAGGGCTTAAAAGGCAAGTGAAAGCCAAAGTAGATGTCTCCAGCTCATTGAAGTTCAGATGGAGCAAGTAAAGAAACTTTGAGATGCTGATTCACATATTCAGAATTCTTTTCCCGTTGTGTGTTTGTAGGGTGTGTAATGGGGTGTGTGAGAAGTTAGCAGTGTTAAAACTATTTCCCAGATGCCAGGGAACTTGTACAGCCGCCTGGAGGCAGGACACCAGAGGCAAAATGAAACAAGAAAAAATATCAGTTGGCAGAGAGATGAGGAAAACTGTAACACAACCCAATTCTGGACCCCACGCTGTGAGAAGCACAAAGCGAACCAGAGCACCCACAGGGGAGTGAGTGGCTGGGGAGGGGTGCACAAAGGAGCTGAAGAAATGTGAGTGATCCTAGAAAAAGAGAGACAAAGGAAATTCAATCCCTATCTTTGGGTCAATCTCTCAAAGACTGCTTGGGGAATGAGAAGCAGCTGGCTGATCTATGATATGTGGCCCAAGAAGGTAGACGACCCAGGGTCAATGATTGCCGGAGAGTCCCCAATATTGCATCCTCTGTGTGTGTGTGTGTGTGTGTGTGTGTGTGTGTGTGTGTGTAGTGTACAAATTGTGCATCTTTTAGCAGAAAATGATCCACAGCTTTCATGAAATTCTCATTACCTCAAAAAACTCAAAAATCCCTGATATAAATAATAACAACTAATGCCTATCAAGCAATTACTAAGTACCAAGCCCTGGGCCAAGCCCTGTATGTAAGTCACTGGGGCAGTGTAGCCATTACGAATGCAGGCCCTGGGGCCAGCCTGCCCTAGTTTACAATCTCTCACTAGCTGGCTACGTGACCTTTGGCAACTCACTTTCTTGGTTCCCTAGTCTGTAAAATGGAAATAATAATGACCACCTCAAAGGGCTGTTGGAGGGTTAAGTTAGGATATGTAAAGTTCTTGGGATAGCATGTGAAAACAAAACTTGAACAATCAGCTTTCATGAGATGACACTAGCCAGCTACAGCCTCCCACTATATTAAACTTCTCTCTCTCTCTCTGATTAGAGATGGCTAACAAATGTCTCCCTGGTTCCTTGAAGGAGTAGAGATTATGCAGAATTGGGAGAAGGAAATTTCATATTCTTTTAGAGGAGAGAAGTTAAAAAGAAGTTTAAGAGAGGCTGGCAAAAAAAAAAAAAAAGGAATGTGTTTTGGGGCCAGGGATGTTTTATGCGAATGGTGGGCATGGGCCTTCCTTGGGTAAGAAGGAAATCAGCAGCTACCTTATATTTCATCTAATCCTCCCAGCCGCACTTTGAAGGGGGTGGTACTAGGCGGTAATAGCTGCAGGTTCACAGAGGAGGGAAAGGGGGCTCCAGGACATTCATAAATTTGCCCAAGGATATAAGGCAAGAGGGACAGGAGCTGAGAGAGGAGCCCAGGCCTAGGTGGCTTTAAAGTCCATATTCCTTCAACTTTTCTGTACTGTTGCTTAAACACCAGAGAAGCATCCATGCAAGGCCACTCGGGTCATTGTGAGGGTGGAAAGGAACATCTGTGAAACGCTCCTTGGGTAAATTCTAAAGTGGAGCCTCAACTTGCACAGTCTTTCCAGCAGCCTGCTCCAGAGAGCGCCGTCATGAACAGAAGGCTCCCCCAGCCGCCCCCGTCTGCAGGCCTTTCTGCTGCTGCCGCCACTGTTGGGTGCCTTTCCCCTGGCGGTCCTCTGGGACTCTCAGTATCCCTCCCTCATCCGCGAGGGCTCTTCCCACACAGTTCCCTCAATCCCCCAACTTGACACCATTTGGGGAAACTGCAGTCATGGAGACATGGAGTCCCGTGACCTCAGAAGACACACAGGAACGCAGTCCTCTACCATCCCCGAAGGACATTCTCCTGGTATGCCCCCAGAGAGGCCACACAGTGTATAATTAGGACAAGCTCAGGGATTAGATGCTCAGTCCCCATCATAGCTGTCATGTGTGAATGCCGTGACGTGGGGTAATTTACATACTCGCTGTGTGCCTAGCTTTCCTCATCTATAAACTGGAGATGATGTAGGGTTCCCTTCGAAGCACTTTGGTGAGGATCCCATAAAGTAATATTGAAAGGAGTCTTAAAGGGAGCTTAAAGTAACATTGTGAGCGTATCATATACTCCATAAATGTTCTCCGTGATAGCCTGCCCATACATCCCTCTGCCAGTTGCAAATTTGGGGAACTTGTTAGGTCCCCTCCTCCCATTCTGGAACACTGGTCCTGGGACTCCTTGACTTGCTTTTATTTAGCCCCAAGCACTGGATCATAATCCTTTGAGAAGCTGCTGACCCCTTTGGAGAGAAAGCTATGCATTCTCTTCTCAGTGAAATAAACATATGCAAGTTTTACATTCATTTTCAGGAAAGTACCTTGACCCCCTGAAGCCTATGCCTCAGCCACGCTCACCAAACCAGAGCTCTCTCTGTAAGTGTTTCCACCCTTGATTTGGCTCCCAGGGCCTTGCCCCTTCCTGCTCCTTTGCTGTCACTTCCCGGTTTTCCCTGATTCTTTCTACGTGCAGGGGTTTTGAGTCCCCCCCCATCTTGCCTGCCTCTAAGTGACGAAGCTCTGTCATCCAATGGTAACCCCCACAACCACTAAGAATAATAATTATTACATAATTATTCAGTCCATAATTCCAAGTATACGTTGACAGGGTTAGAGAGAACTGTAATATTGTACAGAGAAGATAATTCCCGAATTATATTCCCTTCTAATAACCACAGTTCCTTAGGCTCCCATTTATATGCCACTACATCCACTTTTGCCATTTCTGAGGCCACCTCTTAGTCCACAAAAATACTTTCCATACAGGCCAACCTTGATATTCTAGCATCTTGTCTGCCGTGAGGATAAGTCCAAAATATATAACTTCCAAAGGCAACACTTCATTGCAATCTGTGGCTGAAATTCACTTGGATGTAAGGCTGAAATTTAGCAGGTCCTCAGACATAAGACACTGTCCCTACAAGTAGGCAGCATGTTTAATCAGTAGAAAGATCATGGCCTTTTTTTTATGTCATACAGACCTGTACATATTATATGTGTGACCTTAGGCAAACCCCTCTGAGCCTTGCCTTAAAGACCTATAAAGTGGAAATAAGAATTGGAGTAAGGGTGGTGGCTGGCATGAAATAGGAAAGCCTACGTTTATCGCCCAACGGTCATCCATTAATTGAACACCTATTTACTGAGAACTTGCTAAGAGCTGGCCCTTGTAGTGAGACTGAGGATCCACTGTGAGGAAGAGATAGTGCCTGTCTTTGAGTTGCTCAGAGTGCTTTCGGGAAAACAGATCTTGACCACCCTGTCAGAAGAATGCATGGGCACAGGATGCGCTTGGAACTCAGAGAAGGGACACAGAAAAATGCTAAGCACACAACAGGCACTCAGAAAATGTGGCTTCTCTTCCTCCCTTAGCTGACAGGCAGCTCCTCAAGTTGCCAAATCAATCATCTTCTTATAGATGGTAGCCTATCTTCTCAGACGCCAGCAGGTGTCATCTCCCATCATCCCCCCAAAATGCATGGGAGAAACCCCCAAAGCTTCATTACAGAGGACAGAGAGCCATTTAGACCAAATGAGTGGAGCCCAACTGTTCACTCCGTTCGCTAGAGCACTCGCAGTTCTTATCTCACGGTCTGGAGAGTAATAAGAAAGCAAGCAGCCAGGAAAATTAATCAGGACCCAGAGAATTTTAATAAAATGTTACTAGAAGTCAGTGCAAACTGTGGGGCAGAGGAGAAGCTGCAGCCTTGGGGGCACCTGTTCCTGTTTTAATTGGATGACTCAGGTCTAGCCAGTCCAAAAAAAATGCCCCGCTGATTTCTAAGCTGTGCTTGTGGGGCTCATCTGCCTATAGCAGAATCACATTTCTTAGCTCCCCTCCTTCAGCTTCCACCTTGCCCAACATCTGCCCCCATCCCACTTTTATTAGTAGCCCCCTGCCCTCCATTCCAGAGGCCCCTACTTCACAGCACATTCTGGAACTTTATATGGCAGACAAGTGCCCAGTATTGGAAATCAAAGACCAGGTTTTTGGTCCCTGCTCCTGCCTCTAATTTATTGTGGAACCTTAGGTCAAAATCTACCCTCGTCACTAGGTCTCAGTTTTCTCATGTGGAAAATGGGGACATTGAAATAGCTCTTTCATTACCTCTACTGTCTTTCTACTAGTCTTTGATTCCCCCATGATTTGCATGAAAAGGGCTTTAGTCACAGCTGGTGAGCAAGCACCCCTACCTGGCATCAGAGGACAGGATGGTCTCGCTTTGTTCTTTCCTGCTCCCAATGAAAATTCAAACCCGAATTAAGGAGTAAGCTACTTTACCAGCTATCTGATAGGAACTAGCCTTCTCTTTGGATCTCTTTGCTCACCCTTCCACTGGGCTCAGTCATGTCTACACCCTCACCTGTGTTACTGGGCCAATTCCTTACATCCACATAGTGCTCTGTCTTTAAAAGGCTATCTCATCTATTATCTTACTGGACTTTCTCAAGATTCCTATGAGGCAAGTAAAATGGGCACTATTATCTCCATTTTATCTTTAAGAAACCAAGGCTGAGAAAACGTAATTGAATCGCTAAGGTTATATATCAATTAGATGATAGTCTAGACTCACACTCAAATCTCCCAACCACTGTTCTTTCCACTGTATTACCATACTCTGCTTAGGCAACGCAAGGACATCCCAAAACTAATGCCCTAACATCTAGGATGGTGAGAGGGTGATACTAATTTAAAAATCACTAATGAACGCAGACTAAAAAAATAACTGAGCAATGGATAAATGCATAGGAAGGCCAAAGGCCAGATAAGTAAGGAAGGGAAATGAAGGATGATTTTTCTTTGAAAATGATTCCTACACCGTGGATGTGCATCAATTTCTTGGCAATAGGTAAAAACATTGCAAACATAGCTTTGAGATTAAAATTTTTAAATAGAGCAGTGCAAGGATTTATTTCTCCTCTTTTAGTTTTTTCATTTGCTCCTTTATTAATATTCTATATTTCATAGTTACAAAACAATCTTCCACTGCATAGTGCAAACAAACTGGTAACGTCAGCACTTTCTCTTCACAGCTGGGTCCCTGGTTGGGAATGTTTTTCTCCCATAAAACCATAATCCCATAAAATTTAAGGTTATTAAGTTGCAGGTGAATAATTCATGAGGCAATTATGAAACATTTATGATGGAATATTATGAGTTTTCAAAAAGAAAAAAAAGGAAAGCGTTTGGGTCGGCGAATTGACAAACTTGGGTAACTGTGTTTCCATCTCCCATGAGGGATCTACGTGGACATTCCCTGCTGCTTGGACATTCAGAGACGGGCTCAAATCCCTCCAGACGGTGTCTGGAATATACCCCAAGAGTCAGCCCACAGGTGGCACAGTCTACCACGACAGACGTAAGCACTGCCTGAGGCCAATAGTAATGGTAAGAAGCACAGGGCCTCATGGACGGCATAGTCTGCGCCAGGCTCTGTGAAAGTCACTTCCCATATATTATGTCTCTAATCCTCACGGTGACCCTCTGAAATCAATGTTATCCTTACCAGCCCCATTATTTAGACCAGGAAACAGGCGAAACAAGTTTAATAACTTGCCAGAGACCACACAGCCAGCAAGAGGCAGAGCCAGGATTCCAAGCCAGGCAGCCAAACCCTGAGCCTCCTAGCCAGCAGCTGGGAGCCCTGAACGGTGGCGGCATTGACGTTTCGTTCACATCTAGGGCCCTTAAAGCACTTTCACACGCACGGCTTTATCATCACAAGCCTTCTGTAACATCACTGTTGGATACTGTCAGACAGGGGTTACTGTCTCCCTTTTAAAGATGAGTAAACTGAGGTCCAGAAAGGTTAAATGATCTGGTCAAGGTCACACAGCCAGTTAGTAGAGGCACCACAACTAGACCTTCAAGGTTTAATCATAATGATGTTCCCAGCATAAAATCACAGAGCTGGAGGAGAGTTTCCTTGCTAAACGTCTAGTCCAGTACAGCATCTCTGAACGTAAGCCCCCAGCCTCTACTTGAGCACCCCTCAACCCCACTCTCCTCCGCACGCCCCTCAGTGATAAGGAGTTGCGGCGCTCAATGCCCAAACCCCTCCCACTGTTGTAAAATTCTGAACATTTTTCCTGATCCTGAGCCAGTATTTTTGTCTGAATACTGTTTCATCTGGAAGGACAAGCTTCTCCCTTCTCCTCTTTCCAGCCACACGCTCCTCCTCATCGTGGGTTCTTCCTGGGACCATCACTTGCAGCTTTTCACCTCCCACCCAGGATCTTCAACTATTCTTTATAAACATGTGTTTTTTTACCTATCTCCTTTTTTATCTCTCTTCCTAGATGTGCCCTATATTAACACTCCCCTTCCAAACAAAACTGACTCCCACCTCCAGGGACACCCACTTGGAGTTCGGCACCCCCTCCCTCCTACAAGGGGCTGTAGCCATGCCTCCCCCCATTGATATGGGTGAATCTAGCTGAGACCCTGTTAACTATTGCCATAATGCATTTGCATGAACTTGCTACCCCACCCCCAAACTTGTTCCTTTGAACTACTATAGAACTAAGCTGCCTTTATCACATCTCCCTTCTGTACACATTCCCTTCATCTTCTGCAGACTATGGCCATTTAAAAGCATCTTCCAGGGCAGAAAGAAATGGCATTCCCAACACCATCCCATCTGTCTGCATTTGCTCGGCCAAGCTGAGCAGTGAGCATGGCCTGAGCCTCTGAGGATGCCCAAAGTGGTGCAAGGAGATGGAGGGAAAGTGCCTACTGGGGACAGGAAGGGCCATCCTCTCTGTTACAAGTTCACTCTGTTCTATTAGGTTCTCAGCTTGATGCAGCTGGCAGGTGAGTGTTTCAGGGGCCAGTGTCCGATCATTGCCTTCCTGCTAGAGCGGTAAGCCATCTAGTTTCCCAAATGCAGAGGGATCTTAAAGACATCTTATCCAAACTCCCTGTCTTATAGGAAACCGAGGCCAAGAAAAGAAAAGGAACCTGCCCAGTCAGTGCTTAATGCGACTGAAGCCCAGGCCTCAGGACTCCCAGCCCCTCTCCACTGCATTTGAATCTTAGACACCCTCTGGTCCAACACCTCATTTGTAGTTGAGCAAACTGGGGCACAAAGAGAGAAGGTCAGCCAGCTCAGCGGTGCTCAGAACAAAGATCAACCCCAGGTCTTATTGCCAATGCTTTTCACTGAAGGAAAGAGGAAATGGCATCCGCATTTCTGTGCCGAGGGCTTCCGGCCCGTATCACAGATAATAACACCCATGTCATTGGACCTCTTTCAATACCACAGGCATTTTGCAGTGACAGCTGGGTCTTATCTTGACCATTACCTCACTGCTGCTACGTGTTCCCCAATAAAAACTGACATGCTTGATTCTCTAGGTCACCCTGAGGTCCTCGTTAAGTGAGGGCATCGGGGAGGAGAATTTCAAATCAAGGTGGAAATGACAGAGAAATCCAAATGCACCCTAAGTCAGCAACTTCTGCCTGTCATCCATGACCTTGGCCTAAGAATTCACTCAAGTGTAAGTGGCACACAGAGAGCGCAGGGTGAGAACTCTCTAAACACTTCTATCAAGAAAGTCGCTATAACATCACTCAACCATTAATATTCTGCAAATAATACCGATGCCAACATGCTTCAAGCTACATACTATTATCCATTCCCTTCAGATAGCACAGTTACCAACCTTCCCTCACGGATGCTCCTTTTTCAGCCTGGATGTGCAGATGACGAGTGTCTAACCATTCCCATGCTTAGGACTGAACCAAGGACACTGTTGAGTAAGCACAGGACGACCAGGCATTAGTGGGGGAGACCAGAATCGGAGAGGCTTAGGGTGGGAATGGGCCCAGCCCTTGTCTAGACATTCAGCATATCTAGATTTTGCATAACAAATTTTTTTTTTAAAACAAATTTATTTTTTTAAAGATGTTCCTTTCTTTCACAAAGGTGAGAAAATACCTGCAATTCTTTTCATCAAATAATATTATTTTAATTTGGTATGATGTGAGTGGGAGTTGATGGAGTTAGAAGAGAGGGAAACCCACCTCCACCTTCCTCGGAGCCACTGTTACATACAGAACACAAAGACGAGGTGAAGATCCCAAGCAGGGAGCCAGGTGGCCAGCCAGGCCCAGGATTTCCCGTGGAGGTTCCCAGCTCTGTATTTTCCAGCCAGCCTCCTGCACCACGGGGAGGCATTGCAATTCCTTGCACGCAGACGACAGGAGGTGGCATGTGGATTCCAAGCAGGTGAGCTCTGGCAGTAAAGCTTGGGTTAAACAAAGCCACCTGCAGCCTGCAGCAATGGTTTGATTACTCAGGCAGCACCTCTGACAAAGGATTAAGAGGACTCTATCATGGGGATAGCAGAATCTTAATTGAAATCCAGATTGCTGTATTAGCATCCCTAGAGAGAACCTGGGGCCTCCAAGTTTCCAAATGGTGAGTCGTTATCACTCTAAGAACCCAGCTCATCTTAACAGTTCTGAGCACCGGGATATTGCAAGCAAACCTTCCTCCCTAATTCCCCACCCCCACCACCATAACAAATTGGGGGCCTGAGAGTGGGATCTCCCATTAGCTTAGAAGTTCCAACACACCTCCTTCATTTGCTTCTGATTTTCAATTACATCGGTATAATGTACGGTACTTAAAATCTGTCTTTTATTTAGAAAGATAAGCACAGCAGTTTGGTCATTTCATTGCTATGTCAATTTGAAAAGAAAATTCTATTTAAACTCAGTGACTGGCCTTCTGCCACCATCCCAGCCAGCGGCAAGCTGTCTAAAGGGACAAGAGAGGTGCCAGCTGGGTCTCTTGGGTAGATGATGCAGCTGGAGAGGAAACCTCCTCTCGTCCCCCCAGCTGTCCCCTGAGGTGCTGGAGGGGTTTTCTCAGTGTCTAAAGAGTTAGAAACAAGGATTGATTTTTTTTTTTTCCTGATTTTTTCAGGGGGTTTGCATGTAGCCAACATTACATCTCTATGATGCATCCAACTCCACGCTAAGTGTTTTTCACACACTAACGCACTTGATCTTCCTGACCATCCCTATGAAAAGTCTGTTCTTATCTTCTGTCTAATGGGTAATAAAATGGAAACAGAGCAATTAAATGGCATGAACAAATTTTTGCATTTAAGTCCCAATGTAATTCCAAGGTTGTCTGTTGACAGCTGATATGTTTAACCACTGCTGTAAACTGATTTTACTCCACTTACCCGGCCCACCTCTAACTTCCCTGGAACACAGTAGACATTCATTAAATGTTTGTTAAAGAAATGAATGATTAAATGGTCTCACACCTACTCCTCATGTGGGTCATAGTCTGACCATTATGTACTGATTAAGCCCTAATCCAGATCTAAAACTCAGCTTTAGACTGAGCCTCCTGGTCAGATTACACTGACCACCTGATTCCAGTCAGAGGCTGACTCTTTACCACCCTGTGTGCATTTTATTCTGTGCCCAGCCCAGCTGAAAATCCTTTCAGCTCCTCAAACTCAAGCTTGTTACGCCCTGTGCCACAGGGCCTTTGCACATGCTGTGCCTGCTGCCTGAACCTGCCCCTGCCCCTGCCCCTGCCCCTGCCCCTGCCCCTGCCCCTGCTCACATAAGTATCAGTTCCGTCATCATTTGCGAATGTCTTCCTGACTCTGGCCTGGGCCAGGTTCCTTTATTAAACATTCTTACACAGCCATATCTCTTGTCTTTCACAGCCCTTATCTCCATCTACTATCATTCAACCATTAATGCCTTGCTCCCCTGCCAGGCCATACGTTCCAGGATGGCAGGGGGTGCGTCTCTTTCAGAACAACAATGAATCCTCAGCATTCTTAGCACCTGGCTCATGTCACTAAACATTTGCCAGTGAATGTCTAGACCAGGTCCTACTCACAGCCACAGGCCGTTAACTCCAGTCATGAGCTGAAAACTCATATGATTCAAAGTTATCAAATAAGCGTGTTGGTCTAATTGAGTGAAAGGTAAGAACTTACGAAAGAATACGCAAGGTGGCGGTCCTACAGATATTGAATGACCTTCCTAAGTGAAAGACGACACATTGCTACTAAGTTACAAATCTGGAAAGTCAACTCATGTTTTCATTGGTTTGGCATGTCTCTCATTCTTAAAATTTCTTTCCTGTTCTTCTTACACAGCGTCAAAAGGACTTTTGGCCCAGCCGGTTTGGCTCAGCGGTTGAGCATCCACCCAGGATCCAGGAGATTGAGGTTTGATTCCCGGTCAGGGCACATGCCCGGGTTGCGGGCTTGATCTCCAGTCAGGAGTGTGCAGGAGGCAGCCGATCAGTGACTCTCTCTCATCACTGATGTTTCCATCTCTCTCTCTCCCTTCCTCTCTCTGAAATCAATAAAGATTTTTTTTTTAAAAAAAGGACTTACAGTAAGTAAAGATAGGATTACTACCTATCTAAAGGAAATTTCATTGTATCAAATTCTAAGAGATAGTTCAAATTATATTGTTCACCAAAATGTTGTTGTGGAAGATACATATTAGGTAGCATTAAGCCGTTCACTGGGGCTGGAATAGACGTGCTATACATAAATTTCATTGCAACCTAATCTTTTGAAATAAGCTTTAATATGTAAATCTTTGGGGGAGAAGATAAGCTGGGGAAAATGACTGTGTGATGTTTATACGTGCATTGCTGAATTAATTACTTAATTCATCAAGTAGTTCCTGGATGTCTAGCACTAGGCCATGTTATTGAAACAATCCCTTTCTCAGCAAAGACTTTAGCTGGTTATGTGTACTCTGTATGAGGCAAGAAAAGAGCACCCAAAGAGGTTTAGTTACTTGCTCAAAAGTCACATGTGCAGGGCTAATGCCAACCAGAAGCTTGTTTTCCCAACAGGCCCTCTCCAGTTGACTGAGGGGCCTCTGGGCACTTGGGGTGAAGTGAGGGTGAGTCTACGGCTGGGGGTGACCTTTAGGTTGTAGCTCCAACCAGGGATCATTGTGGCTGAAGTCAGAGGTTTACCTTGTGAGAACAGGAACGCTCTCTGGCTTAGAAAGAAATCAGACCATTCATTAGGTGTCATTTTACTTTGAAGAGAATGAACTAGAACACAGGGAACGGGGTTGCCATTAGCTCAACAAAGAGAAACAATTAGTATGGTCGAAGCACCACCACTTAGGAGTCAGGAGATTGGAGCTCCTACCTGTCAGGGCCACTGATTCTCTTGAGTCACGACTATTTCTCTGAGACAGATCCTCTGTGGGAGGCCACTGTGCCCCACTGTAAAATCAAAGGGTTGGACTGTAGCAGTGATTTTCAGCCTTGGTTCTATGTTGGAATCACCTGGGAAGCTTAAAAAATAACAACACTGATGGCCTGGTCCTCAACCCAGAGATTCTGATGGCATTTGTGTGGAGTAAACCCTCCTGCATTGAGAGTTTTAAAATCTCCCCAAATAATTCTAATGTGCAGCTGCCAAGCTGGGAAATCCATGGACTAAGCAGTCCCTAGGGCTTCTTTCAGCCCCAATGTTCCAGAACTTTATAGTCTTAGACAGTAGTTCTCAAACTTTAATATGCATAAGAATCACCTAAAAAGCCTGATTTTTTAAAAGATACATTTCTGGGATCCATCTGTCAAAATTCCAATTCTGTAGGTTTGAGGTGAGGCCCAGGAATCTGCATTTTAAGCCTCCCAGGGCCCAAGAATGCACTGTGAGACACAGCATGTCAGGATTAGCTGACAGGCAGGACCCCTTCTGTCATCATCATTATAATCATTAAACAGGCGTTCAGGCCCAAAGCTCGCAGCCAGGAGGGACGGTGGTAAGGCAGAGCCGTCCATCCACCAGAATCAGGCTCATCACTTGGCCTGTCGTGGGGCTGACAGATGGCAGGGGGAGGGCCCCTCGGTTCGCAGGAGAAATGCCAGACTGCTGCAGGATGCCACTGCAGAGGCAGAGACGGGCCTGGGATTGATCGTCCACGATGCTGATGAACCCTACCATCCACTGAGCATCTTGTGACATCAGCAGCGATGCCACTGGCCGTTACCAAAGCACCCGGGGTGCCCAAGATTGATTTCCAGCTGTAGAAACGATGCCTACCATCGCTAGGCGCACAGGCAGGAAGCGAGCTCAGAACCTCACTGTAATTCAGCATTCATTTGCATTTTTAAATTAGCTAGGCTGTGGACCGTTGCAAAGCAATGACAGAGAATTTTTATAATAATTAGCCTGGTGGGATGGGGGGAAGGGAGGCAGGGAATGGCTCTGCCTCGCAATTTCACTGGAAGAAAAAACACAATTCAGCATCTCAGGTCACCAGATCTGATTATGATGTCCTGGTCCCCACTGACCTTGTGGACCACGGCAGCCGCTTCCAAATCTTGGCTGAATATTCTGGTTTGTATCTGTCCTCCTTCTCTGGGGCTGACCCCACCCTCCCCTCTCCTCTCCTCCCCCTTACACAGCCCAACTAGCATTTTTTTTGTGTGTTGGCTGAATGCCACTACATTCCCTTTTGTTCACTCTCTTTATGGCTGAATTCAGCTCCACTCTATACAAATACTCACTCAGTATGTGTCAACAGCATGATGTGTCTGCTAAAAATAACTGACATTGATAGAGCACTTCACAGTTTGCAAACAACATTCCCATCCATTATCTCAAATGAGTCTCCTACCATTCTCTGGGCGGTTACCAGGGTAGCATTTATGGTCCCATATTTTATAGACAAGAGAACTGAGGCTTGGGGAGATCTAGAGACTTACCCAATGTCATACAGCTAGTAAAGAGCTTTGCCAAGATTGGAATGGAATTTTTGAACTATGAAATCCATACGGAGATGCTTCAGTCTCAAGATGCATTACAAGGAGTATAGAGCTCACAATAAAGAAGGGTAAAGTCCTCTCTGTATGGTTCAAATCATTCAAGCACAGCAAGGACTCCCCCCTCTGAGCACCACGCTTACAGAGGAATTTTGAGAAGGAAACTGCTAACTAAAAAAGCAAAGGAAATTTGTAAACCTTGTCATGCAAGAAATGACAAAAATTAGGACCGTTGAATGTGGAGAACACTCAGAAGGCTGATAAAAGCTATCATCAAGCAACTGGAGGGGATTCATAGGAAAGAGAAGATACACTTGTTCTGTGTGGCCACAAAGAAGTTATAAGGAGGCAAATTTCAACTTGGTATGAACAAATCAGTACTGCACAGTGGTTAAGGGCTCTGGAATCAAACTGCCTAGGTTCAAAAGCCGGCTCTACTCTTTCCAACTAAGTGATCTGGGTCAAACTTGTAATTTCTAATCCCCAGGCTCCTTGTCTGTACAAAAGAAATGATGATGACTACCTTATAGGACTGTTGGTACCACCAAATAAACTAATGCAAACAAAGCCATCAACACTCAACATATAAGAGTTATGGTCATACCTTTGTTTTTCACACCAATAAAAGAGCTTTAAACTCACTTAGCCCAGAACATCTAATAAGTAGATCTTGGTCTTCCATATACAGTTGAAGAGAAGTTCCAAAATAGAGTAAGGGAGGAAGAAGCAATAAATAATTCTGCCCAGCCATAAGGCACCCTTGCAAATAGTTACCAGCCCATTAATTCCTCTCACTAAGGTAGTTTCTGGAGACCAAATCAATGAAATAAGAAGTCATGTTGGATTGAGTGACACATACCCCAAGCTGGAGAGAAAATGTTTGGCATTATGACCACTTTTATACAACACTGTATTGGTCCTAGCTACTGTAATAAAACAAGGAAAGAAAAGGTATAAGGATAGGAAAAATACAGGTATAAAATCCAAATAAAAATCTACAGGTAAAATATTTAAATTGATAAGCAAATTAAGCAAGGACATTAGATAGAAGGTGAATTTACAAAAATGAGTTGAATTTTCACTTATTGGTAACACTGGATGGAAGTTAGAAAAATAAATATTTAAAGAGCTTATCATTTACAATATCATCGAAAATACCCAATTTCTAGGAATAAATATAAAAGCTGTATAAACCTCTACACTAAAAACTACAAAGCATTATTGAGAAAAACAAAAGAAGACCTAAGTAAATGGAGAAATATGGCCATGGATTAGACATATTGGCATATTGTAAACATGTCAATTCTCACCAAATTGACCTACAAATTCTATGTAATGCCATTCAAAATCTCATCAGATTTTTTTCATCAGATTTTTAAATACCAGTTGTCTACCTAATCTTAAAATTTTTATGAGAATTTAAAGTGCCAGAACCAACCAAGGAAATCTTAAGAAAAACAAAGCTGCACATATACGCTACCGTATTTCAAGACTGATCATTAAAGCTATTGAATACATACACATACATATGTGTATATGTGCACATATACTATAATTCTGTTTTTCTTTTATCTTGTGTTTTATAGTTTTCACTGTAGAGGGTTATGCATCTCTTATTTCATTTATTCCTAGAAATTTGATGGATTTTGATGCTATCATAAATGATATACTCTTTTATTATATAGTGATTTTCTTGCACAGATTTATGCAATAAAATCACAAACGGACATGTGACAATGGTGACGCTGCAGTTCAGTGGGTAAAGATTTTTTAATTAACACAAAAGTGGATCGATTGGAAATAAGGGAAGAAAATAAATATTGATCCTTACTCATACATACCAAACACACACAATCATTTTCAGATAAAGATATAAAAGTAGAAAAAGAAACAATAAAGCTTATAGAAGAAAATTTATAAGATCATCTTTAAAATTTTGAAGATGGCGCCTGGCCGGGCGTGGCTCAGCGGTTGAGCTTTGACCTAGGATCCAGGCGATCGGGGTTTGATTCCTGGTCAGGGCACATGCCCAGGTTGTGGGCTCGATCAATGACTCTCTCATCATTGATGTTTCTCTCTCTCTCTCTCCCTCTCGTTTCCTCTCTCTGAAATCAATAAAGATATATATATATATTTTTAAAATATTAAAATTTTGAAGATGGCAAATTTTCTTAAACAGGATTCATTAAGTCTTTGGCTGCAACATGAGGTGCTTGAAGAGGAACAGAGGTAAATAAAACGAGAAGAATTCATTGGGACCATATTAATAAGGACTTCAAATTCCAGGAATAGATGTTTGGGCCCATTTCTCTAGACCAGGATATGGCAAACTTCTTAAATAAAGGGCCAGGTGGTAAATATTTTAGGTTTTGTGGGCCATAAGCTCTGTCGCAGCCACTTAACACTGACATTGTAGCATGAAAGGAGCCATAGATAATATGAAATGGTGAGTGTGGTTGTTTCAATAAACCTTTATTTACAAACACAGAAGGTGGGCCAAATTGTCCATTGCTGCTCTAGTCAGCAAGAGCCATGGAAATTTTTGAGCATTTAGTGACAGGCTAAGAGCTGTGCTTCAGGAAAATCATTCTGACAGCAAATGTAGAATAGAGTGATGAGGGAGACACCAGTGCGTTCATTCGGAAAGACATGATTAGGGCGGAGGACTATGAACACAGGAAGTATCAATAACTTTTTTCCTTTGGTCTTTTTGGGTGCCTGCACAGCTGCTGTCTCACTCCCAAGGATGAACCGGGGTGCAAGGCGTGAACCCCACCACTCTCTCCATACCCCCACTCTACCCCCAAACATCCTTGAAGAAGGTCATGACTACTGGGTCGGTCAGAGTCCAGAAAAGTGATTGGCCTGCTTTTTCTGAAGGTGGTGCTCTCAGGGTGACACACAGGCTTGATACCACTTCCCGGGGGAGCCCTGTCCGGCCATCTCCACATTTCTAGATGTTTTCTCTTCCTGAGGCATAGTGGCCAGGCCTTAGCTTTATCGAGGAGACAGTAGGAGCAGGTCACCATCTTTCCAACCTTTGTTCTCTCTCTGCTCGTTTCCCTTTGTCCCAGTTGGTATAAGTTTTTATACTGTTAAACCGGCAGGTACCTAAATTTGGGGGGCAGGAGGGAAGTAGGCCATATGGCTGCACTCTCCTCCTGAACGGCTCTGGCCTCAACAAGAGGAAGCTAACACCTGATCCAGCCCATCCTTACTATGAGGTTTAAGGTCAAAAAGGTCAACTAATATTAGGGTTATTTGTGCATATATCTTTTTAGGATATGTGTACTCCTGGGTCCTCTGGCTATATGTAATCATAATAGCTCCCGTTAATGGCACCCAGTATCCCCTAACAGCTATCACTTTACTTTCCAGGCAAGCCAGGCCTACAGGTCAATGGAGGAAGAATTATTGAACTTAAACTTCTAGACAATGGAAAACACGGATAAAGGAAACCCATTCTTCTATTTCTTCTTGCCTCTTGTAGCCTGTGTGGCCCCCTCCCCCTCACATACCACTCAATGAATTAGGGTGAGAGCAAGAGCGGAGAGAGAACAGACCACTCCTGGCATCTGTGCTTCCTTAAAATTCTCACGGCTCCTGGAAACAAAGGAAAAAATGCACGTGGCCTTCCTTCCTGAGCCATTTTTCCACATTTCTCTCCACCCCTCCTTCCTCCAGGCAGATATGTTCACCTTGTTAATCATTCTACCTGCATCAGAAAACATTACCTCCGTGACCGCAAAATAGCAGCCTCATTACTGAAACCACAGCCCACAGTCAGATGGATTTCCCCGAAGGCCCCCAAACCTTTCCCATTTTATTACCGTGTCACTCCTCATTTTAACACATATTAATCACAAAGATACATTTTTCTTGGGCTATGGATTTGAGTGGCCCTTTCTAAGCACTTGGTAAAGGTTGGTTCAGGGAGGAAGAAAAAAGGAATGATTGCATTTGCAAAGTCGGATTTCTATCCCAATTTGTATATGCAGAAAGGAACAGTCTAGCTTGCTGCAGACTTCGAAAATGTCTTACGGACTTGTTCTTCTGCTGGGGGGGAAGGTGTAATGAATACCGAATAGGGGCTGGAGCCTGGTTTAAAGCCTTCTGTACCAGTGGAAACCAAGGCTCAAAGAGGCTAAGTGAGCTGCCCAAGGTCACGTAGGAAGAAGAAAAGTGGAATTTGAACCCACATTTGCTTGGCTCCAAAGGCTGCAGAATGCATCCCGAGCTCTGATGTGGCGAAGCCCAGGGTCCTGAGGGCCCGGGTGAGACTCTCTGCCTTGGTCTTTCCCAGGCAGCAGCATCTCCTCCAAAGGGGAGAGCCTGGAGCCTGGGAGGGAACCTCAGGGAGGTGTGGGCCATGTGGAGACCTCACCCTTTGCTCAACACAACCCATACTTCTGGTTGCTTTTACCAAGTTTTGGAAGTTCATAGTTTTGGGTAAATAAGAAAGTGAATATGTCTTTTAAACTTCAAAGCTGGGGAGGAAGAGAAAATGCAATCGTATTTCAATCTTCTCCAGTGCTCCTACCTCTCAGGTTTATTATATTCCACAGAGAAACTGACACTGAGTAAGAAAATCCATCTCAAAAAGCTGGAAGTCGTATCTCCTCTTTGAAACAGTGGTTTCTATTTCTGCTTCACCCTTATGAGGTAAGGAGGAATGTCCCCAGGCTTCCCATTTCTCAGATATTGAGTCTTCCATATATGGCTTTCGATTGAATTTACTTGCCTCTTACTGATTGGAGCCCCAGAAAACACCACTGCAGGGACAGGCCTCTTGCTCTTAACCAACGACTAGACTAAATGACCTGAATTTCCTATTTCAGATAATAAAACTTAAGGCCAGGGTGCGAAGGTGATTTTCTCATTGTTACCATTAGGAAGACAGGGCCTCACAATATGAAAATAGACACCTCTCCTCCCTACAAAAAAAAAAAAAAAAAAAATTCTTTTATTTGTGTCCTCTACTAGAATGTGAGCTCCGTGGGGAAGAGTGAAAGGCTACATCCTGCTTTTCATTATTGTGTTTATTGGTTTATTTCTGGCACCTAGCAGAACACCCGTTCATTAAAAAATTGTTGAGTGAAAAATGAATTAATGAATTAATGAATAATAGTGAATGGCATGACCATGTCTTAAGCTATTTTTTTGGAGGCTTCAGGACAAGGCTGGGCTCATGGCCAAGCCAGGACTAGAACTCGGGACTCCTGATGACGATGCTAATGATCTTTACTGGGATTATGCCACCTGCTGAAGGGAATCAGAACAGTGTGGGACATTCCCACAGAATCTCTTGCTACCCTGTGAAGACAGACTCCTACGTGACAAAACGCAATGACTCTTTATGATGAAAGGCGTTATGAACACGTATTTCAGTGGCTCTGACTACACAGCAGGCTACAGAGAGCAGCAAGCTACGAGTGAACAAGTCCTTGCTCTTGTTTCGATTCTGGCTCTGCCATTTCTAGTGTGATTTGGAGCCACTGACTTGACCTGCCTGAGTCTCAGTGTCCTCATCTGTCAAGTGGGGGTGATGAGTCTATTCTGAGTATTACTAGAATAATTGGGAGGAATAAAGGGGAGAGTGGGTGGGAGGAGGACCCGCGGGCTTCACAGCACTGTCCACGTACATCAGAACCGTTAGTGTTGCTTTATGATATACAGAATATTCTGGTTTTCCAAGCCCGTTCCTTTGGCTTTTCTCTCTTCTCCTAGCCATGGCATTTCTTCTTTGGTTAATTATGAGGAAGAGAAAAGCAGAAGCAGCAGCTGCCACTTACGGTCACTCCTATACACCAGGCTCTGCAGACGGTCACTCTGATCTTCACCAGCTTCTATAAAGTGCTATTATCATTCCCATTTTATGGATGAGGGAACCAAGGCTCAGTGGTAAATTAAGTGACTGTCTCACGCAGCACAGTAAGTAAATACAAACTGTGATTCAGATGTGGGTCCACTCGACTCCACAGTCCTGGTTTGTTTGTACCATGTTCTGCTATCTCCCTGGACTCATGGAATAAGTATTGGGCAGGAGTGAAGGGTAAAAGCCACCACACCCACACTCAGGCCGCAGGCACGGTTGCAGCTGGCTATTCATGGTTGTGTTTTACTACCAAAGGGGCTGTAAGAAACCGCCTTAGACACCCAGACAGGTGGGAGAACTGCACCTGTCTGCAAATGGTCCACAAATCTGGCCTATACATATATGTTTATAGAAACTTTTTATTGCAATAAAATACACATGAAACTATTTTTTTGTTGATCTTAGAGAGAAGAAAGGAGGTAGGAAGAGATCAAGAGAGAGAGAAACATCAATGTGAGAGATAAACATCGATCAGTTGTCTCCCCCACATACCCCAACCAGGGATCAAACCCGCAGCCTGGGTATGTGCCCTGACCGGGAATTGAACCTGCCACCTTTTGGTGCATAGAACAATGCTCCATCCAACTGAGCCACACCAGCCAGGGTGACACATGAAACCATTAAAAAATGTACAATTCTGCAGTGTTTAGTACATTTACAATGTTATACAACTATCACCACTACCTGGTTCTAGAATATTCCCATCACCCCAAAGGAGACTCCATAGTACCCACTAAGAGTCAGCCCCCAGTACCTCCCCTCCTCCACCCCAGCCTCTGGGAGCCACTAACTCACTTTCTGTTGCTATAGATTTATACTAACACTCTTAGTTCCCTCTTGCAAACTGTACCTAGACAAGACCCTTGGAAGATCACCGCTTCAGAAAACAGCAGCTCCCTTTCTGCTCAAGCTTCTGCCACAGCGCTTTTGCTGGCTCCCCAGGGAGCTACCTGCTAATTACCTAATTGAAGGGCACAGGTGCTGGGGAACAGTCAGCTCCTTCCCCCAGGGGAGCCACAGCACCAGCCTCGAAGGTGCCTGGGAACATTAATGCCCATTAGAAGCTTCCAGATCTCTGGGGACAAGCCAGACTTTTCAGGAACACAGGCGGGCAGGACTGGAGAGTGACAGAGCAGAACAGCAAAGAGTTGGAATTGGACGGACCTGAACTTGAATCCTGGCTCCCCCATGTATTCGCTATGTGACCTTGATCAAGTCACTCTACCTTCCCAAGCCTCTGTTTCCAAAAATGTACCATGAGATGGTAAAACCTACTGTGCTGGGGTTGAGGGAGGTTACAGGGGAGATTAAATGACACTTGACAAGTGTTTGCTATTTACTTTAATTCTTGGATCCCTGCCAACTCAGGGAGAAGTTATATCTTCTGTACACGATCTGAAAATTAAGAGGAACAGTACAGATCTGTGTTTACCATGTGGAAAAATAAACAGACATTTTGTGATCTCTACTGAGATGAAAAACAAATGCAGTAAATTTTAGATCAAATCTTGGTTTCACTCCTCTCTTGGTCACTGGTCCAGGTTCAGAACCCAGGGGCCTCCAGGTCAGGGATTATTAACAAATGAAAGGCCTCCATTTGCTTTCCTTTACAAGGATGAAAATTACATCAAACACTAGTATTGCTATAATAATAATATGTTAAAGTAGGTTGACAGTTATTGCACAAGGGGCAGGAAATCAATGACTGAAAACAAACTGTGATCTAGACACTGTGCCATGTTGAATTCCTAAGTTATTTTCTACGTGCCAGGCACCATTCTGCGCAGCGAGGGTAAAAGATTAATGAAACAAGAATAGTGTCATCAGACAGTCTTGACCTCAAATCCCAGCTACACTAACCACATGGCTTTGAATGAGTTACTTCATCAAGGGTCAGCTCGTTCATCTATATAGTAGAGATGGTAACAGTACTAACTCCAAAGTTATTTGGAGGATTAACTGAGATAATCTATATAAAGTGTTTAGCACAGTGTCCCAAGTCAGCAGCCAATAAATATTAGATATTAGAATTAGAATTGTTAACCATAAGAAGCAAACACAACATACAGAAGTGAGTTCTGTCGGGTAAAAGCTCTGGAAGCCCAGGAGTCCAAGACTGTTTCCTGGAGAAAGTGATGCCTCGAAGGATGACTATGAATTAGCCATATGAGGGAGGCACGGTCATTCCAAGAGAGTGCACAGCACAGGCAAAGGCAGGGGGCTTGGAGCAGCGCCCTGTATAATAGAAGCTACGAACGGCTTGGTGTGAGGAAGGGGGTGAGGGGACCACAGAACCAGATGGCCACGCTACAATTCGGCCTCGATTCCAAGGGCAGTGGGAGCCACTGAACGGTTTTAAGCAGGAAACTGACATACTCTGCATTCTAGAAAGACCCCTCTGGCAGGCATGTGCAGGATGAATTTAAGAAAGAGATTTCAGGAAGCAAGGAGGCCAATTAGGAATCAGGTGGAACAATTCAGATGAGAGGATGGCAAAGTGAACTAAGGCAATGGTAGCAAAGACAAAGAGAAAAAACTATAATAAAATATTCAAAGATGAATCCAAAACATATGGAGATGGGTTGGACTGAGGCTGAGAGGGAGGTTGACTGGAGGTCTGGTGGGTGTCTAAGTCTGCAGTGGGGCCTGTCACTCTACCAGGAAACACTAGAGGTGGACAAGGTTCCAGGAGAGGGTGTGAGTGCGAGAGGAAATCCCTTTCTTTATCAAATACAGGGTGCTACATATTGGGGTCGACTAACACTGAGATGCGCTGCGCAGGACCCCTCCAGGATGAAGGCCTCAGCTGAAGAGTGTGTCTTGTCTACTGCCGGTGACTGATGGAAATTAAGGCTGCCCCCCTGAGGCTGATTCAGAACAACTCGGACAGGTCTTCTCAGCAGCAGAGTTCCCTGTGGGGCCTCTGACATCCCTGCCAAGCTCCTTCCTTCCTTTCCTTGCCCAGATGTGGCTCCTTGGAGCGCCCCTTAATGAACTTCTGTGCGCTCACCTCCACCTGGAAGTCAGCTTCCTGGGGAACACAAGCCTGCCACAGGTATGTTTGCTTTACTCAGCACAGCAGCTCTGGAAGCACGTTAGGTAAGGATATCATCTCCGTTGAGCAGACAAGGAGACAGAGGACCAGATGTGAGACTGTGCTCCAGGGCACTTGAGCAGTTAAAGATGAATCATCGTGGGAATCCTTATATGCTCGGCTCTGTGTGGCCACCTGCTTTCTCTTCATTGTCGCTTTAAGCAGGTTCTCCAGCCGGGCTGCAGGTGACCATCATCTAAGGAGGTTTTCTTTTAAATCCCAATGTCTAGAGCCCAGCACCAGAGAATCTGACTCAGTGGATCTGGGATGGGGCCACTGCAATGCATTAGACTCTCCGTGGAGGCAAGTAACAAGCCCAGCCTTAGCAACAAAAAAGTGTTGGGGGAATAACTTATAAGGACATTGGGGTGTCTCATTGGACGTAGGGATAAAATGCAGTTGGGCATCAGAAATAATGGCACCGAAGTCTCCAATACCATCAGAAGTCATACTCTTGAATGAAGAGAAACAAGCTGGCGGCGCAGGTAACAGCTCCACCCGCCGCCTCCCGCAACCTCACCAAAATTACAACTAAAATACAGAACCACCATCACTCAGAACCTACTGAGATCTGGCTGAACAGAAGCCCCACAACCAGGGAGCTGAAGAAGCACAGAGACCGGCAGGAGGGGAGCAGACGCGGGCAGAAGGGGGCTGAATCCCGGAGACTCGGCCACGGGCCCACACCTGGTACCGTGGGTTAAACCCAGGAGGACATCTCCGAGGGGGAGGTTTACTGGAGGAGGGAGGGGTACCAGGCCCACATCGGGCTCCTAACCCAGGGAGTCAGGCTAGGAAGAGACGTCCCCACAGCTCCGGGCTGTGAAACCAGTGGGGACTGTCCCTGAGGGTCGCGGAGGCTGCGGGAGCCCCAGCAGCTCCCCTTAAGGGCCCGGCGCGGACTCACTCGGACGCTCCCTCTGAGCCCAGCGCCGGGAGCAGCCTGAAAGGACCCGGGACACTCGGGGGAACTAACCTGCCTGAGATCCGGGCGAGAGGCGGAGGGCGGCTTCCTCCCGGGCAGAGGGGCTGGCGGAGGCCATGGCTCCTGTGGCGAGTCCTCCCGCACACAGCCGGCGGGCAGGCGCCATATTTGAACCGCCAGCACCTGACTCGCACCTTTGGCCCCGCCCCGTGATCCCCGGAGGCCCCGCCCCTCCCCACCTGCAGCTCATCCAGGCCATTTCCAGGGGCTTTTCTGTGCAAGTGGCCTCTGGAGTCTCATGCTTAGGACTTTCCTAAAATCTCTCAGACAAGCAGCAGCGGGCCCCATACGGCTTGATAAGCGGCCCCAGGCCTGGCACTAGCGGCAGCTGCATTGGCTCATAGCTTGGCCTCTCCTGGGCACCTCCAAGCCCAGCACAAGTAGCAGCCAACTACGGTTTGCTGTGTAGCTCATGCTGGGTGGCCCTGGGCAGGGCACCGGCAGAGGCTGACTTTGCACCTCCCCGGAGGCCCCAGAGACAGTGCACCTGGTGGTCAGACTCGACCACGCTGGATTACAACCCTGCCACATCCACGAGTGACACTCAAGGGGCGCACTTGGTGAACACCAAAGCTCCACTGAAGTAAATCCTGCTCCACAGGGGTGTCTCTAGCACAGCAGCTCTTTGGCTGTAGTTGCAGCTGGTCCTCACAGCTGATTGGCCTGGGGGTCAATTCCTCCCAGTGACACCAACAGCAACCAAGGCTCAACTACAACAGGACAGTGCACACAGCCCACACAGGGGAGCACCTAGAAGGCCCAGCTCAGGTGACTGGGGAGGCTGAGCCACTGGGCCCCACAGGACACCTACTACACAAAGCCACTCTACAAATTCCAGGAGACAGAGCAGCTCTACCTAATACATAGAAACAAACACCAGAAAGCAGCCAAAATGCAGAGGCAAAGAAACATGTCACAAAGGAAATAACAGAAGAAATCTCTAGAAGAGGAACTAAATGAAATAGATCCAAGCAAGCTAACAGATACAGAGTTCAGAATTATGGTTATAAGGATGCTCAAGGATATTAGTAAGAGTATGACGAAAATAACTGACAAAATCGATGACATAATAAACTACCAATTTGAAATGAAGGCTACACAAACTGAAATGAAGAATAATTTACAGGGAATCAACAGTAGAGTAGAGGACACTGAGAATCAAATCAGCAATTTGGAACATGAGGAAACAAAAAACACCCAACCAGAAGAGCAAAAAGAAAAAAAGATCCCCAAATATAAAGATAGTATAAGGAGCCTCTGGGGCAACTTCAAGAGGCCCAACGTTTGTATTATTGGGGTGCCAAAAAGGGAAGGAAGAGACCAAGAAATTGAAAACCTATTTGAAAAAATAATGACAGAAAACTTCCCCTACCTGGGGAAAGAAATTGACTTACAAGTCCAGGAAGCACAGAGGGAACCAAACAAGAGGAACCCAAAGAGGCCCACAGCAAGACACATCATCATTAAAATGCTAAAATTCTTCATTTCAGACAAAGAGAGAATCTTAAAAGCAGCCAGAGAAAGGCAGTTAGTTACCTACAAGGGAGCACCCATATGACTGTCAGCTGATTTCTCAACAGAAACCTTGCAGGCCAGAAGGGAGTTGCAGGAAATATTCAAAATGATGAAAAACATGGAACTGCAACCAAGATTGCTCTACCCAGCAAAGCTATCATTTAGAATTGAAGGTCAGATAAAGAGCTTCACAGATAGGAAAAGCTAAAGGAGTTCATCACCACCAGACCAGCACTACAGGAAAAGTTGAAGGGTCTTCTTTAAGAAGAAGCTAATGAACAAAAGAATCTGACGAACTAAATAGATCCAGAGACATTGACGCATGTAACAGACGATCATATTTCAGAGGAAAGAGGGAAGGGGGTGGAGAGTGGGAAGAGATTAACCAAAGAAGTTATATGCATATATGCATAACCCATGGACACAGTCAATAACGGGGTGAAGGTCTGGGGAGGGGGTGGGAGCGAAGTGGAGGGGGTCAATTGGGGCAGGGAATGGGACACCTGTAATACTCTCAACAATAAAGATAAAGGGAAAAAAAAAAAGAAGTCATACTCTCTTCCTCTTCTCTTTCCTCCTGTGTGCCTGCTTCTATTCAGGCCTGCTGCTTCCTGGAAGGAGCATAGCATTCATGGCTAAAACCAAAAATGACTGTTAAAGCTTTAAAGCTTTATTGCCAGGACAGGCACCCGAAGGGAGCCTAGGTTCTCTTTCTCGGGACTGGAATCAAACTGCCCATGAGACACCGGTTAGCCCAACTCTGCACAGGTGCTTGCCTGCTCCTGAATCCGTCAGTTGCATTTCAAGGGTGACATCATAGTAGAAAATAGCTGACGGATCATTTGGCAATGAGTCAGGCTGGGGCAAAGGGGTGCTGGACAGACAAGTCTAAAGCTGTCCACTGCATCACCTTGTGCCATCCCTCAGCTTCCCCATGTATCCCTGCTTCCAGGTTTCTAATCCTGACAAGGACTTGATGTGAAATTGTTCCTGTGGGTGGTTTAACCTTTACATGTCCTTGACCATGACGAGGTTAGAGAGGAAAGCCAGCTGGGATCAAAGACATAAGTCAGAAAAGCCCCTGATGTTAGAGGTAGAGGAAAGGGCTCACAGAGATCTTCTCAAACCCTGCACTTTTCATTTCACTGGGGGAAGTTGGGGAGCTAAGAGGTTCAAGATTTTTTAAGATCACACTGTGTGCGAGTTGATGGCACAATGACACCCATTTTTCTAGGCTCTCGGCCTAGTGTTCTTTTCTTTACAAAGAAAAAAAATGTGTTAGAGAAATTACCAACGGAAAAGAATTCAAAAATTAAGATGAAACCCCTCTAGGATAAAGTAAATCAATGGAAAAAATGGAATTTGATTTGTATAAATTTGATTTACATGCCATTTTCCCCAACATTTACTTGCTCTATAAATCAAGGAACAACCCGCAATACTCATACCATGTCTAACGCTGATATAGTTCCGAGGTAGCTATTTTGATAAGGAGTTATAAGGCAAATATATTATTTTCATCCTGAATGGAAGCAATAGGATGTTTAGACTCTGTCAAGCAGACCCCTAATTATCAGATCTGTTGCTTGGGGCTTTGAGAAGGATTATCAGAGGAGGATTATGGAGCAGCCTAGGCAGGCGGAAAGCTCATGGGTGGGGATGGGAGACCTGGGTTCTAGCCCCGCTCCACCCCGGCTCTGATCCACTGAGCCAATCATTTCCCTTCTCTGGGCCCCAGCTGCCCTGTCTGTAAAATAAGGAGTTTGAACTAGAAACGCATTTGCCCAACTTTAGCTGTGCCACTTTACCACTTCTTTAATATTCTTTCTTTACATCAACTCTCTTCACTTACATTTTAACAAGAAGACTTTATCACTGTTATAAATGGAAAACCAGCATCACCTACATTAGTTGAGGATAACTGTATCAGCACAAATATAATTATTCAAATAAAAAAAATATTCACCTGAGTTCCACACAAAAAAATCCTCCTGCTCCCTCCCACCCACGGTGTGTATACCCCAAAATGGGGATCCCTGGGCTAAACACTCTCTAGGGCCTTCCAGCTCTTAAGAATGGGCAGAGGCCAAGTGACACAGAAGTCAGGGGACTTCACTCTTAAGGGGATCTCCTGAGGCCCCACCTCCCTGCTGTGGAGTTTAGATTTCTCCTGTGATCACCTGTCCCACCAGCCTCACGGTGCAGCCCAGAGTCCTCCCCAGGCTTTCTGCACCACCCATCCATCCACCTCTGCAGTCACGCTCACTCCACGCATGGTGCGAAGGGGACGCACCCATCCAGTCTTCGTTCAGCACCCACTTCCTGGCCTCTGCTTTCTTTTTTTCCATGCCCCTCTTCTGGACCCTGGGCCATCTTCTGTCCCTGCCAATTGCTGGCTGATCAGGCACAAATCCCACAGAGGAGGTAAAACAAGGAACAAGAGTATTGAATCCAGCAAACCTGCGACAAGGGTCCCAGATGGATCGCAAGTTCAAGAAAGTATCTGGGGCTGCGGGAAGGAGCACCGGGCCAGGCTCCCAGCCCTGGCCTCCGATGCAGCAGGGGAGCAGCCACTGTGGGGATGTGGGCATGTGGGCATGTGGGCATGTGGGCATGTGGGCATGTGGGGCTGGCGTCTGTGTGATGGGCGCAGAGCCAGGAGCTCCCCTCCCAGGCAGTGGCAGGTGGCCCCTGCGCATCCCAGCCCAGGCTCTGGCCCAGACCCGAGGTCTGGTCAGACATCTCAGCACTGGATGTCCCCAGGCTTTGCAGAGGCTGAGAATGGACCTCGTGTAGACCACAGTGGTGGAGTCGCAGGAGAGGAGAGCTGAGGGTTTTCAGCCAGTCCTACTCCACCAGCTTATGTGTGGAAGAAAGGACAGCAGGAGAAAGAAAGAGCTTTGTGTACCCCAGGTCGCAGAGAAGTGAGTGGCTGAGGTGGACTAACTGTGACTCAGTTTACCTAGCTAAGACTGAGACTCCCTCTCCTGCCTGCCTCACGCAACCACTGAAATGGATCAAACTGGGCGATAATAATGAAAAGCCGGCGTGTAAGGGATTCTTACAAACTCCTGCCGCCCTTGGGCCCCCGGAGCAGCTGCTGTACAATCTCCGGCTGCCTTGTCGGTTTCAGACCAAGTTTTCCTCCCAAAGAAACCAATTCAAGTTTGCTTCAGATAAATGATGATAAAGATCGTAACAATACTCCTCCCCCTCCCCCTCCCCGTCCCATTTTCATGAAGACAGGCTGCCCCGGAGGAGAGGAGAAGGGGTGGAAAGGTGACAGGCATGTTCTCCCTAGTAACGCGCCTGCACCCCGCAGCGGCCAGAGAACTCGGGGGGCAGCCGGGCGGGCTGGAGGGGGCGGGATGATGGATGACCTGAGATCCCAGGAATCCGGGTCACAAGTAGGCAACCGGATGAACCCTATTTTCCCAAAAGACGTCTTAGATTTGTCGTTTGCCTGAGGAATACACGGTTGAGTAGAGATATAGGGCTCAGGACATCTGGGATGCAGGGGTGTGGGCTTCTGTCGGGACAAAGTGTCAACTAGCTGTGAGACCCCCGGGGAGCTCCCTCTGCTCCCTGAGTCTAGTGTTGCTTCATTTGCAAAAGGGGACACTTGTGATGTGAAAACCAGAGTTCAGTGAGGACCAGCTGAGAACCACCTGGCCTCGGCTATGTGCTCGGCACAGGCGTCCTGCTTCGATCCCGCCCCTTTCCCCGTCACCGTTCATTTGGGCTTCACGGAGGAGAGGAAAGCAGCCCAGGAAGACCAGGTGGCTGCCTGCGGTCACACGGCTGCCAGGCTGGGAGCGCCGTGCCGGCTGCAGAGCCCGAGCTCCCGCTGCATCTCCAGGCTCACACGGGTCCTCATCGGCACCAACAGAATGGATGGTCGGGGGAAGATTAAAATGTCACACGATCGGGAGGTATTATAGTTTATCCCTAATGATGGGTTACCCTTCAGGAGGTAATAATGATGCTTTTTAGGATGTGGAAAGGGAGGAGAGTGAGAAATGAAAGAAACTAGATAAGATACTTTGTTTAATGCAGGCTTCCTCTTGCCCAAGATAATTATCTCAACTTTTTGGAGATAGAGTCAAGGATATTAAGTAGGCCTTCATTTTTTGTCCAAATATTTGCTAGACACAAGATCAGGTAAAAGAAGTGTTCTTCTACAAAGCCCAGACTCTCAAATGTGCCCTGGTTGGTTTGACCTTGGACATGACACTTAGTATAGAGACTTGAAAACCAAACAGACAGGGGCTAGACCCCCCAGCTCTGGGTTTACAAGACTTCTGCTATTTTTCTTTCTTCATTTGGAGTAAAAGTGATGGAGCCTGAAGGTCACATTTCTAACATGATTTAGTGTGTGTCCCATGTGCCTGAAGCTCACCCCATGGTGATGTCCCCCTGCCATCAGACACTTTATAGCCAGATGACTATAACCCAGGAAGGTGTGGAAAATGCTAGAGAAACTTTCAGTCTGTACATCTTGGCTCAAGTCCCAATTTTGTCCTGCCTCAAGTCACTATTTTTTTTCCATCTATAAAAGTATATAACTCTAACCAAGTCAGCCGGCCCGCTTCATAGGGTTGACATGAAACTAGGCTACAGTTTGTCCCCATGTACAAAAATAATTCAAAATGGATCAAAGACCTAAATATAAGGCCCGAAATAATAAGTTACATAGAATTAAACATAGGTACTAAACTTATGGACCTTGGTCTTACAGAAAGTTTTATGAATTTGATCCCAAAAGCAAGGGAAATAAAGGCAAAAATAAAAAGATAAAAAAGGAACTATAACAAACTAAAAAGCTTCTGCACAGCAAAAGAAACCACCAAAAAAACAAAAAGGCACCCTGGCTGGCATGCCTCAGTGGTTAGAGCATCAGCTCTCACACCAGAGGTTCGCAGGTTCAATTCCCAGTCAAAGGCACGCACTTGGGTTGCAGGTTCGATACCTGGCCCCACTGGGGCTCGTTCAGGAGGCAACCAATCAGTGTGTCTCTCTCACATGGTGTTTCTCCCCCTCTCTCTCTCCCTCCCCCCATCCCTTCCACTCTCTCTAAAAATCAATGGAAAGGGAATTAACAACAACAAAAAAGGCAACCAACCAAATGGGAGAAGATAAGGGGTTAATATCCAAAATGTATAAAGAACTCATATGACTCAAGGGCACACAAACAATGGAATTTAGAAACTAGGCGGAGGACCTGAACAGACTCTTCTCCCCAAAAGACATACAAATGGCAACAGATATATGAAAAGATGTTCAACCTCACTAGCTATTAGGGAAATGCAAATCAAAACTACAATGAGATACCCCCTCGCCCCTGTTAGAATGGCTGTTATCAACAAAACAGGTAATAACAAGTGCTGGAGGGGTTGTGGAGAAAAGGGAACCCTCATCACTGCTGGTGGGAACGTAGACTGGTCCAGCCACTATGGGAAACAGTGTGGCGGGGCCTCAAAAAATTAAGAATAGAGTTACCATACGACGCAGCAATCCCTCTTCTGGGCATCTACCTAAAAAACTTGAAACATTTATTCAGAACGATATATGCACCCCTAGGTTCACTGCAGCATTATTCACGGTGGCCAAGACATGGAGACAACCAAGTGTCCTTTGATAGATGGCTGGATAAAGAAGATGTGGGACATATAGACGATGGACCACTACTCAGCCATAAGAGAAGATGAAATACTGCCATTTGCGACAACATGAACCGACCTTGGGAACATCATGCTAAGTGAAATAAGTCAGTCAGATAAAGCTAAGAACCGTACGATTTCACTGACATGTGGGATATGAAACTGAAACTCATGGACACAAACAGCAGCGTTGTGGTTGCCAGAGGGAAGGGGGCCAAATACATGGTGATGGAAGATGATTTGACTTTGGGCGGTGGGCACACGATGCAATATACAGATCACGTGTCATAGAAATGTACACTTGAAACCTACATGATCCTATTAACCAACGTCACCCCAATAAATTTAATAAAAAAGAAGCCATCGATCCAGTGAGGAGCATAAGGAGAAGAATGAATGTGAAACACTTTGTTAAATGCTGTGCGAGTATAAACGACTATTGGGTTCCTTATTGTGACCATAATAATAGGCCGAAGCTTCTGATAGATACTTCTGAGTGATAAGCCTAAAAGTGGGGAGTTTTTAGGGACTGATTCTTTTCTAAGGGGTCATTTGCTCACTCGGTAGAAGCTTACAGAGCACCTACTATGTGCTGTACAATGTCTTAGTGAGCAGAGAGCAGTAAGCAGGATGGGTTCGATCCCAGCTCTCATGGAGCTGGAAGCTCCCAGAAGCAGCGAATTTTTCTGTCTTTCCCATCCTCAATACGTTACTTGCCTGCAGACGAAGGGCCTGCTGGCATATACTGCAGGACCCCTAATCCAGGCTCATTTTTAAAAACATTTACTCTGAATAAATTACCTTCCAGGCATCCAGAAGCCGCTCATAGATTTACAAGTCACACTTCACCCTGTCTCTCAGTTGAACTACCCAGCCCCCCGCCACCATTCTCCCTATGGCCCTATCCACATGCCTTCACCCCACACCCTTTTCATTCCTCTAACACAGGCTCCCACCCTCAGCTTCCCTGTGGCCGCCCCAGGATCTTCCCTTTTCGTTTCCAAGAGAAACAACCACCCCAGCCATAAAACAAGAAAGTTCCAGGGAGGCGGAGGGAAAGAGCAGGAGCCAAAGCCACCGTCTGTCCCTGAATCACGTGGGGCACCATTCAGACAGCAGCTTGGAGGGAGGAAAGGACGCTTTGGCCTCGGGGGAGGCATCAAATTAGTACATCAAGTTCCAAGAATAGCTTCAATCCCTTCCAGTCGAACTTGGCTTCAGGAAGATTGGCCCAGTGATAGGGACTTTAAAGACAGCCCAACAATGACCATAGCTGATGGGTCCTTCCCCTGAACGGTCGAACTTAATTATAAGGACGCCATGACTCCTCGGGGAGGGGACCCATCAAGCTGCCATCCAGCCTCCTGGGAGCAAGGGAAGGGCCACGGAAGAGGGCGCCACATTGGCACGTGACGGCAGCTCTCCTGGAGCCGGGCTGAATACAAGCTGAGGCTGCAAAACACCCTGAACTCAACGAAAGGGAAAAGTGGAGGCAGAGTAGAAAATTCACTCAAGGAAATTAATCAGAGGATTCATGTTCTGGCACCTGCACTGCCCCTAATTTTATGCCAGCAGGGTGGGTGACGGCTCTCTCGGAGCCTCAGTTTCCCCATTCGGGAGTGGGGGGCATGGGCAGAACAGGGTTCAAACCAGGCCCTGGCATTCTCTGCACTCCTGCATCCCCCTCCCCGCCTCTGCTCCCCCAGACACTGCGCCCTGCCAGCCAGTTACGCGCCGCGAGGCCGGGGCAGCGTGATTTACTGCGAGGCGGCCCGGAAGCCCAATGGTGCCTTCGGAGCAAGCGCGCCATCCACAATCTCGAGTGTCATCATTATTGGCCTCGTGGGAGAAGTTTGCTTCCTCCCTGCCCTTCGGTGTCTCAGCAGAAGGCGAAAGGCTCCTGCTTATTTCCCCCATGAGATGCGAGGTCTGCATCTCCGAACACGGGCCCAAATCCATTTCAAGGCTGGCTCCAGGCAGAGGGAAATGGCTGGCCCCAGGCACAGTAACAGTGGGACCCCGGGCACACATTCCACACATCTGTTTTGAGGTCCTACTCTGTGATCCTACTCTGTGATCCTACTATGTGCCCCTTTTGCCCTCCCACCCAATTCCATTCTCTGCCTAGCATACTTTTTGCCTTTTTATTTTTTTAAGCTCTAAAATACCTTTTATCATTCAACTTCTCCCACAAATAGCATCCTCCCTGGAAAGTCTTCCCTGAGATGCCCACAGAACTAACTGCTCCTCTCTCCGCTCTGGCCCAGGGCCTGCTGGTACCTTCACCTCGCACCCCCTTGAACCTGCTCTGCTTTGTGATTAGTGACATCTCTCTTTCATGTGATGGCTGCAGGTTCGCTGAGCGGGAGGGAGATAGCATCTCTGTAAATTGATCCCGATCTTCATGGCGTCTACCCTCCCGGCCCTCTGGGTATGTTTTCTCAATTGGAGGTAGACAAAGGAAGACAATCTGAGCGGCACATTTGCTAACCCAATGGCTGCTGTCAGCTAACACTTTTTAGTGGGTTTTTGCTCCAACACGCTGCCAACACTCTCCAGAGCCCTACAGCTTTAAATACCATCCTGGGCAGATGGCTCTCTAAGTTTGGGCTTGTACCCCTGACCTGTATGCTGAGTTTTAGCATCCTCTGTCCTCTTAGAAGCCCAATACCCAGCTCAGGTGGAATATGTCTCTAAGAGAGCTCTTAATTTTCATCTCCAAATGTGTTTATCCCCAGTCTTCCCCAGCTCTGCAAAGGGTACCACCAGGCATCCAGTTGTTCAAGCCCAACGCCTGGGACCTCCTTGGTGTCCTACTGGATGTCTTGCCTCCTGCAGCTCCCGGCAGCTCTACCTCCACAGCACTCTCTGAGTCTGTCCTTGTCTCTCCATCACCACCGCTAAGATCTCCAAGCCACCATTGTCTCCAACCTGGATGACTGCAACGCTCTACTAACTTGACCTCCTGTTTCTACTCTTGCCACCTTAACAATCCATCTACCGGCCAAAGGGATCTTTAAAAAATGTAAATTATACAGTATCATTCTACTTCTTAGAGCCTTTCCATGGAATCTCAATGCAATTAGAATAGAATCTAACCTCCTATCCTTGGCCTTCAGGCCTGGTTGCCTATCCAACCTCATGCCCTGGGAGCTCCCTTCAGATTAGCTGCTCTGCTCAGCAAACGCACCAAGTTCATTGCTGTCTGATGTCCGCCCTGCCTGGGACACCGTGCTCCTCGGTCTTCACACGACCACCACTTCTTTATTATGAAGATGTCCACTTAAATGCCACCTCTTTCTCTGACTGCTTAATCTAAACATCTCCCCCACCCCCACACACATTCTGTCATATTGCCCAGTTTTAATTTTGTGGAGCACTGATCACTCGCTGAAATTGTCATCTTTCTTCACTTGTCTGCTGTGTTTCCCCTATAAAATGGTAAATGTTAGGAACCACATAACCTGCCTATCTATCTAATTCATCTCTGTATCCTTAGGATCAAAGACAGTGCCCAGCACATGTTACATATTCACAAACACCCACAGTCAGCCAGATGAAGTGAGGGAAGAGACAGGTTCAGGAAAGGAGTAGCCTGGAGGACCAGTGGGGGCTCCTCAGCCCGGAATGACAACTGGTGACAAAGGTCAGGTTGTAAATGGAGACGGTTGGTGCATCCTGCCTCTTTCCCTGATCCGCCAGTTTCCAGATTTCCTCCTGGAATCGTCATGCTTAGACAAGGAAACACAAGTACCCAACTGATCTATAATCTTTATGAGAAACAGTAGAAACAAAACCCTTACATAATTGGTATATAAATCATTTCAGATGTGAGTAATGATACCAGGATAGGCCATTTATTTTCAACATTAGAGATGTTAAAGCCTAATTTAGTTGTATTTCAAATCCTTTCTGGACCTAGAATGGGCTACTCTGGGAAGAAATGAGTTCCCTGGCACTGGAGGTATCCAAGCAAAGACTGGCTAGCTCCTGGCATGTTAGAAAGAAAATTAAGTCATCTTTCGAGGTTAGACTGGATATCCCCCAGGAACAACTCAGTGGTTTCCTTTCGACTTGCCAATTACAATCGCAGACGTGATGATGAAGCTGCTGCTCCCACTGTAGTTCACGATGAAGATGAACACGGTGACGGCTGACATTTATTCAGCTCTATCCTGTTTGCTCTAAGCATTTTCAGGTACTTAATTGCTTTATGTGAATTATTTCAATCCCTTCGGAACAAACCCGAGAAGGGAATATTATTACCTTTATTTACCCAATGAGGAAACTGAGGCAGGGCGAACTTTAAAAGCTTACCGAGTGTCCCACAGCTGGCTAGGAAGCATCGGGGGAGGTATTTCGGCACAGCCCCCTGTGACACACTCTTAACCAAAACCTCCGGTGATCAGTTTAACGGGGGCAACTGCAGAATGTTCTTCAGGTACTGAGATTCGTGCAGAAAAGATAGTGCTAGCAGACACGTCAAAACCCAGGATACGCTGGCTACTCCTGCATAAGTGCGCATGAGAGTGACATTCATGCTGGGATGAGCCAGAGCAGCCGGCCATGGTGCAGAAGACGGGAATTCTGGCGTGAGATCTGTCACTGCCTTACTATGTGACCCACGTACCTTGCTCTTCCTTTCTGTACAACATCGGGTTAAAATTAAAAAGGGAAATCAGATGATCTCTAAAATCAGTTCTGTAAGTGTCTAGGTATCTCTAGAAACTGAGTCCCACCTCTTCATCTATCGAGCTATACTAGAAGTGAACAGCAAGTAAAATATCTCTTTCTGTGGATTTAAGAAAAATGTAAATTCAGAAATTCCCAAACACTCCTCAAAACAACAGGGATCCCAAGCTGTGGGTCGAATGAGGAAACGCAAGGTGTTTCCAAAGTAAACAGTCTAGAAACTCAGAAAAGTCTCCATTTCTTCTCTAAGAGTCCTGGGAGTAAAAAGGGAAATGACCCCTAAAGTTGCTTCCTCATTACTTAATGCCGTAGATACTCTGTTTCCTAATTAAAATTAGAGGCCTTATACCCAAAGGGCAGAAGTCGGTCAGAGTAACAACAGAACATTCTGCAGATGCATAAGCACATTTCAGCCTCTTTCTCTAGGCCTTGTAAGAGAACACCGCCTCCTTGAAGCCTGCCATGAGCTATGAAGAGTATCTTCTAAATCACAATCATGCCCACACTTAGTTGTTGTTGTTTTTTCCAAGAGGCCAATTTTTTTTTTTTTTTTAACTATCTTTCAAAGAAAAAAGTCACCGTGCTGGTTTTCTGATTAACTAACTGTCTGGAAGCCCTGATTTCCCATGTGGGCTCCAACCACGTATCTGCTAGAGGATTGTTTCAATCTAACTTCATCTCCTCTGGGAAGCACAGAAAAAGCATCGCCTAATCTCTGCCACCTTGTAGCCATGTGACCTCGAGTGAGTCCCTTCATGCTTCCAAACTTAACTTGCCTCGCCAAGGGCATTTTACCGGTAATGGAAATCAGACAGCTTAAAGTGAATTCACTTTAAACAAATCCTAAAATGTTATACTAAACAGAAAAAGAGATACCACTGGGACTTCAATTTAAAAATAACACCAAAATATTTAAGAGAAGTTATTTCTAGCTTATATTTAGGGTACTGTTGTGACTCTGTGCTAATCTAAAAGGCAAGAGAGAATAAATGTAGTATGGTGGGGGCGGGGCACACCTTTTCAAAAAGAGTCACAAATCGAGATACAGCCTTCCTTACGCTGACGCTCACAGATGGTCATTAGCAGGGCCATGTCTCCAAAAATGTTTAAGAGCAATGAAAACTTTCCCAGAGGCCTCTCATAATCTTTCAATCAAACATTTTCTGTGGAAGAGCTAAATGTGTTTCTTCCTCAGTGATTCACTCTTCTCCAATTGTTCATTGCAAAAATCCAGATCCTTATTTGCTTCTAACTCAAGCACTTTTCCAACATAACTTCCAACAGCTTCACGAAATCATCTGTGTGATAACCTGTAATTTTACTTTACAACTATCTCGAATGTTTATTATTTGATGTTTATAACATCTGTTCATTATCAGCAGACTTGGCAACAAAAACATCAGCAGGATGGGTGGGGAAACAGCTATTAAGCGGAGAGGAATGCTCGAGTGGGGCTAATTGTTCTAGTGGTCAGTTCATAAGTGAGTATTTTCATGGTCAGACAATTTTTTCCTCTCTGTACAACCTCAACATTACATGGCCTTGGATGACCTCACGTCCTCACCTGACCTCTCGTACCTCCTTCAGGTCTTTCCTCAAATGTCACCTCAACGAAACCTTTCATGACAATATTACTTAAAATTGTAGTCCAATTCCAAGTCCATACACATTCGCTCTGTTTACCTTTTCCTGCTCTGGATTCTTTAGAGCACTTACTAACACCTAAAACAGTGCATAGTTTATTTACTTATTTATCGTCTGTCTCCTTCCCTGCTCCCACTCGGATAAAAACTCAACGAGGGCATGGAATTGTGCCTGCTTTTTTCACTGCTTATCACCATCCCCTACCACTGGGCTTGGCATGGAGCAGGGACTTAAACTATATGGAATGAATGACTGACTATTCAAACGAGAAGAACCTCCAGTATTTCAAGGGTTAGAGAGTGTAGCGGACAGTGCCCGTGTTGTGAGTTTTATGCCTGGTGCTAGGGGAAATGCGTAGATCCCATCACAGCTTCGTTAGTGGCTCCCTGGAGCACTAAAATGAGTGATAAGATCGATTAGCAAAGCCTGCCTTTGGGCATCGGAAGGGCCCACAGGAATAATGGCATCATGCCAGGTATTCACCCCTCCTGCCCTGTATGGTTGCCGGATCCCCAACTCCATGCAGACTTTTCACTAGTGTCTACCATTACACACACACACACCCCACAGACACCCCTTAGACAAAATGCAACGCGGATCCCATCGTTTTAAAAGGCAAGGAGCATTTTTAAGTTCTCAGCTAAGATGTTTTCTACTCAACTCTGTTTTATCTGCCAGCTAATTGCTAATTGCCAACCTGTTGCAAGTAGTTGTCAAATAGTATAGCATCCCTGGGAATCAGATTTTTTAGGTCAGAAGAAGCTTTAGAAATAATCTGATCCAAAAGAATCATTTTACGGATAGAGAAAACAAGGCTTAAGAGATTAAGCACTTGTTCCCAAATCTCACAGCTAAATCATACAAACAAGAACTTCATATTGTTAGCATTTATAAACAAGAGACAAACCAGAGGTTTTAAAAACTCAGAGAAAAGTTTAAAGGGAAGGAGAGAAGAAAAGAAATACATTTGGGCATAAGCTGCAGGACACTCACATACTTTGTGTTTTCTGTCTCAATAAAGGGAACAATCTGACTCCCCATGTCCTAGAGGCCACCGCGTCTCAGGCCAGCCTCCGAGTGCAATCCGCTCTGCTTTTGCTTTCATTTCTGTTTTTTGTTAGAATAAGAACATGCTGCTAATGATATCTGATCACAAGTCCTCCACCTGATATCCTCAGATACCTATTTAAGAAATTCCATTTCTCTGGCCTAGGCGGCCCTTCCTCAGGCCAATGGTTTTACTCCTCCTGGCTCCTCAGAAAGCTGTTTCTCGCCACCACCAGTCACGTGGCCCCCAAGACAGCATTTCAGCTGATAAGTCCCTATTCGCCCACAACTATCTGCTGGAAAATTCCAATAACTACTACTGCTTAAATTATGTCAAAATTACAGAAACCAGCCAGCAGTGTCCTTGTGCCTCCCTCACACCAGTATGAGGTTTCTTGCATCAAACTGCCTTCTGAGCACTCGGGGAGCACGGGCCCAACATGTGGGTAACCTGGAGGGCAGCGGGAGGTGGGGGACCCGGACACCAGATCATTCCCGCGTTGACCCCCGCCCCGGCTTCAGGCCTTACCCACAGAGGGCCTCCAGCTCTGCCAGGCCGGGGACGCGAGATGCCTTCATTAGAAAAGTCATCCTGGCGGCTGCCAAGCTCTGTGTAAACAGGAAAGATTGCTCGGCAAACGAAAGGGTCACCCAAGAGTCTGCGATAAATGGACACACGCTGGGGTTTCGGCAACCCAGAAAGCCCAGCAGGACTACAGTTTCACATAAAGGGAAAAAAAAGGTATTTTCCATCTAAAACAGCTGATGGGTGCTTTTTCCCTTCCAAATGGACAAAAGAATACCTTGAGGAAGGGGGGGAAATGAGGCCCTTTTCAGTCCCCCAGGGAGAAATTCCGGAGAGAATGGTGAGCCAGTGAGCAGGCTGGGCTGGAACCCGAGCTCTGCGGCAGCGAGATCCGTGCTGAACAAGGACAGAGCGGGGCCAAGTCTATTTTCAGTGGCACTTGGGCTCCCGCTGATGATGTCTCTGCCACACCAGGCCGTGTGCTTCCTGAGGGGAGGCCCTGGGCCCCGCCTGCCACGGAAACCCTCGCTCCTCCGGGAGCCTGGTCCATCGCGGGTGCTCGCTAACTCCTTAGACAAAGAGTTCATAAATCCTGCCACTATTCCCTCCCCTTGTCTCACCCCTCTGTGTCCTGACCCAGTGATGCCACGTGCTGGAGGTCCTCCAGGAGTAGTATCAGATTCCTTTAGTAAGGGCTGTCTCTAGCGTTATATCATTTAATCCTCAAAATGTATTTGTGAGCTAGGTACTAGCTCCCATTTCACAGATGAGGAAACCAAGGCTCAGAGATACTAAGGAACGTGCCCAAGGTCACAACACAGTTTGGACTCAAAACCAGGCCTGATTCTAAAGCCTGTACTTTAATCCCAACTCCTAAGGCCTCCTTGGTGATTCATACAGCGACCTGGATTATGTCTACGACGGTACCTCTAAAGCTGTACCATTTACACAAATCATCTTGTTAAAAAGCAAATTCTGACTCAGAGGCCTGGGCTAGGGCCTGAGTCCCTGCATTTCTGAAAGTTCCATGTGGCCTGTAGGCTGCGCTTTGGGTATCCAGCTATCTAAGGAAACTTCTCTTCCCGACGTCCTCCATTTCTATTAAACAACAAGGTGAGGTTTTTTTAGCCTAAAAATGTTTGATTTCACTATGTCTTGCTGGTTAGTGAGGTATTTAGCAAAGTCTTGGGGACTCTGCCTTGGATCTTGGAGGGAACGTTAAAGGTTTGGGGGCAGAGATCTGACATGATCTTATCTGCATCTGCATCTTAGAAAGTGTCTCTGGCAGCAGTGGAGGGAATGGTTTGGGGAAGGACAAGACTAGAAGTGGCAGACCAGATGGGAGGCTACTGCAGGTGGTCTAGGCAAGAGATTATAGGAGCCTGGGGAGGCTCACCCTGCCTCCTTGCTTCCAGTTTTAATCCCCCCATGAAAGTACAATAATTAGCATCAAAGGAGCTCAGAGGGAATTGGAGAAAATATTTAACCTAATCATGCAATTTTACAGAGAAAGATTGAGGTTAAGAGAGAAATTCCCAAAGTCACAAAATTTATCTATTGTAAGATTTTTCAAAGTATGGTAAGTCCTCACTTAATGTCAATAGGTTCTGCAATTTTAAGTGAAATGATGTATAACAAAACCAGTTTCACCACAGGTTAACTGATAACAAACAAGAGTTAAGTTCCTATGACATCTTGTCAATGTTATAACAAAATAACAATGAATGAAACAAGGTTATTTGAGGACCTGCTGTACTTGCTATAGAATATTAATAGATATGCATGAAAAGTAAAAAGTGAAAAGAAATTCAAATATGTTTAGGAAACGCTTAAGTGGTTTTGTTGACTGCAGGACTTCTCAGAGCCTTTAAAATGCTAAAGTTCCCTGTGAATCTTCCAGAGTGAGGTAAATATATTTCCCAAATAACTGGGGACTTGTTTGTCATAAAAAATACTTTGGGAGATGGTGCCCAGTGTTCTTGCCTTGGATCACACTGCCTCTCATTACTTAGGTGAATTACCTGCATCTTCCAGGTACAGACCTGCCCCACCTTCCACCTGCCTCGGAAAACCTCCTTATAAACCATATGCTCGCCTAGCTCACTCTTTCCTTCTCATTTCTCCTGTTGTTCAGAAAGTATCAATTCACTTGGTTTTGGTCTGTACTGTCTGGGCCCCTGGTGTGAAGCATTATTTTCAAAGCAAGGAAGGCAGAGTTAGAAGACCAAGTGCAAGTCCTAGCTTTGTTAATGTCTTTTTACATCATCATAAAAAATAAAACCCAACTGAGGCTTCATTTTTTTCTGTATTTTTCAAATAATGTGGCATAATCAGATGATCTTTTCTTCTAGCTCTGTGTCTGTATAGTCAATGTCATGGTTAAAGTCTCTTTGATCTCTCTTAGCAAGGTTGGAAACTATCTGACAGGTCAGTGACTTAATTAAACCCAATCTTCCCCGGTGTGAGCCCAAATCTTCCCTGGTGGGTCCTCTGATCCTGCTCCTGGAAGATATGACACCCCCGCACTTATCGGCACACCCCTTCTAACGTCTCCTCATATCCAGACCCAGCGCCAGGGCGGCCCCCCGAGAGCGCTCCGCTGTCTTCCCGCAGACGGCTGCCTTTCTCGCAGTATCGGCCCGCAGCCCTCCAAGATGTGCGCGGCCTGGCACAGGTCCCCTGGTCTCCTGCCCAGTACTCTCCAGGCACCGTGACCTTTTGATTACGCCAAACAACTCGTTGCTCTCAGCGGCCTTGGAAATCGCCGAAGCTGCCGTCCTTCAGAGCGCGACACAAATTCCCATCAGCTCCACACTGTCGCCGCGTGCCTCGGAGCCGGCTGCCCAGGCTGCCACAGCCAGTCGGCGCCCCTTTGGTCACAGTGAAACAGCCTCAGGGAAAATCAATGGCTCATTCCGCTTCCCCGGCCGCAAGCGCAACCTGCCAGCCCCCATTCCCCTCGGCGGCGCTCTGCCCTCTGCGGCCCATCGTCTTTCAGGCGGGCGTCCCAGGGGAGCCGTGTCCCTTGGGGTGACTGTGAGCATATGGAAGTATGACCTGCATAGTCTATCACTCCCAATGTGCTCTTATCCCCTGGCTAAAGGGGATGGGTCTGCATCCGTATCGGGACAGACAGAAAGGTTGCTATGTATCAAATGTGTTTATGAATAAACATATGCTACTTGCCAGTCACTTCCAGGTCATTGCCGGTCCTGGGCTTAGAGGGACCTCTGTCCCTTTACATCCTACTGCCATCCCATTCACATATGGAAGGCTTCTTGGTATCGGGCTTCAGTAACAAAACCCCAATTTTCCTTTGCAAATCCACTCTTTCATGTGATTAAGTTCAGGTAGGTCTGAGCGGGAATGGCCCATCCTCTAGCTCTGGGACAGATGCATAATCCAGCCTGGGCCAGTCAAAGCCTACAGTCACCTAGTTATCGTGACTGGTTCAGAGACATGCCGGTGACTCGGGGAGGCCAATGACAGCCCAGAACTTCTGCCAGATGTTATGAAAAAGACAGCAGTTTGCACAGAGACGCTGGGGTGGCAAGATGTAAGCCTAGGCCTACAGCAGCTTTCTCGGCCACAACTTGGGAGTGGGAGTGAAGCCAACAGAAAGGAGAATAGAGTCCAGAAGAGAAGGCATGTTATTGATAATACGGTTTGAGATCCTGAATCCCGGCGTGCACGAAACTAGCCCTGTCCACTGCCTTTCCAGACCTGTGGGCCGATAAGCGATGAGATGATGAGGGTGATGATGAGGGTGACGGCTGCCTAGGTCAGCAGCAGCTGGCCGATGGATGCCGTGGGGTGCCACCCTAAGGTCCCTTTAAGACCGGGGCACTCCTTCCATCAGTGGCCATGAGTGCTGCCTGCTAAGGCTCCAGCAACTGCCCTTAGCTGCATAAAACCGTCTCACCTGAGGTTATGTTCCCTCCCCAGAAGCAGCTCACATCCGATGATGGAGCAATGCAGGGGTACACAGGCCCGGGCCCCTTGTCTCAATTCCAGACAATTCTGTAAGGTTGTCCCGGATCCAATTTCCCCAAACTGCAGTTTAACACCTCCCTCTGCCGAATCCTGCTCCCCTCACTGCCTCACAGATGCTGTCTCCAAGAGCAGCCCCAACATACTCCCTGCATGCAAGTCTTCATCTCAGAGTCTATTTCCTGGGGAAACTTTATCTAAGACAGTGAGGTCTGCATTTGTCACCAAAGGAGTTCTAATAACATACAATCCTACAAGACCCAGCCCAATGCCACTTCTTCCATAAAACCTTCAACAGCATTCAGTGCCTCTTCCTAAGTTCCCAAAGCTTAGCTTGTACTTTCATTGAGACTCATCCATTGCTCTTCACGATGATGGTCTGTATGTCTACCTGCCTCCTCCTGCAAAACTATAAGCTCTCAAAGTCGTTTTTTATGTCTGCCTGAGCCCTGACCAGTTTGCACATAACTTGCACTCATCACAAACTGAGGGCCACCATGAGGAGCATCCCCTTGAAATTCCTCGCTGTGATCACTTTGGGAAGTTGCTGAAGATGCTGTGTTAGCTATCTATTGCTGTGTAACAAAAAAATCCCAAAATTTAGCAGCGTAGGACAACAACTGTGTATTGTCTCATCAGTTTCTGCAGGTTGGGGATCTGAAGTCAGCTTGGCGGAACAGCTCTGGCTCAGCATCTCTCACAGGATTGCTGTCAAGATATTGGGAGGAGCTGCAGACACACGATGGCCTAACTGGAGCTGAGGGACCTGCTTCCAATCTGGCTCACTCACATGGGCATTGGTGGGAGGCCTGAGTCCCTCATCACAAGGACTTATCCACAGGGCTGCTTGAGTATCTTCACAATGTGGCAGGTGGCTTCCCTGAGAGTGGGGGGTCCCAGAGAGCGAGCAAAGAGGAAGCCACAATGCCTTACATGTCCTAATTTCAGAAGTCTCACGCTTAAGAGTAGAAGAATTAGGGCCTCCCTTTGGAAGAGAGGTGTCTCAAAAAATATACTGTGGGCTTATTTTAAAGCCACCACAAGGATGTCGCTTATTATATTGCATAGCTTCCTCTCTAAGCCATAGGAGAATCTTCTCTAATCCCACCAGGAAAAACCCTAACGCTTTTCATAAGCAGCTTGATTGTCTATACCTTTTGTGCCCTGCAAATTGGGTAACTGATTTTGTTTTACTCTTTGTTCTTCAGAAATTTAAAATCAGATTTGTAGCTCGCCTCCACCAGGGTTAAAATATTTCATGACATGTGTTTTATATGCTGTCCTCATTTCTAAGTTTTGTTCTTCCCTTCCCTGGCTTTCCTTGTGCATTTAAGATTTACTCTCCTCTGCTCTATGCTATGCATGCTAATAAGCTGCCTTAAATCCTTGTTTAGGACAAGGGTAGGCATAAATAAGTAAGTGCGAGCATACAAATGTATACATGCATACCTAAAATAGGGCTCTTGATTTACTAGTATATATCCCCAGACTCAGAGCACCAGATCATTTCAACAAATCCAGGGCATTTTCTCTGACAGATCCTGTGGTAAGAAGAAAAACAACACTTAACAATAACTGCTAACACTCAGGGTGCTGCAATGATGTGCCGGGCACCGTGCCCACAAATCTCACTCACTTCTTCACTTAACCTTCAGGGTGCCCTTTCAATACAGGTACTGCTATGACCCCCACTCTATAGGTAAGTCTTAGAGGGGTGAAGGAGCTTTCTCAAGGTCATGTTTCTAGACAGTGGCAGAGCCAAGATTCAAGTTCAAGGTCATTGGGTCCCTGACCCAAACTTATATGCTGCTTCTGCTTTTTTTAGGGCCAATGGGAAATATGTTTTAACATATTAAGCCCACAGAGGTAAATTCAAAGTCATCAAGTAGTTATTCAATATTCCTGGTGCCCAACGCTAGGGCAAGGAATTTGGAATCTATAACGGCAGAGGAAAACATACAACTGAGCATTTCATAGTCTAAGCAGCAGCAGGTAACTTGCAAATGTAAAGCAATTTTAAAATAGAATTTACATGGGTCAAAATGAAGATAATATATAGCAGACGCTACAGGTGATCAATTAAGGCAGAAAACTCCACGACCTGAGAAGGTTATTACCTAAGACATCCAGGAAACGGCGAGATTTAGTCTGGACCTTGACTAAAGGGACTAAAATTGGTTAGAAAATGGGAATACTGGAGTAGCAGCAATAAAATCCTCCAGGCCTCATGTGCATAATTCCATAAGCTTTGGCCCCTTAGGAACTCCTTCTTAGATCAGCCAGCTAAGGTGCCTGGTAACTTGCAGAGAGGAAATACGCATGCGCGCACCCATATACACACGCACGTACATTTCAAATGTGGAAAGAGAGAGTCAAAAAGTAGCAAGAAACATAGGCATTGGAATAGAAGATCAGAGCTGACACAACAGTGGCCGTGTCAAACAATAAAAATCAGGGACGTACAGGGCGCAGAGCAGCTGTCAGTCCTGTCCTGTCACTCCTGATTTGTAAGCTCAGCCAACAAGCGCGTCTAAGCCCCGCAGGGAGAGCACTCCCAGTGGGATCGTAAGCCTCACGTCACAGTCCCAGCATGGCCAGATGTGACAGGACTCCTGGGGTCTGTTTGCGCCTCTGTAAAATGGGAACGGTACAATCTTTTCTTTGTGGAGATCAAATCATACGATTTAGAAGAAAATGCTTTCCAGCCCATAAAACAGAATCATGATCCCTATAACAAATCATTTTTAGATAGGAAGTTCGCAAAGCTATGAGAGAGAACCTGGGTCAAACATCCTCCTGCTGTTCTAATGCCCGCCCCAAACTCTGACTCCTGCTTTCACTCCTCTAGGGTCAGGGAGCTTCCTTCCGCACGAGACTGTGTATCCCACCTGGGGACAACCTCAACTGAGTGAAGAGCTGCCTCTTGCCGGGCGTGCCTAAAGGAGGCATACTGGCCATTGATGGGAGGTCAGAGAGGCAAATGGGAACAGCTTTGTAACTGCTGTCCCCCGTTGTCAACACCGCCATCACCCTCCTCCTACCAGTCCCACCCATTCCCTACACTCTGTCATTCCTGGAGCCTAGGACTGCAATTTTCCGTTTTCTGTGTCACAGTAAAGTAGAAATGATCCATCGAGTGTCCCCCCGCCCGACATTCAGGGCTCCGACCAGGGGCAGGTGGAAGCCCGTGTCAGGGCCTCTTGCTCGCTCCCCCACACTGCCCACTGCAGGACAGACGGACCTGCCCGGGAGCAAGGGGAAGAAACCGTTCCCCTCCGTGCAGACGTCCCCGCGGTGGGTGATGACGCAGGTCGCAGCAGCTGGATCTGCTGTGTAAGGCGGAAATGTCCCTAAATAGAATATGGCTCCAGGTTTTCCAGGGGGTACCTGCATCAGCACTTCTGCAAGTAAGTCGCCGAGGGGAAGCGGCTTTGCCCCTAGCAAGTCACAGCTGCGCAAAGAGTAAAAGTGGGGTGAAGAGATGGGGCCACCGCCTGGGAAGGGGCGAGAGGAAGAGGAGACCTAAGGAAAAGAAATAAAGGAGGGTACTGGCCTCGTCTCTCACCGCCCAGTCTCAAAACTGTTCCCGAACCATGCTGAACTACACGCAGGCTGCGCGCTGTTTCTCTGCTCCCGGCCTTTGCACCTGCTCTTCCTGCCCCCTGGAATGTTCCATTCTGCTTAATATACTGCTCATGCTCACTCCTAAGGTAACAGCCGGGATGTCACCTCCTCCAGAAAGCTTTCTGACCCCTGGATAAGGAAGGATCTCCTATACTTTCCCTGTCATTGCATTGATCACACTATATTCTAATGGCCTTTTACTTATCTGTCCCTCGCTAATAAAAACAATATCCAACATCAATTGAATGCTTAATATGTGTTTCACTTAATAGCACAATAATTCTATAAGGTAATATACTAATTTTACAAATAAAGAAATGGGCTCAGAGAGGTTAAATATCTTGACCAAGTTAACAAAGGTTATTTCCTAGCAACTGACAGAGCTGTGCTGGAAACCGGATCTGCCCACATGTTGCATAGCACATCCCCTCCTATGTGCTGGGCTCCATGGGGCAAGGACTGTGTCTTAGTCACATGCTATTCTAGCATTGGTGTGCCCTGCAAGTAGGTGAGACTCAATATATATTTGCTAATTAAAGGAAAGTGCCACAGACTGAATTTTTGAATCCTCCCAAAATTTGTATGGTGAAATCCTAACCACCAAGATGTTGGCATTAGGAGGGTGGGGCCTTTGGGATGGGATTAGCGCCCTTAGAAAAGAGGCCCAAGGAAGCTCTCCTGCCCCCTTCTGTCAGGCACGCTTATATTGAGAAAAAGAGCAGTCTGCAAGCCAGAAAAGGTTCCTCACCAGAACTCCACCATGCTGGCACTCTGATCTCAGACTCCCAGCCTCCAGAACTATGAGAAATAAATATCTGTTGTTTATAAGCCACCCTGTCTACAGTACTTTGTTATAGCAGCCCAAACAGACAAAGATGGAATGAAGGGATATGGGAAGTAATGAATAGAATCATTACACATTAGAAATAAAAGATTCCCTAGGCTCAATTCTTATTTGATGAAATGAGGCTAATTGAAGGTCATTACTCTCATGAGTGTATATTTCTCAGGGCAGCCAGAAAAAACACACACAAAAAACCAGAATTCATCCTAATCAACAAGAGAAGCCAGAAGTCAGAACCAGGGAAGTAGTGCCAAGGGTAAGGCCCAAGGAGAAGACCAGGAATGGGAGGTGAGGCAAAGGGTCAGGAGCTCTGGAAGCTAGGAATAGGTAAGGATGCAAAGGGCAGGAAGGGCAGGAAGGGACAGGTCAGAAAAGATAATAAATTAAGGTGTGACTAGAAGTCTAGTCTTATTGCTAGCCATGCAGTGTAGGGTTGGTTGACTTAGAGTCATAGGCAGATAGATAAATATGTATAATCCATAAAGATCCATATGGCCTGGGTCAGAAACTGTCCCCCAACCCTACTTCCTTGCCTCTACTATATGCTGCTCCCTAAGAAATGTCTGATCCTCAAAGCATTTCTCTTCCATTACAGGATTTATAAAAATACAGATTCTGCCCGGCCAGGCGTGGCTCAGTGGTTGAGTGTCGACCTAGGATCCAGGAGACTGGGGTTCAATTCCCAGTCAGGGCACATGCCCAGGTTGCCAGTTCAATCCCCAGTCAGTGTGCGTATGAGAGGCAACCAAATGGTGATTCTCTCTCACATCAGTGTTTCTCTTTTTCTCTCCCTCTCCCTTCCTCTCTCTCTAAAGTCAATAAAAACATATCCTCAGGTGACGGTTAGAAACACACACAGATTCTGCGGACCAGCCACTGTAATTTTCCCCACAATTGTCTTCACAGTAGTTTTACTGCTCCAGTCCAAGACACAAATAAGTAAAGAAATGGAGTTAGGAATAACTTTTGCAGGGTCTGGGGTGGGAGGGGAAGAGCTCATTCATAAGTTGTCTCATTTAGTATGCTGGGCCCATTAAGCTCTATTCCTTCAAAATTCATTTATTATCCATATTTGCATAGAACTTTTAAAATTCTATAAAAACCTACTTAATGCCTTTTGTGTGCCAGGCATTAACCTGGAAGATGCAGGATAAGTAACATGAGGTTAATTTCTACAGGCCCAGCAAGGGACTCTGTGTTCAATGAAGGCAAAAGGCCTGGGCACAATGCAAGGTCATGGGCCAGGTCTTTTGGGCTCCAACAGTGAACAATCACTCACAACCTGTGATCTTGGACAAGGTCAGTGACCTCTGTGTCCTAGTTTCCTCATCTGCAAAATGTAAAATGATTATCTGTCCCTCATAGGGTTGCCGTGAGAATACAATGAAACAGCACATGGGAAAGCATTTTGCAAAAGTGTAAAGCACTCAGCATATTCAAATTGTCATTATTAGACATTCTCCTACCTCACTAAAGTGCTACCCTATTTAAGAAGCAGATTTAGTCAGGTGCCTGGGATAGAGATTTAAATCCCACAAACATAGACTTTTAACAAATAAAAGAAACCTCATTTGAGTCCAATTGATCTAAATGAATGTGTATTGAGGAACTACGACACACAACACACAAAAGTGTAATTAAACCTTATTCCAGCTGTGTCAGCTAGGCATTGTCTCCCTATTTTTAAGAGGCTCAAAGAGGTAAAGTAACTTGCCTGAGTCACAAACAAAACAATAGAGCTGGCATTTTTACGTAGGTCAGCCAGTCCCCCCTATACCATGTTCCTCCCTCCCTCCCTCCCTCCCTCCCTCCCTCCCTCCCTCCCTCCCTCCCTCCCTCCTTCCCTCCCTCCCTCTCTTTGGCAACTGTTTTATTCTGCCTGTAAATGCTGCCCACTCCAGCCCTGAGTCAGTAACCTTAAGAAAGCCCATCCCAATGGATCTCCATACTCCCTAACCCAATGATAATTTCTCTCCTCACTTCACAATTCCATTATTCGGCAAGAAACCCACAAGGGACAAGCATATCAGCAATGAAAGGAAAGGCATATATAAGCCAGTTTCTTTATCAGTCTCTCCCATGCTTGTGATTTCAGGCTGTGAAGGAGGGACGGGAGCTGTAAGTAATGCTAATAGCATCATCCAAGGAGCAGCAGATAACAGCTCACAGTCCCGGGGAGGAAGTGCCTTTGTGCCTTGTGGGTTTTTTGTTACTATCCTGACTGTGAGATGAGAGTCAGAGAAATCAGATGTGGTGGGTTTAGAAACCCCACTAACCCATGGCTGGTTATGGCTTCCCAAAAGAGGCATGGGAGCAAAGAGGCATAGTTCACCCATATATTGCCTGGACAGACACTTGGACTTCCTTGCAAGATGAGGGAGATTTACCGTTCCCGGAGGCCCTGGCCCCCTTTCCCGGGAGGGAGCAGCGTCAGGAGGAAGACTGTCACTGCTGATTGGCTTTCCTAGGGCACAGAGGGCTGAGCAGGTGGAAACTGAACTTCTGGGGAGAAGCTATAGGAAGGCAGACTGTACCTCAATATGACAGGGAAATTAACATTCCATAGGAAGTGGGCGCTCTGTCCCCACAACGCTCATGAAAAGTTAGGACACCTCAGAAGGTGAGATGATCAGGGGACACCAAATTCTGTTCCAAAACTGAGATTCTGATCAGGGTGATACGATGCAGTGGTCAAGGCCATATCAGAAGTCCAGCTGTATAACCCTATACAAGTTACCTAACCTCTTTGGGCTTCCTTTTTTTTTTATTTTTTATTTTATGAAATAGGGATTAGACAGTAGTGACCTTATAGAGTTGTTGTGAGAATTAAACGAGTTACTGTGTGTGCAGTGCTTAAAAGGGGAGGTTGCCATGTGGTGAGCACTCGGTAGACATGTGCTAAGGACTGTCAGGTGCCGGACTCTCTTCTGAGCCACAGGAATGGACAATCATGTACAGCACATGGAAACTTACTCTCATGAATAAACATATATATGTAATTTCAGACACTGATAAGTGCAATGAAGAAAATAAAACAATCTGAAGACTGTAATAAGATAGAGTATGTTTCAGGAAGGGGGAAGGGGCATTAGCAAGGGCAGGTGGAGAAGACCTCTCTGGGCTGAGTTCTACTGAATCGAGAGAAGAGGCCGGCCGTGCTGAGCTGGAGCATCCGCGCAGAGCCTGGAGGCAGATCAAAGCTTAGCATATTAAGAAACAAGGGGAAAAAGCCTGTGTGTCTTGGAGCAGAGGGAGTGAGGACAGAGAAACAGTGTGAGATAACATCAAAGATACAGGCAGAGTCCAAGCACGTAGGGTGTTGTAGGCCACCCTGAGAGCTTGGAATTTTTTCTGCTGCAAGTGGGTTTCAGGCAGGGTAAGATGTTGTACACTTCTTCTAAAGAGATCATGCACTTGACTTTTAAAAACCTCCTGTGCATGATCCTTTCCATTCTTTCCCCATTTGCAAAGGTCCCTGAGGCCCTAAAAGAGCTCCAAGTTACAGGATAGAAAGTGTCTGGGTCTCTAAATAATCTCATAGCATCCTCGGGCTGAGCAGGAACACTAATGTTGGGCTGTTGGGGAGCAAAAATAAACCTTATGTATTAAACCAGTGAAGGATGTAAGAAAGGAGGGAGAGAAGAGAAAGGGGGGCGGGGGCAGAGGAAAGGAGAATTCCTGCTGCTACACAAGAAAATCAAATGCAGGTCAGGAATGAACTTCAGTGAAGCAGGAGACCTTCCATATATCCATTTCTCTCACAGCGCCTTGAACAGACTAGGTCATTGTTTGTTTTTTATTTTGGTGTTTTTCTTTTGTTTTTTTCTTTTTTTAGGTCTTTATTGTTGAGAGTATTACAGATAACCCCGCCTTTCCCCCCATTACCCCCCTCCACCAGGCTCCCCCCCACCTCCGGCCTTCACCACTCTATTGTCTGAGCCCACGGGCAATGCATATATGCATATAAGTTAAAGTGGACTCCATCAAGAACCAGCTAATCCACGGCATGAGCCAGCAACCAACTATCTTCCTTGCAAACGTGGGCGATAAGGGAAAGTGGCAGAAAATGAAGGCAGCAGACCAGGTCAGCCTGAGACAACACCCTCCAGGTAGCCTACTCCCCTTTTCAGAAGCCAGGTTTGAAATAAATAATTTTTCTCCATCAGAACAGACCACCTTTTTGAGTCCTTGCCAGACAGGCAACACTGACTTTCACGGCTACAAAGTTCAAAAATTACAAGGCACAGGGAGTTGAGTTTTAGGCAATAACCAGGCACTTGCTGACCCTATGAATCCTGCCCGATGCTGCTACAGCCCCAGAACTACAGGTCCATGGGTGCATGCATCTGTGCACACTCAACAAGCATTTACTGGGTTCTACTTTGTATTAGGCACTGATTTAAGTACTGTAGATACAGTAGTGGAACAAACAGATACAGTCCTTTTCTTGCTAAAATCGTCAACAACCATAGACAAGACAGACAAGATTTCTACTCTCATAAGTAAAATAAATATCATTTCAGATGCTGATAAGCACTATGAAGAAAATAATAAAGTATAATACAATAAAGTGTATTTGAGGAAGGGACAGTGGCACATAAATGAGGGCTGACAGAAGCTGACACTCTGGTAGGGCGGAAAGTCACGAAGAGCAAACAAGTGAAATATGTGTCAGGCGGTGAGAAGCGCTCGAGTGAAAATAAAGCAGGAAGGCACGGAGCAGTGGTGGGGAGGACGTTAAGAAGTGGATTAATGCCCAGCCGGTGTGGCTCAGCAGCTGAGCATCTACCTACAGTCCCGGAGATCCCAGTTTGATTCCCAGTCAGGGCACGTGCCAGGGTTTCGGGCTTGATCCCCAGCAGGGGGCCTGCAGGAGGCAGTCAATCAATGATTCTCTCTCATCGTTGCTGTTTCCATCTCTCTCTCCATCTGCCTTCCTCTCTCTGAAATCAATAAAAAAATATTTTAAAAAAGAAGTGGATTAATATAAGGGATACCTAGGAAGTCATATACTCAAGCCTTGTGATGCTTTAGTTATGAGGACTCGGAGAAGGAAGGAGGCAAGGGTACCTCCTCTATTTCTGGCTGGTGCAATGGATGGAGGTGTCATTCTCTAAGACAGAGGAGAGTGTGGGGAAACCAAACTGGTGTAGAGAAGCCCCCGAGTTTGGTTCTGAACATTCCTCTGTGACATTCAAATAGTGATGTCAAGATGATGGGTATCACACAGATGGTAACTGAAGCTTTGGGCACTGTTATGGACTCAGCATTTCTGTCCCCCAAAAATTCATATGTTGAAATACTAACCCCCAATGTAATACCATTAGGAGGTGGAGTCTTTGGGAGGTGATTAGGTCATGAGGGTGGAGCACTCATGAATGGGATTAGTGCCCTTATATAAGAAACCCCAAAGAGCTCTCTCACCCCTTCCCACCCCGAGAGGACACAGCAAGAAGATGGATATCTATGAATCAGAAAACAGGCCCTCACCAGACACTGACTCTGCCAACACCTTGCTCTTAGACTTCCCAGCCGCCAGAACTGCAAGAAATAGATGTTTGTTGTTTAATTCACCCAGTCTGTGGTATTTTTGTTATAGCAGCCCAAATGGACTAAGACAAAAATGGATGATGATTCTTAAAAATCTAAAGGTCTGCAGTCCATAGTAGCCATGACAGCTCTGTGAATTTGTCCGTGACCCAGACCCCTTCCATCTTTCTGCTCCACCATTTTTAGAATGCGGCTCTTGCCACATGGTCCAGGATGGCTGCAGCAGCTCCAGCCATTAAGTCTAGCCAGACAGGAATCACCCTGGTGGTGTGTTTTTTTGCTGTCAGTTTGCTCTGAGACCTTGGGAAATTCATCTCCCCTCCCTGGACCTGTTTTCCCATCTGATCTGTCAAGTTCCTTGTTGCTCTAACATGCCCTGACTCTGTCAGAGCAGAGGCTGAGTAGCTTCCATCCAAAGCGGCGAGTCTGGGACACAGCCATACAAACAGAGTATTTATTGATTTGACTGAGAAACTGACCTTTAAATATTCCATTTCTGTATTGGTGCTTTGGATAAGAGCTCTCAAGGGAACTCTGAGGGTAATTGCTTTTGCTTCTGCTTTAGAAGGGGCTGACTTTGATGCAATGCTGTTCTCATCTTCAGGTTTAATTTAGCTCTTTTGTCTGCATTAAATGCCCTCGGAACCATCCTTTGTGTGGTGCCAAACACATCACATGGTCGGCCGTTTCTAGCTGAATTTAGACTTGCCCTTTTAGCTAAGGATCCTGGGATGCTGTGACGGCTGAGGTTGGGCAAGCTGACTTCCAGTTCCCTGGGGATCCTCTGGGAGCTGTGAGTAATCTGAACCAGCCACTGGGTGTCAGCATTGCTTTGTCCAATTATAAGGGAAAAATAGATCCTTCTGTGGTTTGGGAGTTGTTTATGCGGTAAGTTTGGACTTTAAAGTGGGCACAGCCACAGTTCACATCTTTACAACTCTTAGCATCAACCAAAGAAGTTCATTCCTCTGTCTTTGCATCTAGACTCTCCCCACTCACTTCAGCCCCTCTGTGTCGCTTACCAAGATTACTGAAACCATCCCCATTGCCAGTTTTGTGTCCATCAAGTCTATCTTTTTCCTGTGGTAAAATCAGGACTATAACAGGCTCAACTGTAGAAAATTGAGCCCCCGTCACCAAAAGTTTGCAAACAGAAGCTACAAAGCCACCTGGCAGATATATGTGTGTGTGCATGTGTATCTTATAGATACATACATGTGCACACACAGATGCGCACACACACACAGAGAAAGTCCTAAGCTGTCTAGCTTTGCAAACAGAGCTGTCTACCACCCAGCTGCCTCCAACCGCTCAGTCTCCCCTCCTGTCTCAAACATCTTCCTTTAGTAAGAATGAAGGTTCCCAAAGAGAATTTCTATGCCTTTGCTCCCTCTTCTTACCAGGGAAACTTCTATTCATTCTTCCAGAGCCTCCTTCAAGAAGCTTGCAGGGAGCCCCTCCCCAAGGCCCCTTTCCAGCGTCAGTTCAGTGCCCATTCTATAGGCAGCCAGGGCACACGGACTAAACATACAATTTACCCCCGGTGTCCGAGTAGCTGTGACATTCATCTCATTCACTAGATTATATGAACTATGCACTGCTTTAGGACAAGGACCTCAAGCTTTTTTTTTTTTTAATCTTTGTATCTCTGGCTTTTGTCACTATGTCAAGCAGTTTGTTGACACTTGACATGATTATTTAACCAAATTCAACTGAACCTATGTGGTTACTAAGCTTATTTTGCTGAATGTGCAACATCTCTCTTAGATGCATCCCCTGTTACAGTCCCAATTTCAGCCATCCTGGTTCACAGTTTTCCAAACTCATCACTTCCTTTGGTGACTTTGCCATGCCTGTGTATCACATGTGCTACTTTTTAAAAAAGGCTTTTTCATTACATCCACTTATTTTGTCTCAAATACATTTGTTTCAAAAGAAAACTTTATATTGCTACCATAATTGAAAACTTATGTTACTTGCCACAAAGAGATTGTAAAGAAAAGAAAATGAAAAGCACACTATTAAATTCTAGCTAGACAATCGTGCCTGTTGGAGTAGCTGCACTGAGACCATGAATGGAGCTTTCACCCCTTCCTGTATCCATGCCTCGCTGACACATGACTTTGAGTTCCTCTCACTACACAGACAGAGCCCATGATTCTGAATTCAGCCATAGAACTTTCTCTGGCCAATGTTATGTTCCCAGACTTGACACCTGCAGAGGCATGAAAAGCTCCTGCCTGGGATCATCCTCTGCATTGAGAATGTGCCCAGGCTAGCCTCATGGAAGGATCGAAGAAATGCATGGAGCAGAGCCCAGTTGCCCCAGCCAAGAGTCAGCTGAGATTCTAACTGCTAAACTTGAGAGCAAATCCAGTCTTCCAAGCTAAATATTTACTGTTGAAAGGGCATTGAGGTTTTGTTGTGTGTTGGCTACATACATTATTAGCAATAGATAACTAACATACCTGCCAAGGCTCTGGGCCTGAAGTGTGTTTTCTCTTTGTTAGAAAGGTACATTCAAAACTGGTAGAGAGGTGTTAAAACACTAGCACCCAATTGAGAATGTCTCCTTGAAATAATCAGATGGATTGAAATAGAACTGAAAAGGGAATGATTGTCGCACTTCATAATTCAATGTAATTCATCATAGTTTATGCTTAAAATATCTCTGTACCTTTCCCACACTTTGAGATACACTGCCCTAGTTCCTGCCCTTTCTACCTTTTTGTAGACCAAGGATATGGCTTCCAAAATGGTCTCAGGCTCATTACCTAAAAACTAAAGGCCAAACTTGATTCAAATTCCAAGTGCTCCAGGACCTTGTCCCAGCCCTTCCCTTTCGGGCTTGCTCCCACTGTTTCCCCACTTTATATAACAGGTACAACAACCCAACTTGCTTTGTGTTTACTGAGCACTTACTGCAGATGCTCAGCCAGAGCCAGGCACCTAGCTGGGAGGGAGGGGGGAAGGTGATGATTAAGATGCAATCTTCACTTTCATCAAGCTCTCAGCTCATAAACAAGCATGTAAACAACCACATAACTCTAATCTACTATGTGAAGCGTAAGTCAGAAAGCGATAAAAACCCATAGGATGGGCATCTAATGCAGTCAGGAGCAGGAGAAGCTTGAATCACAGAAGGCTCCCAAGAGCATTGATGCCCTTGGGTACAATGAAACCTCTCCTGGCTCTTCCACCACAACTTGCAAGAAGTGTTCATCATTTTCTGAACTCTCATAGCCCTTCATAGCTTATTATATATTATTTTACTTATTTTATCCATTCTCTCAGATGATCAACTCTTTAAGAACACTGATCATTTATCTTTGCACCAACCACATAGTAGCCGGTCATGAGGCCAACGCTAACACATTTGGATGATGGATGGATGGACAGATGGATGAATGGGTGTATGAATGAAAGGTCATGAGAGAAACAAATCATACTATAAGAAAGTCTTCTGTCTCTCTTTAAGTCACTCCACTTAGGTGGCTGCCTAATCCCATGGTTCCCAAATCAGGAAGCCCATCAGGTATACCCAGGGCATTTTAAAACATATTCCTGGGACCTGCTTTCTTAGGATATTCTGATTCAACAGATATGAGATGAGACTCAGTGATTCATATTTTAACAAGTTCCCCTGAAATATCTGGTCCAAGAACTGATGCTTGGGGATTTTAAGTCTAACTCACCTTAGTGTCACAGTGGCTTCATACCCTCAGGAGTTCTATTTGTGAGATGTTCAGCTTCTTTTCATTGACGGCTCAGCCTATTCAGATAATCTAAAAGAGGAAAATACTCCTATGACTTGGAAAAATTCACAAGGAGCTGTAAAGACAGTAATAATAATATACTGGCATGTATTAAATACACACTTAACAAGTATCAAGCATTCTGCTAAGTGCTTTTATCTAGAGTTGCTCATTGAATTCTATCAGCAATACAAATAAGAGTTTTTAAAACCATTTTATTGAGGTGTGATTGACATACAGAAAGCTGCACATATTCACTGTATACAGCCTGATGAGTTTGGAGATAATCTATGCCATGAACATATCATCTCCAAAAGTTTCCTCCCACCCTCTTAATAATAAATTATTTCTGTGATAAAAATATTTAACATATGATCTATAGTTTTAGCAAATTTTTAAGTATACAATACAGTCTTGTTAACTATAGCAACTGTTTGAATGTTTGTGTCCCCCCTAAATTCATATGTTGGAATCGTAACCCCCAAAAGTGATGGTTAGTAGGTGGGACCTTTGGGGGTGATTAGGTCATAAGGGTGGAGTCCTCATGAATGTGATTAGAGCTCTTATAAGATAGATCACAGAGATCCCTAGTCCCTTCCACCAAGTGAGGATACAACGTGAAGTCTGCAACCTGGAAAAGGGCCCTCACTCGACCATGCTGGCCTTGAACTTCTAGCCTCCAGAACCATGAGGAATACATTCCTGCTGCTTAGAAGCTACCCAGTCTAGCGGATTTTTTTTCTTTTTCTTTCCTTTTTTTTCCAATTATAAGAGAAAGTTTATTTAGAAAGTCACAGAGGCAGAAGAAGTGAGCTGTACAAGAAATAGCCTCAGGAAACAAGTTACGGAGGCTGAAGAAGGGCCCTTGGAGCTTAGGAGAAACAGCAAGGCAGGGAAAACAAGCCGGGGGGAGGGGGGCGTGGGCTTGCTCCATAGAGGAGCTGCTGTGGTACTTTTTAATAGCAGCTAAAACAGACTAAGGCAGGCACTCTGCTGTGCAGATCTCTAGGACTCACTCGACTTACGTAACTGAAACTTTGTGCCCTTTGACGGGTACCTCCCCAGTTCCCCCTCTACCCAGCCCCTGGCAACCGGCATCTACTCTCTGCTTCCATGCGTTTCACTATTTTAGATTCATCACATAAATGGTATCGGGCTTCCCAGGTGCGCCCCTCAGAGCCGTGCCCTCCACTGTTCGGTGAGCGCCAGGGCAGGGGGTCATTAGTCGTCGCCTCTGGTCCTGATGTCAGCCAGGGCACCGCTCTGTCTGATTTTGCTGCTTTTGTAAACAGTTTAATGTATTTTAATAGCAAACTTACAGGAACAGCACAGAAGACAGACAACATTACAGACATGCACTCGCATGGAGGACAACTCCGAAAAGTCTAGTGAATGGATGGAACCTACTGTATGATAAAAATGCTACAAACACCATTTAGGTGCCATCAGTAAGAAATGGACTTGTTCGTAAAAAACCCAAACGCTGGCACTGTCCAGAAAATTTTAACAGGTTTATTTGTAATTGTTATGAAGTTGAACTGCTGAAACTTGTTCACTGAAACATTCTGACTTGCATTAATGCTTTCTGTCCCCACGTCAAGGTTCATCCGTATTGTTGCAAATGACAAGATTTAGGCCTGTATAAGGCTGAATAATATTCCATTCTATGCATAGTCATCCATGGGTGGGCATTTAGGCTGCTTCCCCATCTTGGCTATTGTGAATGATGCTGTGACGGACGTGGGAGCACAGGTGTCTCCTCGAGGTGCTGATCTCATTTCCTTTGGGGATATGCCCAGCGGAGAGGTTGCTGGATCATATGGTACTTATGCTTTTTAATTTAAATTTTATATTTCAATTAAAGTTTACATTCTATATTATTTTGTGTTGGTTTCAGGCGTACAGCATAGTGATTAGATAATCCTTTACTTTACAAAGCATTCTCCCTGATATTTCCAATATCAAGTTGGTACTCTACATAGTTATCACAATATTATTTTTTTAATACATCTTTATTGATTTCAGAGAGAGGAAGGGAGAGGCAGAGAGAGAGAGATAGGAACATCAGTGATGAGAGAGGCGGTGATCGGCTGCCTCCTGCATCTCTCCTACAGGGGATCGAGCCCGCACCCCGGGCATGTGCCCTGACCGGGACTCGAGCTGCGATCTCCCGGATCCCAGGTCGACGCTCCGCCGCTGAGCCACGCCGGCCGGGCCCACAATATTATTGACGATATTCCCTGTGCTGTACTTTACCTTCCAGTGACTATTTGGAAAAGGTGAGGGGAGTAAGAAGTACAAATTGATAGTTAGAAAACAGTATTTCTGTTTTTAATTTTTTTGAGGGCCCTTCATACTGTTTTCTAAATTTGTTGTAAATTGTGCGAACGCACCAATTTATATTCCCACGGACAGCGGCCGGGGGCGGCCTGTTCTCCCGTCCTTGCCGCCGCTTCGCAGGTGTGTCGCCCTCAGCGGCGAGAGGCAGCGGCGCATTGTGGCTTCGATTCGCGTTTCCCTGGTGATCAGCGATGCTGAGCATCTTCTCAGGCCGGCCGTTCGTACGTCTCCTTTGCAGAAGTGCTTATTCATTTCATCATTTTCACATTGCTTTTTGTTGTTGGTGTTTGCTATTGAATTGTAGTTCTTTATGTATTTTAGATAGCTTCCTACCCAGCGTTCGGTTCGCAAACATTTCCTCCCCTTCCCTTTTGTTCATTTTGGCGATCGTCTCCCCGCCGCGCAGAGGCCCTGGAATGTGCTCCTCTTTGACCTCAGTCAGGAAGGAAGCCGGGGCGCAACCTGCAGCTCAGCCCCGGGTCTGCGCGACCCCCGAGGCCTGCGGTCCTACTGTGGGGAGGTGACGCCCGGAAGGACGGGGCCAGGCGCGCGACTCAGGCTGCAACAGAACCAGAGGGCAGGGGCCAGGCTAAAGCCGGATAAAACTCAGCTGGATACAAAGATCTTGATGGAAGAGAATTTAGGGAAATGAAATGAGCACTAAACAGAGAATTAAGTGACCTGACACTCAAATCCCTGTAGGTGGCTTATGCTGTGGTTCTGTCACATATAAGCTGTGTGACACTGGGGAAGTCGCTTGACCTCTCTAAGCCTTGACTTCGGCATCAGTAACACAAAATAATCATAGTACTTTTTTCACTAGATTGTCATGAGGTTTAAGCAAGATAATACAGGTAAGTAAAGATGGAAATTACATTAATAATAATAATATTAAAAAACTATTACCTGCTTATTATATGGCATCGGATATTGTTCTAAGCAATTTACAACTTCCCAACCAATAAACACAAATCTAAATCATCCTAAAAGAGCGATCGCTCACCTTCTATTTGCACCTGCAGTGATGGGCACTCATTAACTTGCAGGCTCTCTCTCTGCAACGTATTCTTTGCAGTGGCAGAAATCATCCCTTCTCATTTACTCTGCTGGTCCCAGACCTGATGTCTTCTCTCAAATAGATTTTTAAGAATCACATCAATGAGCCACGTGAAGAATTAACCATTCTGTAGGTTTGTTATTTTTACTGACAAAAAAGTTAACATTGATCGAGCAAATATAATATTAATAATTAAGTAATAATAATAGCTAGCCCTAGCCGGTTTGGCTCAGTAGTGAGAGTGGTGGCCCGCGGACTAAAGGGTCCTGGGTTCAATTCCAGCCAAGGGCACATAACCTCGGCTGCTGGTTCGATCCCTGGCTCCGGTCGGGGCAAACACAGGAGGCAACCAGTCGATGTGTCTCTCTCACATCGATGTTTCTCTCTCTCTCTCCCTTTTACTCTCTCTGAAAAGCAATGGAAAAAATATCCTTGGGTTAGGATTAAAAAGAATAATAATAATTAATAATAATAACAACAGCTAAATTGATTGAGCATATGGATGATCTCATCCAAGCCTCCTGGTCACCCAGTGAGATACGAACTGTTCTGTTATCACTTCCATTTGATAGAAATATACACTGTGGCACACAAAAAAGCTAAGTAACCTGCCCAAATCCCCAGACTTCCTACCCAGCATATTAGGAATTTCAACGAGGCAGTCTGACGCTGGCATTCATGCTCTCACAGCACCACAGGGTCTCTATGGGATATGACACTAGAAGGACCCCAGCAGTCAGCATCCTTGCACTTTGCAGTAATCTGCTCTTCATCAAATCTTTTCACTTCATCCAGAAGGAAGTGCACACAGCTAGAACTCCAAGGACCTTAATGTTCCAGTGCCCATCATATATTTTCAGTGAGCCTCCCAGATTCCAACTTCAATAACAGATGATGCCCTGCGGTTCAGGTTCTGCACAAAGTTGCAGATGATGGGTAGCTGGTTAGCATGTCAGCTGAAGGACAATATATTTTAATGCAAATGCAATGAGCTGGAACGACAGCATTTCCTCCAAGAGCCTTAACTAGGTTAGCATGACCTCCGAGAGGGACCAGAATTCTAACAGCTAAATTAGAATAGAAAGTCTTATGGAGATTTCTATGCTAATCAGCCATGTTTTACCGGAACGATTGTGTTCAGCACAATGGCCGGTTGCCAGTTGCAGCCAGAGCGTCGTTTGGTCAGGTGGCCAACCGAAAATGACGACTCAGAAAGTGCTGGAGAGGCTACGTTAAGGCAACGGCGCCCGGAAAATGGTGGCAGAGGTGGGATCGAAGCGCTGGACCCCAAAGAAAGAAGACTTTCCTTACAGGAATTCTAGCACACACCTTGCCTGTGTTACCGTTTGTGCTGCAGTAAAATCCTCTGTTTGAGAGTTAATAGGAACCATGTACCTCTGGGACTTGAAAACAAGGACCAAAAGGAGAGAAAAACAAGATTATTCTGTCCAGATTGATGGTTTCGCCTGGCACCTAATCTTTGTTCAGGGCACACAGACCTTGTGTTCTGCTGAAATAAAGGGGAGGTGCCATCTTCTTTGACGTGGGCCAACAAAACGCTCACCATGCCTTACATCTGTTTTGTTTGGGAATTTAAAGAATTGACAGAAGCTAAGCTGGTCGGGCACAGAAGCTTGTGCCGACAAAACCCAAAAGATCAAAAAAACAACCAATCGAATCTGATCTTCTCTAGTCTACCTCACGTGAATCTGCTGGAGTCAACAACAACCAAAGAAGGAAATAAGTCATTGAAGGACCACGGTGCCCCTTGGTATTTACAGTGCCATCTGAATTGATTTTTAATGGTTTTCAAATGATGCCTTGGCACCTCCCCAGAAATACTGAATCACAATCACAAGGGGAAACAGAGGAGAAATAACCTATATTTTTAAATAAGTTGTCCAGATGATTCTGGTGCTGACCCAGGTTTGGGAATCACTGCTCTGAAAATCATCCTGCAGGAAAAGTGCCGATGCTCTCCTGGGTCCATCCTGCCCAGCACTCAGGCTCTAAATTCAGAACTAAGAGCCATGATCCGAACAACATAGTTGTTATGCATCCTGTCATTGACCCCACACGACATTAAAGAAATTAATATTCACCTAGCACTTGATGTGTGCCAGGAACCTTTACATATATTAACCTGTCTCAGTCAAAGGTTAATGTCCCTTAAATATTTAAAAATAACAATATTTAGATACGTTACTCTCAGTCAGAAATGTTTAACAACAATAACAGTACATGTAATTGGATCACACAATTTTGTTCACACTTCAACCTGGAAGAAGGCGGAAAATAAATTCATTCTGCCTGTTACTGAACTTCCATTTGTCTAAAGCTTCCATCTGATGCTTAGTAGAAAAATGAACGAAATGATCAATGTAGTTTAAATTCTGTCTCTTCTTATTATCTAAATTGTCACTTTAGGTAGTGTCGGTCTTCCTAGAATAAGAATTTTTTTTAAATCTCTCAAATAACCTGTCCCTGCTTCTCTACTAAGATGAACCCTGGGTGTAAGGAAAGTGCGGGGAGAGGGAAGGATGTGTGACTGTGTGATTTACGAGCAGCCACGGTGACAGGTGGGGTAGAGGGATGGCTGCCATCCTTGCCCAGGGATCCCACCCTGTGTCTGCCTGCTTTCTGCTGACCCCCCTGCCTGGCCCAGCAGAAAGGGGAGCTGGCATGACATTTACGCTCATTGGCTCTCTTGCCCAGACGGGGGGCCTCACCTCACCCCCCTCCTGCTGGCAGCATGGATTCCTCTAAGGTTTGTCTGGAGCTCCACTCTCCCTCCTGGTGGGTCTGGCCTACAGTCCTTCCTGCGGGGTCAGCTTGTCCCAACCAATGTAACGCACTCGGGCAACATCCCAAACACACTCTCAGGTACTTCTGGGGCCAGCCTGTGCCACGCGGGCCCACAGGTCTGTCTCGTGCCCTGGGCTGGGAGGAGACAAATCCGCTCTCAGTCTTGCCCTGATTTATCTAGTGACCTCCTGCTTCCTGTGCCAAAGCCAGCACAGGGGTGAGAAAGTTAGGGCCCCGGCCCCTTGCTCGGCTCTCCCGCTCCCTCTCCCCTCTGCTGCCCGCGGCCTCCCCCGCGGCCTCCCCCGAGCCCTCCCTTGGACGAGGCGCCCTGGGTTCCCCAGACCAGGCTGCAGCCAGGTGTCCTGCGGGTGTTCCTTCTGCCCCTTACCCCTCCTCTGTCACTCCTAACCTCCCCGTTTTTCTCTAAGCAAAAGACACCTCCAGCTAACTAGGGCAAAGCTCTAGCTGTAACTGGAAAGACAAAAGAAAAAATATGAATACTTTTAAAATATTATCCCACTGTGTGTGTGTGCATGTAGTACTTTACGACTTTCACAATGAGTTTTACTTTGTAAGGAAGGCAAAGTAGGAATTACCACCTGCACTTTACAAAGGAAGACCCTGAGGCCCAGATGATCACCTGGTTAGGAAGTGGTGAGGAATTTTGCCCTTTATTTATTCCTAGAGCTGTCTTCTTTTATGGTACATATTTCTTTTCTTTGTTCAGTGGTATTTGTTAGCCAGTGCTTTCTGGAGGAATGAGTCCCATTAGGCAGGGCCAAGTACCACACGGATGGTCCCATCACTTTACCTACCTGTCCAAGTCCTCCTGCCCTAAAGGCCGGGTCGGACAGCACCCCCGCCCCCGTGTCACCTCCACGACCTTGCTCACTTTGAGTCCTTTCTGAGTTATGTTCCAGCAGCGTCAGCTGACATGTAATTCAAGACAGCAATGTCTTATATTGCTTTCTTTTTTTATGTCTTTTCCTTTTTATTAAATTTACTGGGGTGACACTGGTTAACAAAATTACACAGGTTTCAGATGCTCAATTCTGCAGCACATCATCTGTGCACCGCACTGTGTTCACCACCCCAAGTCAAGTCTCCGCCCAGCACCATTTATTCCCCCTTTACCCTCCCCCGACAATCACCACACTGTTGCCGGTGTCCTTAAATTCTTTGTCATTTCTTTTTCTTTTTTTGCTCAATCCCTCCACCCACCGACCCAGCTGCCCCCCCACCCCAGCTGCCAGCCTACTTTAATGTTGCTTCCAATTCATCTATCATCCGTGTAGCTCTTGCCTCTCGACCAGTCTCTAAGCTGTTCTGCACGCTGTTAGAAGGCAGGGCCAAAGCTTTTAACGCCCTGCTGTGGTGGTTAAGATAATAGATTCTGAAGCTACACTGCTTAGGTTCAAATCCTGGTCCTGCTGCTTATGAGCTGTGCGATCCTGGGCATGTCATTTACCCTCTGCGCCTCTGTTCCCCCACCCTCCGCCTATGAACTGGAGATAATAATATGTCTACTTCTATGTTGGTTATGAACATTCAATAAATTAATGTAGCGAAAGCATTTAGAACAGTATTAGGCACATAGCAAGCACTATATGCATGTTTGCCATTTTCATTTTATGCCCATAAGGCTGAGTACAAAGCTGATACTTGTTTATGCTTCGGTTGAGTTATTTGAATTAGCTGAAGATTTTTACTTTAGGTTTTATTTGAAATAATAAAATGTCTGCGATGCAAAGTTACATTTCTCAACATTTAAATTCTTCAGATAAATGAGTCTATGAGAGTCTGAGAAACAAATTTGTCACAAAAATAAATCACTGCCCTCAACACCACTCTCACAAAAAATAATTTTCATCATCTCCCTGCAGATCCACATCACAAAGAGAAAGCACTTTCTAACCACATCCCCCTTCAGCATCGCCACACCCCGGAGGGGTTAGTAAGTCAAGGGCTAGTGCTCTCATCTTACGGGTGGCAAAACCGAGGTACTAGAAGGCAAGTCACTGAGAAAGTCATTAAGGGGTGCAGGATACACGCGGGGCTCTCCTCAGCGCTGAGGCGTCCTGCTTCTGGAGTCCTTCTCTAGCGGTTAAGACAATAGAATTTGAAGTTAGGCTGCTTAGGTTCAAATCTTGGTTCCACTGCTTATGAGCTGTGAGATCCTGGGCATGTCATTTAAGCTCTGAGCCTCTGTGTCCCCCACCCCCATGCACATCTGTGCTCTGGGCTGGCCACTTACAAAATGCTTTAGTGCCCCTGACCTCACTTGACCCTCATAGAGGCTCCCTGAGCTTCTCAGAAAAGGTATCACAGTCCCTATTTTGCAAGTGAGGACGCCACAGCTGAGGGGGCTAAGGAGTGGCAGAGCCTGGCCAGAGCCCAAGTCTCCTGATTTAGAGCCCTATGTTCCTCCACGCCCTGATGGCACCACAGCCACAGTGTGCAGCCACGAGGAGGCTCTGCAGCGTGGTGCTCACAAGGCAGGTCCTCTCGGTCCCACCTCACCACACACTGGCTGTGTCACCTCAGGGAAGTTCCTGATCTCTCTGGGCCTCAGTTTGCTCACCTGTGCGATGAAAATAATACTAGTACTTTCCTCATAAGTTTGAAAGGGAATTAAAATGCACAGTCCATGCAGATACTTACACAGCATGTAGCAAATATTAAGGATCCTGCCAGTATTGCCGGGAGAAACACTCCTTCCTGCTCATGCTACAATGTGCAGGGACATCCGCTGCACTGACGTTACTGGCCCCTCTTCCCGCCTTCACATTCCCCAAGGGACAGGGGAGATTATCAGGGTGTGCATTTGGAAGGGTGCTCTGGGGTCCACTCTCAGCCACGCATCAGGCTTAACAAGGGGACCCCACCCTGTAAGGAGAAGCCTGTCATCACTGTACAGCCCCACCTGGTCTGAGGAAGTTCTTCCCGGGGGCCAGTATTAAGGGACCCGTTGTCGTTTCATTCCGAGGCCAGATCCTCCAGCCTCACCTTCACCAACAGCACATCTGACATTTTGATACCCATTTTTCTGATTCTTGCATCTGTCTCTTAATCGGTTTAGACTTAGGGAAGAAGTAGTTACCATCGACGGATCCTCTAAGAGCCCAACAAATATTAGCTGCTGCCATGATTGTCAACATTATGGAAAAACTGTTTCCAAGCAGGACCGGAGGTCTGTCTCCAGCTTCTTTGCAAGCCATCAGGCGGCTCGGTGGCCCTACAGGGTTTGGCTGCTACATCCGGCAGCAACCAACGGCCTGCCAGCCAGAAGCCAGAGGTGAAACAGAGCACAGTCTCCAACGCGTCCCAGCCTCGGAGCTCAGGGATGCACAGAGGACAACGCCAATTCAAGACGCTTTCCCAGGGCGCTTCTGTGAGCGGCCCACTGTGGCTAGGCGCAGTGCTCTCGGTGTTCTGCTGGGCGGGTTTCACCTTGGCTGTCCCCAGAGCTCTGTCAAAGTGGATGGAGAGTTCTAGGAGGGCAGCTAGGCGTTCCAGCTATTTTGGTTCTCTAGTTCTCTGGCAGCGTGGTGTCTGAGCTGAGAGGAATGTGACTGTGCCAGAGTACAGGAGAGTGCCGGTGGCAAAGGCTTCCACATGTCTATTTCTGGCTGTCCCCTGGTGCTGTGTCACTGGAGGAGCTGTGACATCACAGCCCCTGCCTTTTTACCGGGGCTGACACTACAAGTGACTCCTAGAGAAAGTGGACTGTGGCCACCAGCCTTGCTAATACACACAGACTTAGGGACTCACACAGAGCTGCTCGTGCTGGGGTTTGGTAGGGGCATGAAGACTATTAGGCAGTCCTAGGCTATTAGGACTAGAAGTGACCTTAATTGTCCTCTAGTAAAAGCCTGAGCCCCTGCTACAATATTCCCGAGAAGTGGGCGTCCAGGTTGTACTTGCAGATCTCCAAGGACATTAAACTCATTATCTTCAAGGCAGCTGTATCAGGAAGATTTGAGGCAAAGGAATCAACATATTTAAGCAACGCAAACTTTTAACATCTCGCTTAACCCTGGGAAGTAGCACCAGACTTGGCTAGTGGCTCAAGAGAGTCACCAAGGGCCAAGGCTCTTTCCAGCCCGTAGGAGCTCGATGACGGTTTTCCTCATTGGTCCAATGACCTTTTCCTCGTCTGACGCTGTCACAGCAGGAGGAAAGTGGCACACACCAGGGGCTGTCTCCCTATGGGTCCCTCCCCTTGACCCAAGGTGGAAACCCTTCCCCAGGCCCCAGAAGACTTCCCTGGTATCTCACTGGTCAGAGCAGGGTCACAGGCCCATCCCTAAACCAAGGCCACAGTCAGCCTTGACCAATTGTGAATCACGCCTTGGAGTCTGACCCACCGCCCTCTGAACAAAGAGTAGTTTCATAAGCAACAAAAGAGGGGAATGGCTATTAGGTGTAGGCAATTTGACCGTATCTGCTACAGTGGCCCAGTCCCTTGTGGAATTATTTCAAAGTTCTTCATTATATTGAGTTGGAAACTGCTTAACACTGTCTCTCCCCAGCCATTGATTCTAGATCGACTGTGATGCCTCATACGAAACAGACACATTTCTATATGGTAACTTGAAGTATATCTGAAAACAGATTGTTCTAGAAGAGTTTCCAGGTCTGAACTCTTCACTGGGAGACAACCTCGTATAGAGCTCTGGAGTCAGGCTGCCCAGGCTCGACTCCCGGCTCTGTTGCTTACTAGCCGGGTGATCCTGAGAACATTAACCTCTCAGTACCGCTTCCTCATCTGGATAATAAATACAGTAACAGCGCTTACCTCCCAGGGTTGCCGTGAAGATTGGACAGTTAATATACGTAAAGCACTGAGAACAGTGCCCAGCACTAGGCTGGTACACTTAAGTCTCTCCTTGCATGATCAGTTACATTTTTGGTTGCTTTCTTTTATTGCATCTTTGCCAAAAAGTAGAAGCAGAGACTTAAATCTAGATGTGTCAGTACAGCCCTATAATCTATTCATGGTTGCCTTGAGAAAGTCAAATAACAGTAATGATCCTTCACTCACCATTGCTAAATCATGGCTTCAGCGTGTATCTGTGCAGTTGATTTTTTTGAACTTGGATGAAAGTCTTACATTTAATTCCATCTCATTTCATGGAAACAAAGCAAGACTTAAAGTATGCCGGTCACTCGAAGAAGAGGGGTGGTATAAAACCCTTAAATTCACCAGGCCAGACTGCTCTCCCACCCCTCGAACCACGTTGCTCACCCTTCCCACTCTGCCACTTGGATTTTACCCGTACTGAGCCTGGTCTCTCAGTCCCCTATCAGTTCCGTGAGCACAGGGCAGTGTCATGAGATGAACTCTGCCCCCTCAACATTTATACGTTGACGTTCTAACCCCTAGAACCTCTTGGTCTGCTACTTCTTTTTTTTGTTTTTTAATATATCTTTATTGATTTCAGAGAGAGGAAGGGAGAGGGAGAGAGAGAGATAGAAACATCAATGATGAGAGAGTCACTGATTGGCTGCAGCCCGCAACCCGGGCATGTGCCCTGACCAGGAATCGAACCCTGATCCCCTGGATCCTAGGTCAGCGCTCAACCACTGAGCCACACCCAGCCGGGCGGTCTGCTACTTCTTACTGCAAGAAGATTTAGGTCAGAAATAGGACATCATGTCAGCCTGATATTAACCAATTTTCAAACCCCTGTGCTTAAATTAAGACAGGAATAGTACTACATAGCAGAGAGGCAAGAATCAAATCCAGACAAAGGAATTTATTGGTCCATGACCCACATAAGAAGATACAAAGACAAAATTTAGCGGATGGTCACACAGTCCATCCCAGCTATCTGAACCTCTCTAAGTCCTGCTACTCCAGGAAGTCCACCCGGACAAAACAATGCAGCAGCCCGATCCCCCTGTTCCCCATCTGGTGACTTAGGTGTAACCAAACAGGAGAATTGCGTCACCGGGCCACGTGGTTGCCTTTGATCACAAACATCTGGGGATAAGGGCAGAAAGAAGGGGGAAGACTTGACTGTATGTTCTGAAAAGGATTCAGCTGACTCAAGCAGCTGGGCAAACAGTAGCTCTAACACCCAGGCGACCCTCAGTGGCCGAGAGGGTGGCCAAGCTCTGGGAAGCAGTCTTCCCTACCCTCCAAGGGAACATTGGCCAAGGGTCTGTCTAACTGGGTGGGAAAGAGTGGGACGGAAAGGACAGTCAGAGATGGAAGGCAGAAGATAGGCCAGAGGTGGGGATGGGGAACTTAAAAGAGGCAGGGAAAAATTCTCGGGAACAGCCAGCCTCCCTGCGTCAGTCGGCTACGGCCCCAGCTTTGAGCCCTTCCTTGGGCTTGTTCCAGTCCTGCATATACTGTATCATTTAAAATCACTTTGTGTTTGTCATCCTAAAAGCAAGGAGACCTTTTGCCTTTGCACACAAAATGAATGAAAAATGCATTCGTGCCATCATTAAATATAAAATGTGTTACAAGGTATAAAATATGGAGGGATGGCTTGCTCCAAGGGAGGACTGCTACTCCGGAATCTTAAAACTCAGGCTCTGTTCCCAGCTTGTTTATTAATTTACCTTTAATATGTTCATCTATTTGTTCACTCAGTCAACAAATATTTATTAAGAATTCTCTGTGCTGGGCAGTATGCTAAACAGAAGATAGTACAGTGATGAAGACAAACCCAGCTCCTTCCCACAAGGAGCCCCAGCCCAGGGGAAGGGAAAGACAATAAACAAAATGTAAACAAACAGCTATGTAGTTTCAATTTTTATAGGAGGAATAATTAACCACTCCCTCTAACTAGCTTTGAAAATGTTTGGTGGTTGTACCTTTTCTGTGCAAAGCCGGGGAAGGTCTCCCTGAGGTCTGAGCTGGCTCTGCCCCGCCTCATATGTATGACAATCCTACTGGATTGTCAGACTTAGCAGGCCTCAGTTTGCCTATCGGCTGTACTGATGAACCTGAATGTCTCTTCATTCCACTGTGATTCTTGTATGTTTATTACACTATGATTCCCGCATCTGTGAGTATATATAAAAATACGTGTTTATATATAGCCCTTTATAAAACGAATTTAGGAAAACTGGCACAGAAAACAAGGTGACATTTCTCAGTACAGAGACCACAGAGGACATGGTCCTCCCAAGAGAACAGTTTCTCCCCTTTGAATCTGGTCAAATGCATCACTCCGGCCCCTGTCACGACTGTCTCTGGGTCGGCAGTTTGCAAATTTTCTTCCCCCAGCCAAAAGCATATTTCACCAGCATGCAGGCAGGAGTGACAGAATGGGGTTAGGACATGGAGAAGAGTGACATGGTTTTTTTCATCCAAGGCACTGCAGAGAAAGAGGTGGCAGGGAGCCAGTGATGGGAACTCTCTGGGATGAGGCAAGCAGGAATGCCTACGTGGACAGGGGTACTGGGGTTCATTGGGGGTACTAGGGTTCCTCAGGAGTACAGAGTTTCAGAGTCTAGAGAGCAGGACTGACTCAGGAAACTCAGCCTTGAAATCTAGCCTTGCAGTGAGCTTTCTACTTAATTTTAGTCAAGTCATGGACTTTCTCTGGGCCTTCTAAGTAATTAAGCAAATTAAGCACTTCCTCTAACTAGCTTGATATTAACATGAGGACACAAGTTATGTGATAAATGTGTTAAAGAGATAAAGAATCATTTAAGACAGCCATCTCTGCTTCTCATTAGCAAGGATACAGCTAGAATTTGGGCTCAGTGGGCCACCTTCAATCAAGAGCCTTGTAATAGAGACAAACCATTGCCTCTCGGGGCTGCTGTGATAATGCACACCAAAGTAAACTATAAAGGACCATGTGCATGTGAGGTATAATTACAATTACAATAATCACTTAAAATGTCATTATAATTAGTATGATTATAATAATTACAATAAGTGAAATATTCTCAACTGGGTGGTTGGATACATGGATGAATAGTTGGAGAGATGGGCAATCAGGCCTTTCAGAACTCACATGCAAGCACATCCCCAGCATCTAATAGAGATTGCAAAACCAATCTTCTTTATGACACTCATTACTGAGAAATCTGAAAGAAACTAGCTCTCTGTAAACCCATACTACATGGGAGTTGGACTGTGATAATGGAATGTAAAATGCCAATAATTTAAGCAAATGATGCCGAGTATTTTAATAAATATTAAGTCATTTGGTGCTCACAAGATAATCAGTCGAGAATGGTGTTATTTTTCCTTTTGGTAGATATGGAGACCGAGCCAACATAAATTAAGGGCTGGACTACTAGCCACAAAATGTTAGAGAAAAACTAAAGAAAGGAATCTATTTTCTTGCTTCCAAACTGTGTATCTCTCAAAGGCTTCCTATGGACTGGAGAACATATTTGCAAATCATGTATCTAATAAGTGGTTAATATCCAAAATATATGAGGAACTCCTACAAACCAGTAATGGAAAAAAACAAATAATACAATTTAAAAATGGGCAAAGGAACTGAATAGACATTTCCCCAAGGAAAATATATAAATGGCCAACAGGTACATGAAGAAATGCTTAACATCACTAAGGGAAATGCAAGGTCACAATGAGGTATTGCCTCTTACCTATTAGGATGGCTATTTAAAAAAAAACAAAACCAGAAAATAAGCAGAATTGGTGAGGATATAAAAAATTGGAACCCTCGTGCACTATTGGTAGGAACATAAAATGGGGCAGCCACTATGGAAAACAGTAAGGAGGTTCCTCAAAAAAATTATTTTTAATAATTTTAAAACTTTCTATTTTTAGAACTACCATTTTATCCAGAAATTACACCTTTGGAATATTTATCCAAAAGAATTGAAAACAGGATCTTAAAGAGATATTTGGAATCCCGGGCTCATTGCAAGATCATTCACAATAGCCAAGAAGTGGAAACAACCCAAATGTCCGTCAACAGATGAATGAACAGAGAAAATGTGATATCAACATAACGTGGAAAACTATTCAGCCATGCAAAGGAAGGAGATCCTGTCTCCTTTCTTAAGGACATTGTGCTAAGTGAGAGAAGCCAGTCGCAGAAGGACAACTACTGCATGATTCCGCTTACATGAGGTATGGAAAGTGGTCAAACTTACTGGAGCACAAAGTAAAATAGTGGTTGTCAGGGGCTGGGAGGAGGGAAAAAGGGGGAGTTGCTGTTTAATGGGTATAGTTTCAGTCATGAAAAATGGAAAAGTTCTAGTGATCCACTGTACAACATTATACTTGTAGTTAACAATACTGTACTGTTCATTCTAAAATGTATTAAGAGGATAGATCTCATGTTAAATGTTTTTTACCACAGTAATTTAAAGGGGGGGGGGCTCTCTGGCTTTCTGTTCTAATTGTTGGGATCACTTACCCACAGTGTATGCCTTGTGTTAAGCAATGCGCCTATCTTGGTAAAGAGCAATAACCAACTAACCTTCTGTGCACTCTACAGGCATCTATTGCAATCACTATGCTTTCAGAAATATGATCGTAAAACATCAGTACCAGGAAAACTTAGAGATAGGCTAATGAACCTCCCGTTTGACAAATGAGAAACCTCAGAAAACCGAGCTTTGGTTCTTAGATCAACATTTTGCTTAGAGAAGTTGTTCAGGATCTGGTTATGCAGTAAAACCACTTGGCAACATGAAATATAAATGCCTGGGTCCTAGCAGAGCTACTGAATACAGAATCTTGGGGAGTGGAGCCAAGAATCTATATTTTTAAAAGCTTCCCTGGTTGTAGTCAATCTTCCTACTGGTGTTCACCATTTGGTTAACCCAAGCCCTTGGTTTACATCTTGTATATTCTCACATAGAGAACAAAAGGCACATCAGTCCAGCTGCTGCTCATTGTATATGAATCCAGATACACCCCACCTAACAGGACAGGGAAGGATTACCTCTGGTAAATATCAATCCTTTTTGAAAGTAGCTGGGGAGCAACAGTTCATCAGTGACTGAATAGGCATGCTCTGTGAAACAACTGTGGACGCTTTTCTGTGACGATATTCTCTATCTACGCAGCCTGACAATGTTTCTCAAGTCAAGCTCCCAACTCCATGCTTTTTGGAATGAAAGATTCATCATATTCACTCCCGTGTTGGCCTCGCTGAGTTAGGGTCACAAGTAGCTGGCTGGCGGCAAAGCAAAGAGCTCCGGGAAGAGCGTGTCCTTCACTGTAGGGAAAGGTGGGGCCCAGAGCTGGGCACGGAGGTTGTTTCTAATACCGTGAGGATACAATGAAGGGGAATTCCAGTCTGTTAGGTTAAATCCAACCATTAAAAAATTCATTAAGAAGAAAAATCTCCATTTGTTTACTCTCTGCTCTGTACCACATTTTATATCCATCTTTGGTCCCCAGAGTTCCATCTTCACTGTGCTTTATGCTCAGGGACATGGCCTGCAGCCACATACTGGCCAGCAAGTATGAAGCGATGAGTCAAACACTAGTCCCTGGGGACCACAAAGCCTGTCTTCCCTGAACCACTGTGCCACGGTGGGTCCAGGGGGGAAATACCTGCATCTCAGGCACTGCCTCTGTCCCCAGCCAGGTAAAAGTTCAGTTGAGAGACAACATGAACTTGACAGAATATGAAAAGCATCTATTAAACCACTAATATTAGTCAGGTCATTGTTCCTCCCTATCTTTTTGTTTTCTTATATTTTGCATGGAAGTGTTAGAAAATTAGTGAAGTTGTTATAAATGGCCCCTTTACCATTAACTACAGATCTAAATTCTTTCTGCAAAAGCCTCTAGAGCCAGATGTGTCTCCAAATACAGGATTTGGGGGTGGGGGACAGTGTTAGGGAAGTAATATGGAAATATTATACAACATGCTCCTATCCTTAGCAAGGTCTGGAGTAGTTCTCAATTAAACACATAAATAGTCCTGCAGCAAAACATATGAATATTAACATTGAGATATATAATTATAAATAGTCTGATGTCAGTTCAGATCAGGCTTTGCCACAAAATCAGTTCAAGTCAGATCAGGTTTTGCTGACAAATAAGTTAAAAAAATAATAACTTTCCATTTTAAAGTCTTTTAGATTTAATTGATTGAACCTGTAGCTGTCAACCATGGGAAAAATAACTGATTTCTTTGTTTTTTCTTTCCTCATTTGTAAAAATGAGAATAATATATGTGCCCACTTCACAAGGTTTTGTTTAGGTGGAATTAATTAATGTAAGTAAATCACCCAGAGTGATAGTTTATAGTAAATACTCCTGTAGCTACCAACTACTGTCATTTTTAATATGCTTCATGTCCCTTCCACTTCTGGTATTCCATGATTCTAAATAATCAAGCAATATTTGTATAAAGTTTAAGTTTACAGTAGAAGAGATTTCATGATGCATGATCTTATGGAGTAACTGTCTTAAGAATTCTATAGAACTGAATTGTTGTAAGGGCTCATAATAGAAAGTTGAACTCTCCAAAATGGGGTAGTCAAAAAAGCTTTCATAGAAGAATTGGGATTTAAGAAAACCTTAGAAGTAAGTGGGGGTTTTATAGCTGCAAAGGAAGGAAATGGCATCAGTTAAGAAATGGAAAGAGACTGGGTTTTAGAATCAAATAGACTTGGCTTAGAGCATGACTCCAGCACTCACAAGCTACGTGAGCTGAGGCAGGCTATTGAACCTTCCTGGGTCTTGGTTGCTCCTATTTAAATAAATGAAGGTAATAATGAAGGTAATTATATCTATTTTTCAAAATTATTGGGAGGCTTGGAAATTATGTACGTAAAATACACAGAACAATAGCTAGTTAGTCTTCCATAATACTAGTGACTAGAGGAAAACAGATTTCGAGTCAACTAAGGAAGGCCTTTCTTACAGCCAGAGCTTCTCAACCCTGTGACGGCTTATCTTGTGAGCTACTGTGCTTCTCATAACCCGGGGTGTTTGAGAACCAACTACCTCACGTATTTGAGAAGGGATTCGTGTCTGGGGAGGTGACAAGAACAGTGCCACCCACTCTCATCCCTTCTGATGCTGAGACTTTATCATCAGAGATCATGGTGAATTATTTTGGAGTTCATTCTAACCCAAGTTTGCCTTGTAAGGTGGGGCATTCCAGGCCCTGAGAGTTGGTGGTCTAACTCGGGCAAAGTGAAGGACAAAAGAGAGAAAGTTATAGATGTTGGGTGAACAGAGCTATGGCTATCCTTGAATGCCAGGATGAGAATTTGGTTCCCCCCGAAAAATAATGGTGCCATATTTTTGAGGTGTCGTTTACTCTACTGGTTCCCTCTAACGGTATACAACAATGCTCCTCGGCCCTACAGCAATGAAATGAAGACTTTCACTATCTGCCTTTCCATGCCCCTCTCCGTTTCCCCTTCCTTCCTTCCTTCCTTCCTTCCTTCCTTCCTTCCTTCCTTCCTTCCTTCCTTCCTTCCTTCCTTCCTTCCTCCGCTGCTCGTCTTCATCTCCATCCCCACTGTCATCTTCAATGTGCATCCCAACATCACCATCCTCCCAAAGTCCTTTGTAAGTTCAACGGAGCGACGTGGCAGCTTATCCTTCCCTGTGTATCTGAACGTCCTCTCAACTCCTTGGAGGAAAGGTACCAAATAAGCCCAAGCTATTATTATCACCAAGTGCCACACAGGACAGAGCATATTATCAGTGCCAAATAAAAAATTCCCCTTGGCAAGTCAATAGAGCGAGAGTGCGATCAGCCGGCAGCCTGGCCGGGGCCCGGGTTGCACTGAGATAGAGCTTTGGAAGGAACATACATCAAAATAATGGAATACGATGTCAATGCAGGATGCATGTCCTTTCAAGTGGGCGGTTTTAAATAATTCAAAATTCATGGAGGTTTTTCTGGAAATGAGCATGCAGTCTCTCCCTTGCAAAGTCAGATTTGGGCCTGCTAAGGTCAACATGGCCCACCATGGCCAATATTTACAGTGATGGAATGTGCCCTTTGCTTACTTAGCCTTCGTCATCTTCCACTAATATAAAACCTGTGATAATCTGAAAGCGGGAAGCCAATATCTGAAATGACTGACACTAGTATTAATAAATAGTAGCAATACTAGTATACGCTAAACACTATTCACACCTATAGGAGAGGTACTACACTAAACACTTAACATGTACTGCCTGATGGAAATCTTGCAACAATCCTCCAAAGTTGGAATTATTATGCCCATTTTATTATACTGTTAAGAAAACTGAGGCTCAACAATATTGATAAAATTTTCTAGGGCTACATAGCTGGCAATTGTTGGGACAGAATTATTCTGACTTCAATTTAACTTAAGCCATAAGCTAAAATGCCCCCTAAAAGCAAGTAAATTGGTATTTTTAACATATTCAGAAAAAATGTTTAAGAAACCTTAGGGAAAATTATTTTTTCATGCATTCTCACTCAAATTGGAAGCATGCACTTAGGGTATTTTTAATTATATGTTAATTACTATCATTCTCGCCTGTTATTTCAATGAAATTAACTAAGGATACCCACCAGGCAACATTGCTTTCAGTAGGTAGCAGAAAATAGCAAGTCTGTGTATTTCCTAATTTGGGCCAGTTTTCTCATTTAGGATGGAATGGCTCTAAAAAGCTTGAGGAAAGGAGGGTCTGAAATGAGATATAAGATGTTGACTGACTTTGCAAACTTCACAGTTCCCTGGATTGCAGCTCCGGATTCACGAGTCTCAGCTTCTTCTTACTCCGATGTTCCTGAACCCAACAGATGTAAATAAAGGTGGTTTATTCCCAGTTCTCCAAGCTCCCATGCAGCCAATGACTGGGGACTAGAAAATGGCTTCTTTTTTATTAACAGAGTGCTGACATCTCCTTGCTCTGTGATTAGGGAGATGGTTGCATCATGATGAAATTGTGAATTAAAGAAGGAGACTTTTCCTTAGCATAAGGGTTGGGAAAGAATGAAGATATCTAGCTTCTATCTGGTCTCAAATCTGCCACCAAAGGACTAACTTCAGGCAAGTCTCTTTTCTTTCTCTAGGCCTGGATTTCCCCATATGAACAGTTGAGATGTTTGACAGATGCTTTGTGAATAGATACTGGGGTTAATGGACACATAATGAATATATTTAGCTGACCTCCAATGTGCTATTCGCTCTAAGATCTCAGGAAGATCAGGTTTCTCCCTCTGGCTAGAGCAGTTGTTTCTGGACCATGGCTGAGGAATAGCCATGGCTGGGATTGGAAGAACTCAGAATGGATGTATTAGCTTGTGCCTGGCTTTAACTTGGAGAGGGGTCTACAATTCCATGGACTTCTACCCAGAGACTAAGAACTGTAATATCCTAAAATATCAGCATTGACATGGTCAGTAGATCATCTAATCCTACTTTGTCATAACACTGGCATCTCCAAGGGAATCTTTGATGCTTTGAATCAAGGGACAAATGGGCACTTCAAGCATCCTAGCAGGGCAACAGGCAGTCAGTAGGGTCTTTGTAGTCCCAACCTACAATCCACTTTACTTCTATGTGGAAGGCCAGACTGTCTTTTCTCTCCAGGAGCAAATGCCTAAGAAAGTTGTTTCAGCTCTGCTTTTGATCTGGCCTAGTTTAGAAGATGAATCAGCAGCTTCCCAAAGGCTATGGAAAAGCAGCTCCGATTTAAATCTTTCTCCGTCCACACCAGTCTCTGCTCGATGAGCCTAGCTCCCCAGGCTGAGGAGTCCTTTCAGAAAGTCTGACTTGATGGAACTTGCGGCTCCAATTTCCAGTCTTGATTACTTAGCCCTTATTTCTCAAGGAGCAATCAATTGTAGTCAATTGCAACTGGCCTGTGCCCAGAACCTAGGCTTCTGGGGGAAACAGGCTTTAACAGGGTAAAAGGCAAAATGGAAGATGAAGTTCATAGAATCTACCTTGGGGAAGTCAAGTGGCCACTGTTGGAAGCTTTTCGATCATTCCTGATCAGCCACGGGTTAGTTGGCTTCATATAATTATCACCTTGCTGCTCTGCTGTTATGAAATAAAACTCAGCTACAGAGAGGAAAAATAGGCAAACAAATACATATGAAATGCAAATATAGGCTCTTTCAGACTTAGGTAGAAAAAGGGTAACTTTCCAATCATTGTTCCCCTTGCATTCTTGTGTACATATGTATTTATTTACTCAGTCATTCAACATATACCCTTTAGACCTAACATTGTGCTAAGTGCAAAGGACAGTTTAAGAACCAGGTTCTGAACTCAAGAAGCGTACAGCCTATAAACAGAGATGGGTGAGTAAACAGTAAAATACAATGGCAGCAATTCCTTTTTTCCCTTCACCCCAACATCCAGTTTCCCCACTGACACATATCTTGAAATCTTCCTCTTCTCCCCATGCTCACTGAGAGCCTAGTCCAAACCTCAAGCATGTCTTATCCAGACTGCTGAAATAGCCCCTGGCATGTCTCCCTGAGCTTGCAATCATTTCAATTTTCTAACCCATTGTCTGCACATAAGCACAATAAGCTACTGATCTTTTCAGAACATACATCTTTGCTACTTAACATGAGTGGATTTCGGATGCACTTAGAATCAAACAGCCTCCCAGGCAATTTTAAGCATGTCAAGCTCTCCTCCTACCCTCCCACTTGCCCACTTGTCTCCAGCTACCCTGACCGTTTGGGGTTTTTCATGGTCCTAAATCTTTGCAGGCCTTGTTCCTTTCTGTCATTCAAGCTTCAGCTTAAGTTTCACACCCACAGAGGTGTCCTAAATTGACCACACCATCTATAGTCGCCCTCTAGGCACTCTCTGCTTCATCACCCTATTTGGTTTTCTTTATGGAACTTCCCTAATATAGTCTTTATTATCTGTGTATTGTTCATCTCCACGAGAACAGGGATCTTGTTTACTATTTCCTCGCAGTGTTTAGAACAACACCTAGCAAATGTCAGAATGACAAAGTTGAGCTTCATGAGGACAGAGAGTATGTCTATCTTGTTGTAGATGATCCCCAATCGCTCAGTATTGTAAGGGCTCCAAAATTATTAGTTGAGAGAGGTTTCTAAGAAAGAATCCTCACTCAAGATGATGGGTGACAAGCATGAGAGCCTTCCTATGTGGCATGGGCTCCTCTTCCAAGGTGTTGGCACATAGTAGGCACTTTAATGACTATTGAAAATAATCAATAAATGGCCTCAGTCTGTGGCCAAATTTTATAAGTATGGGCAAAACATCTTGTTCCTAATAGGTTTGAAGAGAATACTAATAACAGAGCCCAATCAAATAATAACATATTAATAATATAATTTATAGAAAAAAGTGACTCATCGATAATCGTGGTAACTTGCAAGAAAAGATCTTTCTAGTCTCAAATCGTGCCCTCTGTTGTGTATAAATTTGCATTGTATTTGCAGCTATATGTACATACGTGAATAAGTATGTGTCTGTATTCAACCAAAAGAGGGACTATTTCAATAACAATCCCTGATAAATGCCCATCATCCCAGACAAATATGCATCCCTCATGCCCATATTATTCATGACTTCAAGTCATCATGTTGAGGTCCCTCTCCTAAGGTGAAAAAAAATTATATGGGCGGATCCATAGAACTGATTCTTACCTTGACACAGAACCTTTCAGTGTGCAAAGCACTGAAAATTTATCACATCCTTTAATCCTCACAGGGACTACTGTTCCCATTTTACACATGAGGAAACTGAGGTCTAGAGGGACTAAATGGCTTGTGCAATGTATAATGGCTGATTTATGACAAACCCAAGTTCAAAACATGGGTCTTTTGGCTCAAAGGAGAGATTAGAGCCCAGGACCCTACTCTGGTAGGTTTTGATCATGAAGTTGTAGCACGACCCTGGAAGCTGAGGAAGGTGCAGCAGGGAGAGAGAGGCTCTGTACATCCAAGCAGTGGTCTAGGTGGGGGGTAAAATTTTCCCAGATGTGGGTAGAGAGCTTCCGGTGGTCACTTCCTTTTCATCTCGCCTCCCAGATATTCCTTCTCCACTGGGATTAATCCATCACCAGCCTCAGAGCCATTTTCCAAGTTATTAATCATTTGGGAGCAGTGCTGCCTCAGCAAGAACCCTCCAAGGTGACTGCTAGAAACCAGAAGACAAAATAAAAACTGGGGTGAGCAGTGAGCCAGCCAGCCCGAGGAGCTCAAGACAGACACAGCAGCAGCGTCAGAGAGACACCCCGATAGAGGCGCCGGGGGCCAACACTGAACCAGGACAGACAAGTTAAAAATCATAATTCATCAGCTCCTTTGTTGCCCAATCATCACTGCGGGAGAATCCCTAACCCAGGACTGGAAATTAGGCCATTCGTTTCCAAACTGTGAAGCGAAGCCTTCAAACATGAAGTCAGAAATCCCCTTCCCCCCAATTCAGTGAAAACTACCTTTGAAGTGCATGCAGCAGGTGCATGAACATCGTAGAATCTATCCACTCCTCCAGGTTCAAGTCAGGCAGTGGGTTCTAGATGTGCACTGTGCTGAGCTTCCCATTCCCAGTGGACAGCGAATGTTGGGTTCAGCACTCAGTGAGCGTGAGCAAGGGATTACGAATCTCATCCCGTTTGGGCCAGTTTTCCTCCTGTGTCCCTTGGTCAGACACCGACTCCCAACCCTAGCCTCCCACTGAGCCCTAAGCATGACTACAAACTGTGTCCTGCTCCCACTGGGCGAATAAAGCCTGCCCTCCGGGACAACAGGCAGACTTACTCCTGAAACCAACCACAGACCGCCATCGAACCCTGGGCCCAAACTCGGCCTTAATTCCAGCCAGAACTGGGCCCTAATCCTGACAACAGACTGAGGCCATTTATTAATTCTTTTCAACAGTTATTAAAGTTCCTACTATGTGCCGGTCTCTCTGCTGGGCAATGGGGATATGACAATTTTAAAAATATCCATGGAAGTAAGTGGGGAGAGATTAATCAAAGAACTTACATGCAGGGTTGGGGGTGGGGCAGATGAGGGATGGAGGGGATTGATGGGGAGAAAAAAAGGGGGACACCTATAACACTTTCAACAATAAAGATAAATTTTTTTAAAAAATTCGTGGAAGCTCAGGCGTGGCTCAGAGGTTGAGCGTCGACCTAGGATCCAGGCGAATGGGGTTCGATTCCCAGGTTGCGGGCTCAACCCCAAGTCGGGGGTGTGCGGGAGGCAGCTGATCAGTAATGACTCTCTCATCATTGATGCTTCTATCTCTCTCTCTCCCTCTCCTTTCCTCTCTCTGAAATCAATAAAGATATATTTTTAAAAATAAATAAATTTTAAAAATAAAATAAAATAATTCGTGCAAGACAAAAAATCAGCTAACTACATTTTTTGTATGTATTTACTGTGATGATTTAACTCCAAATTGACCCCAGACCTCAGTCACAGATTGACTCATAAGCCCCAGGCACACACTGAGCCAGAGCTGAGAATGAGCTCTATGCCAACAGAAAATGTGGAGGAATTATAGGAAGAATTTCTTAAAACCTCTTCAGGCAATACTGGGATTAGGTGTCCAAAAAAGACCTGACAAGCTGCAAAGCAATCATCCAGTGTGTGGCGATGTGGAGAAAAGCAATAAAGTTTCCCAATGATACCGAAACAGACGGAGACCAGCACCCATGGAGCCAGATTCCAGCTCAGCAGCAGGGCCAGGCGTGGGCCCGACGTCTGCCCTGTGCACTTTCACTATTAACAAGGACAGAGAACAAGTGGAGGCGGGTCATGGAGAGAACGACAGGATCTAGAGCAGTGCTCGAGAAACCGGCTAGGAAGGCAATGGATCTGCAAGGGCCGAGCAGGCTCAGAGGAAAGGGACCCGCGCAGAGAGATCGGCGCGTCAAACTTGGAGCGTGGAGCGCCCACGCCATGTAAGGGCCAAGGCGAGCTCCTTTGGGTGTGAGGGCTCCTGGGGGACAGACGCGGGAAGAAAGACTGAGTGGGGCCATTTCATGACCAGACTTAAATGCCAGCCAGAGGCTCCCAACAGCAGGAGAATAGCCTTCTCCATTCATTTCCATTTGGAAAACTTGTCTTGAGGACCAGCTATGAGCTTTTTATTCATTTATACACTCAGAACTTAGTCGTCACCTGTTAGCAATAATTCATATGGAAGGAGCAAGAGGAGGGGGAAAGAGAGGAAGAGAAAAAGGCCAGAGCAGAAGATGAGGGGCTTTTGCTGGCGAGTCTCCACCCACCAAACCATGGCGGTACCATCAAGAACCTGGGAAACGCTCCACAAGTAGATCTAGTCGATCAAACCACCTTGAGCTAGTCTCCTACAGAGCAGTTCTGTAGCCTCCACATTGGGACTATCTGGAATTGTCTTCTTGGCCTCAGTTCTCCCCCAGATGTTCAGGGATGCTGAGCCTATGAGGTTGGGGCTTAGAGAAACTCGGTGATAAAAGGTTGAAAGTTAAGGTCTCCTCACCACTGAATTGATCCCCTGCCCCTTCCCCCCCACAGGGTATAAAAATCAGAGAAATGTCACTTAATAAACTCCTTGTCCAGATTCCTTTAACTCCAAGAAACTAAACCCAGATATTATGCCCACTGTCTCACCTGGCTCTGCTAAAGAGTCAATTTATAGGCGAGGAAGGAAAAAGATAAAAAATTAAATTTAAAAAAAAGAGGCACTAATTCACTGCAATTGGGGTTAATCCCACTCAAAGCCTCAATCCATGTTAGCAGCTAATCTAGTTAGTACAGCTTTCCTGGGGAGCTGTGATAAATCCTTTAGCCTCTAGCTGGAATCACAGGCCCATGAACAGCTCAGCATTCATGAGGCGAGCCATCAATAATGCAGCAGACCTGGTGCTTGTCAGGTTTATCAACACCTTAGCCCAAACGCACGCACCACTCAAGGTCAGGGCCTTCCCACACATCACTAGCCCTTGCTGAATCTCACTTACCACAGTGCTTCATAGTTTAAATCACTCAACCCAGCTCTTAAATTTTTAATCTCGCAGTTCTCAAAAGTCATTTTATGTGTGATTACATGTTTTTTCCCAACCAGATTGCAAAATCCTTGAGATTAGGAATTGTGTTTAAGATTTCTACAGAAAGTCACCGGAAAACCTTAGGAGAGAGCTTGGCACAGAGGGGGAGCTAAAAAAAACAAAAAACCTGCTATATTGATTTGTTGATAACATCAACCTCACTGATACCAAGATTCATGCTTATACCAACAACACGGAATCTGAGTACTGGTCTCCCCCTTCTCGGCTAGGTTACCCTCATAGCCTGTGTTGCTATTTTGAGCCTCTTATAATTTCATCTTAAATGGGAATCCAAAGTTTTGACTAATTTTATACTACTTCTAGGCAAAACTGTGCAGATAAAATTCAATTCTAATATTTCCAATCTATGTTTTAAAACATTATTTTTCCTACTGAGAAATATTGCTGTTGTTATTGGTTAAGCATTAGACGTGATTAAGATCATTATGGCAATAGGTCCTGATAGGTCCTGGCCTGTTCCGCTGGCCTATTTGCTGTGGATTTGAAATACATCATAATGTGATACATAATTAATTTCTAATGCCATAGATTTTTTTTAATGTTATTCTTTGTTACTCTTTTTTTATATTTAATTCATCGGAGTGACATTGGTTCACAAAACCATACAGGTTTCAAGTGTACAACTCATCTGCATGCTGCATTGGGCTCCCATCTCCCCAGGCAAAATGCAAAATCTCTTCCCACCTCCTTTCCCCCTGTTACCCACCTCCACCTGCCTCCCACCCCCTTCCCTCTGGCTATCAACACACTGTCGTCTGCGTCTATGTATTAAATAAGTAAATATATAATATATATGTATGTGTATATATATTTTATTTTATTTTTGCTTAATCCTTTCATCTGTTTTCATCCATTCCCTCCCGCAACACCCCTCCCCTCTGAGGTCCGTCAGTCTGTACCATGCATCCATGCCTTGGCTTCGATTTTGTTCATCGGTTTATTTTGTTCGTTAGATTCCACACATAAGTGAGATCATATGGCACTTGTCTTTCTCTGATCAGCTTACTTCACTTAGCATAATAATCTCCAGGTCCATCCATGCTGCCACGAAAGGCAAGAGTTCCTTTTTTTTTTTTTTTTTATGGCTGAGTAGTTGTGATAAATGCATATAACATAAAAGTTTTCATGTTAACCATGTTTAAGTACACAATTAGACGCATTCATAATGCTGGGCATCCATCACTACTACCTGAACCTTTCCATGAGTCCAAACAGAAAATCCGTACTCATTTGCAGATTTTACTCATGTACAGTTACACCTCATTCACATACTACCCACCCCGGGCCCTGGTAGCTTCAGTCTATGTTCTGTCTCTATGAATTTGCCTATTCTAGGCACCTCATACAAGTGGAATTTTACAATATCTGTCTTTGCATCTGGCTTATTATAGCATAATGTATTCAAGGTTCATGAACACATGAATGGGGAATAGAAACCTTATGTTATAGCATGTATCCCAATTTCATTCCTTGGCTTGTAACTGCATCACTGTAATTTCTACCTCCATCTTAACAGAACTGTCTTCCCTCTAAATCTCTCTCTCCTTGTAAGGATCACAGCCATTACACTTAGAGCCCCTCTGTTCCGGTATGACTGCATTTTAACTTGATTATAAGGTCACATTCATAAGCACCAGGGGTTAGGACATCAACATATCTTTTGTGAGGGACCCAGTTCAACCCACAACACAGAACAACTACAACTCTCATAGAATACCAGTAGGAATGCAAACTGGCCTAATGACTACCACACAATGGGCAGTTTCTTATAAAAATTAAACATACACTTGACATACGCATACACTTACCATGTGACTCCAGCAGTCCTACTTTTCTTTACCCAAAATAAATTGAAATTACTGTAGACACAAAACTTGGACAAAAATATTTACGATATCTTCATTCATAATAAGAAAAACTCTCAATAAGATACAACAATATGGATGAATCTCAAAGGTACTGAGCTAAGGGAGAGAAGCTGTTCTCCAAAGTTAAATATATGATTCCGTTTGTATGACATTCTGAAAAAGGCAAAACTATAAGGACAGACCACATCGGTGGTTGCCAGGATTGCAATGAGAGAAGGATTTGGCCATAATAGGGCAGTACAAGGGCATTTTTTCAGGTGATGAAACTGTTCTGTATCCTGATTGTAGGACTGTGGGAAGCTACAAAAATCTATACATAGTTAAAACTCATAAAACTATACACAGTAAAAAAAAAAAAAAAAGTCAATTGTATATGTAAATTTAAAATGTAATTTTTACAAATAAAAAACATATTTAGATACCACTACACACCTACCAGAATGGCTAAAATTAAACATATCAACAACACCAAATATTGGTGAAGATGTGGGCCAACTGGAACTCTTGTGCAGTATAAAATGGTCCAAACACTTTGCAAAACTATTTGGCAGTTTCTTAAGCAGTTAAATAGAAATCTACCTCATGCCCCGCAGAAACGAAAGCCCATTTCAAACAAAAGACATTTGAAAAATGTTCAAAGCAACTTTATTTGTAACAACTTAAAACTGTAATCAACTATCATCAACAGGTGAGTGGTTAAAAAAATTGTGATATGTTCATACAATGGAATACTGCTTAGCAATAAGAAACAGGCTAATGAAACCTACAGCAATATGGATGCATTGAGTTAAGAAAGACAGATTCAAATTCTAATCCATTGCGTGATGTCACATATATTTAGTCTGTGAACAGGCAAAACTACTATATGGTGTTAGAGAACAAAGCAGAGGTTGCCTCTGAGGGAATGGAGATTGACTGGAATGGGCCACATAGGAACTTACCGGGGTGATGGAAATGTCCTCTGTCTAGATCTTGATGGGGATAGTGGTTACATGGGTGTATATATATGTGTCAAAACTTATATTCCACACATAAGATTTGGGGATTTCACTACATGTATATTTTATTTCAATAACAAATATATAGTAAGGCATGTAGAGCACCTAGCAACAGTGCCTTGGAGATAGTAAACATCCAATTTATGCTAGTTATTTATTGGAGCTATTACGTCTGCCCTTGCCACATTCACAACTAAAAAATGTGAATTTCTGAGGATAGCCGCATGGCCTCTTTACATTTCTATTCACATTCAACATCCAGCATAGTGCTGACAGTCAAAATGATATTTGTTGAATGAATGATAGACTGGCCCAAAGAAAAAAATAAAAAGATTCAATCCACGCAGTCCAGGATTACAAGGGAGGGTCTTCCATGCTAACTGCCACTGGGTGCATGACCCCCTCCTCCCCACCCCTTAGCCTCCTCACGGGAAGGCCCCTAATCCGGCTGCACTCTCCCAGTGGCAGGGCCATCATCACTCCACGAGGCAAGCTCTTTCACTGCTGTCCAGCCTATGCTGAACCAAAAAAAAATCCCTTTCTCTAATATTTACTGTTAGGTCTATCAGGGGACCTCACAGCGCAGTTACAATCTCTCCTCCTCACAGCAGGGGTGTCATTTGTCACCCTGGAACTGGGGACAGGGCTAGGATGACGTTGAGGCAGGTGAGGCATTGTCTAAGGTGTCAAACTTGAGGAGGAGCCAAAAACAACTCAGTAACCAAGATAAATAATAATTTAACACAGTTCTCTAAGAAATCAAATCAACAAACCACAACCCAGCAGAGCAAACTACAGCCCACCAGGGCAAACCTCCAAAAGCTTAATGAAGATTTCCTCTTAGGGCCGAACCACAGGATTACATTTCAGGCTCCAGCAGACCTTAGCCTATTTTTTAAGGGATATTTTTGTTTGTTCTTTAACAACCCAGAAGCTAAGGCCTCCTACGCGGAATCGCAAATGAGTCCACCTCCCAGCGTGCCCCGAAGGCTGCGTTTCCATCAAGGGAACTTGCAGTCAATCTTCCAGTGATAAAGGAGCCTCAGAAATTGTAATATCCCTTTTCAGAAAGTGACAAACAGACCTCCCGGGGCAAAGACGCACTTAACCAGCTGTGATCTTACCTGGCCAGTTGGGCTGCAACAAGAGATGGGAGATTGAGCACAAGGCTGCACACGGCGCTTCATTGCTCCCCCCAGCCGGCCAGAGTCCCCTCCTTCCTTCAGAACTGCCTAAAGCTCGGCCCCACTCCAGCCACAGTTTCTTTAGCACTGAGGAGCTGAGCACTGAGCTTTGTCCCCGCCGGATACATTTCTTAATCCTCACAACAGCCTTGCAAAGGAAGTATTATTATTTACTTCTGACTCTGTGAGGCTCAGAGGTGTGCAGCGTCTAGCCTGAGGTCACACAGCTGACTTTGGCAGGGGGCTAGGAGTTCAATGTGCGGGCCTCTGAGGTCCACATGGGGCGCCCTTCAACACGACACGGACAACAGCCTCGAACCCGGGGCCTATGCAACAGCTCTCCAGCTTCGTTTACTCACTGGTGTCTTGATTTTTGCCATGTCTGCATATTGTTGCCATAATCTGCACCATATTATGTGTGTAAGATTCTTTTATAAATCAACTCATTCTTATTTAAATAAAATTTAAATAGAACTTGAGAGTAAAGTTCTAAAGAAACCTTATATCACTTCATGAACTTAAAATGAGTATCATTTGTCATATGTGTAAAATATATACAATGAAAACAAAACAGTGTCATGAAATTCTGGCCAGGCACACTTGCCTACCAAATTACCTGAGCCTGAGGCATGTACGCTCTTCTAAAAAGGGAAATTAGCAAATGCTAGAGAGGGGTTAAAGTCAGATTAGAATCCAAGAGACTGTCCCTCTTAAGTAATCATAAAATGTCAAAGAGGCCCTGGACACTGTGGTTCAGTTGGTTGAGTGTCGTCCAAAGCGCCTGAAAGGTCGCTGGTTTGATTCCCAGCCAGGGCACCCAACCACGTCGTGGGTTTGATCCCTAGTCTGGCTGGAAAACTCTCTAAATCTAATCTCATCTTGCCCATTCATATTATCTTCCCAAAAAATCTGTTATTTACATTTTATTCCTGTGGATCAAACCTCTATTGCCCTCTGTTGCATTTGTCTTTGATATACGACAAATATGAAACTTACAATGGTAAGATTTGAAAGCCTTAATAGTGATCAGTCTATCAACTTGCTTTAGATTATTACTTAAGCAGAAGTCATTTGAGTACAAACTCATTATTTGACTCAAGTGTGACCCAGAAAAAGTACCCAGAGACAGACAGGTGAATTCTAGAACAGGCTCTGTCCCTTACACTCTGCGGGACCTGAGCAGATATCTTACCCTCTCTCACCCTATGCTCCTATCTGTAAACGTGGGTAAATAATTCTTCCCCTCTCCTATTTTACAGGGTTGTTGTGGGGAGAAAATGATCTCACTGATGAGAAAGCACTTCAAAAAAAAATCGCCCAAGTCCCGTGTGTCATAGGGTGATTCTATCAAATGAGATGAGAGATGTGAGGGCACTTTGACATCTTATATCATTTGTCAGTTAACCTTGTACAGTCAGTTAGTCTCTCCTGGCCTATTTGCTCATTTTAATGATAAGCCCACTTAGGCCCCTTTTATCCCTAAAATTCTATGGTTCAGGGATTGATTTATTGTCATATATGATTACTGTTATTCCACAACACATCAGTCAGGATCAGAGAAAAACAGATGATAAAGGACTGGTGCCTGGGAGGAAAGCAGCACTAGGGTTAGAAGCAAACGTTCTGGGTTTGTGCTTCAGTTCAGCTCTGCCAATCCCCAGGTTCGTGGCCTGGGCCAAGTTCCTTCCAAATCAGAATCTCCACATCCTCAGGAGTGAAATGAAAAGTTGGGCTAATTCAATGTAGAAAAGACCTTTGCTGCTTATGCCTCTCTGGTATCTGTCTGGAATGAGTCCCTGGCACTCCTCTGGGGAGCCAGCCCTACCCCAGTCCTCATCAACAAGGTTCATGTGGCACTGAGCCCATTCCTTGGAGCTCCATGAACGGAGCTGCAACACATGATCAAACTCTGGGTTGGTTCTATGTTCCCGGCCCGAGTGACTGACTCAGGGACGGGTGGGCACTCACCCCAAATGGTCCAGTGGAACCATATCCCAGGGTCTGCCGGAGCTACTGCATTAGGGGGAGAAACGTTTTCCTAGCAGGACTGTGAGCTGTGGAGAACATGGAGTCTTGCTGGTGGCCCTCTGGCTCCCACACGGGAAGAGGCTTCCTGAGAATGGAACCAACTCAGAAGAGAGCAAAATGCAACGGAGACCCTTGAGAACATCATCTGGGCTCCCGGATCCAGCCATCTGAGGACATATACCCACAGTTACCTAAACCTGCAAAGGATCTTCTCAGCTAAAGCTACTTTGAGCTGGGTTTCTGTCCCGTGAAACCGAAGCAGTTTCTGACTGATACACAGAAGCTTTCAGACTTGACCTGTGAAGTCCAGGAGGTTCCCCAGAGCTACTTTGAGGGCCGCTGAATCAAGGCTGGGGCAGGCCAACCTCCCTGGCAGGGATGCTGGGTCTGCGTCCCCTTTAAGCAGGGCACCTTCTCCTCTCTGGGTTTTTATATACTGGGCAGCACGTGAGAACTGCCTGGAGGGCAGCTTCCAAGGCTACTTGACCTCATAGTTTCCTGAGGATCTTTCTTTCTGGAACCCAAAAGAAGTTTCTTTAAGAGGCAGGGTTCTTGCCCTAGCCATTTTGGCTCAGTGGTTAGAGCATTGTCCAGCCGACTGAAGGGTCCTGGGTTCGATTCCGGCCAAGGGCACGTACCTTGGTTGCAGGCTCAATCCCCGGCCCTGGTCAGGATTCGTGCAGAAGGCAACCAGTCAATGTGTCTCTCTCACATCGATGTTTCTCTCTCTCTCTCCCTTCCATTCTCTCTGAAAAGCAATGGGAAACTCCTCCAGTGAGGATTAAAAAAAAAAAAAGGGAGGGCTCTTGACCTTAACCCTTTCTAGGGTAGGGAAAAAACTGGAAGGTCTGAAAGGGGAGGGAGGACTGTTGACAACTGTGGAGCTCTTTCTGGGTTTAAAAAAGACAGCACAGCAAACCCAAGTGTACTAGACATTTGGATTTTTTTGTGAAAATCTGATTATAGTTCTTTCCAACTAACTTAAAAAACTGTAAAGCTCCTTGGAGTCAAGCAAGATACATCTGCAAACTAAACTCAAAATGTGAACTATGATTGTGTCTCTTCTTTACTGAGTCCAGAGAAACTACTCTTCAGTAGTTCTCTGTTTTCCATGACATCATATGACAAAAAATGTGCATGTACACACATGTGTTTTCTGGGGATAGGTCCAGAGCTTTCAATAAGACTCTTCTAAGAGTGTCCATAATTCAGAAAAGGTTAAAAATATTTGATCTACCAAGAGAAGATTATTGCAGAAGTGTTACCAAATGTGTGTGCATGTGCACGCATGTATGCATATGTGTGTGTGTGTGTGTGTGTGTGCATGTATTTTGATGGAATACGGTCCCTCCAATACTCTTTTCTTTCAAGTTAAAAGATCAATTCCTCCTCTCTTGTTTCCCCTCAGTCTCCCTCCAATGAGCAACAACATGATATTACCATCAATATTTACTATGCTCAGCCAGGAGAGAAATAAAATGCTCATGGGCCGTTAATCTAGCTTTAACTCTGGGCAGAATTTACCTGTTACCCTGGGATGAGGCAGGTCAGGGAGAAGCATGCTTGTCCTGGGTTGGGGGTGGCGGGGCTGTTGCAGGCCTAGTATATACTCCAGCTAGCTTTAGGGAGCTGGTCATATTACCACAAGAAACTGACACCAGAGGAGACTCATCTGTTGGCTCACTCCTTTGTTCCCTCATTCATTCACTCATTCATTCATTAATTTACCAAATAAGATTGAGGACCTCCTGTGGACAGAACAATGGGAGTCCAGAATATAAAGACTCTGCTGCTATCCTTGAATTCATAGCTAAGAAAGAAATCATTATTTTCATAATATGCTTTCTTTGTGTGGCATGTATCAGTATATAATATGCTTTTGACTTTACCCTGCAAACTCCTACTATCTCATCTGATATTCACAATTGCCCCTGAGACCGGCAGAGGAGAAAAAATTATTCTCATTTTAAAGATGATGAAACTGAGGCTACAGAGGGTTAAATTAGAGCCAAAGTTACAGGCCAAGCAGGTCTGTAGTTGTGGTTGGCCTAAATCAAAAGCTTTCAACTCCATGAGAAGAGATGTGATTTATGGTCAATGAGTCAGTGTTATTAAGGTATCGGATGTCACTTATCAGTTTTGGAGGGGAATTTTTTTTTTTTTAATAATGTGCTCCAATTGAGCATGAGAGCACGGGCCATCCATGGGAGGTAATAAAATGGAGGGCCTTGTAAATTCCATCCCACACTATTATGAGAGAAATTATTACTGTTATTGCTATTAATCACTACAAATGTATTAGTACTCACTTGGTCCAGGATGACCCACTGCTCCAGATTGCGCAGTACTAAGGAGCTTCCGAAAGGTGGGACTTTAATGCTAAAACCAAGACCGTCCTAGGCTAACTTGGGTAACTGGTCACCCTGCCAGTGTCAGACACAGCGCCAGAGCATTGCGTTTCCTCCCACTCCTTCCTCCCCAAACCCAGGGCAGAGGTCAAATTAGCCTCATTTAGTGAATGAAACTGATCTTCAAAACAGTAAAATGCCTGATTTAAATGGCAGGGTCAGATTTAAACCAGCTCCCTCTCAGCCAAATCCCTGCTCCCACCAACACCTTATGATCATAAAAATGCTAGCCTCTTTGAGGTAGAAATCGATTTCTCTGTGTTAAAAACAAAAAAAAAATCCCAAATCATCTGAAAACATTTAAAGTAAAACAAAAAAGATTCGGTCATGAAATTCTGGCTACCAGCCTAACATTGCTCCCACCGAGATGGAGTCTCCTGCACTGAGAGGGGCCAGGCTCGGCAGCGGGGTGTGGGTGCGGGTGCGGGTGCGGGTGGGCAGTGTCGGGGGGAAGGACTATTGTTTGCTTCACCCGGTTCCCACCACGCAGTGCAGCGCCCAACGCACAGTCCTCACTCGCTAAAAAAGTAGTAACAGCCTGTTGAAATCATGAACGAATGCTTCGGGCTGTGGACAGATGTTTCGGCCACCTTCAGCTCAGTGTCCATGCCCTACCCATTCCCAGGCCAAGCTTGAATAAAAATGTACATGCATTTATATACGTCCCCTGCTAGCATCTGACTTGCTCTTTGAACTGAGTAGGCTTCTACTCCTACCCCCCTCCCCCTCTGTAAAATCAGCCTCCAGAGCACGGTTCCGTTTATCTAAAAGAGTGCTTCCCCTCCTCCCTACCCCGCAGACACCATTTCCTGTTTTATTTTCACCATAGCAATTATCACTGCCTGTGCTTTCCTGTTCGTGTATTTGTGTACATGTTTATGTTCAGTCTTTCCTCTCAGAATGTCCTCCAACCATTCTGGATTTTATAACCCAAGAGTGACTCAGACAAACTCAATGTCCATAAAACAGTATCCAGGAGATGAAGAGAAAGGAAACAGTGGGTTATTGAAAATGGTTAGAAAAATTCATACCATTCAGCCTGAAAATTAAATAATTCAGGCTAAGAACTGACTCCCAATATATGGAGAGCTGCCCTATAAAAGAGAATTTCAACTTTTACACCAAATAGATGCAGACGGTAACCATAACCAAAGCAAAAAGACCCAACAATCCAATAACTCAGATAAGACTCTCGGAGCAGGAAGAACCTTCTAACCAACGGACATGTCCAACCTTGGGAAGGGCCTCTTTGGAAGGCCGTCAGTTCCCACTGGAAGACATCCTCAGTTTAAAGCAATGTCTGACTACCTGTTAGGAATAAATTAAGAGCAATTGTGCAATGAGAGGGGAGTTAGGTGACAAAATAAGTTCAAGGAGCCGGCAGCCCCATCCCCTTCTGTGCTAACATTTCACTTCTCCCCCCCTTTTCCCATCTCTTCCTCTAGCTTGAGGAAGAGCAGTTGGAGCAGAAAGAGTCTTCAGCATCCCCAACTTTCCGCAGTACCTGATTGGGGAGAAAGGCTTGCATGCAAAAACCAACTCTGAGGTGTTGAGACTCACAGAGTAGGCAATGGAACGGAACCCGAAGAGAGATTAGATCACTCGTTGCCTGAAACCAACTTAAACTTATCCCAAGTCCCGCATCTTACTCTTCTTAGCTCACAGGGTTATGATACAGATCAAACGAGATGATGACTCTGAAGCACAGCCCCTTCCCTGCCGGGCGTGGCTCAGCAGTTGAGCACTGACCTAGGATCCAGGAGATCGGGGTTCGATTCCCGGTCGGGGCACAGGCCCGGGGTTGCGGGCTCCATCCCCAGTAGGGGACTTGCAGGAGGCGGCTTCTATCTTTCTCTCCCTCTCCCTTCCTCTCTCTGAAATCAATAAAAATGTATTTTAAAAAATAAATAAATAAAGCACAGCCCCTTACACATGGAAAGCACTAAATTACCAAACTGCTGGATTACTATCATCATCATCACTATCTCCATAAGCAATAATAAAGGTCTGAAGACGTCACAGTCCTGTAAAAGCAGCAGATTAAGAGACATGAGTTTTAGTATCCAAGCTGCCATTTGTTCCCTACATCACGTTGAGAAAATCACTTAATTTCTTGGGGTCTTTGTGTTGTCAGGCAGGTAGGTAGGCAGGCAGGTAGATGACAGATATATAATGTTATTTACCTTATTGCTCCCCCACTTCACCGGGAAACCTGTCAGATTCCAATGAAATCCTGGATGTTTCCATGCCAATAGCAATAATAAGTTTCTACATGTGAAGAGATGCCTAGTATGAGACCCCAACTAACTAAAAAACCAAGCATCCTGCAGTCCATGACGCATTTTCTCCTCTATCAACACAGGCGGTCCAAAGGCAAAGAGAGATCCATACTTTACAGACGAATAAGCCCAAGCACCATTCGAAGCCCTTCTTTTTGCTGAAAGGCAAAGACGAGCAGTGCTTTCCCCTGTCCCCTGAAGGCCATTCTTATTAAATACACATTGTCTTTCTTAAGGGGGCTTGGGGGTGCAGTTGTCATCTGGGTGGGCCTTTTTTTGTCCCAGCTGTGCAGGGCAGAACTGTACACCACGGGGAGAAATGGCATCCCTGACCTCCTGGCCACTCAAGGTCAGCAATGCTCCCCCTTCCTTGTGACCAACCAAACATCCCTGCCAATTCCAAATGCCCCCTGGGGGAGAGACAATAGGGCCCTGCCAGGAAAGGAGTCGTAAGACTGGCCCTTGCCCACTGGAACAGCATCATCCCGTCACACCCCCCTCCCCCTCCCCTTATGCACCCTGCAAACGCTCGCCGAGCAGTCACTGTTTGCCAGACACTGTTCTAAGCACCGAAGCCACGCAGCGAACAAGAAAGGTGCGTTTCCAGCCCTTGTGGGCATTATAACCAAGTGAGGAAAGGCAGGCAAAAATAAAGGAACCAATACCTATATAGCTTCAGGTAGTGCAGTGGCCAGAAGGAAAGCAAGGGGAGTAAGAGTGAGCTCCCGGGGAAGGGCAGCCCATTAGAACTGACAGGTGGCCGGGGAGGTCTCTCCGAGGAGGTGGCATCTGAGGCAGGGAAGCAGCCACGCAAGGAGCTGGAAGAGAGTCTTAGGAGAGAGAGGAGGGACCAGCATACCCAGAGCTGGAACGGCCTGGCAAGCGGGGTGCTGCAAATACCGGGGGAACACTTTGTAAAGTGTATGACTATAACCACCACGCTGTAAACCTGAAACTAACACAACATAATATTGAATGCAAACTGAAATTGAAAAAATTTAATTAGAAAAAAAGAACAGCCTGGTATGTCTGGGGACCAGCAGGAAGGGGAGTGTGGTTAGAACACAGTAAGCAACGCAGAAGTGAAGGAGGGGGCGTGAGGAACGCTGGCAGCAGCCAAATCACCGAGGGCTGCTCGGGCGATTGCCCACTCCCTGTCTTTGCCCTACTGTCCCATCTGCCCGGAATGCCCTTCCCATTCCTACCACGGAGAACATGTGCTCAGTCATTTCCTCTATGAAGCTTCCTTTGATTTCTCTAGGTTACAACTATCCCTTTCTTGCCTGTTTCTACTATACTTTATACATATTGTGCTTGATGGTTTAGAGAACTGGCTCTAAAACCTAATCCCCCAGAGTCGCTAGTTCTGTGTCCTTGGGAAAATTACCTAACATCTCCGGGCTTGGATCATCTCCTCTTCAAAACTGGGGAAAACTATGCCCTTGTATGGGTATAATGAGTTAATATAAGTGCTTGGAACAGTGCCTCACACATAGTAGGTGCTCAGTCAATGTTGTTATAAAACATTTGTCACACTCATGTATTTCCAAGTCTATCTCTCCAAATAAATTCTAATTTATTAGTCATGACATGGGTCAAAGTGTCTTCCACATGTGTCCTCCATAACTAACACCGCCTAAAACAGAGCAGGAACCAGTAAAGATGGTATAAAGGAAGGAGTGGAAGAAGGAAGGAAGGAGTGGAAGAAGGAAGGAAGGGAGGGAGGGAGGGAGGGAGGGAGGGAGGGAGGGAGGGAGGGAGGGAGGGAGGGAGGGAGGGAGGGAGGGAAGGAGGGAGGGAGGAAGGGAGGGGATTAGAAAGCAAGAGAAGAAAAGTTTTAACACTTTTAAAAGTGTTTTGACCTCACTTTGCTCATTTTCATCTTCATAGCAAATTAGTGGGCCTGCAGAGAATGATTTCCTTGTCCCATTTCACAGATAGGAAAGTTGAGTCCCAGGGAGGTAAATGACTTGTTCTTCACAGTGAGTGACTGATCCCGGAGGACACTCACCACACATGGGCTACGTCTAAAGCATAGGATGTCCTCCCTGGCAACAGAAACAATCCCTGGCATCCTTCTGTTAGTAGACGGCTTTGTGTTTATGAGCTGCTTCAAAACCAGCACTTGCTGCAGCTTTACAACGTACCATTGAGTTGACTCTACTTTCTAGAAAAGGAGACAGGTCAGACAGCTTATGCCTCCCACGCAGGTGGCATTAGTACGGAACTAAAACCCAGAATTCCTGGCTCCCCATCCAGTGCTCCCTCCACTCCAGCACACCTCTCCCAGGCCAGACCGGGGCCCTGGGCTTGGCCTGTTTGTTTGGACTTCCCTAACTGCTTGGGCCTGTTTCCTCAGCGCCCACTGTTCATATCCATCTAAAAAAATAGAGGAAAAATATCCATTTTCTACAAATATCTAAGTGAGGTTCAAAAACGATCAGACTGTGTTCTGAGCCAATTTCTATTCTAGGCACAGTCAGTGACTCATTGGCAACCTTGGACAAAAAAGAGGTAACCTTTATTCCTCTGACAAGTTTCCATTTCTCAGAACTGAGTCACAAGCAACGCAATTTCTGACAAGATTTCCCCGTTGCCTGAAGCCAGGATGAGCCCTCCAGAGGTCAGCGACCCAGCCCCTCCAGCACTGGACAGATTCTGACAAACCTATTTCAGTCTGAAGCCACCAACTAGAAATAGAACCTGAGACTGCTCAGTCGATTGCGTTAAAATGTCAGTGGCTTTCCCCAAATCTCTTAGCTAATGAGCAGTGGGGTTATAGCCAGGATGTACCTCGTGCTGTGATACCACAGCAATGCTGATAGCAGGCTCACACAACAACTTCTCTGCTAGAAGAAGGTACTCAGAATCGTCTCGATTTTCCAATAACTGGTGATCGCATGCCACAGAGCCCAGTATTGGCCCAGGGGGAGTCCAGGTAAAAAATGATTACATGGATTTGACTTGTCCCTTTCTTGGTATGCAAAATAACTACCCCAAAATGAAATCCTGTAGGCATGCAGGATATTCATGTAGTCATTCAACCAATATTTACCTAGTGTCTATTGAGTCAAGTACAGGGTTAGGTGTCAGGCAAATAGCTTTGAACAAGTGAGTATCTGCCCTCTTGGAGCTTACAGGGTTGCAGAAGAGGCAGACATCAAAAAGACAATCACACTAATAATTATTGAAATATAATTGGGCTCGATATTGTAAGGTACAGGAGCTAAGGGAGCTTCTCACAGGGGACTTGACTGAGTGTGAAGGAAGTCTCAAGGAAGGCTTTCCTGAGGAAGTAACGTTTAAGCCGAGCCCAGAAAGATGAGCTGGAAGGAAAAGCTTTTGAGGCAGAGGGAAAACCATATACAGAGACCCTGAGACACGAAGAAGCGTGAGACACTTGAGAAACTGAACACAGACCTTTATAGGTTGAGAACAGGTGGAGGTGCAGAGACGTGAGATGACAGGTAAGCAGAGCACAGACTTTGCAAGACTGAGCAGTCACAGTAAGGGACTGGGGCTTGAATCTTGACTGTGTTTTCCCATGAAACTTCCTCCATATGGAAATACCTGGAGGAGCCAGGCCCTGAGCCCACAGCAGATGCATTCCCTGGAGCGTGAACAGAAGGCACTGGAGATCACGTGCCCAAGGACAGAATACAGAAGTAATAATTTCTCAGCAGCCCTTCACTATCTTCCTTAAAGCCAGAGGGAAAAAAAACACATCCAATGCCATGGCTTCACCTATAAGAGCCTGTAAACACACACAACTCGGGGAGGCAAGGCCCAAATGCTCCACAACTCAAAGAACCAGAGAGCCCAGCAGGTCTTCCTTGGTATTTATGCTTCCATTTCCCGATCCCTAAAGACACGGAGACACTTTGCCTCTACTTGAATTTAATGACAATTACAGAAGATCAGAGTAGGAAATAATCTTAGATGATTGACGATGGCAATTTCATAGGCCAGCATTTCATACACATACATACATGTATATGCACATATGTATACACACACATATACACAAAACAGCAGCAAAAAAACTCCTGTGTGTCCCCATTATTTAATTTAAAGGGGGAAGACATTTTGACCAAAAATGTCAGAGGAGAAAGGACATAAACTTGAAGGAAGGGCCGTCTTTTCTCAGAAAGCAGGAACGCTAACTCTGCCGTCCCCCTATAGCCGCCGGCCGCTGTGTCTATCGATAGCGCACCTGAAACGCGGGGAGGGGACTCACATGCGCCATAAAGCACACGCGGGAGCTCAAAGGGTCCATGAGAACACTGTAAACTACCCCGTTAACAATCTTTCTCCAGTGACTGCATGCTGGAATGCTATTTTGGCTATACTGAGTTAAACAAGTTATGAAAATTAATTTCACCAGTTTTGTTTTGTTTTAACATAGCCACTGAAAAAGTTAAAATCACCTATGAGGCTCACAATGAATTTCTATTAGATGGCGCTGGCCTAGAGCGACTCGTCCACTGGGCAGGGGGCGGGAATTCAACATGAGAGTCTTATACAAAGGTAACAACAGAACAGAAACGACAGTGCTGTCAGTGGGACGTGGGCACAGCTCAACGAGCGTCAGGCGGCAACTAGGAAACCAAGGGCTCTGACCTGGCTTCGCCTCCGGCTGGCTGGGTGGCCTGAGGTGAGTGGCTCCCCCTCCCGGCCTCCATTTCCTCCTCTCTAAGGGGGGGAGTGGGGTGAGGTGGAACCCAAGGTCTCCGACACCCCCTCACCCTCCCGCCTCTGGGCAGGTGATCGCTCAGACTGCCTAGGACTGGAGGCTAATTTTCCATCTTCGCAGAGCCCTGGAGAACCCCATGGCTGACACATGTCGGAGTGTCACAATATTGATGATGTTCCCCGAGAACACAGAGGCCGCCCGCCCCCGGAGCTGAATGTGTAATTGTGTAGCACCGGCAACTGCGGAGCCAAAGCTGCCAGTCTCCTTCCTCAGCGCCGAGCTCCCGCCCAAGAAGGGGCTCCCTGGCAAAAAGGGGCAAACACGTCTGGAGCGTCTACCCTGTACCCAAGTCTGGGCAAAGTACTTTGTCAAAGGTGAATTGTGCCTCCCCAGAAAGATATGTTGAAGCCTAACAGCCAGTGAATGTGATCTTATTGGAGATAGGGTCTTTACAGAGGTAACCAAGTTAAAATGACATAATCAGGGCCTGGCCGGGTAGTGCAGTTGGTTAGAGCATCGTCCTAAAACACCAAAATTGCAGGTTTGATCCCTGGTCAGGGCACATACAAGAATCAACCAATGAATGCATAAATAATGGAACAACAAATTGATGTTTTTCTCTCTCTCAAAAAAAAAGACATAATTGGACTGGGCCCTAATCCAATATGACTTATGTCTTTAAAAAAATAGACAAGGAGCCATGGCTCAGCAGTTGAGAATCAACCTATGATCCAGGAGATTGCGGTTCGATTCCCAGTCAGGGCACATGCCCAGGTTGCAGGCTCAACCCTCAATGGGGGGAGTGCAGGAGGCAGCTAGTCAATGATCTCTCTCCCTCTCCTTTCCTCTCTCTAAAATCAATAGAGATATATTTTTTAAAAATTAAAAAATAAAGGAAATTTGGACACAGAAACAGACAATAGACTCAACAAAGGGAGGTGATATGAGGGCGCATGGGAGAAGCCAGCTGTGTGACTGGAGGGATGATGCATGTACAAGCCTAAGAAAACCAGGGATTGCTGGAGTTAGAAGGGGCGGGAAAAGATCCTCCCCTGGAGCGATAAGAAAAAGCACGGCTCTACCACCTTGGTTTTGGACTTGTAACCTCCAGGACTATGAAACAATAAATGTCTCTTGTTAAAGTCCCCAGTTTGCAGTGCTTTGTTACAGCAGCCCTAGGAAACGAATACATACTTTAGATCCAGTGACATAGTTAACCCTCATAACAGCCCTATGTGTAGGTGCTACTACTATTGAACACTTGGCTGGTGGGTAAAGAGGGTAAGCAATTTGCCCAGATAATGGGGTCACTATGCGTGTGAGCCGCCGCTGAACTCAGTCATTCAGCTCTTATCTACTGTGTCTGCTGTGCCTGGCTGAAGGGAAAGAACATGAAATAAGAAGCCCTAGACCAGCACTGGGTCTTTCCTGGTGATCCTGGGAAAGTCATTCCACCTGTTGGGCCCAAAGAAATGATGGCATGGGTTCCAACTAGGGTGATGACTATGAAAGGTCTCAAACAAAGCAACAGAATAAAATTTATAGCTATCTATGGAGTACATGTGATAAGGGAGAGGAGGGAGTAAAAGGTCAGACAGTCCTCTCTTCTGACTAACAGTAGCTGATTATTGCCCACCACAAGGACCACCACTGTCACCACCTCCACCTCCGCTACCAACACCACAACCACAGTTGCCACTCTAGCTTCCAGTGCCTCGACCTTCTCATTCTCACTCTCCACCCCACACAGCACATTTACTGGGTGGCTTATGATGTACCAGGTAGAGTTGTTATCCCCATTTTACAGATGGAGAAACTGAGGCTAGGAGGGGTTAAAAAATAAGTCACACAGCTAATAAAAGAAGGACTTCTAGAAGTAGGAATTCAAAGTCTCTGGCTATTTCTCACATAGCCTCTTCCTCCCTCCTCCCCAGGGCTGGGATCGAGGACATGATATTTCATCCCCAAAGAGAAGGAATGCTGGTCCAGACTGCTCAAGTCCAGGACATTGTATGGTGGTCCAGTGCCAGAGAATGGACCTTCCAAAAGGATACGAGAGGCTGCAATATAAATAAATGGGCACTTTTCCCGTCTGTGTCATTCTATGGTCACTCTGACTAACCCTCTTTTCCCCAAGAGCCTAGAGAGAGTCCAGACATGTTCGTTCCTCTTTCTCTGTCCTGGAGCATCTAGGACCCAGTCTGTAAAAAGCCCACAAATTTTTACATACATGCTCTCTTTTTCTGTACTGCCTAGTACATTGCTTGTCATATAAGAGCTGGGATTCCAGTTTGGGCATCAGATTAGTGATAGAACAGATCTTCTAACCGACCTCATTTCCAAACCAGTCAAATTCATCCAAGAATGGAGGAAAAAATCCTCCACAAGAGCAGCCTGATTCACTTTCAGTTCCATACCAGGTGTGGGGTCCAAAACCACAGCCAATAACCAGATTATTCCCTTTGCTTTGCATAAATCTCCTTTGAGGATCTTGTAGAGACTAGTGGCCGACTGAGGACAGGATTTTTTTTTTTCTCACACATAACCATCACGATCATATTATCATCTTAACCTCACCTTGACTTCTAACAGTGGCACGATCCATGGAGACAGAAAATGTAGTAAAATGAGCAATCCTGGTAATGAGTGAGGATGGGAGTGGAGGCTAAATATAATTTTGAAATGTCAGTGGATGTCTATTAGGTAGATGACCAACTGAGAGCTCAAGGAGACTTTCAGGCTGGAAATATAGATTTGGCCATGAGTATATAGATGGTGACCGACGTCATGTAAGAAGGTGCAGTTTCGTGGGGACCATATATATAATGAGAGCAAAAGCTGTAAGAACATAATCCTGAGGAACAGCTACCTAACCTTTCTGAGCCTGATTTTTCTTATCTGTAAAATAAGGATTGAAAATAGTCCCCCTCTCATAACGTGGTTGTGAGGATTGAATGATCTAATACATGGAGGCATTCAGATTCAGTAGTGTCTGGCTTCTAAAACGTACTAAGTAAACGTCAGTGGTGAATTATATAATCATTCTCCGGAGATGGAGAACGAGCTGGGTAGGGGTAGAAGCTGATAAGAAGTGCAGGTAGCTAGAGGAGTCACCATATGAGGGCCTCTATTTTCCCTGCGAAGGGGATGGCGAAGCTCCCTTTCAACGGTGAAGACAAGGCGGTGAGACTGGAGGCATGGAGTTGGTGATGAAGGCTGGTAAACGTTTTTCCGAGCAATGAGGGACTAGGGACAGGTAAAAGGATCACTGGACCATGTGAGCCAGGCACCTGAGATGGGCACCTATAAATTTGTAGAACTAGAAAATCACAATGCCAGGCAATTTTTCTCCTATGGCATTAGCAGCCCTGATGGGGATGAGCCAGGCCTAAGGGTTAGCACAGTTGACTTGTTAAATAGCCAAGAGGTTTGGGAGCTGAGGGCATAGGCGGGTAAGCAGATGCGGTAGGTTGCTCTGCAGCCCGCATTCCTGGGACAGGACATAAAGCTCTGAGTACATTATACCAGTGTTTTGACTTGGCATCCTGGGGGCAACATACTCCACTCCCAGTCCATACTCAGCACTTCCTTTGCCTCCACCCATCCTGATTAATTTCTTTATTTCTTTTACACCAGACCATGAGGTCCATGGAAGTAGGATGGCAACATACCACACTCTGAGCATTGTCAGTTTGGTACTTCTAGCGACGCACATTGGGTAAGAACACGGGCTCTGCTCCCAGGTTGCTTATGTTCAAACCCCAGCTCCATCATTTACCACCTGCGGGATCATGGCTGTTATTTAAGATTGCTAAGCCTTGTTTCCCTTCATCTACTGAATGGGGAGTCTACCTACTTAATAGAGAAGTTTTAAGGTTTAGATAAAATAACTCACACAAAAGGCTTAGCACAGTACCTGGCCATAACAAAGATTTCAATAAATGTTAGTTGTTAAAATAAATGCAATGATTTTTTAAAGCAGCATGTAGCATGTTTGTTTGGGGTGTTGGCTCAGATCAGTTCTAACCCAGAAGGGAATGTAGTAACACAAAGTTACTGGTAGAGTTGAGAGAAGGCACAAAAAACCATGAGGCCACAGCAAGCTAGAGGCTGGTCTTCCCATTGAGCGCTGCCTGGGGAAAGGCTGTCTGCCAGGCCCTTGAGCCCAGGCATCTTCTCCAGCATAATTGAGAAATATGTTCCTCATGCATTCCTAATTGGAGTATAGCAGATGGCAGAGGCGTTTGTTTAATGAAATATGTCCATTCGATTAAGCTGGGCCGTTGGGGATTTAGGACTTTAATACCATCTCCTTGCTAGCCTGCCTTTTGGAGACCAGGGGAATTTCAAGGATTTTAACAAACTTGGATTAAAGGTTGGAGAGGAAACAATGCCAGTGGAGGTGCTTAGAAACCCAAAGCTAAGCCTTTGAGTTTCTGGCTCTATCTACATTTTCATCTGTGGCAAAAAAACCCACAAAAACCATTGCATTGAGTGTCTTTTGTGTGAGCTCTGGGCATGGGTGGAGCACAGAATCAACCAACCAACCTATTTGTGAGCCAAACAAACTGAACCGATTGGGGCCTCCACATGCAGGATGCAAGTTTCCTCCTCTGTGCCCTGTTTATGCTAGTCACTCAGGCTAAAACGACTTTCTGCCTATTTGCGAATGCTCAAGGCCCTGCGAGTGTGTGTGTGTGTGTGTGTGTGTGTGTGTGTGTGTGTGTGTGTGTGTGTGTCTACATTCATGTGACCATAATCCCCTCCAAGAAGACTTCCCTAAATTCCCTATCAGAGAGACAGCACAAAAACCCTCAAGACACTTCATCTGAAGCTCTTCTTTAATGACACATTACTTCCTACTTTGAATTACTCCTGTTCCTGCCTATACAGAACTTTCTAGAGATATATTGATCTCCTTACTCAAAGGTGAGGGTTACAGAGGTGGCTTGCTCTTAAGAGCCTTGACTATCAAGTTAGCTCAATGGGTTCACGAAAATGAACAGAGGAAGGATATAGGGGAGAGAGCCCCAAACGCCCTTTCCTGACTTTCTGCTCCATCCAAATGCACCTCTACCCCCAAGCAGGGAAGAGAAACAGTTCATCTGATTTGTAGAGTCTTGAAACACTTTCTTCCCTTGGCTGTGGGATACCACATGCTCCTCATTTCCTTCCACACTCATTTGCTGTTCTTTCTAAGGCTCCTTTGAGAGGTTCCTTCTCTTCCAAGCTTCTCAACGTTGCCGTGCTCCAAGAGTCAGTCCTCGGATCTCTCTTTTCTCCCTGTTCTCATTCCCTGCACCGTCCTATCCAGTTCCACAACTTTAAACACTATCAGCTGACCTGAGACGCCCAAATCTACAACTCCAGTTCTGACTATTCCCTTGCGATCCACACTCAAATATCTATGTACGTACTCTACATTCACACAAAGTCATAGACATTGCAAGTTTAACGTGGCTAAAATAGAATGGCAGGTTTTGCTTTCCCTGCCCCCATATCACTATCCACCCATTTCTCAGGTCAGTAACCCAGAAGTCATCTGTTATTTCTCTGGTACCTTCATTCCCCTAATCCCACCCATTATCAATTATACCTCCGGAATAGATCCTGAATCTGACCATTCTCTCCTTCTCCCCTGCTAACAACCTGGCCCAATTCACCAGCATCTCTTGCCTCAGAAATTGTAAGCACCTCCTTAGTGGTGTCTACCTCCCCACTCTCGGCCCCCTATAGTTTACCTTTCACAAAGCAGCGTAGATCGGTTCACATACCCCCCATTGGAACCTGCCTGTGGCTTCCTGTGGCACTTAGAACAAAATTTAAAATCCCTTGAGTGGCCATTTAAGGTCCCCAATGATCCAATTTACTTATCTTAGACACCAAGTTTCAACACTCTCCCTGTCATTACCACAGTCCAACCATGCCGGTCTTCCTCTTAAACCCCGAGCTCACCCCCGTGGGAGGGCTTTTGCACTTGCTGCTCTTCTGTTTGGGACACTCTTCACACGGCTGCCACCTCGCCATTCGAGCTCCACCTCACCCTCCCTTCACAGAGGCCATCCCTGACCACCTTAGCGAAAGGAGCCCCAGTCCATATTCTCTACCAACCCGCACACAATGAAACCTGAAGTATCTCACTTATTTATTTGTTTCTATTTTTAAATCTCAGCTCACCAGAATGTAAGCTCCTTGAGGACCGGGTCTGTGACCACCTTGCTCACTACTGTGCCTGCACTGCTGGTGCAAAGTAGACAGACAAGACGTATCTGTTGATTGCCCGCCTTGGTTTAGCTAATAGGCAAGACAAGGAAAGAGCTTGGACAATAATCCAATGCCCTGGCCTCTTATTATGTTTAATCTTTAACTCCATTGACTTTCATCTCCATTCCTTCAGCCATGTACGTCCAGCCGTGCTACCACTGTCCCCCATAACTGATTCACCCATGGCATTAAATTCAGACACCCCTCCCTATGTCTAGCTCCCCCTGCCCTTGCAGTTCCTCAAAGCTCCAACCATACGACGCGTCCTCCAAGCCTGGCCCTGGAACCTCCCCCATCAGCCTCTTCCTATATTTTAGTCCAGAATACCCAACTGAGACTTCATGATTTACCATTAATCAAGGTCCTGAGTTATCTTTGCTCATCCAAACCCTCAACGCTGAGTTAATCTAACAGTTGGCCTTCCTTCCTCCTACATCAGGGCAGCTCTGTCTACTGGAAACAAATTCGAGTTCAGCAGCACTGCAAATGCCCTGTCTCCTGTGGCCCCCTGTGCATTGCTCCCCATTCGGCACGAGGGATGTTTCAAATCTTCTTTGACCTCCAGGCCATCTACCCCATCACTCTTCCTGACTCTCGCTCATAGTGGACAGCTATCACCTATCCCACCTGTGACTGTAATACCCTTGCTTTCCTATCACAGAGCAACGGAAGCCTTTGGATTTCATCTTCTTCACTCCTGTTGATTAACCCCTCCTCATGTATTATCAACCCCCGGGCTCTCTCGTCAATCCATTCCAGCAGCACTTAGACATGGAAAAGTCTCTCCGGTCTCATTTTAAAAACAAACGGAATTCTATGCTCACATACCAAACAGCGCACTTCTCCCCTCTCCTTTGGAGCCAGGTTCCCTGAAGGGCTCGTCTACACTGGCTACCACGATGTGTTCACTTCCCTTTCCTCCATCCACCTCTCATCCTCTTTAATACAGCTTTCTCCCTTATTACTCATTAAAATTACTGTTTCCAAGAGTAGCAATGGCCTTTGTCACTAAATCCGAGGGACAAGTTTTAGTCTATTTCTAAGGTCGGGCCTTAAATCTATGTGACACTGAACACTGGATTGTCCTTGAAATGCTTGTTTTTGGTTCCAGGACACTATCATCCTCTTGTTTTTCTCACACCCACCTAACTGTTTCTACTAAATCCCCCTTCAAGTTTCCTCTTTCTGGGACCACACAGTGAATTTTCAGGTCCTTTAGGGCTTTATCATCAGCCTCTTCTCTTCTTACCACATATTCTATTCTTTTTCTAAGAAACCCCATTTAATTGCTTGACTTCAATTATCATGTATGTGCTGGTTACCACCAAAATCTGTAACCCCAGCCTGGATATGGGCCTATGTATCCTTCAGATGTCCTACATTTTTAAAAGTTTTTAAAAATCTAAGTTAAAAAAATGCCCAAAGCTGAATTCACTAATTCCTCTTCTTTCTTTTAATTTATTTAATTGATTGATTTGAGAGAGAGGAAGGGGGAGAGGAAGGGGGAGAGGATGGGGAGGGAGAAAGGGAAAGAGGGAGAGAGACATCAATTTGTAGCTCCACTTATTGATGCATTCATTGGTTGATTCTTGTATATACCCTGGCCGGGGTTGAACCTGCAACCTTGGCTTATCGGGACAACCCTCTAACCAGCTGAGCTACCCAGCCAGGGCCACTACCTTCTCCTTTTTTAACTCTGGTGTACACCTAGCATTCATCCTCTTGGCAAGTAGCACTTTCAACTACGTAGTCACCCCAATACAAACTAGAATCTTCCTCGACATTTTCAACCTCCGCACCAACTACATTTCATTTGTCATGAAGTCCTTTTACTCCTGCCTTATTTTTAAATTCATCTGTGCAGTTCAAATCCACTCAGAAAGTTTGTAGAAGCAGCTGCATTGCCGGTCTCCTTGCCTCTCAACTGTCTCTTCCTAAACAAGGCAGGCTCATCTTCCAAAGCACGGTTTATTCATGACATTCCCGTGCCTTAAAACTTTCAATGGCTCCATAAATTTAGAACAAATTCCAAATTCCTCTTCATGATTTAGAAGGTCATAATGCTTAACTCCTGTTTATCTCTCCAGCCTCAAGCCGTGTCACTCCCCCTCATGAGCTGAACTCTAGCGAAACCAAACCACTCCGCCTCTTGCATGTGTAGACGTGCATGCTCTAACGTGCCTTCGACGTTGACTCATGTTCCTTTTGTCGCTAGTTCAATCTTCCTCCTCTCCTTGCCCAGGTATCTCTTATTCATCTTCTAGGTCTCTACTTAGATATCACTTCTTTTAGAGGCCTTTCCTGTTTCTTTGAATTTGGGTGCCTTTAATAGTTCCCATAGTACCCTGAATTTATTCCTATCACAGCATTAATTACTCTGCTTTAATTGGCTCTTCCATTGTTTTTGTTAATCCTCAACTGAGGATATTTTTTTCCATTTTAAAGAAAGTGGAAGGGAGGTAGGAAGGGAAGAGAGAGAGAGAGAGAGAGAGAAACTCTGATGTGAGAGAGACACATTGATTGGTTGGCTCCCACACATGCCCGACCCGGGCTGGGTATCGAACCTGCAACCCAGATACTTGCCCTTGACCGGGAATTGAACCTGAAACCCTTCCATGTGCAGGCAGGCACTCTAACCACTGAGCTCCCATTCTAAGAGTATCATTTAATAAATTGTAGTATATTTACAGAGTTGTAGAACAATCCCCACAATCTAATTTTAGAACATTTCTATCACCCTTGTTCCTAGTTCAAGCAACTTGAGGGAGGTGCCATGGTTTGTTGAGCCTCAGACCCTCGGGGCACAGTGTAATTGGAGTGCCTGTCACCAAATAAGTATTTGTGGAACAAATAAAGAATTAATGAAAGGAAAAAACTTAATGCCCAACCATGACACGTTGCATTTCTCTTTATCCGACACAGCAACCTAATTTTGAAGTTCTTGCTTTCAAACGCATTCTCCATTCTCTCTGACACTTCACCGGCTTCCTCATTGGTAGTCACTGATGGATTTCCTCTGGCAGAGAAAATAGGACTTTAAAACATCCAAGAGGCCAAGAGAGCCAGCGGCATGCATTTATGAGTGATTCAAGCATGTCTAGAAGCTCATATAGGCCTAAAATGAAGTTAGTTTGTTCCCAAGGCACCTGAGATTTCCTCCAGGGCAATACACCAGTATGAGTTAATGTAAAATGCCTGCTTCTTGAGTTTCATCTTCTTTATTTTTCCTGCCCTTCTAAATTCTTCAGGTTGAGAGTCAGGAGACCTACGTTCTGGCCATGATTATGTCAACAGCACACTAAGCGACTTGAGATAAATCACTTCACATCTCTGCTCATGAGCTTTAGTATATCCATTTTATCTCTCCCAACTCTGACTCAGTGAGGATGACTAAGCTAAGAGGCAGAACAAAGCACTTTTAAAAGTAAAAACCAAAACAAAAACAAAAAAATGTAAAAAAAAACAGCATGATAGATTTGAATTGGTTACCATTTCTCTCGTTTCTAGTAATAATCTCACTTATCAAAGACACTTTGGTGCTGATCTATCCAAAACTGACATTCAAACATACAAAATCTTCCATGCATAGAGCTGATATACTCTGCTAAAGGAAGGTTTCAGATCTTCCTCGGAGCCTGTTCTCATTTCACAAACAATTCTAATGAACATAGTTATATTGTTTCCCAAACCCACAGCAGGTTAGAAATAGAAATGAAAAGGGTTGGAGGGGCCTCTGTAGGTAAACACACTGACAACAGGAAGGTTGACAGCTGACAACAATGGAAAAAAAATACAAACACTACAAAAGCAGATATAAGAACCCAGAAAATTATAGCCAAAGGACATTCAGAGCAGAGCCATGTGGTCCTTCCCACCAAATAAGTTCTACAGAGCAAAAGAGTAATGTTCACGATGATAATTCTGAGTCATGAGAAGACTCAACTGCCTGAGAATCTACTCGAAAGAAAGAACATGTGTGTTTTTTCAAACACAGATTAACTCCTGCTCTTTAAGTCTTAATACAGAAATGAAATCAGAAATTATGTTTGATCTCTAAGATTTAGGTCAACAAAATGACATTGACTTTTCATGTTGTGCCCAGACTCTTCACTGAAGCTTCTTTACTATATTTTCTGACTCTTTTAAGACTAGATGAGAACATACTTCATCCCGAGTTGAGAAACAATCCTTTCCTACAGATCACAGAATTATTTAGAAAAGGGACAACCCACAAAATGTATTAGGTATACATCAGATGATCAGGATATTCATTTCAGAACAGCCCATTTATCATTCAACTTTCTAAAACTTCCCCCACTTTGTAATTATACATGTACGATTATATGGTTTATTCCCACTCTCCCCACTAAACCACAGCTCCACATGGGCAAGGATATTTGTTTTGAAATTGCCACAGTCATCTCCAAAGCCTAGTTGAGCGCCTGGCATATAGAAATTACTCACTGCACAGTGCTGCTCTCGCATGAATTAATGCCGTAGAAAATATCCCACCCACCCTATGTGCAGCATGATACAGTAGAAGATTCACTGTTTTAATTTCTTCACTGTCCAATGAAGATAACCCTGCAGATAATAAACCCTGAAAGGATGGCACAATATTTTATATTTACAGGTAAGAGAACTGTGGTAATAAGAAATAAAAGCATGCACCAGATGTTTTGCCTACTGAGAGATGGACCGTGGATCCATTCCCATGTACGTGCTACTATTCCATATATGGGAAGAAGTTGATGTACACGGGCCTGAAGATGTCAAGTGGTTTTCTAAATTATCTGCGGGAACACTGTTTACAGATGTTCAAGCAGACAGGAAAGACAGTGCACTGCTAATAACAGAAGAGAGACGGGTAAACAGTTTCTTCCTAGAACTCTCTCTGCCCCTGGGCATTTGGTCCACTAGCAAAACTGTTTACAGGACATTTTCAGAGTCCTTGGGGATGGCTTTGGCTCAATTAAAACCTGATTATTTTGTCCCTAGGATCTGAATTGAGCTGTAAAAGTAAGAGAATTGACTTTGTCAGGTTTCGTGTTTCCTCCCTTCTCCGACCCAAGAAATTAACTCCTCATGAGACTGAGAAACAAACCTCGCACCTGGCTGAGCATCGTTATAAACCTGCGCCCTTCTGTAACTGCCCTTCTGTGTTGTTTGAGATCAGAGTCAACAATGCTGCCCACTCTTCACTTAGCACAGTGACTGTTACATAATGCACACTCGTTTGCTGAAAAAAGAACGATGGGTGGACAGATGGATGATCATAATTATAATCAAATCTTGGTAGAAGAAGTTATCAATATTCCTAAAATACTGATGAGTGATATATCATCCACAGCAGCAACACCTACTCTTTCCATGTAGCCAGTGTTTTGGAAAAGAAGGTCGGAGAGGTTAAGCATCTTTGCTCTGATCTCAGTTCACAACCCAGGTAACGTGCCCAGACACTGCATTCCGCTCCATCGCCCTACACAGCATCTTCCCCCGATGATGGCAGGAAACTGGACCGGGAGCCAGTGCCCAGTCTCAGCTCTGGTTTGCTACCGACACACTGTGTGAGCACAAACAAGACCTTAACTTCTCTGTGCTTATTTCAAAATCCAAGGCACTGGAAAAATGATTACTGTTTCATCTTAGTTTATGAATCCATGAATAGCGTTTAGTCCCTTGCGGCCTGGAAAGACTGCCATTTCTGACTCATCCAGGCTCTTTACATGCCCTCCTGCTGCCCTGCGGGGTCCTGGTGTGAAAACCCCACCATCAGTTCTTCATTCCTTAAGACTAAGGCATAGAGGCTTTAGAATGGCACAGTGCATGTAACGTAGCCCTTGGAGTCTGGGAGTAGGTGCAGGGGTTGCTCAAGTTGCTCCAAAGTTGTTCAAGTTGCTCACAGTCTAGCAGATGAGACAGCGAGATGAACAACCAGCAATGGCCCTGTGCATTGTGTTGGGTGTTAAGCTCTTTGCTGTGAAACGGTGACATCTGAAGTGATGGGCAAGAGTGTGGGCCCTGGAGACACGGAGAGCTGGGTTTAAAGCTCCTCTTCATCCTCAGTTTCCTCATCCAAAAAATGGGACAATAACAAGATGTATGGGGCTGCTATCTGCCCAACTGAGAAACTGGAAACCTGTCTAACGCAACTAGTCTTGCTCACTACCATTTACTAGGTTATTAAGGGATTGGACACGTTGGACATTCTGCTGGAATCAAAGAGGAAGGGACGAAACAAATGCTCAGAGGAGGTAAAGCAGTTGCCCAAGGTCAAACAGCTAACAGATCGTGGTGATCACGTCATAAGCTACGTGAGTGTAGAATCACTGCGTTGTACACCTGAAACCACTCTAATATTGTACGTCAACTACAGTTCAATAGCAAAACGAAATGGAAGCAAAGAGAATACCCCGCAGAGCGGGACCGCGCTTGGCTGGGAGAGTTGACTCAGTGCTTTACCAGCCATGGAATTCTGTGGGTCTGTGGCCTCGTAAAATGAGCTGTGTCCCTCCTGTGACTCTGAGGTCCCCTCCCACCAGCAGCTGTAAGTAGAGGTTGGCGAGACCTCGCAATCTCTGCTCTCCTGTGCCTTGGGGGGCAGGTCCCTGACTCTCCATCTTTCTATAGGGTACAGGTTGTCCCCATAGGAAATGTGACTGCCCAGAAACGACGCCGTATGTGGCAGTGTCTTCCCTCCCCCATGTATCACCTTCTGCTCCTCTCTGGGGTCCTCTCTGGCACTCTCTGGAACGCCACTTTCTGTGCCTTTTTCTTCTTTCTCTTTGCTCCCTCCCAAAGTGGTTATATAACTAACAATTATGTAACGCTTGACGTCAATCCATGACTCTACATCGATGGTTCTCAAACCGGGGTTCATCTGCCCCGCTCCCCATGCCCCAGGGCACATCGGCAATGTCTGGAAACGCTTTTGATTGTCACAGCTGGGGAGAGGCCGTTGCTGTCACCCAGTCAGTGGAGGCTGAGTTTGGAAAATGGCTCTGTGATGCTAACAGCACTCACCCATCTCTTTGCCCATTTGGTTTTTATCCTGCCCTTGGGATGAAAGCCAGGTCAGTGTCCATATTTGTCCCCAAATATGTCCTTGTGATGAGGAGGTTATAGACAGACGCTCCCGCTACCAAGCAGAGAAAACTGAGAAATAAAGTGAGCGGCCTACGGCTAAGAATGGGGTGGTGGCCAAGTCAAGATCTGGAATTTGCTGACTTCCAACGCTGCCTCGCTGTCAGCACATTTTCAAGAAATGTGTTAAAAAGCCTCCCTCCTCTAGCAGCTAAGAGTGGCATAAAGCCAGAAAACCTAAAAGTAGTAAATAAATATATTTTCTCAAGATTCTTAGAATTTAATGTAACTCTATCATCTTACAGATGGGAGAGAAATAGAGGCCCATGCCACACAGTAAATGCATTTTGGAGCGGAGGATGCCAGGCTCTTTCCCTGCTGTTCGCCCATCTGCCCGGGAGACGACTGAGACCTCAGTGGCCTGAGTGGTATTCCCATGGGGACGTGCAGAGGGCGCAGAGAGGAACAAAGGCGGGCGGAGAGGAAGGCAGGTGGGCAGGTGGGCTGAATACTGGGGGCTTGAGGGGGCTGGGAGGGTCGGGAAGAGTCCAAGAGAGAAGGCAGGATGGATGGAAATGGGGACTCTAGAAGGTGAGGCGAGGGCTCAAAGAAGTGAGAAAGAGAAAGAAAAAGGAATTATACGTTTCCTCTATGTTTAGGGATTCCCAGGTGCATTAAAGTCTCTTGAGTAACGAAAAAAGAAAATCTGTCACACAAACTAAACTTAAACTGTACTTTAAAAAAAACCTTTATCGTTATTTTCTAACTATAAATATAATGGGTGCTTATTATTTTTAAAATGAGTGTAGAAAAATTTAACGTAGAGCATGAGAGTTTTCCTAGTTTTCTACTCCCCCGAGATAAAGTTAGCAGCTGAATCTATTTTCTAAGTCTCTAGCCTAGTGTATATTCTGTATTATAAGCTATTGACTTTTTTTTTTTTTTTTTTTACAAACATGGTATCTAGCCCAGCCTGTGTGGGTCAGTTGGTTGAGTGTCTTCCCAGGCACCAAGAGGTCACCACTTCGATTCCCAGTCAGGGCACATGCTTGGGTTTCAGGCTCAGTCCCCCAGTAGGATGCGTGCAGGAGGCAGCCAATGGATGTTTCTCTCTCCCTCTCTCTCTAAAAATCAATGAAAAGCATATTTAAAACAAATAAACAATAAAGTTGAAGAAAATTAAAACGACATCTGCATGAAATGTACAGTGTCTTGGTTGTTTCAGCCGGATGCGTAATGGACATATTTTCATATTAGGCCCATGGAGATGTTGCATTCTTCCTCCTGTCTACACGGTGTTCTATTATTTGGATAAATCATAATTCACTAGCGATAAATACGCATTTGTACTTCCTACAAATGGAGTTGCTATGCAACTCTGTGGAATTATAGAGTATGATAAATACGCTTCAAATTTGATAGTCCAGTTGCCCCCAGTAACTTCAATCGATAGTAACTCCTCCCAAATGGCCATTTTAAAGCAGCGGACAGCTTCCCTTGAAGCAGGACCCTGACCCCCTCGTCCTCAGATCGCTTCTCCCCGCGTTGGTGCCTGTCTGCCAGCCTGCCCTCCTGCTGGCAGCCCCGCATGTGAGTTAACTTCTGCGATTCTCCTACTGTCAGCACCTAGAACAGGAAGGGTGGGTGGGAGGAAAATGAGTGTGAAGGGAAGATCCCCAAGTTTCATTAGCTGCTTTCAGCTCCTTCCTCTTTTCTGCTGATCTCACCTGAACAGGTTCTGCCAAATATGCATGTTGGCAGGCTGTGCCAGCCAGTGAGAAATGAATTAAGAAGGACAGCTAATTAGGAGATCAAACAACCAGAGAGCTGAGTATCTCAGACCTTCTGGAGCTGTTTCGCTGCTCCAAACACCCTAAATAAATCAGGGGCCTTGCAGAGACAGTCCTCTGCACTTGGCCCTGAAAATCAGAGCAAAGTGTCAATACGCTCTCTTAAGGTGAGAGCTCTGGCCTGAAACCGCGGTGAAAAACCAGGCGAAAATAAGAGATCATCCGTCTCCAGATGCTACCCTGAGCTGAAGGGCCCTAGGCGAGTCTTCCTGAAAGCTGTTCCCTGAATCCCGAAGCTCGTGATGCGCTTCGGGGAATAAAAGATTTGTTCAAAGAACTTGGCAAACGCCACACACTTGATTCCCGTCTTAGGTACTCACAAAGCATGCTCACACCCTAGGCTCTGAAGAGGCTTTAAGAAACCCCCTGCTGCCAAGAAACTCGTTTAACATATTAATATTCCAAGTTACTCACTTGGGAGACGTGGCCACGGCCAAGTTCAGTTCTGCCTCCATCCTTCCCGCCCTGCCCTCTCGAGACTCTGCTCAGGAAATGAACCCTGTTCGGGAACCTTCTAAAGCCACCTTCCAGGTTGTAGAGCACGGTACTGCTCTGCAGGACTGTTAGAGCAGGCGTGTCGATAATACAGATGTTAAGGCAATACGCAGAAACTGTCCACTTGTCCCTGTTAGGGGTCCAGCAGTGGGCATATAACAGCGCACAGCAAGGTCCTTACTCTCGGGTCTAATTCTTGGGATGGTCTCATCTGCACACCCGCTCTCCCCACTCCCCCCCACCCCCACCAAAACATCCTCCGAGCTACTGCTGTTCCTAAAAACAAGAAAGTCACCAGAGAGGATTCCCCTGCGCTCTGAGCTACAATGAGAGAAAGGCTAGTGGGACGACAGGGTGGCTCTATCAACACTGACGTTTCAGTGTCACAAAGCGCAGAAGCTGTGAGCACTTTGCCAGGCTCTTCTCATCTGTGAAAGTATATGAACCCACAAACCTTGAGAGCCAGTTATTTACCGTGTTTTAGTGTTAAAACACCAGGACTATATGGTATATTTCCGAAATTTGTCCCAGAAACCTGATAAATGTGTGGATGTTGAATTCATCATGTCTGCCTGTCGGATGGACTACAAAACCAAGAACTGAGATGACCCCTTGACGGCTTGTGTATAAAAAGGAATGGGCTCTCCTAGGTTATCAGTGGGAGTGTAACTCTCATATATCTACAGTCTCCTTGTCGAGCAATTGGCCAATATCTATGAAATTTTAATTTTTTAATCTTTCAAATGTTAAATGCACACACCATTTGAATCAGCAGCTAATCCATTAATTCGTTCAACAAATCTTGATTGCGTACCGTCGGAGGTGCTAGCAACACAGCAGTGAAGAAAACAAGGTTTCGTCCCTCGTGGTGCTTCCATTCATTGGGAGAATGGCACACGGCAAACAAATAAATAAACCCGGGAATACACAATATTTGGGGTGATGATGAGTCACTCAGAAAATAAATCAGGCGTAAGGGAAGGGAGAGTGCCGAGGTGGGATGAGGGTATTCAGGGAAGGCCCCCCTGATCAAGTGAGAACTGAGCAGAGGCCTGAAGGGAATGAGGGAGTGAGCCGTGTGGGTGGCCCTGGGAAAGGGTGCTCCACGCATGGGGACAGTAATGCTCTGAGGTCAGAGTGCACGTTTCGCATTTCACCTTTTGAATTTTGAGCCATGGGCATGTATTGCCCATGCTTCCAAAGACATAATTAATAAAATTTTAAGTAAAAACAAGTTGTTCCTGAATGAAAATTGGCAAGCCTGAACAATAAAATAACACAGAGAACCAATCAACCACCACGTATTTTACCTGTCCCCATAGCACAGATGAGGGCTGAGTCAGAACGCTGTACAAAACGCCTCACAAATGTCAAGTCAGGGAGAAACAATTCACACGCAAGGAGAGCTAACTAACATTACACGGCAGCCATTCTAAGGGCCAACTGAGTGGTCCAAGCAGTGAGGGCTATAAAAAGTTACTGATGGGGGAGATTTTGGGGAATTGGGGAAGAAGAAAGCTTTTCTACATCAGGGGGCATGACTTTGACCTTGATGTTCAGGAAAAAATTGAACAGGTAAAGAGGGGACTAGTTTAAAGCTATCTCTGTGAACTAATAACAAAAGTGATATATTTCCTTATGCTCTAGAAATTAGCAAGCATGTCCAAATTATTAGAGGGCTAACAAAAGCCCTCTGAAATGGGTTTTAATGTCTTGTACATGTGTAAACTGAAGCCCAGAAAAATTAAATAAAGTTCCCAATGACACAGGTCTCATAAGCTAAAGAGAACAGGATAGAACTAGGGGCCCTGGCTGCTCGAGTTCCATTCATGCATGAAACAAGAAGAAATCTTAGTAAAGATGCATGGGCTGGACATCTAGTCCAGGCCAGAGCAGCTCTACCACCAGAGAGGGACATTCACCCCCAGGGAACAGACAACTGCCAAGTCTTTTGTTTGGTTCTAGATGCCTCAGTGAGGAGGAAGGGTGAAAGCTAAGTTCTGCTAAACCCTCACTATGTGCCAGCCACTGTGCTGAGCGCTTTTCAGAAATCTGCTTACTTTGTCCCCATTGTAACCTTGGGGTTTAAGTATTTTTAATCCTAATTTTGCAGGAAAAGAACTCAGGGATCATGGAGATAAATAACATGGCCCAGGTGGCAAAGATATTCCATGGCAGAGTTAAAATGTAAACCCCGGCTGGCCTGCTTCTGCGTCCAATGTTCTTTGCACGTCACTGGGGGTCATGTTTTGCTGAGATCACCAACACACTGCTGGGAAGTTCTTCTGTTCATTCTTCAGGATCTGCTTTGACCTCACCTGCTTGCAGATATGTAAATACCAGAGCTGGGAGGATCCTATGATATAAACTATCTTGCCTAGTCTGGCTATTTTATAAATGAGGAAACAGAGACTTAGAGAAGCAGAGGGACTTCCTCGGGGCCCCAGAGCTGGTTAAAGATATGGGACCAGGATTCATGCCCCTGGTTTTATACCCCACTAGAGAAGCTGCTGCCAGCAAGATGTAATAGTAAATCAAATGAACCCCTGAAACATACGGACTCCCCGGACGGGGCTGTTCGGGAAGCTAGAAAAGGGTAGAGCACAAGGTATTTAAACAGAAACCTCAACAACAACCGAGCTTTCCAAATCGCAACAGACAAAAATCAATCTTTATTCGCCATCTAAAACGGAATCAGATATCTCAAAGGGACACGCATAGCCACACACACACCACCATCTAGGACAACAAACTCCAAAAAAATCAATCCATTTTATGCATTTGTATGCTGGGAAATACATTACTCCTCGGAGATGGTAACTTTGATTTTGATTTGGTTTTGAATAAGACTTTGGAAACTGGTCATCAGCCAGACTGAGACGTAAAATCATTCAACTTGATAGCCAGCGGGAAAGGCAGACTTTGTTTAACCCATTCCTTCATTCTGCAAATACAGAAACTAGGACTTGGAACAGAATAAGGGCTCAAAATAGAGCAAGATATTCCTAGGTTGGTCATTTTCTATTGAGATCAGGAGTCAAAGTCAGGTTGGCTAAATGCTTGGTTGGTAAAAGCATGGGCTTTGGGGGCAAACAAACCTGCATTCCAGTCTTGGCTCTATCACTACTATCTGCCTGGCTGTTTTCTACATTTGTTGGTTAATGTACAACTATTAGTAATCTCCATCTCCCTTGCCTGCCTCTTCTATAAAGCTTGAGAAAGGCAAATTCTCATTTTCCCAGCATCCCTTTCAGCTAGAGGTGGACAGATAGGTGACATAACTCTGGTCACTGAGACCTAAGTGAGTATAAGCCAGGGCTTCTGGGAAGACATTCACGTTGCACTGTTAAAGAAACACACTTGGCTATTGCTGCCCCACCCTCTTGCTCCCTCCTTGGAAACAGACTTGCTGTCTGGAGCAGGCACTCCCGGTCAAATCCATCTCATGGCCAGGAGCACACACGCATAAAGAGGAAAGGCCAGCACACTGAAGGTGGCGGAGGCAGAGCAGGATGTCAGGAGGAACTTGGGTTCTTACTGGCATCACTGAAGTGGAATCAGCAGCAGCAGTACCACCAGAATTTTCATTTGAGGGGAAAAAATAACCCCGTTTGTTTAAAGCAAAACTAGTTTTCTATTCATTGCAGACAAAGGGAACTGATATAGTTACCTTTAACACTGAGTCTCTCGCAGCCTCAGCTGTCACACCTGTAAAACAGCAGAGGAATGCCTCTCTCGTCACTCTACTGTCGGGGCGTTAATTCAGTATGTTACCTATATGCACTTACTGTGCAATACTGTCCCAGGAGCTGGGCATATAGCGGTAAATAAAAGGTTCCTTTGACTAAAGAACAGACTTTCTAATCTTAAGAGGCAGACAATAAACAAATAAATAGAAGAAGTGTGTTTTACCATATGACTTCACTTGTATGTGGACTCTAAACAGCAAAATAAACAAACAAAATAGAAACAGACTCATAGATACAAAGAGCAAACTGATGGGGAGGGAGCTTGGGGAACTGAGTGAAAGACATAAAGGGATTAAGAGCTACAAATTGGTAGTCACAAAACAGTCTGGGGATGTAAAGTACAGCATAGGGGATATAGTCGGTAAGCTGTAATAACTATGTATGGTGTCAGATGGATACTTGAAATATTGGGGGGACCACTTTGTAAAGTATGATTGTCTAACCACTATGCTACACCCTTGAAACTAATACAAAATAATATTAAATGTAAACTGCATTAAAAAATAATTTTTTTATAAAAAGCAGTGTATTCGAAGACTAAAGTTAAAACTGCATGTGAAGGACCTGGCACAGTGGTTGACACACAGTAGGGCCTAATAAATAGCAGTTGCTACTATTATCTTTAATGGCATTCAACAAACACTGCTTGAATTCTTATGACTTCCCCAAACCTACATCTATATGAGTTATGAGCAATCTCAAGCCATCCCATGTGTCACAAGGAATCCCTGCACTCTGACCTGCTGATTAACTTTTCTTCTCAAGCTGGGAACATTCTCTCTTAGATCTTGAGGTTCTAAGGTTTACGTGCCTTGAGAACTTTCCAACACCAGGACTTGTCCTGAATGTTCAAAACACCAAAGCTGAGGTGGCTGGAAAAAAAGAAGGAAATTGGAGAGGAGCAGGGATTTGCTACAGGTGGCTGTCCTGTCTGTAAAGGGAAAGCTGGCAGGGACCCCTGAGCAATTAACCTATGCAAATGAGTGTCAATGATCACTTCTCTCGGGAGATTGCCAGGGGACACCTAACTGGGACTAGACAATACAGTCCAAAATACCTTTGTTTTTCAGATGTCATTTCAATAAAAGACCGATTTCATGAGTGGGAATTATAAGACAATGGTACAGACAGTCGGGCTTTAACATACCTAGAAGGGTATTTCCGGGCTCTAGTCCTGGATCCAACACTGATTTTGTGTGATCCTAAGCAATCCTTTCCCTTCTCTGAGCCCGTTTTCCTGTCAGAACAATGGTGGAGCTGGCCTAGACCGGGTCTAAGGGAACTTTCAGCTCTGACATCCTGTCATTCTATTTTCCTCACATCACCTGCTCATGTCACCTGCTCTGGTGAGACTCCCTCTGCCCAGCAGCAGAGGAACAGGGTGCCTCTCTCAGCATATTTGCTAATGCCCGGCCGAAAAGGGAAAAAACTGCTGACGGAGCTCTGGCTGCCCTGTGTTGTTAAACACCTACTTACAGCTCTAATCGGCTGGTTTTCATGCCCAGGAGATGGGGATTGATTGCTGACACTGACCTGGCAAGGAGGCCATCCTGCGATCACCAGTCAAAGCGACTTAGGCACGCAGGCTGGGAATTTGGCAAGTGGTGGGAGAGAGATAGCATGAGAAATAAGAATGGGAGGTGGTTTTGTGTAGTGGTTAAGAACACTGGTTGCAGAGTCAGGCAGATCTGGATTTGAATATGTTACTTGGACATGTTACTTCACATCTGTGAACATGTTTCTCAACAGCAGAGGGCCCCGCCCCACTGTCCCAGGGAGTGAATCTTGATGGGTCTCAAAGTCATGGTAGTCTTTTCTGCTTGCCAGCAATCCTGTCAATGGGCCAGTGACCCGATCCTAGCCATTGAGACCTGAGATTTTTTTCTGGGTAACTTCTTGGAAGTGTTTCTTGCTGAGAAAATAAATAAGCAAAAGAGATACCTGTAAGCCTCTTGGTCATTGAAGTTATTCCACTAATTGAAGCCATCCTATGGCCATAAAGAAAGACCTTGCCGTTAGAACAGGTAAGGCAGAGCAAAAAGGCAGAAGGCTCTGTGATGACGTCATTGAGCCCCCAAATTTTTCACAACCCTGGAGCTGCCCTTTCCCAGACTGCTGTTCTTGCTAGATGAGGAAATAATCCATTACCTAAAATTCTCTTACTTGATTTCCTGATCATTGTAGCCAAAGCCTTTTAACTGAGATTGGCAGTCATAATAATTGTTTTTTTGTTATCACTGCTAAAATTTTACTAGTCAGAGTAGCATAAAAAGCAAAAATTCAGTTAGAAGAACTGGGCTCGAATCCTAGTAACTCCCTTCAACATCCTGTGTCTCCATTTCCTTACTATTAAAATACAGATGTACCTCTGAAAATCATAAGAATATGAAAAGTCATAAAAAATCTATATAAACCTGAATATTATTAGTCTCATTCTGCCATTGTCATCTCTGATGTGTAAGGAGAAGCACAGGAGCTGCGAGTCAGCAGAACTTGCTCTCATTGTGACGCCTCTCACACTAATTTCCTTGGTGACATTGGACAAGTCCCTTCCCTTCTCTGTATCTTAGTTTCTCTATCTGTAAAATTAGGGTCTTTAGACTGGTTTAAATCTAAGGCCACTCTGGGAATTGATATTCTATGAATCAAAATGATATCTTTTTATTTCATAGGCAGCAAAAAGAACATTGTTGGGAGATATGACAACAAATTTCAAAGAAAGAGCCATGGGAGCCCCTTATGAGCGCTGTGTGCTGTGCTTAGTGCTCTGCATTGCATTAGCTGTCACTCACAGACAGTCCCACCTTGTACAGATCCCACTTCACTCTCCTCTCAGCTGGCCTGTTGGCCAGTTTCCCCAGCATCTCCACCAAAAAAGAAAAGGCTGCCTACAAGTTCCTAGTCTTTCCTCATGGAGAAACAGTTATTTAAAATGCAAGGATGCTAAAAGCAAGGATTCTCAAAATGAAATTATTTTGGCTTGATCCAGAAATTTAAGAACACAGACTAAAATTCCCATCCAAATCAACCCAACAGAACTTCCAAAATACCCACTCCAGACACAACACCATATGGGATGGAAGTAGATGCTCTTTTACCCATTTTCCAAGAAGACAAAGCAAATTGGCCTTGTGCCACTGCATGTGGACTGACAGACAGCCTTCCCATCTGTGTAGCATGTGGTCCTTCTAAAAGCCCTTTTATGGGACTCTCCCAACAGTATAAAGAAGGCAAAACTATATATGACATAATAGTTAAAACCAAAGCTGTGAAATAAATGATATCTAAAGCCAAAATCTGGCTCTGTTCAATTCGTTATTTTTCTCTCTCCTCAAAATGTGTGTACTATATACCTCGTATGTGCCAGGAACTGTTCTGAGCTTTATCATCACTCTCCAAAGGACATACATATTCCCCCCTCCCAATTAATCCCAGAACCCCAAATATGTGTCCAGGTGTCAAGATAGGTGCTTCTCGAGGCCCAGAGGATACGCATTGGTCTACACTAGTCATTATAATCTCTCCCATTCTTCTTTGATTGTTATGGGTTTCCTGGTGGACATGGGTTCTGAAACCTCAAAGACCATGCAAACATTTGATGCTTTGCTAGAAGCTTCATGGCTAAAGTTTATTATAGCAAAAGGATACCCAATAGGATCAGCAAGAGCTAAGACACAAGGTGGAATCTGGAGAATCCACACACAGGCTACATTATATTACCTCCATCTGGTGAGGGGACACATGCATGTGCTCCCTTTGCCAGCAGTAAAAAATGCAGTGACATGTGTGCAAAAATGCAGTGACATGTGGGCTTAGGGAAGCCCATTTGAATTCAGCATCCAAGATTTTTACTGGAACTGGTCATATCAGTACCCTCTGCCCAGAATGTAACAAAATTCCAGACTCTAGAAAGGAAAGCAGGTGCTCAACATCAATTACATTGTTTGTACAAAGAGTTTAGGATGCATAAGCCACCCTTGTGCATTCAGGAATGGATCAAACACCAAGTGCCCAGATGCCAGCCCAGGGCCAGCCTTGCAAGCAGGCTCTGGCTTGTTATGTTAACTCTGCTGCATGACACATGACTCAGTGCTGATCAATGATTCATAAAGAGAAGTCTGCTAAAGACTTTCTGTAAAAATAATAAATCTGTATGAAAGAAAAAAAGCCCTTTTATTTACTTCCTGCTTATTAGGATGTTGAATAAAGATATATCTGGAGCTGAGGCTTCAATCTTGCAAAAACGAGGGGACAAGAATCAGGATAAAAATGCAACATGCTGAATATGGCCTAAAAGAGCAAGAAAAGTAGCCCTGGCTGGTGTGGCTCAGTTGGTTGAGCCTCATCCCATGCATTGAGAGGTCACAGATTCAATTTCAGGTCAGGGAAAATAAGGCAGCCAATCAATGTTTTTCTCTCTCTCTCTCTCCCTCTTCCTTCCTCTTCTCTAAGATAAATAAAAACTTTTTTTTAAAACAAAAAGAGCAGAAAAAGTGCCTGAGTCCATGAAAGTATCACTGAGTAACTGAACTAATACTAATAGCCACCTACCTCCACATTTTATTTGTGACAGAAACAAGCCCCCATAAGTTTAAGCCTGGATGTAAACAGCCACTGCATTGTTACTTGCAGCCAAATTCCCTCTTAACTGACAACCATGAAGCAAAAACAGCCACAGCTCTTTTATAATGAACATCCAGTCTAGTAGGGGAGACAGATGACCAAATAATTACACTAACAATTATGGAATTGCAAACTGAAAACAACTGCTCTGCAGAAAAGAAACTTTGTTGCATAAGAACATATGAAAAGGAAACTGACCTGGCCTGGTTACCAGCAGGGAAGAAAGGACCCATGGAAAATTTTGTTACAGCTATAAGTTTCCATAGATTAAACTGACCCCAAACATGAACAGTTTAAAACAATCATTTTATTTTGGTCATGATTTTGTGAGTTAGATATTCTTGAAAGGCTTAGCTGGGAATCCTTTGTTGGGGTCAGAAATCAACTGAGGCTACAGTCATCTGAAGGGTCTGACTGATTCACGATGTGGTGCTTGTGACACTGGCTGTCATCGGGGGCTCATTTGCCTGCTGACCAGAGCACCTGTACATGGCCTTTCCAGCACAAGATCTCAGGAGTGCAGTTCTTGTGAGCTGACTCAGGGTTCCAAGCACAGCTGTTCCCATGAACAAGGCAGAAACTGCATGGTATCTTATGACTCAGCCTCAGAAGTTGCATAGCATCACTTCCACTGTACCCTTTGGTCAAAGCAGTCATGAAACTGCCCAGATCCACAAGCAGGGATATGGACCCCTCCTCTCAACAGGAAGTCTGTCAAATAAGTTATGGGTTTATTTTAAACCTCCATAGGCTTCCTTAGGAGATGAGAATTGAACTAATATCTGCAGAAGGAATAGGAGGCATTAACCATGCAGAAGAGGGAGGGGCACATTTCATCTTCAGAGAAAAGCCTGTTCAAAGAAAGGCCCAGTGGTGGAAGAAAGCACAGCTTATGGGAGAATGAGGAGTAGGATGGCATGGCTGGAACATAGAAAGAGAGGTGTGGGGGATGGGGTAGAGGGGCAGTAGTTTGAAGGGACTTCATGCTGGGCCTTGTAAGCTGTGGTAAGGATTTGGATCTTGATCCTAAGAGTCAGTACTGGTGTGACCTTGAATAAGTCACCTTGACCCTAGTGTCACTATCTTTATCTGTTAAATCAGGGTAGAGATTGACTATAACTACTTTCTAAATCTGTCATAAGGTTTAGTGCAGATAATAACTGCATAGTAAGTGCTCGATAAATGGCAGTTATGGCTGTTGCTGTGGTTGTCTTTATCATAGTTTTATTATATTACTAGATAGGGCAGCCACTTTGCAGATAGAAAACTGAGGCCCACAGAGTTTAAGTGGCTCAGAATAGTCAAAAAGCAAGTCGTTGAGCAGGGATTGAAACCCAAGCCTCCTTGCCCTTTGTCAAGTGTTCATTCCTCCTCCCCACCCCCAACCATGTAGTATTAGGAGCAAGTATAGTGGCTGAAGTGAGGGCTGGTGAGGGAGGAAGACTCAAAAGCTGGGCAGTGCATCCAGAAATTGGCACCTTCTGTATTTCCAGATGACATCTGCTAGAAGCAGCCATGGATTTTAAGAATTTCATTAGCAAACCAAGGCTTATCTCTGTTGCAAGCTGAAGGACCAGAGTCTTGTCTAAATGTCAGTGACATAGGAGAAAATCCCAGCTCAACACATACTCACTCAGTAACCTGGAGCAAGTCACTGAACCCCATGGAGCTTCAATTACCTCATCTCTAAAATGGGAATAAAACCTACCTTGTGGAGTCATTTTGAGAAAAAGGGAATAAATGTATATGCAACCCTTGGAGCCCCAACAGTAGCAAATAAATGTCCCTTTTCCCACTCAGGAGTCTAACCCTCAAAACATTGAAATAACACTGATTCATTCAACCACATCTTCTCATCACTCAGTACAATGCAAAGGTGAATCAGACATTGAAGGGTCTCTGTGCTGGTCTATATATCCTCCTAGCAGGTTTCAGGCTCGGTACCTTTCCTTTTGCTGTTTCCTCTGCCCAGAACCTCTCTCCTCAGATTCTTGCATAAATTGCTCTTCAGTTCATTCAGGTTTCAACTCAAATAAGGAGATGGTGAGAAAACGCTTCATGAGCTAGGATTTGGTGATACTGAGATCAAGGCAGAGGGCACATCAAGTGAAAAGAACAGCACGAATTCAAGCATAAGGCAGGAAAAGTGGGGATCCTATTTGGAAACATGTTGGACAGTTCATGGACTACGGTAAGAGGACACATGGGAAGGTACCATGGGGGTAGGACACTAACACTAGTGAGGCCTGGGACATCATTCTGCACATTAGTGAGCACTAATACAACAGAAACCAAGGCCCTGACATATTCAACAATTGATCAGTTGGCTGATATATCTATTTATCCATTTATATCCCACGCCTCCTTCCTCTCTCTCCTCACCCCACACCACCTGTGTGCCTGTGCTCTCTTACACACATACTCACACCACCACCAGCCCAACTGCTCTCTTAGAAACCTGGGGGCTCACCTGCAGCCAGGCGTTGAGGCTTAGAAGTCCATCAAGAGCCCATCATGGGTAGAAATCAGAGCTGGCGGACAAGTTATGGAAACATAATTTACAGAGCCACAGGGTTGAGTGACGAGATACACATTGGTCAACTCAGGGACACAGGAATAAGAGGGCAAGGAGGGGAGAGAAGAGGAATGGAGGGGAGGAGAGGAAAGAGGAGGGGAAAACTTAAAGAAACTCTAAAATTTCCACTTTCCCTGGGGTAAGAGAACGGCTGCCAAAGTCATTCTTCCTTGTGGGCAGATAGAGCACAGAAAGCCACGTGAGCTAATACTCGGGGACCCATCCCTGGCAGCCCACAAGTATCTCCCCACATGGTTCTGTCTCAGCACCTAAATTCCTTTAGTTAAGGATGCAGGTATTTTTAGGAGTCCAGTGTTAAAATGTAAATAGCTCCAGGAGGAAAACAACATTAAACAACGTTAAGCCATTACCAACTATTAGCATTTCTACAGGGATTAGAATCACAGAAGTAGAGGTTCTGTCAGCAGGAAGGGATTTTTAGAAATTAGTTTGAGATAATTTAGTAACACCTGGGACATCAGAACCATATCCTCAGGGGAGAAAAGTACAGTCAGATGCTCTGGATCTGTCTCATCCCTCTACCTCCATCTCTTCCTCCCTAAAATACACTCCATTCATTCATTCATTCGATAATTCTTTTGTGAGTACTGTCTTAGGCATGTGATGCAGGGTAACCGAGCAGGCAAGGTCTTGACATTCTAGTGGAAAAGTTAGACTGTTATAAAGAAAATCTTTACTCTTCGATTCCTAATCCTCAGTCTGTGCACACTCCTGTGGTACACACTTAACCCTGACCCAAGCTGCTCTTTCCCTTTTTGAAGCACCTATTGCATTATGCAAAGTCTCCTTGGGTTTATTCCTAAGTGTGCTCTAATTTTCTGTGTGCTTATTTAGCTTTCTCCTCTAGACTGCACACTCCTGCAGGGCAGAGATATTGTCACACTTCTTTGTATCCCTTACAAAGCACACAATAGGAATTCAAGGACCTGACTATTCCTAGGTACCATGGCTATTTTTTCACACCACTAACCCTCTGGCATCTAGTAGGCACTCTATAGACATCTTTTGAATAAATAAATACTACTTGATTGATGACATGCCACGAAGACATTCCAGGTGGGGGGATCTTGGGGAAATGGGCAGGGCAAACGGATGGACAGCATGTGCCCACTAGACATGTGAGGCTGGCACCAGGTCAAGGAAGAGTAGATCCTGAAGGGGAGCAGGAGGGCGGAGACAAACTCTGACCTTATAAATGTTTTAATGCTTATTTTCCAGGCATGGGTGGGCGAAAATGCCTTCTAACTTGGCACTCAGTGATTGAAGGATTGATTGTGCAATCGATCTGACTTATTGATGGGTTTTACTGCAAAGAGAAAAAACGCAGGCTGCATACTAAGAATCAATAAGCAAACAGGCTTCAGGGTTATCAGCAGCACCACCAGGAGCTGGAAGAAAATGAAATGTCTTCAACGTCATAAGGGAAAATAACTTCCAAACCAGAATTCTATACCCAAACAAATAGAGATCTTTTCAGACATGCAAATTACTTTCCCTTTCATCCTGTGCATCCTTTATAAGAAAACCGCTGAACAAAGTGCTTAAGCTGAAAAAATAAAGCAAGAGAATAAAAAATGTGGAATTGAAAGCAAGAAAGTAGGGAAGGAACAACTCAGGATGAAGATAAAGGGAGGCCCCAGAGTGAGAGTGAGGCAGCGACCGGAGAACATGACACCCAGATCAAAGCGAGTCAAGTGTCTAAGAGTGATGGCTCCAAGAATATTTAATTGAGCAGAATGCCTAATATATGTAAATGTAATGAGAGAAGATAATGACAGGTGGGGGGACAGGTACCATACCTGGGCATAAATTTTAGAAAATTATATTTTAAAAAGCTAAACAAATAAAAAAGAGACAATGATTACTCCACAGAAAGTTAGAAAGAAAAGGAAACAGAGTCATGGAATTCTACCTGGCTCAGCACTGAATAGCATTTCCATGATGTAAACGTGGAATATTCGTGCAACTAACTAGGCAGTGACGACAGTAGGAGGGAGAAGAGTGGAACATGCACTTGTGTGCATTGAGGGAGGTGTCCTGGGTGACAGACAGCTTTTTATTTCCATAATATATAAAAAGATATGTCTAAGCTGAAGAACTCATAAAGAGGCCCTATATGCATGCTACTTAGAGAGAAGATTTTTTTTTTTAGCTCAAAATATTTAAAATTATTGGATACAGTGGTGTGTTTCTCATAATAACTCTGATAGAAGTATTTGATTCTAGCTTTGATTAAAAAATAAAAACTATATTAAAAATAAAAGTAAACATACATCCTGTTATGGTCCATTAGAGGGTCACCTATAGCACTTCAATAATGAGAACTGGCCTAGTCCAATCCCCAGCTCTGTTTCACAGATACTATACCTGAGACCCACAAGAGTGAAGAGACTTGCCCAGGAACACCCAGGGGGTTAGTGGCATTGACAGGAGTTAAGTATTAGTTCTTTTAACAGTTTATAAACTCACAGAGTTTTTGTTTACAGCACCCTGGTAAGATGCTGCATTTGCCCAAGGCAGTGCCTGCAGCATCAGGGCCTCGTTCATTTCTGACTGTGTTCTGTAGGGACGAGCACCAGGGGAGATCTGAACACTGCTTCTAGGAGCTTACAGGCAGAGGACCAGGGCCCGCCCATGCCAAACCCTTGTAGAATAATTAAGTGCCCTAGGAACTCACTCTTAACAATTATTCCTGACACTCTAGCACCACTGTCTCTCTTTGATCTCGCACTTTTTGGCTGTTGCAACTTCGGTTAACTGAGAAGTTTACCGTAGGTGGACGTGCCTTTCTTTCTTACATTGTCAGGTAAATTAAAAAGTAAATAGCCCAGTGGTCTGGCACAGTGGTTGAGCATTGACCTATGAACCAGGTGGTCACAGTTCAATTCCTGGTCAGGGGACATGCCCTGGCTGTGGGATCAACCCCCAGAAGGGGGAGTGCAGAAGGCAGCCGATCAATGCCCTCTTGCATCATTGATATTTCTCTCTCCCTCTCCCTTCTTCTCTCTGAAAAAATAAAAATATACTTTTTTTAAAAAGTAAATAAATCTTTGCTATCACACATATGAACAATTGTTTTTTCTAGCCTCGTACATAACAAAGAAACAAACCAAACATAAATAGAATATATGTAACAGCTCAAAAGATAACCAAAACATTCAAGTTGAGAGAGGGATTTTAGAGGTGATAGGGTTCTACCTATTTTAAAAATAGGTTTTATAAAGCTGGCCAAAAAAGGCAAAAAACAAAAGACAAAAAAAGTTGTCTTTCATACACTGGAAATAGACATTCATACACTGTTGGTTGAAATGTTAAGGCAAACTTTGGAAGACAATATAGCAATAGCTACCAAAAATTAAAATTTAGCCCTGGCTGGTATGGCTCAGTTGGTTGGGCATCATCACATGAACCTAGAGGCTGTCAGTTCGATTCTTGGTCAGGGCACATGCCCAGGTTGATAGCTCAGTCCCCAGTAGGGGACGAGCAGGAGGCAGCTGATCAGTGTTTCACACTCACATCAATGTTTCTCTCTCCCTCGCCCTTCCTTTCTCTCTCTAAAAATCAATAAACTATTTTTTAAAAATTAAAATTCACTTACCTTTTGACTCAGCAGCTTCTTTACTAGGAATTTACCCAAAAGTATGTCAAGATATATGGGCATGAAAATTCACTGCAGCATTGTTTATAAAGCAACAATAAAAGAAAAATAAAACAAGTCTCTACCAAAAGCAAATTGGTCAAATCATAAATTATTATATATCCCTACAACTTAATAATAAGTAGCCCTTAAAAAGAATCAGCTGGATCTATCTTGCTGACATGGAAAGATTTCCAAGATACATTGTTAAGTTAAAAAAACAAGGTTCATTTAAACACAAATAAATATATAAAAGTAAAAATAAAAAAATTACAAAAGCAAGGTTTAGCAAAATATATTCCCATTTGTTTTACACACACACACACACACACACACTGTTTTCACAAAAAGGAGCTGTCATCTCTGGAGAGAGAAACTAGAACTCAAAAGGAGAGGTAAGGAATAGCTTTGCTTGGTTTTATACCTTGTAGAAAGTTTAAATTCAATCATGTACAAGTATAACTTTTATGTTTTTAAATAATAAATTTTCAAAGATAGGTAACTCATGAAAAGCAATGAGAAAACTCATTCAGAGAAGGGAAATTATTTTCCTAACTTCACTCAAATAATAACAGCAGCCCTGGAACTAAAATTTAAGGCTCTTGCCTACTGATTTGATGTGCTTCCCATTGCTTCCCCTCTCAGTTCTCTAATCTATAAAATGGGAACATTTCTTCCCTCTCTTCTTTAGAAGGTTTCAGAAAAAGATGTCTGGCATCTGGCAGTTGAATCATAGCTACTTATTCAATGAATGGATGGATGGGTGGATGAAAATTAAATGAGATAATGCATGTGGAAGTGCTCTGTTGAGATAAAGGATTACTGCTTTAAAAGGGTTAATGTGTTCTCCCCACCTGGGACTTGACTGTCTGACCCCTGAGTCCCTATTTGGAAAGAAGGTGACTGTCCCAGTGGCTACTTTATCTGGCATGATAGATGAGAGAACCATGAAGGAAACAGCCACCAAAGGCTTGGCAGTGGCTTCTGTTGGCTTTCTGATCACATCGCGGCTGGCTGTCAAGTCCATGGCCCAGCGATTCATGGTGTCCCTGGGCAGGAGCAGCCTGTACAAGGCTGCTGCTGCGGCTGCCCAGGGACAAGAGCCAAACTCTTGCTCTCCTTGAAGCTGAAACAATTCCTCCTGTGGGCCAGGAGCTCTCCCTGCATCAAAGCAGAACAAATGCACCCTGCCCCCTCCCATGGCTTTGTTACCAGGACTCTACATCACTGCCAGGCCCAGCTTCCCAAACCACTGACAGCGAGGAAAAGGCATTTACTATTTCTATCTTCGCCTCAGATGTATGCCTGACTCCTGCAGCATCTCAGGAAAAGCTGAGTGGAGAGCTTTCTATAATTCATTCAGCCAACTCTAAGGCAGACCACTGCAGGCAGCAGCAAGGTGATCGGGACGGGGTACTGGTTAAGAGTGTGAGCTCCAGACTCCAAAAGACCTCTGTCTAAACCCTGGCTCCGCCACTGGTCAGCAGTGTGACCTTAGGCAAGTTACTTCACCTTTCTGTGCTTCAGTGCCCTCCGCCATAAAACGACAATCCCAATGATACCTAGCGCCTAGGTTTGTTGTGACAATTAAATGAGATCATCCATTTGAAGAGGTCATTGCAAATTACGTTCAGGGAGGTGGTTCAGCCAAGAATGGGTCCTGCTTACAGTAGAGGGACAAGAAACCACAGCCCCAGCTGGAGGAGTCATAAAAGGCTCTTAAAAGAGTGAGTCAGTGGGGTGTGAATGGTCAGGGATGGAGGAAGGGCATTGCAGAAACAGGGAAGACTAGAAAAGAAGGCACAGAGGAAGAACAAGGGGCTGGAGCGTGGGACGGTAGGGAAGCGAGGGGAGATGGAACTGGAAGGGGAGCGGGGCTGTGAGGGCTCTGAAGGCCAGGCTACGGGAGTGGAACACAACCAGGAGCCCATGGGGAGCCATCTAAGCTGTGGGAGCAGGGGCGCAGCAGGAGCCCAGTGCCCTTCAAGGAGCCATCTGGCAGCCCCTGTCTGGGCACAGATGAGGGGAGCTGCTGTGGGGACTACACAGTAAAGGCAGCAATGTCCGCGGAACCCCCACCTCCCAAACTTCTACTGCTCTGGAGACAATAGCTGCCTACAGAGTCTTCTGAGGAAAAACACGTTTATTAAGCAGAAGTGCTTCTAAAATGCCCCTAGGCGATTCCTTGAGTCTCCTTTGTTGTAAACGGGGAACCTAGGGCTACAGCTCTGCCTCTTTCCTTCCCAAAGAAACGGGGCGTCTGCGCTTAAGCGCTGTGCTGAGAGCTCTTGCGGCCAGTTTCAAGGGCCGGTCAGGCCGGTCCTCCTGGGCTCCATTCTCCCATCGAGTCGACATCAAGTCCGAATCGGATATATGTCCGTCGGCCTTCCGTCAATCCCTGTCCACTTTCACGATTTTTTGTCACACCCACCTACCCCATTTACTCTTATTTAGCTAACCTTTTTCTTCAGTGAACCCACTTGTTTTTTGATTATGCTTAAATAAATATATTTGAAAAGAAGGGATCTTTCTACCACAGCCATGAATAGAAAACTTTTATTTTCTTCTCTAAATTGGAGATCATCACTGTAAAAGGTAGAGAAAAAATGCATCATGGTAACGGATATAAACTAGACTTATTTTGGTGGCCATTTCACAATATATATAAATATCGAATTATTACCCTGTACACCTGAAACTAATATAATGTTATATGCTAATTATACCTCAATTAATAAAAAGCACCGTGAAAATCTCAACAGAGCCTCTTGCTCTCTATTTTTTTCAGAAGGTAGACTGACAAGTATTAATGAGGCGACATGCAGCAGTGCACGGAGATTTTTCCCCTCCCCAGGTCGCTGCAGTGATTCAAACAGGCTTGCAGAGGAGACACCTCTCTCGCAATGGACCCACTATTTCTTAGCACAGTACCACCTAAAATGTTCTTTGTAAGCCAGGCTGGCACATTTGCACAATTTGGCCAACACTGAACTCAGTGATCTCTACGAATCCTTCTATTTCATTTTTCTTCCATGGACAAATATTGAGTGCTTTCATGTGTCCTGTGCTTTATGAGGCTTGGAGATCAGCGAGATGAACAAGGGGTGTGTCTGCTGCTATCACACCGGGTCAACTGAGAACTCATTCTGTGTCACTGGACAGATTCTTCACCCACCCGCACTCGGGCCTCACTTTCTCCACTTCTGAAACATTGAGGCTGAACTGCATGATTGCCGTGGGCTCTTCCAGACCTAACTTTTTATAACTCAATAAAGCCAAAGTGGGAGAGTTTGGGATTAGGGGAGGTGTTAATGCAGAAACTAGGGCAGGGGTAAATTTAGGTAGCTCCATAGGCAGGTTGATCTGGGAAAAGTCTGAGGCAAGTGCTAAGGTTGGCTGGCTTAAAATTCAGGATTTCGGTACAACTACCTTAGAAAACAGTTTAACAATATTTGTTAATTGTAAGCATATCTATACACAATGATCCAACAATTCCATTCTTTAGGGGGGATGAGTGCTTATGCCCATCAAAAGACATATACAAGAATGTCCATAGAAACTTCTTTCATAGTTGCCCAAACTGGAAAAAATCCAAGTGAACTACAGCAGGAAAATGGATAAAACAGAACACATAACATAATGGAATCCTATGCAGCAATGAAAATGAACTACTGCCACAGTTGACATGGGGACTCTCACAGCCATTATGTTGAGCAAAAGAGGCTCGATATGAAAGAGCACAAACCATACGTTCTACTTCCATGGTGTTCAAGAAGTTACAAGACAAGTTTATCAGAATGGAGATCAGAATGGTGGTTGCCTGGAGGGGAGAGGTTTATATTAATGGAAAGAAGAATGAAGGAAACTTCCAAGCTGCCATAAATGTGTTATACCTTGACCTGGGCAGTGGTCACAGAGATGAATGTATATGTAAAAAACCCATCAAGATCTACACTTATAAGTTATACTTTTTAATATGTGTAAGTTGTACTCCAACAAAAACGTTTAAAAAATAATAAGGATCCCATAGGTTGGTGAAGACATTACACAAACTCAAAGATAGAAGCAAGAGGAAAGATTTCTCTCAAAGAAAAAATTTTCTCTGACCTACCCCACTGCCCAAAGCCACTTCTGTGCTGCTGCAGACCTTCCCTACCTCAGAGTGACCACGTCTTCAGGGAGAGCAAATGACATGATGGCATCTTAACAAATATCAGGTGTGGGAAAGTCAAATAACAGGTTTTAATGTAGGAAAAGACTTGCAAAGGGATAGGGTGAAAGAGGGGAGACATGGTCAGATATTGAAAACCAATGATACCAAATATACTATATTTTTGGAATTAGCTATGTCTTCAAGCCTCCACCAAACACATATTCAAGCTCTAAACCTGAAGCTGGGACAAGAGGAAGTGTAGTCAAGTAGGAAATCTACAGGATCGGGTGTCAAGACATTGGCCCAGTGGTGAGTAGATAAGACTACAGGTCTTTAACTTTGAGAGATCAGAAAGCATTTTGAGACTAATAAACCCATGGATCCCCTCCCCAGAAAAAATGCCCAAACACACCAAGTTTTGCTTATGATTTCAAGTGGCTTGTAAAATCCTCGAAGCCCATCCATGGAGTCCAAATTAAGAGACCATAGATTATGGGGTTTTTAAAATTCATTCCCTGGATGATTTTTCTACTTTTTTTTTTTTTTTTTTTTTTTTTAGTGTTGCTATTACTGACTCTCTTCCTTTGTTCCCTTTCCACTTCCAAATTCATTAGCCTCCAAGACTACTAACTCCGAGCTGCCACTTCCAGTTTAGGGGATCATTAAGGACACACACAGCTGGTCCCAGCCGAGCATCCCCCCTCCCCATCAGAATCATCCGAGTCTTAGGGGATGTGTGTTTACTGGAAAGGCAGAAAATCAACTAATTGCTGGGTTGCTGGAAACCACTTCTTCCGGTTGTAACTTTTTAGTGGTAATTACAAGCAAGGGGCAGGAATGGCAGCCTCTTTTCTGTTCCCACCTTCCTACCAATGGCTGGGAGAGGGACCCAGAAGCCTGCAGGGTTGGGAATTTTCTTGTTTATCGGGTTTGGGGCTGCATGTTGTGAAAAAGCAGACCACAGGTCTGGACTCCAAGCAATATATGACTCCATAAGCTAGGTGTTCCTTGTCAAATTGAGGCTACTGGAGCCCACAGGGGAAATCTGGAGGGTGGGGTGGAGAGGGGGGTTACAGGGCAAGGAGGGGATGGGGAAATGACTAAGAGAGTAGCCAAGCCAATGAAACCAGTTGGAAGGCAGTTGGACAGAATACCTGTCCTCATTTTTGCAGGGATTTCCCTAAAGGCCCAAACAGGTCCTACTCACATCTACACGTCTGCTTCATATCACCTCCCGTTAGAATCTGGTTCTGCTACAAGTTACGGGGTTTTAGTTTCATACCCAAGGAGAAGAGAGAGAGAAGAGGGAGAGGAGGAGGGAAAGGGAGAGGAGGAAGGAATCGGAAAATCCAAACCGGTGAGAGTTGCAGGTAGTGTGGAAGGGAGCGTGGGGGTGGGAGGGAGTCTTAGCCTAGTAGGCTTGTCCTACCATCACAACGCCACCCTGCCGCAGAAACCTACTTTGCAGTTGGAAGGCCATAAATGTGAGGCCAGACTTTCCCTTTCACTAGCTGTAAGATCTTAGACAAGTTAATTTTCTTTTATAAGCCTTAAATTCCTTGTCTCTAAACCTGGATACCAATTAATCCAACTGGCCATTGGAAAGAGTAAAGCAAAGCAAACAAGTGGAGACTTGCCCAGGGGGCGCTCAGCGCACGTGAGTTCCTCCTCTACCCTTGCCGATCACCCATTTCCTATGACGGCCCCCTTCCTCTGAGCCCCCAGGATAGAACAGAACAGTCACAGAAAACACAGCCCCGGCAGTGGTAGGGGGACAAAGACACCCAGAACAGGAGAGGATGGGCTGTGAGCTCTAAGGATGGGCAGACCACTCATGACATGTGTGCATGTCTCCTATCCCAATTAGATCATGAGCCTACTAAGCACCAAATGTGTTGCTATTTTATCCCTGCAGCTGGCTGAAGCATTCATGCAGTCACCATTTAACTGAATTGCATCTAAGCCATGTTGCAGAAACTGGTGTCAGACTGTGGGGTGTGAATCCACACTCTATGTCTTTCTGACTGAGTGACCGTAACATACAATATAATTTCTCTTAGGGTCCCCCCCCCCAATCTCTCCACATGTAAAATGAAGTAAAAATAGTTCCTACTTCAAAGGGATGAGTTCCCCCTGGCCAGTGTGGCTCAGTTGGTTGGGTGCTGTCCTGGGCACCAAAAGGTTGCCGGTTCGATTCCCAGTCAGGGTGCATGCCCAGGTTGCTGGCTTGATCCCTGGTGGGGGGCATGCAGGAGGCAGCGATCGATGCTTCACTCTAACATCAATGTTTCTCTCTCTTCCTCTCCCTTTCTCTCTCTCTCTCTAAAATAAATAAATAAAAATATATATATTTTTAAAAAGGGTTGAGTTCTAATTGAGGTCATAGATATGAAGTGTGTAGAGAAACGGCACAGCGTAAATAAATATTTTTTATAGTTATTTTTGCTGTTGTTCGGGCTGGGATGTAAAAGTAAGTAAGACTTGGTTTCCACTCCAAGAAACTTCAGTGTAATAGAGAAGACAGACAAGAGCTGATTACAAAAAGTACAGGCAATGCAAAGTGAGTACCCAAATATAGGCTGCAGTGGGTACACGGACAAGATCCTTAATCCCGATTTAGGAGTAAGGAAAGACTTCCAGGGCCGGGCAATATCTAAGCTTAGGAAAACTGAAGGATTAGTAGGAAACAGTATGAAGGGCTGTAGGCCGGAAGAGAGACACTGGCATCCTGGGGAACTGACGTTCTGACTGGAACAGAACGAGAGAAGTCAAAGGTCGTGAGGTTGGAGAGGTGATCAGGGCCAGGTCACAGCTCCTAATACCATGGCTGGAATTGAGTCATGGCTCAGAAAGTACTTGTTCATGCTGCAAATAAATCTGCCCATTTTATGGATGAGACAAATGAAGCTAGAAACGTTCACTGCTTGCTGAGCCCGAAAAGAGCCCAGAGCTGCTGATTCTCAATACAGTGCCCACCCTTTATACCACCAGCTTTTTGACAGTGAGTATTTTGGAAAAGTTAGAGTTTCATTCCCTTGAGTTGTGCTAATAATCACCCTTGTCAGGCTGGGCAATGAGGACCTGTGGGATGCAGTCAGTTCCCTCCCACCTTTGTTCTGGAATATTCTCTGAACTTAATGGGATGGAAATACTCAAAGAAATCATTCCTCCACTTGAAATACCAGTACCGAAAATTAAAATGAGGAAAAGAGAAGCCAGGCCAAGGAACCATCACTAGAGTCCTTGGTTCCTTTTGCTTTGCTGGAGCTTCTGCTTCCTGAGGGCACAGAATAGATTTAAAAGAAAAAAGAAAGAAAGAGCAACTTATCTTTAGGGAATGATGTGACAGGGAATGGTGACCCTCTGGAACCAAGCATTGGAGGGAGAAAATTAACGTGGCCATTGAAATAGTGCGATTTGGCTGAGCCAAGAAAAAGGAAAGGAGTGGAAAGAAAAGAAGTGAGAGCTCTGTTGGTTTCCAAGGCTTTGCAAGCAATGGCCAGGGCATGGAACATTGTGCCGAGGCCAAGGCAACCCAGGGAAGGAAAAAACTGAGGGTGATTTGACTTGGACATGAAGAAGAGAAACCATAGCCTTTAAATCTGTAATGAAATGTGCAGACCGAATCAACACCCTTTGTTCCTTGGCACGGATGCCCATCTCCTCAAGAGAAGGCAACGGCCAAAGGGTCTTTCAGAGCTCAGAACTTGAAGGTTCTTCTGTGGGGCCATTAGGAGAGACCCCTTTCAAAGGCCTGTACGTGGATGGAACAGATGCTCAGGCCTACCAAGGCTGTCGTGGGAATGAGAGGTATGGGTGGGTCAGGGCCCAGGATATTTTTAGAGAAGAGTGTGTTATGTCATAGATAAAAGAGGGGCATGCTTTAGGGACAGCTCAGAGATGAGACATCAAACGAAGGAATGTGCTTCAAGAAGAAAATCCAAACTCTCCCTTTCTGGACATCAAAGGGCATTCGGAGTCTCTGCTGTGTATGTACCTCGCCACTTCTTCACACGCTGGCACAGGTCCTCCGAGAATTTTACATGGCAGAGATGCGTAGGGAAAGCGTATGGAAAGTGAAGAGCTTCTGAGCCCTCTCCGGGTGCGCCTTCCTCCCAGCACCTGGAAGCTCTCTGAACCCTGTACTTTTGGGTTTTTATAGAGGACTCATGACACAGGCATGATTGATTAAATCATTAGCTACTGACAGTTAATTCCACCTTCAGCCCCTCTGCCCCTCCCACGGGCTAGGGGGTGGGGCTGAAAACTCCAACCCTCTAATCACGTGGTTGACTCCACTGACAACCAGGCCCACCTTTAGGTGGGATCCAAAGGTCGCTCATTAGCATAACAAAAGATGCCCGTGTCCGGCTCTCTTCCATTGGAAATTCCAAAGGTTCTAGGAGCTCTGTGCCAAAAACAAGAATGAAAGCCAGATGTCTATTTCTTATAAATCACAATATCACAGGCAGACGTACCCTCCCCTTTCTTTGTCAGTCCTCTGGAATGTGTGAGTTCTGAAGCCTGTAGCATCTTCAGGAGTGTGTCCCTCAAATAGAATTACTATTATCGACCATATTTTGCAGTAAAGGAAGCTGAACCCTGGGGAAATGTGGGGTAACTTGTCCAGAGTCACAGAAGCAAGTGGCAGAAGATGACACTTGACCCCAGACAGTTTGACTTCAGAGCCGTGCCCCGAACTGCGGCCCTGCTTCCAGAGGAAGGAAAGGCCAGCTCCCTGGTGTCCACGGAGCTGCCCCGGGATGAGCCCAGGATTGACATTTTCAGCTACTGATCACAGAAAGCCATCTCACTTCCTCTCTTACTGGTTGCATTTTAATTGCTGTCGAGATTAATCAGCAACCTCAACACTACCTTCCTTTGGACTTTTGCCACAATACAAACACTTGTATGTATACAGCGTACGCCAATGTGTTTAATTCAAATTTATACACCAGTAATCTTTTCCTTGCTTCTTAATTACATCATGCCTCCGTTTCAGTTATCTAGTCAGATACAGTTTATATTCAGAAACACACAGGCAGAGAAACGAGCAGTGGCATTGACGAGCAGGCGCATTTGCTGCAGCTTTCAGACGAGCCCCCTCCGCCCAGTCTCTTTGAAGCAAATGTTCCTCTTACGTCAAACAGAGTTTTTCTTTCAAGGGATGGGTTCCCCTTCAGACATGAGTCATGCAACTCACAGAAAAGAGAAAGGATGTCAATGTTGTGTGTCCGGCCGCACTAAACACTTCACGGGGTTGTCTCACTTAATCCACACAACCAGCCTTCCAGGTAAGTGCATCTGTCACGTGTGCATTTACGTGAACAGACACACACGCGCGCATTTATAGAGAAAGCGGTAGAGTAGAATCCAAAACCGGCTAGGACTCCACTCCCACAGGTGAAAACACGACTCCAAACTTCTCCCCAGGGCAGCTTTCGTCCTGGAAGGGCTGCCTGGCGGGTTGAGCTGCAGCCCAGTGTCCTCGGTGGCTGTAAAAGCGGGGAACGGAGTATCTTCCTGTCAGAGGTGTGAGATGGTCTCCAGCCCAGCGCAGGGCAATGATTCAGAATCGATAGGCCTGGCAGAACAGAGCTTCTCAAATTTAATGTACACACGTCCCCTGGGACCTTGTTAACAAGCAGATTCTGATTCAGTGCCTCTAGAGTGGGATCTGAGATTCCTAACTTCTCACCAGCTCTCAGGTGATGTTTATGCTGTTGATCTGTTGCCCGTATTTCGAGTGACTAAGTTTTAGGGGACAATATCAAGATCGCAACACCAATGGCATTCAGAATTGTGTACTGGGAAAGGAAGGTTAAAAAACAGGTAAAAATGGAAAGGTCTGCATTTGGATTAACATGTTCAATTGTGTACGTACAGGACGACTATCTTGATGCTGAAGGTGACCTTTATGACTGTGCATCAGGTGCTGTTCTAAGTTCTAATCCCTGCATCCTCACAATAATTCTTTTAAGATGAATACTATCATCATCCCATTTTACAGAGAAAAAATGGAGGAACAGAGAGGGTGGTAACTTGCTCATAAGCATTATTTATTATAGAGCCAGGATTTGAACCCAGATAACCTGGGTCCAAAGATGGACTTGACACCTGACCCCATAAAAACGACCTAACGATTATAGTCAGCCACAACGTCAGGGCGGACCAGCAAGCGTGCCACTGGCCAACAGCATATACGATGATCTTGGCAATTGTACTAGGCCTGATCATTTGAGAAATCAACAACCCCAAAAACAACAGAGTGCACATGAGCACATTTAGCAGTGGGCAATGAGACAGAGCCCCAGTTCAGGGTCACTGCAAGAAACAGAATTCACCACAATGGAGATGTTCACGAAGGGACTACAGGTGATCCTCAACTTGTGATGGGGTTACATCCCCCCAAACCCATCATAAGTTGAAAATATAGTAAGTCAAAAATGCATTTAATACACGTAACCTACCAAACGTCATAGCTTAGCCTGTACACGTGCTCAGAACACTTACATTAGCCTACAGTTGGGCAAAATCACCTCGCTGCCACCGCCCAGCAACACAAAAGAGATTTATACCACACAGGGCTAGCCCGGGAAAAGATCAAAATTCAAAACTCAAACTATGGGTTCTACTGAATACATATTGCTTTTGCACCATCGTGAAGTCAAAATATTGTAAGTCGAACCACCATCAGTTGGGGACCGTCTGCATTGATAGAAGCACAGGTGGGGTTAAGTGACAAACGAGGGGTGCTGAGGCACTGGGAGGGGGACAGCAGCCGTGAACTCCACAGGCTGCAGGGAAGGGTAGGGAGTAGTGTTGCCAGATTCATGCCGGAGGGACCACCAGCAGGAGCTACCGAGATGGAGGGACACAGACACAACCAGAGAGTCGTGCTAAAGCAGGAAAGGAGTGGGACAAGGGACCAGTCCTCTCTCCTTCCACCTCCCATTCAGCCTCCTCTACTTCCACTGGCCTAACCCCAGATGGTGCAAGTCAGCAAAGGAGCCCGGTGAGGCAGCCCCGAGGGGTGAGTCTCCCAAGGAGGGGGCAGGACCGAGAGCCGTGGAAATGGATGCAGAGAGGCGCGACCCGGGAACACCAGCGCAGGTGGTAAGGAGCCCAGGAGCTCTCCTTTGTAGGGCGCGTTAGGCAGACGCGGGAATTTCCGAGCAAGGAGCGACAACCTGGTGGGAACATATCTACCACCCACACCGAAGGGTTGATGGAGACGGCAGAGAGGAGACGGCGCTCCAGTGGACGCTGAATAGAGGCCTGTCCCTCCAGTGGACGTGCACAGAGGCTTGAACTTGATATAAAGAACATCTTAACGAACGTGGAAAAGACTGTTAGAGAGAGTACCGAATGTGCCATGGCCAGAAATCTGCCAGCATAGGGTCCCTGTTGGCGGTTTTACAGAAAGATCCCAGCGTGAGAGTTGGTCCGGGTGACCTCTATAGCGTCTTCCGAACCGAGGCCCTACACATGTGCGATGCTCTGACAGCCAGGCCCGTGGGAGCTCACAGGGGACTGCTGAGTCAAACTGCGCCACGAGCACGGCCTCCGCACTCTGCGAATGACGCTCAGGCCAGCCCTTCCCCTCTCCCTGACATTGGCAGGGAGATGACTCGTCCCCATATCCAGCCTGACAGCTGGGTCCTCCTTCCTTATAACAGTGACACCCCCTGACCTCTCCGGCTGGCCGAGCCCATTGCTCAGAGCGTCACGTTTGATTTTTATGTTCAGAGGGTCTCACCCCTAAAGCAGGCACCCCGCATGGGGTGGATGAACCCCTCTAAGATTCACACGTCGGTGTCACTGAGCAGCGCGTGTGGCTGGGCTTCTCTTAAGGTTGAGGACAGGGGATCTGGTGTCAGTTAGATCTGAGTTCAAATCTTTACTTCACTGTTTAATAAATATGTAGCCACAGACAAGTCACTTGGTTCCTTTGGACTTGTATCCCCTCTTCTACATAATGGGGATATTAATACTAATAGCTCAAAATAATTAAGTGACAGGAGGTACCTAAGGCCTACTAAATATACTCACTGAACAGTAGCTATTATTCACATCATCAGAAGAGGAAACAGAACTCCCTGGGTCCAGCAGAAAGAGCAAAACACCAGCAAGGAAAGAGACGAATGAGGGGTTGGGACCGTTTTCAGGTCCTGCCAGCTCTCTCCAGCTCTGCGTGTGTCCAAATAGCAACCTCTCGGACTCTCTATTTCCTCTTTGTTGACAAAGTGTAGTAACCCTTGCCCTACTCAGTGATCTCCTGAGAGGACAGAAAGATGCCAGGGACACCGCCTGGCCAAGGGGTCACAGACGCCATTGCGAGCCGGGCGGGTGGGTGGAAACTAAGTCTCTAGGGAGTGGAGGGGCCTAGAAAGCACACACCTCACCTAAAGGTGGGACGTTGCTACTCAGCTCCACCTATCTATTGCCAACTGCTCTGATTTCCAAAAAACTAGATATCTAGAGTTTTCTATGAAATTCTCAGTGTTGATATCTATTTAAAATGTTAAACCTCTATGGATCAAGCAAAAACCATCTGTGGGTACCAATTTGGGATCTCTAATAAAATATTCTCTCTCCTTCTCTCCTTCTCTCCCTCCCCGGCCTTCTCTCTCTCTCTCTCCCTCCCCCCCATTTCTCTCCATGAGGAAGCCGGGGAGCAGAAAGGTCTGGCAATTTGCCCAAAGTCACACAACCAGCTAACACTGCTAAGGATCAAATGACATCATGGATTTCTTTCCTTTCTCAGAAGCCCTTTGCTCCCCTCCATCAGGTGAGGTACCTGTTGTCGTTTATAGTCACGTGTGCATGTATTTTCCCTCCAAGTCAACTCTCTGAGAGCAATCCCCCATGTCTTTCTCTGTCTGCACTGATCACAGCTCAGTGTGAGAACTGCAGGCTCAATTATAACATGGCCCAGCACTTGATGAACACAGTGACAGTACATCTGTGTCCTGAAGTTGGGGCTTTAGAAGGCTGGGATGGGGGTAATAATCTCCTACCAATGCTCCTCTTCTAAACAGCAGAAATAATAGATGCCATTATAGTGCCTTACAATTTATGAGAGAGTCTTATTTGGGAGGAAAATACTTTTCATTAGATATAATAATAAATATTGAGCACTGCTACATGACAGGCCTGGACCAAAACTTTGCATGACATAACAATCTTAATGCTTATAACAATCCTATAAGGTAGAAATGAACACTGGTCCCATTCTGCCAATCAGGAAATTGAGACACGGGGGGGTCATCTAAATTGCTCAAGGTCACATTGCTAGAGACAGACGGAGCCAGGACGTCAACAAGGCAGCCTGACCCCAGAGCCTGTACGATGTGTCATCTCCTTTGAATGATCTAATTTAATCTTCATAGTGGCCTTACGTTGCTCCATTTTGCAGATGGGTAAACTGAGACTAAGAAAGGGTGTTTTACTCAGGGTTATTCAGCTAGCAAGTGGCAGAATTGTTGCCATTTTCTATAAAACCTTCATGGGAAAGGAAGAGACCACATTTCTCTCAGTTGCCTTTTTAGTCCTTAACATTTTCTCACCTGCCCCTTTTCGGAGACTGGCCCCAAAAGACAGGCCCAGGTCCCCCAGGTAAGGCACTGAGTGTGGCAGAAGATTAGGACAGCAGTGACCTTCTGCTCACTGATGTCACTGGAACATAAGCTTCTCGCATTAAGAATCATGTCTGTTTTCTCACTCTTGTGTTCCTCTCTCTGGGCACAGATCGTCAATAAATATTTGCTGAATGAATGAAGAATGAATGAATGAATGAATGAATGAATGAATGAATGAATGAAGTGAATGAGTGAAATAAATGCCCAGTGAAACTTTGACAGTTATGTCCCAAAAACATTTCAGAGATTCAAAAGAAAAGTAACCTTTGAGGCTTAAAAAAAAATTAGCAGAAAACCAGGACAGAAGCAGAGTTTGTTTAAATACATCTTTTCAATGCTAACGAAGCAATCATTTAGAAGCAAAGACAAGAAACTATCTGTTGGGAACTAGCAGTCTAGCCACTTGGGCAGCCAAATAAAGAGATGTCAGAGGAGGAAAAGCAGAGAAATATGGCAGGAGCTTCTCGGCAGGGCCCCTGGAGAGGGAACGGAGTCTGGAAGCCTCGCTCAGAAGCTCCGTCTCTGCATCGGTGCCTCTGCCGTCCCCGGTCCCCTCCAGGCCCCTCCTCCAAGCCTACTCCTGTCCCACAACGGATTGTAAGTACACAAGCCAAGAAAGAGTCCTTCCTCCTGCTGCCTAGGACACCCTGGACCAGCCGGGATCCCTCGCTTAGGTTAGCACCTCTGAAGGCTCCCTCGCTTTTCACACGTTCCCACTGATGTCCACAGAGCACGCTGAGAGCACAGCCGGGGCCCCAACCTCCCTGTGGGGGGCCTCAGGCACAGAGACAGTGGCTCGAGCCCGGTGGGCAGCAGAACCCAGCATTCACCCTGAGGTCTGGCTCAGGTTCCAGGCTCCTGCTCTCCTTAGGTGGCCCTGAGACCAGGGGTCTCCTGGAGGGCGTCGTGGACTCAAATGGGGATGCTTTCTACTGGGGAGGCAGACTCTCCTTGCTGTCCCTCCATTCTCAAAACCTGCACCATTCTTACACCATAACCAGTGGCCATCCAAGCTTGACAACTATTGACCCATCTTACTGACCGCAGCGATGAGTCCAGGAGGTGGACATGTGACCCAAGACAAGCCAGCCCAAACCCTTCTCTGCCCTTTCTAGACCTGAATTGAGGAATACATACCTTGTAATAGAGAAAATGGTAGATGTTCCAGTTCTATTCAACCCAGATAATTTCTCTAAGCCAGTGACAGTAATCTCACTCTTCTAATCGGTACATGAGTCACCAACTGGCACGTGGCCCAGTTCTGCTATTGAGGGGGAGCCTGTGGGGGGTGGGGGGTCTGGGAGAGTCTCCTCTCTCCTGAGCAGAAGCCGCAGACTGTTGTGGGGTCTGCAGGTAACGCTGGGAACTCGTTCAAACATCCTACCAACGGGTTAAAGATGACGCCAGCACTGGGAATGGAAATAGGAACTGGAAAGACCCAGGTGCCTGAGGGCCCCTCGGGCCACTCCCTGGTGTTGGCTAGAGCCTGCCCTACCTCCTGGACTTCCAGTTATTTTTATTTAAACATGTTTGTGCCTGGGATTTCTGTTCCTTGCAGCCAAGAGCCTCCGTGAGTCTTTCCTTTCCGGCTACAAACAGGCCTGAAGCTGTTGGCAGTCGCCAGGGACAGCCCCTCACCATGGAAAAGGCTTCCCTAGAGCAGGGAGGGGAATGGCCGCAGGGAGCAGAACTAAGAGGCAGGAAGGAAAAGATCTGAGGACATTCAGGTCGCTGGTTTCTGCGGCCCTGCTCTGTAGCTTGAGGGAACTTGGGTCTTTCCAAATCCATGCCTCAAAACAAGTTTCATGTGAGGACTCAGCCAGGGACAGGGCCTGCACTGCGGTGGAAAGAGCCCTGGTTACGTGCTAGGAAGTTCATTTCTAGTCTCGCTCCTGCCACTGATGTGCTGGGGGTCAGCGGACCCTTCCTTTCATTTCTCGAACCATCTGTAACATGAGGAGGCAGGAACAATCTCTCTCCTGGCTTAAAAATACATCCCAGCAATTTCACTGCTATGAAATTAACCCCCAGATAAACTCCCCAAACACTGAGAGACGTTCCACCCCGGCAGAGGTGTCTCCTTCAGCGTTGTTTACAGCAACACCTAACCGCACCCTTGGGCCTGGAGAGAGGAGCGGCAGCCTCGGGCAGATCTGGCCCCCAGCCCGCTTTCACATGGCTTGTGACATAAGAGTGGTCCTTATATTTTTTTTCAGCATTGTTAAGAGAACAGGGGGGAGGAAGAGATGGTACAAAGACCCTATACCCACAAAGCCCAAAATATTGGCTCTTTGCAGAGCAAGTTGGTTGACCCATAAGCTGAAGTACATCCTTCCTGTTGAATAAGCAGCCGTAGAAAGTGAAAAGAAAGACCCGTATGCGCTGACATGAAGAGATCTACGACATACTGGTAAATAAAAACGCGAGCACCGGACAGCGTGAGTAACTGGATTACAGTTGTCTCCAAACATAGGATGCGAGCTATTTGCAAATAACATTTCTGGAAGGACACAGCAGAAACTGAACAGTGGTCGCCTCTGGGGAAAGGAGACGGAGATGGAGATGGGGGTGGAGAGGAAAGCCTTTTACAATTTACTTTATTTTCTTCTCTACGCTTTGACGTTTACCATGAGCCCATTATGGCCTTGACCATAAAAATGAGCCAGTTACACGATATGATCTCTCGGGGCACCTTTGGCTCTGAGTCTCTCTAGAATAATAACTTCCAACATTGAGTTACTGTTTGTCACCAGTGTGACAACTACACGACAGTCTATACTTTATTTCTTTTAATTTTCACAACAGTCTCCTGCGGTTATGATCCCCCATGGCCAGATGAGGAGACTCAGTCTGAGCCCTTGTGAGCTTGAGCTGCCACTGAGGATTCTGGGCCTCTGGCTCCCCTGCTCAGTTCCCAGTGGGGACACCATGATACCATTCTCAATCATGACATTGCTCCCAATCGTGATGCCTCTGAGCCTGAGGGGCAGAGCGAGGTTGACTTTATGAGTAAGTAGAGGCAGCGAAAGATATGTGATATGATTTGAAGGAGGCCAGAGTATACGGCCAAACATTTCTCTTTTTTGGACCCATTGTAGAAGGTTATGAAACAGGTGGCAGGGGTGGGAGGTCCATTTTCCACTGGGAAGTGAGAAAAAAGGTAAGTGTTTTCTATCAGCCCTCAGATCACATCTTATAAATGGAGCCTGCTCTGCCCTCAGGGGAGGCTGTGTGACCTTGGGTAAACCACAGGCCCTCTCTGAACCTCACTGCCCTTACTTCTAAAATGCAGAGTTCAGCCCAAATCGGGGATCACAAACTCATGTTGACAAGACCAGGCTGGTCAAGTTAATGGGTCCAAGGGCCAGGTGGGGACAGTGGGAACCCAGAGAATTCTTGCCTGTTTAAAGAAGAACAAAGTTACCTGTACTTACAGTTTTTTAAGAGCAGCCAGAAATGGTATTTTTATATGAAAGCATCCAATATTAAAACCTTGCCATCTCATTCTAATATTGGAAAAAAAAAAAAACCACTCTGGTACCTATCTAAATCCACCCACAAGTAGCCCGCGGGCCTGCCAGTTTGCTACCACTACCCAACAGGGTCACCAGGGACCTTGCAGCTTCATATCACTGAGCCCCTCATGGGGCCACAGAGCTGCAGAACCCAAAGGCTAAATTCCACTGAGCTTCCATTTGCAACAACTGTCAGGATTCTACCTGTTTCCTTTCCCTCAACCCTATCTCCTGCCCACCCTAGCAAACAAAAACTGGCTCAAATCCAGGAAATATAAATACCAAGAAGAGCAGGAGAAAGGCACAGGCTTTGGTCATGTGGAACCAGCAACAGGAGGTGACATGCACCCTGAGGAGGTGGAGGCAGCCTTTGCTAACATGACCAACTGCCCTCTTCCTGGGGACAATCCAAAAGCATTTGCAGGAAGAGGTATCTCCTCCTCGCTCTCTGCAAGCAGCCAGTGTCCTCAGTGTCTGGGCACCCACACCAGAGATTTCCACGCAAGGGAACAGGCACTCAGTCTCGGAGCGGCAGTCCCCACTGGCTGACTGCGACGGCCCAGTTCGTTCTTCATCCTGATGTGGCTGCAAACAACACCGGGCTCCTTGGCGACAACCTCAAGGTGACTGGAACACTGAATACCCCACGGTGGGTGTGTTCGTGTGCATATGGGCATGTGCACACGTGATGGGAGCAGCAATCATCTGGGCTCTTGAAGCCCTCGCGCCATAGGAACAGGACGAAGTCACAGGAGAGAATGGAAAAATGTCCTACTCAGGGATCAGCTGTGACCCCCTGCTGCATCACGCTCTTGGCATTCAAGGCCACCTATCTTTTAGCACCAACTTACTTTTCCAGTCTTGCCTTCAACTGTACCATTCCTTTAAGGAAAATCAGCCACACACATTTCCCCCTCAAATGCTCCCACCTCCCAGTTTGCTCGCTCTGCCTAGAATGCCCCGCCATTTGGAGGGAGGCAGGTCTTCATGTTTAATGCAAAAAACAAACAAACGAAATTTAGGCAATGCCTTGTACCTGTTCTGGTAGTTCTATTACAATACCATCAATAATACCTTCCAACCAATACTACCCTGCAATCATAGTAGCAACAATGACAGATGTCATTTGCTGAGCACCTGCTAAGTGCCGAGCACTATACTGAATGCTGTCCTGCCTGAGATTTTTAACCCTCACAACCAGTCTAACAGATGAGAAGACTGAGACACAAAGAGGTCAGGTAACCCACCCAATGTCACACAGAGAGCACGAGGCAAAGTAAGGATTCAAACCCAGGGCCTGTCTCCCAGCTTGCGTCCCACCCCAAGGACAAGCTGTCTTCCTCTGAGGTTCTGTGCAAGGGCCAATCCCGGTCACCTACCACACCTCGGGGTCCAGAGTGGGAGGCGGCGTCTCAAGGAAAAGGGGATGAGTTGGGGTGACTTTGGACAGGTCCCTTTGCCTCTCCAAGCATCTATTTGTATCTTCTCTAAAACAAATGTTTAAATTCTATGAGTCAGCTTGATACAGTTTGTGATGCCACGTAGAAGTCATTTCATCCAGACACAAGAGCCGAAAGGGAACAGAACTGCGTGCGGAGTTTAAAGCGATATGACAATATCTCTTTAGTGACAATAACGGGACAAGGTGGCAAACCAGAGGGATGTGCATAAACCAAGGCGCAGCATGATCCGTTTCTGTGGGGCAACTTGGCGGGCTCTTTGGTGACTGGTGAGAGCCTGGGAGCTCAGCGGGCCCTGGGCGAGTGCCCAGATGGACGCCGCAGTAGATTCTCCAGTGTCCAGCAGAGGGCACCCGCGTCCACACCCGCGGCGCCGCGGGCCTGCTAACTTGGCTCTCGGGCTTCACTCAGTTCAGACGGCCCTCTGCGGGGTTCCTTGTCTGTCCCACTTTGCTTCCCTGCCCTGCTTGCCAGGGGGGATTGCAATGAACCAAGGCACGGGGTGGGCGATTTAGAAACTTCGGTTCCTCCATATATGCCTCTGGATTCCCCACACACCTTTTTAGATGACAAGTCCCTTCCGTGGCCCCATTTCTCCTGCCCTGCCTCTCTCCAAGCAGGATCCCAAAGGTAGGAGATGGTGCCCGGCCCGCACTCTTACTGCGCCTTCTCTGGCTACTCCGTGATTTTGTTGAGAAGGGCTTCTCTTTATCAAATCACAGGCCTCCTTAGAAATGGCCTGAGAGACCATCACCGCCCGCCAGGTGCCGAAATATGTTATCATTAGGCTCAACATGTGATTTAGTTAATTAAATGTCATGCTTTTGATGGCATTAATTAGACCCGCTGCTGAGTCCTCGGCAAACAAAGCCCAACGAAAATGAAAACATCACTCCGCACCCAGGGAGACTCGACGGAGCCAAAATGAGATCCTCTTAAACCTCTCTCTCCTCCCGGGACAAAAATTGGTCCAGATGGATCTGTGGGCAGTTCAGTGAGCTTCGTGAGGTCATCTTTCCTTTGAGGGATGATGTTATTAATGTCCCTGATATTATAGAGCATTTAATACTTTTGCTAATAATGACATAATTGCTTCATGCATGAATATAATATTTTAGAGGTTATAACCTACTTCCACATTCAGCACCTCTTCCGTGTTTCATAAGAACCTAGAGGGGTTGTGTGGGCCGAGAGAGAGCCTCGCTTGCTGGAGGTCACTCCGCGGGTCAGGCAGGCAGCATGCTGGACGCAAACCCAGGCCTTACCCTGGACCCACATGCTCGTATTTGTAAAACACCTTCACATATGTTTTCTCATTGGTGAAACTGTCTCACAAAAATTCAGGGAGGTAGAAAGAGGAAGAAGGGTCAGCACAACTTCTTAAGTGATGAAACCGAGACCCTAAGAAGTCAAGGGAGTTCGCTGAGAAGCCTATGAATGAGGTTTTAATTAATAATAGTAATAAGTGACCAAAAATGAGGACCATTGTCCCAAAGTCCCCGAGTTCTCGCCAAACGCCAGAGAGGGAACCATAAGAGACGTGGCTCTCCCAACACGATTCGCTGTAACAGGGTGAGCGGCCACCAATTATGTATGCTCACCACTGTATGCTCACAAAACTTTACAGCTAGGTATTGTTATCCAATCTATTCAACTGAGCAAACAAAATCTTAGAGTGCTCTTCAGACAGCTAGCAGAGCAGAGCGCCTGGGATCTGAAACCAGGGCTGCCTAGTCCCAAGCCCGCAGGGCTTTCACTGGACTCCAGTGCCCTCAGTAAGGCCATCCCTGTGTAAGCATTGGATGGCCACTGTGTGCTCAGCGTTATGACACACGGACGGAGGTAAGAGGGATACCTTGGACACAGTCCCAGGCACAAGGGGCTCACAGTAAGCTGAGAAAGATCGGCTAAACAGACAGGAAAGGGAAGAGTGCACAGAGGGAGGAATTCCTTGAAGGTGGTGGCTGTCTTCTTAGGCATTAACCTCTATCATCAAAAGACTGTGGGCCCTGCCCTGGCCAGTGTGGCTCAGTTGGTTGGGTGTCATCCCATGCACCAAGGGTTTGCTGGTTCAATCCCCAGTCAGGGCACATGCTGGAGTTGTGGGCTCAGTCCCCAGTAGGGGTGGTGTAGGAGGCAACCAGTGGCTGTTTCGCTCTCGCATTGATGTTTCTTTTTCTTTTTCTCCCTCTCCCTTCCTCTTTCTCTCTCTCTCTCTCTAAAAATCAATTTTAAAAAATAGAAAAAATAATTTAAAAATTTTTTAAATCTTTAAAAAGACTGTAGGCCCCTAGGTGATTCAGATTTTTCTCATTACCTGTCTTGCACAGTAGATTTATGCAGTATACATATTTAATATCCATTAATGCATCAGCCTGTATTCAGCAGAGAAAGAGAGAAAATTTGAATAGTTGAGAGGTGTCCCTACCATTTCCTCCAATGAGAGTGTGCCCCTGGCGTGCACAGGGTGAGTGACATTGACCCGTGGTCCCCGAGGCAGCGTCTGTCCCGCGTCCCTCTCTGAGGATGGGCATCTTCACAAAATGACTGTGACTGTTTTGCTGAAAGACACAATATTATTTTGGTATTAAGTCGTTGCTAAACACAAGGCCATCATTTCATGTGGGGCTTAACCAAAGAAATTGCCATCTGTTCCAAGGCTCAAGGACAAACCGGATGTGTCTAACATAAGAAGAGATGGAATTATTATGAACTTTACAGACAATTTAAAGTATTGGAGGGATCATTTTTATTACCCAGAAATTTCTCCTTATACAGGGTGGGCAAAGGGAGATTTCCAGTTGTGAGCACGTGAAACAGTTTATTCTTATATTACTATTTATGAATTATTGTATTATTTTCCATATGAACAACTGTAAACCTCCTTTTGCCCACCCCATGGCTCCCCTGTAAAATGCGTGCAGAAACTTGCCCCTACTTCACCTCCTGGAACATCCGAGTCTACTGGCATTGCTTCCAAAGTAGCAGCCACATGTGAGCAGGTAGCCAGACACCCAGCGATCTGGGAGTTACAATGATGACGAAGGGTCATGGTGGACACATAGTCAGATGGGCCTTCCCAGGCACTACCAAGAAAACAGCAAAACGTGAGGCAGACCCAAGATTAGACAGAAGTCATTAAGGTCCAAAGGGGGGTACCAAGATCTAGTAGAAAGATTCTTGAATGAGCGGTTGAAGGCCTATCCCTGATCACTGGTGATCTTGAGCCAGTCACTCAGCGTCTTGGGCCTTCGTTTCCTCAGTTATCATTGAAAAGAATGGATAAAGTGATTCCTCAAAAAGATCAACCTCCGCATCCTGATGCCTGGAGCCAAAAAGAAGACAGAGGCAAACCTCTGGGAGGCTGGGCTACTGAGAATTTTGCAAAGCGGAACCAGGGTCCAGGTGTGCAGAATCGCAGCAGATTGCCTTGTGATAGGGTTACCATTTAAGGGGGGGCACTTTTGAGAGTGTGAGCAGGGGGAGCAATACTTAAGCAAGCACAGTATGCATAAGCCAGAAGCAAGTCAGCAAGCCTGTTCACATGGCTCTGCAGCCTCCAGGAGGCAGAGGCCTCAGGACCTTGGAGAGCGCTGCGTGCCCCGCAGCTCTCCCTCGGCCGGCTCTGTCCCGTCCACTCTGCCCTGCCTAGCTGACTCCTCACATCTTGCCTTGGCTTGGGTCCCAGGGCGGAGGTCCACTTGGGACAAGGCAAGAGGTTTTCAGAGGAATCTATGCCCTCAGCAGATGCATTTAGGTTAAGTGAGAGGGACAGCCAGACTCAGCAGTTGGAGACTGAGCCACCCAGGAGTGTGGCACTGAAGAAACAGTATATTCAACCGGGACCCAGGAAATCTGAGTTATAACCAGATATAGCTCTGAATTTTTGTATAATTTGGGGAAATTCACTGAACTTCTCCGAGCCTCCATTTTCTCTCCTATAAAATCAAGGGGAAGGCTTGATTCTCTGGCATTTTCGGCCCTAACATCAGAGCATTTTTTGGTTCTTCTAAATGTGGGATGGTACCTGAGCACTCTGGTGTCTCTGTGAGGATTTAGAATTCCGGCTCCTCCACAATATAGGCCGTGCAAAACCTCTGCCCATGGTCACTTCACTAGCTCTTGACATAGTGAGTGTTCAGTCAATGCCACCCATTAGGAATGGCGATGGCCACACAGCAGGTCATCACGGGAGCGTGCCAACCCCTAATATCTCACATGTCGACTGCAGCATTTTCTAATCCTGCTTCACTGATGGGAGGTGAGATTACATTTGCATTACCCATCAGCCCTGGTAATATCATGGAACACCTGGATCTAGCTATCTCTGAAGCCAGACTCTCCAGTTACATGAATCGGTCACCTTCCCTTTTCAACTTGCATGGGTTGAAAAGTCCCCTGTCTCAATTAATTCTACCACATTCCATTTCTATCGCTTGCAACTAAAAGAGACCTGAGGATGCACGGTCTACCTAGAACCTGAGGTCGCTACATATAGTACATAATATAAAGCTAGATTTAGACGTCTCTATAGCTTTTCTTTTCCATAGGTCAAGAGTCAGGAAGGGGAAATTATAGAGTCAAGATCATGCCAATGTCAAGAATCTGCCAGACTGGGTTGCAGAACTATTTGTTGAAATGCCCTTTTGCCCAGCCATGCTGAACATTTTTAACAGCCTACAGTTTGCTCCTGAGAAATTTAGCTGCCTGAAGAGAAGCTTCTGTTTCTTGCCCTACCACAGCATTAATGAAACAGACAGATGCTCCAAAGAGATAGGCTGCCAGGCGCTACCGGATATGTGCTCGAGGAGAGGTGGCAGCCATTTATTGAAGACCTACTGTATGCCAGGAAGGTCCTCGTACACTGATGGCCATTCTCACAGCCATCCTCCATCGTTGCTATAATCATCTCCATTTTATTAATATTGATGTTAACGGTTAGAGAGGTTAAGTAACTTTTCCAAAATGTCCATAGTAAGGGCTAGATCCTGCATGCAAAGTTTGGTGTCCCGGGTTCGAGTCCAGTGTTTCTCCCACCACGTCACCATCCCTCTCCCTGCATAGACTGGAGAGGGTTCACTGAAGCTCTACAGCACACAATGAGGGGGGATAAAACAGCCTGGGCCTGAAGGGGGGGGGGCAGCAGTTATGGGAAAGCCCCCGTTTCCGAAGGGTCGGAGTCTGGGCAAGGACGGGCATGAAGCAGGCTGTGTTCGCGTCACGACCATCCTGCAAATGCCTTCCTGAAGCTGGAATTACCCCTCCATGTCGCCCTGAAGATCAGGCTCAAGGTCAAAAAGCCAATAAATAGCAGAGACAGTGTCCAAACCCAGGCCTGCCTTACTGCAGGAACCCAGGCTTCTCACACACCTCAGGGCTTCCCGAGCATCGCCACGCCCGCAGCACAGGATTCATCTAGACCCTTATACTAACTGCATTCTTATTTACTTAGTATCTTAAAATGACTTATCTCCATTTAAAATAATTTAAGCCCGGCCGGGCGTGGCTCAGCGGTTGAGTATCGACCTAGGATCCAGGAGATCAGGGTTCGATTCCCGGTCGGGGCACATGCCCGGGTTGCGGGCTCCATCCCCAGTCGGGGGCGTGCAGGAGGCAGCTGATCAATGACGCTCTCATCATTGATGTTTCTCTCTCTCTCTCCCTCTCCTTTCCTCTCTCTGAAATCAATAAAGATTTTTTTTTTTTAAACTTAAAATAATTTAAAAGGGAAACTTCCCATCACCACATAAGTGGAAAAACCCTGTTGCTTGCCATAAATAGAAGGAAACCACAACATAAACACAAGAACAAGACAAAGTTATTAAGTTACACTGTTACTGGCTGATGTTTCTGAGCCTAAGACTTGCTCTTCCTTTGATTAAAAAAAAAAAAAAAAGTGGCAGAGAATTATTGCAGGTTTTAAAAATACATTAGCACAAACATGAGTCTTTCTCCCAGACATGATCAGCTGGGTTGAAGAAGAATATTCAATGTTGGAGACCAGGATAAAACTCAAGGGAAACATGAATATATGCACACTTAAGAACAGAAAATAGCCTGGCTGGGTGTGGCTCAGCCGTTGAGCATTGACCTAGGATCCTTGGCGATCGGGGTTCGATTCCTGGTCAGGGCACATGCCCGGGTTGCGGGCTGCAGCCGATCAATGACTTTCTCATCATTGATGTTTCTATCTCTCTCTCTCTCTCCCTCTCCTTTCCTCTCTCTGAAATCAATAAAGATATATTTAAAAAAAAAAAAAAAAAAGAACAGAAAATAGCAGAGGCAAAATTTGAAAACTTAATAATCAATGAATGTGTGTGTATGTTTATTTCACCCAAAGACCTGGTCTTAAAGAATTGTAATCACAGGGATGTAAAGAACAGCACAGGGAACATAATCGGAAATATTGTAACAGCTACGTGCAGTGCCAGATGGGTACTGGATTTATCAAAGTCATTTCATAAATTATATAATTGTCTGACTGCTATGCTGTACACCTGAAACTAATATAAAACAATATTAAATGTCAGCTGTAACTGAAAAATTAAAAAATGAATGAATAATTTAAAAAAAAAGAATTGAGAAGGCAATAACTTTCTCAAAATACGTTTTGACATTATTCAATACCAAGTCCACGTGTCACCTAAAACCACAGGGGAAGGACCGGCAGGGGAACACAGCCGGTTCTCCGGGACACCCTGCCTTGGCGTCCACCTGGCACAGCCGGTTCTCCGGGACACGCTGCCTTGGCGTCCACCTGGCACAGCCGGTTCTCCGGGACACGCTGCCTTGGCGTCCACCGGCCCAGGCAGTCCCCCCACGTCCCTGTTCCCGTGCCTTTGCTGAGGCTGTCCAGCCCCGCGATCCTTCCCTTTCTCCTGGCAATTCCCATTTCTCCTTCATGGGGCCTCCCGGAGAGGTTTGATCCTGAAGTGCTGATTTGCTCCTGGACCACACATTTAGAAAATGCACGATTTATTGTCCTGAGTGGCAAGGTAACATCTCCCTTCTCACTTTGATCAGCTGGATACCCAAACAGGCACCGTGGCTGTTCCAGTCACTCCGCTTCCCCGTCTGCAGAGTGGACTGTAGCACATCAACCATCCGCTCCAGCTGCGGCAGGGGCCCTGTATATTTTAGAACTAGAAAATATCTCAGTGATCATCTGATCCATATTTTATACATGAGGAAACTAAGGCTCAAGGTTTTTCGGTGACTTGTTCAAGGTTAAACCCCCAGAAGATGATGGCATAGCTGGGGTCTGAACCCAGGGCTTCTGGGTAGGCACAGATTGTTCTCTTCTCCTATATTTTCCTCTATAATAAGAATATAAGAGCGCTTATAGCCCTGGCCAGTGTGGCTCAGTTGGTTGGGGGTCACCCGGTTCGATTCCCGGTAGGGGCACGTGCCTGGTTGCAGGCTCGATCCCTAGTGGGGGCGTGCAGGAGGCCGCCAATCAATGTATCGTTCTCACACTGATGTTTCTCTCCCTCTCCCTTCTTCTAGCTCTAAAAATCAATTTTTAAAAATCTTTATAAAAAACAAATAGAAGAGCATTTATAAACACAACCCAGATTTGAAAATACTCAGGAACAAAAACAGCCATGTTCCTGGTCCAGTTGTGGAAAAATTCTGGCGGATACAGAATCTTGCAGAAAACAAATTCCAGGGAGGATTTCCTTCTTGCAAACCAAGCTTTGCTGATGTGGTAGGGATGTGTCAGTGGGGTGGCCAAAGGGAGGGAGAGAAGCAACTCTGCCAGTGGTGACGTCGTAGGAATAATAATAAATGTCTCCTTAGGGAAGGTGGTTTTTTTAAACTGTTATTATTAAACCTCTCCAACATAACTGTGTGAAGCCTGCCAGGCTGCACCCACCTCTGCTGCTCAGATGGTTTGGATAAGCTTTAGATAAATACCCCAGGTCTCTGGCGCTGAGCCAACGGGAGCTGGGACTTCCAACACTTTGCGGTTTGCGCAGCATTAAGTAATTATGCCTGAAAATATTTACTGTTTATCTACCTCTAAATTTTAATGACAGAGATTCCACTGTTCCCATTGTGATTCAAGGCACAGACAAAGCTCCCCCAGACTCTCCCTAATGGACCTAATGCTACACAGATTCGTGCTATATTTTTATAAGTCTGCAACATCACTTCCTCACATTCACCGTCACCCCGTCCCAGATTTTTGTGCCTCTTAATTTGGTCTTTAAAAAAAAAAAAACACAAAAAAAACTGTCCAATCTAGATTGCAGGGTTTATGAATTACCTTAGGTGTTTTTTTTTTTCTTTTAATTTTTTTTTTCAATTACAGTTGACACTCAGTATTATTCTGTATTAGTTTCAGGGGTACAACATAGTGGTGAGACAATCACATATTCTACGAAGTGGTCCCCTGATATTTCCAGTACCCACCTGGCACCACACATAGTTATTACAATATTATTGACTATATTCCCTAGGCTGTACTTTACATCCTATGCTTATTTTATAACCACCAATCTATAGTTCTCGATCCCTTCACCCTTTTCGCCCAGTCCCTCAACTTCCCTCTCCTCTAGCAGCCACCAGTCTGTTCTCTGCATCTGTGAGTCTGTCTCTTTGCCTTTGCTTTTTTGGGGATACAGTCTGTTTCCCTTAGCGAGGTGTATGCTCACCTGCAGCACACGCTCCCTGGATTCCAGGTGTATTTCTGTGGTGTTTCTCTATCCACAATTGCCTAAAACAATGTTACCTTCCCTTTCTAAGGTCACCCTAAAGACTATGGCCTTGGGGTAGAAGAGGAGTAGGTCTGAAGTCTCTGGACCTCAGTTTCTCGATCAGTAAAGGGTGGGCATTGGGCAAAACTAGCCCCGCTGTTTCGGGCTGCTCTCACAGACTATGGGTCTCCTTGTGGTGAACACCCGGCGAGGCTGTGCCACATCAGGGATGTTACACTTGGGGGGAGGTTATCTGTTCACCTCTCCACGGGGGACGCCCAGCAGTGAAGGAATAACCACAAGTCAGGCGGCCTTCCTCTCGCGGGGAGCTCCAGCCTGAGGAAGGCCCCTCTCCTCTCTTCCCGAGAGCCACCCCTCCTCCCGCGCCTCCTGACGCGGCCCAGAGGCCAGCGCCGGGCGTCCAGACTTGCCGCGGGGCAGTTTTACAGCCGCCGCGTCCCGATCTCCAACGGGCAGGCAGGGCTTGGCTTCCCCAAGCGTCCAGCTGCCAGCCAGGCGCAGCCTCCCCACGCTCGTCCGCATTACTGCCACACCACGGGCTTCCTTCTGTTAACTTATAGGTAGAATCAAAAGAAATAATGTTTGATAGCTTTGCGATGAAGCAAAATTCCTCATTAGACTGTAGTGTCTGATCTCCGTCACAAACATCTTCCCCCCCGGCACCTGTAATTGTCAATGCTTTAAGGCAAATAATGCCTGAATCAGGTTTCCCAAGGAGTGAAACGCTCCTCGCACAACACCCTTGGCTTAAAATCAGAAGACGGAGATCCTGGGCCAAGCGTTTTCTCGCTAACTTGCTGTGGAGCCTCGACGGAATCCCAGCAGTCACCCATCAGGCAGTCCAACTCCGCCGGCACCTGCCGCGTGCCTATTTGAAAGCCACCGATAAGCAAGGTGAAGTTCAGCAAAGAAGCCGCCATGGGGTCTTCGCCCTCAACTGCAGCAAGATGAATATTGGAGCTCGTGGAACAAAACCCAACGAGAAAAGCGCCATGAGAAACACGAGGCCTTGGCCGGGGTGGAAAAGAGAGAAGCCCTCGAGGAAGCCGGCATTTAAACCTGGGTGGAAGGATGACAGACTTCCTAAGCCAGACGCGAAGAGGGAAAGGGGTGTTTCGGGGGAAGGGGCAGGGGCAAGGGTCTGCCCGGGGGAAGGGCAGAGTGTCTGCGGCGGGCGGCTGGCTTTGGTTCAAGGACCCGGCGCCAAGCGAGGGACGGTAGGAGGGAGCGCAGCTCACAGGCGGCCTTTGTTTTGCTTCAGGAGCTGACGACCCATTCCGGCAATGGGGACCATTAGACTCTGGAGCGAGGGAGGGACGTGGCTGGAGTTTTGCTCTAGGGACTTGAGTCTGGCAACGGTGGAGGATATGAACGGAGGGTGGGAAGGGACTGGAGGCAAGAAAAGCAGCCGGGAGGCACCGCGGTGCCTCTCCGGGCGCCGTAACGAGGCGCTGATTTAAGGCAGGCGCAGCTCCCACGGCTGCGAAGAGAATAGAAGCGGAGAGGACTCCTAGCAGCGTTTTACATTCTTTCCTTGGATAACAGGTCATCAAGGTCTAAGAAGGGGGTGAGACGCTGTAAGATAAGAACTTGGCCTGACACAGGACGATGGCAGAAGACAGACCCCTGGGGTTGAGACGGGGAACCTTCTTACTCAAAGCGCAGCGGGCAACGTGGGCTTTGTGTTTGCCTCAGTTTCCCTTGCCGCTCAAGTCGCACAGGGAGATGCAGAGATGTGCCCAGGGGCACGCAGCCAACACAAGATGTTTATGATACAGTTGAGGGACCCAAAACTGAGGAAACCCCAGTCTTACAAGGGGGCAGAGGTACTGGCAAACCTGCTCAGTCTGTGCCCCAGAGTGAAGTTACCTTCACTTTCCTGGTCAGGGAAGAAATCTTTCCTCTGCCCTGGAGGGAGATGCTATCTCAAACTTCCAAAGCTGTTTGCTATACAAACATCCTTAGAAAGATAGTCCTGCCTGGCCAGCGTGGCTCAGTGGTTGAGCGTCAACCTATGAACCAGGAGGTCACGGTTCGATTCCCGGTCAGGGCGCATGCCCGGATTGCGGGCTCGATCCCCAGGAGGCAGCCGGTCTATGGCTCTCTCCCATCACTGATGTTTCTATCTCTCTCTCTCTCCCTCTCCCTTCCTCTCTCTAAAATCAATAAAGATATATTTTTTAAAAAAACAACAAAAAACAGTCCTGAACAAAGCTGTCAACGTCTCTCACTTAAAAGACAGGCAGGAATGCAAGAGACCCAGGGAGAATTCTATTCTGTCTTCCCTGCTGGAAATGAGTGTTTCCTATCTCTGTACAGGACTGGAGAGTTTCCCTCTGAAAAGGGAAGGTAAACAGACTTTAGCAGGGCCACATACGTGCCTTAAAAAAAAAAAAAAAAAGCAGTGTCTCCTTCGGTTTCCCGTAAACCATCAAGAAATAAAATTAGATCCACAGGCTGGTCCATGATGTTGTTAATTTGCAAGAACAAACATTTGCTACCTTTTCAGACAGCTCTCGTAGGGGATCATCTCTCCCGTTGACAAAGATTAAAATAGGGTTTGCAAGCTGCCGACCCCAGGGAACCACCAGCGGGCAGGCCCTCCATCCCGGTGCTTCACACCCAGCTTGGCGGTTATTAGCCTGCATAGTTTCACCCTCCCCTAAGGTGACAGTGCTGAGGACGATGGTTCCGCACGGCTGTGTCAACATCGTTTCTGCTTCCCGGGGCGACGGAGAAGGGGGAGACGCAGAGCAGCGTTAGCGTTTTCACTTACCGAGCACCTTTTACCTGAGGAACCCAATTAATGCTGCGCCTCGCGTACTCATTTATACTCCATGACACCCCGGAGAGGTAAGACAAGTGTTATTATGTTCACCCGAGCAGTTCCACAATGGGGCTATGAAACTGAAAGTCAGGTCAAATAAGAAGGGCTCCGGTGACGCCAGCAGAAGTTGGAGAGCGGATATCGGCTCACGGCTCAGGCGTGTGACCCAGGGTCTCACTCCCCTGATGAGGAAAACTTCAGCAACTGGGGACTACAGGGCCACACCCCCTGCTGCCTCTGTTTCACCCAAGTCGACGCCTGAAACGCCCCATTTGCCGTCTCTACTTGTTTCCCATTTGCCCCTCTGACCTACCCCTGAAGCTCCGCAAGTGGAGCTGATGGCGTGGGTGAGAATCCTTCCCCATCGCCCACCCTGTACTTTCGCACCGGGCCCGTCTCTTAAGGCCAATGTCACCTTCTTCCTGCAGTCTTCCCAGGGCCCTTCCTCCGGCCTCTGACCTGCGCCTCTTTTATGATTTAGGCATAAATACTGGCACAACCCGTGGCCATTTCTTCCCCGTATCCCTCTGGGCTCCCAGCTCAGTGTCTGTCTGATTCCGCAGGTTTCTTAATGGAGACTAACGGAATGAATGGACTAACTTACACTATAGAAATGGGTGTCGCCGTTTCCTCTGTTGTGTTTTCTCGGTAATGACAGCATAGCGTCAGATGCTGTTTTCTGGCAAGATAATCAGCTTGGTTATTCTTTTAACTCTAGAACACAAAAGTCATAGATGGGGCTTTGAATGCTAGTGAGGCAGAGAAAACTTAAACGGAGAAGTGTTACCGTTGCAACTCTTTCCCCTGGTACAGAGGATTTAGATAACCTTCGAACCTTCAAAATATGGAAAAAATAACACCCCTTGTATTTCCATAGCCCCTTCACTAGTTGGTAGTAGGCTGGGATGAAATCCCAGGTGCCTGATTCTAAATCTAAGATGTCCCTCTTTACTAAGAGTTAAAATAATTAATCTACCATTTGCCTTTGAAAGTTAAGACTTGCTGCCCATTGAATAAGCATTTATTCAGCAGACACCCCCCCCCCAACACACTGATTCACGGACAAATCCCCTTAGTGGGAAGTCAGAAGCTAACTTAAATGCTCCTGTTCCCCAGGATAGAGAGAAACCAGATTCGCTGAAGCCAGGAGAGAGATTCGGGACATCCTCGCTGGAGACCGCGGCCCTGGCACAGCTCCATATGATCAGAAAGAGGCCTCCTAGCTGTCATTCAGGAGAGGAAAGCAGTTGGCTCAGATATTCAGACCCCAACCTTCCCAAGGGGTTTCCCCAAAGGACTGGCTTGTGTCCGGCCAGTCTTAGAGCCCCCATCGTCTGGAACAATCCATCTGTGAAGGTGGCAGCTTGGGCTGGTAGATGTCATGGTTCCCTCCCACCTCCTGGGGAGGGAACAAGTTGATCCATGCCTTAGCACCCCAACTTCTCCAAGGTGGCCCAAAGAACTAGGATGTTGCTCCTGAGTCCTGGAGCTCTGAGGAGTCCGGCACAGTCTGCCCCCCTCAGGAGGCAGCTTGGGCTGATAGATGCCATAGTGCCCCCGCCCACAGCTCAACACAGAGTGAGCACAAAACCCCGCAGCTGTCATCTTCTCCCTGTGAGAAAAAGAGTTTATAGAGGTCCCCAGGAGACATGGAAAGAACGAAGTGTCCCTCAACAGATAAGTGGCTAAAGAAGGGGTGTGTGTGTGTGTGTGTGTGTGTGTGTAACTCGGCCATAAAAAAGAAAATCCTGCCATTTGCAACAACATGGATAAATCTTCAGAGCACTATACTCAGTGAAACATGTCAAACAGAGAAAGACAAATACTATATGATCTAACTTATATGTGGAATCTAAAAAGACTGAACTCCTAGAAACAGGGAGTAGATTAGAAGAAGCCAAGGTCTAGGGAGGGGAAGAGGTAAGTGAGTGACTGCAGTCAGAGGGTAAAAAATTTTCAGTTATAAGACGAATAAATTCTGGGGCTATACTGTATGCACAGCCTGGTGACTGTGGTTAACAATACTGTATTGTATGTTTGAAAGTTACCCTGAAAATATGTATTAACAGGTCTACACACACACAAATTGTAACCGTGCGAGGTGATGGATGTGTTAATTAACTTTGATGTACATATATATCAAATCATCAAGCTGTACACCATAAACTTACACAACGTTAGTGTCAGTTATATCTCAACAAAACTGAAAAAACTGTAAATATAAATATTACCCAGGGAATAGGTGGGAAGTAGGTAAGCACACGAAAGGGCTGGGATAAATGCTGTGTGCGATGACTACGAGGCAAGAGATGGGGCAGAGCCCAATCATGGATGAGCCCACCTACCAACTAAGGAGTTCAGGATACATTCTGATAGATTAAAACACAGTGAGGTGGGGGGAGCTTTGAAAATATTTAAGCAGGGGGAAGAAAAATCAGATTTGAATATCAGCTAAATCACTCTGTGCTTTGGGAAAGGGGGAGTGAGAGGGAGGAGGGAAGTGTGTTTTGAAATAAGGAGACCCTTGGGAAGCTTCTACCAGATTGAAATCTAGGGATTAAGGACCTGAATTAAATTTAGTTCATATATTAAATCACAAGATACCCAGGAAGCAAGTCCTAAGGAATTTAGTGAATGACTCCATTGGGGAAGGACATATGGGACAGAAGGGTTTAGAATGACTCCCAGATATGACTTGGGTCTCTGGGTGAATGATGCTACCACTTGGAAGACCAAGGAAGTCAGGGAAAAGATGCTGAGTTTACTCTAAATGCTGCATTTGAGTCAGCTGGGGGACATCTAAGGAGAGCTGTCCGGCAGGCCAACAGACCCAAGGGGATACATGCAGCACAGGGGCGTGGGTTAGAGTTTTATTTTCAGAGCCATCAGGTTATAATTGACGGTTCCTGCCACAGGCTTAGAAACGGCCACCCAGGGAGACTACTTAGGGTTCGAAGAATAAAGTCATCAGCGGGAGAGAGAAGGGAAAAGAGGGAAGCCCATGGAGAAAGCAGAGATAAGGCCACTCTTCCCAGGCACGGAGAAAATTAACCTGGAACGCCCTAAGGCATCCACCATATGTAAGGGTTTAACGCGTCTCCTACACGCCTAGAACCACACTGACTTTGTACTGTCCATGGTAGAATTGGGAAAACAGTCCCTAAAACCATATTCTGTAGTCCGTGTCTCAGGTGAGGATCCCTGGTTTAAGGAAGGCTTCTGGACAGACGCGGAAAACCAGGAGACCCCGGGAGACGGCCGTTGGCAAATGCCACAAAGAGGTTGAAAAGGAAAGGGCAGGAAGCACCCACGGGACTTGGAGACACAGGCGACTGCCAGTTAGCGGGAGCAACTCAGCGTGTAGGGAGGAGAGGGCATGGCGTGGGTAGAGTTAAAATGGGTTCCCATCAACGGCCTGCGATAAAAAACGCTGAAAACCAGTGCCTACCTCTGAAGAAAACTGCCCGTTAAGGGGAAGAAAGAAGTCAGGCTGCATCTCTTGGGGAACGTGGGACTGATCGTGTTTGTATGCTGAAGAGAAAGGACAAGTAGGACGGAGGCGGCGTTTGAGGCCATAAAGTGGGTGACTGGCAGGACACGGTGCACAAGGGAGTGTTGGAGCGCAGGATGGAAAGGCAGGCAAAGGTATTACCCGCAGCCAGAAGAATGTCTCCTTCCCCGAGACAGCAGGGGAGGAGGGGCGTTATAGGGGAGGAGATAAGCCTGTAGGTATCAAGAGAGGCAACTGATGGAGACAAGGGGCTGGAATCCGTCTTCCCGGTGAAGTGTTCACACTCGGCCCCCGAGTGCAAAGAGAAACGGGACAGAACTGAGCACCTTCAGAAAGGGGGGGACACTGTGTGAGAGCCGTGGAGGGGAACCAGGGAAGGGATGGGATTTGGAACCTGTGGAGGGACCGCCAAGCTGCATGGAGGACCCAGCTGAGACCCCAAAATCCCCCAAACAGTTATTACATCGGTCGTCTAGATTGTCACCATTTACATGAACGGAGCACATGCACTCGCTGCTACTCTCGCAGCTCCGTCTTCTGGGGTCAGAGACAGGCGCTCGCAAAAGAGCTGGTCAGGTTGAAGGCAACCATGAAAGAAGTTGTCCCCAAGAGATTTTTCATGAGGACAGCCCTCTAACGTTGCCTCATCAGCACAGTTCCTCTATCCCCCTTAGCTAACTGGCCGGGGATAACTAGTTCTTTCCAGTTAATATTCCCAAATGCACACCGTTTGGGAACATTGCCCTTTACCAGCCAGCCACACAAAACCAAATGCACTCATGTTGTGTTTACATTGCTACCCAGCGCATTGGGACCCTTGAGTTCGGACGACGTGGCATGCAAGCACGCGCCCACGTTTCTCTTTCACTCGGCCCTTAATCAGCCTTGAGATGAAGCTGATGTTCTACGTCAACGATTAAAATGCGGTGGGGCCCACCCGGGCATGGCTCAGCGGTTGAGCGTCGACCTGGGATCCAGGCGATCGGGGTTCAAACCCTGGTCAGGGCACATGCCCAGGTTGCGGGCTTGATCAATGATTCTCTCATCATTGATGTTTCTATCTCTCTCTCTCCCTCTCCTTTCCTCTCTCTGAAATCAATAAAGATTTTTTTTTTTTAAATGCGGTGGGAAGTATTTTTTATCTCTGGCATTGATCTGCGGGCCTCTGTCCTTCGGTTCACAGCAGTCGGCACTCTGACTTACACGGAGAAGCTTGGTGCTCCATCAGCCCCCATGTTGATTCAGTGAACTCAGTGTCCTCTATGTGCCAAGCGCTATGCGAGGAGCTCGGGATGCAGTTATATCAAAAAGACACGGTCACTGCTACTGCGCACCTTACAGTCTAGTGTGAAGAGAGTCCACCTTACTGACGATACGGCCCAGCGGTGAAGGGGTCATTAAGAGAGAAAGGAGGTCTCCACTGGAAAGTTGACATGACAAAGAAAAAGTCCGCTTGGACTTGGATTATGAGCTGTCGTTGACGGTCTAAAATCCCTTAACCCCATTTCTGACAGTATAAGGATAACGTTAGGTGGCTCATTGGCCACAAAGGCTTTCTTCCTCCTTTCCATCCCTGTATTGAGCGTAAGGAGGAAGTCTAACCCATGGGTTTCAATGATGTCTCCTCAAAACTTAGAGTGAGACTAGTATATGAAAAACGTAGAAACGTAGACGCCTACATTTAGAAAAGGCTTGAAATGTCAGTTTAATTCCCCTTTGGTGCCTGAATCTCCCATACGACATTCTCACCTAGGAGCCATCTAGCCTCTGATTGAATACTTCCAGTAATGGTGAACTCACTACCCCAAGGACCACGTACCTTATCTTAAAAATCACTTCTTTATGTCTGAGTGGAATTGTCTTCCTGTGGCTTCTGCCCCCTTAATCCCTAAGCTTAGAGGGCATAGAAGCCTTAGCTATACAAGACAAGCTAACAGGATTTGCACATAGGTAATGCCATTTACTAAAATTATCAGCACAGCTCTTAATCTTGGCTTACATATATACAGAGGCCAAGAGTATGCATTCCCAGTGCTATGACCCAGGGAGGAAGGAATATGCCATGCGTGTATATGCTGAAATATCAGTCACTTATAATGGGAAATCTGGAATTAGAGACCATGGAGAAAAAAATACTAGAGGTTCTCATTACTCTGACAAAGACTTGATCTGTCTCGAGCCCAGCTCTCTCCCATCTCTGTGCCTCTCTCCTTTCCTATATTCAGTCCCTCACTCAATCAACCGATATGTACTGATTATCTGTCTCCTGTATGCTGGGTGCTCAGCGCAAGGTCCGTCACCTCACCCTCCTAAACCAGGCAGGCAACCGCATCTCAAGATTCGGGGCTGGAGTGGGAGTGAGAGGCAGAGTTCCCTTCAGACCCCGGCCCGGGCTGCGCGCCCAGCTCAGTTTGCTAGCGTTCTGCATGGGGGTAAAATGATGCTTGTGTTCCGTTTACCGCAGTCTCTGTAACCGCAACTCCCACGGGAGCCATGAGGAGCCAAGGATATGGCTCAGAATACAATGTAGACATTCCTGCGCGCTCTAAGCAAATTCTACGAAAACATTCCAAATACCATGTTCTCCCTTCACCGAGTCCTTTATTATTTTACGGTAGAATAATTCTAAGTCCAGCGCAATATCCCACAGTCCGATTTTTCCTCAGCCCGGTTTCTCGCAGGTTTATGTCTAGAAGAAAAACAAATGGAAAGAACTCTCACTACAAACTCCATAACCACTGGGAGGCAAAGCTGTGCACACCCAGCAGAGAGCTGAATGAGAAGGACCGTGTTCTCCCCTGCCTTGCCCCAGAACCCCCCAGGAATGGCCCTGTGGCCCGTTCGCCATGCTGGCAGGAGAATCAGTAGCTAATAGAGCGAGAACTGATCCCTACAGTGGCCCTGGGACAGGGTGGGGACACCACAGAGCTCCCTTGGAGGCCATGAGGAAATACCAGGGCCTGGCGGGAGGTGGCCTGCCTCTGGGCACTGGGGGAATTAACGAAGTGACCTCCCCCAGCCCAGCCCGTGAGCACAGCAGAACATCAGCTGCGAGCACCACAGAGGGCATCCAGACGGGGGAAGTGGCAGATGCCGGGGACTAGCTGACCAGATTTATTTGTGTGCACATATGGGACTCTCCCTGGGGACCCCCTGAAATAGCTTGAAGGGCCTTGCCGGGGGCTGCAGACGCTGCAGGAGCAGGTGCAGATGAAAGGCGCGGCAATGTGGGCTTTTACCAGCAACGTTTCATTCTGAAGAGAGAGTAGAGGGTTTGAGGAAACCAAGACAACAAATTCAACAGAATCACAGCAACAGAACTGAAGAGCATGAGGCTGGACAGAACATAGAGCTCACTGAGCATGGAAACTTTATCGCTTAGATGTGCAGACTGAAACCTAGGAAGGGGCAGGGCAGATGCAAAGTCACACAGCCAAGGAAGGAGCAGCGGACGGCCAAGGTTTGTGTCCAGCTCATCCCCCACCTGGTCCCCGTGGGGGCCCCACATCTCCAATTAGATGGTAACCTGTACTGCTCTTGGCGATAAGCGAGCGGGGTCTCCTTGTATATGTAGATGCAGACTAAATATGTGTGGATTGACAGCTGAGACAGCAAAGCTGACTATAAATTTCTGTGTCTGCATTTTTAGCAACTCTTTGGAGGAAAGGGAGAGGGAGGAGATGAAGGTCAGGAAGAGGCTGAGTTACGAGGGGGGTGCTGAAATGCAGGCCTTCTCTAGGACCCCAGGGCCCGCTCCCCTGTCCTCTATGTGCGGGGGTCCTAGGGGTTCAGGAGGAGGTGGTTCACATGGGATGTATGTGTGCACGTGCATGCAGTGTGTGTCATGCGCTTTTGTTGGTTTCTGTGCTTCTGCTGACGTGTGTATGTTTCTGATAAACCAGGGAGGAATGGAGGGAGAATTTGGGCAAAGGGACAGGCTGTGGAGAGAGAGAGAGTCTGGGATGCTGGTAATAAAAAGGCAAGTGAGAATGCTTCCCACAAACGGCCACCAGCAAGCCTGTGCCACCACAGCCATAAAACCCCGCCGCCTGCTACCAGCTGCAAGGAGCTCGGCTCAACTAGCCTGCCGGCCGCCTTCTGCATCGTTCTGCACCAGGCGGCCGCAAGGCATCACGGGCTCCCCGGGGACTGCTGCCTGGTCCCAAGCCAGAGCCCGATTCCCTTCCTCCTCACCACCAAGGGTGGCAGCACCTGCTGAGACAGGAGGGGGGTTCAACTGGGTAGATCAGTCACCTTTACAAGGTTTCCAGGACAACACCATGGAGATGGTGACATTTGGATTCCCTATCGTCCGTCCCCCAGGGCCATGTCCTGTCTCACACTGCCAGGGCCTCCTCCGTGCCTGCCCTCCCTCCCCCAGGCCTGGCCTCCCCCAGGCCTGCCCTCCCTCCCCCAGGCCTGCCCTCCCTCCTCCAGGCCTGCCCTCCCTCCCCCAGGCCTGCCCTCCCTCCTCCAGGCCTGCCCTCCCTCCCCCAGGCCTGGCCTCCGCCAGGCCTGCCCTCCCTCCCCCAGGCCTGCCCTCCCTCCCCCAGGCCTGCCCTCCCTCCCCCAGGCCTGCCCTCCCTCCCCCAGGCCTGGCCTTCTCCAGGCCTGCCCTCCCTCCCCCAGGCCTGGCCTCCCCCAGGCCTGCCCTCCCTCCCCCAGGCCTGGCCTCCCCCAGGCCTGCCCTCCCCCCCCAGGCCTGGCCTCTGCTTCTCCGGGCTGCTCCCCAGCAGGCCTGCACTCCGCTCCTCCCTCACTCCCCTCCAACAGTGCCCACAGCTGCTGAGACCCACTCTCACACCATCAGGTTTTATTTAACACCTACACAGGCCATGCACTTTGCTAAGGGCTTTGCCTGCCATGCTTTATATAATTCTCACAACAAATTAATAACATAGATACTGCTGTTGAGATACTCGCTTTGCAAATGAGGAAAAAAAAACAAGGCGTAAATGGCACACAGCTAGAAAGACTGTGATCCAGAGATGAAGACGTTGGCCAGGACCCATGCTCTCAGCATTTTGTCATGGGTCTGGGCTGTCACCAGGGCCATCTTCTTTGAGCTAATGGGGATACATTCCATTAAAGGCAATGTATTGAAAGATCTCAGTCCCTTGAACCTCCTAGTCCACTGGGCATCAAGCCACGGCGCCCATCACCCTACAACGATGCCTGTCCAGGACCCATTTTCTTCCCCAGAAGCCGCTTTCTCGCTTTCACGGTAACCATGCTGGTGTTGGTGTCACACTTGCCACTTCTCTTGTATAGTCTCCCGCTCCGACCTCAAACTGTCCCTGAAATGCGAATGGGTAGGGCTTGGTCTAATCTTATAGATGAGGACAGGAGGGCTCGCCAGGCTGACGGCAAATGGGGTCAGAGAGCTCATGAGAACACTGCCGGGGTCAGAAGTCGGGTTTGGAAATTCCTCACCAGCTCTTCTCAGCATCACGCCCAGGTTTCGTCCAAGAACCTCACCTGGGAACAAGCAGAGACTTCCCAAGCCAGTGATCACACAGATGGATTCCAACCAGGAGCCTCTTGGCAGCAGCGAATGAAGCCCCCCCACCCCCTCCTGGCGATGGACGGGACCCCAGAGCAGCGCAGGCTTCTGGGCCTGTGTGCCCGGCCGCCTCGCAGGGAGGAGCAGCCGGGAAAGCAGCAAGGGCTGCTCCTCTCACAGACAGAGCAATTTAGAGACGTCCTCCCGGGGAGGGAAGAACCTCACGCCTTCATTAGCAAGGAGCTGTAAACAGCTGTCTAGCCTTCTGAAAACACTCCCCGGTGGGAGCCGAGATGGCAGAGAGAAAACAAAAGCAAACGGAAAGAACATTTAAATGAACAGGAGGCAGCTGCCCCAGGACAGGGCGCTAGCGTGTCAGTTAAGAGCTCCTGGTCCCCAGGCGGCTTCCTTGTGCCTGAGAAAGAGAGTCCAGGTGCTTCGCTCTGTTTCCAGACTCTTTCGGTCTCAGTCATAAGCTGCCCCCAGTTTTCTTTCCCACTTCTCTCCAGGCTCCCACCAAAACGCACAATTATTTCCTGCACATCCTGTAAACCAAGGGGTTTATATTCAGATGCCTAAAAGGTCCTGCCAGCAAAGGGATGGAGCAAAGCCAGCTGGAGGTAAGAGGGGGGAAAAAATGCCAGGCATGCATTTAACAACTACTGACCTTCAGGAAAACAGTAGGGAATGCTGAGGCCTGGGGCAACTACAACATTGAGGGGAGAACTCAGCCCAGCTCTGCTCAGTCACGGCCCAGCTTAAACTACCCAACTGTACACATCAAGGAACTAAAAAAGGAGAGCAAGCTCAGCCCCAAATTAGAGAAGAAACAAAATAACAAAGGCGGAAAAAAATGAAATAGACACTTAAAAGACTATAGAAAAGATCAACAAAAGAGCTGGTCTTTTGAAAAGATAAACAAAATATAGAAACCTTTCGTTAGACTAATCAAGAAAAAAAGAGAGATGACCGAAAATCAGAAATGAAAAAGGAGACATTACACCTGACCTCATACAACTGTAAAGACACTACTAGGAGCTGTAATACGCCAACAAATTTGACAACGGAGAAGAAATGGATAAATCCCAGAAGCATACAACCTACCAAGACTGAATCACCAGTAAGGACTCTGAAGCAATAATCAAAAACCACCCAACAAACAAAAGCCCAGGACCAGATGGCTTTACTGGTAAATTCTACCAAACGTTTAAAGAAATAATGCCAATCCTTCTCAAAATATACAATGGGAAACAGTTCCAAACTCATTATAAAAGTCCAGCATTACCCTGAGACTGAAATCAGACAAGGACACTATAAGGGAAAAAAAAAAAAATTACAGGCCAATATCATTGATCAACATAGATACAAAAATCCTTAACAAAGTATTAGTAAAGCAAATGTAATTATACATTAAAAGGACCCTGCACCATGATCGAGTGGGATTTATTTATTCCAGGGATGCACAATCGGTTGATCATACAAATACTAATCAATGTGGCACACCAAACTAACAGAGTAAGGAATAAAAATCACATGATCATCTCAATAGATGCACAGAAAGCATTTGACTAAATTCAACATTCTTTCATGATAAAAACTCTCAACAGCCCCGGCCCATGTGGCTCAGTTGGTTGGGTGTCATCGGGTGCACCCAAAGGTTGCCGGTTCCGTTCCTGGGCAGGGCACATGTCCAGGTTGTGGGCTCGACCCCTGGTAAGGGGTGCGCAGGAGGCAGCAGATCAATGTTTCTCTCTTTTTCTCCCTCTAAAAATCAATAAAAACATATTTTTAAAAAACCTCTCCCCCGGCCAGGTGTGGCTCAGCGGTTGAGCGTCGACCTGGGATCTAGGCCATTGGGGTTCGATTCCCGGTCAGGGCACATGGCTGGGTTGCAGGCTCAATCCCCAGTTGGGGGCATGCAGGAGGCAGCCGATCAATGACTCTCTCATCATTGATGTTTCTCTCTCTCTCTCTCTCTCTCTTTCCCTCTCTCTGAAATCAATAAAGATATATTTTTTTAAAAAAACTAAAAAAAAACACCTCTCAACAAACTAGGTATAGAAAGAATGTACCTAAACATGATAAAAGCCATATATAACAAGCCCAAAGCTAATATCACATTCAATGGTGAAAGCTGAAAGCTTTTCCTCTAAGATCAGGGAAAAGATAAGGGTTCTCACTCTCACCACTTTTATTCAACAAATTTGAAAACCAAGAAGTTCTAATCAGAGCAATTAGGCAAGAAAAAACACACATTATTTCAACATGCTCTTAGAATTACATGTGTACATACGGAGTTGTCTTACCCCCCTTCCTAAATACCCTGGAGACATGAATGATGCCTAGGAAAGAGTCACTCCATAAATTTTATGTAACTGGTTGATTAAAAGTGAAATTAAATAACTATTTTCTGAAAGGGTCTTTGCTTTGAAGTTTCCTGTCCCTTCAAAGATACATTCTATCTTTGACTAATATAAACCAACATTATCATCACATCCTAATAACCAACATCTATTGAGCACTTCCTACCTGCCAGGTGTGTGCTGCTTTTAATAAAACAATGCTGTATGAAGCCATCATTGCTATGCCCATTTCTAGTTGAAGAAAGTGAGGCTCAGAGAGGTGAAATAACTTGCTGACATGGCACAGCTTAATAAACAGTGGGCCTGGGATTTGATCCCATGTCCGTCTGGCTCTGCAGCCCTAAGTCTTCTAACCAGCACATGACCCTCTCCTGCCTTGAACGCAACGGCGAACATGCCTACGCTGCTCATCCACGTGGAAGGTGGTGAGTCAATGAAAAAATTAGTTTCTGAATTTTTCTTTATCGCTCTCCATGGAAGGCTTGAAGCAAGACCACAACCCACCTTAAGTTCCCACTAAAGGACAAGACACCAATGATTACTATCCCTATCAAAGGAAATCACTAACTTAAATGTAGTGTGATGCAGCGGTAAGTTTATTGGCCTAGAAATCATCAAACCAGGGTGCAAGTCCTGCCTCATCCACCAACTTGCTGGGGGAGCCTGAGCCACCAGCTCAAACTCCGTCTCTGTGGGGAAAGTTGGGCTCCCTGGCTAGTAGGGTCCTTCTCTCTGGGGGCGGCCTCCTAATTGTCTCAGCTTCCACTCTGGCCCTCTCCAACCTGCCCCTCACGCAGCAGCCAAAACCCAGGTCATGGCCCCTTCTTGCTTAAAATCCCTCTGTGGATGCCTTCAGAGTTTAAACAAAGGCGAAGATGCTTAAGATGACCTCTGCCGCCTCTCCAGCCTCCTGCCGCCTCGCTCACTCCATGGAAGCCGCCTCACCTCCGTCAGCCCCTCAGATGCTGGTCAGCTTCCGCACCTGTTCTTCCTTCCTGGAAGCACCTCCCACCCCAACCGCCAAAGCCAAATTATGGACCAGGAGGTTCTCACGCATCCGTGAGAGCTTCCAATAAAAGCCTCTCCTTCGGAGACGCCTTCCCAATTCCTCCAATTTTTTAAAAGAGACCATTTAGCACCCTGTATTTCTCCCTATAGTACATCATAGCTTATAATTAGACTTCTTTGTGTGATCATTTGCTTAAAGACTGTCCCCCCAACATAGCTCCCGGACACTGGGGCCACGCCTGTTTTACTGCCACATATCCCAGCACGTGCCTGCCTGCCTTAGAGTCGGTGCTCAAGGCTCGGTAAGTAGTCAGTTAATTAATTAAAGGCTATGATAATGGTGTGATCATGGTGAGTCCAGAGCACACAGGTGGGAACGTGCCAGAGAGGGGGAAACGATACATACGACTGGTCTAGGGCGCAAGGAAGAGGTGCTGGCAAGCAGCGTGCCTTGCCTTAAGTACTGAGGAAGGGAAGGACACACAGGAACACAGAAAGGTGCAGAGCTGGGCTGGCGCCCCCACACAGCACCATGGGTGGGCAGTGTGGGCTTCTTGGGAGGGCAAGGTGAGAGCAGGTGTGTCCTGGCAAAGCTCCACCTGCCCCCAGCACCGTGCCACCTGACTGGCATCTGCACCTCTGGATTGCCATCGGTGTTGGTAGGCAGCGCCTCCCGGCTGTCTTTCAGCCCCACAGTGAGTCCCAGCAGGGCAAAGGCATCCCGCTCCAGCTGTCTTTCTGCTGTGCCAGTTCTCACCGAGATGGGACCCACCAAACAATAGCCACTTGTTCTGGCTGTCACTCAAGGCCTCCTCACCGGAACAGTGCTATTTCAGTATAGTGACTGGTGCCTGGGAGGCACTGATCCATGCTCTGAGGGCCTAGCCCATCCCTCCAGGGCAGGGCAGCTGCGAGGCAGAGCCCACAGCCTCAGCCCTTTAGACCTGGACCGACAACAGGAGGCCAGCACCCAGGGAGACGGCAAGAGGGAATGTTCGCTCCAAACATGATTTTTACTTGAGCCACTATTTCATTTATTTTCCACGCACTGTTTATTGTGGCTTATCAAAGTTCCCCATGAATGTGCAATATATGAATGGATATATACGTATTTACCACCTATTTGTTTAGAATATTATTTATACTATTATATATTATGACAATATATAACATATATAATATATTGTGGTAATATAATATAAATAAAATGATTATATTATATATAATGATTGTATATTTATATTGTTTAAGTTGTTTATATGCTCTGTCTATAAAGCACTGTTGCATTCCTTTGCCTGGGAGCTTACAGCAATCCTGTGCGCCAGTGGGACATTGTATAAGTTTCCTGGGGCTGCTCTAACAAATGACTACAAACATGGTCCCTTAAAACAAAAGAAAGTTACTTTCTCACAATTCCGGAGGCCGGCAGCCCAACACCCAGCAGACGGTGCTCCCCAGGGAGCTGTGGGAAAGACCCTGCCTCCGGGGCTACATCTGCACATGACCTTCCTCTCTATGTGTCAAATTGCCCTCTGCCTTTCTAAAGACGTTTGTGGCTGCATTTGGGGCCCACTTGAATAATCCAGAATCATCTCCTCTTCTGGAGATCCTAAACTTAATTATATCTGCAAAGACCCTTTTTCCAAATGAGATGACACTGACCACTTCCAGGAATTTGATGATCTTCTGGGGATCATTTTTTAGCCTGCCGCAGACATGAGTGATTGTTCCCATTTTACAGATAAGCAAACTAAGGTTAGAGGACTTGCCCACAGTCACACAGCTAGTAATAGAGAAAACACTGGAAATCAAATCTTAGCACTAAACCCAGGATGGACTCAAAGTCAAGTGACTTGCCCAAGGCTACTGAGCCACCAGGGGAACCAAAACCTGGAAGCAGAACGGATGGAGAAGCTTTCTGTTGCAAGGCCTCCTGATTCAGACACTTCACAGCCCTCCAGTGGTTTCTCCTGCGCCCATCCAGAGAGAGTAGGATCAATCGATGCCAACTCTGGAAGCAGCAAAACTGGAAGTCAAACCCAACGGGAGCCCGTGATTACGAAGCAGCAGGGAGGAGAGGACAGCACCTGTTTGCGGGAGGCGGAAGCTCCAGGCCTGGGCGGGAAACTGGAGCAGACTGTCTGGGCTAGAAGGCAGCTGGGGAAGGCTCGGGGGCAACTGTGCTTCGGTGGAAACTGCATTGTCTGCAGCGCCTGTCCACCTTACTGGACCTGGCTTGGGAACTATTTCACCCTGTAAGTTGTAGATAACGGATAGCTGTGCAAAATAATTATTGTCTGTAGGCGTGCAAATGAATTCTGTCCGGTGGGGGAACAACCTTCCCCAGCCTGCGGGAGGCAGAGGGGGAAACTACTGCTGTTTCCATTTGCAAATGAAATATTCCTGATTTCTAAACACTCCAGTTCTTTGGCTTCTCCTTTGAACTGGTGGCAATATCACAGCTGTTTCCTCATTAAATGAGTTAAATAAAATCTTTAACATGTGTTCGTTTGTTATATCTGTATGAGAATTATACAGATGTAAAAGATTTTATCTTTTATTTTTAATTTTCTTTTCACAGTTCCTAGGAGAGAGAGAGTCCTGCATTGTCAGAGCCAAAAAGCTCATCTAGCTCAATGTGTTTTATTGATGAGGAGACTGGGGCCCAGACGGGGGACAGGATTTGTCTGAGGACTCGGGGCTGGGCAGAGCCTGGGCTAGTGTGTGACACAGGTTAATATTCCCAGAGACCTGGAATCCTATCCCAACTAGCCCCTAATAAGTGGGTGGCTTACCTCAAAGAGCCTCAGTTTTCCCAGCAAGGTACAAACTTCATATCACCCACCCATAATGGGTTGCCTTGAGGGCCAAATGAGATGGTGCATGTAGAGCAATAAGAAAGAATCTCCACGAGAGGCGCTCAGCAAAGGCCAGATGATGAGATTTTTGTTCCACGGTCCTGAGGTGGCAGCAGGGAAGAACTGGCAGAGATAATCCAGCGAGGTGACTGAATTTTACATTTGCCTTCCAGTATATTATCATGTAATTATTATTTATCTATCTCCCCAGTAGGACAAGTTGATTGAGGGCAGGGATTGTTGTCTTCTCTTAGATAAACACTCTATATGCTCCGGCACTGAGCTAAGTGCTTTACACGCATCATCTCACTTAATCCTCACAAACCCTAAGCCAGGAGTGGGGCATGTCCAGCCCGTGGGCCGTATATGGCCCACAAAATCATTTGGTCTGGCCCTGCCAAGACAACCACAGGTGGGACTCAAAATTCTCTAAACCTAGGAACATTTTTCATAGCTAATTTTTAAGTTGATAATTTTGTATGGACCGCGAATGATGTTATAAATATTCCAATAGCCCTTGGCAGAAAATAGGTTCCTCCCCCCTGCCCTAAGGGGATAGGTAATATTATTTGACTCCTATGGCAAAGACTGCTAGTTACCTATTCAATATCCATCATCCCCTTTCTTCTGACTAAGTAGACTCCAGTTTTATTAGGAGCTGCAAAGTACCCAGACAAAGCATTCTCTCTCTCAGTATCTCTTGCAGGCAGAGATGGTCACATGGCCAAGTGCTGGCCATGAGATGTAAGAAGTCTGAGGGCAGAGTTTCCGAGAAACAGTCTTTAAAAGAGGGCTGACTCAGTTAACAGGTAACCTTTCTTCCTCCCATGTTTCCTCTATTTTCCTGCAAGAAACATGGATGTGATGGCTGGAGCTGCAGCAGCCTTCTTGTACGCGTGCATTAAGGATGAGGGAGGTAGCCACACACTAAGGATGGCCGGGGGGAAAAGAGGCTGAAGGAGCCGGAGTCTCTGTGGGATTGTATAACTGCCTTACAAGCCTTGGTCCAACTATTCATTGAACCCTAATATGTTGAAGTCACTATTGGGGGAATTTTTTTCCTTCCGAGTAGCTGAGCATAATTTCTAACTACACCCCCCATTTTCCAGTTGAGAAACCTTAACCTCAGAGAACTGAAAAGACTGGCCCAGGTCACGCATTTAGCAACGTAACACCTGAGAGTATAACCACTGTTCTGAACCACGTGCCTACACTGTCTCCTTCCTGCCGCACACAGGGCTATGTTGGACACTTTGTGCCCAACATAGTTCTTCTCCTTGCATAACTGATCTGGCTGTTGTAAAACTCACCAAAATTCATCATCTTTCCCTTTTCTTGCATCTTTCCCTCTAAAGCAAAATTCTTTGGGGATCTTAAGCATTAAAAAGAACATTATCAAGATCTTTACTTAGAAATAGGACCTCAATTTCTCCATGTGCACAAGGAACTGCTGAGACTAAGTGCTCTCTAGAGCCTGAATGTCATTGCAGAATATCAGTTCTGACATTCTACAATGCTGAGGTCCTCTCAGAATACAGTTTTGTAAGTCACCAGGCAGGGGAGTTGCTCAGACATGCCTGAGCCCTACCCTGGCTCATCCAATGCGTGAATCCCTGCTACAGCATCCCATGGCTGACTGCCCACCCTTTACCTATATTCTCCCATCTTTAAAAATCAATTTTGAATCCTCAGCATTGAGAGTGGTGCCTTGTGAGGCATTCAATATGTTTGTTGAATAAATAAATGAATGAACTAACAAACAAATGATGGAATCCAATACATCCAAATTTATTTAGGGGACAGCTCTAAGCATAAGCAAATTCTACACAGCAACGTCTAAATTCATGCTTAAAATAATCACATCAGTAACAGCAATTACCACCTATTAAGTGATTATTAGATGCCAAGCACTATGGTAATGCCTTAATGTCCACCCTCCCGTTGAGCTAAAATTTGCCTGCTATGGTTTCATCCCACGGGGCCTAGCTCCATGCTAATCTCTGTCACCTGAGGCCTAGCTATGTGTCTGACACTAAACTATATACCTTACATAGCTTCCCTCATTTAATATCTTCTACAAACCTATGAGGTAGATGGCATCATCTCTATTTGCTGATAAAGACAGATCAGGGAAGTTAAGTAACTAGCACAAGAAGATAGTAGGTGGAAGTGTCTGGATTAGAAACCAGGACGGCTAATGCAAAAACTCCTGTGCTTAACCGCGGTGCAGAATCTCCTCCCGACAACTAAGAGGGCTTGATGCTCTGCTCTCTGGAGGTGTCCAACTGAGGATTTCAGCAAAGAAATGCAAGAAGCTCAGGCTTTAAAACAGCCCAGGCAGCAAAGTGAGAATAGGAAAGGCCTTCAGGTGCCAGCTGAGAGCTCCCACTGGCTCCTCCCAGAGCAGCCCACCCTCCAGGACTCTCCACAGTGTTGGAGGAGGTGGCAGAGGAGCCTTCCTGGAGCTAAACAGGAGAACGCTGTCACACAATGACACAGTGTAAGCCAAGCACGTCTCACAGCCCCACGAGGCCAGAGACGGGAGTCTGGCTCCCCTCCCTGATGGAAGTAGGGAAGCCAGCCCACACTGCCACCTAAAGCATCCCCTCCCTTCTCCTGGACCCTGACTACACTTCACTGTTACGCCGGGCCAGCAGATCGCAAACCTGTGGGTCTCAGGACTCCTCGACACTCTTTAAAACCATTGAAGATCCCAACGAGCACTGATTTACATAGGTTATATCTATGCATCTGTAATGTATTAGAAATTAACATTGAGAACTAAAAAAAAATTTATTTATTTGAACATAACCCAATAATAAACCCATTAGCCAATATAATATTTTTATAAAAAGTAACTGTTTTCCAAAGCAAAAAAAAAAACAAAACTGAACAGCATGGTATTGTTTTACCTTTTCACAAATCTCTTTAATGTCTGGTTTAATAGAAGACAGCCGGATGCTCATATCCGCTTATGCATTGGGTCCGTTGCAATACTGTTAAGTCATATCGCCTCTGGAAAACTCGGCTGTTATATTCATGAGGGAACGAGCGTGATAAAAGCAAATAATGAAAATAGTTTTGACTTCACACGGCAGTGTCCCCAGAGCACACTTTGAGAACTCGTGCCCTAAGCCAACTGCTCAACACCACGGCCTGTGCTTGCGTGCCGCCCGCCGGCTCCTCCCGGGGCGCCGCAGCGGGGCCCATCTTTCCTGAGTCCTTCATGGAGGTCTGACTCTGCAGCCTCCTACCCACAGGCTGGGGAAACTCTCTGCCTTCTTAGGATCCAAAAAGTCCTCTCTCTGTTATTGCTTCCCTCATGTCACACAGCACTTTCTAATTTGTCGGAGAGTCACCTGCAGCCACATTCTACCTTCCATGACAGAGTCCACTCTAAAAGAGCAACCGCATCTCACTCACAGTCATGCCTTTGGCTTAGACGCTACACGTCGTAGGTGTCCAGAAAAAGCACTTGTCCGATGAATTGCATGCTAAGTACAGCCTGTAAAACTGAGAGTGTAGTAGCAAAAGCATTAACGTGCGGTCAGATACACCTGGGTGCTTGCTCGGCCACTTCCTACCTGTCTGACTTAGAACAAGTTTCTTAACCTTCCTGAGCCTCAGTTTTTGCAACTGGAAAATAGAAATCAATAATAGAGCTAGCCTGGCCGTTGTGGCTCGGTCGTTGAGCGTTGACCCATGAACTTAGAGGTCACCAGTTTGATTCCTGGTCAGGGCACATGCCTGCGTTGCGGGCTCGGTCCCCAGTAGGGGGCGTGCAGGAGGCAGCAGATCAATGACTCTCTCATCATTGATGTTTCTATCCCTCTTTTCCTCTCCCTTCCTCTCTCTGAAATCAATAAAAACATATTAAAAAAATAAATAAAAGATCTAGTCTAATAGGAATTTAGCACAATGTCAGACACAATAAATGCTCAATGACTGCCGTCGTGACTCCTGTGGAGCCAGCCGCTGCTGACTCACAGTGACGCCCGGCACGGTTGAAGCGTGAGGGTGGGAGGGGTGTAAAAGCTCATGGTCAGGGGACTCCACCCTGGACTTTCTATGGCTCGGACTCAAGGGTCCTTCTCGAGTGTGACACTTCCCCATGTCTCCTTCTAGTTCTTCCCCCACGGCCCCTCCCTAAGATCCTCTATCCACCCACTCACTTCCTTATGGTCCACCTGCAATTCTACCTGCAGAGCCGACCTCGTATCCACCCTCGTCCCTCTGTCCTCATGGCCCACCCACCCCAACCCACCATCCTTCTTACTGCATCCCCACAAGAGCTCTTATTTGTCTCCCTCATTTTCTTTCGGACCCCTCCCACCCATTCTTCACTGGACGGCAGAATAGCCTTTACCAACGGCCTTTGACAATCTACTGTCCCAGCCCTTTGCTGATCCCCCATTGCTCATAGGATAAATGCCTGGCTCTGCACCACAGCCTGCGGAGTCCTTCGCGACCCGGGCCCTCCCCGACTCTCCGCCCCATCTCATCACATTCTCCCCACCCTGCCTTTGCTCACCAAGCTGCACACATACTAGTCTTTTTTCTGCTCCTGGAACCTGCAAAGCTCTCTCCCACCTCCAGGCCTTTGTGTTGGTCGCTCCCCCAGCGGGAATGCCCTCCTGATGACTCCTTGTGTGGCTTTCCCGGTCCCATTTTTCAAATCTCAGGCCCAAACGTATGTCTTCAAAGAGGACCTCATTAAACAGGCTGTTGAGAGTGGTCTTGCTGGTAACCCTCGCGCTCATCACGGTTTCTTTCATGTTACTCTGATGAGTTATAATGATTTCTTTGTTGAGTTCTGTTATCTTTCAGAAGATAACCCCCATGAGACAGAAATCTTGCGTGATTTTTCACCGCTGTGCACCCACCACTACATATGGCACTCAGCGGTTGTAGGTGCTCGATAAATTTGACATGTGCTCTGAACAAATGAACTACTGGTCCAACATTTGGCAGGTGATATGAGGCGACCTTGCAATCCCTCACCTGCTGTGGTATCAGGAAAGGAAAGGGGTGCTGACCCCACAGACCCGTGACCCGTTGAAGCCCGAGGGTATGAATGGTACATGGAAATCTCATTTCTGGGGGTTCCACCACCTCCTCAATTCTCCCTCTAATTCCTTGCTGTGTCTCCAACTTTTCCTATTGGGGGGGAAAAAAACCCCACCGGGAGTCTTTTCCCCCAAGGATGACTGCTAGTTCTATGTGGACACATTTAGGAGTGAACAGAATTTATGAGAATTCCAGAATCCTACAAAGATTCATCATCGTGGTCCTTGGTCCATAATATCTGGACTCACCAGCTTTCCTTCCTCTACTCTAAAACCACCTCACATCTCCGTCTGACAAGGCCCCAACTTGTCTCAAATTGACACCTTGTATTTCAAAGGCTTTCTGTACAGTGGAGACCCCCGCTCTCCGGGGCTCTGTCACCCTTCTCCACTGCCTGTCAGTCATGGCCAGCAGGCAAGGATGGCTCTTACAACTAGTGGAAAGGTGACAACCGATGATAGATCAGCAGCCAGCAAACCAAAAGAACCATCCTCTGCACCCTTTTGGCCTAGATGCCAGTGCGTGCCCTCTCCCGGGAACTACATAAATCCTTGCTGGTGAATTGATTGAACCGTGGAGAGCTATGCTCAGTTGGTCTTTATGGTTGTGATACTTTCAAAGCTTGTAAACACGCTTGAGATTACAGTATAGTGGATGGTGTTATACGCACGCAGACTGGGAGAAACAGCTTCCAGCCATTTATATGCTTAGCACATGGGAAAGAAATCCCATCCTGCCTCCTCTTAACCACCAAGCGCCAGGAAGCTGGAAGACAGGAGAGAATTACCTGCCCATGTCCACCTTCAATATCCCAGTGAACTTATTTACTGCCATGGCTTGGCGGTGAGGTGCTTGGCAAGCTGTTCTGAAAAGCCCCAGGTTGTTCAATTCAACGAACTCATGTAAGACGCCAAGAGAAAAGCATCCGCAGCAACGACAAAACACCGCTCACCCTGGCACCCTCCAGAGGATGACCCTCTCCTTCTCCATCTCTCTCCCCAAGACATCACCCGGCCTCGGCCTCGGCCTCGAGCAAGTGGGAGACCTGGACTTTGCTGCTGGCCTCGGGTGTGCTGTGCCTGCGGGACCCCTGTTAGGACGGCTCGGGGGCCACCTGAGCCACGCAGGAGCGGCAGAGCCGGAGGCTTAAGGAGCTGAGACGGCGATCCGCCCACTCATGGGAACAGACACCACGCCTAAGCCTTAGGGTTTTCGGGGTCCTTCCATGCACATTGTATTGGGAGATTCTTATAGGAGCCCTGAAAGGGTATCTGTTTTTAAAGGAGCAGGAAGCCCACTCAGAGTGGTTCAGTGATTTGCCCAGGGTGACACAGCAGACAGATGTAAAGTGCCAGTTCTCAAGCCGAAGGATGCTGACGTCTCATGAAGGTCTTTTACATTGATAATAAAAATCCCCGTTTGCAACATACATTACAATCAAAGGTTAATGTCCTGGGGTTAGATACTTAGACGCCTGCCCAATACCCATCCCTGAACTTTGTGTTATCAGTGGAATCTCAGCTCTGTTCCTGGCAACAAGGAACCCAGTCCCGGGTAACAAGTAATTGGTCTGAGTTAGTGGTTCTCAAAACGGAGCATCTTAGAATCACCCAGAGAACTCGTTAAAGCACAAACCACTGTCCCCACTCCAAGGGACTCTGATTCAGGCCTGTGATGGGCCCCGAGGATTTGGATATCTAGCAAGTTCCCAGCTGCTGGCTCGGAGACCTCTCTTAGAGAACCTGTGGCTGAAACGAATCCTGACAGCCCTGGTCTCCAGCTCCCTGCAACCAGGGGTGGCCGTGGGTATCAGCAGTTTTGCAAGTATATTAGGAGAAGCATGCTGGGGACTTCCAGGAACATCTTGCTTTCTTAATAAAAAGACAGCATCCTTCATGCGCCCCCATCCTTTGTTCTGCTTTGGAGAGAGGTGATGTCTGGGGCTGCAGTAAGTATCCTATGTTCATGAGGCTTCAGACAACAGTGTGGGGAGGGGTCGTCTGGGTCATTCATGATATATTTGAGCCCCCGCATTGACCCTGGACCAAATACCTCTAAACTTCTATTTTAGGAAGTTAGACAATGAAATGTCTTTATGGCTTAAGTATCCTGAGTCAGGTAGATTGTTACTCAGAGCTAAAAGCAATTGTAACCTATACAAAAGGCTTCTGTAAAACAATTAAAAAAAAAAAAATCAAACAATGAAACTAGTGCCTCTCAGCACAAAGGGTCTTTCACATTCATTAGTCCACTCAGTCCCAGGGTAACCATGATTTTGAGTTTAAAAGTACATGTTTCTTTTCTAGTAAAGATGCCTTATTAAAGAAGTTTGGAGTTCACTGCCATAAAGTATGCTTTGATAAACACTAGTCTCGGTATTAAATGCATGGGTTTTGTTATTTATTAACACTGAGTGAAAGACGTGGGCCAGAAGAAAAACGGCTTAAAGATGCAGGCTTCCTTTCAAACCTGTCTCTACAAGACCCATCCTGCCTGATCCACAATCACTGTCCCCAAAGACGAGATTCATTAAGCAAAATGAATCTTGCCCTCCTGTCCACCTTGGCTGCCAGATGAGAGAAATGACCTACTTACTTACTACTGAGGATTCCAACATGTACTCCAAAGAACAAGTTGCATAAAATGCTCCGCCACCAAAAACCGTCTGGGAAACGATGCCTATTCCGTCTCCCTCCTTGGAAGGACAACACCCAGGCTGGCACTTAAGGCTGGAAGACGTCCTGCAGCAGGGAATCTAGTCTATTCCGATGAATGAAGACTTTTCCGAGCTTACTTGGTTCACAGAACATTTTCCTCCATAGTGGCCACTCCCCTTTTGTTTTGTTTTTATTTTTTTAATTGAATTTACTGGGGTGGCATTGGTTCTCAAAGCCATACAGGTCTCAAGTGTACGACTCACCAGAACACCCTCTGCACACTGCACCATGTGCCCGCCATCCTAAGCAAAGCCTCTGTCTGTCCCCATCACCCCCCTTTGCTCACCTCCACCTACCCTCACCCCCTTTCCCTCTGGCCATATATAGTGTTGTTGTTTTGGGCGTAACCCCTTCGCCCTTGTAAAACATTCTGAGGAAAGCTGACTTACTAGCGCGGTGGCCTAAGCTGACTCTACCTTATGGTGTAAGCACAGCTCGGCGGGAAAGCTGTAAGGACTGTGGCTGATCCGCCCGGGTTCGAGTCTCAGCTCCGTCACGGACAGTCCTGGACTCTAAGATGTATTTGTTCACATTTATCACTTCTTAACATCAGTTACATGTCTTAGTTCATTGGCAGCAACTTTTCTTACTGTAAATAAAATAACGGTGTACCCCAGTAATCGCCAAGATGGGCGAGATGTTGTACGTGACATTGAGCGAGTCGTGAACCACACTGCGCCTCAGGTTCGCAGCGGCAGAGTGGGGTGGCGACTACCTCGTGGAGGGGATGTGAGGACTCACAGTGTCTGACACAAACTAGCGCTCGGTGAATGTCAGCCGCCCAGGTGATTATCTCAGGAACCGGGAGAAGGTCACCTGCTCCCCGCGTTCCTTCCTCGCCTATTTATTGATTCTTTCTTTAGCAATGAACCTTTTCCCGAAGCGATGCTAGCCTTAAAATGCAAATCCTTCGGGGAGAGAGAACCACAGACAGGCAGTCATGCTCGGGTATAAAGACTAATAAAAGGCTCTCCTCTGAGGACAGACTTTGACACAGGGAGAGGGAGAGGTCCCAAAGCACAAATGGAGTGTGAAGGTGGGAGGGAAACTGGGCCACAGCTAGTGAGAAAGGCCAGGAGCGGCGAGGTTGGAGGTGTGTTCACTTTCCGAGCAGTTTTTCTCAGTGTTGAATCCAGGCTTGTTTCCCTGGGGGCCTCGTATTACTTTTTGCTTAGAAACTGAGCATCCCCGGGAGGCTGCAGCCCTTCAAATGGGATCAGGCATCGCGTGTGAGGAGCTAGACACTGGGGAGGCACCAGGAGGAAGGGGGGCCAGCGGCAGAAGATGGGAAGAAGCTAGAGACCTGCTGTCATCTCCTCGGGCTGCTGAGCATTCGAGCTGAGAGGCCCGGAAGCAGGGGACCACCCCAGCGGTGACAGGGCCCCTGAGAGCTCTCGAAACTTCAAAACTGCCCTCAAAACCCAACTCCAAACTGTGAGGAAACTCCTCTCTTCCCAGTGACAAGTGTTTAATTCTGCGCCAGCATGCCCTTCATCAGTATCATCACACTCTTTAAATAAATGTGGCCATTTTTCTAATGGAGCTTCATTTTCATTTCCTCGGGAACCTTCACAAATAAACCCAGGGAGGAGCCGAGGAGAAAGATTGGATGGATCAAGCACCAGCCTCAGAGGCACAGGAGCTTCGGGACAGGCGTGGCCACTGCTGGCTCTGTGACCTGGGACAGGTCACTTAATCTCCCTGAGGCTCACCTGCAAAACAGAGGTGGTGCCCTTCACCCAGCCCACTGTACGAGGTGCCATAAATATCAAGTTAAATAACACAGGTAACAAAAAATAATTAAAAGAGGCAAGACAAGCTACTGAAAATTAAAATTTGTGTTTCCTTTGTCCTAATAATCCTACTTGGGGAACTCTGTCCTATAAAAATATAAGCATCTGTATGAAGGAATTATACATGAAGATAGTTATTATAGTTCAGTTGGTACAGGAAGGGAGGAAGGAGAAGAGGGAGGGAGGGAAAAGAAAAACAGATTTGAAAATTATTTGAATGACCCTCAGTAGGGGGCTGGTCAAGTAAATTTATGGTGCATCCATACAATGAAATATTATGAAGCTATTATTATTTCATTGAGATTTATATACCCTAACCTAGAGCATCTTACCTGATATGTCATTAAGTTAGAAAAACAAATAATACTTCGAGGTTTGGTTCTATTATTCATTTATTTTTAAGTGGGAAAATTTTTTTTGTATTTGTAGGAGCATTTTTTTAAAAGTGTATAAAAATACAGAGCACACTGTTAATGCTGATTATCCGGGGAGGGGGGCGGATTAGAGAAAGATAGAGGAAGATTACTAATATTTTCTTCATGCACCTCGGAATTGTTTGACGTGGTAAAATAAATGTGCACTATTTTCAGGTGAAAAGATCCCAAAAAATTTGGGGGGAAGGGATGGAGCAGAGCAGGAAAGACAGGAGGAGTGAGAAGACAAGGAAAAAAGATAGAGAGACCTGTGAGCTGTGCCCTGTGATCAAACTAAAGGGAGCGCCTTCAATGTCTACGGGTTTCCAGGACCACGCTTGGTTCTTTGTGGATATCAGGGATTTTAGATACGGCATCGGCCTAACAGATCATGACTCTCTGTGTCACCTATTCCTTCCTTCCTCCATCCTCCAGGTTCCAGGGGCCCAGCGAGTAGAATGTCTTTGTTGTTAACAACTCAGCGTGAGTGTTTACTTTCTGAGTTGAGTGTCTGTGGCGTCTCCTGAACCACAGACGTGAGATTCCTTAGTCTACCACCTTTATCTTTCTCTGCCCTAGAAGCGAGTATCTCACCGCCTAGAGCTTTTTGGGGTTTTCCCCTTGAGGAGTAGACCAGGGAGGAGCCTCCATGTCTGAGTTCCTGGCCAGCAGGACTCCAGAGACGTTGGGGCGCCCAGTCTCCTGGCTCCCGCTCCTTCCCTCAAGTCCACTCCCAGGTGCCTCCCAGCAGGGCACGAACATGCCAGTCACGGCCACAAAAGCAGCTGTTGAGCTCTTACCGCTTAGAATTGTATGGCCCGGTCGGTGGGTTTCAAGGGTCCCTGGAGGTAAAGCGATGGCATAGAAAGCACTCAGGATTCAAAAACTTTTTTAAATGATAAAACAGCATGCTGGCGAAACCGCGGAGAAGACACGCACGCACTGCTACTTTGAGGATAAACAGCTACCACATCTCTGAATAGCAGCTTGGAAACAAGTCTGCAGAGTCTTAAAAACATTCATATCTTTTTAAACATATATTTTTTCCTATGGAAATAATCAAGAAATACCAAAAATGTGTATGGATGTATATCTCATAATTGTGGGAATTAGTAAGTTAATTTACATAAAGTGCTTCGAACAGTTCCGGGGTACCTAGAAATCCCTGTAATAATAATAACTGTTATTATTTCCCTCTTTAAATTTTACTTGCTTTTTTAAACCTTCTAAAATACCCTCATATTTATAACCAAAAAAAATTAAAATAGAGATGTCAATCCTAAAGAAATAATCTAAAAATTCTTAAATGCTTTATGCCCAAAGATGTTTGTACTGTCGTTTATAATAGTGACAAATTGGAAATGACCTCAAAGCAAACAACAGGGATCGATTAGGTAAATGGCGATGCCTCCGTATGACTGAGTACTTCACAGAAATGAAAAGTGATGATCCTGAGGAACTGTAATAACTTTTGGAAACGCTCATGTTCCTAAGTTAGGAAGGGGGGGGAAGGTACAAGATCCTATACACATACTTTCAACTGTGGTCAAAACAGAAAAGAAAACAAGGAGGGGGGGAGGGGACTAGCAGAAACTAACAAAATGTTAGCTCATGTCTTCTTCCTACACTTGAATCCCAACCGGGGTTAGTGTTGAGAAGTCAGATGTCCACCCTGCCCAGGCCTTAGGTGGTGAGTCTTTGCTACTTATGGTCTCCCCTGCTTCTGCACTTCTTTTGATGGAAACTGTCCCTTCCCTACCCCCAGTGACTGTGGTGATGCTATCACTCAAGGGGTTCTGCTTTCTCTGCTACTCAGGCAGCTCCCCTATGTACCCCATCTCTTTAAACACCTCTGTGTGGGCATCTGACCCAAGCAAGGATAATCAGAGTCCATTTTAGGGGTTGACATATAAAACTTAAAGAGAGGATGTGGTACTCTTTCTTCTAGGATCAATACCTATGATCAATATCTTGTATCAATGATGCAAGCCTGGAGTTCCCACACCTATTTTTACGACCATGTGGAGAGAGAGCATTCCTAAGGATGAAGCCAGTATACATATATGAAGAATATTTAAGAAAGACAGAAAGAGGGTGCTCTCATGACATTATTTTAACTGCTAGAGCCAGCCATGCCTGAAGCTAAGCCACTCTTTAACTCCAAAGCAGGAGAGCCATTAACAGTCATTTTGCCTTTGCTTAAGTTGGTTTGAGATGAATTTCTACTATTTGCGACAGAAAGAGTCCTAACTACTACGTATACTGTATCGGAAGCTCTGAGGAAGTGTTTCACTTTTGCCAGCTCCCTGGGAGAATCTGATGCACAGGAAGTTTGAGAATTAAACCATGGCTTCTTCAGGATCTAAATGACAGGAAGAGGAATAGAGCTGGATAGTGGATTTAAACGAAATGAACATATAACTCAGGATCTAGCCCTAGCCTGCCCCCGTAGCTTGGATTCGTGCATTCTCTACCTCCCCCACCCTCCCCCAGCTACTTTTCATTCCTCCAGCAGGATGTTGCTCACCCCAGGACATTTGCATGTGCTTATCCCCCTCATTCATCAACACAACTGGCTGGTCCTCAGTTTCTAGGTCCCAGATTAACTCTCAGAGAGTCCTTCCCTGACCATCTTATGGGAAGACAGTCGGCTCTGTCACTATCCACTATCTTAATCACCTTGTTTTTAATTCCTAGCTTTTATCAATTACTTTTAACAAGTAATTTTTAATTACTTGTTAGCTAAATCAGTCCTGTCTTCTTCTCCTATTAAGATCCAAGATCCCAGAGAGTAAGAACCGGGTCTGTCTGAATCACCATTAACTTCCCGGAGCCTGGCACAGGGCCTGACGTGTGTAGCAGGATTCTCAAAAAACATATTTGGATAAATGAACAAATCGCCACAACGTAGACACTTACCTGTCAGCACTGCTTGGGCAAAGCAAGGAAGGGAAGTCAGCGTCACTTATTACCGCCGTGGGTTGAGTCAACCGACAGAAGTGGAGGAGAAGGGGCTAGGAAAAGAGGAAAGTTGCTTCCCCGAGAATCTGCAGGTGCTTGTCATCGGAGAGGAAACCAGAATCCGCAGGCAGGCGACGCTCTGCTGGACGTGTTCCCTGCCTTCAAAGAGCTTCTTGTCCGGCTGGAGAAGCGGCTAGCAGGAGACCGGGCCGGAGGCGGACACCCACAGAACGGCGCTTCGTCTGCAGATGCTGGTAGCATCCTATGGCAAAAAGATTTGTGAATGTAGCAGAGAGCACAGAGGCAGACACACACGCGTCCCGACCGTCCCGAGGGGGGAGCCGCAGTTAAACCCGCACCCCTTGCTCGACAGCCAGCAGGGCCACAGGCCACGAGGCGAGGCTCCACTTGGCGCCGCGTCTCTTCCCCGGCGCCTCGCTCTCATCCCCCCTCCTGGCGCCTTATTACAGTAATAGGCTTGTTATTACAGCTCTGAAGTCAGAGCTGCGACGCGGGAGCGGGGAAATGAGGGCAAGAGGAAAGAGGCTGACCCTGGCCGCGCCCGCCGGCGGCCTCCTGCCCGAGCGCTCCGGCTCCGTGAGAGACAAAGCCAGGCCCGGTCCGCCCGCCCCGGCCCCTGATCCTGCCGCAGGCTCCGGAATGAGCTGCAGGGCACAGAAGAGGCTTTCCCCGGGAAGGTGTCTGCGCGAGGCCCTGAAAGAATTCAATTACATTCAAGAGGCACATACTTAGCTTCCTATTAGGTGCGGGAAGAGGGGGGAGATTGGAGATTGTAAATGTTCCTTCTCCGCCAGGCGGGGCTCTGTGTGCTGAGCAAAGCCCGGTAGAGGAGGGAGCCCGCTCTCGGGGCGCTTATGTACTAGTGCTGAGAGGGACAGGCGGACCAATGAATAGATCAGGGGGGCAAAACTGATAAAAATATAAGACCACGGGGATAGCACAGGCAGGCGGGAAGTTCCATCCTGCGAGGACATGTTTCAGCTGGGAAGCTGGCCTGGCAGGAAACACTCCGAGTCTGCAGATCAGTACCTAGGAGTCTGGGGAGCGGAGAGACCCTGAGGACGAACAGGTCCTCACCAGAGTCGGCTGACACGCCAGCCATGGGCACCTGAAGGTCTGGGGCTTCCCGTGAAAACAATGCCGCTCTGTCCCTGCTTTGTGTAGCTGGCTCCACGCACCTAGACTCTCATTTCCTTTCATTGCACTGAAGAAACGCATCCTTTGCCTGGGTCTGTTAGGATCTCTTCATCAATCACAGTCACCCTGGAGACAACCATACAGAGATAACTTCAGAGAGTGACAGAAGTCTAAGAAGAACATCAGACCAAGGATGTGGCATCTGAGTCCCTGGGAAGGGGACAGCCCCGTTCACTGCGAGGCTCGGGGAAGGCCTGTCTGAGGAGGTGCTGAAATGTGGCAACCAGACCAAGGTCAGACAGACAGGAGAGCTCAGGTGAATTCCTGGGCTGGGAAGCAGGAGAGGCATTTGAGGAGCAGAGGGAAAGTCGCATGGCCAACAGGGTGCCCCAGGTGTGGTCCCCAGGCCGGCAACATCAGCATCCCGTGGGAACTTGTTAGAAATGACATCCTTGGGTCTGTCTCACCCAAGAAGCAGAAACTCCAGAGTGGAGCCCAGCAGCGTGTGCTTAGCCAGCCCTCCAGGGGATTCGGAGGCACCTCTAGGTTGGAAGACAGTGAGAGAGAGTGGGCCTGTCGGGAGGGCCGAGCGGGCGCACCCTTCAGCCCTGAACCGCCGGGTCGGGGAAACAAGCCAGTCAGTTCGGCTGAGTTTTTCATCATTGTATCCCCAGCCCTTACCTCGTTGCCTACCACAGAGTCAATGCTTAACACTTGTTTATTGAACAAATAATGAATATAAACATAAGTGCGGAGCCTCTACTTTGAATGGTCTGATACCAGGTACTAGACAGAGATACACAAAATCAACAGTAGCTTGGGATCTACAAATGGAGATGAGAGAGAGAAATGCAAATTAAAAATGAGACCACCAGAGTCAGATGCACTGATATTGGCAAGAAATGAGAAGCGATGACGCCTTGGAGGGTTAGAAAAACTGAAAGGCAAACCGAAGAACCTAATGAGCACAGAGGTTTCAGCATCTGGTTTGGGGGCAAACAGCAGAGTTCATTAACCCCCTGGGGAATTGCTATATTAGTGTCAGAGGACAGCTATCGTTCACTTGTTGTCTCCAAGTAAATGAAAAATGTGATATTGATCCAATCCATCTTCTGAGAAAGAAAAATAAGATTCTCTACTTAAATGGAAAAATCCTCAGCGTTATGGAAAATTCCACTATCGGAAATGCTTCATTTCCTGAGGCATTTTAGATAGCCAAGATTCTTACTGTATTGCTATTATTTTATTACCAAAGATTTCTCAAGACCCGTTGTAGGTGATATTGGTGCTAACCAGGTCAACCTGGAAGCCAGTCCGAGGCCTCCGAGCCCTTCTGAGAAAATGGGGGGCGGAGGGGGGGCAGGCCAGCCAAGCCCCCCCGGCTGTCAGTAGTCAGATGAGGCATGAGTCATGCTGAGATGCCGACCTCTCCTTTGAACATCTCCTTAACGGAGTGGATCTTAATAGACTCTTCCTCTTCTTCCTTCCTCCCTCCCTCCCTCCCCCCTCCCTTCTTTCCTTCCTTCCCGTTCTGCAGTTAGTAAATTCCCGGGGTGAACGCACCTTCCAGATTTAATTCACCTCTGTCTCCAGACCAGAGAGAACCTGACGCACGCAGGGGAGGCATGTGGCCGATGAAGAGGAGCCCCCCTTCCTTGGGTCACCTCCCAGGCGGGAAGCTCTTGTCAGTCTATTCCAAACCCTTCCTGCTGCATGAAGCCCATTTCCTCTCATTGAACTGGGAAGTTCCCTTCACAAAGGGAAAAGTAAAATAAAAAAGTTCATAAGGATGGAGCGGTTCTCAATTGACTGTACTTCCTCCGCATTTCCAAATCTTGAATATTGACCTTAGTATTTTTTTCTATCACTATCCCCCCCTCAGTCAATGTTTATTAAGCACTCACTTCCTCTATGCAAAGAAATAGCCCTGGGAGTCATTCTTTTGGGTGTGTTTCACACACACACACACACACACGCACACACACGCACACGCACGCACACGCACAGAAGACACCGGCACACGGGCCGGCCCCCAACCATCAGTGGTATCGGCACAGGGACTGGGCTGCGCAGAGCAGAGCACCCCCTGTAATTGGGAGGGGACGTTGCTTCTGGTCAGGACTTCAAGGAACAGACGAAGTGCTGGACTAAATGTCCCCAGAGGGCCTTCCTTGCTGAACTGTGATTACGCTTGAACATGAATTTGGGCAGGAGCTGGAAGGAGAGGGGAGCAGCGCAGTTTTGCTAGGAGTACTCAGAGAGCCCGCCGCTGGCAGTGTGACCGCACCAGTGTGGCATCGCTGTCACCACTGCGAACGTTCCTCGGGTGCCTGTGAGGTGCCAGGGGCTGTGAGCATTACTTCAGTCCACCTTACAACACACCTACCCGGTAATGACTGTGATTGTGCCCGTGTTACTGCAAAGGAAACTGAGGAATGGAGAAGTTAGGTTATCATCATAAAGCTGGTACGGAGCAGAGACAAGACTCAAACCCAGGCGGTCGGGCATTTGATCTACTAGAAAAGGAACAGGGTCTCCTTCACCCTTACAGAAGTCTCCTGAGGCCAGGGCGTGAGCCCTAAATGACAAGCGGGGGACAGAGGGCCAGGGAGAGGGAACCTCGTGCATGGACACTTAGCAGTCAAAGGCAGAGCCTCCTGGTGTCCTGCCCACATGTCCTCTTCTTGACCCGTCTGCCTGGCTCCCCTGCAGCTCCCAGCCCAGTGACCTTGGCAGAAAAGTAGCACCTGGTTAATCCCGTCTGCAAACTGGCCGCTCAGCCATGTATCCTGAGGTCCCAGACGCATCTCAACACGTGGAGACAGCAACAGTAGATTCCCATTTTACTGATGAGAACACTGAGGTTTGAGTGGTCTCCTCACTGCCCTGCCTCCCCTATCACAACCGTGTTTTTCCCTCCTGACTATGGTGATGACCTCCTCACGGGCATCTCTTCTCACCTCTCTTCTTGCTCCAACTCTGTCTACAATGCAGGGCTATGCTTTCTGGATCGCTCTTCTGATGGTGACTTCAAAGAGTTTCCTCCTCAAAGACTTTCAATAGCTCCCCACTAGTTACAGAATCAAATCCCGACGCCCTAGCCTGCTCTTCAGTTCCTCCAGGATTTAGCTACAACGTGCATGTTGAGCCTTATCTTTCATTCACATATCTAAGCTCCAGCCACAGTAGTTCCCAAAAAAAAAGGACCCAAGAAGGCCCGATGCACATGCCTCTCACGGGGATTGCTCTTTTGGAACCGTTAGCCTATTTAAGGCTATACTCAAATGCCTCAGTCTGATTCTCTGTGCTACCCCCTCCCGAGTGTTATTCTCTGCATCCTAACGATGTGTGAAAATCTCTGTCCCATGGTCTCTTACAAAACTAACCATACTCTCACGATACAACCAACAATCACACTCCTTGGTATTTATACCCAAAGGAGTTGAAAAGTTATGTCCGCAAAAAAAAAAAACACACAACACAAACCTGCACACCCATGTTTATAGCAGCTTTATTTGTAATTCCCCAAACTTGGAAGCAAACAAGATGTCCTTCAGTAGGTGAATGGACAAATAAACTGTGGTCACATCCAGACGATGGAGTATTATTCAGTGATAAAAGGAAATGAGCTGTGAAGCCGTGAAAGGACCTGGAGGAACCTTACGTGCACACTGCTAAGTGAAAGAAGTCGATCTGAAAAGGCTCCCGCGAAGCCTGACGTGAGCTCTGGGCCTTGGGTGGTGACGACGGGTTGGTGTAGGTTCATCCACTGCCACCAGGGTGCCACTCTGATGGGGTTATTGTTAATGGGGGAGGCTATATATGTGGGGGAGCAGAGGCTATATGGGAAACCTCTCTACCTCCCCTCAATGTTCCTGTGAACCTAAAACTCCTCTAAAAATTTAAGTCTATGTTTTCTAAAAATGTCTGCCTGTGCATGATAAACTCCGTAAGAAGGCGAAGCGTTTCCTCTGCTCCCGGGTGCCCTGTACACACTGTCTCTCCCACCACCCTAGCAGGCTCTAATAAATGTTTGTTGAATTGAATTAAATTGAGAGGCCATCTGGGGACTAACAGCTAGAACTTTATCATAATTTGGACTCTGAGACAACGGGGAAGCTGGAGTCCCCGTGACCTCTCTCTTCAGAACTCAATTATCTGTGTAAGAACAAACGTCTCAGATATCTAGCTATTAATTTGCTCACAATCATCTCGGCGGCAAAGTTCACAAATGTTCATTTCAATTTCTCAGCCAGATCGTTCGTAGGAAATGAGCTGCTCGTCTCGTTCACTGAGTCACGGTGGCCCTTGTACCATCCCCCTTCCCCGCCCTCACCCGGAAATCTCCTCACACGTTCTTGTACTTTCTTATTTACCACAACTCGCCACCTGGGCATCCAAATGCCTGTCACCACAACTTCCTCAGGGCCTGTTATGGGACCCATGGTTTCCTGCTCAGCATCCTAAATCGAATGCTGAAGACCACAGGTTTTATTGGCAGCCTGAGTCAAAGGGATCTGTTTTCATTAATCCCACATGCAAAACTGACAGCCTTCAGTGATCTCACAGGCCAGAGCCAACAAACCCGGAGAGGAAAATGCAGGCCTGGCTTCCTATGAAATTGATACCACCTCACCCTGAGCTCTGTTCTGGGTCACACAGAGGGGCAGCTTGTGTGGCTGAGACTCTAGAGAGGGCCCTGGCCACGAACCTGATGACTGGGGAGGAGCTCAGGAGCCCCTTGCAGCACAGGCCCCAGAGAACAGGCCCAGCCACCTTCAAGGACTTTAACCCTGTGATACCCATTTGTCTATTAGCAGAGATTTATAAAATGCACATTCCCGTATGTATGGCATGATAGGACCTCCATATCTTGCACAAGCAGGGAATGGAGAGAGCTGGGACAGACTGGGACAACAGAGGAGAAAGTTCACATCGTTGTTGATGCCACTCTGCAGCAGGGCAGTGGGACGGTCTGATGATCGGTGGCCAGCAGGTCGTGCAGTGTCAGGGTTGGCTCGGCCGGTTGGGAGGGACACGGCCACCTGGCTAGCAGGCCGTGGCCTAGGAGGGCTCCGGTGAGCAGCAGCCTCCAGTTAGGGGGGAGAGATGCTGTGCTCCCCCACGACTCACTGCATAGGAGAGAGGTTGTGGAGTGTGGGCAGCCAGACACGCCCGGCTTCAAGTCCACTTCTCCCTACCTGCATGGCCCTCAGTGAGTTACTTAGCTTCTCCGAGTTTGTTTCCTCATCGAAAAAATGGGGTGAACAGTAGCGGTCCTTAGTTACCAAGCTTGTTGTGAAACATGCTGGGTGCTGTGGGAACTACTAAGTGATGCACTACTTCCCTCGGTTCCCCCAAGACAGGACCCTCCTTCACCCAGAATACTTGAGTCAAGACTGTCTCAAGAATGGGAAGTAAAACAAAACAAGTTGGGGGGAAAGGCAGCGAAGTTCTTTACTTTTAGCCCTGTTTCATGTATATAATACAGGAAAGACTAGGGATATGTAGATATGCACACACCCCTCCACCCTGATACCAAGTTATAAATTCTCCGAGCTCACAGGGAAGACAACAGCTGGAGAAAAACAGGAAAAGAAACCTCGGGCACGAATAACAGGCCCGGGCCCCACTCATGACCATCCTCACCCTGTCCCCCAGTTTCTGGGTTCTGGGAGGACGGCACTCTCCTCCTATCAACCCTTATGCCGTTCTGAGGGCAGCAGGAATGAGACGGCCACCTGGGGTAGAGGGCAGAGAGGACCACGGGAGGGCCTGCTGGGTGCCACCGGCCGAGCAACGCTGTGCTGATGACCGAAGCGCAGGGCAGGCCGAGCGCACCTCTCAGAGCCGCCTTGAAGCGTCAGCTCCAAGGGGAAGGAAGGAGAGGGGGAAATCCTAAAGTCGCCTGAGTTTGAACCAATAAGTCCCAAGTCACGGAAATGACCAAGTTCTCCTGGAAGCAACTAGAAACTATGTTCTGCCTTCTGGTGGAATGGCACTCAGGGAGGAAAGCAGGTTCCTTTTTAGGAAAATAAAGTTATGTTATGACAACCAGAGTGCATGGCAAATATACCTATATATTTATATACATATATATATAAAGTAATAACAATAATAATTGAAACAATGTGGCAACTAAATTTATTGAGCGCTTCCCATCTGCCACTGTCCCCACAGCCTTCTATAAATTACATCATTTCTTCTCACAATAACAGGGCTCGGTATTGCTACAGCCTTTGGGAGGAAGGGTAAACTGAGGTTAGATACCTCGATAACTTCCCCAAGGTTACATCATGGAAGTGGAGGGGCCAGAATTTAAACTCTGGCTATCTTTTTGCAGAGCCCTGGTTCTCGCTTCGACACTGAGCCTTCAACATAGTGCAGCATGTTTAATTATAATTTATTGAGTGCTGACTATGGCTTGGGCACTGTGCTAAAAGCTTTACCTCGTCCTATTTATACTCTTGATAACAATCCCAGGAGAAACATTTATTATTATCACCTCTTTAAAGATGAGGAAAGCTAGGACTCTGACCCTGAATCTATCGGGCTCCAAAAGAGCGTGCTCTCAACCTCTTTCTACAAACTCCAGGTGAATAGAGAGCAAGGGCTCCACGTGTGCAGCTCCCAACCTTTTGGTTGTGATGGTTAGGGCGACATATGGGTTCCTGGCAGCCCCAAGTCCAAAGGCCAAGGGGAAGGGGAAGGGCTACATAAAAATCAGGGTCCAATTTCACCGAGAGGCCTGGCAAATACTAGATGGGTGTCCGGTTATGCATTGAGAAAGGAAAGATTCGGGTCCTGGCAGACAGCTGGAGTGCTTGGCAGACAGAGTGAGTCCTGGGTAAAAAGGGAATATTGGATTTGGAGACCACCGGTGGCCTATGGCCAGCAAGACCTGACACGAGGAACCATGGCGCTGTAGGCCTGAGGTTTCTGGCTACCACCCAACCCAACAATCCAGGTGGTGGTTACACTGAATCTGAAAGCAGAGGACATCAGTGAGCTTTGCTCTACAGAGGAGGAAATTGAGGTTTGGAGAATGGAAGTAATGAACTTGGTCACACAGCTGGTAAGCGGCAAAACCAGGGACACAAACTTGGCTTTCTCTGTCTCCAAATGCTATGCTTTTCCTCGCCACCGCATTTATCCCAAGCAAAGTAAACACCTCCTGAGGCGTGACTCAAAGGGAAGAAAGAGGGGCAAAGATACACTTTGCCAATCTCCTGGTGTTCAAAAGGCCCAGCCCTGCAATCAGCAAATATGTTTTTGTCCGGCTCACCTGCTCCTTCCAGTCTAGGGCAAGCTGATAGCAGACCTCAGATCTCTTCCCCAGCAAGGGGTTAGTTAAAAAAATAAAGTCCCATTTCACAAGCTTCTAAATCCTACTTGACCAGCCTTGGCAAGGATTTCCTGGGCTTAGTCGCCTGCTACCTGTGGACAGTGGAGAATTTGCTGGGCTATGACTCCGTTTTTGCCTGCCCTTCCCTGATGTGATCCCACCCCTAAGTACACCCCTCAGGGTTTACACAAGAATGCTCACTGCAGCAGGGCTCATAGTGACAAAAAAAAGAAAAAGGAAAATCTGTCAGTAGAATATAGATAAACAAAACACTATATAATGGTTAAAATGAATATACTAGAACTACATATACTAATGTAAATAAATCTCAAAAATAATGTTCAGAGAAAAAAGCAAACTTCAAAAGAACGTGTATAGTATGGCAGCGTTTCTATAGAGTTTAAAATATGCAAAGCAGTACTGTACCCTGCATAGGGACGCAAACTCCAGAAAAGAAAAAGGGAACATAAGATTGAGAAGAGGTCCCTGGAGTGGTTCAAATCTATCTGCAATCCTCAACTTCTTTTCTAAAAAATCTGAAGCAAAGAAGGCAAAATGGTAAGATCTGTTACAGTTGGATCGTGGGTACCTATATGCTCATAAAAAAATACATTTTTTTTACCTGAGAAAATGCATTATTCTTCTTTATGTTTGAAACCCACCTTTACAAAAACATTTTAAAAAACAACAACAACGGTTGAACTGTAAGTAATATAGTAAGGAGTTTGAATGCTAGTTTGGAAGCAATTAAGGTTTCAATTCAGGGAGAGAGGTGATTAGACGGCCCGGTGGAGGCACAGAGATAATCCTAGCATGGAACTATGAAGGCCTGGTCCAGTGCAGTAGCACAGTGTGACCAGAAAGAGGCGAGAGGCCAGCCGTGCTGGACGGTGGAAGTGTCACTGAGACTAACCCTCCCCATCCCTGCTCTGAGAAGTCCACCCTCTTCACATCGCCCCAACCGTGTACTTCCACTGAGGGTTGCCAATCACGGTTTCCTTCCCAAAGGTGGGCGCAGGAGTCAAGCTGGGCCAATAATGGTACCCCACCCCCAAGGCATATACGGATTGTCCAAGGATGGGCGATGACCCAAAGCTGGGCCAATCCGAGCTTGAATGAGAGCCGAAGCAGGTGGCCCTTTCCTCTCTGGTGGTGGAGCTCAGAAGAGATGGGCACAGAGCTCTCTGTGGCCTTGTTCCCTGACCCAGAGGAAAGCCAGTCAGGGGTCGGAAAGAATGAAGCCACTGTGTGGACAGCAGTGGTGATAAGAGATTGCCAGGCCACGATGGGTTCCCACCAGCTCCAGGTACCCCCTGCTGCACCCCCGCCCTGTCGCGTGTGAGCAGCATCCCTTCGGGGCCACTTCTGCCGTGTGGCTTTGGACACTGACCCAGGCTGCACAGCCTCCTGGCTCTCCGGTTCTCCAGGACACTCTGTGAGCCACCCGGTGCCGTTCAGTAAGTCCCTTTACTGCTTCTATGAGCAAGCATTGGCTTCTGTTGTTGGCCACTAAGAACCCTGATGCCGACACTACAACCTCTGCCCTCCCAGGAGATCCCAGGGAGAGTACGTCTCAAGGTGGCGCGGCACGTGAGGACCAAGCCAGTCGGGGCTCAGAGGAATCAGGAGGTCGCTCTTTCCACGTGGGGCTCTGGTTCCCTGAGAGCAAGCCGTCTCTTCCAAGAAGGGGCCTTAATGAAGTCGACCCTTCACAGACTATCTGGCATCCTGTCGCCATTCCTGCAGGCGGCTCTTCAACACTTGCAAAGCCCCATCACACACGTTATGTCATTTCATGCTCAGAGGGACCCCAGGCGGTGAACGGGGCAGGCCTGAGACATTTAACTGAGGAGGAAGCTGAATCCTGGAGAAATGACACACCCCAGCCACCCTGCAACTTTGTAACTGTGCCTGGAACAGAGTCCCAGTCTCCAGATGCCAGCCCAACACACCAAAAATGGAAAAAAGGTAAAAAAAGCCAGTTTTCTAAGTGCCTTCCACACATTAACCCACTTAATCTTTCTTACAACCCGATGAGGTTGGTACTAGTGTGGGCTCCGTTTTACAGATGAGGGAGCTGAGGCACAGAGAAGTTAAGGTACTTGCCTAAGATCACACAGCAAGTAAGTAGCAGTAGGAAGACTCAAACCAAGATCTGGTTCCAAGTCCATTGCTCTTAGTTACTACATTAAATAGGGTGAAAGGAGAGGTCTTTCTGGGGTTCACTTCCTTGACCTCCACCCTCCTGGGAGTGAGAGAAAGTTCCAGAAGGCCCGGCTGGGAAGGCACGCCAAGCCCCCGCGGCTAAGGCTGATCTGCATGCAGGTGCCTCCCGCTAAAAGCCTGGAAGGGAAGTGCGCTAACAGAGCAGGTGCTGAATTGCAGAAAAGTGAAATATGGAGCGGGAATATGGAAGGCTGCAGGAAGAGCCAAGAGCGTAAAAGCCAATTTCAAATCAGAGCCCCAGGCAACCATTTGGAGAAAAAGCCCAATATATGTGGTATCACCTAATAACTATAGCAACGCCTTCTATTTACCTCGCCCTTTGCTTTGCAGGAGGCCAATGAAGTTCGCAACCATTATTACAGTCCTTTCCTCTCTAGGCCCAGGCTTTGGCAGGGTACCCAGGGCAAAGGGAGGCTCCGAGAGGGGTCAATGCAGAAATCACAGAGCGGCAGAGTGGCCGTCAAAGCCAACTGCCCGGGCGCAAAAGCTGGTGAGCAAAAGCCAACGTATTGGGCATCAGTTCTGCAGAGACTGATTCACGTGACGCTGTCAGACGAATTCTGAATCTCACTCCAGGAGAACCGGCCACTTGCCATTCCACCTCCAGGACATGGGCAGGAGGAGTGGATGGAGGGGGGCAAGCAGGGGTGGGGACGTGGGGCAGAGGCCTAGGAGCAGGAATGAAGAAGTCACAGAACTGAGACAGTGAGGTGCTCATCAGAGAAAGCCTTCCCGTTCACAGATAAAGCCACAGTGGGTCACGATAAAGTATCTTCGGTGAATCAATGAGCTGGTCAATGAATTGATCAGTTTAGTAAGCTGACTCCCATCCTGTGGGGGTTCTGGGGGGGTCCCCTCTGCAATGTAGCGAGCAGCAGGGAGTTGTGTCTCGAACAGTCCCTCCTCTTTCCCCACCCTCTTCACCGTAGACAACAGGCACTCAGTCCCCTCTCCCCAAACTACTAAGGGGCATGTATCATAAATGTACATTTCCAGCCCCTACCCCCAGAAATTCTGATTCAGTGAAGGTGGAAGGGGCGATCTGCGTTAATAGTCAGCCCACGTGACTCTGGTGCCCACAGGACCCACCCTAGGAAACATCGCTCTGCATGGGCACTCGGATCAAATGGCCCCCCTCCCCAAAGCCCTGCCGGCCAGAAGGAAACACTCCCTTCTGTAAACCCCCCGGTCCCTCTCTAAATGAACTCGCTCAGTCTGCCTCGTAGTACAGACCTTTGTAGACAGATTGCTCTTTCCTACTCACACCTTGAAAGTCAGGAACGTGTCTTCCTCATCTTTTGACACCTTGCGATTCTCTGACATCCTTTATTTATGTAGACCCAGGTCTATTCCACAGATCAGAGGTCACCCTGCACGTCCTGATAGACTACGAGGTGGATAATGGTGCTTGAAGGGACCAACAGCTGATTAAACAGAGGATGAGGGAATGAATGGCAGATAAATGAACGGGCAGGTTGAACGGACGACTGGGTGATGGGAGAGGAATCCAGGAGTGATGGTTGGAAAAATAAGGGGACGGCTGGACAGATGTATAAAAGAGTGAACCGAGGAATGAATAATGGATGGAGTCATTTACTCCCACGTGTGGATGTCAGTCCCCCTGTTTCCTTCCCAAGACTATTGGGGTCACGGGAACATAATCCCATTGCACACATCTAAGTATAGGGTGACATCACTGATCACATGAGAGGGCACTGGACTGGGGGGCTCAGATGACCTGGTCAAGCGGCCACTTTGCTACTATCTCCAAGTGTGACCTCATCCAAGCCATTTCATTTTCTGAGTCGCACACATTTACCGCCTGTAAGTGGGCACCGACGCCCCTGGTATACTGCTCCACCAGGTAATTCTGAAGATCAACACCTGTCGAGCATCTATATCCCCGTGTGTCCAAAGCGGTGCTGGAACCAGACTAGGGACACCTAGCATGTGGGACTTCACCATACAATAATCCCTTTAAGACTTAATCTCATGAATCCATAATAACTTGAAGGCAAGAATTACCATCTCCGCGTGCTCAGCTGGGTTACCCTTGAGGACACGGATTCACAGAATCAAGCCATGGAACCAGACTTAAGCCTTTCCCAGGGAAGAAGAGAGATACTGATTGTAACGCTTCACTCAACTAGACAATGGAAAAGCGCTGGCCTGGGAGTCAAGGACCCTGGGTTCCCGTCTTGGACAGATAGTTAATAGCCATGTGACTTTCAGGAGTCCCTTCCCTCCCTGGGCCTCAGATTGCTCACCTACAAAATGGGAAGTTAGACTGGGATCCGGGTCGCATTAGGTCACTGATCTATAACTAACGGTTTGGGGACAGTCCCAGGGCACGGACCACTCATTGAGTAGCACTGGGCATCCTAGGGTCAGCCAGATCTACGCCACCCTCTCAGCCCCTGACATCTCCAGCCCCATTGCACGGGAATCACCCCCTCATTTCCTCTACACCCATTGTGCTCACCTTCCCTGGTTCTTGCTACCTGCTTTCTTCTGTCTCATGGCTTGTCTCAAAAAAAAAAATATATATATATATATATAGAAGTACAGTTGGCATACAATATTGTATTAGTTTCAGGTGTACAACATAGCGCTTGGACATTTACGTACCTTACTATGTGATCACACATTACGTCGATTGCCATCAGTCACCGCCTTGCTGGAGCGCTCTCCTCTGTTCTCCTCTGCTCTCCTCTGCTCTCCCCTGCTCTCCTCTGCTCTCCCCTGCTCTCCGGAACCCCCCGCAGTTAGCGCGGGGCTCAGGTGCCTCATAACACGCAAAAACAATTTCGAGAATGTGAAGATGAGAGCACGGAGTTGCCTCTGATTTGTCAGAGCCCTTCTTTGCCTCCAGACAGCGCAGTGCCTTCAACCCGCAGCAACCGCGTGGTTGGCCGGGGGTTATTTCTACGAACCGTTCCCCTTGGCTCTTCGTGTGTGTTTGCACCCCCGGCTGGGCCTCCTCCCCGCCCATCGTTTATCCCGTGTGTGTGCTCCTGTCTTTACAGTGTTAGCGCTCTCTAAACAAACGTTCACATTCGTGTTAATTCTGCACTCCGAGCAGCAGATCACCTCGATACATGTTTTGCCAAATGAGGTTTGGGCCACGTCTCCCAGCCGCGCCCGCCTCCTCAAACCGGCAGCTGTATGGGGGTAAAACCGCGTGGAATGGCCCCAAGCGGCAGCATTCTGGGCGTGCACGGCAGGCGGTGCACAGGGATGGCCAAGGGCGGCCCCTCCTCCTGTTGTGAGTCCCAATACAGGGCCCAAGACCTGCACCTTAAGAGACACTGCTTCTAAGATAAAACAGCCATCGCTATAAGAAAGAGAGCCCAGACTAAGAGAACAACCACCTGCACTCCGCTAGTGACTCGCTGTGCCGCTCGGCTAAGTCACCTCCCCTCTCTGGGCCTTGTTTTCCCAGCCATAAGATGAGGTTGATTCAATGGCCTCTAAATCACGAACTGAGACATGTCACAAATCTACAGAACACTACGGTTCTCCCATGCGGGATCTGAGTGTCGTCTCTGGTCATCTCATTGATTCACTCAGTAATAATTATCAAGCATTCACTCAGATACATTCAGGGCTGAGGTTGGACAAATGAAGAAGACAGACGCAGTCCCTGTCCTTCTGGCCTAGGAGAGGCAGCAGATGCTGATGAATAATTAACTACCTAATTAATTAATAATCATAATTAAAGCTACAAAGGAAAAAGCGCAGGATTTCATGAGAGCCTAAAGCAGGAGGTCCCGTTAGATTGCACAGGATGAGGGACAGCTGCCTTGAAGAAGTGGCACTGAAGCAGTGTTTACACGTATCTGAAGCCAGAGTTCCCGAATCATCTCACTTAGCTATGAGATACCTGCAGGGTGGGAAGGGAAAGTATCGTTGCCTTGTTTAAACTGTTAAGACAAAGACTCTTCTTCCTTGACCTACAGGCCTGCTCTGCCTCCTGCCCCAGCCCCTGCTACACCACACCTCTCCCAGGATGGCAAACTCCCCTCCACTGCATTTGTCATGGGTTTCATTCTCACATTTATGTCTCCCTCACCTGAGTAAGCCCCATGAAGGGAGGGACCAAGTCTGTTTTGCAACTCATAGTATTTCCTGCACAAGCATGGTGCCTGGTACAGATCCAGTATCGAATGTGGCTGAGTGAATGAATGAATGAATGAATGAATGAATGAATGAATCCCCACATCACAGACAAGGAATCTGAGGTCAATGAGTAAGGGAATGCTTGCCCCAAGTCCTAAGTCAGCATATGTCAAAGATGGGTCTCAAATCCAGGCCTTAGACTGGGAACGGGAGGTGGGATCCAAGAGGCCCGACCCACCCTTTTCCCCTCAGAGCGAAGTCCTCTCGTCTATTGATTATTTTGATTCCTTGGTCAGGAGTTCATTAAAAAGAAAGGGCTCTACCGTTATATAAGATTTAAACTCTCTTCCCTACCCCGAACGGGTTCTCATACAGACTCCACCACTCCAAGTCAGGCTATATGGGAGCTGTCCCCACAGAGAGCTTTCTCACCAATGGATGGTCAGAAGGCCTGAGTGCTGGGCCCGTGCTGGGGAGAGCGGAACGCTTCATGTGCTTTGCCTAAGCAAGAAGCCAGCACTCTTGGCATCCACCTGCCCCTCACTCTAGAGGGTCAGAGCTACACAGCCAACATGAGCTGCTTGGAAAAAATCCCACGTACCAGGGGGATCATTCAACTGGGGGCACTGATGGAGAACCCACCTCAGTCTCAAGCTCACAGCGCAACCAGTGATCCAGCCTTTCCTGAGCACCTTCCAGGAGCCCAGCTATGTGTTGAGGGTGATGGGAGAAGGTGCCCAGAAGTAAAAGGCTGCTGCCAGGCTGGGAAAAAACCCGGGCAGAGGCTGGTAACCATGGAAAGGACCCTGGCTCAGGGCGTCAGGGAGAGTGTCAGTTTTCAGAACCAAGTCTCTGGAGCAGGTGAGGGAATGGGTGCCGAGTCACGGCCCTGGGGACTGGCTGCTCTCATACCCAACTCAGAGTGGGCTTGGCCCAAGGATGGTGGTGGAACTGAGACCAACAGGGACCTTTTAGGGTTGAGGGCGGGGCCATCTTATTTACTGATGTAACCCTAATGTCTGGAACAATACAGGGCTAGTGTTTATGGAATGATTAAGAGAGAGAGAGAGAGAGAGAGAGAGAGAGAGAGAGAGAGAGAGAAGCAAGTACTGACAGCCAACCCAGGAGTCAATCATTATCATAACCTTGCATATTAACTGAGCAGTTCCTGCGTGCAGCACTGTGCTAAGACCCACACCCACAAGAACCCTGGGAGGGATGTATTATAACCCTCATCTGACAGTCGAGCATACACTGTGCATAACCAAGTAAATAATTCGCATAAAAACAGGAGATGGCGGAGCTAGGATTAGACTCCAGCCCTGAATGGAATACCCGGAGCTCTGGACTCTCATGCTTTTCAGCCAACTCTCCTAACAAGTTGCAACAAAAGAAATGGAGAACGTTTAGGTAGGGAGAGGGAAGAAAGGATGATTTTCCTAGTGGGAAGAAAAGCACAGGACTAGGTATAAAATGGGAATAAATACAGGGAATGATCTCAGGTCAAACAGCACCATTCTCCCCAAAGAAGCCTTCCCTGAGTCTCTCAATTAAGGTCCCTTCTAACACATTTTTAGCATCTCTCCCTTCTTTGTAGCACTTGGTACCACTTTAATTAAACAAGTGATTGTGAATGGAGTTACTTAAGTATCTCTCTCTCCTCATGGGGCATAGGCCTATGAGGGAAGATGCTATGCCTAGCACATAGTAGGGGCTCAGTAAGTACATTCTGAACATGTGAGTTATGTAATTGATTATAATTGATAGCCAATGGGGGTAAAAGCATCCTGGTGGCATCTGATAAGAAATCACAAGCAAGAAGACAAATGGAACAATATTAAGAAGTTCCTTGAAGACCAGGAAGACCTTTCTGTGGATGCTGCAGGTCACAAGGAGCCACTGTAGGTTCCTGAGCTTATCTGCATAAGGAAGACCATCAGATTAAGGTGAGAAATAAATCAGCTAAGGGAGGCCCTGATGCTCTAACCCAAATATTACCTTTCAAATCAGGGCCAATGCTTGAGGTGACAAGGATCTTCTGATGATGGCAGTGAGAAAGCAATAGAAAAGATAATATCCAAGGAACATACAGATGCAGGTTCTACCCAGGACACTACTCATCAAAAGTTAATAAGCAGATAGGACATAAATCTGGGTTGTGGAAGGAACAGGAAATAAGACTATGCCTGACTCCATAAGCTCTACCTCCGCCCTTTAGAGAAGACAAGATTTCGTTGAAAACTCAGATGATGTCAAAAAGGGTAGAAAATGTATTCCTTTATCACCCATTTGCTTCTAAGTCCTATGCATACCCAGCCAGGAGTAAAAAGAATGTTTCCTGAGGCTTTCAGAAGGCTCTGAGTCATTTCCCAGTGAATCACTCATCCACATCTCTAAACCTACAGTTCTAGCTCATTGACTTTGGAGCAGAACTGTTCCCAGGGTGAGGTCTCTGCCCACCTACCCCTTCCTCTCTTGAAGAGAATTCAAGAGGGAGCCCTTTGAGCAGTAAGACCTCAAGTTAAACTTTTAAGGTGCTTGCTTTTCATATGGAAGACCTGAGTTCAAATCCCAGCCTTGACAATTACTAGCAGGAAAGACCCGGGTTCAAATCCTGACCTTGACACTTACTAGCTGGCAAATTGGTTAATGATATATAAACTGCTGCTTAGAGATCAGATTCTGGCTCCATGGTTCAGAAACATGAATCTTCCTGGAGGATTCTCATTCATGGGACAAACAGTCATTTACCACCTTCTATGTGCCAGACACTGTGCTGGGTGCTGGAAAATGGTCATGAGCAAAACTGATGAAGACTCTAGCCTAGTCTGGGTGGACAGATATAACACAAAATCATGCAAGCAAATGTAAAATTGCAACTGTGCTAAGTGTGATGAAAAAGAGATCAGGGATGCCTATAACAGGGGGATTTGAAATAGTTAAAGAGGTGAGGGAAGGCTTGATATGAAAACTGAAGGAGGAGTAGGTTCAGCTTAGGTGAAAATGGGAGGAAAGAGTTCTCCAGGTAGAAGGAAGACCATGGGCAAAGCACCTGTGGTAGAAACACAGTGGGTGTGAAGTACGGCTAGGCAGTTGTTAAGTCTGAGAGAAAACACAAGGGGTAATATGATGGAAAATAAGCTGGAAAGACAGCCAGGGACCAAATCATGATGGACCTTATAGGTCATGACTTGAGCATGTTTTACCCTAAAATCAATGGGAAACCACAAAAGAGGTGTTCAGGGATGGGCTGGGAATGGGGGAAGACACAGGATCCTTGCCTGTCCGAAACAATCACTCTGGCTGGCCTGGAAGAGACTACAGTAGATGTAGTGTAGCAGATGGGGCAAGAGACGATGGTACATTTGACCAGGATGACGCTGGGCATGGCGAGAAATAAACAGATCTAATGTTTATAGAAGGAGAATAGACAGGACTTTCCGGGGGACTAAACTGGGGAGGGTGTTTCAAGGACAGCTCCAGACTCCTCTGGCCTGCAAAACAGGCCAGAGGGGCCATTCATTCACTGCAATAGGAAAACCTAGAGAAGACCAGGTTTGGAAGTTTTAGTCATATTGACATTTACACATAGTTGCAGAGCCTTTGAAGCATCTAAGAAGTGTTAATTAAGCAGTTGTGTATGTGTATACATCTGTAAATTATTAGTGTCTAATGAGTACTGAATAGCAGGGCACTGACAAGGGCACATAAGAAGTGAGAAGTGACCTATGATTGTTCAACTCTCACGCTTCAAGGGCTCCCCTTTTAAAATAATAATGGCGGTGATGATGGTCAGCTGCACTCATTCAGCCTTACTATTTCCTAGGCACTTTTCATAAATCAGCTCATTTAACTTACTCTCATCATAACATAGAAGATATGCCCAAGCAGTCTTGTCTCTACTTTACACATGTAGAAATTGAGGCTTAGAAAAGACTTTATTTGCCCAAGGTCACATAGCTGGTAAATAGCCTAGGTTTACCTGATTTCAGTACCCTTGACTTGCCCTCACTGTGCCCATCGCAGTTGCGACACAGAGGTACAATTAGTACTAAACCCGACAGACACGAGGCGGTGAGTGTAGCCAATGGAAGGACCCTTGAGGGTAACAGTAAAAGATGCCAACTACACTCCCACAGCTAGTAGTCCAGGTCCCATGCTCAGTCTCTGCTGAATGTCAGTGTCTCTGCTATGCCCTGGTTCCTCCCCACATTAGTCCCCAGGCCAACACAAAGAATGGATGCAATGACTTCATCCCTGTGCTGACCCAGGACAAGAGACAACTTACCCCAAACCCCAGGAGGGCCCCTGGCATGCAGAACAGATTTCAATCCAAAGAGCAAACACTTCTCTTTGGCACTAGACATATACTCAACTCCTCCCTCATGTCATCCTTGAAAAACAGGGACAGTAATATGCTTACACCCTATTTTGAGGATTAAATAACAGGATGCTTGAGAAAATGCCCTGCAAACTGACAATTACGAAGAAATCAGACTTATATGTGGGAACTCTTGTCTCTCTAATGGATAACTTTCAGCCTCTGGGATCTATTTCAAGCACCAAACCAGATCAGTGAAGAGCAAATGATGGGGAACAGCAGGTAACAAATGCGATCCATGAGAAGGGCTGTTTTTTTTTAATTGACATTAAGTGACCTTAAAAAGAGGGATGAGAAGTTGACCTAATAAATTATTTCTTCTGCCAGAAAAAAAACCCAGGATGATGAATGTGAATAAGGCTTGGCCTTTTTAAAAGACAAGAAGTGTGCCTTGGTGACCCCAGACATCCTTCATCATCAGTCTCCTTCTTTCTGCAATCCCCGTGCCAGGTGCTTGGCAATAATTCCACGAGTGGTCATAAGAGTAATACTGGAAGCTCACATTGTATTGATTGGTCACCAAGTGCCAGCCACTGTGGGCTAAGTGCTTTATGTGCATTATTTCATTGAGTCCCTTGTTGAGTGAGTTATTGATCAGAGGAGGAGCCCATTGCATTGAAGGACGAAAAGGTATTAATGTTAATCAATGAATTCAAGAGATGATGTACCAGCCGCTACGATTACATGATAAAATAAAGGGGAGTTCTGGGCGAAACTGCAGAATGTCTACATTTGGGGGACTCCAAAGAGAGAGGGACAGAGTGGGAGTTGGACCAAATAGAGTTAATCTTTCAGTAAATCCACACTGCACACACTTCAGTCTGAATCTCTACCTATCTCGACCAAGTTACATAATATTTCAAGCTCTACTCCAGTGTTTCCTGGAATAACAGTAATAATGACGACAACAGCCCCTGCTCACATATACACGGAGCGCTAGGCGCTCCCAGGTGGCGTGCTGAGAACTTTTATGCATTCGTTTCACTTTGTCATCTCCACCACCTAATGAGGTAGGCTTGCATGAATCTGTTCATTTTAAATATAACGAAACGGAGATGCAGCAAGTTAGTAATTTGGTTCAGATGCAAATGAACCCTGGGGGCCCGTGGAGTCAAGCAGGGACTGAGTTTCACTGACCCACGATCTTATGTTCTTTGGGCTCAGAGTGACTCATGGTCACTTATATCACCCACCCATCATCTTTCAAAGAACCCTCATTCTCAGAGGGGGTTTTTAACTCAAGAATTAGAAAACTGAGTGAAATCTGGGCCAAGACTCTTCCCCGTGGAAAACTTAACAGACTCTACAAAAAAAAAAAAAAAAAAGACAGTCCATGTGTGAGGCAAATTTACCAAAGGAAGCGATAGATGACACACAATTCACAGGAATGAAACCACAAAGCTGGATTCGAGAGTTTTCTCTAGACAGAGCGCTCTGGGCCGCAGTTTTCTTATCTGAATAGAAATCAGTTTGGATTGAAAGATTTCTAGGTTGCCTTCCAGCTCTGACAGTCAATGAGACAGTGATAAAATGCCTTCTAAAGAGCCTGACAAGCATTTGGAAGATTTGAGAAGCGCCTGGTTTGAAGAGCTAAGTAAAATTGTCTCGGTGCCATTCACCGCTACTTTTTCACACCAAAAAGCTCAGCCTCCCAACCCTTGACTCCAAAGGTTCCTATACCTGGCTTGATTTCCATAGTAGGCCCCTACCTTTCCTGCAAGTTTGAGACCACGGGTAGCATGAAAAGCACTACTTCTACTTTCTGAGGGTTGTAAGGATGTATGCTTCCCCATCCAGACCACCTGCAAGGAAATCAATGTGTGAATGGAGATACAAGGGTTTGGCAGGTGAGATTCTGAAATGGATTTCATGGGGATCCTTTGGGGTCTGTTATGTGGCCTTCCCAGCATCCACTGTATCTTCCAGCAATAGTTCAGTTTTCCTTTGGGAACTGTCTCCTTTCGATCTCCATGACTTAGATTGGGTGGCCCCTCCCACCAGCAGGACCTTGGCCCATCCACATAGTCAGCCCATGACACTGAGATTGTTTCAGGAAAGAATATGCAATCCGAGCCAGGTCGAAGAGACCCTACACCCAGACTTTGTCATAATTGTTGGGAAAAGGTGCTTCCTTTCTGTTGGAGCTGCTAAGATATAAGCTCAGAAGGAGAGGTTGACATCTATCTTGTCTACTCTTTCAGGAAAACTTGCCTAAGAAAGAAGCCAACACAAAGGAGGGCAGATCCTGAACTCAGAGAAAGTCAAATAACTGATAACAATATGGGTGCACCTAGATATCCCCATGCCTGAGGTCCAACTCCACTTTCTTGTCTTTTTATTTTATAGGCCAATAATTTTTCATTTTGCTTTGACCAATTCAACCTGCATTTATTTCATTTGTAACCTAAAAAGTTTTGAATAATACATATTTTAGTCAGAAAACAAGTTTTTATTCATTTATATCAAGTAGATACTATAGGTATAAGCAAAAGCAATATATGTCATGGTCCTGTTTATTTCTTGAGTAATCTATGCTGCTGGTATTTTAAGATTTCTTCAGGTAGTGATATTTTATGACTCTTGGTGGAGGGGGCATTGAATCCACTACCCAGATACACACATGGTTCCCCATCTTTTCTTTACTGCCCCCGGGCTTATCTCAGCAGGCTTGCAGTTTCTGCTCAGGGTCTCATGCCATACCCCAGCCAGTCCTCAGGCTCAGAAAAGATAAGAATTTTCCCAAGGCCACATAACCAATAAACTGCTCATGCCACATCAGTGAGACAGCCTTAATTCTCTTTCCTTTGCCCCTACCCCCAATATATCTTGAAACTTTCTATCTCCACTTCCATTCGGTTATCTTAAGCCAGGCCACTCTTACCTTGTGATCACCTTCTGCCTGGACCACTGTGACACTCTCCCTTCTTTCAGCTCTGGCATCCCTCCTTTCAACTCTGCTTCCCTTAGAGGAAATTATCCCATAGAATGAACTTCCAAAAATGTAAATCCCTGCTCCCTTGTTAAGCCTTCCTCGGCTTCCCAACTAACTTAGAATAAAGTCCGAACTCCCTAGCTTGCCCTAAAGACCCAGATGATCTGACCTGCTTCCTCTCCACTCCCCCATCCCATCACTCTCCTAACCACCCCTCTGCTCTCCAGACTCCAACTACCTTGATTTCCTCTGTTTACAAACACACCAACCCATTTCCTGCCTCAGAGCCTCTGCAGGTTTCTTCTTTCCCTTTGAGATGCAACTTAAACGTCATTTCCTCAGAAAAAGCTGTGGCCCTCACCACCACCACCACAGCGAAGTCAGTCTTATTTCCATAACCCTGGTATTTTCACAATTTGAAGTGATCCTGTTTATATATTTACTTGCTTATAGTGGTCAACTCAAGAACAATATAAGCTGCATGCAAGCTGAGACTGGCCTGTTTTGTAAATTCTCAGCATCCAGTAGGGTGCCAGGCTCGTGGAAGATATTCAGCAAATATCTGTTGAATGAATGAATGGATGGATAAAAGTGGAGATGGTAGGATTCCAACTCAGGTCTGTCTAGGTTTCAGAAAAATAAATGTCAACTGCGAGAAGATGCCCAAACTTACAGTCAGCAATTCTATTCTTGGTTGTGTTATATGAGAAACATCACCTGAACTGTTCTGCTCTGTGAAATGGGATCACCATGGTGTACTGTGAGGCTGAACTGGAAAATTAGCATGCCGCCACTGACACATCCAGAGAGAAAATAAAAGGCTCCATAGCATATACCAAGTACCACAACTTATTGCATGCAGACTCGGGGAACCCTAGCCTGCTGGGATCTTCAACAAACTTTGAAATACAAACAAAATGGACTTTCTCAATGTTAGTTTTTAATAAAAAAAAATATATTGAGGAAAGATGACGAATGTTAAGGCAATCACAGTAGAAGATACATTACCTTGCCTTGTTCTCTGCTCAGATCTATAGCTATTTCAGAAAGAGAGACTCGGTTGCAAGGTAAGTTTCATTTGTTTTGGATAGAGGACGATGTGACATTTTTGACAACGTACTGTAAAATATGCCACATTTTTAAAACAGAGTGAGATATAATAAAAATGAAATATAAGATTTCAAGGAAAGCTATGATTAGAAAAGAGCTCATAGTTCTTTTGGGGCTGCTCATAACACTTAGGAAAACAAGCCTCCATACCCTCAGGTGCAAATGTAAATTAAATAATGACAAATGCAATTAAAGGGTTATTTTGTGGCTTATTATTTAACATCTGCCCCCCACCACCACCACCAGATTCTAAGCTCGATGAAGGCAGGTACTGTGTCTATGACACCAGTGCCTAGAAGAGACACAGTAAGGGCTCAATATTTGCTGAATGAATTGCGTGTGTATAATGGGAGTTTTTAGGTTCTTCACAGAGAGAAATAGTGTTTTATAAAATAGATCAATTTCAAAATTATTATAAAATTCATTTTACTGGAACAAAGACACCACTACCCATAGATGAAACATTCCTGGGGTAGGGCAGGAAGGGCCAAATGCCGCATCCCTGGTTAACTGAACCCTAAAACAGTGAGCATAGCCAAGTGCCACATCAGGGCCCTGGCCTGGGTAACTCCTAGAAGGACATGGCCTGGGAACCCTAAAGTCAAGGGTGGAGATCAGGAGAAGAACCAACCAGACCCTTAGTGCTCACAGGGACCAGTGTGCCTGTCAAGACAGGAGGAGTTGATGAGAGCCTGGTTCCACCCCTGTTCTTAAATCTGGGTGATCTTAAACTAGTCACCCATCCTGCGTGGAGCTTCAGATCAGAGACTTTCAAAGACGCCCCCCCAGACAGTAACAATTGGTGGTTGTACAAAGTGCCAGAAACAGGAGCAAAGCCAAAAGCTGCCTTCCAGAGAGCCTCATAGGTCCTTCCTGTAATGTGGGACCCCATACACACTGCCCAGGATACGGCCAGTCCTGAGCAGGGACACACAGTCTAGAAGAGAACAGCAACTCACGCCCCTAACCTCCACCACAGCAGTTAAAAGGCGGAGTGTGGAGCCAGACAACCAGGGTTCAAATCCCACAACCGCTGTTTACCAACTGAATGACCTTGAACACAACTTCAATTTTATCTGTAATGTAAGAGTAAACAGAAGTGTCTTCATTATATTATGAAGACTCCACACCTAGCTTACAACAACCACTCAATAAATGTTTGCTGGCCCCTCATCACCATCCCCAGCCCACCTGGTCACAGCTTCTCCCTCTCTCTCCCTCCCATAGCCCAACCTACGTCTTCCTTCCCCCTCTCCCCGGGAGCTGCAGGAGCCCAAGCTTCAGGCCTCTGGCATAAATCAAAGGCAGATGATCTCCTCTCGTGGACTCGTCCCCATAAATCAGCACAGCTCCCCGAACAGAGACAAATTCACATTCCAAAAGCATCCTCCCGTCTCCCTCTCCCTGGTGAACGATGACTTTTCAAACCGGAATTTGGAGCAGAAAAGAAATTTTAGAGATGAGCCCAGTCCGACCCCCTTAATTTACAGGTAGGAAAAGCAGCCCAGCAAGGAAATGAGAATTGCCGGGTTAAGAACTGAAAATTGCCAGTTACAGGCAGAGACAAGACTGGCACCCAGAAATCTAACTCCCACCCAGTGTAGTTTTTACTCAGTGGTATGACCAGAGAGTGGGATGTACAGAATTTAAAACAATAATTTTTAAAGTGACCAGAAGTCATTATTGCCATGTGCCTGAAATTCTAAACAATGCCAACAATAAAATATACATCTCTCCTCCAGGCAAAAGAAAAACCTTTGCTCACTCTAAATTCTAAATAATCACTGAGGCTACTGTTTAATTTTGATAATATATAAATAACTCAGAGACACAGGCTCAGCTCCACACAGTGATTCCAAGAGTAACTTTGAAATCATTTGTGCTCTCTTTGGGAACGGTCCCCGTCTCCAAGCTGTTGAACTGCATCTTCCTGCGTCTAAGCAACAGATTTGGAACAGACAACGAGAGCACCGTGATTGAACAGAAGGAAAAACAGGGCTGGAGATCACTCAGTTCTGTCCTCCTATGTGACCACTTGAAGTTTTTATTTAGGTTTCTATTTTATTCTGAAATTTAAAACAGTGAAAGATGCAAAGTGTCATATTTTTGTTTGGTAAGTTTAGTTTACAGGTGAAATCTTTTACCGAGTTTGAATACTATCATTGACAATACAATTCTTTTCATTTCGTCAATTGTTTTCCAACTGAAGATTGAATAAAAAATTATATTATTTATAAATATAATTTTTTTAAAATTATATTATTAAAATTATATTATTTATTATTTATGATCATTACATAATTATTACTGAAAATACACTTTTCTTGGTTATGTGGCGAAGGTTGGGGGAACCCTTCTTATCTACTCCTGATATTCCGTCCACTTAGGGCAGCCTTTGTTATATAAAATCCCAGGCCTTTCTTCACCCGTTTTCCCATCCCACTCCTCACCTGGGGCAGGAGTGGCTTCTCTGAGTGACAACTTGAGGGTAAGGTTTACAAAGCTCTAAGCTTTCCTCTCTTCTTGTTGAGAGCCGGGTGACCCGCAGAGAGCTAACAGCCATCCTCTTGCAGAAGTAGGTCCCAAGATGTGGGCTTGCGCTGGCCAGGACGGGACAGGCTTTGTAATTCTGCACACACAAGCCACCTCATCCAGTGTCTGCTTTCCAGGGGTGAAGGTGACATCCTATCTGACTTACTCCTTTCTCTTATTTCTTAACTGATACAGAACTCGAGCAGGGACAAGGGTTGCTACTTATTGGAACCCCTCAGATCCCAACAGTCATGATGGTGACAGTGATACTAACAATAGCAATGTTTTTAAAGCTATCATGTTTTGAATATTTGCCGTGTCGGGCACTGTGATGAATTTAAATGCATTATCTTACTGACCCTGATACATCTATGAGGAAGGTTCTATTGTTACTTCTACAGGTTCAGTGACAAATAAACACGCCCAACATCACATAACTAGCAAATGATGGCAGAGGACTTGAACCTGGGTCAATGATTCAGGGCCAGACATTTAACCACTAGGCCACTTTGCTTAATGGTGGGAGAAAATCCACTTATGGACCCTATTTATTAGATTTAAAGTCAGAACTAATGCACTGTTCCCAGGATTACTTGGGCTGCCAGCTATCAAGGATGGAAAAATAGTTCATGTTCTCTCACCTCTGCTCTCTTGCTTGGCTCTCTCACCTCTCCCCAGTGAGAAGTCCAGCAGATCTAATTTGGAGATGGCTCCGTGCTGTGAACATGGAGCACAGCAGCCTGGTCACGCTCGGCTCGTGACCCCACCTTTGCTGGTCATCTCATCTTGAGGTCCTGCCTTCCAGCTTGGCAGAGCACTTCCCTGCCCCAGGACTGCCAGCTACAGTAGCTTCAGGCTGTCACGGGCCAGGAAAGCACACGTTGCTACAAGGTGACCACCTCAGCTCAGGCCAGCCCTTCTTGGCAGGGCGAGGCACCACTTTTGCAGTGCAATTTCAGGAGCATTGGAACATCCCAATCTGCTCTCTGCCCCAAACGTACCTCTCCTCCCACCCCCAACTGGCCTATCACAGGGTCAGAACTGACACCATTATAAATGCATCCCTTTGACCCACAACATCGTCCTCAATTAAAAAGCAAAATGTTCAGTGAGAAGTAACACATTCAGCCTTAGTGTCCTCATGTCCAGCAGGGTATGCAAAACACCCACCTCAAAAATTTGATATGAGAATTAAAAGAGAGAATGCAGGTAGTAGACTTACCAGAGTATTGGAACAAAATATATGTTCAATAAATATTTGCAGTTACCACATCACCATGTCATCACCAATATTGGACGTGTTCATCTATATGATTTCTTTGTTCAAAAGCTTAGGAATGAAGCCTGGCCGGAGTGGCTCAGCAGTTGAGCATCGACCTATGATTCGGGAGATCGAGGTTCAATTCCTGGTCAGGGCACATGTGGGCTGGATCCCTGGGGGGGTGGGGGGACATGCAAGAGGCAGCCGATCAATGACTCTCTCATCATTGATGTTTTTATAAACTCTCTCTCCCTTTCCCTTCCTCTTTCTCTGAAAACAATAAAAATATATTTTTTAAGAAAGCTTAGGAATAGAACATAAGACTAAGCCCGAGAGGCAGTCAATCTACCTGGGAATCAGGAAACTTGAATTCTGACCCTGACTTGACTATTACTCACTGTGTTCTGAAAATGCCACTGATATTCTATGGGCCTTTTTAATTGTCCTCATTATCTTTGTCATCATTATAAAAATACCTTTTATTTCTACAGCATATTTTGGTTCACAGAGCTCTCTGGTACCCTCTACCTCATTTAAGTTTCCCAGTAAACCTAGAGTTAGGCAGGGGCAAATGTGGAACTTAAGGCTCCAAGTATGTAAGCGATTTCCCAGGGTCCCAGAGCTAGCTAATGGTACTGATGTGACTTCCAGAAGGCCTCACCCAGCCTCTGGTCCGAGAGGTTTGCCAGCATGAAAGTAAGACAATGTCAGAGCAGGAAGAGCTTCTGAAGTGGTCCAGTTCAGTGATGGCGACTCCCCAGCCGACAGAACCCGTTCCCCACCCCACACCTACGCAGTATCACTAAGTGATTGTGACGAGTCCATAAATACTTCTCAACATAAATACTGCTCCAGGAAATCCTTACCTCTCAATCAAGGCTGCAAGTGGGCAAAAGCATTGCTCTCTCCCACCTAGACCCGAAGTTGGCAAACTGCGGCCCATGAATACATTGCCAGCTTATGAGCGCCTATCACCTCCTGGTCTGTGCTTCTTTAACTTCAATATGCCCACGAGTCCCACGGGCATCTCACTAACACATAGGTTCTCATTCAATAGGTTTAGGTTGGGCCCCAAGATGCCACATTTCTACTAAGCTCCCAGGTGTTGCAGCTGCTGTTGGTCCAGGGACCACACTTGGGGGGCGGGGGGACAAACTCCTAGGTGATATGATGGAGATGCCCCCCCCCTGTGTGTGAGCCTCAGACTGCAGCTCGCCTCTTGGGAACACCAGTCCCGTCCCAAGGCTGCAGTTGATGCCTACTGTATGCATTGTCCCCTTGAACATACATGTGTTAGAGAGGGGAACAGAGAGAGCGCACAGTGTGATAGTCTTCTCCCAGTCCTATACCAGTAACCCCACCATACATCCCCACACACACAACTCTCCTGAGGGCTCTAGGGGCATCTGTGGTGCAGCGGACAACACCCTAACCTGAGAATCCAGAGACCTGAGTTCTAACCCAGCCTGCGGCTTTCTCTCTGTGTGTGATCCTGGTCACACCGCTCCTGAGAAGCAAGCACAGTCCAGAAGTCACCTCGCCACGTGGCCCCGAGATTGGCTCTCTTCCCTGGGAGGTTTTTGGGGACACAAAGTTCGAAGGCATGGCTGTGGCGCTTACCGATTCCCTGCCAGATCTGTGGTGGGAAGTGACGAAGGCGCAGTAAGACTGTCAGAATGTCAGCGCTTGAAGGGCCTCAGCACCCAGCCAGTTCCACCTCCTCATCGAGCACCATGGTCCTCCTTGTTAGTTTACTCATCTTGTTCGAAACGCATAAAGAAACCCAAACACCCTGGAGCTTGGCAATTAAACCATCCTTAGAAACTGCAACAAATCTTACAAATCATAGCAGCATTTTAATGACACTAGAGTAAATCCTTGCTTAGGATAAAAACAAGAAGGCTTTCCCCTTCTAAACTGAAAGCATCCTTGCCCAACGGCACTGTCCTTACTGTGGAGGGAGACGGAGTGATGCTGTTCAGTGGCCTGGAGCGGACAGAGCTGGCTGGAAGTCTGGAGACCTGGGCTCCCATCCAGCTCGGAAAGCCTCGGGTAAGTCAGTCACTATCTGAAGCTGATCCTCAGTTTTTCCATCTGTCATATGGGGATAATATGAACTGAGTACTTAATACATGCCAGGCACTATGACTTGCATTGTTATTTAAAAGCCCCAGGCTACTTGTACTGTTATATCTAATTTACACATGAGAAAACCAAAACTTGAATCAGTTTAATACTAAGGCGAGGTCTTATAACAAGCTGATCCTCTTGACTCAAACCTGTGCTCACATTCCTGGCACTAGACCACCCCTCCTTGCCCTGTATCCTTCACAGAACTTCTGTACGATTCCAAGAAGACAGAGGGGGAGATCACTGCATGTTCCAAACTGTTGCAGACATATCGCTGTGGCGGTTAAGCTAAATCAGTGAATGCCAACCGGGTAAAGCTCAGGCACCAGAGCAGGTGGGTCTATGCAGGGAGGACTTGGGGTTCTTCTCACAGTCTTGGGCTTAACCAGCTCTGCATCCCACTGCTCTATGATCTGATTGTGAGTTCATCTCTTCTTTCAGAGACTCCACCACTTGAACGAGACATCCTCCACGTGTCTGCTTCAGCCCCTCCCTTAAGGAATTTCCTGGGGTCCCTCGGGGCTGATCCCACTCCACATTTTTGCCTTTGGCTTGGGTTCTTCTCGCAGGTAGATACTAAGAAGAAGAAGGGAGGGGGAGTTAGAGTTTTCCCCTTTGTAAAGGGAGCTGCCTTTTAATCCAATTCTCCTGTCGCCCATTCTTGCATTATAGTTATGGATTTGGGCAGCCTCTTGACGTGGTTACACAATCTTCTGATTAAATTCTGCCAGCCAGCCAGCTCCAGTTTCAGAAAGTGAATGAATAAATAAACTGCTGTGTTGAACTTGTGAGGAGACACAAGCCTTAGGTACAGGGAGAGTTCTCTGAAAGCTATGACACTCAGGACCATATTAAAAGAAGTATAGAGGCCTGAATAAAGGAGGAGAGAGGAAGGGCTTTATTCTAGTTGGACTGCACCTAAGAAATAAACACTGATAAAAGCAGAATGTACCTAGAGAATGGAAGTAGAGCAGACAATTAAGTGTGGGACACTGGGTAAGTCCCTTCTCTCCTCTGAGACTCTGTTTTCTTAGCTGTCAAACAGCATAATCATATTAACTTTCGACTGGTAAGCACTTATTATGTGCCAGGCTCTGTGCCAAGCACTTTAATAGCTAACATGTCACACACAGATTAGGTGAAAGAACTGAAAATGTTTAGCCCAAGGAAAGGCAGCTTGGGAAGGAAAAGTAAACTGAATTTAAATATATGCTATAATGTGAAAGAAATACTAAATATTTTGTTTTCCTTTGGGCTTTTGAGTTAAAAGAGTGTTTCATGTCAGAGCTCAGAGTGGGTAGTGGATCTGCCAGTGCCTCGCTCTTGGACATGGGAAGATTTACTAAGCCTCTCAGCCTCAGTTCTCTGGCCTGCAAAGTGGGGACAATGCCACCTATTTCATACATCCCAGGGAGGGCTTAAATAATATAGGTAAAAGGTATTAAATATATAACACACACTAGGAGCTCAATAAATGTTTGTTCCTTCCTATCCACAGAGAATTGGAAATAAAGGACAATTACTCTGTGCCTTGGCCTTGACCCGAGAGAGACACACATAGCTCGGGGATTTCATTCCCTTTCTTTTCTTTTTAATATATCTTTATTGACTTCAGAGAGAGGAAAGGAGAGGGAAAGAGAGAGAGAGAAACATCAATGATGGGAGAGCCACTGATCGAGCCCGCAACCCGGGCATGTGCCCTGACTGGGACTCAAACCCCGATCGCCTGGATCCTAGGTCGATGCTCAACCGCTGAGCCACGCCCGGCCGGGCTCATTCCCTTTCTGAAGTGCAACCTACATCCCGGTTCCAATCCCCGCATATCCACGTGCACCTACGCAGCGGTACATTCTGGACACACCCCAAACTTAGCTGTCAGGACTCTTTAACCTAGGACGGTGGGAAGAAAATTCTATCAAAATAAATGATAGAGCCTTCTTACCACTATACCTTGATAGCTCTTGAACTAGGAGTAAGCAGGCTTATTTATAGCCTGAAATTCCCTGAGGGCAGGGGTCACGTCCCTCTCGTTTACCCAGGAGCACCAGCCCCAGGCGCCGTGCATGGAGCACTGCCGGTGCTCCACAGGCCAGCCCCGTGCTGACTGATGAAGCAGAGAGTACCGCTTCTTTGTCACTTCCTTTACTTTGTAACTGGGTGTACTTTCTCCCCCACCCCGCCACCCTCTCCCCGGAGAACATAAATTCCTGCAGAGTAGGGGGTGACTAACTCAACCAATTTGCTTTATTTTAAACATGCAAATGCTCCAAAATGTATATATCCAGCCTGGGGTCTCACCCATGAGCTCTAGAGTAGTATATCCAGCTGCCTACTTGATACGTTCGTCTAGTTGTTTAGTTCAAAAATAAATATGTAAATAAATGAAAGTCCTCGAAAATGCCCCCCCCTCAAAGAACTCTCAATCCACCCTCAAACAAATGAACAACGAATGAAAGGCAGCCTTTCCTCCGATTTTGCTCAGCTTGGCTAACGATACCATCTACCCAACTGTTTAGGCTAGAACCCTAGGAGTCCTCCTTGAGTCCTCATTTTCAGTCTAAATCCAGTCCACCAGCAAAGCCTGCCAGCTCTTCCGAAATATATTCTAAGCCTGTTCCATTTCTCAGCAGTTCCCCCCAGAGCATCCTAGAATAAGCTTCCATCATCTCGCCTGCTGACTACAATGGCCACTAAAGGATGTCCCGGCTTCCTCCAATTCTCCCCTACAGTACCCTTGTCGTACAACAGCCGATCTTTGTAAAATACATCACATCACTTTCCTTCAGTCCTGGCCAGTGTGGCTCAGTTGGTCGGGTGTGGTCACGTGCACGGAAAGGCGCAGGTTCAATTCCCGGTCAGGGCACATGTCCAGGTTGCAGGCTCAGTCCCCAGCAGCGGGCGTGCAGGAGGCCCCTGATAGACGTTTTGCTCTCACATTGATGTTTTTCTCTCTTTCTCTCTCTCTCCCTTCCTCTCTGTAAAAATCAATTTTTTAGAAATTATAAAAAGATAAACCTTCTTTCCTTCAACATTCAGCATTTATGGAGTACTGTCCAAACTCTTAGAAACAGGCTAGTGAGCAAACTGAATGGACATGGCTGCCTTGGGAGCTTATATCCTACTTAGGAGAGCAGACAGTAAACAAATTAAGCGGGGGGTGGGGGGTGGGGGGTGGATGGAGGGTGCTAGGGGTGCAATTTCTCTGTGACTGTTAGGAAGAGCCCCAAGGAGAAGTAGCATCAAGCAAAGAATTGGGCAAGTGAGGGAATGAGCCGTACGGCTATGTGGAGACAGCTCTGCAGGCTGAGGGAACAGCCAGGGCAAAGGTCTAGAAGCAGGAGCATGCCTGGCACGCTCGAGCAAGAGCAAAGAGAAGCCGGAGTGGCTGCGGCAGAGTGAGCGAGGGACAGAGCAGCCGGAGGGGAGCTCCGGGGAAAATGAGAGGCCAGGTCACGCAGGACCGTGTGGGCCGCTGGGAGGACTTTGGCCTTCACCCTGAGGGAGGTGGGGAGACCTCGGAGGGTACTGATCAGGAGGGACATGATCTGAGTTACATTTTTAAAGGAACACTCTGGTTGCTGTGTGTTGAGACTACAGCAAAGGAAGTTAGGTCGGGTAAGAGGTTAGTGCAGTAATGCAGGCAAGAGGTGGCGGGGCTTGAACTAAGGGGGAGCTGTGCGGGGAGTGATGAACAGTCAGACCCCAGGTATAATCTGAAGGCAGAGCCATCCAAGTTTGCGGGCAGACTGCAATCTGGGGGTTGGGGCATCAAGGGGGACTCCAGGTATTTTGTTCCAAGAAACTAGACAGGTAGAGTAGCCCTTCCCAGAGCTGGGGTGAAGCAGATTTGTGGAACAGTGGGAGAAGACTGGGAGTTGTATTCTGCATGTTAAGTTGGAGTTTTCTTGAAGACACTGAAGTGGAGGCATTGACTAGGTCTGCCCCACAGGTATAAAGTCAGGGAGAAGCAGCAGAGGGATGGTATTTAAAGTCAGGGGACTGGATGAGATCCCCTGGGGAGTGAGCCTGGGTGGAAAAGAGGAGAGGGAGGTCCGTAGACTGGGCCGTGGGATACTCCAAAGTGAAAAGACATAAAAGAGCAGGATAAATCAATCAGTATAAGAAACGGATAACTTCCCACCATGCTGGGAAACCAGGCACGCGCCTTGTCTACAGGTGCTCGGTGACCTGGCCCAGCCCCTCTCCCCAGCCGCGTCCCCGGCCTTCTGCCTAGTTCACCGAGCACCAGCCACACTGGGCCTTATTGTTTCCCTAAAATAAGTGCAGCTCGTTCTCCCTAAAGCTTTGCACTTGTCTGGGAAGACCTTCTAGACATTACAGCTGACTTCTTGGCACTTAAGTCTCAGGGCTTTTGATGTTGCTTCCACAGAGGGGTATTCCCTACCCTTCCCCTACTCCATCCACATACTCCTTTACCTTGGCTAACTTACCCTGATGTACCATATAGATATATCTACATGGCTTCTTTTTTTAAATATGTTTTTATTGATTTCAGAGAGAGGAAGGGAGAGGGAGAGATAGAAATACCACTAATGAGAGAGAATCATTGATCGGCTGCCGCCTGCACGCCTCCTGCTGGGGATCGAGCCCACAACCCGGGCATGTGCCCTGACCGGGAATCAAACCGTGACCTCCTGGTACATAGGTCAACCCTCAACCACTGAGCCATGCAGCTGGGCTACAGGACTTCTTTTAAAGTAGCTTTATTGTAGTTATTTTTACTTTATAAAGTGACTGCCTAGTTGGATGGCAATGTGAGAACTTGCTTTTCAAACCTTTGTGTTAAGTTGCTAAGATTCTCCCACCCTGTTGCGAAGCGAGGCTCTGTGTGCCACTGCTTTGACTACTTAGAAGATTAAACTGCGTGACGTTTGGTCACACACGGTCCTTCAAACGGGCGTTTGGGCCATTTCCAGGGTTTCGCTATTCTGAACAACCTGGCTGTGAACGCTGTTCTACAGCCTCTCTGCCCCTCTCCTACAGCAGTGTCCTGCCTGTTGTCATCCCTTCTCTGTTTCGTATAAACTTTAGGATGATCTTAATCAGGTTCTGTGAGGAAGAAAGAAAAACATGCTGTAATTTCCACTGGAAATCCACTTAGTCTCCAGAACAAATTTAGGAGAATTGACTCCCTTTCGGTACTCCCCCGTGATACGGACTTTCGCTTCCCATAGTTTCCGTAACTTGCAGCAACTGCTGTTCAAAAATATTAAATGGAAAATTCCAGAAATAAACAAATCATGCGTTTTAAATTGCGTGCCATTCTTAGTAGTATGATGAGATCTCGAGACATCCCACTCCATCCTGCCTAGAAATGAATCATCCCTCTGTCCAGCGTGTCCACATGTATGTGCCCCCCGCCCATTAGCCACTTAGTAGGCCTCTCAATGATCATATTGGCTGTAGTGGTTTCATGGTGCTTGTGTTCAAGTCACCTTTATTTTATTTACTAATGGCCCCGAAGCACAGGAGTGGTGATGCTGGCAATTTGGATATGCCCAAGAGAAACCATAAAGTGCTTCCTTTAAGTGTTTTGAATTTTTAGTATTGGGAGGGAGGATTTGGAACTAAAACTTCCTCAGAAGGTAGATTTCATTTTTTATGATTTTGGCTCTAATCCTTGCTCCGCTCTTGTGGGCTCTGTGGTTTTGTGTTCATTCTTTGCCTTCTCTGGGCTTAATATTACCAGTAGTAGATTGTCTCAAAATGCCTCCCACTAATATCTTCCCCGCATATACAGAAGCTATTTCCCCACTGAGGTGGAATCTATTCCGCCACCCACTTGAATCTGGACTGGTGTAATATTTCTTTGACAACTAGAAATGGTGAAATTGATATTGTGAAATTTCCAAAGAGAGGTCATTAGAAGCCTTGTAGCTTCTATCTGGGCTTCTTAGAATGTTCACTCTGGGAAGGATCCAGCCACCATGTAAGATGAGAGCACCATGCTGTGGGGAAGCCCAACCTAGCCATACAGAGAAGTCAGGTTAAAAGAGAGGCACCAATGGAGAGGATGTGGGGAAAAGCGAACCCCTGTGCACTATTAGTGGGAATGCAGATTGGTGCAGCCACTAATTAAAAATTAAAAACGGGAACTGCCTTATGACCCAGCAACTCTTCTTCTGGGTATATCATTCAAGAAACCCAAAACACTCATTCAATGAAGCATTATTTACAATAACCAAGATATGGAAGCAACCAAAGTGCCCAACAATAGAACAGTGAATAAAAACCTGTGCTACATATATACAATGGAATATTACTCAGCCATAAAAAAGAATGAAATCTTACCATTTGCAACAGCATGGATGGATCTAGAGAACATTATGGATCTAGAGAGCATTATGCTAAGTGAAATAAGACAGACAAAGAAAGACAAATACCATATAATTTCACTTATATGTGGAATCCAAAGAACTAAATAAACAAACAAAACAGAAACGGACTCATAGACACAGAGAACAAACTGATAGTTGCCAGAGGGGAGGGGGGTTGGGAGGCTGGGTGAATGGATTAAGAGCTGTACACATTGGTAGCTACAAAATAGTCCCTTCACTTTTTTCAAATAGTCACTGGATGTAAAGTACAGCATAGAGAATATAGTCAATAATATTGTAGTAACTGTATGGTAGCCAGGTGCATACAGGAAATATGAGGGGGATCACTTTGTAAAGCATATGATTGTCTAACCACTATGCTATACACTTGAAACTAATATAAAATAATACTGAATGTCAAAAAAAAAGAGAGATACCCAATCAACCCTTAGCTCCTCCAGCCATCCCAGCTCAAGCAGGAGATATGAGAGTGGAGGTCTCCCAATGATTCTAACCACAGATGCCATCTGAATACAACTTTATGAGAGACCTCAAAAAGGAACTACCCAGCTGAACCTAGTCAACATACAAGAACATGAGAGATGACAATAAATTGTTGTCGGAAACACTAAAAATGAGATGGCTTACCACCAATCCAAAACAAAAAGCAATCGATAACCGAAACTAATGTTTTTCAGACTGTGTTTGGTAGAATCGTAGAATTTCCAGGAGAACCTCTGATGGGGAATAAATTGGCCTGTAAGGCTCTATGCCTTCCTCATCATGCCTTTCAGCCAGGGAAGCTCTTTGCTTATCTCTTATCATTGCAGTCCTACAAATAATTTCCTTTAAAAAAGAACAGGAAGATCAGAAAGGGAGTTCTAGTGCTGTCAGTTTGATAAATCCCAGACCAGATGATGTCTAAGTTTCCATCTATCATCATCTAGGATAATATCACTAGATATCACCCCCCCAAGAAAAGCAATTAACACAGGGTCAAATGGGAAATGGTAGTGAGAATTAAGAATGTTTGACCTCAGATACTCAAACAGGGACTGGATTTGTCTAACAATGAGGTGATCTATGTGGTAGGGAGGTGAGCTCCTGGCCATTCACCCCACCTCACTCCCTGCTAAACAACTTCCTTCATTGCTCATGATTTTCATCCAGGTCATATTTCTTTTTTTTTTTTTTTTTCTTTTTTTAAAATATATCTTTATTGATTTCAGAGAGAGGAAGGGAGAGGAAGAGAGAGAGAGAGAAACATCGATGATGAGAGAGTCATTGATCAGCTGCCTCCTGCACGCCCCCAACTGGGGATCGAGCCTGCAACCCGGGCATGTGCCCTGACCAGGAATCAAACTGCGATCTCCTGGATCCTAGGTAGGTGCTCAACCGCTGAGCCATGCCCGGCTGGGCAGGTCAAATTTCTTACACTTAATTCAAGACCCACTTTTACATTTTTGCCAGTACTATTATTTATTTAATATTTCCTTTACATTAGATACTTTTTCATATAAATGAGTTTGGAGTTGACTTTCCCCCCAATACATGCCAAAATATATGCACAATTATTAAAATGAGATTCAACTGTGGACTAATTAAAATCACCGCATTTGTCAAAACACTGGACTAGATGACCCTTTCAACTCTATGGTCAAATAGTCTTCAAAATATATTCGATTATTCAAAACTGCATTCATTCCAGATGCCTGAGTCAGCTTTCCCCATTTATTTCAAGGTCTTTCTTGGGTCTTCTTCATCCCTAAAACTTTCTTTTGTTCTCTACGTTGACAAATCCCCGTGGGTGAGACCCTCATATCCCTTCACACACGTATATAGGCCCCATACAAAGCCCTTGACATGTAAGGAAGCCCAGATACTAACTTTTTAAAAGGCAAAATATAAGGAAACACTGATTTAGCCTAGCTTTCTGAGTTTCTTTCGTTCCCATGTCTGGCTCCTTTTAGCTCTGGGTCATATAATTACAAAGAATGGTAAGTGAGATGCCTGCGAAGATCCCTCATTTGGAAACATGTCAACCCCATCTTGCCAAAAGCCAGCCACGTGGCAGCCTCGGAACAACAGGAGGAAAAAGTTCCCAGAGTAGCTTTTCCAAATGAAATTAATTGTGAGAATTCAACCCTTTCTAAGTCTCTGGGCACTCATGCCTTTCCCCCTGAGAGTCAGTTACAAGTGATTTTGCACTTGCTGTGCTGAGTAATGTGGGCAAAAATGCCCAGCCTGGAGAGGAGCCAGAGCACTGAAGACGCTCACCCTGCCCCAGGTTCCGGGGACTCTGTCAACGCCACTGGGCTGGCCCCTCCTGCTCTAAAAATCATCTGTATTCTCTGTGCCCATCATTTCTTAGCCTTGACCACCCATTGAGCTTAGCTTTGTTATTTTTACATGCCTGGACCACTGAGAAGCTGTTAAAATTGCCTGTGCGAGCATCTTCTCAGCCAAATAAGCCTGAAATCTTAACCTGCTTAAGAGACTCTTAAGCACTGTTTTTCCACATCCCAGCTAATAAGACATTCATTTTTGAACTCATTAATTCAACAGACATTGATCAGTTCCTGTTGTGTGCTATACACTGTATGAGATTGGTGACACATCAGTGAATAAAATACTTCAATAAGCTAAAGTGTATAAAACCAAACAGTTAAATAGATGGCAGTTCAGTGCCCCCTCCACCACCCCTAAGCACTGAGATGGTAATATCATGAAGAAATTGCATTTTACATATCATATTCCAAGAACCAAAACATGTGACTGGCCCATGACAGCAGTTAATAAAATATATTTTAAATAACTAGAAAGATGCTGTAAAAAAATCAGTGGAAAGAGACATTATTTTGGCTAGGCATATCAGAGGCGGTTTCTTGGAAGAAGTAGTAATTGAAGTAGTCCTTGAAAAAGAGATAAAAAATAAAATTTGTGAATGACTTTTTACTTATCAAAGTAATATAAGTTTATCACAAGCAACTGAACACATAAAAGTGTTTTTAATGTTCATATTATTCACAAATATAACAACCAAGAAGTCTAGGGTGATATTGTAGGAAAAGAATTCATTGAAGCTCTCTTTCCCCCACACCTAATAAGCATCCCTCAAATGTTTTAAAATTTTTTTATTGTAAAAATCAATAAAAATGTGAAAAGCACCAGTACTACTCAGGCCCATGAGGTGGTAGGAATGCAAAAAAGTTCTAACTGCCCACATCCTCTGGGGCCTAACCTACCCCAGCCCCAGAAGACTCGATGGTGGATTAATACCATCCCAATAATTCTCATGAATATCCCCAAATTTGGAGAGCAGTAAGTAGTGAAAGGATTATTCTTATTTTCCCCCTTCTGATTTAAACAGTGTTGAGGGAATTAATATAAATGATTGAAAAAAAGTGAGAGTGAACACTGAGTTAACTTCCTTTTGCAGAAGAAAATATTCAAGGTTCCATGAGGAAATGGGGAAACAACGGCAGTTTCAAGAGCATATTCTGCCACTTTCACCCCACCACAATATTAAGAGACACTATCAAAAATGAGATTGACAAAATCTCAAAAAAGAGACCAAGATCTAGTTCATTTTCTGGTGAGCAGCAGTAGTTATATAATCACATTGTCTATATAAAGCAAATATTTGTGTTATCCAGTTACGGCAACTACTTGTTTTGTACTTTCATCTCTAAATACCCTACAATTTTATTGATTTGCAACATAAAATTTAAGTATGAGCAATTCCCTTAGCCCCAGCTCCCAATCTTCTGTCACACCTAAGCCAATTCAATTTAGAAATATGGACCCACCACTACCCAAATAAAACAAATAGATTATAAAAAGTCATGGAAAATTTACTCATATTAAGCAACCAGAAGACTAGCTAGAACTTCGCACACTAAGTGTAAGCAAAATTTTAAAAACAAAACAAAATAGAGTATGGCAAGTGTGCAAACATGCTAGGTAGTAAAACATTAAAAGAATGGAAGGTGGGATGCAAAAGGCAGTTGAAGGACCTCATCTGGGAAAAAAAAAATGCTCTGTGAAACAGAGGAAAATCCCCCACAAGTGCTTCACACTACTTAAAGTTTTTGTAAGACTTAGTGAAAGAATTCAGATCCCAAATGATAAAAGAACAGAGTGAGATTGAACGGCTGGTCGTACAGCTATGGAGACAAACTAAGAGCCAAGATACCCTTATTATAAAACTATAAGTAAATAAGAAACCAAAGAAACCAGAAGGACAACGCTGTAAAATGAATTACTGACATGAAAGTAAGAGTTAATATAATCACAATGAAAGAATAAAGAATAAAATCAAAATAATTACAAGATAAGCAATATGGACAAAGGTGATCTAACTCAAAGATAACTGGCGCCCCCTACAAAAATATGTAACTGTAAAAACACAGTAAAAACAGCAATTCTCTTTAATGCAGCAAGAACTAAATCTGCATACTGAAAAAGCACACCATATATGTGTATGCATATATATTATACAAATATGTATAACATAGCGTATATTGTGTAGTGCATATAATATATTTTCTATATTTTTTCTTCTAGGACAAAAAAAATCATGTGGTCTAATAGCTCTCCACAGCACCAGCACTGCCAGGAGATAATTGAGGGATATGTACAAAGTTCTGAGAGAAAGAAAATATGACCAAAGAACAGTATATCCTACCAAGTTATCTTTCAGGTATTGACATGAAATAGTTCAGGGAGTATAAAACCTGTAAGTCCTTGTTGAAAAAAAATTAATGTAGAATTAAATCCAAACAGTGAAGATGAGTGGAAAATGGGAGCCCCGTGGGACTAAGGCACCATCCAGAGTCAGCAGGTCCACAGTTTTGAGGGACTTGAACTTAACACACACTGGCCGACTGACTTCACCCAGGTCGAGAGAAAATAAGCCACCTTAGATATTATCAGTTGACTTGCCTCTGTAACTGTCAAGATATCATTTGACTTGTCCTTCGTGAATATATGGCTCCATTCTGCTACCGAAATTTTATTTCCCAAAATGTACAGTTAGGCACAGAGGATATAGACAGGAAATATATATATATATCTTCCCAAATACAAAGCTGGTTTTTTCTGCTCCTGTGATATTGCTCACTGGATTCATCTTTGCCCAAAAGGCTCTTACCTGTATTTCCAAACCCTTCCTATATATTACCATTATAGACAATTCAGTAATATAGTTCAAGTTTTAAATATCTTCACATATTTTGACCCAATACATTCTCTTCTAAGAATTTGTGTTAAAAAATAGAGATATAGGCAAATGTGTATGCTTATTATAGTATTTAATATAGCAAAATTTTATAAGCAATATAAATGCCCCCAAATAAATAAATTAAATTATCATATATAAAAGGAATACTTATATTTTTTAAATTGTTGTGATAACAGAACATGAATATAATAGAATAACACATAGAAAAGTGAGGGTATAACAAATGAGGGCATACATATATATGGTAAGATTCAAAACATGTAAAATAATGTATATGAATATAAAAGATAATGGAAGAAAATATATACTCATTTTTTCTGGGTTGTGGTTTTAAAATAATTTTTTTATTATTTTTATCGAAAAAAATCATTATGATGAAATATAGTAAATACAAATTAGAGAAAAAAGAGTCACCTAAACCCCATTATTCTAATATGTTATCATTAACATTAGATGAACCTAATTTATTTCTGTGTGTATATGACTTTGTGTGTGTATAAGGCATATAACAATTAAAATAATTATAATATAAATCTACCTTTGAAATTAAATGTAATAAGTATAATTATATTCAAATTTAACAGAAAAAAATAAGCAATCAGAAGTAACTATTGGCCCGGCCGGGCATAGCTCAGTGGTTGAGCGTCGACCTAGGATCCAGGAGATCGGGGTTTGATTCCCGGTCAGGGCACACGCCTGGTTTGCGGTCTCGATCCCCAGTTGGGGGCGTGCAGGAGGCAGCCGATCAATGACTCTCTCATCGTTGATGTTTCTCTCTCTCTCTCTCTCTCTCCCTCTCCTTTCCTCTCTCTGAAATCAATAAAGATATATATTTAAAAAAAAAAAAAGAAGTAACTATTGGACTATAGAAAACGGGTTTTTTACTCCAAGAAATGGTATCTCTTAAAAAATTTCCCTTTAAAGGGAAAATATGGAAAATCATTAAGAGGCTATGGTCTTTATAGTTTCTTTCCTACCGTGTTTCAATTGCAGATAGTGTCCTCTGAGTCCCCATGGTAAAAAGTCATAATTCACACACTTGCACTCTCTCCTCCCCTCTCCACATTAGAGTTTTTAGTTAGTTTCATTATTTCACATTGTCAAAGCGTGTAACGTTTCTAATCTAATTTGTAATCACAATTTCCAGTGCCTTAGTCTTTATTTTCTATTTATGCTCATTGCCTGTTCTTTAACCAGAGCTTCTCTATAGCCAATTTCCTTATTTTGATTCATCGCTTCATGGGCTCGGTTTTTTCTCCAACCCGCACTCGCAAATCTTGACTCCTTTCACCCTGCCATCCCTGAGAGAACGAGGTGATTTGTATGCGTACCCAAAGGACAACTCGATTGGGTATTGATTAGCTTTGAGTTGTACTGCTGTGGCCTAAAGTCTAAGTCGTGTCTGCCTCTCCCTGAAATTCCCATCCACAGCTAAACTTCTTCACCTCTCAGTTTCAGAATTTATCAAATGAGAATTTAGTTCTCTGGATGTTGCCTTTAAGGCTTGAGAAATATGTTTGTGCGGGCCCAGGGGAGTGGGCAGTATTTTAGGTGCCGGGAACACAGCAGTACCTGAGATAGACACAGCTCCCTTTCTCAGAGAGCGTGTGTGGCGAATGTCAAAGTGGAAAGGACAGGAAGCAAAACCAGGGCCGCGCCGGCACGGTCGGTGCCGAGGGTGAGGCCCGGCTGTCACGAAGCAGGAATGAGGGGCCGGCTTTCTAGCATTAACTTACTGCTCGGTCGTGAGGAACACTCACTTTCTCTGGGCTTGGGTTTATCTCTAAATTGAACGTATTAAACCAGGTGACAGCTGAGATCATTCCACTTCCCCCAAAATTTCCCCCCATAGCTTATTCATTTACAAAGATGATAAGTCATCGAATGCTAAATCTATTTTTAAGTTTAAAAGGTCCATATCTGATCCCTAGTCCCAACTATTTGTGGACTTGAACTCCAGTTTCTTTCCCTATAGAATAAATAGAACTACAGATCATCCCTAAAGTGCTTGGTTCAAACTGACATGCCTGGTGGGTTGTGTACATGGATGAAGCAGCCGAGTTTTATTGCAATGACATCTTAAGTTATATTTTTTTCAACACAGATTTAATATTTCTTCTTCATTTCCACAAATACTGCATGTTCTCCCATTTTTTCTGGAAAGTTAAGGCCCTCCCAGTCCATCATTCATTTTCCCATTTTGATAAAGAAATGTATATAAAAAATATAGTATTTTCTTTTTAACTCTACTACAAAATAAGCACATAAACAATGATCCATGTGCGTGTCACTCAGCCTTAACGCCGGCAAGGCCAAAACAAAGACCGACGCAAACAGCCCCTTCCTAACCCATCCACAGGGTACCTGCTCCTTCCTGCCAGTGAAATGTTTCCCGGAAACGTTTGTTTTTGCAAGAGAGGCTATATTTCTGTATTTTTGTGGAGAATCTCCCAATTTTAACACATTAGCAACTATAAATATTTTTATAAATATTTTTAAATACCGTACATTGGGTGAAGGTGGTCAAAAGGTATAAACTTTCAGTTATAAGCTAATTACTGGGAGTGTAATGTACAACCTGATGATTGTTTTAACAATGCTGTGTGGTACATCTGAAAGTTGCTAAGAGTGGGTCCTAAAAATTCTCATCACAATGAAAAAATTGTAACTATATGAGGCGATGGATGTCAACAAAACTTATTGCGGTAATCATTTTCCACTATATCAAGAGATTATGCCGTACACCTTAAACTTATAATGTTGCATATCAATTATATCTCAATAAAATTAGAAGAAAAGAATCCAGTAAAATGAAAATTTCTGATAAAAAATAAACCATAAAAAATGTCTATAAACATATGGCCCACAGATTGTAAGTCTGTAATTTCTCTTCTAAACTTTCTCCAATTCTAACACGTAGTGATTTCTTTACTCATGGTAGAGGTAGAGGGTGGATGCGATACAGGGTTATTCTGCTCTTGGCGGTGCTAAAATTTCCATCCTTACACAGCACCGCCCTGTGCAGTGAGCCTATCCGATCCTTCATGTTGTGTGCAAAGCTTCATGCTGAACACAGTGGAGGGATTCACAGATGATTCACATGGGTTGCACCCTTCTCAGCAGATTGTGCCTTTGAGTTTTATTATGCAAGTAGAGTGCACTTGGATTTCTGATTTTTAATGATAACATAACCCTACTGGCTTATTGCAGACAAATCACTTTCACATCCCTTGTCTCACAGGATGCTCACATCAACAGAGAATTACAGAAGCTGAGATTAGTATTCCCACTGCGCAAATAAGCAAGCAGTTCGGCAGTGATAAGGTAGTCACATAAGGTCACAGAGCTGGCAAGTAGGAGAGCTGGGACTCAGAATCATGTCCTCTAACTCACAAGCCTTTGGTTTGTTCTTTTTCTGATATTCTATACTGGTTCGCCCTGATCCAATCAATTGTTCATAGAGGCAGCTAGAATCAGGCCTACCATCCACTCTCATGGGGAGAGAGAATAAATAGGCCGGGTGGGGCTTCAATTCATAAACTTACTCACTTACACCTCATGCCCAAACCACCAAGTGTATTGGCTATTGATCTCATGGTTTTAAATCTAACATTACGCTGCCTTTTTCAACATCCTTGTGCCACCAGTAGGTCCTTAATCCAGAATTACTGCGATCCTTTTTTTTTTTTTTTAAGAAATCATCTTTCTTAAGAGCCTGGTGCACTGATGAGGTCCCAAACCATGACAATCACTCAAGATATAATTATTACTGATTGAAAAGTGTTACTAGTTTCTACTTTCATCCAATATGAAGTAATACTGCCTGGACTGACTTTCCCTCCTGGACTAAAATACATGAAAAGAATGGTTTTCAAGACATTTTACATTAGGCAATGAAGGACAACAATCCTTGAGAGATGGGAAACAAACAGGATGAGCTCTACAATTACCCCTGCTTCTTGCCTTCAAGAATTTCCAGGCCATGTCGCAGGCCATGCAGGCAGGGCCCTGGGTACTCACTGATGGAGAAAACTTAGTGGAGAAATTGAGCAGACCAGAGTGCCTACAGTTCAAAAGGCAGAGAACAACAAAGGAGAGGGCTGAAGGGAGGGAATTTCAGAGATGGGCAGATGGTCCTCAAGTACTTAGCAGAGTACCGATCAACACACGTGTATGATGAAACCACCGGAGGCCAGGGAAGCACCTGAGAGGATGAACAGGAACAATACTCAGTGCTTAGAGAGGGCTGGGAATAGAGCCATTTCCCACAAGCCAAAGTGGAAAATCTCATAATTTATGGGGTACTGACTAGATAATTCAAAAGAGTCATGCCTTGGCAGTGAGAAATAATAAGCCCTAGAGTAAAAGTCTCTCTGGTCTAACCTAGCAAAACTTAAAGACAAAATCTAAAAGAGTCAAAATGGTTCTAAGACCCTTAACTGTCTCCCAAAACAAAGCTCAAGAATATTTATGATAATACAAAAATATTCAGCACCTAGGAAAGTAAAACTCGAAGTGTCTGTCATCCATCCCATCAAAAATCACCAGCAGGCATGCAAATAAGCAGGAAAACATGACTCATAATGAGGAGAAAAGTCAACCAACCAAACCAACCTAACCCTGACATAGATGGAAAACTTAGCAGACTAGAATGGTGACACGTTATAACTATATGCCATATGTGCACAAAGCTAGAGGAAAAATTAAAGATGTTAATCAGGGATGGGGAAGAAGTTTTCAAAAGACTAAAATCAAACTTCTAGAAGTGAAAACTGTAATATCTAAGATGAAAAATACACTGAATGGGATTAATCGCAAATTAGCCAATGCAGAAGAAAATATAAGCAAACTTGTATATCAAGTTTACTTGGAAAAAAAGAAGCAGAGAAAAAAAGATTAAAAAATAAACCAAACTTTAGGTAGCCTAACATCCATGTACTGAGGGTTCCTGAAATGGGAGTGGGGTGGGAGAGACAAAAAATAATTTTGACAAAAATGGCCAAAAGGTACCTATATTTTATGAAAACTATAAACCCACTGTATTAGTTTACAAAGGCTTCCATAACAAAATACTACAGACTGGGTTGCTTAAACAACACAAATTTATTATCTCACAGTTTTGGAGGCTAGAAGTCTGAAATCAAGGTGTTGGCAGGGTTGGTTCACTCTGAGGGCTGTGAGGAAGAATCTGTTCCATTCCTCTCCCCTAGCTTCTAGTGTTTGTTGACAATCTTTGAAATTCCTTGGCTCTCCCCAATCTCTGCCTTCATCTTCACATGACATTTTCCCTGTATGTGTCTATGTCCAAATTTCCCCCATTTATAAGGACACTAGTTCATATTATACTAGGGCCTACCCTAATAAAATCATCTTAACCAATTATATTTGCAACAACCTATTTCCAAATAAGGTCATATTCTGAGGTATGGGAGATTAGGACTTCAACATATTAATTTTGTAGGTACACGATTCAACCCATAACATACACAGACCCAAGAAGCTCATCCAACCCCAAGCACAAAAATAAATAAGAAAACTACACTGAGGCATATCAGAATCAAATTACTTAAAACATAAAAAGAAAAATCTGAAAAACAACCAAGAAAAAAAGAAACATATACACAGAAATAAGGATGGCAGCAGATTTCTCATCAGAAGCAAAGCTAGCAAGGAAATAGTAGATCACTAAGTTTAGATGGTGAATCTAGAATTTAATGTCCGGCAAAAATAACTTTTTAAAATGAAGATGAAATAAAGACTTTTTCAGATATACAAAACCTGAAAGGAATTACCATCAACAGACCTGCCCTACAAGACATGTTAAATAAAGTCCTCAAGCAGAAGGACAATAATAGCAAATGGAAAAATGCAATCAGTGCAAAAGAATAGAGAGCACTAAAAATGGTGATTATGTGAGTAAATATATGAGGTTTTGTTCTGATTATTTAAATTTCTTTAAAACATCATTGACTTTTCAAATAAAAATAATTGTGGAGCTTATAATAAAGAACAGTGAAATATATGAAAACATTATCACAAAGGCTGAGAAGGGAGAAATGAAAATATATTGTAAGGTTCCTATACCATACGAGAAGTAACATAGCCTCACTTTGAAGGTAGACTGTAATAAAGTAAAGAGGTACACTATAATCCCTAAAGCGACTTCTAAAACAACAAAACAGCCCGGCTGGGCGTGGCTCAGCAGTTGAGCGTCGACCTAGGATCCAGGAGATCGGGGTTCGATTCCCGGTCAGGGCACATGCCCGGGTTGTGGGCTCAATCAATGACTCTCTCATCATTGATGTTTCTATCTCTCTCTCTCTCCCTCTCCTTTCCTCTCTCTGAAATCAATAAAGATATATTTTTAAAAATAATAATAAAATAACAAAACAAAGAGTTATGACTGGCCGGCCGGCGTGGCTCAGTGGTTGAACATTGACCCATGAACAAAGATGTCTCCGCTTCGATTCCCAATCAGGACAAATGCCCAGGTTGCAGTCTCGGCCCCCAGTAGGGGGCGTGCAGGAGGAAGTCATCAATGATTCTCTCTCATCACTAATGTTTCTACCACTCTATCCCTCTCCTTCCCTCTCTCTCTAAAATCAATAAAAACATTTTTTTAAAAGAGTTATGACTTATAAGCTAAGAAAGATATAATAAAAAATAATTAACCTAAAAGAAGGCAGAAAAAAAGAGAGAAAGGAAAACAAATAACAGATGAGATAAATTAAAAAACAAGTAGTAAGAAAGTAGATTTAAATCTGACCATATCAATAAACATAGTAAGTATAAATAATGTAGATTCCCAATTAAAAGACAGAGATTGTCAGACTGGATTAAAAAAAAAAAAAAGCAAGACCTGACTATACATTGCCTACAAAAAGCTTTTAAAATACAAAGATTTAGATGGGTTAAAAGTAAAAGGATGGATAAGCATATATCATGCTAATATGAATCAAAAGAATCCTGGAGTAGTTATTACTATCATACAAAATATATTCTAGGGAAAAGTATATTATCAGGGATAAAGAAAGTCACTTTAAAATTAATAAGAGGTAGATTCATTAAGAGGACATAACAGTCTTGTTTATGAACTCAGTAACAGAGCTTCAAAATGCACAAAGCAAAAACTGATAAAGCTGCGAGGAGAAGTAGATAAATGCATAATTACGGTCAGAGACCTCAGTACCCTCATTGAAATTACCTAACAATTCGTAGAACAAGTAGACTGAAACCTAGTAAGGATATTGAAGATGTGAACAAAACTGTCAACAACTTGACCTAACTGACATTCATAGAACATCCAGCTCCAAACAGCAGAACACATGTTCTATTCAGGTAGACACAGAACATTTTTCAAGAAAGAGCATATACTGGGCCATAAATTAAGTCACAATAAATTTTAAAGGATTCAAGTCATATAATGAAATTAAATTAGAAATCAATAACAGAAATATATCTGAAAAACAACTAGATGTCTGGGAAATAATTAATATGCTTCTAACTAACTCATGGGTCAAAGAAAAAAATCAAAATGGAAATTAGATATTACATATAAAGTTGCCATGAATACTTGAATAGGATAAGATTAAAAACTCATCAAAATTTATAAGAAGCCACTAAAGCAGTACTTAGAGGGAAATGGATAGCATTAAATATCTATAGTGCTAGAAAAAGAGAAAATCAATTACCTGTTTCCACTAGATAAGAAGGAATAAAAACCAGAACAGAAATCCATAAAATAGAACACAGGAAAAAAAAAAACAGAAAATTAATAAAACCAAAAGCTGCTCCTTATAAAAAGATCAATAAAATTGATAAACCTCACCCTAGCTGGTTTTGCTTAGTGGTTAGAGCATCAGCTAGTAGACTGAAGGATCCCGGGTTCGATTCCGGTCAAGGGCAAGTACCTCACTTGCAGGCTTGGCCCCAGTCGGGGCGTGTGTGGGAGGCAAGCAATCAACGTATCTCTCTCATGTCGATGTTTCTCTCTCTCTCTCTCGCACTCTCTCTAAAAATAAATTGATTTAATCGATAAACCTCTAGCCAGACTGATTGATCAATGGGTAAAAAGAAAGAACTTACAAATTACCAAAATCATGAGTGAGAGCAGTGATATCATTATAAATTTATTCTACAGATATTAAAAAGAAAATAGGGGGATGTTGTAACAGCATTATGCTGAGAAATTTGATCATTTAGATGAAAGAGGCAAATTCCTTGAGAAATACAAACTATGGAAGTTTATTCAAGAAGAAATAAATAACCTAAATTGCCATATATATATTAAATAAATTGAATTTATAGTTAAAACCTTCCCACAAAACAAAAACAAAAACAAAAAAAAATACCTCCAGGCTTAGATGACTTCGCTGGTAAATTCTACCAAACATTTAAAAAATAATACCGATCCTAAACAAACTCTTTCAGAAAACTGCAGAGGAGGGAATACTTTTCATTTCCTATGAGAGCAGCATCATCACTCTAATACCAAAACCAGACAAAGACATGACAGAAATGAAAACAACCAGCATCCCTCATGAACATGGACACACAACTTCTTAAGATGTTTTTAGCAAATCTAATCCAATAAAATATGAAAAGGACAGTATATCACGACATGTCCCAGAAACACCATCATGCATTTACATAAAGACTCGTACACAGATATTCATGGCAGCTTTAGATGTGACAGCTACACTCTGGAAACGATCCAAATGTCCGCCAACAGGTGGCCGGGTAAAGGAATTCCGTGAGGGGAAATGCCGCTCGGCGGTGGGAAAGGACGCATTACTGACGCGCACACCAGCGTGGCTGGACCTCAGAACAAGTCTGCCGCAGGAAGCCGGGCCCAAAGGCAAGTACCTACGTTATAACTGTGTTTATGTAAAACTCAAGAAAATGCAAACTACCCCATGGTGACAGAAAGCAGATCAGTGGGCGCCGGGGGTGGGGAGAAAGGGGGGCAGGGTAAGAATGGGGGGGACAGAAAGAAGAGATTAAAAAGGGGCACGAGGAACCTTTCTGAGTGACAGGTGCGTTCAGTATCTTGACTGAGCTGATGGTTTTACAGATACGTACATACACCAAAAGGCGTCAAACCGTGTGCTTTAAATGGGTGCAGTTTATCGTATGCCAATTATACCTCAATAAAGAGATGTTAAGCAATAGATCCATTTATGACCACGCTCCGGTAAAGGACCATTTTAAACAGGAGAAACTCTACATATCGGGATTGTTGAAAAACCAAGGCATGGAAAGTCTGCCAGATGTCGTACATCAAGGTCACAGCAATGCTGGACTGACAACCACCTAATCTGCACTCCACTTGGAGGACTGGGTTGATTCGATCACTAGTTGTTGCCAGTTCCCCTTCCTAACATCAAGGCTTCCCAAAGTAAAGTTCTGAATAACACTAAGTCTACAAGGGGTTAGAAAGTGTTATGCAAAAAATAAAAAAGGGGGGGGAGGCGGGGGCTGTGATCAAAAGGATGGGAAAGTCTAAACCCAGACTATATTCTTTCTGACGGGACTTTGCCAACCCTTTCCTACGCCAGCATGCATCAGTAAGGCCATCATATGTATACAGCGTTTCCCAAATGCATTCGATCACCGAGCCCTTGTTTCCCTAGACCTTTTGCCAGGAGTGGTGCCCCATCTAGCATTCTAGGGGCATCCTCTGAGAGCATTGCCAGGCTCCTCCCTGTCCTCTGGCTCCTGGCTGGAGAGCCCACATGAATGGAGATCAAAGGTAGACGTCAAACAGGGGCTGATCGTATGCACATAGGCTGTTCCCAATAGTTCAAGCAAAACATGAGAATTCTGAAGCCAAAATAAACTGCTTTTGCCATTTCCATTGCCTCATTGTTTCAGGACACTAACATGAAAGATTTCTTCTCAGCATGATGACACTCCCCTTCATGAACACAGATAATCAATCAGTAGTTGCCTTTGCTCAAAACAGAGTGACAGACTCAGCAGAGAAACAAAGAATGCCCATCGGGGGAGAGAGAGAGAGAGAAAGGGGTGGGGGCTTGGGAACCATCTCTGTTAAGAGAGGTGATCCCCACCACCAACAGCTACATCTCCACAGGCCCCATTTATCACCATAACCTCCCCCTTCAAACACGGAGTTCAGTCTGGGTACCTCCATCCATCTTTCAGTTGACAAATGGCATCATAAATCTTCCTTTCACCTCTCAAAAGGGCCACAGCTGAGCTAGAAGACCCCTCCCCCAGGCTCTCTCCCCCTCCTGCCTCCTCAACCTGGGTCCCATTCTTCTTGAGGGGTTAAACAAAACCAAGCTGTTCCGCCCCGCAGTGAAAGACCCCGACCTCCCAAAGGAGTTGGGGGCTCAGGCCCAGGAGACAAGCCATCTGGGAAGACTGAACAATGCAGGGGGCAGAGGAAAGCACATGAATATTCATGCATGTTCAGGGGGACTGAGTCACCCCGAAGGGAAGCCTGACTGCTCCCTTCCACTGCATGAAGAGCTGAGGGGACCAGCCAGATAGCCCTTCGGATTTCTAGCGTTAACCAGACAGAGCTTGAGTGGTTGGAGGCTGCTCAGGTTCAAGAATGGATAAGTACAAGGAGCCCCCTCCGCTCCGCTTCCTTCTCCCTGGGCCCCTCTGAAGATGAGGACTTGAGCTGCTTTGTCCACAGCATCTGGAGTCATCCCTCTGATTATATAAATAGAAAAATTCATGCACAAAGATGATCTTCCCCCAAAACACATACTGATAACTGGTAAAAACCAGGGCTAGGACCTAACCCCCTAACTCCACCTTCATTACACTTTCCCCTAGACGGACTAGAGGCTTCTGACCGTAAGGCCAGAGGCCCTCTGGATTGCTAGGGAAAGCTCCAGTGACATGTGCATACTTCTCAGAAGAGGCTCCACAGTTTTTATTATCGACGCAAGGGAGTCGATAATAAAAATTAAGAATCACTGCCTGCAACTGGGAGTAATTCAGCTCCTTGAGCAGAAGGGATGGCAGGAAAAAGCTGGACTGAAGTATCAGGTGTTAGTTTCAGGGGCAGAAGGAAAAAGAAATGAGCAGAAGTGTTTGGGGGAGCGGGCACTGGTAGGGCTGCCCTGAGGGGAGTGAGATGGGGGACGTTGGTTTACACCCTCCATCTCCTCTAGCTCGCTATCCTGAACCTCGTCTTCCAGAGTCCTCATCTTTCCAATTATCCCTGTGCCGTAGCCCACGCCCTCGGGCTTCAAGTTCTTTTGAAAGCCAGTTCATGCTAAAGTATTAATGACTTACTGAGGTTTTTCTTCACATGAGTCCTCATTGCCTTAAACGAGTGAATGGCGATAGGCTATCAGACACCTCTGCAGTCTGGCTTGTCAGACACTGGGGCAGCAGAGAAAATCTTTTCAGCGATGCTCAAAGATGGAATTAATTTCTGCCACGGGCTAAATAAGCTTGGCCAACAGCTTCCCCAACTTGGGCTCAAATTCTGGCTTTCCCATTTCTAGCTGTGTGACCTCGGGCTCTACTTAACCTCTTTATGACTCAAATTCCTCACCTCTGCAGGACAGAATAAAGGTCCTGACTTCACAGAATTACATGAGCTAATTCCCGTAAAGAATATAAGCAGCACAGTACATAGTAGGTGATAAGTAAGCAGCAGCCAGTTTTATAAGAAAATGAGGGGTTGGGCTAGTTGACCTGTAAGTCTCCTTCAGCTCCACTCTTCCCTGGGTCTGGTGCCCACTTTCTGGTCAGTCATGTTTGCCGATTGTGGAATTAGCATCAAGTGTCTTTGAGAATCCATCACTTGAGTTGACTGTGCCAGGGGCAGCATGGTTTGTTTGCCCTGGTCTAGAAAACCCTCCTAGTTACTCAAGAGCTTATTAGGATGACAATATCCATCCTAACTGGAGGTCGGGATTCTAGCCACTGGCCATCACAACGTGTGACGTGGGCAACGCATCCTGGCTCTGTCGTTACCCATATGAGACCTGCCATGAGACGCCTCGTGTGGGACACAGTGAGTCCCAGGTGGGGAGTCGTGAAATGTCTCTGAGCCCAGGCCTCTCTATTACAGCTCTCCACAGGGAGCATGGCATGGGATTTGCCACGACTGTGATATTACAGCAAATCTCTGTTTGCAATGAGCTTCGCTTGATCCTTGTGTCAACCCTGCGAGGGAAGCCGAGCGGCAGGTATCCCCATCCCACGTGGCCAGGGATGTGACACGATCCACAGGTCACAGAGCAGATTAGCGGAGCGGCAAGAAGGCAAACCCCATTCTCCTAACTGCAAATTTAATTCTTAGGCACTTATTTTATTTTCCCAGCCACTGAACGGAAAGGATCCTTGTCCCCCTCCCCCACCCTTCAGTCCAAAATACCTCAGGGTCTCTATGGTGACTGGAAAATGCCCTAATAACCCAAGAAGTGAAGGTCACCCACTCCCGGCATCCTTAGCTCTTGCCTGATCCCTGACCTCTGTCTGCTTCGTTCTCAATCATCCCAGATCTATGGGAAGAATGCTCTGACCACCCCCCATGCCCACCTCCTGCCCCATAAAAGAAAACGGGTTGAATGCTCGCCCTTGCTGACCAGTCGCCCAGCTCTTGACAGGTCACCCACCCTCCCTGTTCTGCCCCCTCCGCCCCCCGCGTGAGAGCCCAGAGGACTGCCGTAGCTGCCTCTGCACTGCGACGGTCCTCTCTCGCCTTCTCCCAATCCAGGCATGGCTGGGAGAGCAGTGCCCAGCGCTCCCTTCCTCCTGGGCCAGAAGCTACAGGGCTGCCAGGCAAAGCCGGGGGTGGTGGATGGAGGCTGAGGGGCCGCAGCTCTCCACTCAGCCCAGCAACCCCCATCTGACGCATCCCTGCAGCCACCCAACCCACGCGTCCCCTCCAGAGCACGTGCGCCACGGTCTCGGCACCGAGACGGGGCTGGGCTGGGGCTGGGGCTGCTCCACCGCCCTCAGCGAGGTGGGTTGAGATCCAGCCCCCTCCCCCTTCCCCGGGTGGAAACTGCACCCTTGGCAATGAGGCGGGATCGGAAATGTATCTTGCGCTGCGGGAAACCCACATTTACAGAGAGAAATTGATTCGGTGCAGAAAAGGTGTGCATTACATGAAGCCCGTTCCCAGTTAAAACTGCGCAGCGGCGGGTTTGACGTCAGTCACCTCAGCCTCCACCTTCTCGGCCATCCATCATGCCTTCTCCTCCCACCCGGGGCTCCGCGCCTTCATGATGTCCTCTCCCTTCCTCAGGGACTGCCTGCAGAAAAGGTACCTCGCGTCTGTCCTTTCCAGCAGAGCGAGCGTGTCAGTGGCTGTGCTTTCGCTGCTATGAATATTTCGTGCCCAGCCTCCTTTCTCAGTGTGGAATGGAAGGTGGTCACTCTCTGGGGCCATTGGATGAGGTGGGGATGAATGATCAGAAGCTAGAGAAGGAAGGAGGGAGTCCTGTGTGACCTTGAGTAAGATACTTCACTTCTCTGAGCCTCAAGTCATGGCCAGTGGGCATCACAAAATCAGACAGAGCTACCTCGTGGGGTGTTCCATCAGAGAATTTGTTGACAAGATCCAGTGATTGGGCTTAAAGTCACTCATACCTGAGTTTAAATCCTAACTCTAGCTGTGTGGCCCAAAGCAAGTTACCCCCTCTCTCTAAGCTCAGCTTGTCTGTCTATAATACAGGGCAATTAATTTTTAAGTATTTCACAGGGTTGAGAAAACTCACAGACAATGGAGCCTGTATAATGCAGTGGATAAAAGCGTGGGCTCTGCAGGCAGATTATGTGGGTTTAAGCCCAGCGGTACTATACTAGCTGTGTGACCTTGGAAAAGTCCCTTAACTTCTCTGTGCTTCAGTGCTATTACCTGTAAAATGCTAACACTAACAGTACCTGCTACAACTGCTAGTTACGAGGATTGAGTGATTTATTATCTATGTGAAGTATTTACAACAGCACCAGGCACTGGCACATAATAAGCATTAATAAGCATTGACCATTATTAGTGTCGGTTACTGAAGTAAAGCCCCTGATACCATTCCTGACAGAATAAGTACTCAATAAATGATGATCATTACTATAATGTCATTATTATAATATGATAGTGTCATCCTTGTTATCTTTATAATGGCAACTGTCCCTGATACCCCACCACGGGAGGATGACTCTGGTCCTTAAAAATCAAAGTGCCAGGGTAGGGACGTAGGCATACTTAGGATTTTCAGTGACGTGCAGGGCAGTGCTTAAGAGGCAGTGGGTGGAATCGTTCATGTGTGCAGGGTGCTGGGGGCAGAAGGAAGGAAGGGCGTTGAAGGGAGAGAGGGAGAGAGAGAGAGAAGCAGCTTTGCTTCATCCAAGGATTCTGCAGCTGGCTGGACCCTCTGCTTGCATCTACTTAGCGGTGTGACAAAGCTCTCAACGGCCTGCCAAAGCTACTGACCAAAGACTCATTTCTGCACAATGACAGGAAAAGCCTCTCCCTGCCACAGGGACTTCTGTAGATTCTCCGTCTAATCTCCCTTCTTACGCATGATGCAGTAGAGGACCAGAGAGGGAAAGGCGTTCCCCCGAGCTCACATACCTGACGGTGGCAGTCAGGACTAGAACCAGGATTTCTCAACCCAAGTCCAAGATCATATCCACTAGGCCAAGTACGTAGAAATGGAAATTATGGCCCACAGGCCCTGACACAGGTCCTCTGAGAGGGAAATGCACAGGAAAGTGACGCCTGGGATAACCAGGTGCGCTTTCGCCCCTTCCATCTGGGTGAGAGAGCTTTATCTGCCCTTCGCCCTCCCTGCTCTCTTTCCTCAGCTTCCCTGCCCACGTGCTTTGCAGACATGCCCTAGAGATTGTCTAGCCCGCTGCATTATATAATGTCCCCATGCCATGCTTCCCTGGGGGCTCCAGAGGCCCGTGCCATTGGTATCGTTGCTGCAGGGCTCGCCGGGGAAGGGAGGGAGCTTCAGACACAAGCAAGAGGGAAGGAAAAGGTTATTCTGTGGCTATCTAAAGACGATCTATCCCCATGTTTACGGTGAATGCCTTGGCTTCTTCTTATTGGCCGGATGGTCCTGGAGTTAATACGTTTCTAGCCAATAAAACACAAAGGAAGCAGCCAAAACTGCTGCTGCTGCTGCTGGCGCTCATACGGGCTCTTCTGCAGATGATGTTGGGAAAGCAGCTTAAAATGTTCTGCAGAGATGACGGTCGAAATGCCCAGATTAGACCCACAGGCAGCACTGCCCAGGTTTTCTACAAACCCCATCTCTAGAGCCCAGTCACTCACCTCAGTCCAACCACACTAAAAATTCCAAAGAGAAATGTGGTAAGTTCTCTCCAGCCCTTACGTTATGAATGCAGATAAAATCTAATCACTGAACAAGTCGTGGCCAAACATCACTATGCACAGGACTCCATGAGGGTTACCAAGAAAAGAAAATGTGGGTCCTTCTTTCAAGGAGCTAAGAGTTTGGTAGGGGAGACATAATATGTACTTATTAAAAATCAAGCTCACCCTGCCACTTCGGCTCAGACGTTAGAGAGTTGGCCTGCAGAACTGAAGGGGCCAGGGTTTGATTCTAGCCAAGGGCACGTACCTCGGTTGCAGGCTCGATCCCTGGCCCTGGTTGGGTGCATGCGAGAGGCAACCAATCAAAGTGTCTCTCACATCGATGTTCTCTCTCTCTCTCTGTCTCTCTATCTTTCCCTTCCACTCTCTCTGAAAAGCAATGGAAAAAATATCCTTGGATGAATACAAAAAAAAAAAAAAAATCACACTAAATTTGAAGATGCATCTGCTTATTAGTCTGGATGCAGCTTTGGTCAACTTTCCACTAAAATACCCAAAAGACAGAGGAAACATACAGAAATTCATAATGAAAAATGAAAACAGAACCCAGTAGGAGTGTTTACTAATGGTGAGGCAGCTGATGCTGCTAGAGAAACATCTACCAAAGTCTTGCCTCAAGATAGCCAGGCTTCACCTCATGAAGCCCTGTGAAGGATCTCTCCATTGTCTGCCCTACTCAGCGACTCCCTCGGGCTCACCACCAAACAGCCGTCTCGCCATCACATGGACGCTGCCTTGTAAGGAGGCTGGAGCACAGTGCTTGGGACATAGTGCTTGGTCCTTGGCACAGTAATCAAATATCTGCTCAATGACTAAATGAATGAACAAAGCCCTTCCCTGGCCCACCCATTCTCTCACTGCTACTCCTAATGCCCGAATTCTCCATCCTTTATGAGACAGACACTCTGGGCATGAAGCAGGGGGAGAGCTGGAAATAGTCAGCTGCACCCTGGAATGTGTCACTCTTATATAGAAAAAAATTCAATCTGAAAAAGAAAAAAAAAAGGATTTCTGGTAGCAATACAGGAGTGGGCAAAAGGTTTACAGTTGTAATACAAATCAATAATACAATAATTAATAAATAACAAGAATAAACTCTGTTTCGTGTGCTCACGGCTGTAAACCTACCTTTGCCCACCCTGCATATGCTGGAAATTGGATTTTACATGTGTTCCGTTGACTCGGGGTATCAGAAAGAAAGGTGGAGAGACTAGGAAGAAATGCCCCCTTAGCAGAATGGAGTGTCATAGGTCGGAGTGTCATAGGTCAGAGTTTCTCAGTTTTGGCCCTATTAACACGTGGAGCCACATAACTACTTTTTGTTTGGAGTATCTCATGCATTGTAGGGTACTCAGCAGCATCCCTGGCCTCTCTCTACTAGGTACCAATAGCACGTACATACCCCTCCCCAATTTGTCACCAATCAAAAATGTCTCCAGGCATCAGTAAATGTCCCTTGGGGGACAAAACCACCCTCAGTTGAGAATCACTGTCAGAGATGAATGTTTATGAAACTAGAGATCGCCCGGTCGGGCGTGGCTCAGCTGTTGAACGTCAACCTAGGATCCAGGCGATCGGGGTTCGATTCCCAGTCAGGGCACATGCCCGGGTTGGGGGTTCGATCCCCAGTCGGGGGCGTGCAGAAGGCGGCCGATTGGTGACTCTCATCATTGATGTTTCTATCGCTCTCGCCCTCTCCTTTCCTCTCTCAGAAATCAATAAAGATATATTTTTAAAAAAAAAACAAGAAAAGAAACTAGAGATCATATGGGGAGCTACTCACATCGCGTCGCCCCCTGGTTGCAAAGCTAACCCACCCCACACAGATATATATGGCCGAGAGCCAGGGACGGCTACAGCCTTGACTACTGACAGACGGAAGGTGTTGAGACCCTTCGTTGGATAGCTAGTGTGAAAAAGCGTTACAGGCTTTGGGGGGCGGGGGGGACGCAGAACAAGAAAAGGACGATTATCCCAAAGACCCCAGAAATAATCTCCTGCAAGATACAGAAGGAAATTTCAAGCAACTGTTTTCTGTTCTCAGCAGAGCACAGAGTCCTGGCGTCCGTGAAATGAGCAGGAACCCACGGGGACGCGTGGCCAGTGTGGGAAGATAAGAGCACGATGTGGCCCAATGAGATAAAGGGTAGGGTGAAGGAAAAGCGGATGAGATTTCTTAAGAGATTTAACAAAAACTAAAAATATAATCACAGAATCGAAATGCACGGGAGGGGCAGTCAAAGAGCAGGCTTGATGAAGCAGAAAATCGTCACGGTGAGGTAAGAAGCTCTCCCGGGCTGCAAAGAGAAAGGGAAAAGATGAAAACCTCGAGGAAACTGGAAGACAGAAACTAAAAAGCTAATGTGTAGACAGCATTTCTGAACATGGCATTAGCACAAGAGAAATCGAAGGAGTAATCAAAGATGAAATAGAAATTAAATGTGCTCAGGTGGAACAGACTCATGAACACGCAGGTTAAAACGGTCCACCGGTTTCCAGATCAATTCAATTAAAAGCCACCCTCACACAAAAAATTAAAAATAGCGTGATTGTTTCAGAAATTACATGAATTAGGGTTTAATACATGCAGTGGTTTTTTTTAAAAAAATGAAATTTCTATGAAGGAACAGACATCGGGTAGTTTTTGTATTTCTACTCTGAAATGAATTATAACGTATACTTAGCCAATTTGTGCTAAGTAGACAAGAGCTCAGAAAAACATGCTACCCATGTTCCCCTCTTTAAAAAAATTATTTAAAGGTACACCCCCAAAAGAAACAGAAATGAAGAGAAAAAAGTAGGAATACCTCAGAAATGGAGGATTAATGGTCTAAAAAACTGACAATAAACACTGAAAGGTAACAAGAAATGAATCTCAATAATGATAATTCTAGATAAAATAATGTGAAAAATATTGTTGTATGGTGTCAGATGGGTAGTAGACGTATTGGGGTAATCACTTCATAAAGTATGTAAATGTCTAGTCACTTTGTTGTATACCTGAAACTAATATAACACTGTATGTCAACTGTAATTGAAAAAAGGAAAATCATTATTGAAATAGAATATAAAAGTACTAATTTAGCATAATCTAGACCTAAATCCCAAGATCACATTAACAGAGAGTGAGATGTGCATGAAGGAGATTAGAAGTTTACCAAAAGCACACTAAATGTTTTAAAGTAAATGCAGTTTTGCTCTTGACAACATTAGATATCGATAAAATATCACTCTCAAAACACTGAAAGTAATCACAAATAGAATGTAACTACTTAACATCACCAGGCAAAAAGAACAACATATATTCCATAAAACACAAAGTATTAAAACAGCAAGGAAGTATAACATAGCATACAAGACTATCGTGTGGACATTAAGAAATAAATACAAATGAGTTTAACAACTCTCTTACACACAAACACTCTCAAAGTAACTAGTATAACATTGTACATCAACTGTAATCAAAAAAAATTTCAAATCATCCTTACGAGTGGGGTTTACATCTTGCAAAGCCCTTTCCTAAACAACATCTTATTTGGGGAGCTGCCAGAGAAACACAAGGCCCGGATCCTTGTTCCCTTTGATAGGTGGAGGTAAAAATGCCTGGCAGGATTGTTCAAGGGGTGAGAGAAACAGAGGGGCCCAGAGCCCTGGCCGAGGGCTCAAATCATCTCAGGGACGAGGTACCATCACCCCCCTTGTTCCTGCGCGTCTCATGGTAACCCATAGGGGCTGCCACTGTACCTAAGGGTTTGATGTCCACCTGCACCTCCTAGGCTGCGAGCAACCGCAGTCAGGACCCAGGCTTGAGCTATGTGTGTCCTCAGGACTCCATATACTGCCTGACACCTAGTAGATGCTCAATAAATGGTTTCCGCATGAATGAATGAATGAATGAATGAATGGCCTTTACTCATACTCCTCTTTGAGTAAGCTGCCTGTATCATTCCTTCTTTCCATGCATAGTCACTGTGTGCCTGTACAGGAAACGAAACACGACTCCTCACCTGACGGAGTGTGCAATCTCCTGGAGAAGGGAGATTGGTACTGAGCACACGATTCCAGGCGTGCTCAGTGCTAGGGAAGGGACATTCACTGTGACCTGGGAGCCCTCAAGAGGGATATTTAAAGCTGAGTGATCTGAAAGCTGTATGGGATTTGGCCAGGCAATGGGAGGGGGTGTAGGAGAGAAGGTTCCAGGAAAGGGGAAGAGTATATGAAAAGGTCCCAGATGGGAAACTGTGGCCACGGAGGCGGCTCTGATTGGAGACCAGGTCCTCCAAGCCTGGAAGCCAGCACAGTGTGGTGCAGCCGTTTTCACGGGCAACCTAGCAGGGGAGCCCTTTCTTCCAGTGAAACTCTCTGTGGAATCTATTAACATAAGACATAAAAGGAGCGCTGCTCGGGTTGGAGCCGCTGCTCTGTTTGCCAAGGAAGGCAAATATTTTAGCCCAGGGCTTCTGAAACTTCAACATGCATATAGATCACCTGGGGATGCTGTTAAAAGGCTGAGTCTCACCAGGAGGCCCGGGGTGGGGCCAAGACTCTGCATTTCTAACAGGCCCGAGGTGATGCCGACCCTGCTGGTCCACCAACATCACTTCCAGGAGCAAGATCCTAACCACTCTTCAGGCAGTTAACTAAGACCCAAGAGAAAGCAGAGGATGGCCAAACGAACTCTCCGGAGATGAAGGCGGGCTGTGGAAGGGAGTGATGTCAGTGGGTGGGTGGGTCTGTACATAAAGCCGAGACTGTGCGGGCTCAGGGCTGATCGTGTCCTGTTATTGAGGTTTTCATGTGTACATGCCTGTGCCTGCTTCCATTTGAGTACGTGTAAGTGAGTGTGTTACTTGGAGCAGTGTGTATGTGTGCGTGTGTGCACGCCTCAACAAACGCTCGTGACAAGGACAAGACTGATGGGCACTAAAAATAGTTCCTGGAGTTACAGCAACGTAATCCGGATTTAGAAGAAAATAAATTATTTTATCTGTCACTCTGATGTTAGCAGGTCACTTACAATCCACCCAAGTCTTGCCCTGTTATTTTAGTGCCACCGACGAAAGAAGGAAGAGATGCTCGGAGCAGGGCTTCGGCTGCTTGGAAAGGAATGAGGGCAACATCACCACAAAAGAACTGTCTCTCTGCAAGTCTTGGTTCAAAGCTCTCACTATACTCCTGGGCATCCCAAAATGGCACGTAATCGCAGGTGTCCATGCCTGGAGAGCGGGGGGCTAGGACTGCCCTGGGATTTCAGGACAATATGAAGATCCCCCTTTCCAAAGTCATCACCCCCACCACCTGTTACAGTGCCTGAACCCACACTATTGGGGTTTGTGCTCTTGTAATCTAAAGATTTCCAGCCTGAAAGATTTTCAGCCTCTGTGTGGGGTAATACTTGAAGCTTTGCAACTGGTGACATTTTATCATGTAATTCTTTAGGGAGTTTGAAGACTAGTAAGTGAAAACAGGGCCTTCTGGATAGGAACCACTGGATATGAGCCACTGTTTTTATAAAACTGCCCAAAGAGCAGATGTGATTTTTAGGTTTTTATACTAATAAGAATAGAGGGTAAAAATTAAGAGAGATGATGATCCCAAAGAATTACGTGTACTCAGAATCCATAGAGCAGCCACAGTGATCTTAAATCTCTATCATGCTTCTCCATCAGTTGAAACCCATTAGTGGCTGGCCATTGCTCTCAGAAGACCCAAGTCCTTCAAATGACCTGTGAAGCCTGCAACACACAGCCCCCGTCACCACTCCAGCCCCATATCTCCACTGCTCTCTCCCTCACTAAGACCCATCCACGTTGGCTTGCTTTCAGCTCCTACCACCTGCTGAGACCTTCCCCCTCCTCAGGACCTTTGCACATGCTGTTTCCTCTGCTTAGACTGCTCTTCTCTCTCTCTTCACCTGGCCAGCTCCTGTTCACCCTGCAAGCTTCAGCATAAATGCTACTTCTTTAGTGAGGCTTTCCATGGGTCCTTGATCCCTCGGGCTATGTATCTCTTCTGCTCCATAGTAGCAGTAGTAGCAATAGCTGACATTTCCTCGGTACTTACAATGTGCCAAGCTAAATTCTACGCACTTTCATTTATTAACTTCTAATAACAACCTTAATGAAAGTATTATTATTTCTTCCCATTTGACAGATGGGAAAACTGTGGACCAGAAAGGTCAAACAACTTGCTCAGTGTCACCCATGTTAAGTGGTGGAGCCAGAGCTTAAACCCGCCCAATCTAACTTCAGAATTAACTGCTCGTGTCTGTTTTCCCCACCATCCTCCAGAAGCCAGGAACCAGGTCTCCATCACCAGCACCCAGCACAAGGCCTGGCACATGGTAAGCACTTAATAAATATGTGTTGAATAAGTAATTGAATGAGTCCATTTGGGTGGGACCCAAGGAGTGATGAGAAGTCCAGAATTATAGCATGAGAAACAGCTGAGGGTGAAGGGAATGCTTAGCTGAGAGAAAAGATGCAAGGGCGGCCTGAAAACTGAGAAGGAAACAGATTTCATCAAAGTGGCTGCAGGAGACAGAGCCAGAAACAACTGGTAAAAAGAAAAAATCACAGAAAGGAGTTTTCGGCTCAGTAAAAAGACCCTCACTCAGTGTTATGCCAAAATATAGAGTGGTCCCTTAGGTACTGACACGGAGGCTGGGTAAGCACTGGGTAGGAAGGCACCTGAGAGATTCTCGCTTCAGCTGGGGATCCAAACCGAATCGTTGCTGTGCGTCCCTCCAAACCTTATATGGACCAGTGAGTGCCACCCCACCATCCTTCCCTCATTCCCAGAGGCTCCAAAGAAAATCTACAGCAGGGATGTAAACCCACAGAGGTTGTCACAATTTGCTCCTACCTGAAATGAAAAAGAAAAGATGAACCGGAGTCTTAACAAATGCAATGGAAAAGGAAGACTCCACCCGTGGTAAGAGCCTTGCAGCCCAGTGATGGAGGAAAACTGAATTCAAATGTAACAATGAGGCCCTCTCCTCGCCCACCTAAGCCTCACAGGGTGATTTCCCTACTCCGCGGCCCTGCCTCTCAGGACAAAGCACTGCTCTGAGGGACGGGAGGGACAGCTCCGGTTCCTGACGCTGAGGCTGAGTAGTTTTCCTTGGCGTTTAATTGAACAGACTGCAGGGTACTTGTGCTAGATGACCTTTAAGGGCCTCCCCCTTTCATCTTTTGATTTTATGAACTGAATTAGATTGAATCACAGCTTGTCAGGACTAGGAGGGAAGGTAAATCATCAGATCCAATCCCTTCGCCTCACAGAGAATACAGAAACTCAGGCACAGAATGGGGAGGCAGATTCTCCAAGGTTGCACAGTAAGTTGGTAGCAAAATTGGAACTCAATCACTTGTCTCCCGACCTCTCATTTACAGATTATTTTTCTCCAATTCTTCAAGGCTTTTTTTCAGAGCTGGTGCTTTCTGAGGTAGGGTGGGCCCTGTGTGTCCAGCTTTTTTTGTGTCACCCCCATGGAGAGCCCTTAGCATGGTTCTCCTTGGTGGAAGCTCCATTTGTGACCAGGAATTAACTCCCAGCTCTTGAATAATATTTTCATAAGGACCAGGTGCTTTCTTTCCTCTCATCGAGGCTGGAAAGGAAACAGGAGCAGAACAGAGCCTGGAGAGCATGTGCCCCAGTGACCTACCCATGACACTGTCACATTTTGATGTATATTTGGGGGTTGGATTGGTGTCCTAGCTCTCACTATAGGCCTGGGAAAGGGGAAGATTGAGAATAGAGGCTTAAATCTCTCCCAGTCCAGCGATTTCCCTCAAAAGTAGTCCCTACATCTGCTATGAAGTGAAAAAATAAGGAAATGTTTAATGGTGTTTTGTGTGTCTGCAAAGATGCCTTTCCTGAAATAGACTGCCCATTATTCTGAAACTATGTTCCTCCTTCTATGAAGTGGTGGTGGCAGTGGATGGTACTTGGTTTGGGGTATTGTTTTAATATTCTTACCAGCAAAATGAAAGTTGACAGCACAGTTGAAAACCTTGTGTTTGGGGGTCCCAATTTCGGGCAATTTTAGAAACCTACGAAATCTAGAAACTACGGCCTTCTTCTTTTATACCTGTGGGACCAGAGGTCCCCGGAAAAAAGTAAAACGTTTCCATGTTTTCATCATCAATTACAAACCAAATCCAAAGCTTGAGCATCCATAAAATTATTCCCGCTCAGCACTGAAGCTGTTGTGTGATCCCAGGCAAGTGGCTTAGCTTTGAGCCTCAATTTTCCCATCTGGAAAATGGGCACAATAATCCCAGCTCTGACTGGGTGAAGGTCAACATATGTGAAAATGGGTTGAATATAAAGGGTAGTTCTAATCAGCTCTGTGCAAACCGCTATGGACTCCTGTGCCTGCAGGGCAAGGGGGCAATGGAAAACAGACCAAGTGTGAGTGAACCACTCACAGTCTCAGTGCTGAGGAGACATTGAGGCATGGTGGGAAGTGGGGCTGTTTGCCCAAATTAGCAAGTCTGGCATCTGAAGGGAACAGGGGCTACCCCAACCAATTTTTGCCATTCAGTAATGTGAGCCTAGTATAACCAGACATGCTCGTTTTCAAAGGCACTGAGACTTTACATTTTTATTTGCTGTCTTTACATTTTTAAAGACATTTTACAAATTCAAACTTGAAAAATTGCAAGAGGCAAGCAAAACAATGCCACATGTGGGCTGCGTCCGTGTGAACGTCTGGCCCCCATGCTTCCTCTTCTGTCTTTTCCTAGCAGCCCCGTGGGCAGGTCAGTGCTACAGTGCCCTTTATTGCCTGATGACAAGAACACGGTTCAGACAAGTCTGGACAATACAAAGGTGCAGTAAAGAGTGTCCCTGGGGATCTGTACACATGTCTGAGTTGTGCAAAGGATAAAGCTGGCTGACAGAGTATTTCATGAATTAGGATGACACCCTTTCGTGCAGGCTCTCCTCCGCATTCAACACTCTGCGTCTTTTCTCTGAGCTCTCTAACCAACATGAAACACAACTTCTTCATCCTAAATATGAGACTAGTTACACGTCTTGCCTATTGACATAAGATTCTGTATACAATTTGAAAAGAACAAGGATGGTAAATACATGGCAAGGTGATGCCCCTAATAGTGAGGAGGAGAAGGGTGGTAACTAACAGGGTGCCAGGCACTGCAGTATATTAGGTATATTCATTCCTTAAACCCTCCCAACCCAGTGAGGGAGATACTATTATCATTAGCATTTTATAGAGATGAAAACTAATGCACAGAAAGGCTATGGAATTGCCCAGTGCTACACAGCTAAAAGGTGGTAGGGCTGGGGGCCAAATGATTGCAACCTCTCTTCCTCCTGAGCCTCAGAGCCCTTGTCAGTAGCACGGCCCAAGAAGCCCCAATGAACTGATCAAGTTGGCATGCAGATTAAAATCTACTCTCCCAACTTTAGCTTAATTCAATGCCTGGCACGAAAGAGGCCGGTCCCATTACCCTTATTAAATATTAGCTCCCTTCCTCCAGCTTCACAATTTGTTATGAAGATCGAATCATAGGATGGGCCTAAGGCAGGACAACTCGGCGTTGGCACTACTGACATTTTAGGTCAGATCATTCTCTGCTGTGGGAGTTGTCCTGTGCCCTGTAGGATATTTAGCAGCATCCCTTGTCTCTATCTACAGGATGCCACACTCACGCACACCCACGCACACCCACGCACACATGCACGCATGCACACACACACATCTTTTGCCAGCTGTGACAACCAAAAAATGTCTTTGGACATTGCCAAATGTCCCCTGGGGGGAATAGGGGGAAAAATTGTCCTTGGCTGAGATCCACTAGCACAAGGTCTGATTAGCCAAGTTCTTCCTCCTGGGCCCACAGTGATTCTCCCTACTCTGCTTCTCACAGCTGCCAAGCCCCACCCCGTACTGGGAGGAATCAGAGGCATCGCCCCAGGAACCACCTCCCTGCCGTCCTGAAACAGATCCCCCAGAACTTCCCATTTTAGGGGCATCCATAGGGAATGGATGAGGTCTGGGGGGGTAACGTTCAAGACGGAAATGGGGAAATAACAGCAGTTCCAGGGTTCTCCTAAAAAGTAGCGACATACTACCTACCACAGAGGGTTGTTTGAAGGACTCGGCACATGGGAAACACTCAGGTAAATGATAACTACGAATAGTAACAACCTTATTACACCTTCATTCAACAGTGAGACGCAGCTTGGACCAGCGAGAAGAGATTCACGCCCCCAAGCGCTGCCATTTACTCTGGTGGCCTAGAACCTACAACTCGGCCTCCCTGAGGCCCAAGTTCCTCATCTATAGGCCGAGGGGGCTGGACAAGCGTCCGTCTGACTCTCAAACTGCATAACCTACATCTAGGATCCCCTCTCAAATGTTCTCCAGGACAAGCGATGGAAAATTCATCAGTCAATTCGGATTTTTTTTTTAATGTTGTTTAAGAAGAAAAAGAGAAGATTAACTCACAAACTGAGTGTTTCCCATTATAAAAACTCCATTTTCTCACTAAATACGGGATTAAGTGTTGTTTAAATTGCATTGCTGGAATGAGTGGGGGAGGGGAGCGGTAATGAACTTCTGCTAAGCAAAAATGTTCATCAGCTGGGAAAGAACATCCAAATTAATGAGGAAGAAACGCTAAAAACCATCCCATCAGGCCAGCTTCCTCTGGAATTATAGTATTAACCAAAAGCAATGAAACAGCAATTGGTTCAGAGTGGAGAGCCAAGGAGAGCATGACGTTGAAAAGGCAGTGGCCCCTTTCTCCATCCCAGCTCAGAAACGTGGAGCGGGGCGGGGGCCTGGGGAGCACAGCAGCCGAAATGGTAGCACCAGCCCCCGTTAAGGGCTGTCCGCATACGATCTCATTTAATCCTCGCAATCTGGAAACATAAACCCTACCTCCACTGTATGGCTAGAAAAACTACACCTAGCGAAGTTTACTTCCTGGCCCACGCAGCAGGTAAATGGCAGCCAGGATCTGAACTAAATCGTGTTCTCGCAACCTCCAAACCATGCTGCTTCACTCTGCCTCCGTTTCAGTGTCTCTACAGCCAGGGCGGACGTTACCTCCTAAGGTGGGCCCAGCGCCGTTGGAGAGGGCTCTTCGCTACAAGGCAGCTTCATCAATTGAGCTGAATGTGCCTCCTTGTGACCCTGTGCCTCCCCCACCCCCAACCCTGTGACCTAGGTGTCCCACAGAACCAGACATCTCCCTTTTCCTAGTGGCAGCCCTTCCAAGATTTACAGCCACTGATCACCCCAACACTTTTCTTCTCCAGGATAAAAATCTCTCGTTCTCTCTCTCTCTCGTTCCCTGTTTAGCAAGGTCTCCAGAGCCTTCCTACCTCAATCTTCTCAATCACCTTCTTCAGAACACGCTCAGGCTTGACAATGGGACTCTTAGAGAACGGATCCCAGATCTCTAAGTGTATCCCAGCTGGGAAAGGATGAAGATGGACCATCTCCTCCCTCACTCTAGGCTTACTACCTCTATTAATGCACTCCAAGAGTCCATTGTCTGTATCGGCAATCAGGTCACATACTGGTTCGGGATGGGCTTGCTCCCAAACAGCTAAGACCTCTCTATGTCTTTTTCAAAGTGTCCTTTTATTGTTTTCAGTTGGTCCAGAAGGAACAGACATCCTCTTAACCAATAAAATAATCACTATTCATAAGCCCTTAGGTCTTTATTTTAGAAAATATTTTCATGTCAATAACAAAAACTACCACTTACTGTAAGATAGGCACCGGCAAGTCGCTTATCCTAACCCTGATGAAAAATCTTGTAAGTCTGGCATTATTATTCCCTTTCCCAAATGAAAAAAACAAGGCACGGAGGAGTGTAGTGACCTGCCCCAGGCTTCACTACCTTAACACTCTCTCCCCTCTAAGCGCAAGGGCTGAGGTTCCAATCTAGGTCCCCTGGATCCAAAGTTCACAGTTTCCCACCACAGCGCTTGGGAGCCAAAATGCCCTGCAGTGGCCCATCCTGGGCTGCTGAGTCTCTATCTACTTATCTAACCTCATTCAAGTGTCAAAAATATCCTAGGATCCTAGGACTGGAGAGACCAAGGGACTTGTCCAAGGTCCCAAAGATGGGGCTTCAGAGTCCTCATCAGCTATTCTCTCCTTGTCCCAGATCTAGGCCCAGAGGGCCCCCTGTCCTGCTGGGTTAATCCATACTCTTGCTTCTGGCCAAGGCTCTCAGAGCTCAGAGGACCTCTGCAGGTCAGAGCTTGGAGAGGGCCAAGTCACATCCCCTGCAGAGAAAACCAATCAATCTCATGTTGACCTACCCGCTCTCAGAGAGAGCAGCTGATCAGCCAGAGCCGCGAAGAGGAGGTGCCTTAAAGGTCAGATGAAGGCTGGATGTCTATCTGCCCTTCTTTCATGACAAACGTGTCTGAGATGTGAGCACAGGGAGATGGTGACATTTCACAATGGGAAGCTTATCAGGAACACTGAATTCACCCAGCCTGTGGCAGCCACATTTTATAAAATGTGATGTCCAGGAGTTTCAAAAGGCAGAGCCATGGAGTGACATGAGCACCGGAAGGCAGGGAACCTAGTATACATATTGAGCCTTGGGGTTTGGCTGCTGGGCCATGGACCTTGTTGCTTAAACATTGTCAGTCTCACTTTGCTCATTTTTAAAATGAGGAGATCATGTGAGCGACCGTTGTGATGGTGCTGCAATAAGAACATGGAATTGCCCCTTGGATGTCTCATCCTACTTCATCCAGGGCTAGAGTTGCAGGAGCCCTCAGAAAGCAACTAGCAGAGCAGATGAGAAGCAATGGACCCTGTTCTCAAAGGAATCCTTCCTCTGCTCTACCACCTGTTAATAGCATCCCCAGTGTTTCCTGAGCACTTTCCACCTGCCAGACACTATGCTGAGCATTTTCATCCGCATTACTCATTCAGTACCCCAATGAGCCTGCAAGGGAGATGTGAGTTTCATTCCCATTTTAGATATGAGGAAACTGAGGGTTAGAAAGATTAAGTAACTTGTTCAAAGTCATACAGCCAACAAGAAGTAGGGCCGGAGTCAAACCCATGGGCCCTGCGCCAACAACCCCCATGCTCGCCAGCCCAGTGCAATTTCCTTTGCAGGAAGGGACCCACAGCCCACCTATCATTTTTATTTTTACTTTTATTTTTATTCAGTTTAAAAGGCCCTGCTCTGAGGTGGAGCAGCAGTGGCCAGCTTCTCCTCTCCAACCCCTTGCCTTGTGGCTCCGGTGGCCCAGCTTGCTAACAGGCCAATCATCTCCACAGTAAACTGCGTGGCCTTCTGGATGGCCACCAGGTAAGGGTCTCACCAAAACTGTGCCCTCCACTGGCCTGACACAGCCTAGCAACCTGACAGGTCTTCCCCTGTCACAGAGGCACTGTCACCATGGCCACCACCCAGCCTAGTGAGGGTGGCTCAGAGCCCAAAGCAAAGGGCAGTTATTTCAGGCTACTCCGTGTTCCCCTCTCCTCGCCCACTTCATCTGAAGCTGTTTCACCTGCAACAGCTCTACAAGGTGCATGAGACAGCTGAACCCTTGGCGTGCAGACGGCTTCTCTGCAGTCACACTGTCATTGCCAAGCCCACACCCAACCCTCAGCTTTGGAACAACCTACTTTCCACCAGCCAGTCCCTGCAGCTCTTACTTGTCCCTGATCTCTTCAGCCTTGACCCCAAAAACACCAGCTCTGCACAAGGCTGCAGAGACCAAGGCTATATATAAATGCCCCGGCCCTGAGGTTCCTATTTCAGTAGTCGTCAATACATCCCTACCCCAAGGTCCCCAAGCTCACATGGGACCTGAGAGGCTGGGTCCCATTGGAAAGGGCCTCAAAAAGGAGAGGCTAGGTAGATATCCTCTGACCTGAAACACAAGTGAGCAGGGACAGCAGGGACAGAGTCCAGTGCCAGCTCTCAGTGCTGCCCAGTTCTCCTAAACTCTGGTTATCAGCTGAATCATATTACAACCATATAACAAAGTACAACCCTGCGAAGTTTAGTGTAGGGTGGTTATGCAAGGAATGGTGTTCATAATTCAAGTGGAAAAACCTGTACAAAAAATAGCGTATTTCTTTTTAATACTTTCCAAGTATATATATTTGTGCATATACAAACAGACTATACATACTTTTAAAATGTAAAAATGGAGTGTTAGTGTATGAACTGTGTTCTGTCATGGTGGTTGTTTTTTCACGTGAAGTATCATAACCATTTTCCTACACAGGCACATGTGAGTGCATGAGCCTCTTCAGCGTCAGGTCACCCGTGATTTTTCTCACTATTATTTCCATCCTTTGGTGGGCAGCTGTTGCTTTTGCGCACCTCCCTCTCCTTCGGGGAGCAACCCATCCTGCCCAAACAGTTGTGGCAGGGCAATCGTAGTGCTCCTGTCCCCACCCCCATCACCCCACCCCCACAGACACCATCATATAACTCGGGCTGGCCAAGCTGAGCTCTCCCTCCCCCTATACAGAGCAGATGGTTCACAGGGGAGCTCGCGGCTCAGTCTGAGCCCCTAAGACCTAATATCTGAACACTGTAAAAAGAGAGGGCCCTGATCTCCCTCTGGAGTTTCAAGCTGATAAGATCACAGTAAGCCAACAGTTGTTGGGAGACTTTTTATGCCAGTTCTATTTAGAGGAATGTTGCCTTAGAATGAGGGCAGCACAGAGCAGAAAGTAGAGCCAGGAAATGGAGAAAGAACCTTAATAACATCGTTTGAGCTTCTGGATCCAGTCATGCCCGAAGCTTGAGTCATCCCTGAAATTCCTAATCATGTGGTCCAATCGATCCCTTCTTAAACTAATGTGAACTGGATTTCTGTAAGAGACCTAACATGTGTGTTTTCTAATAAGCAACTATATGTGTATGTAGACTACTTGTTATGAACAACAGTAAATAAACCCAATCATTTGTCTCTCTTTATAACACCAATTTTGTACTCCATGCTCCCACATTTTGTTAATTAGTTCATTTTTCACATGTCAGAACCTCCCCAAATAAAAGGAAAGTTCACTGAAACAAGGAGCTATGTCTACCTTACTCCACGATGCCAGCACCATGCGTTGTTTAAAGCAGGAGCTCAGAAAGCCCTCTGAGTTCACCCCCACACACACCCATCACCAGCAGACATGCATTCAGGTTTGATTTCTCCTGGGTTGGGTGACGTCTAAATTGCCTCACAGCATTCTCACTCTCACCAAGTTCACGTGAAGAGCACTGCCTGGGATTAGGATCTGCGTTCGTGTACAGAAGGATCAAACCCAGAACCACTGACTGTTCGAGTGACAAGAAACCAGCGGCCGCCCAGTCCAGCGGTTCTCAAACTGACTCCACAAAGCTCTAGGGCCGTGTGGGGCTGTCAGGAGGCAGGTGCCCCCAAAGTCCGATGGGGGAAGCAAGTGGTTATGCCGAGTGAGCTCACTCCACGCCCCTGTGACCACGCCAGCAGCCCCCAAATAATCCATTTAAACATCGAGAATGCAAAAACAGTCTAGTGCTTGAAAACATGAAGTCACGGATCCAACCAACCCCCTTATTTTACACGAGGTCGAGTGAGGCCTGGGGAGGAGAGGCTCTTACCCAGGATCCCTCAGGGGTGGCTGACAGACAAAGGTTAGAACCTGGTCTCCCAATTCCCAGGTCAGTACGTACTCCACACCGCTCTGCTTTTCCAGAAGCCTTTGAGTCTCCAGTCCCCAAAGGGTTCTGAGGGCCTATTATAGTGACTCTCCACGGTCCATGAGCCTCATACGTCAAAATCATCTGGGAGCTTCTTAAAAATCCCAACTCCTGGGTTCCCCCCGCCCCTCGACCTACCAAATCCTCTTGTCAAGTGTGGGCTCCCAGGATTTGCTTTTTAACAAGCTTGCACTAAAGTTCAGGCAGCACAACTCGCGTCCCTCAGAAACTGAGTCCTTTGCCATTCTCATATGGAAATGCTATCTGTCCTTCCCACCTCCCTGCCTGGCTAACCCTGCCCTCCTGGGGAGTGGTAATTGAATGTCACATGTTGAGCATAATCCTAGAAAATCCTCTGTCATCATGCTCAAGTCTCAACAGCTCAGAGTAATTAGATCTAGACTAGGGAGAGGAACAAAGGAATAATATATTAAGGCAGTTTGGCGTTTCTGAGGCTCGCGCAATGAGGGAGACCAGGATCGGCAGAGGGCATTATGGGGAAGCGCAATACCCCTGGAACATCTCCAGTTCATTCCAGCTTCTCTCCCCCTTGCTTTCCCCAACCCAGCGTCCCATCAAACAAGGACTTGCATATATGGTGGCAAACTTCATCCTTTGCTGTATTGCGTGGTGATGGATTTAAAATCTCCCCTCCCCTGGACTTTTAGCAACTTGATTTAAAATCTGAAAACACTTCCTGATCCTTCTTCCAGATCTTTTGGGTCAGAAATCACAGGAGTGAAAAACCCTGGGATCTGTATTTTTATAATGATCCTCATTGATTTTTACGTAAACAGCCCAATTCCAATCCATGAACCACATTTGGGAGCCCCTATGCCTGTTCACATTTGAAGGTTGGTGGGTATTACAAAAAAGATTAGGGTGGGGCAAGGAGACAAAAGAGGCCCTGGAAGGAACAAAAGAATTAGAAAATCACCATTTGCAAGCACAGAGCAAAGATGAATGTAAATGAGATGATCGCTGAATCCTAAACCCATTCGGTGAAAAGTTGGTGGAGAGTTTTGCCAGGGTGGGAGCAGGCTGACTTCACAGGTTAGGACAGGCTGACATTACAAGTCCAGGATGTCGAATAAAAGGAAAAACACGCTCACTACGAGGTGATCCAGCCTAAACAATTTCTCCTGAAGATAATCACGTTCTAGACTAATACCCCTGTACAGGAAATACCGAGGATGAAAGAACTTAAACACCACCAGGAAGAAGTAATCGCCTAAACCCTTAATGTGGGATAATCCACAAAAGACCCAATTTCTCCAACGGGTCAATGGTATTAAAGAGTGGAGAGAAAAGGGCACTATTAGAAAATAAAAGAGCCTTAAGACACATAATTACCAAAATGTAATGTGAGAATGTGTTTAAATCCTGGTTTCAACAAATCAACTATTAAAGGGCCATTTTTGAGACAATCTGGGAAATTTAAATATGACTGGTTAGAGACGATATTAAGGGATTATTATAAATGCTGCAAGGCACAGTAATTTTTGTCTTTATCAGTTAAAGCTAGATATGAAGTATTTGCAACTAAAATGGCATGATTATGGTGTTTCAAATGCTCCAGTTGTTGTTGTTTTTAAAGTAGAGGGGTAGTTAAAACAAGATCAGCAACAGTGACATAGAAACATGTTACAGACTGACGGATCTCAGTGGGAAGGCAGGGACAGGGGGTGGGGGGGGAGAGATTAACCAAAGAATCTATATGCATAAAAGCATAACCCATGGACACAGACAATAGTGTGGTGAAGGCCTGGGGTGGGGGTGGGGGCAGGGTAGAAGGGGTCAGTAGGGAAAAAGGGGACATCTGTCATTCTTTCAACAATAAAGATCTTTTTAAAAAAACAAAAAAACAAAAAAAAACACCAAGATCAGCAAAATAGCAATAATTGCTCAAACTGGGTGACGAGTTTATTATACCATTCTCCCTACATTTTTTTGTACTTTTTTTTTACTCCATTACAAAAAAAAAAAAAAATTAAGTCCTGGCACCACTCCTCGGCTCTAGTAGGAAATGAAACAATGATTGGTAAGTGGGCCAGTAACAGTGAGAAAATGAACAAGCCAATGAAAAGGTAACTGATTGAAGCTCAGGAGGTCAACAGTTAACTAAGCTCCTGCTCGGCATTGCCCAACATAAACACGAAAACATCCCTTTAGACATTCATTTTTGCTTCACGCTGTGTTTGGGGCCTTATATTAGGTTGTGGGAGGTAAGAAGTACCTTGGGGAGATTAGAGCCTGGTAAGGCGATCAAAATTAAAGCAAAATATAATGTACAGAATAATTAAGAAAAGCTAACTTGTTTTTATTCTTACTCTAGAAACAGTCTACTTAGTATTATCTTATTTAATCCTCACAACAGCCTTGGCCGGTTTTGCTCAGTGGTTAGAGTGTCAGCCCGGAGGACTGAAGTGTCCTGGGTTCAATTCCAGCCAAAGGCACATACCTCAGTTGCAGGCTCACCCCCGGCCCTGTTTGGGGTGCGTGCAGGAGGCAACCAATCGATATGTGTGTGTGTGTCTCTCTCACACATCTATGTTTCTCTCTCCCCCACTCTCTCTGAAAAGTAATGGAAAAAATATCCTCCAGTAAGAATTAAAAAAAAAAAAAATCCTCACAACACCTCTGAAGGTAGCTTCTATTATCCCCATGCAGTCAGAAACTGGGGGAGCCAGGCAGCCTAGGGGCCGTCAGAGGGCAAAGGGAGAAAATGTGCTTGGGAAAGTGGGATCATTTCTTGCTAGTCCTTCTATAGGAACAAGCTTAAAGATGGAGAAGTTAATGTCTTTGCCAGGGGGCATTTGGAAGGTTACACTGGTATAGAAAGGAAGCTTAAAACATTTAGGAAAGTTCACCTCTCTGAAGATGCTCAACCCAGGAGAAGCTTCCCTCCTTGGCCCACCTACTCCAGTTTCCAGCTCACTTCCCACCAGAAGAACCAGGTCTTTAGGGATCCAGGTCTTTAGGGATCAAGGCCTTGGAGTCAAATCGATGTGGGGCTCAATCTCAGCCCTGACACTTACCAGCTAGTGACCTGTGGGGAGGAAGGGGGGTCCTTAGACTCTCTGCTCCCTGAGTCCATCTGTAAAGTGGGTGATGACTGTCCCCGCCTCATGGGGTGATAATGAAGTTTCCACATAATGTGTTTAAATATCAGTAACTATACAGATGAGGAAGTTTTGCACCCCGCAGAGATTTTTCATTCTTTTTTTTCTTTTTTTATAATTTTTAAAAAATATACTTTTAATGATTTCAGAGAAAGGAAGGGAGAGAGAGAGAGAAACATCAATGATGAGAGAGAATCATCAATCAGCTGCCTCCTGCACGCCCCCTACTAGTGAGTGAGCCTGAAACAGGGGAAGGGCCCCGACAGGGAATCAAGCCGTGACCTCCTGGTCTATGGGTCAGCGATCAACCACTGAGCCACACAGGCTGAGCGAGATTTTTCCTTCTTCCAGACCCCTTGAGTTCACTGACCAGTGAACTTCAACCATAATAATCTAATAAACTACACACAGTAGGCAGCCAATAAACACTTACTCTGTGGGCTAATATGCTACCTGGTGACGTCTCTCCCGTAGGTTTATAACATTATAACTTTTGTACATGATCCTCAAATAGAATGTAAGTACAGAAGGTCAGAGCCTGTCTTTCAATCCTGTATCCCCCATTTCATGCAGCATGAGATTAGAGGCTCCACAAACGCCAGCTGAAATACCTAAACGAATAGCAAAACATAGGCTGTGCCTGAGGGACAGTGACCAGGACACCAGGCACAGCCACAGCACAACCTCCAGTTGAATCCATTCCTACAAGAAAACACTGCAAAACCGGAGGAGCCCCGTGGGGGTAACTCGAGCCCCAGGTCACCAGAGGCAATTTCTCCCGACTCTGCAACACCCACCTCTCCTCTCCGCTCTGCCAAGCCAGGGAGTGGACACGTCCCTCTCGGTGATTTGTGACGCCTGCATGGGGACAGAGGAAATGCGGCAGCAGCGACAGTGTCTGCGCCGGGAGCTGGGACGCATGCAGCAGCCTGGCCTGCTGGAGAGATGCAGGCTGGCCAAGGAGCCGAGGGCCGGCTCCCCTGGGCACGGCGCTGACCACAGCAATTCATCATGTTTAAAAACCTGCCCGCGGGAAGGGCCCAGAAAGGAGGCAGGGGAGCCAAAGCCGCAGGTTCTCAGGGAAATTCAGGGCTTGTGATCATTTTTTTTTTTCTTTTTCAGCAAGCCGAAAAGGATGGTGAGAAGCATCCAATCCGCAGGATGCTGTGAGCATGATCCAAAGAGGAACACTCGTTCCGGACTGAACAGTCCCAACGATCTAAGAAAAACTGACCTCACCTGTGAGACAAAGTCCCTTTCTCCTGCAAAGTATCTCCTCCCATCCCAGCCCTGCGCTATGCTTAAGACACCATTCTTGGAGCAGGGGAAAGTGTTCGGGTTTGAGAGCCAGGTGGTCTAGCCCAGCCACTGTGGCCTTGGGCAAGTCACATCTGCCCTCTTGACCTCAGCCTCCTAGACTCTAAGAAGAAAAGGGTGCAAAATGTAAATGATTGGGGGCAGTTTATATACCTACATGCCTACAGATACACATATAAAAGGGTGGGCAGACGGTAACAGTGCTAACAAGCTACTTATACCGTCGCCCGACTGAAATTCCGGAAGGGTCAGCGGAAAACACAGCAAAACAAACTCTCTGTTCCACCTGCCTGTGACCCTCACTCAAGAGCCATTTAGGATCCTTCCGATTCTAGGAACGCTCTTCTGCTTGTTTCAGTGGCATCTGCAGTTCTCTCCTGGGGCACCGTCTCCTGGGCACCCTGCCAGAGTTGGCAACCACATGTGCTCATGGGAGCCAGCCCTGGGGCAGTCCCATAGGCTGCCTTCTCCCAAAGAGTGACGGGGGGTGGGGGCAGGCACGGGAGAGGAAGGAGAAGGGGGAGAGAGGGCAGGGGAGGGGGGAGAAAAAGAGATCTCTTCATTTAAATCGCTTCTCAATAGCCCTACACATGCGAAAGCTGAGGCTCAAGGAGGTGAAATGATTTAACTCAAGGTCCCTCTGCCAGCGAGGAGCAGAGTCAGGGTTCAACCCCAGGTCCGCCTGAATGAGAGGCCCTTGCTCTCTTCTTCCTGTGCATCCTCCCCCCCCCGCCCCCCCTCCAAACAGGGTCCCAGTGAGAGCCTGTCCCTGAGGGAGCAAAACAAACAAGCACCCCCACCCACCCCACACTCGTGGGCTCCAGAAGAAAAGGCATATTCAACAATTTAGCATCTTACAGCCAGATTTCCCTTTGGGCCTCTGACTCTTCCATTTTGGGCCTTTGCCTTCGTCCTTCCCTTTGCCTAGAATTTCCCAGGCTCCAAGGACCACTGAAAGCCTCCTCCTCCAGGAAGCCTTACAGATTCACCCCTCCCTGCCCTGACTTGAAATTCTTTCTCTACACAGTTCAGAGCCCACACTAATGGTAATAAAAATGTGAATACAGTCACAGCAACAACAGCTTTTATTGACTTCTAAGTCGATGTCAGACTCTGTTCTCAGTGCTTAAAAGACATAACATGTAATCCTTATAACAGCCCTGTGGCAGGAGAGGAAGTCCCGGAGAGCAGATGCTGGCAATTCTGCTCACTCCAGGGGAAGGCATGGGGCTGCCATGCTCAGCCCAGGGTGGCACATTCTACGTGTCCGATAAAGGATGGAGCCTTAGTGTGTGTGTTTCTCTTTTTCAGGGACTGTAGGATCTGGGAGAGCCAGTGACGTCATCGCCTTCTTAGAGAAAATGAAACGAAGGCCCAGAGAGAGCAAGGTCTTGACCAAGACAACAGAGTAAATTAGCACAAAGGACCAAACACAAGGCTCCTCCCTCTAGCCTTTCTTTGCCAGACACATCCTCTGAAGCACCCAGCAAGCCCGGATGGGGACCATCCCTCGGTGCACAGGCAGCCTGGGAAATCCCAGCCATCTGGCCTCTGTCCCAACAAGTCCCCAGCCTCTGCTGACAAACCCGCACATGCAAGAAGGCTGGGTGCCATCTGCACACACCCTTAACGAGAGGCCCGTGACTTCTTGGTGTTGTGGCCAAGCCGTTTGCGGGTCCCAGCAAGTGATCACCTCCAGCCTAACCTAACATCGGCCTTTACATGCTGTGCGGCCTAAATAAATCACCTTGACTCCTCTCATCTGCTCTGTAATAAATCGCTTCCTTGGTTAGGGAAATACTTTGAAAACTCCTGGCAGCTGGAAAAGAGCGGAATAAATCCTGGAGTGTTTATTGACTTGACAAGAAAACAATCACATCCTGGCCTGCCTTTAACACTATATTCTTAAATGCCCACCCTCCTGGGGTCCCTTTGCTGGGGAACTCGGGATGGTAACTAACCCCACTTCGAGGGTCTTTGATGAGCTGTCAGTGGAGCACAAGGAGGCTTTGGGGAAAACAGAGAAGGAAGGTGATTCTCATTCATAAAAGCCGCTAACAACTAATGTTCGTGGTCACTGGGAGGGGTTGGCTCCATAGGACAAAGAGTCAGGGGGACGCTCAATCTATTGAGGCCCAGTAGCAGATCCTGGGTGGGTAGGACATTAAACAGGGGCCTCGAAGGCCCTTCAAAGCTCAGGTTCTAGCCCCGTGATCCCTGGAGGGCAGCAGGGTAGGCAGCAGAGGTTCTAGGACCAGGATAACCCTGTTGAGTCCTGGCTCTGCCATTTAGAGGCTGCCTGGCCTTGGGTGCAGTGTTGTGCTGTGGAAGAGGGGCTGGCCCTTCCTCCATCCTCTGGGTTATGCTGGGGATGTGATGACGATGGAGTGAGCCCTGCACCCTGCAGGCACATAGGTGCTCAGTGAACGTTGGTTCCCTCTGCCCTTCTAAGGGAGCACGCAGAATCCTAGGATCCCTTGCCCCTCAGACTTGTGAGATCTTTTAAAGCCCACAATTCCGGTGGAAACAGGGCAAACCAAACATTGACTTGGAAACCTCCTTCGCTGCCGCTCAAGAACACGAAGGCAGTCTTCTTCCCAGCCTTTGAGATAAGGCCCGTGTTGGTTGTTATTTTCAAACTTGCAACTTGGCAACATTCTCCAGGCTTCTCCCTACTTTTGCGTCAAGTGACAGGTTGAGCTGTTGCTTGAGCCAAAAAAATAACAGACCAGAGTCTGCACCCTTCCCTCCAGAAGATAAATTATGTTGGTTTTTGCAGTGAGTGAATTGGAGCAAGAGAGAGATTTCACCAGAATAAAATGTTCTGGGCTGCAGAGGTGACTTGAAGCAGATCTGCTTTGTTCACAGAGGTTCCCAGACTGCCTCGGTTTCTGGGGCTGCGGCTCATCTCCCGGCTCCCGGCATGGCCTTGGGTAAGCCCCTGGAGCCTTGAAGCAGAGGTGGCTGTGGGTGGAAGGGCCCTGACCATTGGCAGCTGCCCTCTGTCCCCCGGCCTCCCTCGGGAAGAGAATTGTAAATGGAGACAGGAAGAAATCAACTGGCCTGTTTCTTTTCAGGAGGAAGATAGCACGTAGCAGAATTGTCTAAGATTTCACAAGAGGAGAGGAGGCCTGCTCCCACTGACGCTGCATTTTCCGGGCCGTGTGACACTCACTTTACACGGTCCGGGAAACGCTTTTAGGTAGGACATGGACGCAACATTACATCGCCCTGAGTCACTTAGCGAGGAAGTTATTTCCTCTCCATCTCTTTACGTTCTTCTCATTATAAGAAAGGGAAGCCTCAGCTTGGTACTCGCAGGTCCTTAACACTGTTCAGCCTCTTCTTAATTGTCCTTTTCAACAACAAAAGCAGGCCCCATGCCCTTCCTTTCAGCAGGCGGCAGTATCTGCTAGAAGGTAATTCTTATTTTTGTTGTATTTATTTTCATATCACCTACTTGTTAAAGCAAGTGGTAATAGCTTCCCTTTTGTTGTAGTGTTATTAAAGTTCTTTTAAAATAAACATATGCATGTTTTTTAATGGGATAATATATATTTTTTTAATATATCTTCATTGATTTCAGAGAGAGAGATAGAGAGAGAGAGAGAGAGAGAGAGAGAAACATCAATGATGAGAGAGTCATTGATCAGCTGCCTCCTGCGGGCCCCTGACTGGGGATGGAGCCCGCAACCCGGGCATGTGCCCTGACTGGGAATCGAACCATGACCTCCTGGATCCTAGGTCGATGCTCAACCACTGAGCCACACCCAGCCAGGAGATTTTTTTTAATTAACAACATTCTAGCTGGTTCACAGATATGGCAACAATCATAGAGACAGGATACATAAGACTAAATGGAGAAACGCTGGGTTTACTGGAAAGAAATACACGGTGTGAAACATTTTTCTTTCTTTCTCAAATTAAATAACATATCTTGTTGCCTTGTTTTTCCATTGGAATGAAAGCCGGGGCTCCCCAGCTCCCTTTTCCCTTTCTTTCCCCGAGACCCCCTTAGCAGTGGAGAGATCTGGGGCTGACGAGAAGCGTGACTGCATCCTTTATCTTTTCCTTAGATTCTAGGCGATGCTTTGAGCTATATAAATGCTCATTGTGCTCATTTACCCACTTAGTAAACGTTTGCGGGCCTCCACCCGCAAACTCTTTTTATTCCCCTTTTTATTTATGCAAATATTTTTATTCCCCTCAGTGGTTCGAACTTCTGTTTTGTGCCAGGTGCCGTGATAGAGCAAGGAACAGGAAAGACCAGGTGCTGCCTTCCTCAGGCAGGGAGGCCAGGGAAGGAGACGGGGGGGGCTACACAGGCAGCTACAATGCAGTGTCACAGGACTGGGGTGGGGGAACAGCATGACGCCGGGAGCACAAACAGGGCATTACGGAAGGCTTGTCAGGCCAGGTAGCAGTCGGCCTCCTAAGCCAACCAGCCCTAGTGTCGCCAGACGTGGAGATAATCCCAGCACCAGCCTTTCCTGCGAGGAGACCTTGGGCAAGTGACTGCAGCCCCTCAGTTCTATTAAGTAGGCATAATCACTTAATCTCCCTCTTAGCATCATTGAGAGGATTAAACAAACCAGGCGATGAGGGTAAAATGTTTTAGAGCCGTGCCCAGCACATAGTAAATGCTCAATAAAATCCAAATGATTTCTTTCAGCATCTTCCATCCTAGTGCTATCACACACACATGCTCACGCACACACGCACACACACGCAGTTTCATGCAAATATCCCTGCCTGGGAAAATTCTATTTGAAAAGGCAAAGAGAAGTTAAGTATGTTCTTACAGCACACAGCAGACCTAGGACAGTACAAAATAGAAATACTTTTTTGTTCCTGATCTGATATTTCCTTAAGTAAAATTTGGTCTGGAGGAAGAATCCTGGGTTGGGGTTCAGCTGATTCCAATGGCCAAGAAAAAGAGGAGAGGGAATACTTCTTAATTTCCAGTGAGGAAAAAATAAAACAGTGGACTATAGCAAGACACTGAATATTAGAAGCAGAGAAAATGAAGTATAGAGTCTCCCCTTAGTTTAAATACAGACCTCCAGATTCCACGGCAAATATGAGGAACTCGAGCTGGTGTTTATGAGTGTACACTGAATTCACAAAACAAAAGTTAGAACCACTGAGGGGAATAAAAATATCTCCTATTTGTATAATGCGTTCACGTTTATGAAGTGGATTCACACGCTTCCTATCTCACCATGGCCCTATGAGGTAGGCACTATTATGAGCTCTGCTTTATAAATGGGAAAACTGAAGCCTGGAGAGAGGACTTGGTTCATCCAAGGTCACCCAGTGACTAAGTGGGTGCCAGGGATCAACCCCAGGGCTCCTGACACCAAGCCTGGTCACCCTCTAGAACAGGGGTCAGCAAACTTTTCCTGCAAAGGTCTGATAGTAAACACTTCAGGCTTGGGGACTGTGCGGTCTCTGTCACAACTGTTCACCCTGCCACTGTGGCACGAAAGCAGCTGCAGATGACACGGAAACAGAAGGGGGTGGCCGTGTTTACAAGAGAACTGAAATTTGAATTTCATGTAATTTTCACGTGTCATAAAATATTATACATTTGATTTTTTACAACCTTTTTAAAAATGTAAGAACTATTCCTAGCTGGTGGGCCATTCGAAAAGAGACAGCGAGCCCTGGCCCGTGAGGCTCAACGATTTAGAGCATCAGCCGGTGCACCGAAGGATCATGGGTTTCAATTCCCAGGCAAGGGCATGTGCCTGGGTTGCAGGTTCGATCTCAGGTCTGGTCAGGGCGCATGTGGGAGGCAACAGATCTATGTGTCTTTCTCATATCGATGTTTCTCTCTCTCCCCCTCCCTCCCTCGCTCCCTTCCACTCTCTCTAAAAATCAATTGAAAAATATATCCTCTGGTGAAGATTAACAACAACAACAAAAATAAAAACAGCCAGCAGGCCAGACTTGGCCGGTGGACAGAAGTTTGCCAATCCCTGTGCTGGAACATCTTGGAGATGAATGAGGCATAGCCCCTGCCCTCACAGACGGGAGAGACACGGAGGCATAACCAATTCCACTCCGAGGGAATTCGTTTCAGCTCAGTTTCAATTGCTGCATTACAACTTCCACGCGCTTGCCATAACTGCGGGAAACTTCCCCTATTATTTCTTTTTTTTCCCTACCAACTCGCTTTTTGACTTAAATAAGTTTCTTTTCTAATGTTATAACAGCTTTATAAATTAAAAACCTATGCTACTTGCCAAAAATAGAAGATGAACACAGATAAAAACAGCACAATTCAATGGTTGCTATTAAATTCTAGCTACCTACAGCCGCCTGCCTGAGACGCTGGGCCCGAGGTCTGCTCTGCCCTCTCTGCCTTGATTTGAAAAAAAAGAAACTGACAAGTGGCACAAAGGTGTTAAGGTCACAGTGGCACCAACACAAGACCTGCTTCTTGTTGTCGTCAGAAACACTGAAGAGGAAACAACTTTCTCGCCGTGCACTCCAATTCCAGGTCTTTGTCGATGTAAAACCATCTTCCCGGCCACCAGGCTCATGAAGCCCGCATTCCGGGAACCGCAGGAGCAAAGACCATAGGTTTCTACAAGCAGGAGAGGAACATCTGGACTGATGCAGGAAGAAGCTTAACTGAGGACGTGGCCTTTCGGCAGGACTTTGGATAATGTCTAGGTTTTCATCAGACATAAAATTCAGGAAGATGCCCTGGCCCGTGTGGCTCCGTTGTTCTGTGCTCCGAAAGGTTGCTGGTTTGATTCCCCGCCAGGGCACATGCCCAGGTTTTGGGCTCGATCCCCCGTAGGGAACTTGCAAGAGGCATCCAACAAATGTTCCACTTTCACATTGATGTTTCTCTCTCCCTCTCACTTCCTCTCTGTCTGAAAATCAAGAAAGTAATCTTTTAAAAAGTTTTTCAGGAAGAGCTTCCAGGCTGCCTGAATAAAAGAGTGAATGGAGATGAGACTAAAAAGAGACGTGGCTTCTAAACTGCGCGTGGCCTGGGATACCATGAAGAGGTTTTAGGCACAACCCTTCTGCTTTCTCCAGTGTTCCCTGAGCCAGGGGAGTCTCAAGGTTATATTTCTAGGCTCCTCTATGTGAAGGAGATAAGAAGATGTGAACCGGGGTCTGTTCAGAGAAGGCCCAGGGGGCAGGCAGAATAACTAGGGCTGGTGGCTCTTGACTTCTGGATCACTGAGGACCCATATGCACTCCTGGCTTCAACGTATTTCAAATACTAAACCACAGATTTAAGTCTTGATGAATGGCCTTCTATTTCTTAAAACAATGATATGCTTTCTCCCCAGCCACCAGAAGAGACTGGCATTGACCATGCCGAGTTGCTCCAATTCCAGGAGAAAATTGGGGTGGTCTCATTCAGGTGACCGCAGTGAGGAACTTCGGTTCCAAATCAAGTGCTCTCAACGCTCGACCCCACTGCCTTGCTCTGGCCCCACACACAGAATATGAATTCAGGGCCCTCTCTCCAGGGCTGCCAACTGTATTATCCCGCACAGAACTGGCAAGGGCATGGAAGTGGGACTAGAATGGCCTTGAAGGTAATCTTCGAAAAGAAAGAACAGAGCATCACATGCTCAATTGCTTGCTTCCGCCTTCGTTTGGAAGCCCAGACGTAAGCCTGGGAACCGTTCTTCCTTTACAGGCTGCAATGTAATCACAGAGAAGCAAATGCGGTTTGTGGAGCTGCCTCCCACCTGCAGCGCTCCCAGAGGGTTCGATAACTCGATAATCTCGCGATTGGTCGGAGGAATAACAATGTCAGGCAACGTGGCTGCAAAGCAGCTGCAGAAAATGCCCAGCAGGGCCTCTCCAAGGAGCTCCATGGAGCAGCAGGATGGCCCCCGGCAGAACGGTAGGAGAAACAAGGCCCGTCCTTGTACCTCCTTAGTGAGTCACCCCCCAGGGAACAGAGGGCTTTGAGGCTTGCAGAGGGCTCCTCTGATCTCATTGCATGCTCACATCTCCTGGGAGGTAAGTGGGACCAGACAGATGAGACCCAATGTCCGGTGTGAGATGACCCCAAAACTCCCACTGCCTAAAATGGCCTCTCCTGATCTCGCCCACCTGCTGAAATTCACAGCTTCCGCCTCCGGTATGGAAAATTGTCTCATAAGAAAACAAAAATGTGACAAAGTCATCCTGACTTTTCCAAGTTCTGGTGACCACTCTGAGCATGCAAGGGCCCCCATGCCCAAGTCGGTGTTGATCTCCGCCTCGACTTCGCCTACCCCGCTTCACCCCCTCACAGCGCTCTGCAGCTCGCCCGTGATCCGCCTTCACTTCCCCTCCAGCTCCACTCCTGGGTGCTCGCCTCCACAGCCTCTGCCGGGGCCCACCGGCTACACATACCCCCTGGAATGCCTTCTCATTAATCCACCACTCACCCACCTCCAAGGATTGAAGTCTGTCTCCACCGGGAGGCAAGTCCCGCTGGAGAGTGTCCAGGGCCCCCACACTGCCTGCCTATGGCACTCATCCCCCCATCCCCGTGTTACAGGAGTCCCTTTCCCAGACGATGACTTCCTCACGGGCAGGGAGGATGCCATCTTCCCCACGGCACTCCAGGCACTACGTCCAGCACCTGCCCCAGGGGAGATGCTCAAAGAATGTCTCCTGAATGAATCAGTCGCTCATTGAATAAACAAGAGAACACAGGCTTGGGAGTCAGATCTAACTGGCTCCACGCCCTGACCCTGCTAGTTAGCAGCCTTTAGAGTAGCCCATGTGACCATGAGACTCAAACTTCCCAGGCCGCAACTTCATCATCTATAGCACGAGTAAGAACCAGAAGGCCCTTGTCAGGGGTTGCTGGGAGTGTTAAATGACACCATGCATGCTAAACTCTTAGCACGTGCCTGGGGCAAGCGGGCAGTCAACAGATGGTCCCCACAGCTGTAGCCCTAGAACCTCAACTTTATGCCAGGCGCCTAGCTAGGCACTGATGCAGTCCCTGTTTTTGCATTTGAGTTAGTGTGTTTGTGTAAGTCCTATCTACCCTATGAATGGTGCTACCATTTATTCAGCACTTACTACAGTAATAAAAGAGCTTGTGCTAAACAATTTATGTTTGTTACCGCCTGTGATCTTCACAATAACCCTATAAATTAGGACCATTTGGTAGGTTAGAAAACAAGGCTGAGTTATTTAACTTGCCTAAGGTCACGCATAGCTGACAAGGGGCCAGACCCTTGAACACACTTACTTATCTGACTCCAAAGACTGGTCTCTTAATCTCAATGCCAAGCTCTCTTCTTGCCTCTAAGAACTTGTCATTGATCTTTTCCCACCCTCAGGCTAACCTGTTACACAAGGGTAACACTTTAGGCTATCCTAAACATCTATAAAACACACTTGTTTATGAGCTCTGAGGTCCCTGGGGGTAGGACAGGTACCAGTAAGTGGGGTTGGGGAGAGAGCAAATGAGTGGGGAGTGAGGGGTAAAGCAGGGTAACTGGTTTTCAGGCAAAGTCTTCCCTAGGCAACTGGGGGGGAGGGCGGGGGCGGGCAAGGTGTTGACTAAATGAATGACTGGGAAGGAGAGACCAAGGGAGCACCAGACTGGAGACCTGAGTGGTCAAAAGAAACTTAACAACTCAAGGAACTGGCAAGGTGCGCAGGACAAAAAAATGAAATAAAGGAGACCCAAAGGTGAGCCTCGTCTTAGTAAAAACAGCCGATCCTAACCCATCTTGCTCACTAATCTCTTTGTTTGACCTTAGTGCTGAATGTACCTGCCAAGCTTGTTGGACCACTCAAGAGACTCCAGGAAGACTCCTTAAAGTGCTTTGAAAAAATTAAAGAAGGTATATTTTGAGGATGATTTTTAAAATTTATTTCTTGCAGGGCTACCACTGTGATATGCTAGAAAATGCATCAGCCAATTGTTCAAGACGCAGGGTTTGCACCCTAGCCGTGCTTCCTTGAGCTAGTTTGCTTCCTAGGGCAAACTCCTTAACCTCCTGGAGTCTGTTCTTTTCTGTAAATCGGGGACGTGAACACTGACCTCTTAGGTGCTAAATGTGAAAATGTACACGTGAGCTCATCACACACGTATGTTATCGTGTCTGAGCTTTCCACACTGTGTTTTGTCAATTTGTTAAATTTATTACATATAAATCCTAAATCCTATCCTGTAGCCCTCCTAACAAAAGACAGTGTGATTCACCGTAAGTGCCCAAGCTTCGGGGTCAGCCAGCTCTGCCTGAGTCCCCACTCTGTGCTCTACTCTCTGAGCAGGGCAAGCCACTGTGCCTCCCTGTTTATCTCTAGAGCAGAAGTGATCATGCTTTCTCATTTCTCTTCTTTAAAGTGGAGCTGATATTAAGTAGATAAAACATATTTATTAACTACCTACCATGTCTAATAATTTGTTCTCAAGGAGCTTATATAAGAGAAGAATTTATATAAGAGTCTTTGAGTCCATTTTGCTCCACCCTTATTAAATCTCAAACTTTTCAGGACGGATAATAACCCTGGGAGAAAGTGTGCTCTCAGCCAAGGGTTGAGCTACGGACTGGAGATATCCTCCTGCCGTTTTCTAAACAAAGGACAGCCACGAGTTTTCTGTTCCTGGGGCACGTGTTTTGTGGATGCACTAATAACCCTGGCACTGGAAATTCAGGTCAGGGATTTTGGGGGGGAAAGTGAAGAAAGTACCGTCAGCCTTTTGGGAACCCAATGTTAGACCGTAAGCTTTCGAAACAAAAAAGGACCCCTTGCTTCTGAAATTCAGGAGAAAACTGCCTTTACCGAGTGCAGCAGCCAGGATCCCAGAGGAGATTGGAGAAACTTGATATTGTGTTTTTATCTTGCATTGTCAGCTTTGGAGGGTGGCAGGATCCTCCAACGCTCAGATCTCCCGTCTCACAGTCAGCAGTCAACTGCCTGTCAGAGGACCTGCTCTGACCTCTTCTGCCTAAGACCCAAGATGCTACCAAGAGGAGAGGGTTGAGATAGCCCCAGGAAGTGCGGGCCACAGACACAGGCGAGGGATCACAGTAAGAGAGAGGAGTGGTTAGTGGTAATAAAAACAACAATAACCGGGCACTTTCTCCGAGCCAGGCTATGGGCCAAGTGCTCTTCATGCATGACCACACAACGTGGCGACACACGGGGGTTGTTACGGTTACTATTTTACAGTCAAGGAAACTGAGGTTCAGAGATGTTAAGTGACGTGGCCAAGGCCACACATTAGTAAGTAGAAGAGCCAGGATTTGAACCCCAGAACCCACATTCTTGTCATTGTGACCACTGCCTATGTGTATAACAAATGGGTGAGATTTACCTCTTGGGTATACAGTTTGCGCCCAAAAGCCAATTGCGCCAAAGATCTCTTGAATACCGCTGAGTGCGCAGGAAGGGAGGCTAGAAGCCCAACTCCTCCTATGATGCCTGACTCTCCTCTGTGACACTCTTGCCAAGTGGTCACCCAATAGTATCTGCTTTCATACCTTCAACAACACAGACCTCATCCATCTTATATGACAGCCCCTTCACCTTTTAAGAGCTTTGGCTACAGGAAATACTGAGCTAAAATACATCTCCCTAACATGTCTATCCACTGGCTATTTCTGCCCTTTGCGGCAGGGGGGGAGGGGAGGCACAGAACAAATTCAGCCTTTCTCCACCAAACAGTCCTCTTTAAAACTTTGGAAACATCAATTATGATCCCATCAGATATACCACCTCTAACCACCAACCCTCCCCGCCCCCTGCCACACACACACACAAAAAGTTAAGACCTTAATTTACTTGTTTACAGTCTCAAAAAGCACTGCCTGAATCCCTACCACAGATCAAACACTTCGCAATCTATGTGCTGAGGAAACTGGGGAGCTTAAGTTCTAGGAGAGAAGATCAAAATGTACACAAATGATTCTATTACCAGGTATAAAATTGTGAAACTGTGAAAATACCTGGAAGAGTGTAGTACAGCTTCAGCTGGGTCATACATGAAGATGACAAGAGGAGAGGGGCTCAAGCCTGGTCTTGAAGAAGCATCACTGACCACCTGCTGTTGCAGAGAATGGGCTGGTCGGAGGGCCACGGGGTGGTGTGATGATGGGAGAGCTGGACTTGGGATGTATCTGCCACACTGTGGCTGTGTCTCCCTGCACCTGGTCTTCCTCATGCATAAACTAGAACTAGAAACATCTGCTCTGACCATCCCAGCATTTCCATATGGATCCGGTGCAGGGGTTTTGAAAAAAGATGACAATGAGAGGAGGATGCCCTGGGTGTGTGAGGAATCCTTAAACCCCATTTCCTGCCTGAAGATCACTCTGCTGCTCCCACCGTTTGCTGGGAGCTGGAGGAATCAGAAGACAGTCCACGGAGGGGCTCCTGTTCCAGCACAGCAGAGGGAGAAGAGAACCGAAATGCCAGCGCGAGCCCACGTGGCCTAAGTGTGAGCCACGGCGACCACGTAACAGCCTCAGTTCATCGGCACCGTCTCATTACAGAATAATCCTGTAAGACGTGATCAAAGAAAAGATCAACAACTCAGACATGTTATCAGCCACCTAAGCCTTAAGAGGAGAAGGCCTACTGAGAGATTAAGGCACTTAGGGCACTTCTGAGAGCATTTCCTGCAGTTAGAGCTTCACTAATTGATATCCAAGCCTCTGCCTCGGCCCCCGCTCCATCTGGCTCATTGTTACCAGCACCTGAGAAAGGGGAGCCTGCCCTCACACTGTCGTGGGCCCAATCGTGGGCCCGAGCAGAGAGCTGCAGGAGGAGCACCGTGGATTTGCTGCAAGGTCATAGGAGTCGCTCTTTGGCCTCTAATCCACCTACACTGAGTACACTGTTGGATTAGGTACAAGTTCCATGTCCTCAAAGTCTGCCAGCCATCAAGAGGCATTTGTGGAGCCCTGTGTGAACCGGGGCTCTTACAGGTGTGAACGGAAGAGAGATCCAACTGGCCTAAGCACAAAACAAATTAATTGGTCTATTCAACTAAAAAGGCCAGAGGAGAGCGTGGTTTGAGGCTGGCTGGCTGCGGCCATACCATTGGGAATCTGGCCCTCGGCTCTCTCCAGCTCTTGTTCTAATAGCCCCAGTGTTGGCTTCATCCCTTCTGTTTCGTTTTGGTGGGGGAGGGAGAGAGAGTGGGTTCTTCTAGTTCCATCTCAAGTCCAACGAAGTGTGACTGGATGGATTTGGGTTATGGGCTGTTCAGGGGCTGAGTGTTTTGATTGAGCAGCCCTCTGTTGGGCCCTCCCATCTTTGGATCTTGGGCTCGGCCCACCCAGACCACCTGGCTGACAGCGGGGGGAGTGAGGGGTCTCCTCGAGGAAACTGCAGATGCCATTACCAGAAGACGACCAATGGGTGCTAGCTGAGCAAAATCAACACGAGCCTTATTCTCAAAACTCTTCTGGTGGAAATCCAAAGAGGAAACCTACAATATTTTCATATTTTTTGTCATCAAGGAAACTGTTCTTTAGTTGAGAAGAAATTGCCACATATAAAATTAATAGAAAACGGAATTGATTGTAAGAAATAACGGCATAAGTCTAAGAAATGACGTTAGGGGTCAGTTAAAAGTGCAGGCGTGGGGCTAGATCCCAGTACCCCAGTCACCTGCGGGGACTGAACAAGACACTTGATCTCCCTGTGCCTTACACATTGTGCCTCTGCAACGTGGAGACAACAGGCTCTCCTCCGCAGGGCGAGTGTCGCAGAATGGAGCACAGGGCATGTCACATAGTAAATGCATTTGTGGGATTTCACTCCTTCACTGCAGGCTCACCCCGTGCCGAGAACTACTCTAGACCCCGGCAATGCAGTGGAGAGGAGAAAGGTCCTATTGCTGTGCAGCACAGATTATAAAATGAAAACAGTGGATATGTAAATGAGTAAAAGAATTTTAGATAAGGGTAATTGCTATGGAGAAAAATAAAACGAAATGAATGGCAGTGATGGGGCAGAGGCACCCGAGAGGACGGTCAGGGAAGGCTTGCTCGAGAAGGCAACATTTTAACTGAGGTGTGAAGGACAAGAGCTAATCATGTGAAGATCTGAGTTGAGCCAAGTGGAAAATCTGTAGTTTGACTGAATGAGAGGAGAGTGCCGCGAGGTGTGGTCAGAGAGGGAGGTCGGATACGTCTGTGGTGACCAGTTGTGTTTTATCCTAATTGTAAAGGGAATTCAATGCAAAGACGTGGTATTTTAAAGACGACCCTGGCTACTGTGTAAAGAATGGACTGTGGGTAGGGTATAAAGGTAGTAGAAGTAGGAACTAGAGAAGCAAAAAGGTTTGATGAAAGAAACAAAGGGGGAAACTCGCAGCTGATCCCTGAGGAAAGCAGGTGAGAGAGAGAGAGAGAGAGAGATGGGCCCAAAGTGAGCCTGCTGGGAAGGGCCATGAGCACAATGCAGAGCAGTGGTGGGACCCCCTCAGGGGCTCCCCAGTGCCTCCTGGCTGTGAAGCAGTAATTTGTATCTGACACACCCTCCCAGTGAGAACAACTATAAAAACTGCATCAAAAATAAAGTCAGGGGAGCGAGCACGACAGCCATGCCGTGAAGGGCCGGAGGAGAGGAAAACCTAGCGAAGTAGGTCCTCAGTCGGTGTTTTCTCCACTCAGGGCTTTCACGGATTGTCATTGCAGAACAAAAAGTCAAAAGAGAAAGCAGTGGCCTAGAGCTCACAGCAGTTTCACTGGGCTAGAAGGACAAATGGTAAAAAATCTGAAAGATACAGGCAGCCAGAGACTGCGAAGCCAACATCCTCGGGGGAAAAGGTACCACAGAGAGTGAGCCCAACATAGTCGGTGCAATTTCTCCTCGGGGCACTGGGCAGATTCTCAGACGCAGGTGGGCACGTGTTTGTGGTGAGAGTCCGAGAAGCCCAGCAAACACGGACAATCTCCTCTAGGAGGTGGGACGCATTTTCCTCTGCAAGAGTGGGAGCTGGACTTACTGACTCACTTCCAAAGGACAGAGTGTGGGAATGGAGGAAGCTGCCAGATACCCCGTAACCAACGATCGAGGTCAACATCCAGCGATAAATCGTGGCGATATCATGCACCGCGGATAGCATGCGACAAGAAGGGCACAGCCCGGCCGGGCGTGGCTCGGCGGTTGAGCGTCGACCCAGGATCCAGGCGATCGGGGTTCGATTCCCGGTCAGGGCACATGCCCGGGTTGCGGGCTCGATCCCCAGTCGGGGGCGTGCAGGAGGCAGCCGATCAATGACTCTCTCATCATTGATGTTTCCATCTCTCTCTCCCTTCCTCTCTGAAATCAATACAGATATTTAAAAAAAAAAAAAAGAAGGGCACGAAATCATCACCTCCATTTAATCATGAGGAAAAAAAAGATCATACAAATTCAAATTAGTGATGTCCTACAAAATACCTGACCAGCCCTCTTCAAAACTGCTAAGGTCATGAAAAACAAGGAAAGAATGAGGATCTTTCCAGATTCAAAACCTAGGCAGAGAAACAAGATGGCGGCCTGGTAACCACTGCACCGCCGCCTCCCGCCGCCTCCCGCAACCACATCGGAATTACAGCTAAATACAGAACCACCGTCACTCAGAGCCTCCTGAGATCCGGCTGCACAGAAGCCCCACAGCCAGGGAGCTGAGGAAGCACCGAGATGGGAGGAGGGGCGGAGACACGGGCGGGTCGGGGCTAAAACCTGGAGACGCGGCTACAGGCCCACACCCGGTGCCGCGGGTTAAACCTGGGAGGGAATCTCGGCAGCAGAGGTTTCCCGGAGGAGCGAGAGGTCCCAGCCCCACAGCAGGCCCCCAGCCCAGGGCTCCAGGCCGGGAAGAGACGCCCCCACAGCTCCGGGCTGTGAAACCAGTGGGGACTGTCCCTGAGGGTCGCGGAGGCTGCGGGAGCCCCAGCAGCTCCCCTTAAGGGCCCGGCGCGGACTCACTCGGACGCTCCCTCTGAGCCCAGCGCCGGGAGCAGCCTGAAAGGACCCGGGACACTCGGGGGAACTAACCTGCCTGAGATCCGGGCGAGAGGCGGAGGGCGGCTTCCTCCCGGGCAGAAGGGCTGGCGGAGGCCACGGCTCCTGTGGCGAGTCCTCCCCGCACACGGCCGTCGGGCAGGCGCCATGTTTGAGTCGCCAGCACCTGACTCGCACCTTTGGCCCCGCCCCGTGATCCCCGGAGGCCCCGCCCTCCCCACCTGCAGCTCATCCAGGCCATTTCCAGGGGCTTTTCTGTGCAAGGGGTCTCTGGAGCCTCATGCTCAGGACTTTCCTAAAATCTCTCCAACAAGCAGCAGCTGCCCCATACGGCTTGATAAGTGGCCCCAGGCCTGGCACTAGCGGCAGCTGCATTGGCTCATAGCTTGGCCTCTCCTGGGCTCCTCCAAGCCCAGCACAAGTGGCAGCCAACTGCGGTTTGCTGTGTAGCTCATGCTGGGGGGCCCTGGGCAGGGCACCGGCAGAGGCTGACTTTACACCTCCCGGGAGGCCCCAGAGACAGTGCACCTGGTGGTCAGACTCGACCACGCTGGATTATAACCCTACCACATCCACAGGTGACATTCAAGGGGCGCACTTGGTGAACACCAAAGCTCCACTGAAGTAAATCCTGCTCCCTAGGGGTGTCTCCAGCACAGCAGCTCTTTGGCTGTAGTTGCAGCTGGTCCTCACAGCTGATTGGCCTGGGGGTCAATTCCTCCCAGGGATGCCAACAGCAACCAAGGCTCAACTACAACAGGACAGTGCACACAGCCCACACAGGGGAGCACCTAGAAGGCCCAGCTCAGGTGACTGGGGAGGCTGAGCCACTGGACCCTGCAGGACACCTACTACACAAAGCCACTCTACAAATTCCAGGAGAAACAGCAGCTCTACCTCATACATAGAAACAAACACCTGGAAGCAGCCAAAATGCGAAGGCAAAGAAACATGTCACAAAGGAAAGAACCAAAGAAATCTCTAGAAGAGGAACTAAATGAATAGATCCAAGCAAGATAACAGATACAGAGTTCAGAATTTTGTTTATAAGGATGTTTAAGCTGACTATTAGGGAAATAACTGAGAAAATCGATAACATAATAAAGTACCAGTTTGAAATGAAGGCTACACGAACTGAAATGAAGAATAATTTACAGGGAGTCAACAGTAGAGTAGAGGATGCTGAGAATCAATTCAGCAATTTGGAAGATGAAGAAACAAAAAACACCCAACCAGAAGAGCAAAAAGAAAAAAGAATCCAGAAATACGAAGATAGTATAAGGAGCCTCTGGGACGACTTCAAGAGGCCCAACATTCGTATTATTGGGGTACCAGAAGGGAAGAAAGAGACCAAGAAATTGAAAACCTATTTGAAGAAATAATTACAGAAAACTTCCCCTACCTGGGGAAAGAAATCGACTTACAAGTCCAGGAAGCACAGAGGGTCCCAAACAAGAGGAACCCAAAGAGGCCCACAGCAAGACACATCATCATTAAAATGCCAAAGCTTAAAGACAAAGAGAGAATCTTAAAGGCAGCAAGAGAAAAGCAATTAGTTACCTACAAGGGAGCACCCGTATGACTGTCAGCTGATTTCTCAACAGAAACTTTGCAGGCCAGAAGGGAGTGGCAAGAAATATTCAAAGTGGTGAAAAACATGGAACTACAACCAAGATTGCTCTACCCAGCAAAGCTGTCATTTAGAATTGAAGGTCAGATAAAGAGCTTCACAGATAAGAAAAAGCTAAAGGAATTCATCACCACCAGACCAGCACTACAGGAAATGTTGAAGGGTCTTCTTTAAGAAGAAGCTAATGAACAAAAGAATCTGACGAACTAAATAGATCCAGAGACATTGACGCATGTAACATATGATCATATTTCAGAGGAAAGAGGGAAGGGGGGTGGAGGGTGGGAAGAGATTAACCAAAGAAGTTATAAGCATATATGCATAATCCATGGACACACTCAATAATGGGGTGAAGGCCTGGGGAGGGGGTGGGAGAAAAGTGGAGGGGGCCAATTGGGGGGGGGGAAATGGGACACCTGTAATACTTTCAATAATAAAGATAAATTAAAAAATAAAAATAAAATAAATAAAATTTAAAAACTCAAAAAAACTAAAACAACTGATGCCTAAATGTAATGTGGAATCCTGTCAACAACCAAAGAAATTAAATAGAGTCTCCAGTTTAGTTAAAGGTAAGCACCCGTATTGCTTCCTTGGTTTTGACAAATATGTTGTGCTACGTAAGATGTTATCATTAGGGAAGACTGGGTGAAGGGTATATCGGAAGCTTTCTGTATATCTAAAAGTAAAACAAAATAAACAATAGTAATGGGAGGGGGGTACTTCAGGGAGGATGACCAGGGATGGCTTCATTACCAAAAAAATGAAAAGGTTAGTTTTGAAAAAGCAGCTCCTAAGAGGTGAGTGAGCTAGGCAATGATTTTAGTGGTTCCATGGAGTTGGGGAAACAAAAGTTGGAGTTCGGGGCCCACCAGAGGGAAGGGATTGGCTTTCAGTTGAGACCCTGATGGGCTATGCCCACAGGGTAAGGCAAATCAGAAACAGACACCCCTCAAAGCCTGAAACGCAGCTCAGCTCACCGCAATCCACGGTTGGATGAGTGGTCTGCCCACACTCTGCCAGCCGCACGGAAATGTAATCCTTTCTCGAAGACGGCGTGATTCAGAGCCACTATATTTTCTCATATTTGAGTTAAGGTATTCTCTGCAAAAATACCAGGCATTCCAGTAAATAGACAGTGACCTAAATCCAATAAAATAAAATACCAGGCAATGGAAGCAGACGAATAGACAACCCAGGTTCTAGAATTATCAGACAGAAACTATAAAATAATAATGATTAATAGGTTCCAGAATATATCCTAAAAATCCTGAAACACTAATCAGAAAGAATATCTTCACCCCCATGTTCATAGCAGCGCAGTTTACAATAGCTAAGACCTGGAAGCAGCCCAAGTGCCCATCAGTAGATGAGTGGATAAAAAAGCTGTGGGACATTCACACCATGGAATACTACGCAGCTGTAAAGAAGAAGGATCTCATGCCCTTTGCAACAGCATGGAGGGACCTGGAGAGTATTATGCTAAGTGAAGTAAGCCAGGCAGACAAAGACGAACATCATATGATCTCGCTTATATGTGGAATCTAAAGAACTTAATAAACTGATGAACAGAATAGATTCAATGACGTGGAAGCATAGATGAGACTGACGAATGTCAGAGGGAGAGAGGGGGGCGGGTGGGGGTGGGAGAGAGATTAACCAAAGAATTTATATGCATATATGCACAACCCAAAGACAAGGACAATGGTGGGGAGAGGTACTGGGGTGGAGGAGGGGACAGAGTGGATGAGTCATTGGGGAGAAAAAGGGACATCTGTAATATTTTAAACAAAAATAAAATTAAAATATATATATATATATACACATATATATATGTTCCAGAAAATAGATGAAAAGATGGAGAATTTCTTCACAAAATCTATATTTTCTAGAGAGTCTATTTTTAAAAAGAAAAAAAAAATTGAAGCGAGTAGAAATGCTAGCCTGAAAATTGAATTAATTGAAATTAATTCAATAGTTAAGTGTAAAGCCAGTTTAAACACAGCAGAAGGGAAGATTAGTCAGAAGAGAAAAAAGATCCAGATGATGCAGAGAGGCGGTGGGGGGACAAACAGAAAGCACAGAAACAAGCACTAGTGACATGGGGAACACAATGGGAAGGTCTAAAGTGTGAAACTGAGACTCTAGATGGAGAGGAGAGAGTGGAGAGGCAATAATAAAGGAAATGCTATTGGTTAAACACATTAAGACACAAATTCAGAAAGCTCTAGGATCCCCAGGCAGGTTATTCATAAAGAAAACCAAAGCTGGGCAGCACTGTGGACTGGAGGGGATCAAGGCCGCAGCAGGCGGGAGGCACGGAGGGCGACCTGGGCCCTGTCGTCTTCAGGAAGACTGTGTGTTCCAGGAAGGAAAACCCCCTCTCTGTGCTACAAAAAAGGAAACCAAAAGCTCTGAAATATTCTTTTTTTTTTTTTAACGTGAAAGGTCTCCCGGCCACAGTGGCTCAGCGGTTGTGCATCAACCTAGGATCCAGTAGATCCTGGTTCGATTCCTGATCAGGGCACATGCCCAGGTTGGGGGCTCAATCCCCAGTCGGGGGCGTGGAGGAGGCAGTCAATCAATGACTCTCTCTCATCATTGATGTTTCTATCTCTCTGCCTCTGCCTTCCTCTCTCTGAAATCAATAAAGACATATTTTTTTAAAATAAATAAATAAAATGTGAAAGATCAATGTTAGATGCCACATCAAGATTCAGAGGAAGACAAGGATATTGATTCCATGTGTGGACACCAAGATGAAAACAACAGATTTTCTCTAGTCATTAAAACAGAGAAGCCAAAATAGAAACATAATTTTTTGCTACATGTGTTTAATTGGACCAGTGTTTCGGAACACTGGAGAAAATGGATGAGTTCTGTGTTTTAGTATGTATAAAGTAAAGGATCCTCTTGCTCTCAGTTATTTTTAGAAGAAAAATTTAATTGAACAATTTTGGGCAGGGAGCATAATAAATGTGCTTTCAGAATTGTTATAAAGCACAAACAATGGAAAGGCTGTTACTTTAAAACTTGACTCTTGAACCAAATGACACAATTTGTACATCCTTTGTGAATATATTGTGCAGACCACTGATGGGACTGATACAGTCAATAAATAACATGCAGCCTGGTGAGGAAATGTCTATTGAGAAACTTGAGGATAAAAGTTTCTATTATTCAATCTGTCCTACTTAGTCCTAAAATAAATTGTGTTTGATTCCTTAGGGAAAACAAAAACAAACCTAGGCACAACATATAACACTGATGAAAAGCAAAGAGTAAAATATTGAAGCCACCAGGAAAAAAAGATGCATTGCCTTTAACGTATCAAAAATAAGACACAGAGCTGACTTTTCAAAGGCATGATAAGGCAGAAAAGAATGGACTGACCCTTTTTTTTAGCACCAAACTTTTTATTGTGTATACATCTATATGCATTGAACCTTTTACTTGCAAAAAAAATCATTAAACTACACTGTGAGTTGATGAATACATAAGAAACCATTATCTTGTATCTATCTTATAAAAATGAGGGTTACATTCTTAGTCACACAATCCAAACTGCTGTTTATATTTCTTAATTAGAACTATCTTGGTCTCAAAAAATTTATGCAGCTTTGAAAGGGGCTTAATTTATAATCAGGATTATTTTCTGATTTGGAAGAATCTTTCAAAAATATAAAGCATCATAGATTGACATGAAAGATAAGGTTAATTGAGACATTTCTGTGAAAGCTGCTGCTAGTTGAAGAACCTGAAACCTGAGTAATAATAGATACTTATCTCAATATGTGTTATGATGTCCTAATATAAACAAAATCTCATAATCCTTCATATGTCACAATACAGCACATATTCTTATACTTTCTGATGAAAGTACAGCAGGAAACAAGGCATAAAATGAAAAACTGGATGGATTTCAAATCCATTGTGTTACTTAAAAATATATTCATGTTTATATAATATGTATCTTAATTTACTTGCCTATTTCAACTATTCCATAATCCAATGATAAATTAGTCCTAATTTTATAAACTTACAAGATGTTTTTGTTTTGTTTTGTTTAATATATCTTTATTGATTTCAGAGAGAGGAACGGAGAAGGAGAGAGAGACAGAAACATCAATGATGAGAGAGTCATTGATCAGCACACCCCCAACTGGGGATCAAGCCCGCAACCTGGGCATATGCCCTGACTGGGAATCGAACCATGATCTCCTGGATCCTAGATCAATGCTCAACTGCTGAGCCACACTCGGCCAGGCACAAGATTTTTTTTAATCTTTTTTTTTTTTTTCAATTATAGTTGACATACAATATTATATTAGTTTCAAGTATACAGCCCTGTGATTAGACATTATATAACTTACTAAGTGGTCATCCCAATAAATCTTGTACCCATCTCACACCCTACATAATTATTAGAATATTATTGACTATATTCCCTATGTTGTACTTTACATCCCTGTGACTATTCTGTAATTACCAATCTGTACTTCTTAATCCTGTCACTTTTTTCACCCATTCCCCCCCCAAGTCCCCTCCCATTTGGCAACCGTAAAAATATTCTCTGTATCTATGCCTGTTTCTGTTCTGCTTATTCATTTATTTTGTATTTTAGATTCAATTGCTGATAGATATGTATTTATTGCCATTTTGTTATCCATATTTTTACCTTTTTTCTTCCTTCTCTTCCTCCTCTTCTTCTTAAAGAAGACCCTTTAATGTTTCATGTAATACTGGTTTGGTGGTTATGAACTCCTTTAGCTTTTTCTTGTCTGGGAAGCTCTTTATCTGTCCTTTAATCCTAAATGATAGCTTTGCTGGGTAGATTAATTTTTGTTGTAGGTCCTTGCTTTTCATCACTTTGAATATTTTTTGCCACTCTCTTCTGGCCTGCAAAGTTTCTGTTGAGAAATCAGCTGACAGTCTTATGGGAGCTCCCTTGTAGGTAACTAACTGCTTTTCTCTTGCTGCTTTTAAGATTCTCTCTTTGTGTTTAATCCTTTGTGTTTAATTATGATGTGTCTTGCTGTGGGTCTCTTTGGGTTCCTCTTGTTTGGAACTCTCTGTGCTTCCTGGACTTATATGTCTAATTCCTTTACCTGGTTAGGAAAGTTTTCTGTCATTTTTTCAAATAGGTTTTCAGTTCCTGGCTCTCTCTTTACCTTCCAGCACCCCCATGATGCAACTGTTGGTACACTTGAAGTTGTCCCAGAGGCTCCTTACACTATCCTTATTTTTTTGGATTCTTTTTTCTTTTTGCTCTTCTGGTTGGGTGTTTTTGCTTCTTTATATTGCAAATTGCTGATTTGATTCTCAGTGTCCTCTACTCTACTGTTGATTCCCTGTAACTTATCCTTCATTTCAGGTAGTGTACCCTTCATTTCTTACTGCTTCTTTTTTATGGTTTCCATGTCCTTTTTTAAGCTGTTGAAGTTCTCACTGAGTTCCTTGAGCATCCTTGTAACCATTGCTTTGAACTTTGTATCTGGTAGTTTTCTTGCCTCCATTACACTTTGTTCTTTCATGTGGGACCTGTTTCTTTGTTTCCTCATTTTGGCTGCTTCCCCATGTTTGTTTCTATGAATTAGGTAGAGTTTCTACGTCTCCCAGGCTTGGTAGAGTAGCTTAATGTAGCAGGTGTCCTGTAGGGTCCAGTGGCACAGTCCCCCCTGTTTCACCTGAGCCAGGCACTCCAGGTGCACCCCTCAAGTGGGCTGTATACACCCTACGATTGTGGTTGAGCCTTGATTGCTGTTGGTATGTCAATGGGAGGATTTTACCCCCAGGCCAATCGGCTATGAGAACTGGCTGGGAGCACTGGGGAGAATCACCTGTGCAGGGGCCCACCTCCCAGTGTAAAACTTACTTCAGTGGGGCTCTGGCATCCACTGACTCCACCCCTTAAGTGTGTCACTTGTGGAGGTGGTTGGGTGGTGCTTTCACATGGTCTAAAGCTGTTCACTGGGTGTACTGGCTCTGGGGCCTCCCAGGAAGTGCAGACCAAGGTCAACCACTGCCTGTGTTCTGCCTGGGGCCTCCCGGCATGAGCTACAAAGCAATCTGCAGATAGTTGCTTCTTGTGCTGGGCTTTGAGGTTCCCAGAAGAGGCCAACCTGTGAACCAATGTCAGCTTCCACTAGTGGCAGAGGTACAGGGCATGCTGAGGCCAGATGCTGCTTGTTGAAGAGATTTTAGAAAAATCTGAAGCATGAGGCATTTGTATGGGAAAGCCACAGGAAATAGCTTGGGTGGGCCTACAAGTTGGGTGGGGTGGGATCTCAGGGGATCACCAGGGTGGGGCAAACAGTGATAGCCAGGTTAATGGAGACTCAGATATGGCACCCGCCTGCCAGCTCTGTGGTGGAAGGGCTCAGAAAAGAAACAATGGCCTCTGCCAGCACTTCTGTCTGGGAGAAAGCTGACCCTCCAGCTCTTGCCCTGATGCCAGACAATTCAGTTCCTCCCCCCAGCACTGGAGCTCAGAGGGAGGGAATCTGAGTAAGTCTGTGCCTGGGACTCCAGCAGCCACAATGCATGCTGGTTTTCACAGCCAGAAGTTATGGAGACTTCTCTTCCTGGCACTGGAACCCTGGGCTGGGGGGCCCTGGTGTGGGGATGGGTGCCTCACTTCTCAGGGGGCATCTCCACAGCTGAGATATCCCTCCCAGTTTTTATCCACCACACATGGGTGTGGGACCAGCCTGTCCCTTGTCCACCCCTCCTCCCAGCCTCTTTGTGGCTTATTCTTTATATCCTTAGTTGCAGGATTAGTGTTCAGCTAGATATCAGGTGTTTTCAAATGATGGCTGTTTGTAGGTTAGTTATAATTTTGATGTAGTTGTGGGAGGTTCCAAGTATCGTATTTACCTACGCACCACCTTCAGTGGAAACCTTGGAATGGCTCTATTAAACAGCACGTTTCCGAATACCTCCAAAGATCTCATATTTTAACTGAGAGATATTTTGAACTGAATAATATTGAAAATATAAGAACTTATGGGATGTATCTACAGTAAAGCTCAGGAGAAAACACAAAGCTATAATATATAAAACAATAAAGGTTAAAAATCAATTATCTGAGCATCTGTTTCAAGAAGCCAGGAAAAAAGACAAGAAAATCAACCACCCACTAAAAATAAATAAATAAATAAGCATAAGTTGAGAGAGGGGGAAAAATAGAAAATAAATTTATAATAAAGAAAAAAATATTAAAGTTAGTTATTGAAATGACCAATAAAATCGCTAATCCTCTGGACAGAACAATTAAGAAAAATTTACCAATGTGACAAATAAAAAGATGTCACTACAGATTCTATAGACTAACACGATAAGAGGGTTATAGCAATTTTCTGCGAATAAATGTATATTTTTATGTTAAATGGACAATACCTAGAAACATACAACTTACTAAAACCAGCACAAGAAGAATATACCATCATAATAGTCCTATATCTGTTAAGTAAATTGAATTTATAAATAAAAACCTCCCACTAAGAAACCTCCAGACCCAGATGGCTTCACCAGTGGACACTTCCAAATATTTTTAAAAAGAAATAACTACAATCCGACAGAGATATTTCTAAAGAGTAGAAAAAGGAAAAATATTCACAACTTGTTGATGAAGCCACCACAATCTTTATATCAAAACCAGAAAGAGATTTTTTAAAATGAAAGTTATAGGTTCGCTCCACTCACGAACAAAGATAATTTCATTTTGTCAAAAGCAAGCAAAATGGAAGAAATAGAAATTAAATAGTAGAGACCTTTGGCAGATAATGACTGGGGGGGTCTATATCATGATATGGACAACATCCATTTTATAAATAATTGATCCAAATGAATGCACTTGATATGTGCGTATTTCCATTTTAAATGGTTTTTAAATGTGCAGTACAGGAACCTCTGTTCACCACCCCCTCCCTTCTAGCAAAACCGACCGCCCTCTTCTGCGCTTCATGTGCTGTAGCTCCTAACACGGAGAGGCTACTAACAAGTATTTGTTACGCACTGAACCAACAAGTCTTTTGTTAGACACGTGAAGCCTCAGCCCAGCATCACACATGCATCCAGAATTTAATACCTACGTACTTTTTAAACGAATGAATCACTGACTGAAAACTCAGAAGACACAAGAAGTGAGCCGTCTGCCAAACCTTCTTAGTGTCAGAAGTCCCTGTAGGGGAAGGTGAGAGACTCAGTAAGAGAAACTGGCTGAACAAACATGCAACAAGAGTTAAGGGCAGACTGAGAGGAAAGTAGGGGACAGGGGCAGAGATGGTTGGAGGGAAAGATGGGGGTGGAGCTCAAGGAGAGAGTGAAGAGTCTCACAGGGTGTCGAGCCGCTAGAGCTCAGAGGACAAGCATAGACTTGGCTGCAAAAACTCAGAGAGTCTCTGGGCAGAAAGCCAGGGCCCTCTCGGCTTGATACGAAGCTTTTCTTCCTCACTGATCCCACCTCCTCACCTCTTATTTCAAGTCTCTGAGCAAAGGGTTGGGAGCCATGACTTGACAGACAGGAGTCGTGAGTTCTAGATTCGGCCAGTCATGCCGCTTCCTTGGCCTCTGGGTGACTAATCCTTAAAATGCAAGGGAAGGTCCATCAGTATTTTATGCATCTATTTCTTATGAATGGAAATTCTCCTGGTGCCACTGAGGTTCCCCAAGTAGTTCTGAGGTCCCTTCTTTAAAGCACAAAGAACAGACTATTATATTGCAATTTTTTTAAAAAGGTAGCACCCAGCCGGCGTGGCTCAGTGGTTGAGCACTGACCTCTGAACCAGGAGGTCACGGTTCGGTTCCCAGTCAGCACACATGCCCAGGTTGCGGGCTCGATCCCTAGTAGGGGGCGTGCAGGGGGCAGCCGATCAGTGACTCTCTCTCATCATTAATGTTTCTCTCTCTCTCTCCCTCTCCCTTCCTTTCTCTGAAATTGATGAAAACATGTTTTAAGAAATAATCATTTAAAATGATATTTTAAAAGGTAGCAAGTGCATCTCTAAGCTGGGTTAGGAAAGGCTGGCAGTGAGCCTCCAGCTCCTTGGAGGAAAAGCTCTTCCATAGTCCCGTTTTCAGACCCATATTCATCATAATACTTGAGCACAATTAGGCAAGCTACTCAGTGGCTCCAAATATCCATCTCTCTTAACAAAGTGTCATTGAAGCCTGTCAAAGTAGCGCGAGGCATCCAGCACTCTCCTCTGCGAATGTCAGTATGGTCAGAGGCTTGGCATTGCGTTAATTACATTGGCTGCCTCCGGACGACATAATCTCGCCTGATTAACACCACTTTTCTCTCTCCTTTTTCTCTCTTTGGGCCCCCTCCACGAGTCTTTTTTCTTCTTTCACTTATTTCCTCACTCATCCTTGCAGGAAATATTTACTGAGCACCTCCTATGTGCCAGGCCCTCTGCCATGTGCTAGACATAGATCAGTAACAAGCCGGGGAGAGCCCCTTCCCTCGGAGATTTCCTTGACCTTGTCTAGCGTGCCCTTCATCCTAGTTGGAGCAAAAAATAGTGGAAAGATCCTTCAGCCCTGCATCAGGGTACCTGCATTCTTGTCCCAACTCTGCTACTAGTCTAAGGGGTAAGTCACTTAACCTGCCTGGATATAACTTCCCTTTTCTGTAAATAAAAGTGTTAAACAAGAGCCGTCTCTAAGAATCTCTCACACAGGTTTTTCCCAGTAGCTCTTAACTAATCTCCCCGCTTTCATTTTGCCCTTCCTTCCCCACTTCTTTTATTTAACACAGCAGCCAAACTAATCTTGCTAAAATGTTAAGTCAGATCTTGTTACTCCTCTGCTCACATCCCCCCAGTGGGGCTCTCTCAAAATAAAGCCCAAAGTCCTTACCATGCCCTGGACGTGATCTAGCCCCTGGCTACCTCTCCTACCTGGGACCCTTCCTTCATCCACTGCGCCCAGGCACACTGGTCTCCTTGATGTTTCTAGCCCACTCGAAGCACGGTTCCCTCTCAGGGCCTTTGCACTTGCTTTTCTGCTGCCTGGAAAGCCCTCCCTCCCCTCCCTGAGGTCCGTGTGACTCATTCCCTGACTTCCTTCAGCTGTGTATTCAAACGCCTCCTTTTCAGAAGGCATTCCCTGACCTGACCACCCTAAATAAAATAGCCCCTTCTTGTCGCCTTCTGTCCCTTTACTGTGCTTCTTTCTTTCTGACCCTTATGATTGCCAAATCCATCATAACTTACTTGTTTATCTTCTGTCTCCCTCCACTAGAAAACACACTCCATTAGAATACGGATCTTTCCCTGCTTTGTTCCCTGCCGTATCCCCACTGCTGAGAACAGCGCCTGGCACATAGCAACTGCTCAATAAATGTCCGTTGAGTTAATGAAAGAACAAATCTCCTTTAATAATAAAAGAAGTCTCAGTGTGTGTCAAAGTTTCTTCATACTTAGGAGGATTTAAACCTAGTTACCGGGACCTCTAAGGGACTGGTCAAGTATTGGAATCAAGCTACGCAGAATACTTACCAACAGAAATGGACCATCGGCAAGAGCCAGTCAGCCCCCTTCCATTCAGATTTCTGTTTCATAGCCTGGTAGTTTCACAATAAGTTTGCACAGGAACGTCATTTCTTTTATGCAGCTTCATGTGGCGCAAAGAGTAGGCATCACTATCCTCATCTGACTTGGCCCAGAACGTTTAGTCAGTGACCCCACGTCCTCCAGCCTTTTTGAGGCAGAGATCTAATAAGAACATAAGTCCCTGCCATCCAAGCCTACAATTGTTTATTTTTCAACAGCGACCTACACAAGGCAGGAAGATCTGGGTGTACTGCTTATAGGCATAAGAATTATGGGAGATACGAGGCAAAACGTGTAGATTCTCAGCCACGAGGAACTCTTCCCCCTGAGCCTCTGAAGTGACTGCATGTTCCAGGGGTTCAAAGTACTATTTATCTCACACATTGCCATACCCCCAAGGCCTGGCACATGCTCAATCCCTGCGTGCTGATGAAATAAAAGTGGCAGCCTCATATAAACAGAAGCCTACTAGACAATAATTACTCTCGGGTAAAAATTACTCTCACCTCCTACAGAGCCCACAGTCTGAGAGGCATTCACACTCACGGAGAGCAACACCACACATACACACACAGCATCTCTAGAAGGAGAAGCAAAAAAAAAGAAACTTTCCAGACTGTATCCACACCTGCCTGCGCAGGTGCTTCCCAGGCAGATGAGGGGCTGCCAGCTCACAGTTTGTTTTGGTATCTCCAGGGGTGCGACAACCAGCGTAGACATATACATGTACAGGAATGGGGCAAAAGTAGGCTTAACAGCTGTGAGTACATAAAACAGAGTTTATTCTGGTACGATTATTAATGATTGTATTATTTCCCATACAAACTACTATAAACCTACCTTCGCCCCACCCTGTCTGAACCTGTGGACGGAGACCCATTTACAAACACAAATACACATATGCGCTTGACATTCAGTTCAGAATTAGGCAGCATGCCAATCACAGGTCAATTCATGTACACAGAAATATACATGCTTGTTGGGCCCAAGTACACTCGCGAGTGTGCAAACACCGACACACAAACACATTTGCAAAGATAATGTTTACCTCAAGGTGCAACTGTAGCAAGTAAATGAGGTTACGTGACGTGCACAGCAATGCCTCGCACATGGAAGGCAGGCTAATAAAGGTTAGTGATCGATACATAGATAATGTAAATTTGTATCAGACTTATGCGAATACCTGCCTTCAAAGCAAAATTCTCTTTCCAGTCACTGCACAGAACCTCATGGAAATTCTAAGCGGCCCGTTACTTTTCTGGTGTGTGGGAGCCAATACAAAAGGGAGGAATGTGGGGTGTGCTGTAACCCTAGGGCGGGGAGGAGGCTGGTGAACAAAGCCTTCCGGATTTATTTTTTCCTGGGGAGAAGGCCTGGGCTTGGAGGGAGCTGAACTGTTAAGAATTATTCTAGAGAGAACCGGCCTCCAAAAACTCAAAAGAAGGAGTTCCTAGAGCTACTGGGTAAGAGGGAGGCTCATAGGCTGGGAGGGAGAGACCCCAGAGTCCCAGCCAGTGCAAATCATCCAGAAAATCCTGCAGAAGCCATTAATCTACTAAAGTCCGGTAGCCTGGAGAAAATCTGATTAACTCCACCTCCCCAGCTGAGCTCTAGAGTGAAATGTATAGCTGGCTCCTGAGACTCCCATAAGGTGGGAAAAACAGAAGCGGGAGGGATGGGAGTGGTAAGCGCTGAGTACCTGGATGTACAGCTTGCTCTACCATTATTTTGAAGCAAGCCACAGCTCTTGGTGGCTGTTTCCCCAGCCTATAAGATGTAAATAAAACCATCTTCTATCTAACTGGAAGGTGGCATATCTTCCAAAAGGTGCCAGCAGTGAGGCCAGGACTGCTTCCTCTTGATCCTGGAAATTGCTCAAGGAATTTCCCCTGTATTTTCCTGCTGCAATGACCCTGGGGGAAGAAGGGGGTGTCTTCCTTTATAGACTAGGCTTCTTTCTGAAACCTCTCCTTTTTTTTCTGGGGCCAAATATGATAACTTCTGAGCTCTAAAGAAACTTGGGATCTGGTTCAATTCTTCCCATTTAAGATGATAAAATGAGCCCAGAAGCGTGTCTGAACTGGGGCCCACGGGTTCGTCTTGTTCACTTACAACTACGTTCTTTAAAAAAAAAAAAAGGCATTGTTTTGAGAGTCGTGAAGAGATTAACCCCATAATCTCCTCTACCCCACCGCCCCCACGCAAAGGAGAGGGGAGATGGGGGATCTCATCCAGCACTCTAAGCGTTAAACTCTACCCAGGGTCTAACACCCCATTGGCCAAACACCGGGAAAAGATCTGGTTTTTGCAGCCTTTGGCCAATGAGCACCTCTAGTGGGAGGGTTTGAAGATACTAAGGAGTTTTCCCCCCTTTTCTTCTCTCTCCACCCCCTCCCATCGGCCATCGCCTGCCCCCCTCCCTCCAATCCCCAAACGCCGCCAGTTTGTTAAATTAATGCAGTAAGAAAGTCTGAAGATCTGAAGGAGTCCTGGCAAAAGGAAGATGGGCGAGCTCAGAAAACCCAGATGCATCTGAAGCCTTGGGCTCCCGAGCCCCGCGGAGTCGCCATGGACCCTGGCAGCCCCTGAAACTTGCCCCGAGCTCTCTCCCGTCCGCAGCCCCGAGCAATGGGACACCTTTCCCGCAGCGATCATAACTTATTCGGCGGGGACCGGAGAACGGGGATCACAAGGCGACGGCAGAGCAACGCGCAGGCAGGGGAGCGAGATTCCGGGGCTCGGTCGCGATGCGCCAGCCTGGCACATTCCCCAGGATTTAACTGAAGGCAGCACCGCCCGCCGCTGCCCCTCGCCCCTCGCCCCTCGCCCCTCGGGCCAGCCCAGGGGCGCTAAGCCCCTACTCTCTCCGCCCAAGATGCTCGCCCTTTGCAACGGTCCGCGGCCAGCGCTCTGATCGCCACAGGAGATTTTTTTTTTTTTTCTTGCATGAAGCTGGCCTTTTAAACAGAAAAACGGATAAAAAAAGAAAATATACCCACCCCCAAACGTGCCTCCCCAGCGCCGCAGGGAGCCGGCGGGCACGCTGGAGTTGACCGAGCGGAGCCCTCGCGGCGCTGTCGGCGGGCGGGGGCCGCTGTCCGTGGTGCTGAGACGCCGCGGCCGCCGCTGTCCGTGGTGCCCGCGCCCCGCGCTGCGCCTGCCCCCGGGCTTCCCCGGGCGCCCGTCTCCCACCTCCCCTTAGCATCTGGATTATTTTTTTTCACTAGGCGCTCGCTGGTTTTCTAAGTACCAACTGGGAACATTTTTTTTTTTTTTTTGGCCCCATAACTCGTGGACTACAAAGCACAGGGACCTGAAAATGTACAGCTTCAATACTCTTCGACTCTACCTTTGGGAGACCATTGTATTCTTCAGGTATGCGATTTTCTACTGACCACATCGCCCTGGTGAAAATGGGGGGAAAGGAGCACGGAGGCTGACTCGGTCCGTGATCCCCTCATTTCGGGGGAGGGGGTGCCGTCTACCGCTGCAATCGGGTCCTTCCATCCCCCCCCCCCCCCCCCCCCCGCTTCCCCCACCACCACCACCAACCCCGCCCGCAGGGTGTCTGGCTTGTGCGTGGAGGTCTGAGACAGTCGTTGCTCTGGCAGCTGTTTACCTGTTTCTTGTAATTTGTTTGTCCTTCCGCCTGCTACCCCACCCCCCGCCCCATCGCTGGCCCCCAGGCCCCCTGCATATTGGCTCTCACTCAGCTGGGGACTTTAAGGGGAAGCTTTAGGAGTTACTCAGTTTAATTAGGACTGCATTCTCTCTAACCGCAGTGCCGAAAACCTCAGCTCTCCCGTCTGGGGGAGCCAAGTGACAACTAGCGGTGACGGGGAAGGTTGCACTCGAACTCACTGGACACAGAACATTTCATTTTCTCTTCTTTTCTGTTGTTTTCTTTTTCTGCGGGGGGGTGGGAGAGTGTTGCTGAGGCTTAGTGCTTGGAAACAATAGTGTTGTGACCTCAGGTTGTAGAGCCCTGAACTTGGGTGCAGGTGGATCTATTTAGAAACAGATTCTGGGAAACATTTCCCTTTTGAAACTTTGACTCTCTCCTCTCCCCCACTCACCTTTCCAAACTCTACTTCGTTAGCTGAAGAGCCTGAACTGATGGGCAACTCCTGTTTGTGTTTTGTTCTATAATGTGTGTCTATTCCTGATTCAATAGCTGAGTTCCCCCACCCATTGTCTCCCAGGTTAAAATTTTCAGCCTACAGGCTTAGCATTCTTATGTCAGTACAAGCAAAAAGTGAAAAATCACCTTTTCAGGAAGCATTGAAATAGATAGCCCTTTTGAAACTGAGTGAATCATGCCATCTTCAGAGATGGTTATGATAAATTCCATTTACATGAATTGAAAAAAATTATTCTTCCATGACCTGCAGGGATCATTAATCTTCCTCATTTTAGATGCCTGCCTCTCATGCTTTACCGTGGCACTGGATTAACAGTAATTTGAAAAACCTACTCTAGGTTCCTTTTTAAATAAGTAACCATCAAATATTACTCTCTCCTATCATAAGCCAGCAAATAATTCTTGGGGGGTTTCTTGTTTTGTTTTGTTTTATTACATTGTAGAGAGCTCTGCATAGGAACTGTTGGTTTGACTAATCTGTCGGTTGATTTATTAAATGAATGATGCTTCCCCCTAGCTTGTGAACATCTACATACAAGCCTTTCTTCGTGTCTTTCTCTTGAGATGAAAAAAAAAAGACCACTCTCCTCCTCTGAGCTACCCAGTGCTAAAGCTTCTAATCCCCAGGTCACATAATTCTTTGATAGGCCAGAGTCCAGCCCACAGCTCAGGATGCAAATAGTCGGGGAGTCAGGTAGAAAACAAAAGTGCAACAATCCAGGGCCCTGTGAAATGTAACTACTTTAGGGGCGAAAGGGCAGAAAGTAGCCTCTTGTTTTAACAATATCAAATCCTTTCTCCCCTGCATACATAGTAGAACTGGAAAATGCTGTGGGGGTGAAGCCCTTGGTAACATTTGTATGCAAATTGGCTCTCTGTTTGGCTTATGGAGACAGAACTGAACCGGAGAGATTAAAGAGCAAATTAATAAGGCCAAGCACATCACCACCACCACCCCCAACTCTTTTTTCTTGGTGAACAGTACGTAATGCTTGATTTTATTCTTCCAGACATTGTCTTTCACAAAAGTGAAACAGTTTAAAAGGTTTGCACTGTAGTCATTTTGATAAGGTTATGAATCCACCGTGTTAATACTTTAAGTAAACTGGTGGTAGCCTGTCAGGAAGTACCACTCTGCATCTCTTTCCCCTCCGTGTTTCCAGACATACATGAGCGACAGGGGGCACGGGATATAATTCCATGTGTTTCTAAGGAAAAAAGAGTCATGACTATGGAGAGCTGGAAAGAGATTAGTACCATTGCACTTTCAAAATACAGAAATGGCTACATCATTTGAGGAGTCGAGGTTGTTTCAGGAATGTCCTGAAACATAAAATAATAAAAACGAGAACTGAACTGGAGAAATACCCTCAGCAATTTCTCGGAGAGGTGAAAAAAACAACAACAAGGTTACAAAGAGGAAAAGTATTATCTTCGCCTAACTGACATTTTCATTTCTAACTCTCTCATTTTCTAAATTTTAGGTGAAAATAAGGAAGCATTAAAATCTGGGGGCTCAATAGAATGCGTGGGGGGGGTAAAAGGAGACTGGCAGCTCCTAGAAGATTCCATGGGAATCACTCCTCTCCCCCGAGGGACAGGCACCGTGTAGAAATGAGACAATCCAACCACCCGAGGCACCCAGGTACTTCTTAGACTAAACGATGCCAGCTGCTCACTTGATTGGGGAAATCTGGGGGCTAGGAGAGGAGAGACCCTGGGTAACAGGGGTGCTGCTGCATCAGCACCTAAGCAGCGAGACGGCAGTAATGACGGCAAACGGCAACCGGCGTGCGGGAGGCGGGAACCTCACCCGCGCCCGCACAGAGCCATCGAGGCCTCGGACGGAGCCCAGGGCGAGGGCGGCGAGGGTCCCGGGAGACCGGCAGCATGGCGCTGCGCAGCAGCTGCGTCCCCAGAAGGAAAACGAGGCGGTCTGGCTGAGCGTCCTGCTCCGATATTTGAAAAGCCTGTGGGTCTAAAATTCCAGACGTGCCCTTCTAGGGTCCGATCGCCTAAATTTGTCTCTCTGTTTTTACCGATGGGGAGGGGGCTTTCTATCCAGAAAGACACGTTGTTTTATAGCAGAAATTCATTCCTTTCATGTCAAAGGGAATTTGCTGTGGCTCCCAGGGCCCTCACAGTGGCTTGCGGGTGGGAAGGGGCCAGGGCGACCCCACAGTTTCCTCACTTGCTCGGTAACTCTAATAGACCCGTGGCGAATAACCGTGTCTCTCCATCTCGGCACTGTTGGCATTTTGGACTGGATGATTCTGTTATGAGGGCTGTCCTGTGCATTGTGAGATGTTTAGCGGCATCCTTGGCACCACGGCACCCCCTCCCCAGCCGTGACAATCAAAAACCTCTCCAGACACTGCCAAAAATCTGGGGTTGGGGGGCCAAATTGGCTGCAGTTGAGAACCACTGGTATAAAGTGACAACTGTTTAGCCTGCTGCTCTGATGTACTAATTATAACAAGGAAGACAGTCTAGTTTCCCTGAGAAAATGCCCCCCTTGAAACACATAAAGCATCTCAGTGAGGCAGAGAGAGACCTGGCTTGTGCTTGAGAGGGGAATAAAGGCAGAGGAGAGAACCAAGCCTAAACCATGGGTGGCTTTCCCAAAAGACGACAGCTTTTCGGCGTGTGCCAGTTCCATCTGCCATCCCCGTACATGCTTCCCCGCACAGGGTTTTGGACTAAATATGGCGCTCACTTGCTAGGAAAGGTCGCCCAAACCTTGAAGGGAAGATGTTTCTACCACACTAGGGTCAAAGGGAACATGGCAAGTAGGTTTCTTTCATATCTCGGTCCTGAAAAACCACCCAGTTGAGAGATAAAGGGGCTTTCCAGAGAAGTGGCCCCTCCGGCTCCCTGGTCTCCCAGCTTGCCAACAGGGGCAGGCCGCCGCCTGGACCTTTCCCTCCGGTAGCACAGCTGTAGCCTCCTGACATCTCACCCGCTGCGTCTGGGGCACTGCGGAAAGTGTCCAGGAGCCGCTGAACTGGGCCAAGGCCTTGTTCCTAAGGGAAGAAGCCCCTTGGGCGAGTTTGCAGGGGGGGCCAATCACAGTGTCACTCTACCTTCTTTGGGGGGCTTAGGAACCATGAGAAAGAGAAGACATCATGTCTTGTGTCCCCTTGGGACAGCTTGGACAAGGTCCCTAGACGGGTAAATGGAGCTACGGATTGGCACATACCTTCTGCATAGTCGCAAAACTGACAATGACCTTTCAGGGGGCATTTAGGGAATTCGTTCTTGAGGTCACCTTACGAAGGAGGTCACATCCGGGGGTGCCGCGGAAAGAGCAGATGGGCTGTGATTTGAGAGCCCCCTTTCCAGAGTCAGCTCTGCTCCCATCCTGCAGCACGGCATTGACGAGTCCCTTTCCCTTGTGGGCACTCGGTGTTCTTACCAAATGACTGATTCCGACACCTCTAAGCTCCCTCCAGCCTCACGTGAGGTCTTAATGAGAGGCAGAGGCCATACCCACAAAGGCTCGGGATGAATTTGCTTCACCACTAACACCGCCTTCAGTTCTTGACCAGGCACTGATTTATCATGTGTCCATGTGTCCGGTCCGAAACTAGGTCCTCTGCAGGGGAGACAGAGGTGAGACGCCACAGTCCCTGGCCCTGCGCAAAGGGGAGACCCTGCTCCCTGTAAAGCTACACGAACAACCTTTTCCTCCGTCAGAGGCCCGCAGAGCTCCCCTCCAGACAGCCTGTGTGCGTCCTGCGACAGCACATTTATGTGGGCGTCATTAACTTTATTTCCTTCATCAGCTGACAGAAGCCGGAATGATTTCTAAGACGGATGGCTCTGTCTCCCGCCTGGCCATCTTGATGCTGTTCTGCAGGTTTTCTGCTGCTTCAGGCAAAGTGGCCCTGGGTCAAAAGGCAGGAGACCTGGAACCCAGAACATAGCGATTGGCATGACCTTGAGAGGGTTCCATGACCTTTCAGCCTCAGTTTCTCTAGGCGCAAAAATGAAGGGCATCTGCAAATCACTGTGTCTAAAACAAATTTTAGCTGTGCCAGCCAAGAATTATATTTTCCCAATCTCCTCCACAATAGAACGGTTTGGGGTACAGCTATCAGCGAATTTCAGCTATTCCAAGAAAGAGCAACACTAAGTTATATTCAGGCTCAAGGTCTGAAAGAATTGAGGACCTCACTCTCTGCAGAGTTACCTCAACCTGGAAATAATTATTGACAGATCCCATAAATATGTCAGTTTCCCCAGAAAATGCTTTAGATGATGAGAAGATGCCTGACCACGATCCTCATAGATGTCCAGAGTGGCCTGAGAAAGAGACCAAAGTTTTCTGTACTTTTATCAGTGCTTCTGTTTGGCTTTTTCTCCCATATTAAGACTATGTTTTACATTTTTTGTTTACCAAACCCCATTTATAATTAACTTCTTGTCCTTGTCTTTATTAATCAAAGGGCTGCATAACTGCCAGAAATACGAGCATCATAAGATAAGCAATGTCGCCACACTGAGTTGACCCAAGAAAAAACAAAAGTAAAGACAAACATGATGTTTTTAGTTAGTCCGTAAGGCCTTGTCTGAAGTAAATATGCAATATTAGACTCTGAAATGTTTGAAATGGAATTTGAGTAATCATTACTATTTCATGAACCCTCTAGGGACCCAAGGACCCCATTTAGAAAACATTAGATTTTATTTATTCTATATCAGCCCAAGAGAAGAACTGGAGTAAATGGATAGATTAATTTTTTAATGTACATATGCAAACTCTGAGCCAGTGCAATTTCAAACTTTCTGGCAGATCTGTCCAATGGTGAACTGGGCTGCCTCGATGGTAGTGAGGTCCCTGTCAGTGGAGGTGTTCAAGCAGAGACCGGATAGCCACCTTCCAGGAAGGACGCAGAAGAAATTTAAACTGCTTGGGTGGGTTGAGATTTGTAAATTGCTACAGAAAAGTAAATGAAATGTAGGTCAGGGGCAAATCTTCATGATACTTAAGTCCCCTCCTTTCCTGATTCCCAAATTACCATCTGATCTTTGTAAGCTCTCTGAGTCGTGCCATAAACACATACTTACCTGTACCTTTTTCTTCTTTAAAATGGATTTGTATAATGAATAAATGGGGCAATGACCACACACACACACAATACGACGGAGGCTTATTAACAGGAAATCACCTCCGTTATGTAAGAGCCTGGTTGTCCGCAATGAGAACGACCTCAGAGTCAGAGAATGTCAGAGCCAGAGAGACCCCCAGAAATGCACTGGGCCCCCCACAAGTCCGCAGGCACGGCTGCTGCTCACGGGGCTGAGGGCCGCTCGGCCCTGAACTCCTGCTCTCTCCTCAACCAACCCCCGTTAAGCCTGACACACAACTGAAGACACCGCACAGCTGGGCCGCAAATCCATTCAGAAAGCACACGCGGGGAGCTGCCCGAGAGGGGCTTATGCCTCTGCTTTGTGCTGCAGGCCCTTACGAGGGGAGCTGAGACCCGACGCTTTAGAAACTCCCTATAAAGGATCCCTTTGTGGTTTTCTGAAGTTGATATTGTCTGAGTCTCCCGAGGCTAATTCAGTGCAATTAGATTACCACTCTCTGCCTTTGAATTCGGCTGCTTTGCACTGTGCGTTGCTAAATGAGTTTACCGTCTTAACGGGGAGCCGCCGACAGTCATTAATCCCAGCCGCGAAATGGGCAGCGCTGTCTCCTGCCTCACAGACCGGGCGACCCACAGGCACCTGGAGCCCCCCCCTCCTCGCAGGGCCTGTCCTCAGCCTCCCACCCACTCACGCCGAGGAATCACGCTTGCCTTCAGTGTCTTAGGTACCAACGGAACCATGGAGCCGCAGGGCAGTTCCCGAATTTGCCAGCTCCCAAATCTAGCTGTGAGGGATCGTAGGACGCGGTTTCCCCCCGTCGTGCTAGACTACTGAGACAGAAGCTCTCAGGGTCGGGGCCCGGAAACCCGTAATGCTAACAAGAGCCTCCAAGGCAGTGCTTTTCAAACTCCAGTGTGTGTACCAGTCACCTGAGGATGCCACGGAGATGCTGAGTCAGGCCCGGGGGGCCGGGGGGGCCTGAGAGTCTGGGCATCTAACAGCCTCCAGGTGACGCTCATGCTCCCCTGGACCAAAGGTTACAGCAGGAAGGCTCCAAGTCACCCTGACTCGGGGCCCCTGACGTCCATCAACCCTTTTATTTTGCAGCGAGGAGAGGAAAACTGACTCCCTCAAGGTTATAGAGGGAATAGCAGAGCTGCCACAGCCCTACCCAGTTATGCACGTCCCCCAGGCTTGTCCCCGTACGTCACCTGTACAGCCCGTGTGGCCTGGACTCTGCCACTGCATGTTCCTTCCTCAGAAACACAAACATTCTCCGTGACAAGGGCTCCTCGGGGAGTGACCCCCATCCATCCCCCAAACGCTCGCATTCCCACGGCTGAGCACTCCCACTGTGCGACTCTGGGTAGGAGAGGGGCACCTGGAGGATGGGCTTTGACTCCTGGGGCACAGCGATGAGGGCCTGTCGGGACCGACGGGAGTGGATCAGGGGGATCAGGAGGCCCCGTCTTCCTGCGCACGTGGTACTATCAGCCTTGCGCAGCTGGACACTCACTTAGCACGCCCAGGCGTTCAGAGACTGCTGTCCCCCCTGTGATCTGTGTGACCTCAGACCCATGTCCTTCCTTCTCGGTCTCTGACCTATCGGCCTTCATGCAAAAGCACGTTAGTATCCCTTACATCGAATAGAGTAACTGCTAGGACCTTCGGCCTCTGAGAGCTGCGTGCTTATGGCTGTCGCTCCCCAGCTCCGGGGGAACTGGGCAAGGCGGCTGCCACCCTGAGTGCCAGGCAGACGTGCAGCCGCTCGTAGAGGAGCATTTCACAGCCTATAGAGAGTTTCGCGTGCACGATCCCAGGTGAGCTTCCCAGTCACCTTAAGAAATAGATGCGGAAGAGTGGTTACTACCCCCATTTTAGAGCTGAGAAAACTGAGGCTTGGAGAAGAAAAGAGACTTATCTAAGACCACACTGTTGATGTCAGGGTACAGCCAGGATTCAAATGCAGATCTCCTTCCTCCTCGCCGACCCCACTGCCTCTTGCCCCTGAAAGCTGGACTACACTTACATCCCTGGCCCTGTGTGCAGCACACCGATTCCTCTTCATATGTCCCCCCCAAAGCTCAGCCCCTGAGAGCCGGTGCAGATAGCAGGCAGCCCTTACCCCTCTGCCTGGGGGTTGCAGGGGCGGGAAGAGGCCCATGAGAGGAGAGCCGAGACTTTCCCATCGAGGCTTTGGTTTGGCAGAGGCAGTTTCTTCCAGTTCTTAGCCAGATGGATATTTCTTTCTCTGTTCTTGGTCATTTTTAACCATACAGTATATGCATACATTTCTTTTTTCTTTTTTTTAGTTATGAATCCACACGTAAGCCTAGAACCCCCTGTGATAGCGATCTCCAGGCCCACCCCAGCTTTCATTGCTTTAGGGAGTGTCCTACTTGATGATCTTCATTTAATTTTTACACACACATGAAGTGATGGTGCACACATTTCAGTAGTTATCCACACATACGTTGGAATATACTGAAATTTATTGAGCTTCATATACTATCAACTGAAATGTGCACGCTGTCATTCATGGAATCACACTGCCCGCGTAATTCTGCAGGTTGCTTTGCTCACGTTTCGACACGTCCTAGGGAACGTTACCCGTGGAAGCACAAGGCTCCGCCTCATTCCTTTAACTACCGCGGGACATCTTGTTATGGGTCTCCCGTTGTTTTCCAGCCAGTCCCCTACTGATGGGAATTTACAGTTTTTCTAATTTGCTCTACTGCAATGAGTGTTGCAATGATCACAGGGTACCTGCATCTTTGTGGGCTTGTGTGACATTTTTCCGGGCAGTTAACAGGAACAAGGGATGGGACTGCAGGGGCACAGAGCGTGCACTTTCCATGTTAATAGATGCTGCAGCAGACGATCTTTTCTTCCTGGACCTTCCTTCCCCCCTCCCAGTGCTCCGTCTCAGTCTTGGCTGCAACGACTCACTAATAATAACCGTTGCTATTTACTGAGTGTTTATTGAACGCTAGGTACTGTGCCAACAACCCTGGGCCTCATTTCATCATCCCACAGAAGTCCTTAGACACAAGTACTATTATATTCCCATTTTACAGGTGACAAAAATGAGGCATAAAGAGGTTATGTAATTTGCCCAAGGCAAGACAACTAATAAGAGGCAGAGCCAGGATTCAAAAGCAGGTCTGCCTCCAGAAAACATTCTTTTAACCGCTGCACTGCCACTGTTCCTCCAAGAATGAGCCAGGGAGAAGGGTGGTCTCTCCAGATAATCAAGAGCTAATCGTTTGCAGGTGGTTCTAGATGATAACGAAGTTAACATGCATCTATAAATAGATACGAGTCTCTCATCTCCATCCTTCGCACAGGAGGAAACGGCACTAACTTCCACCCCTCACAGAGGTACCTGGTCAGAGCTCCGTGTAAGGGCGGAAACAGCTTCCTGCAGCCCATCCTTTCTTCTCTGTCCCACCTGCCTTGAGACCAAAATCACTCAACTGAAAAAAAACTGTCCAGGTTTATGGGAGAGAATTTCTGGCTGAGTTGGGAGGTCAGGAAGAAGGGAAGCATAATCTCTCGCCTGTTTTAATTTAATTTTTTAATTGCTGGTCCCTAGTACTTAGACCAAAGACAGCTTCAAGCCTCACACTCTAACCCCAAACACCCAGGACTGAGTGTACCCAGTTTCCCTTCATGTCCAGCGTCGGAGGTCTCAGCACAAGCTCCAGATTTGTCACTCCCCAAGCAGACCCAAAGGGCTTCTCTGAGCACCTCTAGCCGGGAAACCATACCCAGTCCAGACCAAGTTGGGGAGCAAGATGGGGAGAGGCAGCTAGGACCAGGCTAGCTGCCCCTTATGATCCTGAGCATCACTCCACACACGGCCTGTGGGAAGCCCACGCAGCGCTGCCTCAGACACGTTTCCCACGGTTCTCTGAGTGACACCAGAGACGTCTCTGAGTGTGTTCCCAGCAGGCCCATTGCTGGTAGAAGAAAAAAACACAACAGACATAGATGTCTCCTCATATCAACGCTTGAAATAAATTCGCTGGTTTGTTTACATAATAAACATTATACATGTTGGTTATAAAATATTTAAACCACACAGGGAGATATGTTTAGAACTAAAATACAGACAAATCTTACTCCCTGGGGTAAATCACTTAAACAGTTTGGTATTCGTCTTTGCAAATGATTTTAATACCATAATGACAGAACATGAGCGTTTACTATGCGCCTGACATCTTTCTGAAAGTCGAATGTGTATTAACCCATGTAATCCTCAGAGCAATCCTATAAAGCATCTACTATTATCACCCCACTGTATGAATGAGGTTACAGATGAGGAGACAGCTGGAATTCTTTTCCCAGGGCTGCCCAGCTTGGAAAGAGCAGCGCCAGGCTGAGGCCCAGGCAGTCTGGCTCCAGAGGCCTTTGCTTCGCTACAATAGTGAGCTGTTTCTGTTCTACAAAATAGGGTTCTACTCAACACCGTGTTCTGCAAATTCCCTTTTTTCACCCGTCAATAGCTCGCCTTTGTGCACACAGGTCTATCCCGTTCATTTCTGCATTTGTGCTGAGAACGCCAGGCGTTAGCATGACACAGCTCCCAGCTCGCCACCATCCAGCCCGCACTCCCTTCCCAGCTCCTCGGCCGCATCCCAGCCCACACTGAACTTCTCGCTGGCCCCTGCAACACACCCATTATTCCTCTGTACTTTTCTCACCTGTTGCCTATCCCTCCGAACATCTAGAAAAGCCCCTTTCCTCGCTTCAGCCTTGAAGGACACACCCACACGCTCTGCACCCAAGCTCATTTAATTGTGAATCTTGCCTCTGTCATGTCCATACCCTTGTCTGGGCAGTTAGCTCAGCCTCTCTGAGCCTCAAGTTCCTCCTCTTCAAAAATGGGAAAAACAGCTTCACGGATGGATAAAGTAAGTTACCTTCTGAGTGCCTCTTCCAAGCAGAGCCCAGCCCTTCGCAAATGGCTGTTCCCTCTCCACTTCTCCGTGACCCCAGCCTCAGGATCCACCCCTAGCATCACTTGCTCCATGAGGGGCCTCCTGGATTCCTACCCCATCCCTCCCCCTAACTGGGCGTGGACTCTCCTTCCTAAGTCCCCTTGGCATTGCAGGCTTTTCCCTCGGCGCTCGGTTTGCTCTAAGTGGCCTTACCTACAATCAAGTGCCCTCCTAACCTTCCTGTGGGATCGCAAGCCCTCAATGGCTAGACACTTAGTGAATTTCTTGGTGCACATGACAGGCCAACAAGAGGACAGGGGCCGATCCCCTGGGGCTACCCAGGGTTTTAACTTGTCCCCCTTCCCCATCATAGGGAGCAGCACCCCCGTGGCTCGTGTATATTAGATATTCAGTGCTCGTTCAGTTGACTTGCTTTGTCCCCATATGCTTGCTCCTCTCCTCTCATTGGCTCCGCAGAAGCCCAGGATCAGAAGGCTCCCAACCAGCCAACCCCAAAGCACTGCTGTGTCTCACCGTGACCCCTTTTTGCTCCAAGAAATGAGTCACAGTGAGAGTGAGCTTGACATGGCAGCTCAGCCCTGGCTCCGGAGCTGCTGCAGTGAGGTGTTCAGGCTCATCCTTGCTGGATGGCTGAGCAGGTCCAAACTCTGGGCCTCTCAGAGCATCTGAGCCACCACGGACAAGCCTGCCTGCCACCATTACCTGGTCTACAGAGAGGCCCCCTTCCACAGGACAGGGCAAACTTTCTAAAATGGTGTTTCATTGCACAAAAAAATGTGAATTTCATTGGAAATAGTTTTCTTGGTGGGACCTAAACCATCTAGTAGAAAAGTAAAACAAGAGCCAAGGAGAGACTGCACCGTGCCCAGGCAGAGGGGGCTGGGAGGAACTCGTTGAATGTGCCTTAAAATATAAAAAGCTACCCTCCCTAAAAAAGAGGGTGAGACGTTTCGGTAAAAGATGTAATCCCCAGGCTGCCGCAAACTGGGCAGCCTAGAGATTAGGGCAAGACTTCCTCCCCCCCACAAGCCCCACTCTGACCGTGTAACTGAATCTCAGTCTCTCCAGCCCTAAAATAAGGTTGGACTATGTAAACACCATGGGTCTTTCCAGCTGCCGTTGCATAATTCTTCAATTAAGTTGGCTCACAAAGGGCCCAGCAGTTAAAAACTCCAGCTTGGGAAGTGGCCAGATACGTTCTAGCGTCCTGGTTATACAACCTGCTGTCTGTATGCCTTGGAACAAGACTGTTTTCAAGACTCCTAAGCCTCAATTTCCTCATCTGCAAAATGGCAACGCTGATGATCCCTCCCTGACAGGTCACCCTAAGGATGAAATGGAAGGAGGCCACAGAGCGTCAGGACCGCATGCGGCACGTAGCGACTGTGCAAAGCAGGGAAGCCGTGATCACTGTTATAAAAGAGGGGTCGGCGCAAAGCATTGCGGGAGCAGGAAGGGGAGCCTGACTAACTCTGCTGGAGGTGGGGAGACCGTACAGAGCCGAAGACAATCTCATAGGAGTCGGGACATTTCAACTGGGCCATAAAGAATGACTAATTCACCAGGTGGCAAGGAGCGTGCCAAGAGAGGCCGACGCAGGCTGCGGGCTCTCTCTGCTCTCCGCCAGCGGGTCTTTCACCCATGGGAAGCCCAGCAGAGGGGGGATAATTTGTTCGTGATCCAAAAATTATTTACTGAATTCTTACTATATGCCAGCAATTGTTCTAAGTTCTGGGGATAGAACAGTGACGAGCAGAACAGACATGGTCCCTGCTCTCGCCCAACTGAACTCCTAGAGGGGGCTGCAAACCAGGAAACAACTCGGGAAGCTACGGCATTTCAGGCCAAGGGCAGTGCTATCGACCCAGGAGAGCAGGGTAATGCGACAGAACACGGTCCACTGGACGCAGCCCCAGGGCACCTGCATTTCCACTTGAGCCTTAATCGCAGGAGATGGGCAGGTGGAACGAGGGCTGTTCCTTTGCTCCGATGAGGAAACAAACCCTGAGAGCAGCAGTGATTCATCCAAAGTCTAGCCGCCAATAAGTGCCAAAGGCAGGTGGCCTCATTCCACCAGAAGAGCCAAAATATCCGGGATGGAAGACTAAAGGTGGGGGCAGGGAGAAAGCGGCAAAACCGAATGTATAGTAGGATCCCATTTTTATTATTTTTTTAATGTTTTATTGTTCTCATATGGGGGGAAAGTGCAGAGAAATGGACCCAAAACTGTTTATAGTTGTTATTATTTCTTGAGAATGAGACTATGGGGGACTTTTATTTCCTACATTAAATATTTCGGTAATGCTTGAATGTTTTACAATATACATATTGCTTTGGAAAGCTGAAAATAGATTTTTTTTTTAATTTTTTTTTTTTTTTAAAAAAAGGATGTTAGAGAGTGTGGGCACACAATCAAACTCGGAGCCCACCTTCATAAAAGACAACCTGTACCGGGTAGGAAAAAAAAAGGGCATTTGGGAGTGATGTGAATCAGAGCCCAGGTTGGTTAAAACAAGTAGAAACAAGCCCAGAGGCTGAGACTGGGGTGTCTGGAGGAAATTTCTGAGCAAGTGGGAGTTGTTTCCCCACTGAAGCCGCTGTGTGGTAAGGAAAATGTCATTGGAAAATGGCAGGCCAGAGTTACATGACAGACTTGAGTATTTAGAACAAGTGATGGATGGGACGTATTTTCAAAAGAAAATAAGAAATAAAAAGGGGAGAAAAACCAGAGGAGGGAGAGAAAGGGAGAGACAGGCCGAGAAGTAAGGAGGGAGGAGCCCTCAACTCGGGTCTTCTCTGGGCTCAGCCAAGAACTGACTCTGTGAGTCTCCTTCCCTCCCCGGAGCACAGTATTCCCGTCTGTGAAATGGGTAGGCGGGCTGTACCGCACGACGTTCAAGGTCGCTCTCAGCTCCATCATTCTAGGCCTGGGGAACGAAGGAAGGAGCAGGAAGAAGGCAGAGGCCCAGGAGGGGAGAGAAACCTGCGTGGGAGGGAACAAATGCTGAGGAGCAGAAAGCAAGGGGAGAAGGGCGGGCCTTCCCCAGAGCAGCCGGAGTCTGCTCATCCTGTTGAAAGTGGAGAAGGGAGGGCTCCCACATCGAGAATTAACGCAAATAAAAGCTTCATCCTCGGGCAGCCAACTCCACGTGGGCCCCGTGGCTGATGTCGGCAGGAGCCACGGCTAAAGTCGGAAGGACAGGGGCCTGGGAGGAGGGAGGGTGCTGCCCTGTTCCCGGTCTAGGAAGGGGGACAGCCCCCCTCCTGGCCTAACAATGGGCAACAGTGATTAGCATATTCCTGGCTCCGGGAGATGTCCTGGGGGAAAGACTGGAGAAATGTGCCCAGGGGAGCTCCCACTGCAACACGACTGCACTGTGCCTGCGAGGACTCAATCCTGGGAACCATCAGACAGAGAAAATCCAGGGGCAGAAAAGATCTTCCAAGGTCATTTTCTCCAGCCTCCTGCCTCTACGCATCCCTTCCCTAACCGCCCTGTGCCAAAGGATTTAGCACAGAATGACACTCAGTCCTATTCTCCAATCTTTTCGTAGTTGTCTGAGCCATCCCAGGCCTTGAGGCCCTTGACGACAAAGACGGTGCCTCCAGCTGATTGTTTATACCCTTAATCCCCATGGCACAGTGCTGGGCACACAGTGCGCTCTTCAAACCCAGCTGATCATTGATCAAAAGGATGAAATGGTTCTAACCTCTCCCCCAATAATATCTATTCTGTGGCCTATCATTTCTGTCCAAACGTCCTTTGGTTTATGCTCCACCGGCCCTGTTTCAGAGCCCAACCTGTCATTTGCCTGAAGGGACAGAACCTGGCAGAGACCTCCCTCTGCAGAAGTGAGGTGGCGCACCAACTCTACAGGTGACCTCTCCGAATCTGTAACTGACCCCAATGGAGAAGTGAATAGATGAGTCGCTATATAAATGAAAACCACAGGGACAAACACAAGACCCTGGGTCATTGTTCACTGAACATATGAGCAACTTCTGAATACCGGGTTCTTGGCTAAGTCATTTATCTGAATGTTTTGCCCTTCCCAACAACCCTAAAGTTAGAATTAAGTATTCCTAGCTTACAGGTAAAGAAATGGAGGCTAAGAGAGATGTTAAGTAACTTTCAAGGTCATGCAAGTAAGTAGTAAGGTAGTAAGGTCACAGTGCCAGCCCCCTCCTCAGCTGGCTCATCTGAACAGCATGCTACTGGGAGTCCAGCCTGTGCGTGAACACTTCCAGCAACAAGAAACTCGCCATCCCCAGAAGGCGGCCTCTTCTGTTACCGGGTAGATCTAATGGTCAAAATAGCCTTTCTTCACGTGTGTTAGGCAGCCTCCTCTCGCTCTGAAAGTCCCGTCCGCTGTCCCTGGTCACCTAGAACAAGCCAGCGGGCTGCTGAAGGTACCTGAACTATGGAATCAGAAAGATCTGGCTCTGTTCCTACCTTGTCACCAACCAGCCATCTAACTTTCAGCCGAGTCACTCCTGCCATCTGTGCCTCAGTCCCCTGCTTATCTGTACAATACAAACACAAATCGGTGCCTCATAAGGCGTTTTGGAGAAAAAAATAAGTAATATTTGCAAAGGGCTTAGCTCAGTGCCTGGCCAATAGTAAATACTCAAAAACGTTATTTTATCAAGTTGAATCCCTCTTCCCCATGACAGCCCAACAGGGATTTGTAAGCAAGGACCTCTCTGTCTGTCTTCTCTGAGCCAAACAGTCAGAGTCTTTAATTATTCCTTACAGGTCAATCTCAAGTTTGTTTACCAGCCCAGTTGTTCCTTTCTGGACCTGCTCCAGCCTGTTAATGTCCCTCTTAAAATGCAGGACCGACGATGGAATATAAACAATTAGCCAAGATTTGAAGTACAGCCCATCCATACTCAATATTTCCTGCCATACCTGACTCTTTTAGTCTTTAGGTTTTTTTCAAAAGTTCTTCAGAATTACTGGGTGTAACCTAGACTGGCATAAAATCTTAGTAAAAAATATTCAAATCTTACGAACAGAAGCTTTCATTTTTATTTGTATTGGTGGGTAACATACTAAGAGGTCTCTGTGTGCCTGGCACCGGATCAGCATTTGATGCATATTTGCTCCTTTCACCCCAACAATCCCAGGAGCTCTGTTATTACCCTCACTTTACCAATAAACAGATATGAAGAGGTTAAGTGACTTGCCCAAGATCACACAGCTGTGCCGCAGAATTAGATTCGAGTCTACCATGCTACCCTACCTCTCGTATATGGGATGTTTATAGTATGTAAGGACTTTTAGAAATAAAAAATTGAGTATGACACAAACAGAAGACATAGGCAGGGCAATTTAATTTTTTTTTTAATTCTACGTATAATATTTTTTTTCCAAAATGAAATACCTAAATCACTTACAAAGCAATAGAGTTGTAACCGTCCCTCAGTCACTCACTTGCAAAGGAAATTTTCAAAACAAATAAAGTCACACGGCAATTTAATTTTTTAAAAAAGAAACATTATACTATGTGGGGCCATGTACAATATGAACAATTCTTCATACGGCAGACCCCACCTTATAAAGAATTAATTTGCAGTGAGGAGCCGAGTCCTGGGGTAGGGATCAGCTACTTTACACAGTTAGAGCTTTTCTGCCTTAGAAATATTCATACCCTTTGACTCAGCAAAATTTTGCTTCTAGGACATGAGCAGAGGTTTGTGAACAAGTAGGTTTTTCACAGAATAATTTATAATAGCTAAAAACTGAAAATCACATAAATGCCCATCAAGGGAGGGATCGCTAAGTGAAAGCTAATACAGCCACACACTGGCATAGACGGTCATTTATAATCATGTTTCTAAAGGTTTAATAACAAGAGAAAATGCTCATTTAGAATCTTCAGTGAAAAACTACGGAAAAAACTGATTATAATCTTTAGAGGGGGAAAAAAACTAGAAGAAATTCACTAACATGTTAACAGTAGGTATCTAGATAATGAAATTTCCAGGTGGGTTTTATGTTTTCCCTTGGACCTTGTGTTTTTCCGATGTGCATTTATTGCTTTAATCATCAGAGGGAAGTGTTTATTTTTTTAAGGGTTGAAGGAATCTGGTCTGAGGGCAGCCAGCCAGCTTGTGGAGAGCAGTTTTTGCCACTGGACAGTCTCCATCTGTGCAGCAGCAATTACTACTCTGTCGCCATCAGATCACCTTAATCCTATTGATTGAAATGCCAAAGTAACGCTATTCATTTACTACTTACTAAGAGCACCGCGGAATGATGACCTGAGAGGGCCCTGGTACTCCTCCAGCCTTGGAGACTCAGGCACAAAGCACAGAGAAGCCTCCAGAAGTTCATACATTCAACCCCCATCATGAGCTTAGATCAACCAATCTCTCTTGATCAATAAAAATCACATTGAACATTTGCAATTTGCCAGGCACCAAAGTGAGCGCTGCGGAAGAATGGCTGGTTCTTCACAGCAACCCTCTGAGCTGCCCCGTTTAACAGACGCAGGAGCAAAGGCGGGCAGGACGGGGAACGTGGCCGAGGCCACACCGCTGGTAAATGGCAGAGGCTGGCCTTGATGGGGGTCCGTGTGCTTCGCCCTGAAGCATGCATGCCCCTGTTTCGGTCCAGAAACGGGCTTTTCACTGCGGAGCGTCTTACGCTTCCTTCAACATGATTTCAATAGTAATTTATAAATTAAGACAGGAGGTATCTACACTCAGTGGATGAAGAACCTGATGCTTACGTATAGCAGAGGACTTGCTCAAGGTCACACAAGAAAGGATCAGAACGGGCAGGCGTCAAGGCCGGGATTCCTGACCCCACATCCACAGCTCGTCCCATCCCCCAGGCTGCTTCTCTCCGCCTCTGTGACATGCGACAAGCAGCAGGAGGCAGTGGAATTGGGGGCCTTTGTTTGGAACCCCCATGAGCTACAAAGGGGTGGCCCCTGCTGGAGGATCCTGAGTCGCAGGGGAGGAAGGAAAGAAACCCCAGGAGGAAAAAAAGATTCAGCAGGAACCCCTGCAATCCTTTCCCCATTAGCCCTCTGCATCCTAAAGCCAGACGGGGCCCTGGCCACAGCACCGTCCTCCCCTCATCACCGTCAGCCTCTCTTCCTCTCACCTCATTGAGGCCTGGGGCTTCACTCACCGTCTCGTCCGTAAATACTCCTTCCAGAGGCTTATGCTAAACCCCAGAGCAGCAGGAGCTTGAAACAAGGCATGCCCGAGCTGAGCGAGCTGCCCCAGCGCATCTGAGCGGCCGCTCCACGCCTCCTGCCAAAATCTACCTCGTTCAGATCCATGAATCGACTCTGCCACCCGAGCACCTTGATTAAGTCGCTTACCCTCAGTTTAAGCCTCAGTTTCCTCATCTGAAAAATAGGAAAGAAACTGGCACCTACTTCCTAGCGTGGTGGGTGGATTAGTAAGCGCGCGTGGGAAAGCTCTGCGCGGCCCCTGGAAAGTGCGCAGTCGTTGGAAGCCATCGCTACGATGGTTAGTTATCTCTAAGTCTGCTCCTTCATCCACAAAATGAAGATGACGGTCCCCACGGACATGGCGGAGTCATCCTAGAGGCATCCATGATAGCAGGGGCTCAAGAAATGTCTTTCTTTTTTTTTTTTAATGCACAAGATCACCAGGTCCCATAATTTTAAGACTCTTCTACCTACTTCTTCTACTTGGGGACCTGCTGAGTGAGACAAAGAAGTGCCACCCCGCTGAGCAGAGCTGCAGCTCTGTGTCACAGAGAACTCAGGGAATCAACGGAGGGATAGACTGTTTAGAGAGTGATTAGAGCCCCAAGCTTCTGCAAATTTTGTATTTACATGCAAATACCCACTTCAGCTAAACCGTCTCAGCTCACAGATGAGTGTTCTCTTTCTGAAGACTACTCACTCCGTTTATTTATTTATTTCGTATTGACTTTAGAGAGAGAGGGAGGGAGAGAGAAAGAGGGACAAACATCAATCGGCTGCCTCCTGTCTGAGCCCCAAAAGGGGATTAAACCCACAACCTAGGTATGTGCTCTGGCCAGGAATCGAACCCCCAGCCTTTGGTGTATGGGAGGACACTCCAACAGACGGAACTGCCCGGCCAGGGCTAGTCACTCAGTGTATTAAAGGCAGCTTCAGGTTTTAATCCAAGTTGTTCTTTCTACAACCTAAAGTCATTTTTTCCTCCGTGTCCTGTGAGAATGATTTATTTTCTCAACATTCTCCTTTGAATCAGTCTCTTGGATGCTTGAGGACCACACGCATGGTCTGCACTCTTAAAAAAACGTGTTTTCTCTGGGACAAATAGCCCATTTTGCTGATGTATTTCCTATGGGTCCACTGCAACCCGGCTTCTTTTTCACTATAGATTTGAACTAGTGTAGACTTGGGAGGGGAAAGTGATACGTTTTTGTTTTGTTTTTTTAATAGGGCCCAGATTCAAGCACTTACTCGTGTTCACGTAGGTGTCCCTCTATTAGTTTGGGTGCTCTAGGAAAGCAAAGATTGTGACATATTCATTACCGATACAGTTAAGAGAGAAGTCTGTGGGGTCAGGGGTACCTGGATAAGTTATTTCATCTCTATGAACCTCAGTTTCTTCATCAGTAAAATGGGAGTAATGATACCCAACCCGTAGGATTCCCTTCAGGACTGCACTTTGCAGGGAAAGCTCTCAGTGCAATGGCCAGTGCTGTGTAACCACTCGCTGAGGGCTAGCCGGGGTTGCTTTATTATGTATGTCCTGCTCGATCACCCAGTGTGATCCGTGACATACAGTAGGCACCCACGGTTATTCCGGATAAATAAGTAAATAAGTGAAGTAATAAGTTAATGCTGTCTCCAATGAAATGAAGATTGCCTCAACGCGCCCAGGGAGTGGACAAGGTTGACAGGCCTGAGAAGGAAGAGAGTTTCCTTCCACAGCATCTGTAAAAGCACCGTGAGCTTCTGCCATTCAAACAACACCTGCAAGGCCCCGGCCGGGTGGGTCAGTTGGCTAGAACGCCCTCCCGATACACCAAGGTTGCGGGTTACATCCCTAGTCAGGGCACATACAAGACTCAGCCAAGGAATGAATAAATCAGTAGAACAACAAATTGATGTTTCTCTCTAAAAAAACCACCTGCAATTGGTAAAGGCGAGGTGTATTTTAAAGATGAGTGAACTGAGGGGGAGGAAAATAAAATGAAAGGCAAACTGACTACAGAGAAATTCTGAGAGACGACTCAATATACCATTAAGGAGGGTTCGCCCACCCCCCCTTCCTGTCTTTTGGAAATCACTTGCATAGTCAAGCGGAAGGTGCCCCAGAGCAGATCTGGAGACCTCGGTCACGTTCTGGCCCTGCCACCGGGGGCCCTGAGCAGGCCTCTTCGCCTTTCAGGTGAGCCTCTGTGCCATCGCCTGTCCATGGAGACGCTGCCATGGGGGCGGTGTGAGGGCCCAAGGCAGTGATGGGTTTGGAAGTGCCATATAAACTGAGGGCGTTATTGGTGTGGGAGTGATCATAACACCCCTCTCAGCCCATGCTTCCCAGCTTCCCGAGCTCCGTGAATTCTCACTTGTAGCTCTAAACAGTCAAGCAAACATGTATATCGTGAACTAGTGCAGCTCCTCAGAGGGACTCTGCAAATCACTATCACTTGGAAGAGTCAATAGAGTCTAGTGGTTAATAGTGCGGGCTTCAGAGACCAGCTGGCTGGGGAGCTCTGCCCTTTATGAGCTGTGCGACCTCAGCGAAATCTCTGAAAAAGCAAGTGTCCCTTTCCTCGCCTGTAAAGCGGAGGTAATGATGTCATCTTCATAGGACTGTTGGGAAGATTGAATACAGTGACATATCTAAAGTACCCAGCACACAGTTAGTATTAAGTGAATGGCAGCTATTACTATCATTAGCTAATATCATGTCTATATCTGTTTTCTTCCAATTGTTATTTCTCCTCAATATTTATATTCCCAGGTCTCTGCAACCTCAAATGACCAATCCCTGCTGATTAATGCAATCTTTTTTTCCCAAAACTTTATGTCCAGAAGCCCTGAGCTCTATTCTCTGTAAAGACATACTTTCCCAGTGAGATTTATCTGATTAAGAAGAAAGCTGCATTGAAGGTAATGAGAGCCATTTGCTCTCCTGTCCAGCTCGTGGGATGCATGCTGATTATGCGGGGCCTGCCGAGAGCTTCTGCACTCAAGCCTCTGAAGAATCCCTCACACTGTAACCCATCTGGGGGCCTTCTTGGTGCCTACGGGCTTAAGCCAAGAAAGTCAGAGGCATAGAGAATGTCCCCGAGTGAGACATATAGGGATGGTCAGGGCAAAATGAGATGGTCATTGTAGAATTGTAACTAGTGACCTAAGGGGAAGAAGTGTAAGGTTCATGAGCAGACAAAGTTGGACCCAGCCCACTGGTCTGAGTCATTCCGTGGGAGGCTTATGGAAAAAGAATAGCATCTCTTCTTGTTTCCCTGCCTTGGATCTTCCCAGAGGATATCAGGTATGTTCCCCAGGGGCTGGCGAAAGGTATCAGGGCCAGAATTTGGGGCTTTTTACTCCAGTCGAATCACATCACCGATGCCAAGTACCTGTATGGCTAAGTTCAACCTCCTCTGGAATACACGGTGTAGATCACCCATTTAACAAATATTTATTGATCCCTGAGCATGTGCCAGGCTCTGTGCTTCATGAAAACTGTATTTATTAAGAGCCTGGAAAGAAGCTTGCAAAAATCACTCTTTCGGGGTCTCGTCTACGTGACACCTAATTGCCCCCGTTCCAAGGGAAAGGAAGGTTAGGGAGCTGAAGGCTGAGCTTGAGCCAGAAAGCACCCAGGGCTGCCACGATTCCATATTAACATATGTAATGGTGTTTTTTGCCACCAAACAAGAAAATAAAAGCGAAGCCTTTTGGAAATAAAGTGAGGGGCTGTGAGAAGTAGAGGCTCCCTCTCCAGGTGAATACATGTGATTATCTTGGAAATTCTACCCTCGACAGACTGGGTTTGAGGGTCCAGGATGCTGTAGCAGGGCCAGGACTAGGGTGAGGCTGATGAACCAAGTGAACCAGGGCACAGCATTCACGGAGGCGCTCGTTCCCGGGCCCTGCGAGTGCAGGGTTGCCCCTTGCACCCCCTGAGGGCGTGCGCCTCCTAACATTTCGCTAGGCACCTCAGTCTCCTCCCCTTCCTGCTGGCCCTGCTTCCTGGAGATGAGGAAACTGAGGCAGGAGAGTTGGGGGATGGAAAGCTAGCCAGAGGAGCCGGCTGGAAGGAGTGCTAAGGAGTAGGAGTGGTCCCCAGAGAACCAGACTTCCCTGGGGGCAGGGGAAGAACCAGTTGGAAGGATCCAAGATTTTATTTTACTGCAGAAAAGAATCATATTCAAATGCATGTGATTTTTACCCAGATAAAAATTCTTTATAGGAAGTGGATATAGCTGTGGGAGGTGGGAGATGAAGGGGGGAGGATGTCTTGTTCCCCAGGAGAATTGGGCTCAGAGCATGACAACTGTGACATTCTGCTCCCAGGGGTGCTTAGCAGATCACAGAGTGAGAGTAATAAAATGTCAGGCACTCCCGGGTCAGCCTAAGCCCCTTACTGCAATCAGATAAAATCCAAATTGCACAGCTGGCCGGGGAAAGCCAGAGGTTGACCTAAGGGTACAACTACTTCCAACCCACAGGCAAAGCTGAGGGTCACAGCAGGGCCCACGCTGCACAACAACCCAAAAGTCCCTGAGCGTCAGAGCCAGGGACAGGACACTGGTTCAGTCCATAAGGCCAGAGAGAGCCAGCCTCGCTTGGCCCCACCCTTGCTAGGAGCCTGGGACACCAAGCCCTCCCCATCACCTTTCTGTTCCTTCCCCGAGGACAGCCCACAGGCAGGAGAAATCTTTCTTTCCCAAATATATGCAACATGAACAGTGGCAAATGTTGGGTCTTTCTAAATTTGCACAAAGACTTAATTAATAAAACTCAGAAAAATTACCTGATCTATGTCCCACCTCCCCGCAAATTCTGCCTTCCTCCTGGGAACCACCACAGCAGTCCAATTATGCCACCCAGACTGGGTGGCAACCTCTTATAATTGTTTCTGTGCCTCATCTATTCTACCTGCTGAACTATAAACAATTAGAGGGCAGAGGCTATTCATCAACTAATGATGACTGATCGCTGCTACCTTCCAGGCACTGAACAAGACAGGCTCAGGCTCTGCCTACATGGAGGCAGAGACCTATCTATCTGTGTCTCCCCACGGTGCCTTATGCATATAGCGGGTGCTTAATAAGTCAGAAGGATCCGAGGCTTTTCGAGCAGGAGAGCCCACAGAAATGAGACAAGCCACCACTCTGCAATCTGGTCCCTTGACAGAGAGCAGTGATCCATCTTGCTACCCTTTCCTGCTGGCTTGAATCCAGAACCCTTCTCTGAACAGCCACTGCCATGGTGGAGTAGGCACGCAGGTGAACTGTTTCCTGTGCCTCACCTAATCCCAAACTGCCATTTCACAGTAGAAACTGAGGACCGTCTGGGAAAAAGAATTCACCAAAGACCACACAGAAAGTTAGAAATAGAGCCAAGGCTACCCCCCGGTTTCTAGGCCCCCACCTTCATGTGTTTTCCTCTATTCTACAGTGACCTTCATAATTGTGTAGTAAGTAAATGCCCATGAAAACACAGGGATCACCTTCAAATGACCTTGACTAGTTGACCAGGTACTTTCTGCACAAAATAAGTACCAGCTTATTGGACTACCTCTCTGCCAAAGCACAGGGAACAGATGTTCTAGCCCAAGTCAGAGGGCAAGTTGCCTGGAAACCAGCTGGGCCACCCACCATTTGGAGGTGTCTTTGGAGGGTCCATTTCTCAAGCTTGGCCAGGCCACAATTCAGTTAACCAGAAACAACTGAGAAGCCCAGATGGATTATTTTTACTGCAAAGGGATTAGGAAGGTATAATCTTCCCTTGTCTTTCAGACCAACTATAAGGACAGAGACCCAGGGTCCAGCCCTACTACTTCCAACCCCACTGGCTCGGCGTTCCTCATCTCTAATCATTGTTTCTCTCTCTCTCTCTCTGTCTCCATGTGTGTCTCTCATTTTTTCCTTCTCTCTCCTCTTCCCTCCCTAATACCCACACTAAACTTCCAGTTCTCCAAGTCCTCTCTCACCTCCAGACTTTACACATGCTGTTCCTTCTACCCACAACACTCTTCCTCCCTATTTCTTCCAGGCCAACTTTATTCCCAGCCTTCAAGCCCCTTTCTCCACAAGCCTCTTAGGAACCCCGACTCTTCCACCAAGTGCAGTTGGGTGCCCATTCTCTCTGCTCACTGAATCCCTCGATTATAGCACTGGCCAGACCTCAGACACCTCCACTTCCACACTTACCTCTTCCTCCGCCCAACCCCACCTCCCTTTCCTTCTCGGTCTGCACCTCCATGGCCCTCCTTTGGTTTCCTCAGCCTCTTGCTCTGCCTTCTCCCCTCACCTTGCCTTTCCTCCCCTCTCCTACCCCAACCTCCTGACTTCTCTGCCCATTGTGAACTGAGGAGGTGGAACAGGATGGGGAGATCCCCTCTGCTGACCCAGAATGGTTCTTGGGGGTGTGGTGCCATGCGGAGTGTGACTGAAACTGTTTCTCCCCAGTACCATCTATTGCCACCCCCAGCTCATTTGAAATTCAGATTGACAGCTCCATATTGATTCCCTATTTCCAACTGATGTTGCAACTGGAGTATGAGAACCTGAGCATTGATCTGGCCTTTCTTCCAACAAATCCCTGAAAAATGAGTTGTTCCGCTGGGGAGAAATCTTGAGTCTGTATGGGGAAGAACCACACTCACATTCCCCCAAAGGGGTCCAGACAAATTCAAATCCCAAGACCAGATGTGTAAAAAAGAAACAATAATAAAGACTAATAAAATGATGATTTAGGGTCAGTAGGACTCTTAGAGATTATTCTAATCCTCTCATTTTATAGCTTGGGAAACTGAAAGCAAAAAAAAAAAAGGGGGGGGGGGAATGGCTCACAGAAGGTCGCACAGCATCCACTTCACTGTGTGACCCTGCCTGCCCTGTGTGTCCCCCCCAACCCCCATGGAACCTCACTCCTGGGCCTTTCCAAGACCTCTCACAAGGAGTCAAAACAGGTCATTGCCCTGGCTGGTGTGGCTCAGTGGAATGAGCATCATCCCATGCACCAAAAGGTTGCTGGTTTGTTTCCAGGTCAGGGTACACGTCCGGGTTGTGGGCTTGATCCCCGGTAGGGGGAGTACAGGAGGGAGCCAATTGATCTCTCTGTCTCTCTCTCCCTCGCTTTCTCTCCCTTCCTCTTCCTCTAAAATCAAGAAAAACTTTTTTATTTTTAATCTGAGGTCCTTTAAGTACCTAAGTCTCCTAGTATGACAAATTCCCTAGCTAAAAGATGCTATAGATAGTTTAACCCTCCGTCCGGTCAGCTACCGTAATAGGCCTTCTCTGCAAGGGGCAGAACATTTGCTCCCAGGAGGCCTCACCTTCTTTCTGGAAACTACTATTAATCAAATCCATCTAAACCAAGTCTGATTCACTACATTGCATTGCAGTAATCGCTGAAACAATTTGCATCATTTCCCAATACTTGTAGAGGGTCAGCAAATCCTGACAATCACGCTTCATGTCCCGGCTCCACTCCCAGCTTCTCTGTCCAGTAGCTCTGAGCCTATGAGCAGACGGTTAATTCAGCACATGTAGTGGCTCCAACTGCGCAGCGAGGCCTGTTAGTGCCTGTTTGCTCTGCACAGGTGCGCGGAGCACAGATCTACTACAGGGGGCCTGGAACGAATTCTGTGCAAGGTACCTAAATATAGACAGAAAGGTGCCGCGACTGTCAAGAGGAGGGGTGTGGCTATTTTGACATTAAAATGGAACCTCTGTCATTCCAAAGAATTGGGGAAATTTTGGAGCAGGGCAGAGTAAGAGATGGAGAGTGATTTTAGGTGGTTCACACGCTATAACGGTGAATTATTACTAAACCAGTCTCTTTCAGTTCTTCTAGTTATCTCAAGGAGAAAGTCTGGGTCCCTAATGCCTTTCCTCCGCTTGAGGTCTTCCCCTGGGACTTGGGGCGGCCCTACTGGCGATCAGCAGCATTTACATAGAATTTTAAATTCCTCTTTTCGTATTTTTATTGTATTCATTGCAGTGGTTGTTTCTATCACGGCAAGTAGCACTGGTTGTTCCTTTGTGAATAGTGTGATAGAAAGTTCCCTTTTTTAAAAGGGTAAGTTTAAAAGAAACAAGGCAATTGAGAAACTACTGGTACATGATACATGACAGAGTCTGGACTGGAGATACCTCCAAGTTTCGAAAACTACCGTCAATCGCCTGACAGAGCAGAGGCTCATTTGGTAATTTCACAACAATTTCTGCTCCATTTTTAGGTGTGATAAATCCAGAGTTTGTGTATAGTTGCTGGAAGTCAGACACATGTTTAGATGTTCTTGGATATAACAGAACGTAACAAGCTTAAAAAGCAAATAGTAACAATAGCAGCTATCGTGATTTCTCTTCTTTACCATTTATGAAGGGCTTTGCCACTCATGGTAGCCCTGGGTGAGTCAGCACCTGAAAAGGTGTGTTCTGTCCTGCTCTCATTACAGCGCTGTGTGGCCTGAGGCCAGTTACTTAACCTCTCAGGGTCTCCACCTTCTCCAGCCCAGCTCACCCCACCAGGCTCTTTAGTGAGTCAATGGCCAGGTGAACAGGCTGCAAATGCCTTGCAGACACTCGAGCTCAGATAACCAGAGGACGCTCCAGCGCTGGGGAGGATTCAGGTATTAAACGGCACCTTTTGCTAATAGCAAGTGGTAAGGGATAATTTGGGGGAATTCATTCTCTCCCTGCGCCACCTAATAGGATTCAGGCTTATGAAAGAGGCCTAGGGGCCAGGAGGCCGTTCGCGCTCCGGGAACTGCCGGGAGGGAGGACTACGTTCCACAATCTTATTATCTGAGGGGAGGGGCTGGGCACAGAACAGGAGCCTGGGCAAGCTTCATAACTGCCACTCCTGGAGAGGTTCTAGAAGTGAATTACAGCAGCAGAAAAGCCGTCAATCACCAGCTGCCTGCCTGTGGTCCCCTGTGCTCACACCAGAGCCGCAGAGCAGCCATGAGGCTGGTGCTGAATGGAGAAGAGGCTGGGGATGTGGTACTTAACTACCTGTGGGCCATGGCAGGCACCTGGTGGGACTTCCCAGCCATGTGAGGTCTGTGGTGCAGCTGAAAGCACGGTGGGACCAGAAGAAGTCCCCAGACTGGTGCTGAACTACTTCAAATACACACACACACACACACACACACACAGAGCAAGACAATATATTGAGTGGCTGCTCTGTTTCAAGAACTGCCCTAGGTGTTTTTTTACCTGTGCTTTTTCAGTTACTCCTTGAGTAAAACTAATTTGACATATGAGGCAACTAAAGTTCAGAGAGGTTAAGTAACTTCCCCAAGGTCACACAGCTAGTATGCGACAGCCTTGGTTCCAAATCACCCGTTCTTTTCACTCTTTTTGCACTATTCCATTTTACATCTCACACGCATTTCAGAAACACACACATGCGACATACACACCACATGCATACACCCACAAAGGCACCTTACACGTTCACACCCTATGCCCTGCATATACATACACACACATACACACACACAAATGTCCATACTAAATGTCACGTTTCACAGCACACTTCCCATGAACCCAGCTATTCGCATTTTTGCACATACGAAGCTGTGGAACAGGACCCACTATGCATCCACAAACACCCCCATGCACACCCTGACCCCCATAAATCCATACACATCCACCCACCTGTACACACAAAAAGTGCATGCAATCACACCTGGGAGCCTACCCACTTCACACAAACTCGCAAACATCCACAGTCACACACATAAAAAGTCAAATGCCTTTACCCCTTGTCCTGTCAATCAAAACTAGCTCCCCGGTCTATGAATAATGGACCTTTGGATGATTAAGCATGAGCGTCTACATAATCCTAGGATACTTTCGTAACCGTCAGAGGCATACCAGGCTGCCTTCAGGATTTTTTCATTAGTAGGGATGATAGCCTAATTATTTTTAAATTGTTGACCCATATTTGCATATTTACAAATACCCTGCTCGCCAGGACATTTGATTAAAGTAGCAAATTATTCATTCATTCATTCACTGTGCGACTGCTGAGCACCAATTATGTTTGAAACACCGTGGCAGACACAGTAGGAGACTAACGGAGCAAACAAACAATAAGTAAAAGCACCATGACTCCTGGTCCTAAAACACGAACACAAGTAACTCTATTGCGAGGCAGCATGGCCAGGCCCTGCTGAGCAAAGGGTGCGAGAGGAGGGGGCCACGGAGACAAGATGGCTGGGAGGCTTCCAGCCCAGAGCGGGAGCTGTGGGTGCGGCTGGGGAAGCTGCGGTCTGGAGAAGCACGTTGGGGAAGGAAGCGGGGCACTCGGCGTGGGAGAGGAATCTGAGGCACAGGCAGGGCATCTAGGTGGACACGGCCTGCAGGTGTCTGCAAATGAGGAAAGGGGCTCCAGGGAGAAGCTGGAGCGGAAACAGATTTGAGAGTTGTCCATTAGAGGTGATCACTTAACCAGTTACGACCGATGAGACCAGAAAAGGAGCCGAGGTGACGATCAAGAGGGTGGAGAGCGAATCCTCGGGGAACACAGTGTCCTACTTGGCAACACACAGGCCACATCTCTACGCGTGCACTTCCTCACTTCCCCGAGTCCCGTCTCAGGACTAGAAAAGCTCAGCTGCACAAACGATTGCTCCTCAGGCCTTCAGCCTCCAATTCTGACTCCTCTAGAAACCTGCGTGCCTTTGACTGAGCGGGGCAGCGGGAGGGCCGCTGTTCTTAGACATCAGTAGTTCATGCTGTGGCACAAATAAGAACCTGACACCACCTTATCGAGTGGGAACGGGGGTGGGTCCTTCCACCAGCTGTGCCCCCATTTCCCCAACTGAGCATTTTCTAAAGCGTGTGTTTCATGAGATAGTAGTCCCACAAGCACAGCATCTAAGCTTGTTAAAGGTTCTGAGAAGACCTCGGGTAAAAACGCCTGATTAAATTTGTGTTCCCGAATGCATCCAACTTGGGCAACTTTTCTTTTTTTTTTTTAATTAGTGACATTCTGAAGAAAAACTTTGGGGAAAGCCTGGACTACTTGATCTCTAAGATGCTTTCCGGCCGCGCTGTTCCGTGGACCTATGGGGGTGCAGGCACTCAAAACACAGGGCTGGGCCTTGCGGGGGGTTAACCCTCCACTCCCCTCTCCCGGGGAGACCAGCAGCCAAGTGCGATTGCTCTAATCCTCGGAGATGCCGCCTTAGAAGAGGCGGCAGCTTCCCGGCAGCAATCAGACACTCGGCTGCCTGCCAGGCCCCCGCGCTGGCTGATATTTGGGCTGGATAAACAATTTAGCCTGGGCCTTACCTCATTAGGGACCCGTATTACCTATTTCTCAGGCTAACAATGCTCTAGTGGTTCTGCAAGAGCTGGGCAAGGCTGAGATCTGACCGCTGCGTGAGAAAGGGCCTCGTTAACCCTCTGCCTTCCTCTCTCCCTCCGTAGCCTCGCTGCTTCTAAGGAGGCTGACGCCGCTCGCTCCGCCCCCAAGCCGATGTCGCCCTCGGACTTCCTGGACAAGCTCATGGGGAGAACCTCTGGATATGATGCCAGGATCAGGCCCAATTTCAAAGGTAGAGAAATCTTTCCTTCCAGATCCCCAGGACCTTTCCTAGATTAAGAAGCAAGCAGCACGGTCCTGGATGTAGGTGGTAAATACGTGGAAGGAACCCCAGACTCTCGCCTCTGTCCTAGGCAGACACGGTTCATCAGTTCAGTCTGCTCCCCACCAACCCCAACCAAACCAAGCTCAGGCTCCAGCTCAACAGTACCTCTCGCTGCCAGGAGTCAGCGTATGAATTAAAAGCTATTTGCTACCTCTGGTGTAACGGACACACAGACAAACGTGGAACGTAAAGAAACAGGGTCAAGGTGGGGTTCAATGCAAACTGACTCTGAACTCTGATGACCCTCTTCCTTTCTCTGGGCCTCAGTTTCCTCACCTCTGTAGTGATAAAGTTGGCTATATCTGTGGTCTTTAAACTTCATGGAAGCTCTGGGGCTTCCACCACATGTCCCAAAAGGGAGAAGCAGAGAACACAATAAGCAAACCCACCCCTGCTTCTCCTCCAAGCAGCTCCCCTATTTGTTTTAGATAAGAGGCTTCCAACTCAAATTCATCTCCTGAAAGGTTCCTGGAGATTAACAAATAATTTTTTAAACTTTCTAGTCTAAGTCAGAGTCATAATTTCAAATGCCTACAGGAATTAGGTGGGTAACTTAAATGAGTGAGGGGAGCCAAGAGTAAGGCAACAGGGAGTGGTGGAGACTCTGGAGAGGCAGAGGTGCAGGCCCTCTAAAGGGGACAGCCTCTCCTTAGCCCCAGCCCATAGTTGCCCACAGGAATGTGGGTCCCATGTTGCTAGACCATCCAGTATTCCAAAGAGAGCCAGGAATCAAGATTTATGCAAAATTTCCTGATTCCTAAAATATGTACATTCAAACAGAACATGTTTGTGAGCTATATATGCCTTGTAGGTAACCAGTTTACAAACCCTCACCAAAGTGACCTGGTTTCTTTTAGCTCTCGCAGTTGTATGAGATCTCAACACCAATAACAAGAGGGGACCAGTTCCCTTTGATGCCTTAAGAGTCTGTAACCACCTTGAGCTGCTGAGCAGAATTCTGCAGGTGTGGTCTTTAGGACTCCCTGGGAGCCTGTGCACTCTGGCCTTCCTCCCAGCACCCTTGCAAAAATCTTATTTTAAGCACCCTCTGTCAGCCTCCTAGTCAATTTTGATTCCACATGCCCTTCCTCACTGTTCCTTTTGGCTCAAGTCCAAAGCCAAACAAGGGCTGTGACAGCTGGTAACGACTTCCTCATGCTTGCTCACTTTACCCCCATTGTCAGTGCTCTGCAAGTAGAAAACAGTCTGGGGCATGTACTGAGGTTCATTTGCCCTATTTACCTCAAGGCTCCTTCGCTCCCCCAGCACCTTGCTCCTGAGGCCACATCTTCCAGCACCGTTAGCATAACCTTGGTCCCCTTGAGGACAGCTAAGTCAGGACCAAGGTCACCCTCATAGCACTGGGCCCAAGCCCTTCACCAAGGTCTCAATCTCATACACCCACGCAGATGTGGCACATGAGTGAAGCAGGATGGAGATGAGAAAATTTGAGAGCGTGGGGCTAGTCTACCAGCAGCCACGTCTCAGCTCTGCAGCAGCTGCCCGCAGGCCCCAAGCCAGCAGGCCTTCCAAGATAAGACTTGAGTCTGGAGTTTTGTGAAGTCTTCCAAGTTGGCAGCTAAATCACACCTTTTAGAAACACCGTTGGCCAAATCAAACACATTCGAGAACCGACCACCGGGTTGCAGCCCCACCCTGTCCCCAAACCAGGTTGCATCCAGTTTTAGGAGTTCCAGCCCCTGCGCCCCTGCAGGGCTCTCTCAGGACTCCATGCCGAGCCAGGGTCTTGCTCGCCTGAGAAAAGCGGGACTCGGTGGACCGCGCACGCAGCCAGGGTCCAGGTGCCAGCTATCCTTGGTGCATACCATTGTACACGGCACATAAGACGCCCTCAATAAACCCTTCATGAATGAATGAATGAGCAAATGAACCAACCAAGCTAAGGCTTAGAGCAGGTAAGTGACTCCCAAGTCAAGCTGTCAAGGCTATAGAGACTTTAGCCCAGCTAGTTACTCTGACTCGATTTGTTATCTAGGGCTAGTCATTTATGTATGTTTATTTGCTTATTCTCGTATTTACTGACTGACTTACTTAGCAGTGAACATCTTTAAGAAATAAAATTTCACCCAGACTGTAAGGCCTTTGAATCAGAGCCCTTCCTCTCCCCACGCTGAAAACCTTACTCCAAACGCGTGGGTCCCAAAATCTACAGAACTAGATCATCTTAGCCCTCTCCTGACCCTGCTCTGTCTCTAACCCCTTCAGTCCCCTCCAAGTAGGGCTCTAGGTGCAGCTTCCAGGAACCCCAGCCAGGGGCTGGGGAGCAAGGTTTCTCTCCTGTCCCTTGTGCTGAGGGCTGAAACCCTGGCATGAGGAGGGGACCTCCTGCCCCTGAGCCCCATGGCCCCTTCACACCTACCCAGACACGAAGATTCCCCAAAGCTTCACACAAACCACAGAGCTCCCGAGAAGGCGCCTGTGACCCAACCCAGTAGGAAGAGGCCTGCACTGTTTGAAACTCTAGTGATTAACCACCCAGCGGTTTTCTTCAAGCACCAGATATGTTGCCTGCTCCTGACTCGCCTGGCGATAAGGAAGGCAGGGAACAGTAGGCTCAGTCCACAGAACACAGTGCCAATGCAAACTGTAATAGAGCACTAAAATTGGATTCTAGAACTCCCTCTACTTACCTGATGCATGTAACCCAGAGTAAATCACCTGACGGAGCTGGGCCTCTGTTTCTGCATCTGTAAAATGATCCAGCAGGACGAGGCCCTTCTCGCTCTGATAGTCTGTATCTCCTCTAAGACTCTGTGTAGGACAATGGTTCCCGGGATCAGGGGCACAACCTGATGCAAACACATACACAAAAGCAAAATTAAACTTTAATATTTAATGAAATATATATATTATCCTGCTGCCAAAGGCAGCCAGATTGTAATTTTCTTGAGGATAATTTCATTTCAGATTTATGTCAATGAACCTCACCTCCCCATGGGGTCCTCTGGGCTGGCACCCTCTCGCATACATAAATCAGGACCTAATTTATAGGAGAGTCACAGCACCAGGCACTTGCAGGGGATGGGTGGGAAGTCTGTACATGTGGTTCAAGACACAGGCAGTAACTCTTTGGGGCATCTTAATGGTATGAGGCTAAATGAAAGAGAAACCTGGGTCTGAGCCTAAATGAAAAAGAAAAAAACCTAATGGGCCTTTGTTTAGCGCAAGTGACGAGGCAGATCTCCGCTCAGCATAAGGAAAATTTTTTAACAGACAGAGCTATCAACTGTGGAAAGGACTGCTCAAGATGAAATGCGTTCCCAGTACTGGAGGCCTTCAACCACTGAGTCTTCAAGCACTGAGCTTTGAACGGGTAGCTGGTCTATAGCAGTGGTTCCTACACCTGGCTGTGCACAAGAATTACCCAGGGAGCTCGATACAATATAGATTCTGGGCTAATCTCCAGAGATTTGGGTTCACTAGGCCAAGGAATCTGCGGTTAACTAGTTCTCCAGGTGATTCTACTGCAGGCAGCCCTACCTGCACATCAGTTTAGGTGACCTTTAAGAAACCTTCCAGCCCTGAAATCCTATAACCCTGTAGTTTGAATGAATAGCTTCCACAAGGGAATTCCAAACCACTGGAGTTTAGAGTGACTGCCCAGATCAAGAGCTACTCTCCCAGATTGATGGGGAAACTGCGACCCAGAGCAAGGAAGGGGCGTGCCTGGGGTGAAGCAGCCAATGAGTGCTGAAGCTGTGTCCAAAGCCCAGGGATCCTGGCACTACCCTGGAGGGAAAACCTGGATTCTCACCACGAGACTGAGTCCCACCCTATACACCAAGATTTCTGAAAAGAAGGAAATCTTGGCAAAGTTTGGGTGAAATGAGCGGGCTACTTTTGCAAGAGGGACACAGAAAATTTGATAACAGGACACAAGGATATCTGCCTCCTTACTTCCACGATCAGAAAACTTGGGTGCGAGTCCTGGCTCTACCACTTGCTGGCTAAATAAGCCCAGGTGGGTTGCTAAGACTCCCTGTGCTCCACCTGAACAGCAGGGACAGTAACTTTGCCTTGCCTACCCCAGGACCTCATGGAGATCAACAAGAAAGTGAACCTCGAAGTTTTCAGATTACACATTTCAATCTTCATGTGCATGACCTATTATTATCCAAGTCTTACCCACCTTCAAGGTCAGCTCAAGGTCATCGCCTTCACGAGATCTTCCCTAATAATTCACTCTCCAGGACTTCTCTTGTACCTGGGCTCCTACTGTGTGTATCCCTCTTACCCATGGTCTCACATTCCTCTCTGGTGGCTTAGGCTGGTCCTTTCATCAGATGTAGAAGTCCAGTGCTTAAAATCCACTGTGTGACCTTGAGCATGCCACTTCCTTTCTCTGAACCTCTTTTTCACAAGGACAACCATTAGGACAGCCAGTTTCGGAATTAAATAAATCTGAATTCAAACCCTGCTTGTCCTTTTACTGCTGCGTGGCTGAGGACCATGACCTCGCTGAGCCTCCGTTTCCTCATCGGTAGAAGGGAGGCAATAGCCATGCCTCCTCGCGGAGTCGTTGAGGGGACGGAATGAGGTCACATTAGTAAAGCTCTCAGCCCAGCAGCACTCCCTGTAATGCTCAGTAAACGCTAACTGCCATCATTATCAGCATAAAATGAAGATATTTAGCGTCCACTAGACGGAGGACCCTCTAGCAACAGGGTTCCAAAGAGCAAACATTCCTCCCCGTCTCTCCTCTCTGCGGTGGGGTTCAAAAGCCTGCCGGAAAGCACTTAGCAAAGACCCACGGGCTTCCCTTGCGGGTCCCTGGGGATTCCTCGGCTGGCAACTCCCATTGACGCCCTCCTGGGCAATCATAGCTGGTTCAGGAGTTCAAGGCAAGGGACTGGCTGTTCCTTGTGATTCCCGAGATGGCCTCCAACTGTTGTAGACATAAATACATTTCAGCCACAAATTAGAAGGTGGCCGGTGGGGTTTGGGGAAGGGATTTCAGCCATATGGCAGGATGGCGAAGCATCCCGGGTTCAGGAAAGTGCATCTGGGCTCAGACTCCGGCGCTCGCTCGGGGGCCAGGGAATCCGGCAGAGCACTGTGGCCGGAGTCCCGATGGATGCTGGGGGTGGGGTGGAGAGCGAGCCAGGGGCTCCCTGCCAAGGGGTGTGCACCCTGAAGTCAGGGTTCCGGGAGCGGGGCCTAGCCTGCGGGTTTCTTGCAGCCTGGAGCTCAGCAGGGATCTCTCTTGCTTGGCAGGTCCCCCGGTGAACGTGAGCTGCAACATTTTCATCAACAGCTTCGGTTCCATCGCTGAGACAACTATGGTGAGTGAGTGAAAACACACGCTGCTGTCCCCCGCTGGGTGTGTCTCTCTCCCTGAAATACTTCCCCTCTGCGTCAATCTTCTCAAGGAGGTGGGGAAGCTGGTGTTTCCCGGTCTCCGGTGGTACAGCAGTTGGGCATTATGACTGTCCTATTCAGTGCTTTAGGTGAGGACATCTGAAAATAGCCAAAGAGCCAGCAGGGCCTGCATGTGCCAAACACCCAGGATTAAAAAAACAAAATCATACCAACGGGCTAAAGCTTTAGATGAAAAAAAAAAAATGAAAAGACGTGCTTATAAGATTCAAATTCAACTGTGGAATAGCAGAAGACTGGGTGAAGGAACTGAAATGTATATTGGGCTGATTCTACTCTACTCTCTACTTTTGTACATATTTTAAAAGTCCTATAGTAAAAAGTTAAAAATAAATCAGTTACACTAGGAAAAAAAAAGGCTAGAAGGAAAAATACTAAAATGTTAATAGCAATTATGCCTGTATCATAGACTGATGGGTGATTTTTATTTTCTTCTTTAAGCATTTCTGTATTTTTCAAATTTCTACAAGGAGTAAATATTACATTAGTAATCAATAAATACATGATACATTAATTTTTTTATCAGTCCTTGAAAACAAAAATAATCAATTGTACTTGTTTTGAAGGGAGTGATTTTGCTTGTGAGAAAATCATTAAAGCCACTTAGAGCCGTCTCTTTATGCCCTGGCTGTGTGGCTCAGGTGGTTGGAGCATCATTTCACATCAATGTTTCTTTCTCTTTCTCTCTCCCTCCCACCTCTCTTTCTAAAAATCAATAAACCCATCCTGCCCCTCAGGGTGTGGCTCAGCGGTTGAGCCTCGACCTAGGATCCAGGTGATGGGGTCCGATTCCCAGTCAGGGCACATGCCGGGGTTGAGGGCTCCATCCCCAGTGGGGGGCGTGCAGGAGGCAGCCGATCAACGACTCTCTCATCATTGATGTTTCTCTCTCTCTCCCTCTCCCTTCCTCTCTCTGAAATCAATAAAGATATATTTTAAAAAGAAAATAAAATAAACACATCCTTGGGTGAGGATTTAAATAAATAAATAAGTCATCTCTTTAGAGCAGAGGAGGCAGCAGCCAGTCACCAAGTCCTAGAGCGGGTACCTCCTTGAAGTCCTCTAAACCATCCATTTCTGGGCATCCACCAGTCCCCAGGCTAGTTCAGGCTTCCAGCGAGGCCTGTTCACATCACTGCAAAGGGTTCTCAGCTTCCATCTTGCCCGCTCAGTCCATTCCTTCTCACATAGTGATCTTTCAAAAGCACAAACTAAGCACCCCACCCCCTTGCGGCCACCCCCCCCAGGCTGCCCCCTCGGCTTCCGCACTGAGCTCAGGCTCCTGTGCAAAGCTGAGAAGGCCCTTCATGGCTCTGCCCTGCCTCGCCTCGCCCCTCTCACCGCCCACTCAGGAGAGAGGGAAACGGTTAGGGTTCGCACAAGGGGCGCCCTCTGGTTTACAGCTGCTGTTGATGCTGTGGAAGCCTCTGCCTAGGGCACCCACTCCAGCCTCCTCTCCCTTGGCATCTCCTCCTATTCCCATTTACGTTTCTGCTTAGAGTTACCTCTGCAGGAAGCCTTCACGCTCTAACACGTGTGTACATGTATGTAAGAGCTCCTATATGGGCTTGACCCAAGACTAGGATGGCCCCTTCTTCCCATTCTCATGGCCCATTTGACAGTTCCAATGATAGCCCTTACATGTACCACCATCACTGTCTGCTTATTTGTAATAGTAACGCAAGTGCTTTGTGGTCCAGAACCTTCTCTCCTTTCCTGTGGCAATCTCAGCAGCTAGCACAGTGATATACAAACAAGTACTCAATAATTTTTTAAAATAAATAAACCCAATCAGATATATTGTCTGTCAGTTCAAGCCATCATTTGGTCCTAAACGTTAAATTACATCAAGCCTTTCAGTCCCAGACCGACAAAAATCACGGAGCTCTGCAGGCCACGGGGCAAATGGTCCAAAATCTGTCCTTCTTCAAAGAGACCTGTCCTTTTTTTTTTTTTACTTTTTTATTGAATGTATTGGGGTGACATTGATTGATAAAATTACCTAGGTTTCAGGTGTACAATTGTATAATACACCATCTGTATATTGCATCGTGTGCTCACCACCCCAAGTCAAGTCTCCTTCCATCTCCATTTACCCCCTTTACCTTCTACTACCTCCCCCACCCCCTTCCCTCTGGCGACCACCACACTGCTGTCTGTGTCTTGATACAGCCAAGCAGACCCTACCCACATCCAAAGGAAGAAGGAGTTGCCATTTTCCAGCTTGCACATCCACAGTCCTGTGATTTTTTTTCCCCCCACCGGGTACTTAATTATCTATATGTGTTTAATTTGCTTTGTGGATGATTTAGGGGAAGAAAAAAAAACACTAAAAATCTCAGAGCTAGCAAAAAACTTAAGAACTGGTCTAAGCCAGTACTTTATTTTACAAAAAGGGAATCTGATGACTAGAGCGGTGACCTCACTTGAGCAAGGTCACAAGGTCACAGGGCATGGAATGGCTGCTCTTTGCAGCAGTCAAGGGCTCCCCTCCCTTCAGCTCTTTCCCCCCTAGATCCCACCAACCAAACCATCTGGGCCACTTTCTCAAGCCTCTTTCCTTGTCACTCAGAATATAATAGCAACAGCCACACATTAAATGCCGCTGGGTGCCAGGCGGTATGCGGGGTACTTCTGCATATACCATCTCATTTAGACCTCACAACAGCCCCCAGGAGGCAGGAATTGTTATCCCCATTTTACAGATAAGGAAACTCCACTGAACAGATATGTCTAGGCCCCAGACTTCCAGGCCAGGGCCCTGTCTCTCCAACCCTGCGAAGAGCTGGTTGAACACCCTGGGTCCCGATAATACGAATAGAGTCCCAGCGTCAGAAACTTTCCAGACTCTTTTTGCTCTTCAGGAGCAGCAGGGGTGCACAGCAGCTCTATAAACAGCTGGAGTCCCTGAGCTTGACTGTCTGCTTCCCAGAGCCTGGCCTCCTTCACCAGGCCTGAGAGCAGAGACAAGCAGCCAGCAAAGCAACAGGGTCTCTATTCTCTCCAGACCAGCGGGGGGGGGGGGGGGGGGGCCTGTGTCTGCCTGCCCTTCACCTGACCTTCCCAGGGACTCGCTTTGAGTCTAGGCAGCAAGGTGAAGGCAGAAGGCGGAACAGGAGTGAATGAGGGAGAGGCAGGAAGGGGCTCCTGATCGAGAGCAGCCCCCCTGGCGGTCTACAGGAGAAAGATCTGGAGCTAGAACCTGCAGGGAACCACCCCAGCTTGTGTGCACACACATACTTATGAGTGTGCAAAAGTGTGCACGGCAGCCTCTATGTGTCTGTGTAGTATGCATGCACATGTGTGTATTGTGGGGTTGTTTGTGCAAATGTACACGCAGGCATGTGCATATGTGTATGCTAGTTAGACATGTAATCTAGAAGAAAAATGTGTATGACCATCTATAGGTATAAGTATGTGTATTTCTAGTTATACATGTACATGTGAATGTGTGTAAGTGTGGATGTGTCCGTATCTGTTATGTATATATGTAAAAACAGGCAAACGTATTTAAGAGTGAGTGTACGTGAAGGGCACTGTTTCCATTCATGTAATTGTGTGTGGATATCTGTGAATATATAAGCGCTGAGTTAAGCATGCATCAACATGAGTCAGCATATTTATATTGTGTATATGCATGTGCATGTGAATATATGTACAAATACATGTGAATAAGTGAAGGAGGACACATGAATCATTATGTGAGTGTGAGTCTGTCTATGTACGTGTACAGGTGTACATGGGAGTGAGCACACATGGGGGCACGTATATCGCAGCAGTTCACGTGGAACTATATGTAAACAAATGAGAGAGAGAGAGCGTGAGCACGTGTGTGTCTGTGTATTGGCATCATCTAGGCATGAATCCCAGCATTTCCATTATCAGGCCATCAGCTCCGGCCTCTCTTACCAAGGGTCTGGTTAGCCTGGCACAGAGACAGGCGCACCGTGGTCAGGACCCTGGGGAAGAGTGGCAGCCTATCCACAGTATATTTACAGACAGCAAAGCTCTGGCACTTTTTTTCTAAGTATACGAGTAATAAATGAAAACAAGCTTTGTAATAAGCCCATTTTAAAAAGGTGAAAGAAATAGGAATGCACATAAGCAACCTAGTGTACATCCTACTAGGTCCTCTCCTTGGCTGCACATACATTTGTGGACACACATCTCTGTAGAAATGGGATCGTGCCAGTACAATTTGCTTTTTTACCCTTCCTCCATGTCCTGGAATCTGTCCACATCACTCCATGTAGGTCTGCCTCATTCCTAACTCTCCACACACCACCAAATTTGGAAACATAATAGGTAATCAATACTATGTTCAATACATGACAAAATTATTTTAATCCATGTTTCCAGACTTTATGGCGTACCTGTAGAATTCCATGGTCTGGACATCATTTCATGGTATTTAAACACCCTTCTTCTGATGGACCTTTAGGCTTATGCAGCTTTTCACTATTACAAATGCATATTCTTGTGTATAACTCTGCCCATTTCCTAAGGACATATTCTAAAAGTGGAACTACTTTATCAAAAAAACATGCACTTCGTTTCATTATTTTGACAGATATTATTGCCCAACTTACTTCCAAAGAAGCCTCAATAATTGACTGTCCTCACAACAGTGTTCATTTCTCTCTATCCTTGCCAGCCCAGGATATTATCATTTATTTTTTATTTTACCAGATGAGATTTTTTAAGTAGGACTTCATTGTCATTTTTAATTTTCACTCCAGATCCTTAATAAATTTGAGCATCTTTGCATATATTTACTGGGCAACTTGAATAGCATGGGTTCTTTTTTCCCATGTACTTTCTTAACCCATTTGATTTGGTTTAGTTTAGTTTTCTGTAATGTATTCAGTGGTGGTTTACTTTTCTCTGATTATATAATAATATTTCCAACATCATTCTTAAGTAGATGTTATTCCTCCACCGACATGAAATGCTTTTTCATAAACTAAGTCCCTGTATATACCTAGTCTGTTTTTAGTTTCAGTTTATTGTTCCATTGGTATTTATCTGTTTCTGCACCAATATCACACTATTTTAATTACTATGGCCTCACATTACATGTCTGTGTCTGGTAGAGACAGTCCTCTGTTGTTCCTTTACAAGGTTTCCTTGACCTTTTCAGCCCATTTCCTCTTGCACATGAACTCTAGAATCAGCTTGTGAAAGCCTGTAAAATTTGCCTCAGATTTCACAGATCAAATTTATAAATTAATTTGGGAAGATGTAACATCTTTACTATATTTTATAAACATGGTGTGTCTCTCCATTCATCTAGGTGTTCCTTTTTGCTTTTTGGTAATGTTTTAGAGTTGTTGTCTTTTAAATATATACAACTCACACGTTCCTTGTTAGGCTTGCTCCTGGATATTGTGTGGGGCTGGTTGCTATTGTGGATGAGATCCTTTTTAGTGGTTGTTTTTTTCCATGACACTGTCAGTCTTTCTACACAGCTAACGCTAGGTCACTTGCTATACTCGTGGGTTGGGGGATCCAAGAGAAAGCCTATTAAAGGTCATCCAGTTGGATGTGGCTCAGCACTCCACAGAGCTTGGTGAGCTAAAGACAAAGAGAAGGCCATGGAGAGAGCGCTCAGAAATGCCACTAGAGTCTGTTACAGGCAGAAAGAGAAATTATAGGCAGTCTTGGTAGCATCTGCTGGGTGACTCTCTCCCAACACACCACCAAGGGAGGCCTCCCCAGCATGCGGTTATGACGGCCCAGGGCTGGCTCTCCATCAGGTCAGATCAGGAAGGCTGACTCATGATGATCCAACCCGCAGAAGACTGAAGCGGGCACATAAGACTGCCAGGTCATTTTCATTTACATTGGATCTTTCCATTCTAATTGGAGGAACGCTCTTGTCCTCCACGAACGCTCTCCCTCGCCACTCTCTGAATATTAGGGAAGCCTATCAAAAGTTGCTTTTGACATACCTGGAGCTGGAGAAAAAGACAGTTTTGAAGGAAATTTCACCCAGGCCTTTTTAAAGAGAGGCCTGAGAAACCATCCTTGCCTCACCACACAAGAACCCTCTTTCCAGTGACAAAAAAGCACGTGTTCCCCCAGACAGAGTGACCCTACCCCCCAGGTGAGGCTCAATTACCAACTGCCAGGTTCCTGCTCCTCAAACCGCCCTTTCTTATACCACCAAATAAATGTCTCCCACATGTTTGTAAAATAGTTCTCTAAACAAGACACGATAAAATCAATCAAGGTTCTGCTTATTAAATTACAAGAACATGCAGGTGCTCAATCACTGAAATGGCACAGGAGTCACTGTGATGGATGCTGGGCCTCACTCAACTCCTCTACCGCACGCTCACCTCTGCTGTTAGTGTAGCTCTCGGGGAGCAACTTTATCGTCCACGTTTCCGAGTTTGTTAGAGTCTCACTTGTGCCTGAACTACCAACACTGTCCTCTTTCCTGTTTCCAGGTTAACATCCGCCCTTCAATTTGCAACCTTTGGCAACCAGTTATGACTGCACCTCACTGTTTAATATGCACATCCAAAGTTCTCCACCTGATACTGACTATAAGGATACGTATGAGCCGACCTGTCCCATGCATTCAGTGGGGCGCCAAACACTATGTCTACTCCATTTCTTTAACCCACTCATCTAGGAACTTAGTTTTTAAAAGGAGGGGGGGGTGTAGAATAGAGGCAGTATGCAATTGTCATAAGGCTGAAACTGAGCACCAGCCAGTCCTGGATTCATATCCCTGCTCTAGCTCCTACTAGCATTGGAACTTTGAGCTTAACCTCTGTCTAACCTCTCTGAGTTTGTTTCCTGCCCTATAAACCCAGAGACACGATGCATATAGAGATACAGTGCATATGAAGTTCCAGCAGGTGTTAGACGCCCAATAAAAGCAGCTGCTATTAGCATGTTCATGTAATTATTAAACTCACACTGGGCTTTAGTGATCCCCTAGAGACAAGCAAAGATGCTCAGCTCCACTGGTCCAAATCATCTACGGTTCTTTACAAATGTAGCTCTGACTGTGTGAGGTCCAAATGAGAAGGCACCAGGCAGGGTGGTGACTCAGGAGAGGTTCAAGGCACAGAGCAGGCATCCGGAGCCGAGGAGGCCATGAGTCAGGATCCAGGGAGTCAGCAGCACTGGACTTGAGTGTAGAGCAGACAGTGGGTCAAATCAGGGGTCACAGCAGGAATGAGTAGGAGCACCAGTGGACTGCTGGACCTGGGGTGAGGCTTTCTGTCCTCTGCCCTTTTGAATACTTCCCGCTCCTTGTGAGTCTCTACAAATCCATGGGTACATAGCAGCAGCCAGAGGCAGCACCTGATGGCATTGAGGTGTCATCAGACTGTCGCTCAGTGCAATTCTGGGGGATCCTGGGTAGTGTAGTCTAGTGGTTAAGTGCTTGGGCTCTGGCATTAACATCTTGGGTTCAAATCCCAATGTTACCACCCTACTGAGTCTTGCTTTGCCTCTAGGCCTTCACGTAGCAGTTCCAAGTGCCCTAAATGCTTTTCCTCTTCGGCTCAACCAAATGCGAGGTCTCCGACTCTCACCGTAAATACCGTGTCTTCCTGGAGCCTGCCCTGACCTCTACCCCCAAGTGCAGACGGGAGGCTGCCTCCTCTGCCTCCCGAGCACCCTGTGCTCTCTCCCTACCAGAGCCCTTACCTCAGCGTGGGGGAGGCATTACACCGTTGGCTCTGTGACTGCATAAATATGTCTTTCCTGTTCTCAGTATATTCTCTGGTGCCTAGAACAGTGCCTGGCACTTACTAGATGCTCAGTTCAGTGTTCTTGAAAAGGGAAACAAAACTAATAACAATTAGCTATTAGATTTGGAAGGGTTCTTAGAGACCATCTCGCCTGACTCCTTCTCTGGGGCCCAGAGAAGCAATTCGGCTTCTAACCCCTGGTCCTTTACTGATCTGCTACGTGGTCTTAGAAAATACCTTCCCCCTCTGAGTCTCAGGCTCTCCAGCTATAAAATGAGGAAAGCTCTTCCTGCTCCAACTTATTCTGGCTCTGCCTCCTGCCCCTCCTTCTGGATGCTGGTAGGTCGCAGGGGTACTGACGGGGGAGTGGGTGGGATGGCACAGGAGAAATGTAAGCTCAGGTTCACCCTTTCAAACTGTCTCCAATCCAGGTGAGGAGATAAGACACACATGGTGAGGAAGTGCTAAATTAAATGTTTCCGGCGATTCCGTTTTGCTAGGAGATCAGAAAAGGAAGCGATCGGGAAAGCCTGAGGGCACGAAGGCTCCTGCAAGAGTGAGGCTTAAGCTGAGCAGGCAGGATTTACTGGGCTGTGAGGATGAGAGGAGAGCGTCCCGGGCACGGAACCGGCTCCCCGCTCCCCTTGAGACCGCATGGACACGTGCTCGCCGAGGGTCAGCCGATGATGCAGAGCCCAGCCCTGCCACTTACTAGCTCTGGCCTTTGACAAGTTTCTCAACCCTCCTAGACCTCAGCGTCCCTTACCCTTGCTGTGGCTATCTGAATGTCTAACTTGCTGGATTTGTGACCACTAAATGTATGTGACAGTATCTAGAACAGCGCCTGGTGCCTAACAGACCATTTTAAGAAATGCCACTTTCTTTTCTTCCTTCCGGCCACCTAAACAGTCTTGACATGTCACTGGCAAGAACATCCAAACTACAGCTGGGGTTTGGGGGCTGAAGGTTTTTTCTGACCAACCATTTGTAGTCTGTTAACTCTGATACGACTTGCTCAGTGCTTCACACACACACACACACACACACACACACACACAGAGAGAGTTCATGTAAAATCCAAGGGAGAAAGCTGTTTCTAACCCCCTGATCAGATGGGGCCAGATTGGGATCTGTCTCTGTCAACAAAAAAACAAAGAATTAACACCCAGGTCTGGCCTGAAGTCCTCCCTCCACCATGGGACTTATAAGACAGAAGATTACGAAACCAAATGTCATTTTCTATGGGGCTGGAGGGAGAGGCTGCAATTAAATTATAGATCAATTCTGTAAAATTCCTTGGAACATTTATGAAGCTATTGATATTTCTGTAGGCAAACAGAATGAGGCATGTGTTGTGGGGGGGAACTCCCAGGAGAGGGAGAAGGGTTGTTTGTTTCAGTTCACCCCTGCTGATGACTGATTGAGAGTGATTAGCATTTAGAAGCGGCGCCCCAAAGGAAACCCAGCGCCATCTCATTTACAGGCGCCTTCAGGGAAAGGTCGGCAGTGGGTGCTCAGGAGTGGAGCTCAGGTCTTGAAGGAGAGCATTTAAAGTTGGATCTGAGCTGAGGTTATTCATCTCGGAGGACTTTAAACTCTTTTGGGAATCCAGCAGACAGAACTCTGCTCTTGTGCCTGGGAAAACACAGATATACCCCAAATTCTATTTGAGGTGTCAAGATATTCGTGGAACCCAGGTTTAGAATGCCTCTCTAACAAAAATTTTAAACTTTTCTTTGCAACTGTTTCTTAATTCATTACCCACTTTCCGGCCTTGGAGACCTACCCATACCACTAATTGCTTCTCAGATTGTGAATGGAAACTAAGGACTCTTTCAGGTCCTCTGGGACCAGCTGAACCCCTCACTAGAAGTCAGGGCTTGGGTTCCAGAACCAGCCCTGCTCTGCCTTTCCAGAGACACGCTGGCCCTCTCAGTTCTGTCTGCACTTAAATTTCTCCAACTGGAAAATAGGAGGGGGAGGAGTTTTGGCTAAGAAAGCAATTCTTGAGCTATGTTCTGTGGAAGACATGCGTCATGAACAAAAGAAGAGTTCTACAGCCAAAAAAGTCAGGACAGTATTGCATATTCTAGTCCCCTCTTGGAGAGACACACAGTTCATTAGCATATTGAACTGACTTCTGAGAAACCCTACAATAAAGAAATCTGTTGTTCTTGGTTTAGTCGAACATTTAATTGCTTTGATCTGTGCATTTTTATCAGAGAAGCGTTTTACTTGGCACTGAGTTTAGAACCTGGTAATTGTGGCTCTCCACCTAGTAATCCTCCCCCAACAAATCAACACACAATATAGAAGGTTACGGAAGGTTGGTGTTAAAACAGAGTGGCGGGACCCGGCTGGAGTGGCTCAGTTGGTTGGGCGTCATCTTGTGCACCAAGAGGTCTCTGGTTCAATTCCCAGTCAGGGCACATGGCCAGGTTGCAGGCTTGATCCCCGGAAAGGAACATGCAGGAGCCCATCGGTGTTTCTCTCTCATATCAATGTTTCTCTCTCTCTCCCTCCCTCTCTCCCTCTAAAAAGTCAATAAAAACATAATTAAAAAAAAAAAAAAACACACTGATGGAGAGATCAGATTATTAAAAAAACAAAACACAAACAGAGTGGGGGGAACCCTAGGACCAGCAGGAACACTAGAATTCTTTTGCTCACCTTTCTTTCACTGGTTGGGAATTGTTCTCTGTAGGCAAAATAGTTTGAATGCCCAGGCAACAGCTTCTAGTCTGTCCTCTTGGCCCTTCAATCTGTCTAGACTAGTGGCTCTCAAACCAGAGTGCAGTGAGAATTACTGCAATGACGGGGTTGATGATAAAAGGGCAACTTCAACTTTATCTGTAATGTACTATCTCTCTTATCTAAAAAACAATGTTAACAGGATGAAAACAGGCATTTATTACATCTGCCTGAACTTTTTATTTTTTTTAACTTTATAAGAGAAAGAATAACATTTAAATAGTCTCAGTTCAGAGTTGAATATACTCAATGGGGCAATTAGAGAATGTTCTGGGATAATTATGACTCCTATGGTTTTTGCCCAATGCACAGATTTTTTCTTTTAATATGTTTTTTATTGATTTCAGTGGGAGAGAGAGAGATAGAAACATCAGTGATGAGAGAGAGTCATTGATCGGCTGCCTCCTGCACGTCCCCTACTGGGGATCAAGCCCGCAACCCGGGCACGTGCCCTGGCTAGGAATCAAACCACCATCTCCTGGTTCATGGTTGACACTCAACCACTGGGCCACACCGGCAGGGCGATGCACAGACTTCTATGTCTGACTCCCGCATAAGCTGCACCCACACTTTAACAATATCCTCCAGCAGGCTTTGGGGACACTGACAGAGAGCACCTGGGCCTCCGAGGGTTGGCACCTCAGGGCTTAACCGTGGCCCTGCCCCCTTGTCTCCCGGATGCAGGACTACAGAGTCAACATCTTCCTGCGGCAGCAGTGGAACGACCCCCGGCTGGCCTACAACGAGTACCCCGATGACTCTCTGGACCTGGACCCGTCCATGTTGGACTCCATCTGGAAACCCGACCTGTTCTTTGCCAACGAGAAGGGGGCCCACTTCCACGAGATCACCACGGACAACAAACTGCTGAGGATCTCCCGGAACGGGAACGTGCTCTACAGCATCAGGTGAGTTCCGCAGAAGCCCGGCCCCTGCACCCCCAGAGCGCGCCTTGTCCCGTCGCCGTCTGGGAGCAGACGCTAAGGGGACGGGTCAAACACAGGTGAATGGGCCCTGGCAACCGGGCGCCTCTGCCAGGCAGGCGGGGGCTCCGTAACTCACACTCGGCAAATGAGAAGGGCCGTCCTAGCAGCAAGCGGTTTATCCTAACCAGGGAGATCAAGGAAGCATCGGGGGAAGGTGGGGTTAACGTTAGGCCCCTGCGCTCGCCCAGAACTTCAATAAAACAAGACGGAAAAAGGATCCAAAGGCAGCGGTCAGCAGCAGGAGCGTGCAGCACGCAAGGTGAGCGAGCTGTGGAGAGCCGTGGACAGCGCGGCGCTGCAGAACACCACAGTGCTTACGCTTCCGTATTTGTGAAGAGGGGTGGTCTCATGTTAAGTGTTCTTATCATAACTTTTAAAAACAGCAGGAGCAAAGGCACAGAACCTGAAAAATTCCAGCAACCTCACCGTAGGTGGGCCTGCCGGGTGAATGGTCCCGCTCGCAGGTGTCAGTCAGGGCTGCTCTCTCCCTTCAAGAAATGCTTCCCATCCTCCACACCTTGCATTGAGTCTAAGCAGCTGGGTCCCCTCTTCCCAGCTTCCTGCAGATACTGGTGAGAGGGCAAACTTTCAGTCTCCTGCTACCCTCCCCACCTAATTCCCAATCTTTGCCCCCAAGGCATGAAGAAAATGACCAATGTCTGAGTGAGTTTTACAACGCACCATTCGCTGAAATGTACTTACTAGGCTGGGAACTTCAAATGGATGATGTCTAGTCCTCCCGACAACCCCATGAAGTAGGTTTTGTTATGCCCATTTTGCAGATTAGACAAGTGAGGATCTGAAAGTTTGAGTAACTTACCAAAGTTCCCACAGCTAATCTGATGTCCGCTCAGAACCTTGAATAGCAGGGGCATGGCATTCAGTGGGCACTCAAATATTTGATGAGTAAATGAAAATGTTTTTATTTGAAAGAGTTTAAAGGGAGCACTGGTCCTAAATGACTCCGACTCCCCCTCCAGCTCCTCAGGGGAATAAATCTTTTTATTTCCATTAGGAAATGAGCTTTAAAGGTCCAGGCCCCTAGGAGAAGCTGCACAGATATAACTGAGGAGCGGACTGGCTGGGGAGAGGGGACTGAGAAATCTCTGCAGGGAAAGCAGGCTGGGAGGAGCCGGAGGTAGATGTCGCCTTCCTCACCTGGGAGCCAACCCCATGCAGTGCACACCCAGGAAGTGGCCACCAAGGCCCTGGCTGGCTGGCGGCTAGGGAGGGGTCACCCAGCCTGGATTTTGCTGCCGCCAGGCTAGTTTCATGTCTCTGGGAAGCCAAGCCCCAGTATAGCATGACAAAAGGACAAATCAGCAGAAAGTGATATTCCCAAGGTCATTCAACCTCAGGAAATTAACCCAGTGTGACAGCTGCCCCACTTTGGAGCTTTTATCTTCAGAAATCAACTGCATTCCCCTCCCCCCTCTGCTCCCCCCTCTCCATCTTCCCCTCCCTTTCCCTTTGCTGTTCCCCTTCTTGCTTCTACTTCTACATCCGGAGCTGTGGGTGTGAGCTGGAGGGAGGGGGTTCATATAGGGCCTGGTGCCTCACCATGTGCAGCCAAGGTGCTGGCACTAAGGGCCACCAGATCACCACCAACTCAGTGCCTTTCAGGACAGCAGTGCTGGGACGCCTGCCAGCCAGCACCTGAGCTCAGCAGCCCAGGGCTGGGAGACTATTTTAAATTCTGCCTGAGCCATCGGCTTGCCGTGTGACCTTACACAAGTCCCTGCCTATCCTCCTCACCTCAGTTTTCTCACCTGTCAAATGAGGGAGTTGGCCCAATGATCTAAAGCTCTGAGAGTCTTTCTTCTCCGTTCCCTGCAGCAGGTGCTCAGGTGTTGGCAAAGCTTTCAAGCTGAAGCCTGTACTCCAGCCGGAACTGCAGACCTCGGGTTCTGTTAAGGGGGCTTTCTCTGGGTCTGAGCCGCAGCCCTCTGCAGGGGTTGAACAACCCAAAATAAACAGCTAGCCCAGAAGCTGGGGGTGCCCACCACTTCCCAGCTGACCCCAGCAGGAACCCACAGGTGTGAGCCAGCTGTGTTTGGACATCAGCTGTGTCTGAAGACCTTTTGAAAAAAATCTGATGAGCCCAGGGTATGAAGGGAGGCAGCCAGAAGCCATGCACAGCACCTGCTGCCAGGGCACCTGGGGATGCCTGAGGCCGGGTGCTGCTCAACGGAACATTCAGGCTCTGGCCCTGCCTGAGTCCTCTGCAGAAGAGGAGGGATGGGGGCAGCCCCTGGCCTCCAGGTCTTCGGGCACCTTGCTAAAGGCAAGCCTCTAGGAGCCAGACAGACTCCTAAGAAACACAGAAGTTCCACTGGCTCTTTGTGAACTTAAGCAGCCTCCTTTATCTCTCTGAGCCTCCATTTACACACCAAAAGTATGGGAACTATACATATATTGGTTCAAAAAAAAGCACTAGTTCCCTGACCTCCTTGACTCCTTGACCCCTCCAGTTAGCTGGTTTCTGGTAGTAATAAGAATGGAGGCACAGCTTCCCTGCTCTGTGGACCCAGCATCATTCCACCCCCTTCTCTTCCCAGAATCACCCTGACGCTGGCCTGCCCCATGGACTTGAAGAATTTCCCCATGGATGTCCAGACGTGCATCATGCAACTGGAAAGCTGTGAGTCCCTTACATGAAGCCTCTAGAAAGAAGCAGACTCGAGTCCCCTTTACCCACAGGACTGGCAGAAATCCCCACACAGCTGCTCCTAACTGCTGGACCCCGGGAGATTACTGTAATAGCTCAAAGGACCAGATGAGGGGCTTGGCTCTTAGAAAATGTGTTAGACATATAACTGCCCTTCCACTGTCTGACAGGCCCAGCTCTGGAGCCAGCAGTGTTCTCCAAAGAGGCACTGTTCCATGTCCCTTGGGAACATGCTCTCCGGGGATGAAGGGGAAATAGCTGGAATAAGTCATTGAACTTGCAGGAATGTTCACTCCAGCAGGGGAGACAGATGACTGGCTAACACAGGGCAGTGGGTGGTAATTGTTCTAGTAGAAGGAGGAAACAGGGCAGAAAGCAGGCTTCCTTCGGATTGAGAGGGAGAGACAGGATTGGAGAAGGCTTTATGGAAATCAGTGCACCAGGGTTTTAACAGATGGGGTAGGTAGCAGGATCCTTTGACTGTAAACCCAGAGAGCAATTGGATGAGTCTTAAAAACAATAATTAAATGGAAGGACATGGAGGTTCCTCGTGCACTTGTAGGAAAAACCAAAAGCACAGAAACCGGGGTGGAGCATTTAGGCGGCAGGAACTGATGGGCCATCCCCTTGGAGCACCACCTCTGAAGGGAACCAGCACCAGCCAACACTGAACATTTTGTGACTTCACCCAAGAGTCAAAGTCCTGGGGCAGAGAGTCTGATTGGTCTAGCTGAGTCACCATCTCACACTTTGGTCCCACATGACAGTCCCACCACAAAAGCTTACCATAGAGTCACTCCCGAGGAAAGTCTGCTATGAACAAAAGAGGGAGCTTGCAAGGATGGTGTACAGGCACAAATAGCAGATATCAACTGAACTTGACCATGGAGGTGAGGGGAAGGAGCAACAGGCCAAGCTAAGGTAGGATGCTGGAGTGGTAGGAAGAGAGGGAGAAGGGTTGTGGGGAAAATGTAAACAATTAAACCAGTTTTAACCTGCTTTGGCAGGGGGCGGGGGGAGCGACATGGTATCATGAGTTCCCTCGAGTGTCTGGTGCCTCTTTCTAACCCTAACCTACCCTGACATGGCTCAAATAAGTGCTTCTGGGTGGTGACTGCTCCTTCTTCTGACCCTATCCCAGTTGGATACACCATGAATGACCTCATCTTTGAGTGGCAGGAGCAGGGAGCTGTGCAGGTGGCAGATGGCCTAACTCTGCCCCAGTTTATCCTGAAGGAAGAGAAGGACTTGAGATACTGCACCAAGCATTACAACACAGGTAGGTGCGAGAGGCCCCCCTCCACAGGTGTCACCCCCCCTAACAGGGCCAGAGATCATCTCAAACACTCATTCAATCATTGCATCAACATGATGGACATAGCTCTGTATTTATTACTAGTGGTTAAGAAAATATCCTTTGAAACCCAAAAGTTGCAGCGACACTTTCTTCCTATGAGTCCTGGGGCAAGTCACTTAAGCTTAGGCCACAGCTCATCACGACACTGGGAGACAGTCTTCATTCCAAGTAGCAGGGTACCTAACTCAAAATGGACCCAATTTCCAAGGCAAAAGGAAGAGCTGATATCAGGAGGGTCTCTAGCTGTCTGTCCCAGAGGAACTGGCATTTCTGATAGGACTGAGGCACGGAGAATGCTCACATTAGACCTCAGCTCAAGAAGCTGAGCAGCAGCTCTGGAGATCAGGAAACAGTGAACTTGGAGGAGATCCACTAGACTGTCAGCTACAAGGGGTTGCAGGAGGTGGGGGGACCACTATTTAGCTCAGCTCTCCACCTCAGGGCTGAAGGGACATGGGAAAAGGGGGCATCCTGCCGGGGGAGACTTCACGGTGAAGCTCCCACAGAAGAGCAGGCGGATTTCCTTGGCTGGTTGTGGGGAGGAATGGGGGTATTCCAGGCAAACTTAGCAGGCTCGAGTGTGAAAACAGGCTGAAGGCAAGGGATGGAGCGCAGGCAGTCACAGTCCCGATGAAGGAGAAGAAAGAAGGGAAGGGGGATGGAAAAGCAGCTAGAGCTCCATTGTGAAGGGCAGGCTAAAGAGTTTGAACTTTCCCTGCAGGTAATGGGGACCTTCGTGCATGAGGCGAGAAGGAAGGGAAGAAAGGTTTTACGAAGGGAAGTAACAGGGTCAAACCATGTTTTGGGAAGAAAACTAGCAGAAGGAAAGAGAACGGTCCACTTGGGCCCACTCTTTGCAACAAAACAGTGAGGGTGAGGTTGGTGGCAACTGACACTGCTGAGCACTAACGATGTGTGAGGACTGTGCTAAGTTCTTCATAGGCACCATCTCTTTCTCTCATCACAGCTACCATACCAGTAAGCAGGTGAAGCAGGTGTTATCATCATCATCTTCTTCTTCTTCACCATCACTTTCTTCATCATCATCATCTCCATCATCTTCATCATCATCATCTCCATCATCTCCATCATCTTCATCATCATCATCATCATCACCAGCCCCAATCTTCCAAAGTCAAGAATGCTCTGACCTCAAAGTCTTGTTCCTGTCCACTAGGCTACTTTGCCTTCTCACTGTAATTTCCTGCAGGTAAATTCACCTGCATTGAGGCCCGGTTCCACCTGGAGCGACAGATGGGCTACTACCTGATCCAAATGTACATTCCCAGCCTGCTCATTGTCATCCTCTCGTGGATTTCCTTCTGGATCAACATGGATGCTGCACCAGCACGTGTGGGCCTGGGCATCACCACCGTGCTCACCATGACCACCCAGAGCTCTGGCTCCCGAGCATCTCTGCCCAAGGTAAGTCCCACTGCCCAAGAGCACAGAACCCCTGGACAGGTAGGAGGACACCCATCTCCCTTTCCTGCTAAAGATAAGGACAGCATGAGGAATCAGTCACTATTGCGTCATCTACCATACCTGACAGGGTCCAGCATTCTGATCCACCAAAACTTTCCTCCAGATTTAACATTATGTTCAATACAAACACACACCAAAAAGAAACGTTATGTTCAATACAGTGTCCAGACACATTTTGCTCCATTCTCTAACAACATTAGACACACATTCTGCCTCATTTACTATTAACACTTAGCTCCTCCATTCACTTTCAGTGCTGAGTACAACATTTCACTCCTTTCGCCATTAATGGCAGATACTTTGTGCTGGGCATCTCCCATGTTCAGGGATTTGATAGGACTCACAGATTCAGCAAACAGTTGGACTCCAGGCTAAGACTTCTTACAGTGACATATCCAGGAGGCACAGCTAGATGACATGGGAAAGAGACACATGCAGACTCTGGAGGAATCTGGGCAGGCTTCCTTGCTCTCTCCTCCCTCCCATGAGGGACCATAGAGCACCCTCTTACCCCAGCAGCAAAAGGCAGCACAAGAGTGAGATGTTTCTGCCCAGAGAGACAGAAAGAGAAATTGTTTTTAGGTTCATTTAAGATTCAGCATCAAAGGTTTTTACTAGGTGCTGGATGCCTTGCACATACCAAAGTGCCAGACTCCCAGAAGGAAAACGGGGGTGTTCAGCATGAACCATAGTGTTTGGACAAGCAGGCTAGGCACCCTTATCAGTGAAGGGAAGTGTGCACACCCCAAATCCAAGTTCCCAGATGTCGTGCAGGGGCCAGCCTTGCAAGCAGGTCCTTCATAAGATAGCAGCCTCATGCCTGTTACATTAGCTCTCTTCTGCACATACCTCGATCTGATTCTTATATTTCTAATGTTAAACACCACATTCTATTACATTCACTATTAACGCTTGAACCATATGCTGCTCCGTTCACTATTAACCCTACACACCTCATTTCACTCCGTTTACTAGTAACGTAAGCATTCTGCTTCGCTCATTCTAGGCTAGACACAACGTTCTGCTCCACTCTTCTAAGGCCAGACACAGCATTGCGCTTCATTCATTACTGACAGCAGACACTAATTCTCCAGTCGCCCTCACCGTGAATGCACCATTCTGTTCCTTTCCCCGTTAACACTAGACCTCACATTCTGCTTAATTCACTTGTAACATCAGACATAATGTACTCCTTCATTTACTATTAATGCCAAACACCACACACTCCTCCGTTCACTCGTACTTGCGATGCAACCTTCTGCTCGCTGTGAGTGTGGATGCCTCATTCGGCTGTGCTCTCTTCTGATGCTAGGCACTGCCTCCTCCTACACGGCCTACTGTCACTGGAGACACATTCTGCTTCATCCGCTCAGCACGAGATGCAACACTCTGCGCTGCTCTTAATGCCAGACACCATCCTCTGCTCCCTGCAGCCTTATGCTAAATGCAACATGCTGCACAGTGTCCAATTAATGCCATATTTAACATCGTCCTGATTCAGAAAAACTGAAATAATACACAATGAAGCCCGTTACACCCTTCACCCGGATTCCAGTTGTTACCATTTTGCCTCATTTCCTTTATCTCTGTCTCTCTATATAGACAGGGAGGTGGGCAAGGAAGGAGGTAGATAAACACAGTTTTTGCTCACGTATCTGAAAGCTACAGACATCATGACAATAAAGAAGGATCACAATGATATTATGACACCTAGAAAATTAACATTAATTAATAATTATTATTGAACTAGGAATAATGCCATCATTTCATCTAACATAAAACCTTTATTTAAAATGTCTGAATTTCCCCCAAAAAATGTCATCAATGGACACGGTGAGGGCTCCAATCAAGAATCCAATAAAGATTCATATTGCATATAGTTGCTCTTTTAATCTAGAGCAGTCTCCCCACTGTTTTTTGTTACTCATGACACTGACCGTCCTGTTAACTTTCAGGGTAAGACACAACATTCCACTTTATTTGCCATCAACACTAGACACTCTCCTCTATTCACCCTTAAAACAGAACCTAACAATCTGCCCTTGGCGCGGTTAACACCAGAGTTGGGATTCTGCTACACTCACCGCAGATTCCTGAAACCAGGTTGTCTGCTCACCATCACACCTGACAACACGTTCTGCTGTACGTTCGGCTCAACATGTGGCTCCACTCGCTGGTAACACTACACTCACTATTTGGCTCCATTTGCTATTAACACTCAGCCTCATAGTCTTCCCCACCCATGTTTGTTTGTTTTTTGAAACATCAAATTCAGTGGCAGTTAGGATATTTTCAAAGTTGTACGCTCTCAGCACCACCACTTTTTCATCACCCCAAAAAGCACTCATCGCCAGTCACTCCCCATTCCCCACTCTGACCAGCCTTTGGCAACCACTAACCTATTTCTCTCTCTATGGGTTTGCGTATTCTGAACATCTCAGGTAAATGGAATCATACAATACATGCACTTTTACAACTGACTTCTTTCATTTAGCGTAATGTTTTCAAGGTTTGTTCATGTTGTGGCATGTATCAATACTTCATTCTTTTTTATGGTTGAATAATATTCCATTATATAGATATATCACATTTTGTTTATCTTCTCAGTTGGTAGGAATTTTGGTTATTTCCACTTTAGGCTATCATAAATAATGCTTTGAACATATGTGTACAAGTGATTGCTTGGACATGTTTTTTACTCTCATAGATGTATACCCAAGAGTTGAATAGCAACTGTATGTTTAACTTTTTGAGGAACTGCCAGAGTATTTTCCAAAGTGCCTATACCATTTTATAATCTTACCAAGGTTCCAATTTCTCCACATCCTTGACACCACTTTACTATGTCTTTTTTAATTATAGACATTTTAGTGGATATAAAGTGGTATCTTACTGTGCTTTTGATTTGCATTTTCCTAATGACTAATAATGTTGAACATTCTTTTCATGTGCTTATTGGCCATTTCTATTATCTTCTTTGGAGAAATGTCTACTCGAATCTTTTGCCCGTGTTTTAATTGGGATATTTCTCTTTTTATTGCTGACTTGTAATAGTTCTTTGTGTATTGTGGATTTTAAACCTTTATCATATGCATGATTTGCAAATATTTTCTCCCATTCTGTGGGTTGTCTTCTCACTTGATTTATAGTATCCTTCATACACAAAAGTTTTTAATTATGATGAAATCATATTTATCTATTTCCTTTTGCTGCTTGTGCTTTGGATAGCATATTTAAGAAACTAATACATAATCCAAAGTCACAAAGATTTATAGTTTACTCTAGGTTTTGATCCATTTTTATTTATTTTTATATGTTGTTTGAGGGAGGTATGTAATTCTTTTCCATGTGGATATTCAGATGTCCCAGCACCATTTGTTGAGAAGGCTGTTCTTTCCCACCATTGAATTTTACATCCTTGTCAAAAATCAATTGACTACAGATGTATAGGTTTATTTCTGGACTCTCAATTCTATTCTATTGATCTATATGTTTATCCTTATGCCAGTACCTCACTGTTCATTACCATAGTAGCTTTGCAGTAAGTTTTGAAATTGGGAAGTGTGAGTCCTCCCACTTTGTTCTTTTTATTTTATTTTATTTTTTAATTCTCACCCAAGGATATTTTTTCCATTGCTTCTCAGAGAGTGTGGAAAGGAGGGAGAGAGAGAGAGAGAGAGAGAAACATCAGTGTGAAAGAGATACATCAACTGGTTGCCTCCTGTACATGCCCTGACTGGGGCCAGGGATCGAGCCTGCAACCAAGGTATGTGCCCTTTGCCAGAATCAAACCCAGAACCGTTCAGTCCACAGGCTGACATTCTAACCACTGAGCCAAACCAACTAGGGCCACTTTGTTCTTTTTAAAGACTGTTTTGGCTATTCTGGGGTCCTTGCATTTCCATATGAACATAAATATGAATTTTAAGATCAGCTTGTCAATTTCTGCAATAATAAAAAAGGAATTTTAATCAAAAATACATTGTGTCCCTAGATGAATTTGGGGAGTATTGCCATCTTAACAATAATAGTCTTCCAATTCATGAATATGAATATCTTCCCATTTATTTAGGTCATCTTTCATTTCATCTGCCTTCTAGACCCCATGGTTTCTATGAGAAATCAGCTGTTAATCTTATTGATGATCCCTTATATGTGATGAGTTGCTTCTCTCTTGCTGCTTTTAAGACCCTGTGTCCTTGGCTTCTAACAGTTTGATTATGACATGTCAAGGTGTGAATCTCTTTGAGTTTACCTTGCTTGGAGTTCACTGAGCTTCTTAGATGTAGTGTTTTTCACCAAATTTGGGGAAAACTTTGGCCATCATTTCTTTAAATATTCGTTCTGCCTCTTTCTCCCTCTTCTATTCTTTAAACGTATTTTAGTGCACATGATGGCTCCCCACAGGTCTCTGAGGCTCTGTTCACTTTTCTTCATTCTGTTCCTCAGACAGGATAACCTGAACTTCACTGGTTCTTCTCCAAGTTCATTGATTCTTCTGTCTGCTCAAATATACTGTTAATCTTCTCTAGTGAGATTTTTCACTTATTTTACTTTTCAACTCCAGAATTTCTATGTGGCTCTTTTTTATCATTTATATCGCATGCTCTACTTGATGAGACTTTGTTCTCATACTTTTCTTTAGTTGTTTAGAGATGGTTTCCTTTAGTTCTTGAACATATTTAAAATAACTGATTTAAAGTCTTTATCTGTTAAGTCCAACATCTGGGCTCCCTTGGGGGCAGCTTCTTTGACTGCTTTTTTTCCCTATGAATGGGCCAGTCTTAGTCAATTCAGGCTTCTATAACAAAGTACCATGGACTGGGTGTCTCATAAACAACATAAATTTATTTCTCACAGTTTTGGAGGCTGGGAGTCTGAGATCAGGATGCTAGCATAGTTAGGTTATGATGAGGACCCTCTTCCAGTTGCAAACTGCCAACTTATTATTGTATCCTCACTTGATGGAAGGAGAGTTGGCTAGCTCTCTGGCTTCTTCTTATAAGGGCACTAATTCCATTCATGAGTACTCCACTATGCATGACATAATTACTTCCCAAAGTCCCCACCTCCAAATACCATCACATTGGAATTAGGATTTCAATATATGAATTGGGGGGGGAGGGGGGCACAAACATTCAGCCCATTGCAGGGTCATTAATTTCTTGTTTCTTTGCATATCTTACAATTTTTTGTTGAAAATTGCACAATTTACAAAATTTAACATGGTATCTCTGGAAATCAGATTCTCTTCCCTCATGATTTGTTGCTGTTGTTGTTTATGTAGTAATTTTATTAAATTAATCCTGAAATACTTGTATTCTTTGTTGTGTCAGGACATTTGCATTCTCAGTTGTGCTTAGTATGGTAGTTAGCCAAAAATTAAACAGAGGTTTTCTTGTCTTGAACCAATAAATCTCCCAGCCTTTGCCCAGGGGCTCTATGTGTGTATTAGGACACAACTTCAACACTCAGCTAAGCAGCTCATAACTTTCCTTAGCCTTCTTCTTCCTACTTGCTTAGCACATCAAGGTTAACCAGAGTTGAGCACTGAGGGCCTTCTCAGGACTTCCCTGGGCATGCACAAGGCTTAAGCGTGCATGCAGACTTCCAGAAATATGCCAGAGCTTTCCCAAGCCCACTATGGACATTTCATTCCCTAGCTTTTCCTTTTAAGCTTTCTGATCAACCAATTGATCGCCTCAACTGTTACCAACTGCCTCAGGCTGACCTGATGTTCAACCATTGTCACTGTTTTCAACAAATGGCACCAGGGAAAAGGCTGTTCACACTGGGCCAGCAAAGACAGCCTTATTTGTGAGTGGGATGGTTCAGTGACTCACAAGTTAGGTCCCATAATGACCGTTCTCTGGGATAGAGCTTTGAAGAAGCTCCAACTCTGTTCTGCCCCATCGGGATACTGGCTGCCAGGATATTGGCTATCACTGTGCCTGCAAGCTGATGGTTTTCAAGGCTTGCATGGAGCTGGGGGAAGGAGGATGGAAATAGGGGAATTTAAAACACCACGAAGCCCCAAGGGAAATTAAAACATATGTCCATGCAAAAACTTGTACACAGATGTTTATAGCAGCATCATTCACAATAGCCAAAAGGTAGAAACCACCCAAATGCCCATAAAATGATGAGTGGATCAACAAAAAGTGGTATATCCATGGAATATTATTTGGCCATGAAAAATGAAATACTAACACATGTTACAATATGGATAAACCTTGAAGATATTATGCTAAGTGAAAGAAATCAGTCATAAAAGGCCTCATATTTATTACTCCATTCATATGAAATGTCTAGAACAGGGAAATCCGTAGATACAGAAAGTAGATTACTAGTTGCTTAGGATTGGGATAGGGGAATTGGAACAATAGGGAGATGACAGCTAAAAGTTACTAGATTTCTTTTTTGGGGGTGATAAAAATTCTAAAATTGACTATGATGATGGTTGCACACTATCTGTGAATATACAAAATCATTGAATTAAATGTGTGAATTTTATGGTATATGAATTATATCTCAATGAAGCTATTCTTTAAAATACTACAAAGCTTGCCCAGCTGGCATGGCTCAGTGGTTGAGCATTGCCCTATGATCCAGGAGATCGAGTTTCAATTCCCAATCAGGGCACATGTATGGGTTGTGGGCTTGATCCCCGGTAGGGGATCGACAAAGCTTGCTGTTCTCGCTGAGATTCAGCTGTCTTTCTTTTTCAAAAAGTATGTTTTTATTAATTTCAGAGGAAGGGAAAGGGAGCGATTGGAACATCAATGATGAGAGTCATTGATCAGCTGACCCCTGCAGGCCCCCTACTGGGGATCGAGCCCGCAACCCGGGCAGGTGCCCTGACCAGGAATTGAACCATGACCTCCTGGTTCATAGGTTGTTGCTCAACTACTGAGCCAAACTGGCTGGGCTCAACTCTCTTTCTTAAATGCTCACAGGATTGCTGGCGACCTTTGGCTAATTACCAGCATTCTAAAAAAATGTTTATTCTGACCATTTTGCTGGTTCTCTTGTTGCTTTTAAGGAGAAGAGAGTTTTTTTGAAGCTCTTGCTCCACAATTTTCACTGACATTCTCTACTTTGACATTAGGTACCGCATCCTGTTCCTATCACCCTGGGACTAAACACAACATTCTGTTCCACTAACTAATGATGCTGTGTTCCCCTCCTCCTCTCCTCGGTACTCTTCTGGACACAGTATTCTACTGTCCCCAATATTCTGTCCTGTCTTCTTGATGCATTTTTCTCGTTTCCCTCGGTACCTTCCACCCTAACACCCCAGCTGAGGAGGGGACAGCAGTGGGGGACGAGGGGAGTCACTGAGAAAACATTCCACCATTCGCCCTCCTCGGCCCTCACTTCCCGGTGCTCTCCCCACGCCCCACCTCAGGTGTCCTACGTGAAAGCCATTGACATTTGGATGGCGGTGTGCCTGCTCTTCGTGTTCTCCGCCCTGCTCGAGTATGCCGCCGTCAACTTTGTGTCTCGGCAGCACAAAGAGCTGCTCCGATTCAGGAGGAAGCGAAGACACCACAAGGTAGGCCTTTGTGTCGCTGCCTGAGGAGGGACAGCTGGTGGCATGTGCAACAGCTCCAGGCAGCCTAGTCTTGTGATACTTGTTTCACTGGACCATCCTTCTCAGTGGATAAGACAGGAATGAAATCGGAATTAAGGTCGCAGAAGTCCTAGCTTCCTCTCCCATAAATAACCCCCTGATTGGGTCTATAGGCAATCACTCCTTCAACCGTGATAACACTACAGACATTATCAGGTTGCCCCCAAAGACAGAACTGATGGAGCAAATGCTGATGGGGCGAAGATAATGACTAGCTGAAAACCCAAAGCATGGCAGGCTGAGAGGTGCTTTCTGGTGTTTTCTGCAAAGCTTCACTATTTCAGTGGGCTGGGTTCCACCACAAAAGGTGAGATCTTAAATAAAACATCCATATCCCAGGCCTTTGCTTCCTCCCTCCAAGAAAGGGGCATCGAGCAAGATCCTCCTGAGTGGATTCTCTCACTGAGGGATTGCATAAAGGAGTATTTGGCAGGCCATCTCTGAAAAGTCACGAAACTCTGTCAAGTCGGAGGTCGTGTTCCAACCAGAACATGCCACCGGGGAGTGTGCAGCCTGTGGGAGCAAACTGGCTCCACACCCTGGCCCGTAACTACTTTCCCAGGAGAATTTTCCTCCTAAGGATCAGAGACCCTACTCTTCTCTCCAGCCTCATCTTCACATCACCTTCCCTGTGCTCTCTGGACACCGACCACACTAGCCTTTCGCCTAGTTCCTCAAATATACACACAGGGCTTTAGGTATCGTGTTCTCTCCTCCTGGATTGCTCCTCCAGTGCAATCTGCTTGGTCCTAACCCACGCATTTTCCAGTTCTCAGCTGAGGCATCTTCCCTGGTACCTCAGTCAAAGTTTATGTCCTGTACTGAGGTTCTTCTACAGGACTACTGGGTATGGCCGTGCAGGTTGTACCTCACAAGGTCCCCTAGCCAGAGAGGCATCCTTCTCTAAGTCACACCCTGGCATGGACTATGTCGGCCAGAGGAAAGGATTCCAGTTCATATGCCCAAGAGTGTCATGCCTTTTTCTAATTTGCACAAAGACGCTGTGTGTGCTAGCCAAGGCCATGTTCTCATTAAACCTGGTTTCTTTCCTTCTGAACATTTGTCTTGATTTATAATTGTACATTTAATGACGTGATTGTTTAATGCTCACCTCTTCCACTGAATTATAAGCTCCATAAGGACAGCGGTCATGTCTACTCCTGTTCAGTGGTACATTCCTGGTGCCTCACACAACGCCTGATACACAGCGAACATGTAATAGGAATGTATGGAACAAACAGGCAAAGGAACAAACTAACTAACGAACAAAGAGATGCAGTCAGAGAGCCTGCCTGGAAGTTTTCCCAGCCACACATTAGGGCAACCAAGAACCACGCACTGTCGCCTGCCAGGCCACACCACACACTTGCTACACACCAGGGCCCTAAAGCATTAGATTGACCTATTTAAAATAGCTGAAAACTCAGCTACACCAAAGGACTGAGGGCTATGATGAAGGACTCTCTGCCTCTTTAGCTCTCTTTGGTACGGGACTCCAAGCTAGCCTCTTTCTAGGCCCAGATTTCCCCTCTGTAAGGTGGACTGAAACAGGCATAAGGGGAGGCTGTGGTGAGGGCCAAATCAGATGCCCCGATGGTGAGTGGAGAGAACTAGCTCCATGCTTGCGGTTCTCAGAGTCTGAGATCCTGGCCAGGCTCCTCAACTCCCACCATCCTCATTGGTTAGGCAGAAAGCATCTGCTTCTTGAATTTCCTGGCCAGCCTCACAGAGTATGAGGAAACCTCTGTGACCTTGACCATATCCCCCACCCCATCCCCAAGCAGCGCCAGACGCAGCCGGACATTGTTTCCTGCCACCTGCTGGGTAGAATAGGAATAGCGAGCCTTTGTTCTGTCTTGTCTAGAGAATTTCCCTTCTGGCTACTGGGCGAAATTGATATCATCTAACCAGATGATTCCAGTCCACACACCTCCACCCCTTCCACTCCCATGTTTAGCAGATGAGACAGAGTAATTCACCCAAAAAATATGTAGAAAGTTAATCTGGTGGTTCCCCCTACATAACCAGAGCCCAGTAGAAACCTTTTCAAACACCCGGGGCCTATGGCAAGGGCAGATTCATAATGACAAGCAACAGAGCGGACCCAGCTCCCCACTCTAGTCACCGGGTCCAGCTCCTCCCCTTGGCCCTGGCACACACCCTCCACTGTTGCCACAGTCATAGACGAACATTTATTGAGCACCTGTTTGCCGGCCACCATCACAATCCTCTCCTCCCCACTTCTGCGGTGAGCATGTTGGCCCAGATTCATTCATTTGCCAAAGATTTCTCTTTTTTTATTGAATTTGTTGGGATGATATTGGTTAATAAAATTATATAGGTTTCAGATATCCAATTCTATAATACATCATCTGTATATTGTACTGTGTGTTCACCACCCCAAGTCCAGTCTCCTTCCGTCACCATTTATCCCCTTATACTCTCTTCTACCTCCTAACAAAGATTTCTTGAGCATTTATTTTATGTCCCAAACCCTTCTGGCACTGGTGGGTAGGATTACAAGCCATTTATTTTTTTAAAAAGGCTAAGTAAGACTAATGAAGATATACAAGTAAACACTTACTTATTCAACAAAAATTGACTAAGTTTTGAGCTTATGTCCAGGAATTATGTTCATATGTTCCCTCTCCCGCCATATGCTTTGCACACCTGCCACTTTCGTTGAACTTTCTCTATTGCCCCTGTGCACCCCCGCCTCCCTGCCTTATGCTCACTACCAACCTGCCTGCTGCCCTGTCCTTCTCACCTCTCCCTTCCCGAGCTAAGTGACCTTGCCCTGTTCAGACGTTCATTCAGTGCTGAGGGGTCAGTGATGTGGTAGACTTCACCTCTGCGTTCATGGAGCTTACAGTCCAATAATGAGAGAGGCAGACGTTAATCAAGGATTACAATGTGGTAAGAGCTTTAAAGGTTGGGGGGTGCAGGGACCTTATAGAGCGCATGCAGGGACACCTAGCCTATCTCTGGGCTCAGGGAAGGCTTCTGAGTAAGAACTAGTTCAGTGAAAGAGGAGTTGGAAGGAGGGCGGGAGGTAGGAGTGTGCTCCGTGCAGAGAGGACAACTTGAACAGGGGCCCGGAGTTAAAGCGAGGGAGTGGGGTGCTTTTGACCACATGGAAATGTTTCGGGGTGACTGGAGCACCAGATGCCAGAGAGACAATGGCACAGATGAGACTGGAGAGGCAGGCAGGGTCCTACCTCAAAGCTCACATGGAAAGAGCACATCCAGGCGTGATGAGAGCAGACACAGGGCGTCCATGATTCTGAAGAGGGCAAGATCACCAGAAGCTCAGGGAGGGAGAGATGAGGACAGGGCAGCAGGCAGACTGGCAGTGAGCGTAAGGCAGGGAGGTGGGGTCACAGGGATGATTCAGAAAGTGCAACAGGACTGGCAGGTGTATAAAGCACATGGTGGGGAGAGAGAAAAGCCTGCGCAGGTAAGTCGGAGCCAAGTAATGAAGGGAGGGCCTTGAATGATAGCCCGATAGAAGCTCAGAGGCATGTCTGAGGTCACAACCTCGAGAGATATGGGAACCTGGAGGCAGGAAGAAGCTGTGGCTTCCCTGGCTTGAGGTGAGGCCCACAGCCCTTGCTCCCTCTGAATCATTCACCCCTACCCCCACCCTCACACAAGAAGACATTAACTGTGGCGGGGGTGGGGAGGTCAAGGAGGCAACAGAAGCAAAGCAGGGGATCTCTCCAAATTGTCTCCTGTATTTCCAATAAAGCAGCATCCAGAGTGTGTGCTCATCTCTGATCTCTGATGGTTAGAGATGAGCCTTTGAGGTAGTGACTCTGACCCCACTTGCAGGTGAAAATGCAATAAAATAAACCCTGAAACTCACAGAAGGATGTGACTTGCCTAAGGTCCTACAGCCAGAAGGTAACAGAGCCGCCACTGGAACACATGTCTCGAGACTTCTATCCCCTGGTTTGCATCTGTTTCCGCAGGCCAGCGGCGCCCCTCTATAAGGCATAACTCCCCAGCAGCCGACAAGCCTTCAGGAGCCTGGAAGGTGCAGGGAGGCAGGGAGGACCAGCAGGGCCTGGCCTGGCCCCCAGGGGAGTGCCTTGCAGGGAGGGTGCCCAGCCCCTGTCTTATTTTAAGTAGAGCCCCATGTTGAATCTGTTCCAGGAGGATGAGGCCGGAGAGGGCCGCTTCAACTTCTCTGCCTACGGGATGGGCCCGGCCTGCCTCCAGGCCAAGGATGGCATCTCGGTCAAGGGTGCCAACAACAATAACACCACCAACCCGGCCCCGGCGCCCTCTAAGTCCCCGGAGGAGATGCGAAAACTCTTCATCCAGAGGGCCAAGAAGATCGACAAAGTATCCCGCATCGGCTTCCCCATGGCCTTCCTCATCTTCAACATGTTCTACTGGATCATCTACAAGATCGTCCGCAGGGAGGACGTCCACAACCAGTGACCAGTGACGGGGCGGGGGCGGGGGCGGGGGCGCGCGGGATCCGGGAGGAGGGGAGGGGCGCGCGGCTGGGTCTCTGCGCCACGTGCACCCGAGAGGCGCCCCGTCCATCCCACCACCGGGAGGAGGGGAGGGAGGGCTTTTCTAGGGCGGGAACGGGGCCGCAGGCCAGGGGCGGGGCGGGGTGGGGGCGGGGCGCCCACGGGCTGTGCGGTTCTCCCGTCGGGAAGGAGAGTGCACCTGCCCCAGAGCAGAGGGCAAGCAGTGTAATATATGATATATATTCATGCTTAATATTAATGCAAAACCACAAGAACAAAAGAGTTTTCTTAACCTCTCAGCCTAGTAATTGCTTACATTTTTAAAGTCACAGAAGTGATGGACAATTTTTCCCAGAGTGGAAACAGTCACAAATAAGCTTGCTCTGGTGTGCGGCCCGCGTTGTACCCCTCCAAACGCTAACGCCTATCCTCACGCCCCAAAGCTACCCCGCCTCTGCTCCCGGAGCCCGGAGCCCGGCCCTGGACCGGGAAGCGGTGGAGAGAACAGAAGGGGGGGCCAAAGGGACGGGCCATTTCAGAGGCGCAAGGACTGAGTCCAGACAACCCCGCCTCTGTCCTCCAGGCTGCGGCCTCGCCGGCCCTCTGAGCCCTCCCGCTTCTGCGCTCCAGCACCGGCCGCTTACCCTCCCCGCCACCCAGACATGGCCACCGTGGTTTTTCTCATTATATTGCCAATATGCAATCTTTTTTATGGTTAAAAAAAAAAAAGTAATAATCTCCAGAAATAATTATGCATAGACTGAGTGTAAACAGATGCACTTTTTTCAAATGTCTATTTTTTGGAAAGCCTCTTTGGAATTGCAAGTAGCTGTCTATTTGGGAAGGTGGGGTCAGGGGGAAGGAAACTAGTTTATTATAGAGTGGTTCTGCAGAGTGAAGTCTTAAGAGGTGAAAGGGTGGTATTGAGCTGCTGCAGCTTAGATATATATGGGAGGGAAGAAATGGGAATGTGTAGAAAGCCTGTTCATTGTATTTTGACATTTCATGTACCGCAAAATAATGTGGGAGCTTGGGGGGCAAGGGACGACCCCATTATATTTTTATAAGTTGTTTTTTTCTCCTTTTCGGTGCTTTGTTTAGCTTTAGCATTTAGGAAAGTTAGACAACTATTTCTCTTTCCTTCTAACTCTGATGTGCCAGCTCTGTCCCAGGATAGCCAGGGCACCCCAGAAAGGAAGGAGAGAGTCTAGGAAATTGATCATTAGGGGAGAGAGATCCTGCTGAAGGACCCAGCTGTCCCCAGATGGGAGGCCTGTGACATGGGCTGTGGAGGTAAAGGGCTGTCTCCTGCAGCCAGCTGCCTAAAACTGGCACCACAGTCAGTGGCAATTCCCTCCCTCCGCCCCTCCCAGCTCTGGTCAGTAACCAATACACCGGGGTTACACTTCTTTCTTTGCACTTTAGTGTCTTGGCTCTGGAACAAAGTAGGTCATTGGTGAGACAGCTGACAATCAGTTTGTACTGGACATGGAGTTTCTCTTTGTCTTTAGAGTATCCCCAACTCCGGGGAGACAGAGATGAGACACTGGGAACCTAACTCCTCACTAAAGCACCTCCCCACAGGGAATTTTCTCCCGTTCCCTGAGGCACAATAGCTGATGCCTACAGAAGCCAAGACAAGGATCTAGAAGGGTTTACGTAAAGAAAATGCAGTAAGCAGCCAAAAAAGGATTTGGCTCTGGGCTTTAGGACAGAGCTGTTTACAGTCCGCTCCCAAGGTCAAGGAGTCCTGCCTGCCTTTCTCTGGCCAGTGCAGACCTGAGAACTGAATTGTACTCTAGCTCGGGTGACGTGGGATAGAACCTGGATGGGAGCCGATTGGGTAGGAGTCTCCCATCCAAGACCACCCTTTTCCTACCACAAACTGGTGTCTAAAGGAGGAAAAGTTAAACAGAGGGACTTGAACTACCACCAGTTCGAGGCCAGCATATCTGTCTTTGAACTGCTGTTAGCACCTTTCACTAGCACTTTATTTAAAAGAAAAAAATCATTTTTTAATGAAAAAAATTAAAGAGGCCCTTCTCCCTACTTTACTCGTTAATGGTCTGAATTCAGAAACTCTGAAGTCTAGATAAATCAGGCAACAGAGGCGCCAGGCCTCTATCGGGGACTAGAGACAGTGCCAATTGCTCTAAGACATCCTGCCTCCACCCTAACAGCGAAAACTGCAGATTTCAAACTGGGCTCCTGGAATGAGGTGTCTGGAATCTCTCCGAGACAGAAATCACTGGGCCATTTGCCCGACCTCCGCTGGGTCCTTGAACTTCTGCCACCGTATTCAACTTGTGGACCCACTGGGAGCTGCCAGGTCTAGGTAACAGTGTCCAACAGACAACAGGTTGATCTCAAAGACATAGAAGGGGAATGTCATGGGAATCTTCTCTCAGGCTGTTCCAAACTTGGTACCTCTCACGGAAAACAAATGTGAGCGCATGCCTCACGGCAGCGAAACAAACCTGAATTTTAGTCCTGCCTTTCACATGCTGGGTGACCCTGGGTAAATGACTAAGCTTTCTTAGTTTCTCTGTATACACAATGGGGACAGCGGTGTAGGTGGCCTCTAACCCCCTCCTAGCTCTAACTATGCTTGAACTGGTCTACGGACATTCACACAACAAAACGGTTAATGTCACTTTGATTTCTGAACCTCCCCGGTGGACATGCACAAATACATGCACACATACATGGACCCACACAATGGTTGTTGCCTTTCCTCTTTGCAAAATTGGCAGATTCCTCTTCCCTCTTGCTCTGCTTTATCAAAGGGGAACCGTGGTGGGGAAAACATCAATCATTATAAAGTCAAAACTAGCATCCTGAATTAGGACGGGAGCTTGCTACAGAAGACACTATCATTAACGTATAATGTCACTGAGGATTTAGCAATAAACTACACGGACTTGATCACTGTAGAAAATCAAATTGGATAATTTAGGCCAAATACTTTTTTGGGTGGCTCCAACAAATAGGACAACACTTTCTGAATTTGCTGTTTAGTTTGTGCACAGAGGATACCATGCCTTAGGAATACACCTGCCAATTCTGTGGGGGTTGGGGGACTGATTTAAGTGTGATGAGTGGTTTGCTGGTGTTCAAACCCTTTACCTGTATAGACCAGTATTTGTGCCCAGACGGAGAATTTTTACTGGCAGAGAGGGGTTGATTTCACCCACCCCCAATACTGCAGCTGTTCCCAGGAGCCGAATTTAGGAGATAGCAATTAAGCAAAGAGATAATACCAGTAACTTCTCACCTATTAGCTTATAATGTATCTCATTTGTTTCAAGAGCAGCCAAAATAAATGGCACAGCTCTGCCACCTTCTGGTCCTTCTGAACATTCAAAAGTCCACTCCACTAAGGCTATAGGGACCCAGGACAGCTGTGAATAGAAAGAAGACTGAGCGTGCATGCATACATGAGAGATACTTTTGAACGTAACTCTGTCTTTAGTTCAAGTCTAGGAAGAGAAACAGTCATCTGATCCAAATTATCTCTTTTCTAAGTTGCGGATAAATAAGAAATGTATCCCTCTAAGAAGCTCACCAACATTTTTTTCATAGGCTATTCTTTTTCATACTGGGGAGAAAATAAATATGACAGGAGATGGTTCCCTTCCTGCAAAGTACCCATTTTTATGAGCATCATTCAAAAGAGATGGCCCTGTGAGGCTCTGTGGTGTTAGATTGCAGAGTAGACTGGTGCCCCAGCTAAGCTGACACCATCACAGATAAGTCGGTCTTTTGTGAAAATTAGATTCCTTTATTAATCACAACACACTGAAACAAGGGGACTGAGTTGTCATCGTGTCTGCAGTAATTGCCTCCTAGTTGAAACAGCTGGCTAGCAGAGCACTTGGTATGGTACAATCCGTATCAGCTTTAGGACTGGGGTAGGAATCTGGGATTTCCAGCCACTCCCCGGTCCTGTTGGAAGCCCAGGCTTGGACAATGAACACCACTCTGAAAGCTATCTGATTTATCCAGCGAGCACCTTCTGCACATTCTACCCACCCTCCACCCCCAGTCTGAAGAGACGGCGGGCAAGATCAGGTTTTCTCTGTGGGCTGTTCTCGGGTTAACTAAAAAGCTTGCATTCTGAGGGGCTGGTGAGGTCTGCTGGGGAAGGGTGACTGGATCTCTACCCCTGATATAAAGTATCTCTAATCCATGAACCAACCAGACCAAACATTCTCTAAACAGACAAGCAGGAAACAGGTTCTTCAAATACATTTAGCTTTTTTGCTCCACTAAGCCCCTTCTCTCAGAAACCCACTCCAGAAGTTTGAACTAAGGACCCTCCTATTTTCCTGCATGTCTAGAAACAGGAGCTCATCCTGGCCAGAGGAAGGAATAAAGGGAACGGGCTTGTCTTGAGTGAACTGGCTTGTTCCAACTACTTGTCTCAGTGCAAGGAAGAGCCTACACTAGGAAGGCTTTGGTCTCATAGGGTCCTAAAATTCCAATGGTAGAAAGAGCATCCTTGGATAGGTTGAAATTCCTGTAGATATAACGGACTTTTAAAAGCCTGAAATCCAGCCCTCCCCATCCCAGCCCATTATTAAGAGAATGAAAGCAATGACTTTTTTCTGACTGACTAAGCGAAGATCTCAGGACATCGAGGAGTCCAAAGGTGCCCTGTGCCCAGGCCCGAGTCGTCTAGACTCTTGAGGGCCCGGGCTACACAATGCTTCTGTCAATTTATCCTGTTGCTTCCTTAAGGATTTCTCAAGCTGTGACAACAGCGATAGCAGGAGACAGGTTTGCTCGTACATGGGTGCTATTTCATGCTGTTTTGATGGAGCTGTGTGTTTATTTAAAGCAATAATTAGGGCGCTTTATCATTCTTTGGAACAGCAGAATGAATTCCAAAGTAGAAATTATTGCCCAATAATTTTTAGGATCATTAAGGCTTCTTCAGCCAGACCACTTCTTCCTCCTTCACTTCCCCTCCCACCGCCTCCCTCTGTCTGCATTTGCTCTGTTTCATCTGTTTGCATGTCTCATGTTGTGACACTAAACTCTGCCAGCAGAGCTGGTTTATTTCTGAGGCGGCAGGGCTGTGCGGGAACTAGAATGGACCTAGGCGTTCCCGTCTTATTTGTTTTAAGGCTGGACTTCTGTTCACTCCTCTGGCCCATGCAGTTAGGAATTTCACTGCTCTGGAAAATTTCCATTGGAATGCTGGGTCGAGAAGTCAGAGTGTAGAGAATAGCAAGCCAAAAATACACCCTTCAGAGAGCCCAGCAACGAAAGTGATAGTTTACATAAGGCCAGTAACCAGCTACAGAGCCATACCAGCTAACTAGTCTGGGATAAAAGACACTAGTCAGCTGCATACAGGTTCCAGGCATAATGGGTCCCTGTCCCCATACCTGCCCTGCTTCAGTCGCCTGCACTGCCTTGTTCCTGGCCTTTCTTCAGATCCAACTGTTTTCTTACGCAACCTCAGAAACCCAGTGTCCTAATTAAACAAGCTGCTTTCCGAGGTGAAGAGATCAGTGGGAAGGGGTCCTCATTCTGGCACTACCTCAGGCTCACCATGGAAACATAAGTAAGCTAATTCACCTTTCCTGGCCTGCTTACTCCCCTGTAAAAAGGTGGGGCTGAAGGAGAATTTTCGAAGCCAAACTCTGGATACTTTCATGGGTCACAGGAAAGAAGAAAGGGTGTGTGTTGTAAAATGCTTCACTGTTTCCCCATTTCAGTGTCAGACCTAGGACCCTTCCCAGGCCTTCGGTGGGCAGGTAGAGAGAGGTTAAGAGAAGCCTTGGCCCTCAAGGAGATTCACTTTTCTTCATCAAAGTCAAGGTCTTTCCCAGCACTGATGGGCTTAGCCTAGCTTCTCACCTGAGCATCAGGACAGCCCCTTCGGGCATTTTAGCGTGCATGTCCTGGGGAGCCTGTAGCCCACTCTGCAGGGCCCTTGTTTGAGTTCTCTGCCAGAGCCTCTGAAAGAATCAAAGAGAAATGCATCAGAGCAGAGCTTGTGAAATGCCCCTCCGGAAGCAGCTGCAGTGACTCCAAGTCCCCTCCCGGCCTGATCCCAGCTCCCCAAGTATAATTTAAATATAATAAGAAACTTCCAGCAAGATTTAAGAATATTTTCCTGTTTGCTCTGTTAATTTAGGTGTCATTACAGGCAGAAAAAAATGGAACTACTCCAGACCATTGGGGAGGTTCATCTGTATGCATACCATTAGCTAGGCTATACTAATGAAAAGAAAAAATAGTACGGCAGGTGTGGCTGGAGTTGGGCCAGCTCTCTCCATGAGCCCCAACCCCGAAACAAAACCTCACCCTGGCAACGATGTTTCTGAAATTGCTTCCACACTCCTGTAGCTCCAACAAACACTCTTTGTAATCAGAAAACACGGCTCCTGTCTTTCCCAGCAGGGATGTATTTACGCTTTATGTCAATGGGATCTCTTCCAAATGTCCATAGGGTGACATGACAAGTGTTCTTCAGTCTCCCTCAGCTGGCCCTGGAGTTAATGAGAATGTTGCAGACAAACTTTTTTCTTGTTCCCAATGTTAAAAATTAGGACTTAAAATTAATACTGTAAAAATCGTTGTATTTCCCATAGTAATATGGAAACCCATACTGTAAACCAACATTCCCTACCATCACCATATAGCTGGCCACTCCTTCTTTGCCCCTGGAAAAGATCCAAATCAGGGACATTTTTTAAGACCTCAAAAAATAAATAAAATAAAAAAATAGACCACTCGAATGGTTGGCTGCCCACTAAAACAAATAGAGCTAAATGGTAACTGTATATTCTAGGTGTTACTAGAGATAGTCACTGTAAAATTCTTCCATATTTCCCCCTCAGTTTCCTCGGGGCCTCAATTTTCCTATCTGCAAAACAGGAGCATTGAATTAGTTGAGCTTAAAGGGTTTTCCTAGCTGTAAAGTTTTTTCCAAAGGGCCACTTCTCTAGTTGTCTTAATTGCAGAGAAAAACAGGAGGACTTCCCGCAGACTCTAAGGTGGCCCACTCATATCTCACCCTCTCAGTTTTCCTCTAAATCCATTCTGTTTTCCTAGGATAGTGGGAAGGGCACTGGCTTAGAGGTGCAACTACCAAAGAAAGGCACCTTATCCTGAGCAAGACCATTATCTCCCTAACCCTCAGTTTCTTTATGTATTTGGGGACAATAATATCCACATCACAGGTCCAATGTCTAGATAAACTGACATAATGAATGTTAAACACCCCCCCCACCCCACCCCCACCCCCCCCCACCCCCCCACCCCACCCCCACCCCCCCCACCCCACACCCCCCCACCCCCGGCAGGGGAAACTGAAAGTATTCTCATTATCTCAATCGCTCTGTTAATTCTCATCACTTCTTCCTGTTGGCCAGAAGAGGTCATCAAAGAGTTTTCTTTCAGAATTGAGACAGGCTCCCAAAAGGCCGAATCCACCCGCCCTTCGGAGCAGCTGGCATGACTAGACATCGCATGACTAGCTCAAGGATTCCCTCACTGGTGAATCACTCCATGCTCGCCTCTCTGCATTGAAGAGAGACCTAAATTCTAGGCTGATTTCCCTTATCTAGCACCTGCATTCCTTTCCCCCAGATATGTGAGCACCGACTAAATAGAAGGCACCATATTAAGCTCTGCCAATAGTTATCACTCATGTGAATAAGCCTTTATTGCAATGCTGTTACTGAACACCACTGTAGGTCAGTGCCTTTAAACTAATTTAATTCCCACAATAGCCCTGTTCTTATTTCTCATTTTACAGTTGAAGACATTTAGACTCCGGAAGTTTATTTTACCAGCCCAAGTAAAGCCTTGGCAGAGTTTGGACATGATTCTATAGACAATGGGAAGCTATGATTTGGAAATAGGCTTGATATGTTTATCCCTTCAACTTATCTGTTTTTGACCTTCAACAAATTATTTCACCCTGTGACTTTAGTCACCCACCTGTAAAGCTCTTTATCTCCCAAATTGCTGACTATAAAAACAATTGACGTAGCTTGTCATTAAAAAGCAGTCTATGTGAGACACTTATTAGTCTGTTTTAATTTAAATGAATCTTGTAACTTAATAAAAAATATGGGGCCTTTTACCTAGGTATATTCCAGTATACAAAAATTTAACTCATGTAATCTGTTAAATGCCAAGGAATACTATCTTGTACTAGACTAGAAATCAAACATCTTGGTCAAGAACCAAACAAGGCAATCCTTGGTCTTCATCTTCTCAGGACTTGGTCATAAATAATATAAACCTATCAGCCCACCTTAAAAGGTTGACAGCCTACTAATCCAGTGTTTGGTACATGAAGGATTTAGAGTTGATGTGGAGCCATGTTCTAGCTACAGAATTGTGGAAGAGTAAAAGGAGTAGGCAACACAGCAGTGTGGAAATCGATGGGACTCAGAGGACAGTGAGAACATGCTCCCTATTAAATAGTCCTGCAGAAGAGACTTGGATGGAATGACTTGTGCCTGGAATGACTTGGGTTTGGCCGGAATTGAGAGTAAGGACTAGATATTTTCTGGAAGTCTTTCCTAAGTCTGGAATCCCTTTAAAACATTCACTCGATTAAGACTAAGAACCTACTACAAACAATGCAAGGCACAGGAACCAAAGATAAGCGCTGTCCCTAACTAAATAAGTTAACCTTAGTGACGTGAGATGTGATATGGACATGAATTCAGTAACTCACGGGAAGATGTGGTAACGGAGACCAGAGACAGAATTCTGAGGTGAGAAATTGTGTCTTGGAGGAACAACACTCCAAGGTCTCTTGGGCGATGGGATAGTTGAGCTCAGACTCTAAACAAAAGGTTATTTTCCATAGCAGTCCACTACCTGGATTTAAATCTTTCAAAGGGTTAAATGCAAGTAACTACTCCCCCAAGCAGGTGTTCAGGTAAAGAGGGAGCACCTCTCTATGAGATACCATTGAAACGAGTATTAAGTGGCAGCATGACCAAAGTCCCAGTAAAGGAGGGTCTTCTAATGACTTTACCCCATCCATGCTCTGGAAATAATGTGAGAAAATGGAATTACAGGGAAATGTGGGAACATATCCTCTAACAACAAGAAAAATTTTTTAAGTAGAAGCTGCTGCTTCTCTCCCAGTCCTTTTGTTCCTGACGTAACAACCTCCTAGGTGATTTGATGTATATAAATGAAGCCAGACCCATTCACAGGACAAGGCCTCTGCTTACTAGCTCCTTGGACCCACTTGGCCTTATCTGTCTCTCCACCTGCATCCAGAAGCTTGGCCTTTGGCAGAATAGGACCATGAGCTACTGCAGTGACCTCAGGATGTCTTAGCCACTGCTGAGGGCCAGGGCCAGTCCCGCATAGCTCTGCATGCTGGTGAGACAAATGGCACACTGAATGGACTCTGTTGAGTGACCTCAAGTCAGGGTCAGTGGGTCTCCAGGTAGCTGCTACGTACTTGCCTTTGATTTTTTGAAATGTCTCAGCATGGAGAAAGCAGCTTAGCCTTTCAGAATTCAAGTCAGAAGTGGAAGCTCAGGGAAGAGGTCTCAATAGCCAGTGTCAGAGCCAGGACTAGAATATATATATTTTTTCTTTCCGGTTTTCTATAAGCTTTGTTTTTAACCTCCCTACACTTGTCATACATCCACAGGCTACTTATTAAATCAGTTGTGGCAAGGTGGTATACGATAAAAGCAGGCCATCGGAATAAAGCACAGCCTCTTTTCTTATAATATAGGAGGGGACAATAGAAATAACCACAATAATCACTAATGAGGAATGCAGGGAATATGTGAGAAAGGAAGGTGCCATGAAGTGGGCAGAAAATAAATCACGGAGCCTTTCAAAGCCTAAGGGCCACTTGGGCAGTAGTACCTTAAAAAACAGGTGAGATTTTGGCAGATGGGGAAAGAGTATTCCAGTAAAGGGACCAACAGGAGTAAAAACAAGGAGGTAAAAGCCAGGGGCACGTACAAGGTACAGGGATTATCCATTTGGCTCCAGTGTAATGAATGGCAGGCTCAGCTGGAAAGATAAGACTTGGAGTACATCCTAACGACGTTAAATGCGGAGTAAGCCGCAGGGCTCTGTAGAAGATGGCTGTTCTCAAAGACAGGCCGTTAGCTGACACTTCCAGCATCATTCAGATCCTCCTGTACTTATCTGGGGGGAACTTACCTTTCCCTTCATCTTAGGAGAAGATATAGCATCCACTAGAAACTCACATCTTCAAGGGCATCGGTTCAACCTGAAGCACTTAGGTTGTGCTCGGCAGGCGCTGGAAAGGGGACAGAGGTACGATAAAGCCCTGATTCTGCATTGAGACTGCCAGTCCACGGGAATTCTGAAAAACTTCTAGTTTCCCCTTTTGTCAGACAGACAGCTGATACTTAGTACAATGCAGGGATTTCTAAAGGAGAGCTTATGGTGCAAACACTATTACCTTTTGTTGAGCTGAAATCAGTACACAAAGCAGACCTAGAATAGTCTAGTCTGTCCTTATTTTCGGCTACATCTAAAATGACTTCTCCAAAGCTAGAGAGCATCTGCCGATTCAAAGCATGAAATCATGTCCATAGTGAAAAAAGGTAGGGAGGAAAAAAGCCAAATGTGAACTTTTCTCAAAAAGACAAAATGTAACTGGCTTTTAATCAAGCCATTGCTAGTATGTAAAATGAATAGTTTCTTCCGGAAAGAGTTCCTTTCTTGGGCGAACCCTTTAGAAAGAATATTGTGGGGAAAGAGATTAGTATTACCTACCCTAGTAAATGATTGGCCCAAATCTTTTTAAAAAGTGGTGCTTACATATTAAATAAGTAGTTTGCTAAGCTCAAATTTTTTCCACATTAGGTATTTCTACCTCATTCAAAGGTGTACGTACCATGCTCTCGGCACGCCATTTAGCCAGAATGTAGCAAGAAGCTAAAAAGCTGGATGTTCCCATAATGCATTTCAAAGCATTAAAATTAAAATTTATACCAGGAATTTAAAATTCACACTATTTCATTATTTTAATGGTTCAGTGTTCCAATACTTAATCCATTATAGTATTTTCAGCACTAACAATAGTTAAAATGAGTGAGCAAAATCCCCAAGGGGTGGGTCTTGCTACCTGGTCTGTTGGACAGAGGCGAACTCCCTACCCAATGTGATTCTTGTGCATAGTAGACAAACAGTAGTGCAAGGGTCTCAAAAAGAACCCAAGAAAGCTACACAGCCAAGTTCTACTTTCAAGACAAATACTGCAGGGACCTCAGCTGCCTCCAATTTAAGTTTGAAAAACTGGACAGAATATACACACTTCAATTTCTGTAATTACACTTGAAATGTACAAAGTTCAATCGACCTGCTGGCTAAAATCTCGTCTCTAGACTGATGAGAATAACTAGTGTCATTTGGGCAAAGAGTGGCTGTTCAATGACTGGAAAGGACAGTGTGTGCTCACTTTCTAAATGTCCAAACATACTACAGTGCTTCCAAATCACAAATTATTTGGTTGTGTCTCCCAGGAAGGCCATTTCCAGACACCTCATCCTCAGACTTGACTGGCCAGGGGAACCCATGGGAGGAGACCAAGTTAACTTGCAGCCATAGTTGTGAACATGTTGGAGCCATACTGGGCAACTGGCCCATAAAGAACTGGGGATGAACAGAGCTACTAGTGATACCTAATGCACAGCTAAGCATTAATGAAAAAGCAGTATTAGATTGACTTAAAACAGTCCAAAATGAGTTAAAACATTATCAAATAAAGGCTCAGTCAGTTCCAGGGGAAAAGGGTATTTTATTTACATGATCTTTCATAAACTTAGTAACTTTTCTTTTTTTTACTCAAGATTATCCACAAACATAGGCCAATTTCTGCCAATAGAACCAGTGTCCAATCTCAAGTCTTACCCAACTTTGCCAAAGCAAAAGACTTCTGCATAATGGGCAGTCATCTCCAAAGGACGCACCCTTCATGTTTCCCTCATTTCATGCACTTAGATATTTGCACAAAAGACCTACCCTTTGTCTTAGTTACCTGATTTGATGTTTAGGCAAAAGAGTAAATCCCATGTTACGACAATTCTTCTGCAAGTAATTTTACATCTCCTTTTTTCCAAAAAGGTAGCTGACTTAAATGAGTCGTGACACATGGGGGTACAGGTTCAGTATTAACTTTCAACAGCTCCAGGGGATGTTACCTGAAACCTCACTTTCCTTCATTACACTATAACTATTCAGTTATTTTTAACCCCAAAGAACAGAAGAAGGGCACCATGTAATTCTTTAGGTCACAATGTCAGTGTTTGGCTGTGAAGTCTGTTACAGGTAAGACAGTTGGAAGTTACAATTCTGTGATTCCAATACTTTAGGGAGATGTAAAACATACGCTGGGCTGGGCAGTGTGAATTAGTTAAGCTACAAAGTGCTTGATCCCCTAAAACAGAGGAGGAAGTTGAAGATCACTCAGACTTCCCTGTAAGAGACTACAAAAGTCAAGAGCCCACAGAGCAGTAACTGACAGCCAAAGTAAGAGTTCCAAGAAGTAGCCTGGGGAAATCTTAAACTATTACTTGGCCTGGAAAACTGGGTCAGAATTACTCACAAAGCTCCTCATCCTTTCCCACAAGAAAATGTGATAGTATGTCTTTTATATGGAAATTTCTTTGTATATATGTATAAACTTGTATGGCCTTAATGCTGCAGTTAAGGATTTGTTTGGCTACCACCTTAAGCAGCGTGTTAAGCAATCGCTTCCTTAATGTAACATTTTTACTTCTTACAGGACTCTCAATCTTGACCAGCCAATTCCCTTTTACCCCTTACTCTTCCCTTTTTTGCATGAAGTCATAAAAGTTATGGCAGTTATTTTTGGCTTGTAAAAAAAAAAATCTATTTCTGCAGTTTGAAGATGGAATGTAAAATTTCTGTGATACATGTATATAAAAATATATTTATTGAACCATCCATATACACATATCCATGCTGATTCCAATGGAAAAAAATTAAAGTTTTCTGAAATTTTCTCTGTGGTTAATCCATAGTTGTTATTATTCAACCAACTTTACACGAGAGAATTTTGGAAGTCTTGCAATTACCCCAGAAAGAAACCTACATCTGATCTGGAAAACATCAGTTCACTTACAACAGGCTTTATGTTATTCATTCAAGAAATATTTATTGATATGTGCGCTATGGGAGATACAAAGACGACTCAGACACAGATCCTGCCCATCAGGAGCTTACAGTCTAGCAGGGGAGATAGAACACATACATGGGATCATAGTTAGAGCTATGTTTCAGTAAGATGAATCTAGCATGGGATATAAGGTAGGCTGGGGTAAGAAGAGGTCAAGGAAGCTGAGGCCACTGAAATTATCCAGGTGAGAAGAGATGTGAAAGACTGTTGAGGTAGAACTGACAGGACTTAGCTGACTGGATGTGGGGAGTAAGAAAAAGAGAAGCAGATTAACTTAGACTTGGGGCATGGGTGAGGACATGAACCAAAAGAATGGAGGTTTGTGAAATGAAAACGGGCACATCAAATTCTTCTTCTGAGTAGAAACCAAGTTCCTGGGATACACTGGGCAGTCAGAAAGAAATGACTAATTACTCAGACCAGGGATGGAAGTATCCTCAAAATGACCAGCGATTTCCTCTCTCCCCTGCCCACCCCTCAAAATTTCCCAACAATCCCCTCCCTCCACTATGCAATGTCATAGTGCCTAAAATTTATTCAATTAAATCCGAGCTCTAGGCTTGCCTCCCTTGTGAAAATGAAAAGAAAAATGCATTAATTCATTCAACTCAATGAGTCATCATTTAACGACTTTCCTATAAGTAGCTAGACCTTCTGGTGGAGTACAGGGATTAATTAATTCCCCCAGTCCTTGTCCTCGAGGAGCTTATGGTCTAATAATGTAGTAAAACAGGTCATTCTCATTCTAGGCCGAAGGCATAAGTGTTTAGTTAGGACAAAGGTGTAAAGTGCTCAAGGAACAGTTTTTTTTAAATGGAGGTTGGGACTGTCAAACGGGAGGGACAACGTGGAAGTAAAGATGAGAATGAATTTATTCCTCATTTCAAATTCTGGCCAGATCAACCACCAGAGGTGCCCCACTCCTGCTGCAAATCTTTTCTTTCTTAAGAAAAAAACCCATCGGTTCTTGAACTGGATCTTCAAAAAAATGACTTCAATAGCAAGGGATCTGGACAGGGAAAGCAGATGCAAGTCTATCTTCATCTGGGAAGAGGCACTTAAAGCCACGGAGTGACAATGCCTGGCTTATGAGAGGAACCAGGAGTAGTTCAGGATGGCTGGCGCATCACTTCCATGGAGAATGGGAAAAACCACTGGAAAAGAAGGTTAGGACCCTGATACACACATGGCACTGCCAGGCACTGAACAGGGTACATGCCTAAGACCAAATTGCTGCCCCTTAGGAGCTTACAGTTATAACAATACAAGGTGGAAAAGCACCACAATGTACAGAATGTAAAATGCTGATAGATTTGAGAAAATTACAGCTGAGTTTCAGCTATTAACACATTAGGATACCCAATAGCTTTCTGACAGCTAGTAGTAAACCCATCCCTGAGGGGAGCACATGGTAATGTCCTTAGACAACAGGCCCTGGTAAAAGTGGGCATTAAGACAGTTCTAAGAAAAGAGACAAAACCTAGGTATGAAAACTGAGCTATATAGAAGCAACTGAGTGAGCATATAAAATGTGGCTCCTTCCCCTTTCTCCCGCATCCTGACCTTTAACAGCTCTGGCTTGCTATAGTGAGCCCTGGGCAGACTAGTAACCCTTGACGGTGCTCCATGTTACTCCTACAGGCCTATTTGGGGCTCCACTAATAATCAATTCTCAGAGCCACCTATATCCTTTGAAAAATGAAGAGGTTACACAAATCACTTTAGTCCTTTCCAGTACTAACTTTCTATGATTCAAGGAATTCTAGGAGCCTCTTCTGTCTCTTGTGGTAATAATCAGAGTGGGAAAACTTTTATGGAAATATTCTATTGTTTCTCATTTAAAATTATTATTGTCCATATAAATCACAAATTCCTTTATCAACAGCTAAGTTCCACCTCCACCCCACTCATCTTCAAAATCTAACAGCTACCTAATGAATTTATTTTTAACAAGACATGTCCAACAAAATTTACTTAAGTGTGCACTGAATCTTTAAAGAAAGGAGGTCCTTTTCTCCTCCCTACTTCCTTCTGCCAGCTTCTCGGTATGTCTTCGTTTAAAAGGGCCAAATCAGTATACATGTACATTCTTCACAGCAACATTTAAGAATTTAAACCAAATCCAAAGTAAAACAGGGGACACCACAGCATGGGGAAAGCTTCAGTAACCAAAATGGTTAATTATAACAACAGTGTAGATTTCTGCAGTTTCCAGGTCACATGGTTTATGGAAGTAATAGTGGAACTGACTTCCAATACTCTTTTCTTCTCCAGGGAACTAAAAAAAAAGGCTACCAGGTTCAAGTGGAAATTGGAGGAGGGGAGACTGTCCAAGGTTTTCAGAACAAGTCATATAATCAAAAAGCGAACAACCTTTATTCTAAGCCATACATTAGCATAAATCAAAACTAAAGCTAGTGGTTTTAGGCCACCTCTAATAAACTCTTTATTCATGCGGGCCATGATGAGAGACTACTTCATGAAAGCACGAGCAAAGCAGTCTAATTTCAGCAGCATCCTAAGCTAGATAGTCACAAAAAAGAATGTAAATACAAGTTTTATTTCACATGTGCCACCATTTTTCCTTGACCAGTAAGAGTTCACAAGCCTGCCTATGGTCCCCAAGACTTCAATATCACAGTATACAAATACAAATCCCAAAAGGTATTACTACCTTAAAACCAGAAATCCTTACATAATTGTCTGGTACCACATGGCTATTACTTGATCAGAAACTTTATAACCTCATTTCACACAAGACATTGCTAAGTTGCTAACATATTCCTAAGGTTTTTAAACATTTGTGGAAGACTACCATAACTATCCAATGCCCATTTTCAGTATATTAGGCAGTTAGCTAGAACTTCATATTCAAATAAATGTTGAAGTTGCTTATTTTTCTAGGTTCAAAACTGCTGGACTAAAAGGTCACCTGTATGCAGGTCCTGCAGAGATTCTTTTTAAGTAGCACAAAAATAAAACTTCAATATAAAAGACATCTTTAGATCAGTAGGTTTGACAAATGCAACCATTTACATAAAAGAAAATAGGCCACTCAGCATAAACAATGATCTACAAACTTACACCTCACAGAAAGATTATTTCCATTTAGATTCTAACAAATTGTGTTCTATAAAGTGCCTCATTTTCCACTAACTCATTAAACTCTACAAGGGTTTTCAAATAAATGAAGAGAAGTGTCAGAGGATGGCAGTAATAAGCACAAAACGTAACTGCTATAAACTCACCTGGATTATGATCTAATAAAAGTATTATTATCCACATCCAGCTTTCAAGACTGCACTATTATCAAGTCAGATAAGAAAATAATTAAGAACAAGTCATTATTATTACCAAATAGTCTGCAATTTAAAGAAGCCCTATACAAATCAATGTTTACTTATATTGTTTACCCTAAAGGAAATGGAGAACAGAAATGCAAACCTTGCTATCAATGGTTTATATCTGGTCTCTATAATGTAGTAATTATATGGTCATCTGTTATTATCTTAATACTTCACTCAAAAGTACATATGTAGGCATTTTGGTTCTAGAGAAAATGCCTCAGTTTTGGAGGCCAATCTGCTCCTTGCTACATGGATAGCTTGGAGGTCTAGTCACATAACTGCTCTGATGCCAGTTCTCTTTTATCTATTACTTTGGCGAAAATAGTACCTAATCCAGAGAGTAGTGAAAATTAGTTTTCCAACCTAAAACTAAAGTGCAATTTAACTAACGCTATGGCAGTAACCTACTCAAAGTCAAATAATTACTTTGGATTATCCATTTCACTGCTCCCCAGCAATAGCTCAAAAAGTTGAGAACAGAGGAGTACACAGGAAAAGCCCAACCTCACCATAAAAGCAAACACAAGAACTTTTTTAAGTCCGAAGGTGTATTTATTTTCAACATGTCTTAAAAGACTAAGATGCACATTGAATCAAATAAACCTAGTATCTAGAAAGATACTAGTTAAGAACATCAGTGAAGGGCATTAAGCTCAGTAGAAAAGAACTATACTTGGGCCATTCCTACAGATGAAAATGTGCATTTTAAAACCAGAAAGGCTAAATGTGATGAGCTACTACCTATAGGAAAATCCTGCCCTAAACCTATTTTATTTTCACTTTCTACCTGTGTGAATATATGTATCTGTATGGTATCATGTTTATTCCATCAGCAATGTCAACAATGATACTGGGATTTTTATAGTGTTAAAAATACAATACTAAATCCTATTTTTAAAACTCCAATGCTATTCAAAACTCCACAATCACCCAAATGCTGATGAACTGAAATTACTGAAGCAAACTTGTTTTCTGAGATTATGCAGTAACACCCTGCAACAAGTTACAAGCAGCATTTACCATATTGTTACCTCTCAAAAATGTTCTTAAAACCACATATTGGTATAAATGAAAAAAAATGAGAGAACTTACAGTAGATGTGACTATCATACCTAAAAGAGATACCTACTTGCTAATTTGTTTATTTTTATCTGAGGCTTTACTGCAAAGGAATGAGTCTTCAACTCCAGCTGTAATAATCTACCACTCCACCCACCATGCATTATAGGAATAGGGACTATCCGTGTTTTCAATGCAGTTGCTTCATTTTACAAAACATGTGGCCTTACTGGCTCTCACCCACTAAATGCCAGATGCAGTGCCCCCCTCCAGGACCCACCACGATCTCACATACTTCCAAATGTCCTCTAGGATATAACAGCCCCAAATAGAGTATCACTGCATCTAGTTAGTGCCCTTAAATCTCTGCGTAGGAAGAACTCCTATTTTGAAATGTATGGTTTAGTATCCACTTGTTAAAAATGATTTCTAGGTTATCCATAAATTATGACCTTACAGTTACTGCAAAAATAACTCAGGCTAAGCTTTCTTTCTTTCCACCAAAAGCTTAATATAAGCTACAGAAGTATAACCTGAATTTCTCCTAATTATCACTGGCCTGGGCCAAATGAAGCGGTCACCAAATAATTATTTAAACTGACCCCCAAAACAGCCATGCAATTCAGTTATGTAAGTTTCTTTATATGAAGGAGATGCTGCCAATTTTCAAATATTTGAGGTACTTAGGACTGACTGATAACATCATATTTCATTTTAGTTTAAGACTACACCCTTCAGCAAACCTAGTTTCCCAGCAACAGAAAAACAAAACAAACATTCCTATTCCTATCATCCTATCCTCAAACAACAGTCCTAAAGATGAACACTGTAAGAAGAAAATAAATAAGTTAAATTTGACATCCTCACTGCACTTCAACTAGTAATGACAAGATATCACACAAAGGCCTGCTTCACAAATGTGTAAACAAAACCTTCACCCACATCACACACAGCACTCAACAAACAACATACTTTGTAAAACAAGTTTTAGTCTATATTGCCAGGTCAAATTTTCTTCCAGAAATATTTTAATAAAAATTGGCCATTTCCAAGAAACACCCACTGCATGCCCATCAATAAAAGAGAACCATTAACAAAATAGAAAATTTATCATATGGCTATGATTTAAAGGAAAAAGACTAGCAGACACTCAAGCACATCAGCAAAGTCCAATATGAAAATCACATTCCTTCTTGTGGGCTGATTAGAATTCTGAAAAGATACCAAAATAAAATGCCAAACTATTTAGGTCTAAGAACCTCTAAAGAAGCATCCGTTCTCAAGGCATTCCAGTTTGAGACCCAATTTCAAATGAGGCATAACAAATAAACAGAAGACAGCAGGTGAAGAAGGGGTCCACAATTCCCAACATACTCTGAACCTGAAAAACAAATCTAGACTTTTTTTATTGTTTTTCTTTAAACAATTGCCAAGACTGTAATCAGAGATAAATAGAAGGCACAACAGTTTTGCTCTGGTTTTGTGGTATTCAGATTGTGGGGGAGGGGTGTTGGTCTTTTTTTGTTTGTTTTTACAAATACAAATAAAACATGAAAACAGATTCTACTTCAAAAAAAACCTAATAATTCAAGAAAAGCACATCAGTTGCATTCTAGACATTTAAAACCTATTTCACAATTTAAATTTCAATGGTTAAAGCAGATTTTAGAATTGTTTTGTGATCACATACCAAAAGAAAAAAAACTTTACTAACACCTTTTATTCAGTTTTTAACCATACCAGTGAGAAGCAGAATTGTCAATTTTTCCAATGGCAGTTTCTCCACACCAGAAGGTAGTCATGACTCTCAAAAGAAGAAACAATTTGGGTTTTTCCTGCCTTCAAAATGTCTATCAAATCTTGAATTTTTCAAAGGCTTTCGAAACACGTAGAAAATAAGTAAGAACTATCCTAATGAATGAAATATACCAAATGTCAGTAATAAGCGAGACACATTCCTCTGGGGAAATGGCTTAAAAAAAAATCCAGTCTGTATATGCAAAGTGAAGCAAAGAAATTCAGTCTTTTTTTTCTTCTTTAAAAATCCATTTTTCCTAAAATATCATTCCACAAAATTGGAAGTGAAGGACTAAAAGGTGAGGGGAGGGAAGAGGAGGGGAGGGAACACACACCATTAACACAAAAAGTAAAATTGTACAAACTTAAGCAGTTTATAAGAGACCAGGGTCATACTGCAAGATGCCAAAGGGTGGCTGAAGAAATTCACCATTCTGCAGGAGCGGGGGTTTGTACTGCTGAGTGAAGATCAGAGCAGAGCAATTCACTGCCTTGGAGCAATTCCCCTTCCCACGCCAAATCCTGGTTTCTGCACCATGCCTCCACGGGGAGGGCCTCTCATGCCACCACCCAGCCCACCTCGAGGGCCTCCAGGTCCCCGAAGGCGGTTATCTCGCCGGTCCCCTTCCCGGGCAGCTCGATTCTTCTTCTCCTCCACATTCAGACGGACCTCACCCCTTAACATGATGGGCTGCAAGAGTCAAGGGAAGAAGACTTACATGCAGCACTGACAGGCTACCAACTATCAAAGCTAAAACATTAGACAAAACAGTAGCTTACAAATCACCTACATTCACACAGTTTTTGTTTCAAATTCAGAATACATAATGTTCCCATTAACAAATACATGGAAAAGTGATTAGGTATGCAAGGGTATGCAGGCTAGTTCAAAAAAGTCCACTTAAACAGCACAGCAGCGCAAGTAACTCACCTTATACTTATTAAAGTAAATGTTATTTTCCTATAGAATTACATAAATAGAATATAAGAACTGCTACCTTTTCGATGGGTTGCGAGGCTCAGAATAAAACCCCAGGATCACCTGATGTGTAAAGACTGTGCTGCACATATTTATGCAAAGTTCATATGCATCTCAAAAATATCATTTATTTCATCTAAATATAACTTTCACAAAGTGCTAGTTGGCTTAACAGAATTTTGAAAAATACTGAAGACAATAAAGATAACATCTTAATGAAAGGAAAAAGAAGATACATGCACACCAAGTCTCTGGCCTTTTTTTTCGCCCAACAGAACTAAAGCAGGAAACAAAGGATCACTCAAGATTCTAATGAATTCAATGTACTCACTTCATTGGCACTCACTGGTTTGCTAAGTAAAATATTTTTTAAAATAAATATCTAACAACAAAGCTAACAGTACTTACTATGCAGATACATGTACTATATACTTCACATTTATTCTCATTTAATCTTCACGACAACCCTCTTAAGGTTGTTATTATACCTATTTTTAAGAGACCAGCAAACTAAGGGCCAAGAAGGTTAAGGAACTCTAATGAGTGATGTAAGAGGAGTGTAAACCAAGCCATCCTGACTGGAAAATACAAGCTTTGAACCACTATGCTACACTAAAGTATGTGAAACACCATGGTCATCAGGTTTATAAGCCACTCATAAAAGCCACTCATAAAAAATTACTGAAGGGACTTCTACCAATACAGTGAGATGGGGGGGGTGAAAAAAATAAAAAATCAAGATACACTTGAAGTTCCCAAAATACAAAGGAATAATCTAAAGTGTACATTAAAAGTAGCCTTTTTTTGAACTCTAATTCCAATTTGTATTTTAAATTCTGATTAAATATATATTTATATTTGTACCTTTATAAATATATTTTATTTAACACTCAATATAAACATTATAAGTATTTTATATACACACTATAAAAATCGCTTCACATGCAATCTGAAGCACTGTTCCAGGCAATGTTCCAGATACAAAGGGAAAAATAAAATCATGTTAAATTCTGAAAGATCAAGGGGAGAGAGGGTGGGTCTAGTTATGGAAAACGCCCCTGAGGAGTTATCACAAGGGTAGAAGCAATCTTAATGAAAAGGTATCAGACATACAGCCCCTTTTCTGAGGAAATTTACCTCAAGCAATTCTTATACAAAAAGATGTCAAGGCTTAACCGCATTCATTAAAAGAAACAAACCCCTTATCTTGGGCAATTAACTAGGAAGCCAGTTATCAAGTCTGAGCTCCTCTGGCCCATTGGGAATATCATACCCTGTGAGGAAACAAAGAATTTAAGGCTGCACCAAAAAGGTTTGCCACTGGACCTATTGCATGCTCAATGATGGATTTATCCACAAAGCCTACTGGAGATTTCTGGGTTCGATATTCTGTGGCCTTGGTGAGACAAGCCCCTGTTCTCTCCTCACATCTCGAAGTTGTGCAGGAGATGCTTCACAAAAATAGTGAATTCAACGTACACACCTCACTGACACTCAAGACAATGCACACCTGCAGATTTAGGCTCACATAATGTTAAGACCACAACATCAAACTTTGCAGTACATACATTAACGTTCTGGAGAACCTCTGGTAAATAATGATTTACTACATTTCTATTACATGGTTAATAAAACTTGTAGCTTTAATTTGGAGAGATTGAAAGCAGAACAGTGGTTGCCAGGGCCTGGGTAGAGAGAATATGGAGAGAGACTGCTTAATGGGTAAGGGACTTACTTTTTTTTTTAAAATCTATCTTTATTGATTTCAGAGAGAAAGGGAGAGGGAGATAGAAACATCAATGATGAGTCACTGATCAGCTGCCTCCTGCACGCCCCCTACTTCGGATCAAGCCAGCCACCCGGGCATGTGCTCTGACCAGGAATCTCCTGGTCCTAGGTCAATGCTCAACTGCTGAGCCATGCCCAGCAGGGCAAGAGACTTACTTTTAATGAAAATGTTTTGTAACCAGATAGGCAATGGTTGCACAGCAATGTGTGTTAATAAATGTCACTGTACTGTACTAGACTTATTAGAAGGATCACCTCCTAAATTACATAAACGTCAAACCACTACGCTGTATACCTTATAATATTCAACGTCAACTGTAATTGAAAAAATTTTTTAAAAGAAACAAAACACATTAAAAAATTAAAAATGAAAATAAGATGGTTAATTTTGTTATGTGACTTTCACCACAACTTTTTAAATAGTGAGGTTTTTAAGGTCCCATACCCATCTCAGTAAATTCACAATTATTTACTCCTCTGTTCCTCTCTACTACTAATACTACAAAGTGTTTTTGCTAATGAAAGATGTGGGGGAAGGGAAGAGTTCTTCAGGAACTACACAGTAAAACAATTCAGATTCTACAAATCCCTCTGTAATCAGACTAACAGTAATGCTAATAAAAGTGGTTCCAGGCTTGATGAGTCCAAACCCAGACACTTTCTAGACTAAAAGGAGAAGCTCGTCATAGCTATAACCAAGGTAGCAGTTTTACACCAAGACTGCCCTGGGCAAACAGGCTCGTAAGTTATCTTTGCTAAATGTAACATTGTACTTCATGTTCTACACTAGAAGCCACCACCAAGAAAAGGAATTTGCATAAATCTCAGGGCATTGGTAACTATTAGTCATTTCATTCTCATCACTCACTTATTCAAAAACTAAATTATTTAGACAGAAGCTTTGTTTTTCTAAACTCCCAGGCAGTGCTTTTGATACTAATGGTTGAACGTGATAGAATTTTTACCCAAACATGTTAGAATAAATTGCACTTTACATAAAAGACATAGTTGTAAGGATGAATATTCAAAGAGCCAACATACATGCTTATTGGGAAGAAAAAAAAAAATCAAGATGAAAACTGCTTACCCTGTTGCTAAGGACCTTTTGGACAGGCTCAGAATCATCAAACACAACGAAACCAAAATTGGGTAATTTCCCACCACTGTTGATGCGCAGTTCCACCACATTCCCATAATCTGCGAGTGAAATACAAATTCTTAAATAAACTATTAGAACATTTCTTTTAAATATTACATGAACACTATCCAATACAGCATGGCTACAGAGCACTCAAAATGTGGCTAGTCCGAAACAAGACCAGGTGTAAAAACACATGACTTCGAAGACTGAGTATAGAAAAATGTATACCATCTCTTACATACTTTTACATGTTGAAATGACAGTTTAGACACACTGTGTTAAAGGATTACATATGTGGCCCATCTTCTATTTCTATTGCGCAGTGCCGCATTAGATTAATCCAGTGTTTAAAACTGAATCACCTACTTTGAAAGAAATCTTTAAGCTCTGATTTGTCCACCTCATGAGGCAGATTGCCAATGAAGAGTTGGTGACTGTCAGGGTGTCTCACAATTCTTCGGGGTTCAACATCACCTTGCTCACCAGCTTCACGGACTTAAAAGAAAACAAAAACAGCAATGAAAGGCAAAGACACCTTTTAGTGACTACTCCACATAATCATTCTCTCTACCCTAAATACAGGTTAATTCCGCCAACTCTACAATTTTTTAATTTAAGTGAAAAATATCAAGCACCCCTACCCCCCGGAAAATAACGAGGTCCCCCCCTCAAAATCCCCCAAACTAGGAAAATCACCCTTCTGAGCTCTTACTTGGTCTGGGTCCCCTTTGGGAAGGAGTATTTATTCGTTGTTCTCGAACTCTTTGATCCCTCTGAGGCCTCTGCGGTGGAATCTGAGATTCAGGCTTAGACTCCGGGCGAGGCTGAAAAATTTGTTAACTTTTGTGTAAAAACAAAGCAAGAATACTTTTTTCTTGTTAAGTTTCTTAGCTAACAATAAGGTTTAAACTAGAAAAATGACAATTCTCTCTCACACACATGAAAAATCTAAACCATCTTTTAACCCTTCTCCTCTGTCCTATATATCAGTTCCCACATCCTCCATGAAACCACATTACACAAAATACAAGTATATTTGCCTTAACATATAAGCTTAATTAGAAATTCACCTGTGAAGCGGGTACTTTAACAACATGAGGTGGTATCCCAGTAACTGGAACAGCTCCACTGGGTGGAAGGTTCTTACTGGTCACAGATGCCCAGGAAAATGTCTAAGGTAACACAACACCAACACCAGCTGATTACACCACAACATCAAAACAACATAAAAGCTATTAGATCTTGATTTCTTGTATATAATATATGCATCACATTTTCATGGGCAGGATAGAGTTTACAAGTATCTTGAGATTCTTCCCTCCACCCCCATTTACAAATTTAGTACTAATTTCTTAGGACTGCTATGATACAAACATAATGATCAATTATACCAACTTTAGAATTATGGTAAACACCCCCCTTCAATCCATTTCAAAATCACAAAATCCTGTTAATTCTTAACTATCTTCTTTCCACCTCCACTGCCAAGTCCCTAATCCAAAATATCATTCTCTGCAGAATTAGTATAATAGCCACCTAACAACTGGTCATCTATTTTCAATCCAGCCAACCTACTTTTCTACCTGCAAGCTCAAGTCATGTCACTGTTTCTTTCCTACTCACTCACTAGCTAAAGGAGACCAAAAACCCTATCCGTTTGACGGATAGTTCCCATACCTAGAAGACTGCCTATCACACAGGCACTTGAATTAACTGTCAGAGACATACATGAATATTATAAGAACTCCATAAATACAGCACTAACACATATTCCTTCACAGAGTATCAAATGTATCAAATGTAAAGGTTCTGTGACTTCAGTTAACATCCTCCTGATGTGACTTAGAAGTAACTGAAAAGCTTCAATATTTTGAAATCAGGTATTCTAATTAGGAATACCTTATATTTCAGCAGTTTGCTTCTACTCCTACTATAAAGTTATCCTCAGTTAGGTTTCATAGGAAAAGGCAGGAAAGTCTGCCTTTATTTTTTAAAGATACATTATCACTTGTTTGTTATAACAAGTATGTAATAGTCTGCAATTTAAAAGACGAAATATTAAAAAGATGAGGGGTTGTTGATATGGTGACAAAATAGCACCTGAAATTTCTGGTCTAAAAAGTATTCAAGTGTCCTTAGAGGGCTAAAAAGGCTACTTTTGAATATTTTATAAAGCAATATGCACATTCTTATCTGAGGCATGGCTCAATATGTAAGAAATTTCCCTGAACCGATATGCAAATGCACCTACAGAAGTCAACCAAGCAATAATGGAGAATAGAGATTTAAAAATAAACTAGAAAGAAAAAAAATGAAGGCATGCTGTATACCCTCAAGTCTTCCTGCACAGTCTGAGCGATGTCTGTGGGTGCTGGAGAAGAACTCTTCTGGGCATCCTCAGGAGTAGTTTCCTCCAATACTGGCTCACACTTTTCCTCTTGGATTTCAGATACAGGTTCTTGCTCTGGTTCTGGTTCAGGATCAGGCTCTGGTTCAACAACAGGTTCCTCCAGATGTTCTTCCAAGTCATTGCTTTCACAGAAAATTTTGAGAAATATCATTCTGCTTCCATTGATTTAGCAAGAAATTCCCAAGTGTTTATTAATTAACTATAGAAGCCTGAACCCAAAAAAAGATCTAAGAAATACATGTCTGAGTATTAAAACAGAACTTTTTTGAAAAGTACTCAATGAGCAATCTTAACTACAGTTAAGCAAATGCATCAAAATGGATCAAAATGAACCAAACTAGTTTCTCAGTTAGAATCCCAAAACCATTACAATTTACCTATCACACATCACAAAACTCTAACAGCTGTGAGGAGAAGACAAGGGCAGTTGAGCTGTTCGATGGGTACAGTTTCAGTTTCCAGGATGAAAAGTTCTAGAGATGTGCATTTAGTTAACACTACTATAGAGTACACTTAAAAATGGTTAAGTAAATTTTGTTATTCGATTTTACCACACACACACAAAAAAAATCTCTCATAATAAAATAGGAAAAGACATTAGTTATGATTCAGAATAGTTCTTAAACTTCCACATAAACCAGTTTGTTAAAACTGCAGATGTTTTCTCCCCTGAAATTCTAATTTAATAGGTTTGTGGTAAAACAAATCATTTTCAACCAGGTACCCAGGTGAGTACTGTGATTAGTTCATCAGTACACCTTGAAAAACATTTGAAAATATCCTTTAAGCACTGAATATTAACATTGCTAGTATCACATGGCAACAAGTAAATACTGTACTAATTTCTATTCCTAGCAAATAATTTCTGTTCTGGTTGCAAATTAAAACACACACACACACACACACACACACATACACACACACACACACACACACACTTAAGATACAGTCATGCATTTATTGTCTGAGTTAATTAAGGAAATTCTTTATTGCTATAAATCAGGTCTGAATGTCCATTGGTTTACACCTAATCTCTAAATAAGTCCCTGTACACTTTATATCCAACCCACCCCCCAAGCACTTAATGCGGTGGCTTGATGTGTTTGTTAATTACTTGGTAAGAAATCCCAACTCTTTTTCACTTACCACCCAGAAGAAAACTAAGTCAAAAAAAGCAACTGGTGGATACAACTTAAATAGTCCTCATACTGCAAACTATATTAAACATGTTATAGATTTTTTGGAAGCTCGAAGGTCCCAAAGTAAAACCCTTCTTTGGAGAAATTACCACTATTTTCTGAGATAATTCTGAGACTACATGACCGCCCTCCAACAAAGGGAATGACCAGACAACCCAAATTCTCATGCAGCTCTGGACAGATGAACCAAGTTTTCCTTACCTGACAGTCTGATCATAGAAAGTTCCAGAATCATCAGGTACCACCTCAGGTGTCTGCTGTCTTTCTTCAGGTTCCTCTACTTCTTCCTCAGATTCTAAGTAAAAAAAATTTTAAGTAATTTGTGCTTACTTAATTCACAAATAAATTCACTTTCACAATGTTCATCATAATAAAAAAGGCAATGACTTAAGTAAAGCAGATATATATTTAAAAAGTCAAGAAGATAAGGCAATTCTGTAAAATCATAGAGCAGGCTTTAAGGGCAGGATTAAGGCGATTATAGTGCCGGGTTAAGAACATGGAATCTGAGATCATATTGCCAGTAATCCAATACAGGCTCTGCCACCTAACTAGCTGTACTGACATCAGCAAACAACTTCTCTGTGTTGCATTAAAAATGGGAACAACAGTATCTAAAGTACTTATCTATAAGGCTGTTGTATTACATAATAAATACAAAGCACCTAGAATCATATCAGCCATACAGCTATTGTCTGAGACAATTCTCCATAGGTCTCTTGTGTTTCTACATGTCTTACAATTGAGGCAATGACTACCATTTGTTCTGGACAACCTTTTAAGAAAATTTACACAGCAGACAGCCTGGGAAAATAGGTCTCCCTCCAGAGCCAAGGGCAGGCATATTTACTGCCCATTCTAAAAGATTTGGGTTTCCTAAACTTAAGGTTCCATTCTTATTAACGCACCCCAATGTCATGCAGGTATCATATGAACTTCAATGTCCTGTGGAAACTGACAAAAACCCTACTATTTTTGCTGTAAATAACCTGTCTACTTCTGACTTAGGAGTTTTATGTCTTCTATCAATCCATGAAGTAGACTAACCTGTTTCAAGTAGGTTAAAAACTCAGGCCCTTCACACATCTTGACAATTAGAAGTTATTAAGGAAGAATAGAGTATGTTTAAAAACATTCAAGAAGCCCATATTCTATTCTGGCCAATTAATGCCATCAAAAAAAAATTTAAGCAAGTAACTTACCCTCCTGAGGCTCAGTAACAAATCCACCAAAGACCTCATCCTGGTATCTGAAGATATCATTGTGAACGTAGAACTTATTTGCAACAGAGCCCTGCAATGCCAACAAAAAGTTTTTACTTATTCAGCAGACTTTTAAAAAGCCAAATCACCCTACACTGGAAGTTCTCAGCTGAGGGCATTATTGCCCCCTACCACCCCAGAAGCCACACGGCAATACCTGCAGGCATTTCAGTTTTTCCACTGGGGAGTGCAACCGACAACTACTGAGTAGAGAGCAGGGTTGCTGCTAAACATCCTTCAATGCATAGGACAGCCAGCCACAACAAAGACTTATTTGGCCCAAAATATTAATAGTGCCAAGTTTGAAAAACCCTACTCTACATCATGGCTGTTAAAAACTACACTCAGCCCAGCCAGTGTGGCTCAGTTGGTTGAGTGTAGTCCCATGCACCAAGAGGTTGCCAGTTGATTCCTGGTCAGGGTACAAGCCCAGGTTTCGGGCTCAATCCCCAGTAGGGGGTGTGCAGGAGGCAGCCAATCAATGTTTCTCATCAATGTTTCTCTCTCCCTTCTTCTCTCTCTAAAATATCAATATATTTTTTTTAGAACTACACTCAAATATATGGCCTCCTTTATTTTATTTTATTCAAATTATAAGAGAAAGTTTGTTTAGAAAGTTACAGAGGTAGAAGTGAGCCAGCTGGGCTTCGTAGGCTCAGGAAACAAGTTTCAGAGGCAAAAGAAGAGCCCTTTGAGCTCAGGAGACAGATAGGCAAAGGTAAGCACCTGGGGGAAGGGGGGAAGGGCGGTTGCATATTCCCTAGAGGGAGAGCCTCAAATATATGGTTTGCTTTACATACCAACAGATGGATACCCAGTTTGATAAGCTTTTAAGTATGTAAGCCGACACAGTCCACACCAAATCATTTCTTGAACAATAAACACCTACTGGCAACTACAGTAGATATTTTAAATTCCCTAAATCTGTATCCAAGACTACTGATACAAGTACTGAAGGGTGGTGTAGCTAAAAGTTTTCCTATACTAGGTTAAGACACTCTTGAGTCTAAATCCAACTATGTCAGCTACTAGTTATTCAAACTCTAAGGCTGTTTCCGCATCTGTAAATAACCTGTCTACTTCTGACTTAGGAGTTTTATGTCTTCTATCAATCCATGAAGTAGACTAACCTGTTTCAAGTAGGTTAAAAACTCAGGCCCTTCACACGTCTTGACAATTAGAAGTTATTAAGGAAGAATAGAGTATGTTTAAAAACATTCAAGAAAATGGATACCAACATTTACCTTAGAGCTTTGAGTATTAAATAAGCTAGATTCTTCCTCTTTGATATCCCACCTAATCCCATGCATATTTAGAAGTCCACCAACATTTTTACATTGCAGATAATCTAAGCCTTCCTCTAAAAATCATGACAAAATGACCTCACATAATTTTTCAAAGACAATGGATTATTTTATATTCAAACAGTAAAATGATAGGGGTTTTAGATTCACTATCCTAAACAGAAAATTATCTTCAGAGAAATGCTAGAGAAAACATTTAATCAGCAAGTCCTTACTAAGCCACTTCCGCATGCTTATGCAGACAGATAAGCTTCCTGCCGTGGTTCAGTCTGGACCAGTTGGGAAAACAGTACAAATGCAATTACTCTATAAATCTAGTCCTTTCATGATAAGCATGATAACTAAAAACAACCATGGCTCCTTGAAGAAAACAGCTGATCCCAGGGCTAGGGCTGGGGCTGGAGCAGAGACAGTGCAAGATGAACCTGAAACATCATCTGGCACAAAGTTGCATAGTGCTCAAACACACACACACACACACACACACAGAAGCCAGCTTAAAGGGGGTCACACTTACCATGTCTAGAACATTTTAGACATTGATATAAAGTTAGCAATGGATTAAATCCATTAAATAAAGACTCCATTAGTGATAACAGATAGGAGAAAAGGAAAAGTTCTTTACAGTAGAATACCAACTAATAAATACAGAATGATAGAATCAGATAATCATCATTTGTAACTATCAGAGTAGCTGTTAGTTCTGGCAAGAATCATTAAGGAACGCAAAAACTAGAACATAAGTTTAATGAAAAACAGGGTATTTGCACAGTCTCCAAAAATCACCTACAATTTACTTACTAATGAGTAAAGTAAAAACACCAACTTCACAATCGTGAAACCTATTGACCATCACCTTAAGTAAGCGATCCAAGTTAACATCACTAATAGGACTAAATGACATCAAGAGCTTCCCTAATGTGAGGCACTGAAAGGCAGTATGTGTATAACTTAAATCTAATCACAAGTATCAGACAATTCCAACTGAGGCATTCTACAAAGTAACTTGATCATGCTCTTTCAAAATGTCAATGCCAAAAAACCAAAATATTAAAAGAATTACTGCAAATAAAAGGAGACAAAGAGACATCATAGCTATATACAATGTGTAATCCTGGACTCAATCTTGGATAAGGGGTAGGGGATTACTGTAAAGGACATTATTGGGAAGATAATCAAAATTTAAATATGAACTATAGATTGATAACTGTATTACATCAATACTTCATGAATTTGACAACTGTACTATGGTTGTGGAAGAGAATTCTTTATTTTCAGGAAATGCTCACTTAAGTATTTGAGGATGACTAGCCTAATATCTCCAATTTACTATCAAATAGTTTAGAATTTAAAATGATAGGTTAATAGAAGAATTATAAATGTGCGGACAAGTGTTGACAGTGGCTCTAGGTAAGGAGTAGGTGGAAGTTATTGTACTATTATTATAACTTTTCTGTAAATTTGAAATTTCAATGTGAGTATTTTTTAAGAGATGCACAACCATTCACTGGTTTTTTCCCCATACCTCAGGAGCAAGAACAAATGTCTGCATGAATCTCCTCAAAGCCTGGTTGTTATTGGAGAGCAACCCCATCACCTGGACCACCACACCATCATTCAGAGTGGCGTGAGCATCAACATGGCGAATCTTAGTGTGGCAATTGGTGAAGTTTTGTGACATCACTTTCCTATGGATTTCCTAAGGAATGGAGGCATGGGTTAATGCTTTAAAACTGATGTAATCTCCAACAAAAATAAAAACTTTCCAACACAACACAGGTAAAGAGAATTTGCATGTTTAAATTAAACTACACATACCCTACTTGGATTTGTCTTCTTTGTTAATATATGAGTTTGAGCCAAACTGATGACATAAACCAGGCAGCAAGATCTCAAATGTTCCCCTAATCATTATAACCACCTCTCTAAGCCTTTAAAATTATTGTCCTGAATAACATACCTAAAAACTGTTTACAATGATGATCCCCATGCTAAAACCAATAATCTCCTAATATAAAAAAACTTCAGAATATATCATACAAAATAAGCAAATGTGACATCATAAGCATTTCAATAGCTATCATATTAACCAAATAACTACTGAATACCTAAATTTCTAAAAAGCTGACAAATTTGATCTTTAAATATCAGCAAATCCATTAAGCATGCATCTACTTCAATTTTAGGGGTTGTTTTCTAGCTGCTCAAAAGCCTACATAAAGTTTAGTATACTTACTTTCTGTCCATAGACTGCATCTGCTGGCTTTCCATTTGAATCCAATCCCCCATGGACATAAGAAGAGTTCTTTCCATAAAATCTATAAAACAGGAATATAATTTACTTCTCATTTTCCTAAGACCAAGTATTAATTTTTTATGTTTGGTCCCTAACTGCCTCAGCAGCAGATTCTTGGAAGCAGGAATATTTTCCTCTTCATCTTTGTTTGCAATCATAGGTGCATCCTCTGCATATCAGTAAACACTGCTGAATGGGAATGCATTCGTCAATGAGGCAAATACTTATTTTACAAGTCACAACTTCCAGGTTTCAGGGTAGGATGATCATGTTGGGAAGGATCTTGCAGTTCGTGTCAGGAAGGCCACTTAAAGCAAAAGTTCCTCTTTTCAATCAAGAAGAAAACAGGCAGTTTTGATATAGATGAGGACACCTATATTCTTCATAGACTTAGAGTCCTTTTGTATCTAAGAATGCAAGTGAGGAATTCCATTAAAACCCAGTAACTCACCATGCAGAGAGGTTGTAGGAGTAGTTTTTAATAAATTTTGCTGATGAATTTTGCTGAGAATTTAATTCCCATAGCTTTCATTTTTCTCTATCCTCAATTGCTGTGTTTTCATTACTATACTATACTGGATCAGAAGAGCCAACCCAGGGTTAAACACACTATAAAGATTACTTGATATCTGTACTTCAGATAAACAAATTTTTAAAAATATTTTTTATTGATTTTAGAGAGATGAAGGGAGAGGGATAGATAGAAACATCAATGAGAGAGAAATATCAATTGGCTGCCTCCTGCACACCCCCTACTGGGGATAGAGCTCAAAACACAGGCTTGTATCCTGGCCTGTAATAGATCCTGGTTACCTCTTGATTCATGGGTCAATGCTCAACCACTGAGCCACACCAGCTTGGCCAGCTAAGCAATTTTTCACAAATGAGCCCATACGTGACTTCACCTCCCCCGCTCCTCAAAAGGCGAAAAATCTGGGCCCACAAGACCCAAAGCATACTTTTGTTGTTGCTGTCATTAATCCTCACCCGAGGATGTTTTTTCCATTGATTTTTTTAGAATGGAAGGGGGACGAGGGGAGAGAAACAACGATGTGAAAAAGGAACAGCTATTGGTTTCCTCCCACACGCTCCTGGACTGGGGCCAGGAATCAAACCTGCAACTTAGGTACATGCCCTGCACCAGGAATCGAACCTGAAACTCTTCAGTGCACAGGCCAGCACTCTAATCACTGAGCCACGCTGGCCAGGGCCCAAGTATACCTTTCAATTGTTAAAGTTATTAAAAGATTGCACATCAGCTAGTGAAATCAGTGCACTGCTGCCTAAGCCACTTCTCATACTTCTTAGAGATGAAATGTGAAAAAAAGGATGTCTTAGAATCAGTAAAATATCAATATTGACAAGAAATATATGAATGTACTTGGTCAGTTTCTCTCAACTCCTGCTCCTTTTTAAATTCATATTTACCTAACTTCTAAGGGCACAGAATAATGTGACCTAATACACAACAAAAAGAAATAAAAGTTTGGAGACTTTTTCTATCCCTAATAGTCATATGAATACCAGCAAATTCTTAACTCCTTAGCATCTTTATCTGCAAAATGAGGTTAACTCTCCCCTACAATACCTTACTAAAAAGTTTGGAAAAGATCAAGAGGAAACAAGTGAAAGTGTTTTGGAAATTATAAAGCCTTTAAAAAAAAAAGAGATTTTCCATTTTCAGAGCAAGGCCTCAAAGAACCCTCCCACACTGCTGATGGGAATGTAAAATTGGTGCAGTCACTATGAAAAACAGTATGGAGATTACCCAAAAAATTAAGAATAGACCTACCACACCGCCCAGTAATCCCTCTCTAAATACCTACCCAAGAAACTTGAAAACACTTATTTATAAAGATGTATGTACCCCTAAGTTCACTGTAGCATTATTCACAGTGGCCAAGACAGAAACAACTTAAGTGTTCCTTTGACAGATAATCAGACATAGAAGATGTGGGACATATATACAATGGATACAACACAGCCATAAAAATATAAATGCATTGCCATTTGCAGTAGCACGGATGAGTCCTGGGAGCACTGCGCTAGGCGAAGTCAGTCAGATGGGCGGGAGGACAGACTAGAACTTCACTCACGTGGGGCATGGAGCAGTGAGCAGCGAAGGACAAGCAAACAAGCGCCAACACCAACAGAACAGCGCTTACCGGGGGCCAGGTGGGGAGGGCGCAGGTGGGAAAGGGGCCAAATACAGTGACAAAGGAGACTAGACTTTGAGTGGTGAGCACACAACCGGGTATACAGGTGTTGTATTATAAAGTTGTACACCTACAGTCCACATGTTACTAATCAACGTCACCGTAATAAGTTTAACTTTTTTAATTGAATATAGTAAAAAGAATTTCTAATTTTTCTTTTGCACCTAACAGTCATGTGTTACCCAATATGCAAGCTTGTCAAAGTATAGAAGAAAAACAGTTCCTATCCAGCAAACAGACATTCTGGAATTTCTAAGAATTTCAACATAAAAAGTCCACATAAATAGATTTAAGAGTTATGTATAATGCAGCACTGTTTATAAGGGGAAATAATGGAAGCAACTCTTCAGGGGATTAAAGTATGCTACATCTCTATAAATACAAACTTTGTGGATACTAAAATTAATGTGAAACATGTATTACCCATGTAAAATGACACCAGATTATCAAATAAAGAAGTTAAAAAACAGTATATTGAAATGTTTGCATATACATAGAAAAACTGTTAGCATGGTTTTACTTCCATGTTTATTTCATGCTTTAACTTAAAACAAGCATGTATTGTTTCCACTAAAAAGATACCCCAAGTTTTTAAAACACATCAACACAGAAGTATGTTATTATAAGAGCAGTCTTCAATACTCAATACAGTCTTACTAAATAATTCAAGTTACTTCACCAAAAACAGCAAAACAAAAGCATGAATATTACACCTTTACATTTTCAGGCACTATTTTTCTGATAATGTATAAGTTCTGGTAACCTAAGTCTAATTTTTAAATAACATTTACATATTCTATTTTAAATGATATCATTTTAACAACAACATGTTATCAGCATTTATACAAAGCACTACTAGACTTCTTGACTTGGGGTGGTAAACGCACAATACAATATACAGATGATATATTGTTGAATTGTATACCTGAAACCAATATAATTTTATTAACCCATATCACCCCAATAACTTCAATTTTTTTTTTAAAAAAAGCACTATTATGCAACAACCCTGCAAGGTGCACGATGAATAAGAGATTCTCAAGGATAAATGCCCACATACTGAAAAACAGCACTTGACGATGCAGGCAGAAAAACTTACCTGTGTAGCATGTCTGGGGCCTGGTTCAGCAGTGTGTAATACTGTCTCACGAATTCCCGCCCGACCAGCAGGGGACTAGGCTTCTCCATAACCATTGCTTTGGTCAATTCAACCTGGGGGGGGGAAAGTTAAATATGTTCAACCAGAAAGATCAAGTACAAAGGGAAAAAGTGGTAGGGGATGAGATAATCATTTAGCTAAAACCAATTCAAAGTAAGACAAGAGGACTTCAGAAATTCTTGGTTTTGAAAAGAAATAATTATAAAATCAAAACCCAGACCAGGTAAGATTTTTTAAAATTTATCTTTATTGTTGAAAGTATTACAGATGTCCTTTTTCCCATTGACCCCCTTCTACCCTGAATCCACCCCACCCCCCACCACAGGCCTTCACCACACTATTTGTCTGTGTCCATGGGTCAGGCATACATGCTTAAATTCTTTGGTTAATCTCTTCCCACCCACCCACACCAGGTGAAATTGTGTACATTCAAATTCATTGCAATCAGATAAATATGGGGAGAAAAAAATTACTATGATTAATTAATCATTATTCCCAATAAACCTCAAAGGTACGCATTTCTAACATGCATCCTAATTTTCCTAATTAAAGTCAATTAAGAATATTCAAGTTATAAATTACAAACATATTCTTATTTATGGAATTATTTCATTCCAGAGTGATAAAATCAAGCAATAAACATAGCTTAGACATATAGGAAAACACTACATTTCCAGTCAAACTAAGAGAAATATTTGGTATCTTTAAAAATAAGACCACAACAACTAGAAGTTCTAAATATGCTTAATTTATTCTATAATGGGACCCAAAAAAATCTGAAAATAATATGGGTAAAAGTTAACAAACAAAATGTTTTTACTCAACAAAATAATCTCTATCATCTCAAAATTATCATGATTTAAAGTTAGTACTTTGAGTGTTGTCAAGAAAGGCACCTGACAATCCTCAATTACTGTCTGTTATTTTAAAAGAAACTTTTTAAGGACATGATTTTTCTTTTCTTTTTTAATGTTTTTATTGATTTCAGAGAGAGGAAGGGAGAGGACGATAGAAACATCAGTGATGAGAGAGAAAGTCATCGATCGGCTGCTTCCTGCACAGCCCCCACCAGGGATCAAGCCTGCAATCAGGGCATGTGCCCTGACTGGGAATCAAACCATGACCTCCTTGGTCCATAGGTCGATGCTCAACCACTGAGCCACACCAGCTGGGCAGTAAAATCTCAAACTTAGAAAAAGAAAAACTTTGAAAAAGATATTTGGCATGAGATTAATCCATTTTAAGGAGATAAAATTACCTTGAATTTAAAAGCAAGCAGAGGAATATATACAGATTAATTACAGTATAAAAGGAGACAGATTTTTAGTTTTCTTAAAGGATGGGGAAACTGAGTGTGGTTGGTCAATTCCTGCACAAGCAACTGTGGAAACATGTTTACCTTCATCTAGCACAATTCCTCTCGATTCTTTTTTTTTCTTTTCCTTTTTTTTAAACTTTATTTTTATTGTTCACACTATTATAAATGTCTCTATTCTCATTATTCTTTTTTTTTTTTAAATATATCTTTATTGATTTCAGAGAGAGGAAAGGAGAGGGAGAGAGAGAGATAGAAACATCAATGATGAGAGGGTCATTGATTGAGTCCCCAACCGGGCATGTGCCCTGACCGGGAATCGAACCCCAATTGCCTGGATCCTAGGTCGATGCTCTACTGCTGAGCCACGCCCAGCTGGGCCATCCTCATTATTCTTAAGTCTGTCTCACCTACTACTTGTTTCACCAATATCAAAACAGCAAAATGCCTTAATAGCTCATGATATGTAAATACAGGTCTAAATTAAGAAAAAAACACAGCAGCATACAATAAAAGATTAGTACCCAGAATGTGTATAATACTCCTATACAAACTGCTGAAAAAAAATAAATAACCCAAGAGAAAAATAGCCCAAGGGAATGGAACAGAGAATCCTCAGAAAAGTAAATGGACCACAAACAAAAGATAAAGTAACTAGTGAAATGCAAATTAAACCTAGCACTTCTCAACGGATTCCCCCCTCCCCAGTATTAAAATAATACCAAATACTGCCCTGGCCGGTGTGGCTCAGTTGGTTTAGCATTGTCCCAAGCACAGAAAGGTCACTGGTTCAATTTCAGATCGGGCACATGCCCAAAATGCAGGCTAGATCCCCAGTAGGGGCCATGCAGGAGGTAGCCATTCGATGTTCCTTTCTCACATCTACGTTTCTCTCTCTCTCCCCCATTCCCTTCCTCTGTCTCTAAAATAAATTAAATAAATAAGTAAAGCCTTTAAAATAAGATAATACCAAACACTGGCAAGGAAGTCAGGAAAAGAGAACCTGCAAAAATCGTTGAAGGGGTGTCAAACGGTACAACCACAGGGAAGAAATATTTTGCAGTTATCTGAAAAATAAAAACATTCTCATGAATTTAGCAATTGTCTTCTAGATATTTATTGGGTGTCCTCAAAAAATGTATACACACCTTGCAGCTGATAGCTCAACTGATGTTTCTTCCTTTTCAGATTTAACCCATTGGAATTAATAATTATTCAAAGGCCCGGCAGGGCGTGGCTCAGCAGTTGAGCATCAGCCTAGGATCCAGATTGCGGTTCGATTCCCAGTCAGGGCACATGCCCGGGTTTTGGGATCAATCCCCAGTCGGGGGCGTGCAGAAGGCAGCTGATCAATGATGACTCATCATTGATGTTTCTCTCTCTCCCTCCCTCTCTCTGAAATCAATAAATATATACTAAAAAATAATAATAATTATTCAAAGTAGGTATACATTTTTTTGGGACACCCTGTATATAAAAGAAACTCACCTGTCTGCACAAAACATAGAACTTAACTGCCATTCTAGTTATAAAATATAAGACAGGTAACAATGTGCATGTCTGTCAAACTAAAAATGGATTAAGTTGTGGTTTAGTCACAGCATGGAAACCTCTATATCTAAAATAATCATATAGGGCACTTATAAGACTGAAAAGTGGTGCTATTAATAATTATACCAGGTTAAATGGAATAAATTAGGACTGTCCCTGGGAAACCAAAATATAAAGTCACGCTATTTATAGCAGTCATAAAGTCAGCATGAAAGAGAAGTCAAAACCTGTTAAAATGAAGTCAGTCGCCAAGTATGTACTGTATAATAGCCTTTAAACATGTTTAGCCCGGCCAGGCGTGGCTCTGCGGTTGAGCGTCGACCTAGGATGCAGCTGATCGGGGTTCGATTCCCGGTCAAGGCACATGCCCGGGCTGCGGGCTCCATCAATGACTCTCTCATCATTGATGTTTCTGTCTCTCTCTCTCTCTCCCTCTCCTTTCCTCTCTCTGAAATCAATAAAGATATTTAAAAAAAAAATCAAGTTTACATATGTTTCTATGAACAATATCTGGTATTGTTTTGTGTATACGAAAATCACTTTTAAACATGTTTGTTTATTTTTTTTAAATGTATCTTTACTGATTTCAGAGAGAGGAAAGGCGAGGGAGAGAGAGAGATAGAAACATCAATAATGAGAGAGTCACTGATCGAGCCCGCAACCCGGGCATGTGCCCTGACCGGGAATCAAACCCCGATCGCCTGGATCCTAGGTCGACGCTCAACCACAGAGCCACGCCTGGCCGGGCTAAACTTGATTTTTAAATAATCCAGATGTAATAATAGATCCATGGACCAGAATAAAGTTAAGAAATATACCCACACATAAATGGATATAAATTATTTTCAACAGAAGTGCACACAGTTCAGTAGAAAACAGACACTCTTCTACAAATGGTGCTAGAACAATTGCATATCCACATATAGGGGGGGAAAAGAACCTAAGTTCATGCCTCACACTACATTAAAATTTAACTCAAAATGGTTTTAGGTAAAATCTAAACCTATAAAACTTCTAGAGAAAATCTGCATGACCCTGGGTTAAGCAAACATTGTAGATACAACACCAAAAACATTATCTATGAGAGAATAGATAATATGGACTCAACTAAAATTAAAAACTTCTGCTCTGCAAAAGACACTAGAGATGAAAAGGCAAGCCAGACTGGGAACATATATTTACAAAGCATTCATCTGATAGAAAACTTATATGCAAGATATATAAAGAACCCTTGAAACTGTGTAACAACCCATAAAATATGAACAAAAGATATAAAGACATTTCACTAAAGAAATTATTTGAACACATGAAAAATGCTAAGCATCATTAGTAATAACATAAATGCAAATCAAAACCACAGTGAGTTACCACTACCCACCTGACAGAATGACTAAAATTTAAAAGGCTGACCATACAGTGTTAGCCAGGATATCAAGGAAATGGAACCCTCAAACATACATTGCTGGTGGAAACGGAAAGTGGTACAAACACTTTCCATTTGGTAAGTGGTACAAATGTTAGGTAGGTTTTTGTTTGTTTTAATATATATTTTTATTGATTTGAGAGAGAGAGAGAGAGAGAGAGAGAGAGAGAGAGAGAGAGAGAGAGAAGGAGAGAAACATCGATTTGTTGTTCCGCTTATTTATGCATTCATTAGTTGCGTGTGTTTGCCCTGACTGGGGATCAAACCTGAAACCCTGGCCAATCGGGACAACACTCTAACCAACTGAGCTACACAGCCAGGGTTTAAGGTTTCTTTTTTTTTTTCTATTCCTCACTGAGGATATTTTTTCCACTGCTTTTCAGAGAATGAAAGGGAGGGAGAGAAACATAGATACGAGAGCGCCGCATCAATTGGTTGACTCCCGCACTAGCTCTGACTGGGCCTGAAATCGTGCCTGCAACCAAAGTACGTGTCCTTGGCGGGAACAGAATCTGGGACCCTTCAGTCCATGGGCCAAGGCTCTAACCACTGAGCAAAACTGGTTAGGACTTAAGGTAGTTTCTTAAGCAGCTTTTGTAATGGCCAAAAGCTGGAAACAAACCAATGTCCATCAACAGGTGAACAGATAAACAAAGTGTAGTATACTTACCGAACAGTACTACTCAGCAATTAAAAATAATAAAGCATATTATATGATTCAATTTACATAAAAATTCTACAAAATGCAATCTAATCTTCATTGACAGAAAGCAGGTAAGGGATTTCTGAGGGCAGAAGAGGTGGGAAGTAGATAGGAAAGAGGAAATGCAAAGGGCTCAGAGAAAACTGGGGGGAGGGGTGATGAATATGTTCGTTATCTTGATTATGGTAATAGTTTCATGGGTATAAACCATGAGTGGGGAATGTTGGGCCTGTGGGCTGTATACCGCCCAAGAAATAATTTGATCTGGCCTTTCCGAGGCCTCACCAAAGAGAAGCAGTTCCAGCCATCACATTAGGGGTGAGTAAATTAAATGTTTGAACAATATAGCAGGCTAATTTTTAAGTTGATAATTCTGTATCGCCCACAAATGATGTTATAAATATCCAAATGGCCCTTGGCAGAAAAAAGTTTCCCTACCCCTGATATAAATGATGCCAAAAATTACCACTGTACACCTGACATGTGTTCAGTTTATTTTATGTCAGCTGTATCTCAATAAAGCTGTTGTGGTAGTTGTTTTTTTTTATTTAACCCACCAATAAAATAGCCTAGAAAGACAAAAGGTCATCTCAGGGGAAGAGATAGGATGGAAACCTATACAGGAAAATAAGAAGTCAAACATAAAAGAATGAGGCAAAATGTTAACTGTCAATTCTGAGTACAATGGTATTTAAGTGGTATCTTTTTACTCTATTTTAATTATTTATCCAAAACACTAAGGGAAAATATACAAGGGTTTGTGTGTACTAACATGAATATCAATTATCATACATTATGTTGCAAGGTTATGCTATGTTGCAAACATTTGAAACTTGGTTTAGTTATTAGAGAAACAAAAACGTTTTCCCAGAACCTAAGAAACTTTAATACAGAAGCCAAAGTCTGTCCTCAGAGGAAGAGTAGTCTCATCACCACTGGATCTACTGTTCAATCTATCTTCTAAATGCTTCACATTTACCACCTGTCACCTCCCTTCAAAATTCTTCCTGACAGCTCCTTGGAGCAATAGCTGATTCTAGGGCAGGACAGGAAAAATACAAGATGGGCCTGAAGCACCTGGTAAAGAAAGAAAATGCTTAGCCCAGGCAGGTGTGGCTCAGCGGTTGAGTGTCAACCTAGGATCCAGGCAATCGGGGTTCAATTCCTGGTCAGGGCACATGCCCGGGTTGTGGGCTCGATCCCGTTGGGGGCGTGCAGGAAGCAGCCGATCAATGATGGATCTCTCATCATTGATGTTTCCATCTCTCTCTCTCCCTCTTCTTTCCTTTCTCTGAAATCAATAAAGATATATTTTTAAAAAAGAAAGAAAGAAAATGCTTTAAAAAAAAAAAAAAAAAAAACCAAAAAAGGCACAGGAGAACATGATCATCAGAAGGGCAGAAGAGCCAAAACCGGAAAAATTTGACCAATAAAATAAAAAAGCAAAAAAAGTTCAGAACAACATTGGACTACAATTCAAAGAATAAAATATCCATGAAAAAATTAATGGGTAAGGAAAAAGCCTTAATAAAAAATAAATGGGGGAGAAGAAACAACTCTTCCTTGCAGTAAATGCAGAAGGAAGGAAGGAAATAAAGAATCACCATTAGACCACAACAGTTGCAGGCAAGGCCACATTAATACACGTTAAAATTAAGGGGGGAAAGTTTAGAGAAACAATATTTGCACAGCTTCAAAGTGTCTAGTAATTACAGTGGTAGCTTTAACTTATGGCCAAAAATTCACAGATCCTCCCCCCTCTTACTGAGTGTAGCTTCTAATGAAGAGAATATGCAAAGGGGGAAAATTCTAACCTGGTAGATACCACCTTAATCAAGTAATCAAAGTTAAATTCAACCAGTAATGATTATTATGGACTCCCCGGTGTAATAAGGCTCAGTCACCTCTGTGGTATTCTCCCCCAAAATCCATAACCTCAGTCTATACCAGACGCACCCAAATTGAGATCTAAAGTGTCAGGGTCATAAAAGACAAAAGAAAGACAAATTGTCACAGACCAGAGAAGAGAGACTAAGGACACACGAGGACTAAATGCAATGTGCTGTCCTGGATTGGATCTGGGAACAGAAAGACATTAGTGGAAATAGTAAGGAAATCCAAGTAAGGTCAATCATTTAGTTAATAGTATTTTATCAATGTCAATTTCTTAGTTTTGATAAATGTACCATGATTATGTAAGCTGTTAATATGAGGGAAGCTGGGTGAAGACTATATAAGATGTCTCTGGCCCTGGTTGGTGTGGCTCAGTTGATTGGAGCATCGTCGAGTACACTGAAAGACTGCGGGTTCAATTCCAGGACAGGGCACATACCTAGGCTGCAAGTTTGATCCCCAATCAGGGCGCATATGGCAGGCAGTCCATCGATGTTTTCTCTCTCTCTCTCCCTTCTTCTCTCTCTCAAAAAAGGTATCTCTGCATTGCACTGCAACTCTTATGTAAATCTAAAATTTATCTCAAAAACAAGATTTTCTGAAAGATAAAAACTTCATGACAGAAATTAAATAACGTAACAATTCGCTAGCTTTTCTTGGTCTTTAGCATCCCTTTCCCACTCCAAAATTAGAAGTCCGGCCGGTGTGGCTCACTAGTGGTTGAGCACTGACGCACGAACAAGGAGGTCATGGCTCGATTCCAGGTCAGGGCACATGCCTAGGGTTGCAGATTAGAACCCAGCAGGGAGCTTGCAGGAGGCTGCGGACTGATGATTCTCTCTCCTCACTGATGTTTCTCTCTTTCCCTCTCCCTTCCTCTCTCTATAACCAATAAAAACATTTTTTAAAAAGTCAGCTGTGCTTAAAATTAAGCAACAATCTTTTCTTTCTCATCAAGATGCAAAAAAACCCCGGCCAGGCGTGGCTCAGCGGTTGAGCATCGACCTAGGATCCAGGTGACCGGGGTTCAATTCGCGGTCAGGGCACATGCCCGGGGTTGTGGGCTCGATCAATGACTCTCTCATCATTGATGTTTCTATCTCTCTCTCCCTCTCTTTTCCTCTCTCTGAAATCAATAAAGAGATATATAAAAAATAAATTAATTAAAAAAAGTTTCCAGACATTGTCAAATCTTTACAAAAAAAGAAAAAAAAAAAAAGATGCAAAAAAACTCTTTATAGTTAATACTAATGCCTCACCTATGAAATTCCTAAAAACATGAATTTTCGGTCCTTTAAATCTCATACAGCATAGGTGGACATAGCCCAGGAAACCCTAAGAGCAAGCTCATAGTTCAAACATGGTGTGTGCTTGAGGCACAGCCTAGGAGAGGAAGGTGTTACACTCCAGCCTTCCAGATTCTGAATCCTTCAGCTTTTTCTGAATAGCTAGATACACCATATACTTTACAAAATACTTTAGACAACTATTCAGATATCAGATTATCGGTTCTTGCTCTTTTGTTTTTAAATCCTCACCCGAGGATATTTTTTCCATTGCTTTTCAGAGAGTGGGAGAGAAAGAAACATCAATGTGAGAGAGAAACATCAATTGGTTGCCTCCTGCACTCGACCCAAACAGGACTGGGGATTGAGTCTGCAACTGAGATATGTGTCCTTGGCCAGAATCAAACCCCGGACCCTTCAGTCCACAGGCCGACGCTCTAACCACTGAGCAAAACCCACCAGGGCTATCAGTTCTCTTTCAAGTAAAAACATGAGAAAACCTATGATATGTGAAAGCACTTTTAAAATATGTAAAGGCCATACAAATATACAAAATGCTGTTATATAGCCACGTAAGTTAACAGCCACCACAAAATGTATGACATCCCTACAAAATGTATCCCACCCAGGAAGCCAGCTTTCTTTCTCTGAAATATCTAATACTTTTTATTAAGTACCTCAATCACACACAGGCTAAACTGCTAAGCAATATTATGAAATAGGACAGAAGGGGAAATCTATCCTAAAGACCTTATTTACTAAGGCCACAGCCTGTGAAATTTTTTTCATATTTACTTTCTGCTTTATAAAACCCACACTTCATGCGTCAATTATTCCTAGCTCTTCACCATTATCACTCGGCTTGCATTTTAGCTTGCCCAATCAAGACCAAACAAGGTGTCCAAGAATACTTAAAAAATTTTTAAGTAAACAGAAAGCTTATTTTTGAGATTTGAAAACATAAACCTGGCTAACTGCCACAGTGTGATCACCAACTACAAGTGAGATTACAGTTGCTCAATCTAAATTTAACTCCATGGATGGAAGGACAGTATTGCACTGAAGGTTTTGCCTACTAGGTATTAAGAACTGACTAGCCAGGGGTGGGGAAAAGAGTAGTTTTGTTTTGTTTTTTAACCTACCTACTCTGACAATTATCTCCCTCTGTAAAGTAGCCTTTTTAAGATTTTTAATTGATTTTTAGAGAGGAAGAGAGGGAGAAACATAGATGTGAGAGTGAAACATTGATCAGCTGCCTCCTGCCTGCCACTACCAGGGATAGAACCCCAACCTGGACATGTGCCCTGAGCAGGAATGGAACTGGCAACTCTTGGGTGCACAGAACAATGCCCAACCAACTGAGCCACGCTGACCAGGGCTCCAAAGCAGTCTTAAAGCACAATTAATTGAACATACAATGCATATACAAATTCTGAAATATCATTTTTAAAAAACAGTATTTGCTGAAAGGTCAAGTGGGTAATTTTATTAAACTGGCAAAAAGACTGGTTTAGGTCACAAATTCAGGCTTTATATTAAATTTCATTTTTTAATTAAACATTACCCCATCCATCCTACTAAAAACCATATATAATTCAGAAACCTGTAACAATTTAAAACTAACCTCTGCCCTTTATTTTCTATGCAAAGTACTAAAACTAGTAAAAAATAAAACAAAATAAATTACGAAAACTGCTGCAAAGTAGGTCACTAACAAACATTACCAAATCTCCTGATGTTCCCTTAGCAGACTCTCAGCTGAGAAGAGCAAAGTGAATTAAATAAAGAACAAAGAACTGCCTACTTTTCTACCAGTTAAAAGAGGTACAAAAGCTTATATTCAAAGGATTTAACAATAACAAAAGTAACCTCTGACTTGGCTGGGAATCAAGGTGGCAACCAAGTCTTGCATTATTACAATTTTTCTTCAATTCATTTGTTCTCGATAAATGAATGCACAAGAGATCAGCTGGGCTACCAATTTGTGAAATATCAGTTTTCATATTTCTGCCCAACTGATACCATTTACCTGAGGCCAAGAACAGTGTGTTTTTTTCCTTAAAAAAGTATCTGAAGGGAAAGTAACATAATTTGCCCTGAATTAATGCATAAGATAACTTCACTGATACACTTTACCTCAAGCAGTCATAAATTAGCTGGACTCAAACTTGAATTTACTTATTTTTTTATCCTCACCCAAAGATATTTTTCAACGGCTTTTCAGAGAGGAAGAGGAGCATCCATGTGAGAGAGACACCAACTGGCTGCCTCCCTCACCAGCCCCAACCCGGCCGGGGATCCAGCATGCAATCCAGGTGCATGCCCTTGGCCAGAATCGGACCCGGGACCCTTTGGTCCACAGGCCAATGCTCTAACAACTGAGCAAACCCATTATGGCAAACTTAACAGTTTAAATGTGGGTCACTATGGTGTTTTAACACTTGATAACTTAAAATGCTAATTCAACAGGAATCACTAATGGCAGTTAAGTGGAACTGCTACAGGAAGGCAAGTTCCAAATAAAACAATGTTATATTCTAAAGCAATCTGTTATTTATTGCAACACCAACATAGGTACAACTTCTCATTACAAAATTTCGACCCTCTGTCTATTGCTACCTTCTGTTAAGAAACATGGAAAGCCCAGCTCGCATGGCCCAGTGGTCCAGCATCGACCTATGAACCAGGAGGTCATGGTTCAATTCCCAGTCAGGGCACATGCCCAGGTTGTGGTGGGATCCGTCCCCAGTGAGGGGCGTGCAGGAGGCAGGCAATCAATGACTCATCAATGATGTTTCTCTCTCTCTCCCCCTCTCCTTTCCAATCTCTGAAATCAATTTAAAAAAAAAAAAAATTAAAAATTAAAAAAAAATTAACATTTAAAGGCCAGGCAGGCATGGCTCAGTGCTTGAGCATCGTCGACCTATGAGCCAGGAGGTCCTATGAACCAGGTCATCGTTGGATCCTGGTCAGGGCACATGCCAGGGTTGTGGGCTCCACCCCCAGTAGGGGGTGTGCAGGAGGCAGCAGATCAGTGACTCTCATCGATGTTTCTATCTTTCCCTTCCTCTCTCTGATATCAATACAAACATATTTTTTTAAAAAGAAACATGGGAAGTATTGGGTAAATGGAAACACAAATATTAAGCTTCCTCATAGTTTTTTAAATTTATTTACAAGAATTAAATTCTGTGTTCTCTCTGCAAAAAATCAAGACCAATCCTAAAGTGTCTGTACAAACAAAAAAGATAAACTTTTTAAAACGGCCGAAAGCCATTCCAATCAAAATTAATTCAGGTGAATTAGTCTCAAAACTTTTTTTGTAGTTTTATCTCAAGTAGAGACATCTGTGATAGAAGTAATGACTTGGACCTGCAACGGAGGAACTATTATTATTTCACAAAGCCAGCGAGTATACTCGCTTTCGAAAAACTAAAACATAACTTTACTACAAAAATATACACTCAAGTCTCTGAAAATGTCTTCTACGTTTACGTATACTCAGGAGCCTCACAGTAAATGCTCAATCATGAACTGAGTACAGACAGGCTGTCATCCACAGACGATCCCAACTACCTACTAGGGTTAAGATTTCCAAAGCATCTCAATCGCCCCTAATTCACCTCGCACAAGCTCCGCAGAGGTCAAATTTATATTGTCACTGAGCACCACCCTTGCCGTTCCAACTTCCAATTTTAATCCATCGACGCTGGCGAGATGTGAACCTCATCTCTCGGAACCTCATTTTCTTCAATTCTAAAACAAGGACGTTAAACTATGTTCTCGCAGGTCTTTCTCTAAAGTCTGCTCTCATTTAAAAAAAAAAAAAAAAAAATAGAGAAATGATTCAGGATCTAATATCAGAGCCTAACTTCCTGCTGGCGGGAATTTTCCATCACCGTGCCCTGAGTTTCAAATCTGACCAGGGAAACACTGTCCATGCCCACTGGCACGTATCCGTTTTATCCTACACGTCTTCCAGAAGCTCTGGGGGCAGAACACCATGCGGATACATACAGCAAGGAAGCCCCAACGCTTCCTTTCCCTTTGTCTTAAGCCCACGTCCAGCCCTGGTCGCCCTGGAAGCCCAGCCTGGCTCAAGCACCACCGCGGCCGCCGCCTTCGCAGCAGGGCCTTTCCAGGCGGATGCTGCCCCTCCCCGGGCGCCAGGGGTGCTCCGAGGGCGCCAGGGCCCTGGGGCCGCACGGGGCGCTGGAACCCGGAGCCGGCTCGGGGACTAGGGCTCCGGCGACCAGGGTCCGGGCACACACCTGCCCCTCCCCGTCCGCCCGCTTCTGACCGTGTCCCTCCGCCGCTGGACCTCGGAGCCCGCTGTAAAATGAGCAAAACCACCGAACCTACCTCACCAGGTCGTTGTGGGAGTAAAACGAGAGGCGCCCGGGTTGCCCGACACGGTGCCTGGCACACAATGAGGGCTCAGAAAGAAGATTGGTTACCACTCATTACCCGAGCGCGCGCGCGCGCCCGGCTCCCCCTCCACTCCCTGCAAAACCCGAGAGCAGCGCTTCTGCTTCCCAGCTCGAAAAACCCTTTTCCTATCGCTCTTTTCGCCACGCTCCCGCCCCTAAGGGGAAAGCTTCCTCTGGCCCGGGCCAAGCCGGAGCCCCTCGCCGGCGGAGCCGAGCCCCGCTGGCGCGTGGGGAGGCGGGCGGGAAAAGGCTGCGAGCCGACCGCGCGGGGCCCCAGGCCCCCAAGATCGCCCTGGAACCCCGGGCGGCGGCCGCGACTCGCTCCCGCCCCGCGTGGCAGTTGGGCGCGGCACGCGCCCGCGGCGGACACGGCCACGCACGCCGGCCGGGGGGGGCGCGGGGGGCGGGGAGCCTCCGCGCGCCCGTGCGCCCGCCTGCGGCCGTTGAAGGGGGGGGGGGGGCGCGCCTTGCGCGGCCGCCGCTGGGGCTTCCCTTCCCTCTCGCCGCCGCTGCAGCTCGTCCTGGACCCCGGGCCGCACAGCCCCGCCCATACCCCGGCGTACCTGCGCGGCTGAGCGGGAGAGGAACAAGCTTTGCTCCACAGCTCGGAGGGAGGAAAAAAAACCCTTCACGCAACTGCGTCCGCACACGCGTGCTCCGTCGCCGGTCTATATAACCGCGAGTCAGCCTAACCTGTTGCCGCCATGTCAGGCGCGCTGAGGACCAATCGAGACTGCGTCCTCTGGGATCCTCGAGCGGCCATTGGGTATTGACTCAGGATGAAGGCGTGACTCTTGATTGGCTTTGACTCATGCCTATGAGACTGTGAGGATCTCGTTTCCCTAGTAACGGATTGGCACAGAGAGAGACCAATTACTCAAAGGTACCGTGGAAAGGAGGGTGGGAAGTTTTTTGACCGATACCCACAGTGGCCAATAAAGGCGTGGGGCCGCTCCCATTCGTCAAAACGTCTTACCCTGGGCGGAGACCCGTTTTCCCTTGAAGGAGCGGTTGCTCCACAAGATGGGGCCCGTGTACTTTGGGGAAGTAAACCCCAAGCAACTAGGAGGTGGGAGCGAGGGAGGCCAAGGAAGCCTTCGGCCAATCGCAACTCGAGAAGGGGGTGACTGACACGGGGGTTGGACTGCACCAAGGAGACCGAGCCCCGGGGCTGCCGTGCCTTCAGGGGCGGCTCTGAGGCTCTCTTGTCCCGGGCTGTGTCCTTTCCCCTTTCGCTCCTTCACTTGTTGGGTCCGGCCCCTGAGGCCCCTCTGCCGCCTCTTTCCGCAGATTGGGACCAGGGAAACCAAGTGTAAAGTTTTCCGTTGTTTGTTTCTCCTTATAACTTTTTATTTCCATGCCTAAGGGCACTTGCTGGCTTTTCCCCACGAGCCTGCACGACCGTTGCACAACTATTAGGAGGAAAGTGACTCCCGTCGCGCACCTAAGATTTTGTAGAAAGTCGCGCGTGCAAACTGCTGCCGAGCTGGAGCACACACGCTGCTGCCCCGCGGGTTTTGCCAAGTTTCGGCCCGAAGGCCGGCCCGTGGCGGCCACCGAGGTCTCCCCTTTTCCCCGTAGCCGAGGGGCGGGAGTTTGCAAACTCTCTGGCCAGCTTGGGCCTCGCTGCAGCCCAGCGCGTCCCCCAGCATTGTCACCCGGCTCTCTACTCGCCGTGGGTGTGGGGGCGTCTGTCTCCAGGTCGCCCCATCTTCCCGAGGTAACTGGTCCAGCTCCTGTGCGGACGCCCCGAAGGTTTCCCGAAGCGGCTCTGCGGCCGAGGGGCGCCTCAGCCCGGCCCAGTCCGCGTCTCTCCGCGTCTCCCGACCCTCCGTTGGTGACCAAGGGCACTTTAGGTTACCGAGCTACAAAGACTCGCCTGGGGCTCTTCTCATTCCGGGCCTGTGACCCCGCGGGGGAGGGCGCCGGGGGGGGGGGGGGGGGGGGGAGGCTCTCGTGCAGTTTCGCAGAGAAATTTGTAAATGAAGCACGTGGAGCGTGTCTGCGGCGAGAGGAAGGGGCGCGGGCCGCCGCGGGGTGCATCCGGGCGCGTCCCCGCCCGCGTCCCAGCGGGGGCCCGGCCCCGGGAGCCGAGCTAGAGCGCCCCCCTCCCCCCGCGCACCCCCAGGCCTCGCTCCGGCAGCGGCCTCGCTCCTGGAGCGTTGACTGAGCTCCCAGGGCTGGAATCAAAGACGACCCAGGGGCTGCGGTCGCCCGTTCAGAGCGCTGCGGGGGCCGGCAGCTCGCAGCCCCGCGCGCAGGTGTCCGGGGCGGTGCAGACCCCGAGGGGAGACGCTGCGGAAGGTTTTCTGGAGTCGGGAGCCTCGGGCGTGGTGTTAGCCAGGCTCGGGAATGTGAGCTTGATTCGGGGAGCAGAGGAGCACTCCTGCAGGCAACGTTTCTTAAAGGCGGGCTCGAAACTTTTGCATTTTACGAGGATGACTCTCCAAATTGTAATGCTAATGAGAGCAAATCGGAGAAACTCTGAATTCACAGATTGGGCATTTAACCCAAGGGGCCTGTGGTAGGGGTCCAGGCTATTCTGAATTTCATTTGGAGGGAACTTGAAGCGATCACAGTTCTTTTTTGTAAGGCTATTTGGCAGTCTCTATTAAATTGCGTGTGTCCCACTGCTTGGTTTGATAGCCACATTTTTTTTTTAATTTTTTTTTTTTTTTTTACATAGAGGCATGTACAGGGTGAACATGACAGTATTGTCAGCTTTGTTAGACTAAACTAAAAAAGTAATTGCTCATCAGTTTGCAAACTAATTGTTAATATGCATGTAATATAGAATATTATGCAGCAGTTTAATTTTTTATTGATTTTTAGAGAGAGAGAGGAAGGGAGAGAAAGAGAGAGAAACATCAATTTGTTCCACAAATTTACGCACTCATTGGTTGATTCTTGTATGTGCCCTGACCAGGGATGGAGCCCACAACCTTGGCATATAGAACTACGCTCTAACCACCTGAGCTACCCAGCCAGGGTCCTATGCAACAGTTTAAAAAAGAATGAGAATTGTACAGATATGGATGGGTATCCAATTGTTAATTGGGTGATTCATTGAAAAAAATCAAGCCCAGCTGGGTGTGGCTCAGCAGTTGAGCATCGACCTAGTATCTAGGAGATCGAGGTTTGATTCCCTGTCGCACTGGCCCGGGTTGCGGGGGTGTGCAGGAGGCAGCCGATCAATGATGACTCTCTCATCTTTGATGTTTCAACTCTCTCTCCCTCTCCCTTCCTCTCTCTGAAATCAATAAAGATATATTTTTTTAAAAAATCAAGTTCAACAAAACAGTGAATTCTCATTTGTATTAAAAAGGAAACAAATGAAAAAACATCTCCCTAATTTTTGTATGTTAAAATAGGTATCCAAGTGCATAGGGAGAGTTCTAAATTTAAAACAATAGTCATTCCCCCTAGGGAATCCCCTAGGTTGGAAGCAATGAGGACAATGTATTACTGGGAAGTTTTACAATGAGACCTGTTTGTGCACCGTGTTGAGTAAGGGAGGGAGGGAGGGAGGGAGGGAGGGAGGGAGGGAGGGAGGGAGGGAGGGAGGGAGGGAGGGAGGGAGGGAGGGAGGGAGGGAGGGAGGGAGGGAGGGAGGGAGGGAGGAGAGAAATGGATTACCAGAGGGAGAATACGGACAAGACCTCAGGTGGCTGTTGCTGTCTTCCACAGGAGAGAGCAAGTTGACATCTTCCTTTGGTAATTTCTCTGATTGAGTCATAAACCCTCAGAACCCAGATGCTGGATACTTAGTGAATGTTCAATGTGTATTTTACCACCAGTGAATTGTCTGGAGTACTCAAGGTGAGGGAGGCAGGGGAGATTTTGCCCCTAAGAGACATATGGCCTTGTCACAACTGGGTAGAGGGGAGACTAGCCTCTAGTGGGCACAGGCCAGGGGTGCACAGGAGGGCCCCCCATAACAAATGATTAGCTGGCCAAAAAGTCAATAGAGAAACTCTGGCAAGACGAGACCTTGGTTCTTATCTTCTTGAAGGAAAGATTTCAATCAAGAGACAAAGTGTAGCAAAGCAAGCAAGAATTTATTGGCCACAGCAAAAACACACTAAGGACAGTGAAACAAGGAAGAGCATAGCAGAAGCAACTGGAGCGCCTCGGCTGGGCTGCTTTGGCTCACTGGGATGTCAGAAAAAAGGGAGCCTTGGAAACAGGTTCAGGGGATTAGCCCAGGAGGAGCTGCCTCAGCCCATTGCTCCCTCAGTTGCAAATCTCTCTCATGGGGTCCCTTGGAGTTTAGGAGATACTGTGCCTGTGGGGGAAGGAGACGGGGAAGGGAAAGGCACAGGGGAAGGGAATGACACTGGCGTGCTCACAGAGGGAGAGCCCAGGATAGGTCCTTTGTGTTGAGGGTATTTATCTCATAGGTGGAAATCTTAGGGGAGGTTTCTGGGGAGGGTGTCAGTAGAATATTCATTAGCTTTCCATGTGTGTCCTTTCAGGGTCTCCACTGATTGGCCAGAGCCAGGGCAGGGGTCAATGTAACTAGTCCTGAGGTAGCCATAGCATCATTTGTCCAGTTTTGATGCTTTTCTGGGCCTGGAGCTGAAATACAACTGAGACCTAGATGTTATCGTGAGGGAGGAAAGGTCAGGGGGTCTATACCACATGACCAGCGATATGAAAGGTCAGGGGTCCAAACCACATGACCTATGCTAGGGGAGGAAAGGTTACCCTGGGGATGGGGGGAGGTCCTTGTTTTCCCAGTTTTGCCCCTTGCTAGGCACCCAGGGCTTTCTGCCCTGGTGACCTTCTTCCTGTACCTGGCCTATTGTCCCTGCTCCACTCACACCTGTCTAGCTGCCTATTACATAGTTATCTTAGTCATCTAAGGGAGAGTCCCACCCAGCCTCCTACTGGTCTTTCCACTGCCAAGCAAAATCTGCAAGCCCCTCCCATATACTACTTCACCCCTCTCTTTCTGCCAATTCTCCCCAAAGATCTGAGAATCAGTGGAAAGAAACTGGTAAGACCCCAGAAAATAGTTTGGTGGGGGGAGTGGAAGAGTGGTGGGAAATATTTGGTAAGGAATGATGCTAAGACTATCATCTGGATCAGTTGCCCAAACATAGCTAATCATTCGTGAAGGGTGATTAAAAATATGTGCCTGTATGTAACTTCAACTGTTAAACTCCCACCTGTGAACAGTATAATAGTATTCATTGTAGCACTGCTTGTGATAGAGAAACCCAGCTGTCAAGCTGTATGGGACTGGTTAGATACAATACTGTGACACAGAGCACACTTATAGTGGACGATCATGTAGCCATAGGGGAAATGAGGCAGGTCTGTGTGCATAGTTACAGGGCGATCTCCAGGAAATACCAATAAATGAAGAAATCAAAGTGCAGAGTAATGGGAAGAGTAAAAAATGGGGAGGGACGCCAGGGGCTGATTATTTCTATTAAGACATACTGTAGTGCTATAGTTATCTACACACATTCCCATATGGTGTCGGTGTACATGCACAAGTTATGTCTGGAAGAAGTCACAAGAAACTGTCCATTATTGCTAACAGGGAGGCGAACTTGGGCCAGGGTAGGAGAGAGGCTTAGTTTTCATTCTGTACTCTTTGGTACTGTATGGTTTTCCAAACAAAATTCAGTGTTATACATCTTCATAGTGATATTGATATAGTAGGCAGTTAGACAGACTTGAGCTGAGTAGGAACAATAGGCCAGGTACAGGAGGTCACCAATTACAATGTGGGACCTCACCCCCAGGGGGACCTTTCCTCCCCTAGCATATCACTGGTCTTGTGGTTTTGACCCCTCTGACCTTTCATATATCGCTGGTGATGCAGTTGAGACCTTCCCCTGACCTTTCCTCCCCTGGCATGTCACTAGTCATGTGGTAGATTCCCTTAGAGGAGGAACAAAGGGGCAGGAGAATAGCCTCATATGACTCCCATACCAGCCCTTGCACCGCTGCTCCCTTAATCTTTAAGCCCTCAGGACAATGAGGTTCCGACCTGCACCAAAACAATCTTAGGAGCAAAGCCTCAGGTCTGTTGACCATAGAGACAGAGTTTTGGTCAAACTAGAGATGACATCTAGGCCTCGGTTATGTTTCAGCTTCAGGCCTAAAAAAGCAGCAAGGCCAGGCAGGATGATGCCACGGCTGCCATCAGGACCAGATGCAAACACCAATGACGCCCAACCCTAGCACGGAGCAATTAGTACAGACCATGAGACCCTGAGGAGACATGCCTGGAAAGCTGATGAATATTCTATTGAGATTCTCCCCTGAGATCTCCAGATAAAAGCCCTTAAGACATGTGTGCTCTCTTGCCCTGGCTCTCCCTCCCTTGATAGCTCTCCTTCTTTTGTTTTTTTAATTTATTTTTTTAGAGATTTTCTCACTGATTTTGAGGGAGAGAAAAAGGGAGAGGGAGAGAAAGAGAAACATCGATGTGAGAGCACATCAATCATGGATCAACTGCCTCCTGCACGCACGCCCTGCCCTCCCCTCCCCGGCCACTGGGGATCTCGCCCACAACCCCAGCATGTGCCCTGAACAGGAATCGAATCGGCAACATTTAGGTGCACGGGATGACGCCCAACCAACCGAGCCACACTGGCAGGGCTCTTTTCCGTTCTTAAGCACCTACCCACCTTTCCCCCTCTCCTTCCCATAGGTGTGTGTTGCCTTCTTTCTCCTAAGCTCCTAGGGCTCTTCTTTTGCCTCTGTAACTTGTTTCCTGAGTCCGTGCAGCCCAGCTGGCTTCCTTCTGCGACTCACTTCTTCTACCTCTGTGACTCTAAATAAACTTTTTTTTTTTTTTAAGTCTTTATTGCCCTGCCAGGCGTGGCTCAGCGGTTGAGCCTCGACCTAGGATCCAGGCTAGTAATGAGACTGTTGGCAGTCTGGAACTCAATTCCTGAACTCTGTTTTTAAAAATATTTTTTGTGTGATTCTTTTCTTAATATTCATTATAGAAAATATGGCAAAGAAAAACAGAAAAAGGGAAATTTTAAAATCACTTATAAAATTGGAATGGGTGAGTGTAGTGCACATAGATCTGGAGATACAAAAATGTAGTTGATTAAACTTAGGCAATCTGGCTGTGTATAAACACTGAAAATGAATAGTGATTCCATGTCTAGGAACTTATTCTACATGAAATTTTAAGAAAGATGTATGTATATGGATTGTCATTATATCATCGTTATTAACATTGAAAGATTGGAAGCAATCTATATGTCCATCAGTGGGGGGCTATATTGAGAATGTGTCGGGGGCAAGTAACAGAAAGTCTGAGTAGCAGTAGCTGAAATAAAGAGGGACTTACATTTCTCTCATAACAAGTCTGGAGGCAAGTTGTGGCTGGCATTGGTTCAGTGAGCAGAGTCAGAATCAGCCTCTCCAGTTCCCTTGGCATTTCCCTCATAGTTGCAAGAAGGTGCACTTGCACTCTAAATATCACATCAGTATTCTAGGCAGGAAGGGGAAAGGAGTGGTATCTGTTCTCTTTGTGAGAAAAGCAAGAGCTTTCCCAAAAGCCTCCTAGCAGACTTCTGCTTTGGATTCATCATCCAGAGCCATACCATATGAGCAAACTGGCCACAAGGGAAGATGGGAAAGCAAGTATTTAGGGATCCAGCCTCTATAGTAGCAAGAGTAAAAAGCCTGGGAATGCGTGTTGGATCAGTCAACCAATGGTTTCTGCCATAGGGGCTGGTTAAATAAACTATGGAACAACTGAATGATATAACAACACTAGGTAGCCAAGATAGTAACATAGAGCATCTACGGAAGAATCCCCCCACCCCCACCCCACCGCTGCCCCTAGGCTGAGATCCAGGCTTGGTTCACGGAACATCTTGCTGGTGGAACTCACTAGAAATCCACCCTCTTGGCTGGAAAACCACCTGCTAGGATGCTGGGAAAAGCTCTTCACAGAAAGAGGCATCTTACTAGAGGCACACAAGGTGGGTAGGTACTGGGGAAAGCTGCTGGCTGCCGGGTGCTGCTGGTCCCGTGCACAGCAGGATCCTGGTGCTGGAGTGGAGAAGCCATCCTCGGAAGCTGGGCCTGGGGCAGCCACACAGACTGCAAGGGCCCAGTGAGTGAGCAACCTGGAACCAGGAAGGAAAACCTTTCCCCTGCCAGTGTCTCTACAGAACCTTTACTGAGGAAGCTTAGCATCCTGCCAATGGGCAAAGGAAAAGATATTTAGAGGGTCGGATCCATTTTCATAGAGCAGGCCAAAAGGATGAATTTGAGCTGAGAGACAATAACCAGCACCCTGTCTCAAAAAAGGTTTCATGTATTAAGACTATAGTTTTCCTGAACCAGTGGTTCCCCAAACCAGAGGAGGGGGGGAACTAAAAGTATGCCTTGAAATTAAGAGACAACGTATCCAGGGTGAGGCCCAGAAATCCGAGTGTTTTTTTTTTTAAATATATTGATTTGAGAGAGAAATATATATTGATTTTTTTGTTCCACTTATTTATGAAATCATTGGTTGATTCTTGTATGTGCCCTGACCGGGGATTGAAACCTACCACCTTGGTGTATGGAGACGATGCTCGAACCAACTGAGCTACCCAGCCCAGGGCTAAGTCTGAGCTTTTAAGAAGCTTTCCAAGCACCCTGTTGACAGAGAAATCTTTGAAACTACTTAGACCGAGCCCCTTCGGCAGAATCCTTGACTATTCCAAGGACAGAACCACCCTGGTGCTGTGTGTGTGTGCAGAGGTGTGTGTGTATGTCCGTCTGTCCGTCTGAAGTTCCAAAGGCTGGCGTGCCTGTTTCCTGGAAGTGTCCTAGAGCATCTGCCTCCATCCGTCTTCCCCCATGGCTGTGGGATGAGTCCCACATCATGTCTTTGCTGCTTCATTCTTCCATCTCTCTGTCTGTGCCCGGCCCTCAAACCATGCTCACTCCGGTCTTCCAACTTTTGTACTTGCTGTGCCGCCTGCCTCCCTCCTTCCCAAATTTCTCATTTTTCTTTCATCGTGTAGGGCTTCATAATAGGTCGCCCCAAGATGAGCCTCTGTGATATGTGGATTATTTTCTGCTAAAGGCAACTGAGTCCCATTGCACTCAAGAGAAACTTCTACCCCCCTCCCTCCCTAAAAAAAATAATTAAAAGAATTTAAATTAGGGGCCTTAGCCATAATAAGAATTATCACCAAAAATAACTTTCTGTGGTGTCTCCATAGATCAGGGCAAACTTCTAGTTGCTGAACTTCTGCTCTTACTCTGAGAACGACCTTCCTGGCCTCTGAAGCCCAGACACCTGACTGCAGTCTGACGCCTCGCAGAGCTGGCTCGGGCTGGGGCTCCACAGTGGCGGCGTGAACGCACCAGGTTGTCCCTTCAGGGAGGGAGCGGGTCTGTCGTGCTCACCGAGGGGCCCTTGTAGTCCCAGCCCCCTCGCACGAACCTGAAACGGAGCAAACGCTCTGAAAACGCCGCCAGGCGGTGCACGCCAGCCCCGCGCGGCTGCCCGCCCCGCTCGGGAGCGACGCGCGTCCTGGGCCACGCCCACCGGAAGGCGATTGGCCAACCGCGGCCGGGGGCGGGGCCTAACCGCGGGTGGGCGGCGGGGGCGGGGCCTGGCCGCCGGGCGGTCCCTGCGGCGCGCACACCCGGAAACCCAGCGCGCCCGCGCTCAGAGCCCGGAGACGCTCGCCGCCGCCGCCCCGGCCCCTCCGTCATGCCGGTGAGTGCCCGCGCCTCCGCCCCGCGCAGGCTCGCGGCCCCGGCCTGCCCCCGGCCGCACGGCCGCTCGGCCGGATGTCCCCCTTGCGGCGCTCAGGCCTCTCCCAGGCCTCCCCACCCAGCCCCTGCTTCCGCGACGCTCCCGAGAGGCGGTTGCGAAAGGGTTTCATGTCGGAGTCGGGCTTCGGGTCGTCGGCACTGCGAGGCCTCCGGCGTGGCCCTTCCCTGCAGAGGCGGGGAACCGAGACCGGAGCAGGGCCGCGGCCAGCCCGGGGCACAGCGGGAGTGGGGGCGGGCCGGGGCCGGGGCGCCAGCCCTGCGCCTTCCCCCTGGACACGCGGGTCGGGAGCCGGCCTCGAAAGGCGGGCGGGAGGGGAGGGGAGGGGGCGTGTGTGTGTGTGTGTGTGTGTGTGTGTGTGTGTACCGGGGTGTGTGTGTGTGTGTGTGTGTGTGTGTGTGTACCGGGGTGGGTGTGTATGTGTGTGTGTGTGTGTGTGTGTGTGTGTGTGTGTAGACACGCGGGTCGGGAGCCGGCCTCGAAAGGCGGGCGGGGAGGGGAGGGGAGGGGGCGTGTGTGTGTGTGTGTGTGTGTGTGTGTGTGTGTGTGTAGAGGGGGGGTGTATGTATAGAGCTGTGTATGTATAGTGGTGTGTGTGTGTATAGAGCTGTGTGTATGTATAGTGGTGTGTGTACGTATAGCGGGGGGTGTGTATAGAGGTGTGTGTGTGTGTGTAGAGGGGGGTGTATGTATAGAGCTGTGTATGTATAGTGTGTGTATAGCGGTGTGTGTGTGTAGAGGGGGTGTGTGTATGTATAGTGGTGTGTGTACATATAGCGGGGGTGTGTATAGAGGTGTGTGTGTGTATAGAGCTGTGTATGTATAGTGTGTGTACGTATAGCGGGGGTGTGTGTATAGAGGTGTATGTGTGTATGTAGAGGGGGGGTGTGTGCCTTACGGATGGGGCAGGTTTTCAGAGGTCCCTGTTTTCCTTCCCTTCCCCTGTCCACTCTGGCCAAATTTCGGGTCATTGATGGGCGAGGCTGAATGGAGACAGTGCTTTTCCCTGTGACTTTCTGAACCTGAAGCCATGAGCCCAGAGCAGTTCAAGGACCTGCCCAAAGTCTCCAGTTGCTCACTGGCAGAGTTTGGGGAGGAATGAGCAGGTCTCCACTAGTCTCTGCAGCTCCCTCAGTCTTTCCACATATTCCTGGTTGCTCCTGGCCTCACTTTGTAGATTAGAAATGAAAACCTTGCCCTGGCTGGTGTGGCTGGTCGTCCCTTGCACCAAAAGGTTGCCTGTTGGATTCCTGGTCAGGTCATCATGCGGGTTGGGGGTTGGATCCCTGGTAGGGAGCGTGCAGGAGGCAGCAGATCAACATATCGCTCTCACATCTATGTTTAACTCACTTGCTCCCTCGCCCTTCCTCTCTCTTTAAAAATCAGTTTTTTAAAAACTTTAAAAAAAACAAATTAAGGCCTCCTGGCTCACTTTCCCCCTCTGGAGTGCCCTCGTGCCTCTCCCTTCCCTCTCTTCCTCCCCGCAGGGGGTAAGAGGGGTCCTGCCTTTGCCTTTCTCTCTCCTAAGCTCCTAGGGCCCTTCCTGTGCCTCTATAACTTGTTTCCTGAGCCTACACAGCCCAGCTGACTCACTTCTACCTCTTAAACTTCCTAAATAAACTTCCTCTTATAATTTGGAAAAAAAAAAAAAAACCAAGAAATTCAGGCCTTTTGGAAATACAATAACCCAAAAAACCCATAACTTACTCAAGGTCATGGTGGAGCCAGGATCAATCCCCTTATCTTCAGACTCCCAGTCTCCTGGCCTGGCTGGGTGTGGTAAGTGCACACAAAAGTAGTCACGCTGGCTGGGGAGGAAGCTTTGATCCAAGTTTCATCCTAGAGATCCTGGTTGGGTTATGTGGTGTTTAGCACTTTCCCTCCCCGATGGTGCCTAGTTGGCAGCTCTGCCCCAAGTGAGTACTCAGAGGTGTCTCACAGTTGCCCTGTGTCTTAGCAGCCTCACTTTGGGGAAGCTGACAGGTGAGCCAGAGGCCCCCTGGGCAAACCACAAACATCTCAGGTGTCATTTCCCTTAGGTTTTGCCAGGTGCCTTGAGATATATCCTCAGACAACACAAAGTATGCACTAAGAACCTGACAGCATCAGCCCTCCCAGTTGAGCAGGTCTGCCTGTGGCAGTGGTAGAGGACAGCATTAATCACCCTGGGACTGGATAGTGAAGGCCACCGGGTTTTAGTGGGGCCTGACAGTGAGAGGAAGGCCAGCTTGAGGATCACTCTTCTGTGTTCACTTCTGGGGATTTAGACAAACAAAAGACCCTTCAGAGAGATGATCAATATGAAGCTGGCACTTGGCGCCGTATCATGAGGTGAACAGCTGAGGGAGGAGGGGAGGACTGTCATCTGAGAGGTTTCTCCAACACTTGGGATCTCAGAAACCTGTTTGAAAAGCTATGCTCCTGCTTGCCAACCAGATGACCTCAGTTAAGCTGCTTTCCTTCTCTGTGCCTTGATCTCCTCAGCTGTAAAATGGGGATAAAAACTGACCTCCCAGGACTGTTAGTTGTAACTGGAAAAATGCCAGTAAAATATTTGGCATAGCCACTGACATAGCTAGTCCACAAGAAGTGGTAGCTCTTGTGTAGACCTAGCACAAGTAGGGTAGAACTACAGGAAGGCAGATTTCAAACCCCATCTTAACAAGGTCCACAGTGGTTAAGAGTTTAGGCTTTGGAGACTATGTCTGGTCTAGGCCCTGCTGCTCACTAGCTGTGTCACGTTGAGTGGCCTAAGCTCTGAATCTCAACTTCCTCATTTGCCAAGAAGGGACCATAATAATGATTAACTCATGGGGTTGTTGTGATGATTAAACAATTTAGTTCACGGATGGTGCTTAGAACAGTGTCTAGCACAGAGGAGGCACTCAAACATTATTAGAAGTAAACTCCTAGGACTCAGGGTGATCAGAGGCTGAATGTCCTGGAGAGTTGAGAAAGAATTCCTTCTCTGAGAGGACCTAGACAATGTGACCCACTCTGTTCCCGCCTTTCCAGTTCTTAGACGCAATGAAAGAGTTGTACACGTTATTGGGCTTTTTCATCAACTTTAAAGGACCCGTTTTCTACACGATAGAGCAGAGGCTCTGCGGGGCTGGAACTGCACAGTCAAGCACTCGGGTGCGCTGGTGCTGGGATTCTCCGTGAAGAATGGCTTACTCTGTCGTCAAGTAGATTCTCCACCACCCCCAGATTTACTTTGTAATTCAGAGGTGAAGGAAGAGAACACTGAATTGTAATGTTTGCCACCCAGAAACTTCCTCCTGGCTTCTGACCTCTGTACTGTGGGGGATGGAAGGAGACCCACCACCTGTAGTCTGCAGCAGAAAGCTTCAGGTATCTGTTCACTTTAGGTCCTTGGGCAGCAGAAACTCATGCTACTTCACAAGCTGTTCCCAGAGCTCCCGCTAAGTGTCCAGGTTGTGGGGGGTGGCAGGTGGCAGTGCTGTTTGCTGGCCCAAGACCAGCAGGATGTCCCTGGAGCCAGGAAAGCCTGGGTTCACATCCCAGCCTCAGCACATACTCGCCACTTGACTGTGAACCTTGGTTTCTTCCTGAGTAAAATAAGGTGACCAGCTCCCTTTCCAGGCTGGGTAAGGCCTAACTCAGATACCAGATAAAGAACATTTAGCACATAGTGAGCGCACAGTAGATTCAGGTCTTATATCGGTCTTGCAAACCCTTTAAAGCTTAGGATGGGGCCCAGCTGGTGTGGCTCAGTGGTTGAGTATCTACCCATGAACCAAGAGGTCCCCAGTTCAATTCCCAGTCAGGGCACATGCCTGGGTTGGGGGCTTGATCCCCAGTAGGGGATATACAGGAGGCAGCCAATCAATGTATCTCTCTCATCAATGTTTCTATCTTTCTGTCCCTCTCCCTTCCTCTCTCTCTAAAATCAATAAAAACATTTTGAAGCTTGGGATGAGTGTACAAGTACAAAGCATTGACCCATCATGACCATCTGTTGTTTGTTCTGGAGCAGGAGTCAGCAAACTTTTTCTTAAAGGGTCAGATAGTAACTACCTTAGGCCTCACCAACTATGTGGTCTGTTAACAACTACAGGTGTACCTGGTTTTATTTGCATTTTGCTTTATTGCACTTCACAGATATTGTGAGGGGGTTTTGTGTGTGTGTGTGTTTTTAACAAATTAAAAACAACACCCTTCCACCAGCAAAAATATTACAACTTGCTTAATTGTGCTACCTGCTATATTGTGGTAGTCTTGAATCCAACTTGCAGTATCTCCTAGCTGTGCCTGTGTTGGGGATGCAGCAATGAACTACTGAACAAAGCCTCTGTCTTCTGGGAGCGTAGTTTGTTGGATATCATGGAGACTGTAGGATGTCGGGCCTGCATGAAGTGGCCAGGGGCCTGGGTTCCCTTATTGGTCTGCCCTTTGACTCACTGGGAGCCCATGTAAATCCACTCCCTTCCCAGGCTTTAGGGGCTGCCTCTAGGAATGAGGCATTTGGATAAGAATAGTGGTCACTATATATCAGAATCACCAAGGACGCTTTCTAGCCGTTGTAGACGTCCTAGCCCACACTTGCAGATCAGAACCTATAGTTTTTGCAAGCTCTCTGGCAATTCTAATGCAAACGGTGATCTTCTGATGCATAAATAAGACCACCAGATCAGCATGGCTCCGAGGATGGGTGTCCACCCATGTCAGAGCTGATGGTCCTCATAGTCCTATAACCTCAGATAGCTCAAGAGTCAGGATTTTGAAGTTCACACTAGTAACCAACACGTTAAACTAGCTTCCCAGCTGATTAAATTCACTGTGTGCCAGACACTGCTAAAGGAGTTATAGGGATTATCTCTTTTAATACAGCAGCCTGTGTGATATAGAAATCCTTAGTTACTCCACTTTATCATTGAATTGGGGAGAGGCCAGAAACAGGATACTGGTGAGTCTGACAACAGCCAGATCTTGCTCTGTGTCTCTGCCCCCTGTCTTGGCCCTTGAGTGGGCCTGCATGCTGGTAGGGTGTATGGGTCTCTGCAGGACTTGGCTCATGGTCCCCTTTGTTTGTTTCAGAAGCACGAGTTCTCTGTAGAAATGACTTGTGAAGGCTGCTCTAATGCAGTCGCTCGGGTCCTCGAGAAGCTAGGAGGTGAGTGAGTGGACCTCGGTTGGGGGTGAGGTGGGGGAGACCGATAAACTTTATATTGTGTTCAAATGCATGCAGACATGGAGCAGGAGAAGCTTGGGTTAAAGCTGATGATAACATTAAAACTAAGATATGTTGAGTGCTTAGCATGTGCCAAGTACTCTGCTTAGTGGCTTTCATTTAATCCTCACAACCATTTAGGTAGTTTCTTTGACTATCTCCATTATAGCAGGAGGGAATTGAAGTTCAGAGAGGTTGAGTAGCTTGACTGGGATCACACAGCCAGTAAGTGGCAGAGCTGGGATTTGACCTTGCACTTTGCTCCAGAGCCCTGTCAGTACTAGTCAGTATGTTGGTAATCTCCAGTGGGATCACTAATGTTATAGGACATGTTTGAGTGTTATTTTCTATTAAGATTTTTTATTAAATTGTTACAATTTAAAAAATAAACTTTGAATCATTTATATGTAGAACTCCTAAAGCACCTCTTTTGGACATATTTAGGAAACCATTATTCTCATCCAGCCCCCTCAACTCTCAGCTGGGGAAACTGAGGCCCAGAGAGGGCTGAGGGCTGGCCCTGGGGCTCCAAGAGGTAATAATGACTGAGCAGCGATCAGAATTCTTGTAGTGCTGGGGCAGTCAGTTTTTTAAGATTTTCATTTTTAAAACCCTAGGTAATAATAGCACCCAATTTCCCAAGGGCTTCCGTATAGAAGTGATCTGGTTAGCAGTTAAAGCAAGTCTTCTGAGCTGTGCATTCCACCTGTGGAATGGGGATGTTGACACCAGTGCCCCAAAGGGAAGTGACTTGCTCAAATTCCCACAGTGAGCCACTGGCTGGTTTCTAGTTCTATTAACTAGAATCTTAATTTGAAAGAATCAGTGGAAAGAACCTGGCTCCTGACCTGTCATGTGACCGTGGCCTCTTCTCCTCAAGGCCTGGATTTCCCCAGCTATAATATGGGAATGTCAGTCTGAATCTGCTTTTGCTGTGGATACTTTGAGTATGGTCTGGATGAGATGAGGGTGGGTCTTCTTTTGGACAGCTTGAGGACACCTGTGCAGGAACCTGGGCTGCAAGAAGCACAATTTGAAAACCACTGTGCTAGATGGTCCCAGAGCTTCTATTACCTCACCAAAATATTTATTTCAAAGAGGAGGGAGACACTTCTGAACCAAAAGACAGAAGCCCAGAATGCAGCACGTCTACATTGTAGCACACACCCACCCCAGGTATCCATTAGATACAAATTCAGACATTATGATAAACCTTGTGCCATGTGATTGTTGAGGTCCCTTGACTGATGCTTGGGGATCTGCCTTTGAATTTGGGCAGGTTTCTCCCCATCTTTCACTACTATCCCCCACTTGGGTGGCTTCTTGAGATGGGTCAGAAGGGTTTCCAGTTGTTTGGGGCCCCCAATGAGCAGTCCTTGGCCTGAGGAATCACAGATTAATGTCATATTTTAACTTGGAAAGACCATAGGGACTGGCGAACCCCAACTTCTTCAGTATGAATGGGGAAACTGAGGCCTATAATGGGCAGGGCCCAGAAAGTCAGTGGTGAACCTATTAAGGGCCTTCCCTCTGCATTCTCTCATCTCAACAAGACCCATTCTACTTACTCCCATGTGCTGCGCCAGGGCTTTATTTATTTATTTTTAAATATGTTTTTATTGATTTTTAGACAGGAAGAGAGAGAGAGAAACATCATCAGTCAGCTGCCTCCTGCACTCCCCCTACTGGGGAACGAGCCCACAACATGGGCATGTGCCCTGCCTGGGAAATGGGACCAGGGACTTCCTGGTGTATGGGAGTATGCTCAACTGAGCCGCACCAGCCGGGCTCACGGGCTTTAAATTGGCACAGCCCTTGAAGAGGGCAATTTTGCAATGTCAGTTAACAAAGGAAAGGTTCCAGTCTGTTGCCCGCTAGTTTCCATTCTGTGAATTCATGAGACAAGTATTTTCACAGGTTTTAGAAGATATGTTCAAGTATGTTTCCTGTATTATTGTTGCAGTAAGAGGGAAAAACCTCATTGTCCTTCAGCAGGGGAGCGAGTAGGCGTATGGTACATCCACACTATGGAACACAGTGTAGCTGTTAAAAAAAAAAAAATGAAGTCTGTATGTGCTAAGAAGGCAAGATATCCTGGCTGTTGGAAAGTGAAATATAGCAAGACCTGTTTGTATAGTATGATGCCATTTGGGAGAGTTATTTTTCATTTGTCTATCAGGGAGAAAGACTGGATAATGTCGTACTGTTCGCAGTGATCTCTAGAAGTTGAAAAGAGGTAGGGGCCTTGTCCTTCCCAATTTTATTCAGAAAAGTTTGCCTTTTTTTTAAATGGTGTGTCCCTGTTACTTTTGCAATTAAAAAAGACACTTAAAAGGTGCCCTAGTCTAGAGCAGGGATGAGCAGGCTACAGCCTTACAGGGAAAGTTTCCCGATCCCTGGTCTAGAGGAAGGGGGAAGAGCAGTTGTGAATGAGAATTTAGAGCCTGAATTCTTTCTTGCTCTGACTGTGAGGGTCTCTGCTTCCACTGTCCCCCACCCCCACCCCACTTCCTCTTCCTGCAGGAGTTCAGTTTGAGATCGACCTGCCCAACAAAAAGGTTTACATCGATTCTGAGCACAGCGTGGACACTCTGTTGGAGACCCTGAGGAAAACAGGGAAGACGGTAACTTACATCGGTCTGAGTGATAGACCAAAGGAGGCAGGTGGGTGAGGCCCCAGCACTTCAACAGAATAGTTCATTATCTAATGCAAATCACGTGTCCAGGGAATCCTTGCATTGCCCTGTGAGTAGAGATTGCACAATGATAATGTCTCCCAGGGTCACTTTTTAAAGATTTTTTAAAAATTGATTTTTAGTGAAAGAGGAAAGGAAAGGGAGGGAGAAACATAGATGGGAGAGCGAAATATCAATCAGCTGCCTCCTGCACGCCCCCTCTTGGGGATGGAGCCTGCAACCCAGACATGCACCCTGACCAGGAATTGAACTGGCAACCTTTGGACGCACAGGATGAAGCCCAACCAACTGAACCACACAGGCCAGGGCTCCCAGAGCCTCTTTTATAAGGAGTGCATTTCATGATCGGCCAGCTTTAAGCTTAGAGCAATGACCCTGAGCAGTGTCCTTTTGCTTTGATAAGCTGCCTGTCCCATCAGAGCTAACACCTATGCCCTGGGCCTCATGCGCTGACCAGATGAGTTAATTCGGACTGGTGCAAAATAGTTGAGTGTCTAAGCTGGATATTCCCATTGATTCCGTGTAATCCAGGAGGCAAATAAGAGGCACTGTGTCAGCACCCTTCACTAGGGAACTGGGCAGATCGTACTCACCCATCCAGCATTCCTTCTGTGCCCAGCCACAGTTTCAGAATCCTTCACCGCACAGCACAGCCCTCCTGGCTGCTACTCCCCAGGTAGTGCATTTGCTGTGTGAACAGCAGTAATGGTCACATCCCTGTGTTCTCACTATGTTTGAGGAAAATGAGGCCTGGAGAGGGGAAGTGGCGTGACTAAAGCCCCACGCAGGTGAGTGGCAGAGTCAGGAGGAGAGTCGGGCATCCTGAATCAGAATTCTGTAATGGCTGGTGGCATTGTCCCGAGTGGGCCCATGGAGAGCCTTCCAGGCAGAGGTGGCCAGCCACAACTGACCAGGGCCATGTCCATCCGCCATGAGTATAGCCTCCTTCCCAGCGGTGTCTGTTGGAATCTGAGCAAGGGCAGGGTCCTATGTATATAGTGACCTAACATGCAGATGATGTCAGATGCACCTGTTTTCCTTGCCCCCTTTTCTGTCTGTGGATACTGCCCACATTCAGGATGAGCACAGGACGCACAGTTGGAATCCCAGGGTTCTGGTCCCAGCCCTGCCCTCATTTTACACCATGACTTTGGGCACTTCTGCTTCCATGCCTGAGACTCCACCCTACCATCTATAAAAATGGGGCTGCTACCTCTCCCCTGCTTTCCTGCCTGGTGGGGATCACTGTGAGATCCCTCAAAGAGAGGCTGATGGCCCCAGCATGCTGTAGATTGGTGTTCACCATTATTGCTGCATCCCTAGGGTTTTTTTTTGGGGGGGGGGGTTGCTCTGATTAAAGGAATGGGCTGAAGGAAGGAAGACAAAAAACTCCCTGAGCTGGTTATACACATGGGGGAGCCCCAGTGCAGACGCTGAATTGGAATCTTGGCCTAGGCATGTGAATTTTAACTAAAAAACTAATACCTGCCAGTGGTAAACCATGCTTGACTTAATGTTTTTCTTATAGTATTTTTTTAAATTGAGGTGAAATTCACATAGCACGCAGTTAACCATTTCCAAGTATATCATTCATCAGCACTTAGTGTATTCACAACGTTGTATCATTACCACCTCTCCCAAGTTTCAAAACTTTTTCATTACCCCAGAAAACTTCCCTATACCCATTAAGCAGTCTTTCCCCACTGCGCCCCCTCCTCCATCTCCTGGCAACCACTAATCTGCTCTTTGCCGCTCTGGGTTCACCTATTCTGGACATTTCATAGAAAAGGAATCACAATATGTGACCTTTTGTGTCTGGCTTCTTACACTTAGCATCATGTTTTCAGGATTCATCCAAGCAGTAGCATGAATCAGTACTTCATTCCTTTCTACGGCTGGACAATTCTTATAGTAGTATTTATTTTGGCTTTTTGTTTTTAATTGATTTTTAGAAAGAGAGGAAGGGAGATGGGGAGAGAGAAACATCGATGTGAGAGTGAAACATCGATCAGCTGCCTCCTGCACTTCCCCTACCAGAGATTAAACCTGCAACCCAGGCATGTGCCCTGACCGGGAATTGTACAGGCAACCTTTTGGTGCACAGGACAACGCCCAACAAACTGAGCCACACCAGCCAGGGCTTGCCTTTTTTTTTTTTTTTTTTTTTTTAATCATAGGAAGTTTCATACATCTACAAGTAAAAATGAATCTCCGGGTACCCATCACCCAGATCCAATAATTGTTCAGTCACTGCCTTCATTGTTTCATCTATGGGCCGTTCCCCTCACCCCCATATTGTTTCGCAAACATTCTAGACATCATATAATTTTATCTGCACACATGTCTGTAACCATGTGTAGTATGGGAAGGCTCTCTGAGATTTAGGTCATGGCTCTGGGTTTAAATCACCTTTTAAGCGCTTTGCCCTACACACCCAGGCAGCATCTCATCTGTCTCTCAGTCTGTTTTAAGGGCCCCCTCAATAACATATCAATCCAGGTTTGGGAGTCAGAGCTAGAATGTTGGTTATAAAGTCACCTTGACCATTGGCTCTTGGCAGATTTGTTTGCCCATTATTTTGTTCATTGCCTTCCCAGTGTAAGTTAAAACTGGACAGGGAGTGCTGTCCAGCAGCCCCGGGAGTTCCCCAGAAGAGGCCTCGGCGGTGATTGGCTTAGCAAGGTTCCTGGCTCCCGGTCAGGCTGAGAGTAACAGGCTTGGAAGCAGTGAGCAGGGCTAGACGCTGGGTTTTTAGGTCTCCCCCAGCCCCCGGTTTCCCACCTCACCTCCCCCAACTCCCTTAGTGAACCTTGACTGCTTCTGCAATGCTTCCGTGTGCACAGTAGATGGCGCCTCTGTCCCACCTAACGTCTCATCTCTTCCAGGGCCCTGATCCTCTCCTGCCTTCCAGACAGATCTGGAACCCGGCAATGCTGCTCAACGTTGGGCGTTCCTACGGAGACCCTCACTTCCCTGCTCCTCCGTAGCTTCCCTGCAATAAAATCGAACTGCTTTTGTTGATGTTTCTGTTATGTTGTCCTGATGTCACTTGCTTAAACGCTGTGCTGTGATGTCTCACGTTGCTATGAAGGCAATAACTGCAAAGTTTACTTGGGTTGGAGTTCTGAGAGTTGCTGATTGGGGGTAAGAAGCCCAGTGGATTTTGATTCTTTGCTGGGTGATCTTTTTTTTTCTTTTCTTTTTAAAGGTTTATTTTATTTTATTTTTATTTTTTTAAATATATCTTTATTGGTTTCAGAGAGAGGAAAGGAGAGGGAGAGGGAGAGACAGAGACAGAAACGTCAATGATCGAGCCCACGACCTGGGCATGTGCCCTGACCGGGAATCGAACCCCGACCGCCTGGATCCTAGGTCGATGCTCAACCACTGAGCCACGCCCGGCCGGGCCGCTGGGTGATCTTTTGCAAATCACTTACCCTCTCTGGGCCTCACTTTTCCTCACCTATAAAGTGAAAGTGTTGGGTCAGATTGGTGATTTTATTTCTTTTCATTACTTTCTTAGACTCCATATTTTGAAAAACTTTTGTACTATCAAGTGAATGTCAAATCTTAAGAGTGGGAAGAGGCAGTGAAGACAGACTGCCTGGAACAGAGTCCAAGCACGAGTACCTCTCACCGGGGCCACTTATCCCCTTGGTGTCCACAGGACAAAATGTGATAATAGCATCTCCTGCAGATGGTGGTTGTGGGATTAGATGAGGCGACACATGTAGCTCACTTAGAGTAGAGCTTTCCCGCAAGAAACCACTCAGTAAACATTCTCTATTCACATGTGTTTTTTGCGTGTTTCACTAATCAAAGATCCGTAGAAATGTCAAGTACAATTTCAGTCAGCCTAAAAATTAGGATTCAAATCAACTTAAAAATTAGTGCTTCACAGCATAGAGTTGGTTCACTTATATCAAAACAAAGGGAATGTTTCAGTTTGTGTAACTTTATTCTTTTAATATTTCTTTAAACCAGCAGTTTTCAAACTTTTATCCTAAGGCCTGTTTATACTATGTATACTCTTAAAAATTGAGTATTTCAAAGGGCTTTTGGTTGTATATGGGCCGTGTCATATTATAAATTAAAACAGGAATTTCTGAAACACAAGTGTACACAAACATGCATCCTGTCAGCCATCAGGACGAGATGAGGTCATTGCACAGCATTTAGACTGGAAATTTCACTGTGCGATTGTAAGCAAGAAAAAGGCATCTTATGAAAATAGTTTTTACCTCGTGTACCTTCTGAAAGGTCTTGGGGACCACATGTTGAGAATCACACTTTAACCATTAACTGTTTATTGGGCAGTGATTGGGGGCCCTGGGGTAAGACCTGGCTCTGTACTTGGCCACCTTTTTCCTTGGACCAGTCACCTAATCTCTCTCAGAGTCAGTCTCCTCATCTGCACAATACACAACACCTGCACCTCAGGGAACCTGGCAGCCAGAAATAAGACTTGGTTTTTACTCTAATCTGTGTGCCAGCATAATTTTGGTTCCATTATGAAATGAGTTCAAGTCAGCCATTTCTGCCATTGTGGTCCCTCTGGGGCACAGGGACTCTCCCAACCTTCATGGTGTCCGGGTTTCTCTGCCACAAGATGGCAGTGTCTTTTGGGTTTAAGCATCCTTGGGGAAGTCTGTTCCTGAGGGCTCTAGGAATAGGAACTTGAGGAGTTTTTCCATTTCACAGCTTCCCCAGGAGACCTGCTTCAGGCTGGCTGGCCCATTGGGAACGCCTGAGGGTTGAGACACTGGTGTCTCTTGGGACAAGTGGCCCTGGGAGGAGTTCCTTTCCTTCTGCTCTTCTCTAAATCCAAGTTTCCAGCTGAGGCCCCAGAGGAGCTGGGGAAGCTCCCACGCCTGCCAGCAGCCCAGCTGGCTGCTCTGGAGCAAATGAGATCACAGCCGAGCGAGGGCCTCTGCAGGGCGAGAGTGGGAGCAGATGTGTTCTTCCCCCGGCACCTTCCCCAGCCCACCTTCCCCAGCCCGCTCCTCCAGTGTCTCCCTGATCTCTCCCTGCTGTTCACGCTGCCTCCCTGTGTGTGGAATGACTCCCTCCAGCCGCCTCCCGGCCTCGGCTACGGCCTTGGCCTCGTCTCCGTGTACAGATTCCTCTCCCTCCCTTACATACCAGGGCCCCCCCCGTGAAACCTCTCCACAACTGGAAGTAATTTATTTCTCCTCTTCGCCCTCACAGCATTTATCCCACCAGCTTCAGTGTTGTGGCAAAGCTCTTGGTCCACGTGTCTTTCCTGTCTCCAAGGGTCAGGCACTGAGGGAATATTTGATGGATGTGTAATAACTGCCATTTGGGGAACAGTTGCCTTCATGCCCTCACATTAATCTCATTCCATCCTGTCTGGTCCCCAGGAGTCAGTGGACTAGCCCAGCAACATTAAGCCATGCTCCGGCTTCAGCAGATCTGAATTCAGATTCTGCTTCCACCACTTAATAACAATGTGACCTTGGAAAAGTCACCAATTCTTTTGTGTAACTCAGTTTTCTCATCTGTAAAGTGGGGATTATGACAGTAGCTACCCCAGGTGACTACTGTGACTGAAATAAGATCCATTATGTGCCTAATGCTTGATGGTGGCATTCTACACATAAAGTTTGAAAACGGAAAAATTCAGATCTCGATCCTTTCAACCCTGGCAAACTGTGAAAAGTAAAAATGAAGCCTTGGGCACGGCACTGTGTGGGAGGTGAGCGGTTGTTGTTCAGGACGTGGCCCTCTCCTTTAATTGGTGCCAGTCTTAAAAAATCCAAGTCTGTAATTTCTGGGGAGTGTCCGTTGGAGCTGCTTTTAGATCCCATGTCTTTAGGGGCTGTGGCCACATAGTTTAAGTGGACAAGTTTCCTAATCTGCTTCCTAAGAGGGGGGAGGTCTGCAAATCTCACGGCTGTGGCCTGGAGCCTTGAAATAAAACATCAAAGGCCCTGGAAGTAGGGATGTTATCTGCCATCGGTCTTCTTATCATGGGGTTCCTGGCATCCTAATCCTTTTAGAAAGTGAGAGCCCAGCAGCTAGAAGCAGGCTGTATCTTGGATAAGAAAGCAGCTCTGCATGCTGAGTTCAGTCCCAGCCCTGCTGTTCAGCAGCTGTGTGAGCTTGGGAGAGTTGCTTAACTGTCTAGGATCTTGTTTTCTCATCTGTAAAACGGGAATAATAACAACTAGCTTCTTGGACTGGAGTGAATGTGTGCACACAGGGTGCCCAGCTTTGCTACTGTGGTCATCACTGCAGGATCTTAGGGAAGGAGAAGACATAGCTGGTCATCCAGCCTATGTGCACATCCCCTCCCTCTGTCCGGTGGCCCCTAGTCTCGGCCTGCCCAGCACTGCTGAGAGAGTGCCAGGAGCAGCTTGCTCTACCCTGGACAGCCCTGTGAGGGGAAATGCTGGTGTTGAACCCACCCTGGCACTTCTCATGACTGGGCTGGGATTGTCCTGTCATGTGGGGCATCCGTCTAGCCCTTCCCCATGGGGGTTCCTCAGAGGCAAACACTCTCCCCCTTTCCCCTCCCCACCACCCAACCACTCCTCTGCTCTACCCCACAAGAAATACTCCAAATGCCCTCCCTCAGCCCTTCCTCAGGGGCAGAGCCGGAGTTACCAGCTACCAGATCACTTCCCGTTTGTTGCCCTTTGGATAGTGGGAACTGAGAAAACATGGCCAAGGGCAAGCAGTTCTGGGCCCCACCGATCCAGCTCACACGGTTTCTGACTCAGCACGGAAAAGCCGGACTGAGTCCAGAGAGCACAAGTCACCAAACAGAGGGAACCTGGGCAGGTCACTCAGTCTCTCCTCGATGGCACCTACTTCACAGGCACTGGGGACAAACACCCAGCACGTGGTTGGCGCTCAGTCAGTGCCCGTACTGTATTTTACGTCCTTGAGAAGGTGTCTCTGAACCCTGCCACTTTGTCAAAGGGCTGTCGGCAAGACCACACCCAACATCAGACCTGGGCCCTGCTCTGCTCGTCACGGCCCCTCTCAGCGTCCCATTTGGAAACAGCCCTCACTGAGGCTGCCATTTGTGGGTGTCTGACTCCTTTCTATGGGGGGTCTAAACAGAAGCTCTGATTCTCTTTCTGTTCCTAGTAATTAGAGAGCCAGAAAAGCCATTGAGGGGGTAGGAAGGGCTCAGGGGAGAGGCTGAAGGCTAAAGGCTGGAGTCGCTAACAAATTTCCCTCCAGAGCCAGGAGACTGCCCCAGAGCCTCCCACCCTCACCTCTTCCTCAGACCAGACACTTCCAGAGATGCCAGGTGCTAGAGGAAGCCTAGAACGTTAGAACTGGACAGGTCTTTAGAAATAAAAAGTCCTACCGCCTCATTTAGTGGTGTTATTATTAATGGAAGTATCTAATTTCTGATGATACGGAAGAATTATAAAAAATGTTTAGAATCTTATTTATATATCAGGCTGCCTCCCTTCCCCCCATCTCCATGTGACAAAGAAAATCCTTTTACTTTCTGGTGTATAACCTTCCAGATCCTTCTTAGGCTTATGTAAGTATACATAGGTAAACATAAAAGGCGATGCAGCGGAGCATTTCAAAGTTCAGGCCCTGGTGCTAGACTGCATGGCTTCAGATCCTAGCTGCATATCTTACTGGCAAGTTATCTAACCCATCTAGGCTGCTGCTTCTCCACCAGTAAATTGGAGATTATTGCATTTATGTCATACAGTGGTTCTGAGAATTAAACAAGATAATTCACATAAATCATGCTGCACAGTGATTGGCGCATAGAAAACTCAATAAGCATGAACCATTCTATTAGTATTGTTGCTTTATAACCTGCTTCTTTCACTAAATATTTCATGGACTCATTTTCATCCCAAATATATGTTATCTGTAGCTGCTTCTGTACTAGATGGCTCAGTTGAATGGTGCATTATGGCCCACAAAGCCTAAAAAATGTTTACTATCTTGACCTTTACAGAAAAACTTTATTGATCCATGGTCTACATTAGTGATTTCAAACTATGTTCTGTGGAAACCTAAGGTTCCATATAAGTGTCTCAAGGAAAAGAGAGGAGTGGATGGTGGGACCCCAGGCTCCCAGCACCTTTCTACCAAGACTGGTCTTCGAATTGGTTTAAATTAACTAATTATTCCACCAAGCACTTAAGGAAAAAATTATACCAATTCTCTACAATCTCTCTCAGAGACAGAAGCAGAGGAAATACCTCCTAACTCATCCTATGAGGCCAGCATGACCCTAACACCAAACCCAGACAGACATTACAAGAAAAGAAAACTATGGACCAATATCCCTTACAAACACGGACGCAAAAATCTTCAACAAAATATTAACAAATCAAATCCAACAATGTTTAAAAAGAATGATATACCACAACCAAGTAGGATTTATTCTAGGTATGCAAAGCTGGTTCAACATTTGAAACTCAATTAATGTAATCCATCACATCTACAGGCTAAAACAGAAAAATCACATGATCGTGTCAATAGATGCAGAAAAAGCATTTGACAAAATCCAACACCCATTCATGATAAAAGCTCTCAGTAAACAAGAGCTAGAAGGCAACATCCTCACTTGATAGAGGATATCTTAAAAAAAAAAACAAAACTAAAAATAACATCATACTTAATGGTAAGTTAGAATCTTGAAGCTTTCCCACCAAGATCAGGTACAAGACAAGGATGTCCCCTCTCACCACTGCTTTTCAACACTACTGGAAGTCCTTGCTAATATAAGGCAAGAAAACAGAATAAAAGGTATGCAGATTGGGAAGGAAGAACTAAAACTGTCCTTGTTTGCAGATGAAATGATTGTCTTTGTAGAAAATCTAAAAGAATCGGGGTTTGGAGAACTTCCAGGTTGGTGAACACATCCATGTACCAGCAGGGTGTGCACCCCAACTCTATGGGGACAGAAGATCCTGTGCTTGGGACCCTCCCAAACCTCACCCTATGAATCTCTTCATCTGGCTGTTCAAGTGCATCCTTTATCATCTCCTTTAATAAACTGGAAAACGTAAGTAAGTGTTTCTCTGAGTTCTAGCAAATAATCAAATACAAAGGGGAGAAAGTTATGGGAACCTTGTAGTCAAACCAGACAGAAGTTGTGGGTAACCTGGGGACCCCTTACTTGCAACTGGCATCTAAGTAGGGGGAGTCTGGTGGAACCGAGCCCTTATCCTGTGTGATCTGACACTACCTCCAGGTAAAAGGTGTCAGAATTCAGTTAAATAGTAGGACAGCTGGCCAGTGTTGCAGAATTGCTTGGTGTGGGAAAAACCCACATGTCTGGTGACCGAAAGTGTCAGAAGTGTTCTGTGTGCAGGTAAAGGAGACACAGGAGGAGAGCTGTAGATTTTTCCCATATAGTCATCTATCGCAAAATGTGAAGATTTGTCAAAGCCAGCAGGTAGAAACAATGATATTAACTTTATTATCCTCTATGCTTTGTATGCTGAAAATATTTCATAAATTAAAAGAAAACAGACTTGATGTATGAACATGGAAAATATTGCCAATAAGTTCAAAAGGGTATACAATGAAAAATAAACATCCCATTCATTTCAGGTCTGTGGCTATTACCAGTTTCGTATGTACCCGAAAGAGTCTGCAAATGTGAATTGAATACCTGGGAGAGCCACTCCGCTGAGAAGAATCACAAACCATCCTCACACACAGAAGTCTGCTGCTCCCCACCCACGAGGGACGCGGGCCTGCACACTGAGGCCTTCCTTTCAAGAGTCTGCCGCCTGACCCTGTGTTCCAGGCTTCACTGGAAGCCACTCTGCTTCCCGTCACTGGGCCTGAACCCATCTTGTGTGTCTTTCCCAGTCAGCAATTATGTGGGCCTCTCTTGTTTAACCAGGGCCAGCTTCTCCGGGGAAGGGCTGCTTGTCTCTCTGACGTGTCCTCCCCAGGATCCCCAGAGTGACATTTTCATATGACAAACAACCTGTATTTTAAGTCAGATCATCGCAAACAGATCCTCAAAATTTGGTGCAAATCAGTCCACCATTCCCTTATGATGGGGTGCACACATAGACAGGAAGCCACAAACTTCCCTTTGCTATGTGGATAAAACCCCACTGTCCCCTGCTCTGACCTTTAGGAAAAACAAGAGAGAGAAACTTTCAAAGTGAGAGCACACTTAGCACCCTGCCTTTTCTTCTTACTCATCACTATGTCTTGAGATGATTTCATGTTCCATATCAGTCCACACAGTTTTGCTTTTGTAGTTATAGTATCAATACTGGTTCAATTCTATTTGTGAACATACTGGGAGCTAAAATTAATAATGATTTTAGTCCGGCTGGGCGTGGCTCAGTAGTTAAGCATCGACCTAGGATCCAGGCGATCAGGGTTCGATTCCTGGTCAGGGCACATGCCCGGGTTGTGGGCTGCAGCCGATCAATGACTCTCTCATCATTGATGTTTCTATCTCTCTCTCCCTCTTCTTTCCTGTCTCTGAAATCAATAAAGATATATTTTAAAATAATAATAATAATAATGATTTTATTCTTTCTAACATAAAGTCTTCAAAAACAGAAAAAGAAAAAACTACAGAATAGCCCTGGCTAGTGTGGCTCAGTTGGTTGAGTGTCATCCCAGGCACCAAGAGGTTGCCGGTTCGATTCTAGTCAGGGCACATGCCCGGGTTGTGGGCTCGATCCCCAGTAGGGGGTGTGCAGGAGGCAGCCGATCAATGTTTCTCATCAATGTTTCTCTCTCCCTCTCCCTTCCTCTCTCTCTCTCAAATCAATAAAAACATATTTAAAAAGAAGAATAAAATAAAGTCCTCATTTCTGTCAAGTATAGTGTGATCCATCCCTTTGCCTGGGATTTTCTCAGTTTTATAACTTAAAGTCCTGTGTCCTGGAACACCCTCAGCTCTGGGCAAACTGGGATGTTTGGTCACCAAGTTTAAGGACTATATAAACATTAAACATGTTTGGATAGGAGGTGGTACATGATCCTCATCTTTGCCCTAAAATAAAACTATTAACCAAATATTCTCCATATAAAATAAGGACTTACCTAGGACTTTTGTTATTATTGTTGGAAATTGCCTTGTGCTTTTAGGTGGCTGCATAATATTCCATTGTATGACTTTGCCATAATTTTATTAAATTTGTTCCCTACCAGTGGACATTTCGTTTCTTTCCAGCATTTTGCTGGAAAAGTCTACCATAAACGTCCTTACTTATGCTATAAACTGGTAAATTGTGCATAATAATTTGTTTTGAAAATAAGGTTTTCCTGCTAAAAACAAAACTCAAAAAGCCACAGGATTAAAGGCTCTTTCATCTTGGGCCTTCTGTGAGTCTCTTTTTCTTCAGGTGACCGACTGGGCTGAGGATGAGTTTTAAATGGACTGGCAGCCAAAGCCCGGGAAGGAAGCCCAGGCACAGGGGAGGCTTCCTGGGGTGCCTGAGGGAGAAAAACAGCCCGAGCTGTGGCTCCCAGCATGGAGGGGTGTTGATCAAGGCGGTGGGAGATGGGCTGGCCAGACTCTGAGGGTCCGGTGCCGGCTGCGAGCAGGGCTGAGAGACTGGATCCATTCAGCTATGTTCTAAAAGCAGCCGGGAGAGGGAGGGAAACGAGCCCAGACACACACTGGGTGGCTGCCGGCTGGCCGGGGCCCCTGGCACAACAAGCCCGGTGCCAGGCCGTGGGCCCGGCCAGCTCAGCCCCTGGGGAACCCACCCCAGACTGGGCAGGTTTAGGTCAGTTCCGCAATTGCTTCTTGGGGCTATGAGGAATGGACTTTTACTGAGGATGGGATAATTCAGTACTTTTCCAGAGAGATGGGCTACCTGGGCGAGAAGGGAGATTTTCTACGGTGCTCTGAGTGCGATGCTTGTGTACCGACGCATCTTTATCCATCAACAGGGTTATTCCATGCAGAATGCGCTTAGCGAGCACAAGGTCCCAAAGACAAAAAACTGGGGAAACGCCAGGTCATCACAATCACTTCACTGTGGGAATTCTCAGAGCCTTCAATATGCTGATACTGTACTTCATGAATTTTCAAAAAGGAGACCTATAGGTGCCCTGGCCAGGTAGCTCGGTTGGTTAGAACGTCGTTCCAATATGCCAAGGTTGGGGGTTCAGTCCCTGTCAGGGCACATGCAAGAATCAACCAATAAATGCATAAATGGGTGGAACAACGAATCGATGTTTCTCTCTCTCTTTCCCTTTCTCTCTCTCACTAAAATCAATTAATAAGCCTGGCCAGCTTGGCTCAGTGGTTGAGTATTGACCTAGGATCCAGGAGATCACGGTTAGATTCCCAGTCAGGGCATATGCCCGAGCTGCAGGAGGCAGCCGATCAATGACTCTCTCATCATTGATGTTTTTCTCCTCTCTCTCTCCCCCCTTCCTCTCTCTGAAATCAATAATGACATATTTTAAAAATATATATAAAATTAATCAATAAAACAAATAAATAATCTTTAAAAAAACACACAAGGAGATGTATGTGGAGTGAGCCGGGCTTGCTGTTGGTGGAGCATGGAACACCCTGTGCCAGGGGCTCTGTCTGCAAGTCTCCCCATCCTTTAGTCACTGGGTAAGGCTGGCACCTTATATCTAGGGTCCCTTCCCCGGGAAAGAACTCTAAAATGAAACGCTAAGGAGCCAGAGAGAACCCGGACCTAGTCCACTCTGCCACTAACTGGCTGGTTGATGTTAGAAAGTCCTGTTCCCTCTCTGAGCCTCACACCCTTCCTCTAGAACACGAGGTGGACTATTTCAGTTATTTTCTAACTCTTTGAGCAGAGGACGACTTCTGTCAAAATCTTAAGCATAAAACAGACAAAAGTGGTCTTTAACCAAAATGTTTTTAAGGTAACATTACATTATTCTAACACGGCAGTGTTCACTGTAAAAGTCAGGATGGAGGTACTTTTAGGAACAAGGAGGCAGCTGTGACTGAGGCAGGCACACAAAGGGCTTCCGGGGAGGCTGTAAAATCCTCTCCTGACCTGAATGGAAGTGACAAGTGGTGTTTTCCTTAGAATTATTCAGTAAACTATAAAAATATTTATATTACTATAAATATAATAATTTATAATGCATTTATAATGCATTATAATGAATTTATAATGCATTATAGGGTCAATCGCTGAGACCCCAAACGTGTCAATTAGGTTTAGCTACAAAAGGCAGAAGCTCCAAAATAAAAGTAGCTGAACGGAGATAGAAGTTTATGTGTCTTTCATGTAAATGAAGCGTGGGGGTGAGCAGCCCCGGGCACTCAGTGACAGTAAGAGACTAATGATCATCAAGGATGCCAGGTCCCTTCTCTCCATTGTCCACCACCTGGAACTTCCAGCTCAAAGTCCAAGACGGCTGACTGAGCTCCACCATCACGCCCACCTTAGAGCGATGCACGAAGAGTGAAGAGAAGGGCAGACGCCCCCTCTTTAAGGAAACCCCCACAAGTAGCACTCACACCCTTTACTTACATTCCATTGACCGAAACTTAATTACACAGCCTTACCCAGCGGCAAGTGAGGCTGGGAAATGTAGTCTTCGATTCGGGTGGCCATGGACCCACCCAACTGTAGGATTCACAGCAAAGGGAAAAGGGGAGGGTAGATTTAGGGGACAACCGGCAGAATCTGCCACAGCCCATTAATGGATTTTGTTTTCTGACGTGTTAAAATTTAATGGGCAGCCCATACCAGTATCTTTGCTGCTTTCCAGTCACAGTTTTAAATACAGTTTGAAGTATACAAACTGAGACGAATACTAATAGTTTGAGGAACTGCAGAAGCACTCACAGAATGTGGCTTAAAAATCGCTGCACTGGAAACTCCCTAAGAGCGTTTCCGGCTTTGACACTAGAACTCCACGAAGGCCCTGCTCCCTTCCACCAGCCTACTGAGGCCTTTCTCTCTGGGGACTGGCAGGGGACTTCTGTTACCTTCGGGACTCAGAACTGTGCTCATTGTTTCTTCTGAGTCAGCACAGCCCCAGCCAAATATCTTGAAAAGCTCTCTGTCATTCAGCAACCTTCCCTCTTGGGCTGGGAGTCCCCTAGAGGAGGTGTCGTTTACTGAGGCATTGAAAGCTCAGGGCATTAAAGCGATGGCGGCTGCTTCGCAGGGAGTGGCTCGGACTTTCCCTCCAGAGTTTCAGGGGTCTTCACGGTAGAAGGGCCTACCTTTGACCCCATCCTTTCATTTTGCAAAGGAGGAAGCATGGTTCCAGAGAGGGTGAGAGGATTATATGAAGCCGTCAGTATCTTACAGCAGGGCTGGGCCGCATACCCGCTCGTCCTGATACTTTCCATTGCCATGAATTATAATACCTTGAATTTCATGTACACTTTCTCCGTGCCAGGCTCTGGGCTAAGCTGACGTCATATGTATCATTTCATTTAACCCTCACAATCAACCTGAGAGGTAGGTACATTTTTTATCTTGTTTGGTCATTTGCAGATGAGGAAACTGCTACCTGGACGTGGCCAAGGCCACATTGTTCCTCGGTGTAGATCAGCATTTGAATCCAGGCAGAGCAACCGCAGAGCCTGCGCTTGAACTTCTATGCTAAGAACTACTGCACCCCCTGGATGCTCCTGACATGAAGATGACAGATTCCACTGTCAGTAGAAAGGGACCGGCCCTGGAGTGGGTCTGCGTAGGGCCGGCTGGTAGTATGTGGGTTCTTGACTTTGCGCAGGAAAGATTTTACAACACGAGTCTAGGTGATTTTGAGAGTATGTTTATTAAAACGTGGGACAGTGAGCCTGGCCGGTGTGGCTCAGTGGTTGATAGTCGACCTATGAACCAGGAGGTCACCTTTTGATTTCCATCAGGACACATGCCCAGGTTGCAGGACTCAATTCCCAGTAGGGGGCATGCAGGAGGCAGCCAATCTATGACTCTCATCATTGATGTTTCTCTCTCTCTCTCTCTCCCTTTCCCTTTCTCTCTCTGAAATCAATAAAACACACACACACAAAACAAAACAAAAAACTGGGGCCAGTGAAACAAAGGAAGGGCTTAGGGTAGAAGCAACAGGAGAGAGCCTAGGCAGTGCTCTGCTTTGGTTCTCTAGAAATGTTATGGGAAAGAAGTGAGTCCCGGTCGGGGGACTGCTGTTAGCTCACTAAAAATTCAGAGAAAAGGGGGCCTTGGAGATAGGTTCAGGGTGTAAGCCCAGAATGAGCTGCCACTGCCATGCAAATGGGTCACTGTGAAATGCAGCAATTTAATTTTTTCCAATCAAAATAACAAACAAACCAGTATGATCTCATTTCTATTAACTTTTGAAGATTTACAGCAGTTAAAATATTTTTGCTTCTATGTATGAAGGTTAAAAAAACATTTTTGTTTTTCCATAAAATACAAGAGCAACCAATTTCACCATTGAGTATAAGTAAAACGTGGGACTCTTGTTTAAATTAGTCCAAAGTAGCATTTAGGAACTCAGTCATAAGCTGCTGCGCAGACACCATGACAGACCCAAGTGTAGGGTTGAGTCTGGCTTTGTTTCATTTTTCTTTTCAATATCCAATGCTCGTGGATTAAGTTCTCGAAATGGTCCAGTTGTAAGGCAGGATCTGTTTGAATCCCACCAGGGGTATGCTCCTTGGGTGGGACCCATGTTGACTACCTACTAGTCATCAAGGTCAAAAAATTCATCTTCTCCTCCTTGGTATGCCATTCCCTGGAAATCTACTTGGTACCGCAAGATACTCCAATTCTACCAAATCCTCTCACAAACTGGGATCCTTCTTGTGACTTATTGTTGGCAATTTCTCATGTAGCTCTAAATTTTTTATAGTTGGTAGCAAACCATTCCAGCAGGGGCATGCTCTCAGCGAGTTCATGTTCTAGTCCTGTCTCTTTGTGAAATGGGATTTGTCTTTCTCTTGTTCTGGAGTTAGATCGAGAATTTTCTCTTTTTCTGTGCCTTGGTAATGAAGAACCTATCTCAGCCTGGCCGGCGTGGCTCAGCGGTTCAGCATCGTCCTGTGATCTAGGAGGTCACAGTTCGATTCCCGGTCAGGGCACATGCCCGGGTTGTGGGCTCAATCCCTAATGATTCTCTCTCACTCTCTCATCATTGATGTTTCTATCTCTGTCTCTCTCTCTCCCTTCCTCTCTCCGAAATCAATAAAGACATATTTAAAGGAAAAAAAAGAATGTATCTCGTTATATCCAGATTTTCCTAGACTGTTAGAATTTCTATGGTGCCCGGCCGGCGTGGCTCAGCGGTTGAGCATCGAGCCAGGATCCAGGAGACTGCGGTTCGATTCCCGGTCAGGGCACATGCCCGGGTTGCAGGCTCGATCACCAGTGGGGGGTGCGCAGGAGGCAGCAGATCAATAACTCTCTCATCATTGATGTTTCTATCTCTCCCTCTCCCTTCCTCTCTCCACAATCAATAGATATATTTAAAAAAAAAAAAAAGAAAGAATTTCTATGGCTCCCATATCTAAAGCCTTTAGTGCGTCTTCAACTCCAAAACAGTACCTGCCCTTGTCCCGGCTGACTTGAAGCATCGCCCTATCAATTTCTTCTCTTGAATGAATTTCACGTTGGAGAGGACTTCAGTAGATAACTCATTAGCTTGGTTGAGTCCATTTTCACCACCATAGGATATATCAACTAATTTTAAAGCTTTTGATTACAACAACTCTGATCAAACATATCAGAATGACTTAGGTCAGTTTTAAAGCCAGCCGATCCAGCTAACACGAGACCAGCCACATTCACTTTGTCCCAGAAATGAACAGCTGCACCGCTGTCTCAGCCACTTTCCGAACATGGCTGTGTCTCTTTTCCATTCTTACACGGGCAAAGCTCGAGGCTGACTGACCCCCTCAACCACGTTGCCGTGGGAGATGCACAGTGAATCTGTGCAGGACTCCTCTCGTGTTTCCTTGGGGTGTGCCAAAGAGTGCGCCACCGTCATCTGTTACGACGACGTCAGACTTGCTGTCACCTGAAAGTAGTGCTGGGAGCGCCTCTGTGTGGAATCTGTTGTCACACAAATATAATGCTGTATTAATTGGTTTAAAAGGTTCCAAGTCAACGCCGACATTCTTTCCCTTCCTTTCCTCTGTTGCAATTGTACCACAGTAAACAACCAGGCCACTCGGAGGTTCTTAAAGTCTGAGCCTTCGTTGTACAGATGTCATGGCTCCCAGGACTGAAAGGCGGTTTACTTGTGACTCAATATTAGACTCAGTTCCAAGCTCATCTGCTAATGTTTTTGCCACTGGTGAAATTTGGTCTCTGGGAGTTCTCCTCATCCGGCCATGGGGCACAGGGGGCAGCCATCCTGAGATGCCCGGGTACCAAGAGGGCATGGGGCGGGGGAATGGCAGACACAGTCATCTGCAGGCCACCACCAACCTTTTTTTTTAAAATATATCGTTATTGATTTTGGAGAGAGGAAGGGAGAGGAAGAGAGAGAGAGAAACATCATTGATGGGCTGCCTCCTGTGCGCCCTCTACTGGGGATCGAGCCTGCAACCCTGGGCATGTGCCCTAATGGGGAATCGAACCGCGATCTCCTGGATCCTAGGTCAATGCTCAACTGCTGAGCCAAGCCCGGCCGGGCAGTTGCCAAGCTCTTAATCAGCTTCTTCCCATTTACTCATTTTGTGTGTGTGTGTGTTTTTTAATTTATTGTTGAAAGTATTACAGAGGCCCCCATTTTTACCATTTGCTCTTAAGTGTCCTTAGGGTTGATGGGATTTTGTGATTTACGAGATGGCTGTAAACTGCTTGGCTGTTTATTTTTTATTTATTAAAAATATATCTTTATTGATTTGAGAGAGAGGAAGAGAGAGAGAAACATCAATGATGAGAGAGTCATTGATCGGCTGCCTCCTGCACGTCCCCGACTGGGGATCGAGCCGCAACCCGGGCATGTGCCCTGACCGGGAACAGAACCGCCATCTCCTGGATCCTAGGTTGATGCTCAACCACTGAGCCCCACCCGGCCAGGCTCGGCCGTTTAACTAGCCTCAGGTTCCCCGTTCCACTTGTCCTGGCTTACTGGCCCGTCTCACTATTACTGAGCAGGTACACTTCACCATGCCGCTGGGATATCACATCCCTCCAGGCCACCCTTTGCCCCAATTGTATGCTTCTTCATCAACTCCTTTTTTAAAAAATTTTTATTTATTGATTTTATGGAGAGAAAAAGGGAGGGGGGGGGAGAGAGACATTGATTTGCTGTTCCCCTTATTTATGCTTTCATTGGTTGACCCCTGTATGTGCCCTGACCCGGCCTTCATCAACTTCTTGATTCGGCAGCTTGGCCTGGGGAATAATATTACCCTGAGGTGTGGATGAAAAATTTTACATAGTGGAAAAGCCCTCCCCCAGGCGAAGTGGGTGTATTTACCACGAGCACCCGTCTCAGCCCGTGCTGTGAGGCGATCAGTCCTCCAGCAGAGCAAAAAAGATCAAACGGTGCTTCGAAACCTGCGCAGGTTCTGACCCTGGATGCGGGACCACAGCCTAGCCACACGCGGGACCACAGCCTAGCCACGCGCCGGACCACAGCCTAGCCACGAGCGGGACCACAGCCTAGCCACACGCGGGACCACAGCCTAGCCACGCGCCGGACCACAGCCTAGCCACACGCGGGACCACAGCCTAGCCACGCGCCGGACCACAGCCTAGCCACACGCGGGACCACAGCCTAGCCACACGCAGGGCCGCAGCCGCAGCGGGTCTCCCCCCGGCAGTGTCGTGTGGTGCGCACAGTGGTGGCGCAGCAGAGGGCTTTCTGCCGGCTGTCACTCTTCCTCTGGGCAAAGCAGCAGAGGAACCGTCCAGCCCGATGGACAGCAGGAAGCTGCAGCTGGTTAGCTCACTCCCAGCTCTTCGGGCTCCCCCTCCTCCTCCAGCACCCAGACATTAGTTTTTAACCTGCTCCAGGGTTAGGAAGAATGGGATGCGGTAATGGGCCTGAGAGAAACTGTATCTTAGAGAAGGTTCTAGAAAGGCCCAGGGACAGAAGGTCTTTTTCTGGTCCTTGTTTGGGCATTTCTGAGAAGAATGTTGGCGGGGGTTGGGATGCCTGGCAGCCTGTTCCGAGGGTGGCACGGCTGGCACAGAGAAAGGGAACCCACACAGCTGACCTGCCTCCGTACAGAGCGTAACCCTGGAAAATCCACCCATAGCTCCGTGTGGCCCAGTCTGCGCAGAGCCACAGCTGAAGTCGCTAAAAAGCTCTATACCTTTACTTTCATATCTCTGAGAGCATTAAAAGGAGTCTAATTAATAACCCATAGAAAACTCCATTCTGTCCCCATCAAAGCCACTCACCTCCTCACTCCTACTGCCCAGTAACTAGGAAACTCTGCAAAACCCCACACCCAGAACTTGTGGATTTTGGTCTCTTTCTTCCTTCCTATTAATTAAAAAATATATACTTTTTAAAAGAATAGTTTATTGATTTATTTAGAGAGAGGGGAAGGGAGAAGAGAGAAACATCAATGTGAGGACACAATATCAATCAGCTGCCTCCTGCACACACTCCACCCGAGACTGAGCCCACAGCCAGGGCATGTGTCCCCACCAGGAACTGAACCAGCAGCCTCTCGGTGCATGGGACAGTGCCCAACCAACTGAGCCACACCGGACAGGGCTAATTAAAAAAAATTTAAGAACTTTTTTATTTTGTAATAATAGGTTTACAAGAGGTTAAAAAGATAGTACTCAGAGGTCTCATATACACTTTAACCAGTTTTCCCCAATGGTTACGTCTCACAGAATCCATTCCTATTAAATGTAAATAGCTCACCTAATCCTTGCAAGGACTCTGAGATGACTATTATCATCACCACTTTACCCGAGAAGAAATTGAGTCTCAGAGAAGTTAAATACATTGCTCAGGATCCCCAGCGATTGGGCGCAGAATCAGGGCTTAGATTCCAATGTACTGACTCCAAAGTGTGCGCATGCTCACAGGAACTCTCATTCTTTCCCCCATCCCTGCCCCGAGCCCTCCAGGAAAGAGGAAAAGTCCTGAAGAGGCCCAGCCACTGAAAGAATGCAGTTGTCCACATGCCTCAGAAGAGTAAGGGCCAACTAGAACCGGCTGAAAGCTGGAGGAGCCTCCCCTACATTGCTTGGCTGGGGAGTCATCAAAATTATGCTTGTGACCCAGACACTGCTTCAGCTCCTTTCCAAAGCTAGAACAAACTTTTTGCTCCCCTTAATGCTGCCCTTTGCCCCTGCCGTGAATTTCTTCCATTCTCCCTCCTGCTTGGTGCTTCTCTGAAGCCCAGGGTGATGCTGCTCCGCCACATGGAAGGGAAATCCTCTCCTTTCTCTTAGAGGTACGGCTGTGGCCCACCTTGTCTCCCCGACGTGAGAAAGGGCTACGTGCCTACCGAGTAAACATGAAACCTTGGAGCCAGAAATCTGATTTCTTCTGTTGAAAGGGACAGAAAAACCAACCCAAACCGGCATAAGCAAAGCAGGGGATTGATTGGCTCCTGTAAACAAAAGTCCAGGAACTGGGCCATAGGTCACACAGGAACGCACTCCACGGAGTGTCACAGGAACGTGACTCCGAAAGCTTTCATCTGGCTTTGCAAAGCCATCTGGCCACCCCGGGAGGGAGGGTGTAGGGTGAGGGCGATCGGTCCTGGTGCGCTGCAGGTCCTGTCAGCCTCCCCTGGTACCTTCCATCCCCCAGCTGCTCTGCTTCTAGTCTCCTGTCTGTCATCCCAGCGGGAAGAGGGGTCAAGGACAGAGGCCCCTCCTTTCACAAACTCCCCCCCACCCCAAGCCCCAGGCACCAACCTCTGCTTCCAAATCATTGGCCAGAACCGCGTCGCACGGCCCCCCTGCCCTGCCAGGGAGCCTGGGAAGCCAAGTATTTTGAGCTGGACATTCAGCTCCCCGAGCTAGCTAACCCGAGGGTCTGTGGATTAGGTGGAAAAAGACACAAATAGCAGTGTCTTCCCAAAGCCGGCTTAGGGGCTGAGACCAATCCTCAGGACCACTGTCTCTCTGTCTATATCTCCGTCTGCGCCCCCTCCGCTCTCCTTCATGTTGGCGTCATGCTCATGCGGGCCTCCCCTTGTGGCCCAGGGTCTGCACCGGGTCTTACATCCACCGCTCGTGGAGCCCTGGGGGAAAAGGCCAGATCTGTGTTGCCGCTTGCATTCCGTCTGTTCCATCTCGCGATCCTCCTGAGGCGTTGCTGTGGCCGTGGGGAAGGGGCTGGCACAGCCTAGTCTCTCGCTGTTTTTCTAAGCTGGGCTAAAAGTGCAGGAGAGGGTACTGCCCAGGACGGAAATCAAGGCATAGTTTCCCAAAAGGGGGGAAATGAAGGCTGGTGGCTCCAAATCAAACACAAACTGTATGCTGGTGGCCCCAACAAATCACAAACAAATACCTACTGCTGAACCTCCGGCATCATCATGTTCAGAGATTTTTAAGTCACTGAAGGTGCGTCAGAGCTTCCCCAAACGTTTGATTTTAAATTTCGTGTTTCAGATCAGTGGCTGTCCTAGTGTGGCCTGGGGTCCCTGGGAGTCCCTTGAAAGGTCCACCAGGCCCAAACTATTTTCATAAGATGGCTAAGATGTTATTTGCCTTTTATTCTCACTCTCTAACAGTGTACAGGGAACTTTCCCAGAGGCCACGTGGCGTATGGTTACATGATACGTGATGTCACTGCTCTGACAACTCATGAGATGTTTGCTGGGTATTGTTATGTTTTAAAAAGATCTCAGTTTTAATTTCTAATACAATATAGAAACTTGTTTTGCTCTCACATAAACACAACGTGGAGGCAAGTCCCCAAGGGCTGGGATTGGGGCTGCATGACTATGTGAGACCTAGCCTAGACCCGTTCTATCTTGTTCTGCCACATTCAGCATGGGGTTTAAACCTCACGTCCCAAAGTGGCTGCTCAAACTCCAGACATCTCAACCACATTCTGTCAGCAACACATTTCCCAGGAATTACATATCTGGGGGAGGAACAAACATTTCTCTACCTTCAAGGTTCTTTTAGCTGGTCTAATAATCAGAAATAGACATGAGACAGATTAGCAAGAGGAAATAAGCAAATTTAGGGGATACGTATGTATGGGAACCGCGTATGCATGAGAGGTTCAGAGACAGAAAGGGAACATGGGTATATAAGACATCCTTGAGCTACGGATGAGGTGAGGTGCCTTGGGGCTTCAGATCAGAGGAGGTCATTTGTAGGTAGAAAGATAAAAGCAAATGTTCAATAACTAGTAGTCTGCCCTGACATACAGATAGGTCAAAAGTTTATCTCTGATAATCTCTTGCTATGAGCAAGGCCCATAACTTAAAATTCTTCTAGGTAGTTAAGAAGTCTCTCTTGAGTCTGCAGGATCTTGGTTGCCTTGGGTCAAAGTAATCCACATGCCACAGAGGCACATCTTCGAATGACATGTCCTGAACCCCTACACCGTTTACAACTGGTCCTGTGCCACTTAATGACGGGATACATTCTGGGAAATGCATCGATAGGCAGTTCATTGTATCCTTAGATGAACCCCCATAGAGTGCACCTACACTAGCCTGGATGGCGTAGCCTACCACTGTGATGGCACGAGCTATACTTTCATAGGACTGCGTGCAATAGGTGTGTCTACTCCAGCACCTCCACAAACACGTGAGGATGGTAATGTCACCCTGACAGTAGGATTTTCCTTTTGTAACACATGTTGATGTAATGAATGTCCAAAAATATAGAGAATTTTTTAGTTTCTTTGAGCCAAAACGGACAATTGCCAGGAACCAAGATTACAAATGCTCTGGAAAATGACAATTTTGCAGTTTGCTTTGTGCATGTTAGAGTAAGGAGGAACGGTAAGGAAGACTACAGGAAGGTGGCAGGAAGCAACGCAGGGATTAGGTTACGGGCTAGTTAATATGATTATGTGCTCTCTTGAGGGTGGTTAAGCTTCTTTCAAAAGGGATGTTGACCTAGATGCACAAAAAAGCAATGGACAGGGCTTGCTTAAGGCAAAGATAACCTTTATATACTAAAGACGTTATAAGCCTGGGGCGTGACCCCCCCCCATGATCTGCCCAATTAGGCATTTATGCTCAGATCACTCTGTGAGGTCACTTTCGGTAGAACTCTCTTCTCATCTACATGCATGTCCACTTCAAGGCTATCTTAAACAAGCGAATGGCCAGGTACCAGATAAAGAGCCAGAACCCCCATCCCCACCCCGCCCCCTGCCCCTCTGGCCTGGACTCCTTTGTTTTAGAGATTTTGCTTGATTTTGCTGACCATTTGGACTACTTGTTTTTTTTCTTTCTCTGAGCTTTAAATTGCCATTCTTATGGCTTAAATTCACCAAGAGTGAGCCCACTAAACCCTAGGCCCCCACCCTCAATCCCAGTAGAAGCAGAACCCCCCCAGACCTGTGCTCTCCCTCCCTTTTTACCTGACCTCACTGTGTGCCTCCTGGCATGCCTTGTCTGCTCCAGGGCCTGTCAGGAATAAACTCTTTTTTTCTTCAATTTTTCTTGATGGTTATTGCTAAAGGGTGTCTTGAAATGATAAGAACTGCAAGGGTCTGTCCAGCCATAACACTGGTTTACAAAGGGGAGATTCTGTGGGAAGCTCACTGGGGCCCAGATGAGTGCCCCTGAGCATTTCTAGCTGATGTTACTGGAAAGGGGACCTGGCCTGAGTGGGTCTGCCTAGGACTGGCTGGTAGTGTGTGGGTTGTTGACTTCATACAGGAAAGATTTCACAACACAAGTCCAAGTGAATTTTAGAGGATGTTTATTAAAGCTAGGGACAGTGAAACAAGAAAGGACTGGGGAAATGAGCCTAGGCTGGACTGCTTTGGTTCACTAAGTCAGAGAAAAGGGGGCCTTGGGGTCAGGTTCAGGGGCTTTGCCTATTGCTGTCCTGGTTGCAAGCCTCATGGGGACCCTTAGAGTTGTTTTCAAGCATTTTGAATTTGAATGTGTTTAGACAGGGCAGGTACTCACTGGTTTCTCCAGAGGCTCCACCCCACCCTCTTGAATTAAACTGGGTTACTTCACCAAATTTTAACATCTGCCTGATTCCCGCAGGCACCTGAATTGTACTCATTAAAAGTATGAATCAAACACAGGCTGCATAAAAGACCACGGTGGATGTTGAGGTCAGATGTTGGGGAGTCTTGGAGGTGAGCTGAAAATTTTGACCTTGATCCTGTGGAATGTGGGAAGCCACTGGACCTTGGATTTAAAAGGATTTTGGATTGTCAGGGGGTTCTAGGGTGTGCCTCTTTAAAACCAAGGATTAAACAATTTGTTCTTGGGATGAGCGTAGGAGTACAAGGGCAGGTTGAAACAAGGCAGGTAGGAATGGCCTGAGGTCAGTATCAGCGGAGAGAAGGACTGGGTGTGTATCCTAGGGAATTTGGGAGAGTCTTCAAGAAAAAAAATGGACCAGGCTGCTTTTTTTGTTGTTAATGCTCACCAGAGGATATTTTTTCCACTGATTCTAGAGAGAGTGGAAGGGAAGGGCGGAGGAGAGAGAGGAGAGAGAGGAACATCGATTGGTTTCCTCCCACATGCGCCCTGACCTGGGGCGGGGAACCTGCAACCCAGGGATGTGCCCTTGACGGGAAATTGAACCTTCTGCCCTTCAGTGCACTGGCCGACGCTCTAACCACTGAGCACGCCAGCCAGGGCCAGGCTGCTTCTCACGGTCATTAGTATTCCAAAGGACACCCAGAAACAAGGATTTCATTGGTTTCCTGAGAGCTCCAAGCAAAGCTCCTTGGGCCATCGAACCCAGAGAATGACTCAGGCCAAAGGCGAATGGCCGGGCCAAGGCTGGTTTGCTGGGGCCTGTGGAGCAGATAGTCAGCTGGAGGTCCCCTTCCAGGAAGCCTGGGCAGGACAGGAAGCTGCCTTCTGAGCCTGACGGGCTGCCCTGAGTGAACAATAAGTAGGGAAATAGCTGCCGTTTTACTGAGCCTTTTTTTTACGTGCCAGCCTTTGTGCTAAGCTATTTTTATATGAATTATCTCCCTGAATCTTCTTAACTGCTGCACGGGGATAAATACGATTATCCCCATTCTACCGAGGGGAAAAACGAGAGAGAAAGGTTAAAACAATTCTTTGGACTGATTCCTATTGAGAGGGGGGGTTTAAAAATATAATTGGATTTCTTTATGTTACCTCTTCTCAGAGTAAATAGGAAAGTTTGGTGTGCTATTCTGGTGCTGGCTGTGAGATAAGAAAGGCCGTGGGCGGGTGTGTTTTGTCCCTCTGCGTCCCTTGGCCCTTTCTCCACTGACAGCACCCTAGGGGGCCTTCCTCCCTCCCAGCACCTGCGTGGGGTGCAAAGACTCTCCCTCCTGTGTCCAGGGTAAGAAGGCCCCTCACTTTGGTCAATCAGAGCATCGCACCCCTGGTCACAGGAGGCCAGCAGCTGTTCTCTCAGCTGTTCTGAAATGCAGTTGGCCTGGGGAGAAAGAGTCAGGACATTCGAGTAGGTAGGAGGCCTGGGAGGAAAATGCTTCAGATTCCTTCCAAAATGTACCACTGAGCCAGTGTCTGTTTTTCAGAATGGCTGACGTTCTCCTGGAAATGGCAGCTGACAGCTAGGCTCTGAGCTAGCTCTGCGGGGGCAGGGACTGTGCCCACCTGCGGCCCGGGACCGAGCGGAGTCAATAGTAGGTGTTGATAAATGATTGTTGAATGACTGAATGAGTTGCTAAACACATTGGTCATCTACTGAATCACAGCTTGATGTAATTTGAGGAATCCTAGAGATCTTTTAGTCTGACCTCTCTCATCTTACAGAGGAAGAAACCAAGACAAGGGGGATGCCATTGAGAACAGAACTGAGAATTAGAGGCCTCTCGCCCCCAGTCCTGGGCTCATTTTATGACACCAGAGCTTCCCAGGGGGGATGCTTACCACCTTTTTGTTCTGAAGATGACTTTAGCACGAAATTACACTTAACCCACAGAGTAGGTGAATTATTTCCTTTTCCAGTCTTTTCCAAGCCTTCTGATCACATGCAGGAGAATGTCTTAGTTTGGAGCTATTAAGTTGCTAACATTTCTGCTTTTTGTTGTTGTTTTTTAACAGGGGAGCTGACTTTTGGCTCAGAGCCTTCACAAGAAATGGGACTAATTTAAGGCTTTACGGAAATTTTCAAGCATACTTCAAAGCAAAGAAAAGAATATTATTCATCTCCCATGTACCCATCGCCCAGCTTCAATTACTATCCATATTTTACCAAGCCTGTCTTCCATAGCCACCCCCACCACACACTTTTTTTTCAGGAGTATTTTTAAGCCAGTCTCATGGGCTATAGCATTATACCCATAAATAGTTCAGTGTGTATAGCTAACAGATACAAACTTTCTTTTCAGTCTAGCCACGATTCCATCATCTCACCTAATACAATTCAAAGTAATTCCATAATACCACCCAACACCCAGTCTGTGTTCAAATTTTCTGGATTATCTCTTATTTGTATTTGGTGGCTTCGAATTGAGATACAAAGAAACCTACACCCTACATTTTATTCTTATGTCTCATTTAATCTGCTGGAGCTCCTCCTTTCCCCCCCTTTTCACACCATTATTTATCGAAGAAACCAAGTTATTTGTTTGCAGAATTTCCCACATTCTGGATTTGGCTGGTTGCATTCTTGTTTGTTTTTTTAAATATGTTCCCCTATCCTATCCCTTTGTAGCTCCTGTAAGCTGGTAGCTTCAGATTCAGATTGGTACTGAAAATGGTTCCTATGGAACAGAATCTTTTTCCCCCCTTAAAAAAAATGTTTTTATTGATTCTAGAGAGAGGAAGGGAGAGAGAGAGGGAGAGGGAGAGGGAGAGAGAAACATCAATTGGCTGCCTCCTGAATGCCCCCCACTGGGGATCGAGCCCACAACCTGGGCATGTGCCCTGACCCCAGAGCCCTTTGGTGCACAGGATGACGCTCAGCCAACTGAACCACACCGGCCAGGGCTTTTATTTTGTTTTTGTTTTCTTTTTTAGGGACAGAATCTTAAAGATGAGTTTTCTGAATTGGTGTCTCTGGTTTGAATAGATGTAAAGGCACGAATGATCTTGTTTCCAGCGCTAAAGGAGGCATCTGTAGTCCATGGCATGTGGTTGTAAAACAGCTACTCAAGCTATTAGCCATAGATTTGTTAATCAAGTGCCTACAGAAGGCAAGGCTCTGAGTAACTGGGTATTTGCTGTCATAGAGCATCCTAGTGAAAACAAGAACAACGCAGCAGGTTGGTTGCTTCAAGTGTGCTGGAGAAGGCAGGGCAAGAAAATGATGAGCTCCGGGCTGGAAATTCCCAGCTCAGATTATTACAGTCTTTTCATTCAATTTATTACCTAAACATTTTTAGCTTCTAGGCTGTAAATGTTGGTGGCTAATGATACTGACATAATTTATTTGCTCTATCATATGTATAATTTATTTCTTTATCTTACTGTTGCAAGATACCAATATTAGTACTAAGACTAAGACTACTGAATGCACTTTTCCCATAGTATGTATCTCAGTAAGGATGAGTGGCCAAAATACTGTTAAAGTTACTTAAAATAATGGTGCTCAGGGTGGTTATGCCACCCACTGGATATACAATTAGATTTATTGCTTCTGTAATTGTTTATTTTTTGAATTTGCTTTGTCTCTTTGACATAATTTTGTTTTTAAATTATGTAAAACATTTAGTAGTGCCCTGGCTGGGTAGCTCAGTCGGTTAGGGCGTCATCCAGATACGCCAAGGTTGCCGGTTCAACCCCCAGTCGGGGCACATACAAGAAGCAACCAATGGATACATCAATAATGGAACAACAAATCGATGTGTCTCTCTCTCTCTCTCTCTCTCTCCCCTTCCTCTGTCTCCCTCAAAATTCAAGAAGAAACAAACAAACATTTAGTAGTTCCAAAGTTAGAACTATATGACCAGGTATATTTATAGAAATAGCTTTTATCAACAACCTCCCCCTCTCTGTCCCTAAGGTAACCTTTTCTATTAATTTTTGCTGTATGTTCCAATCGTTCCGCTTTGAAAATATAAGCAAATACGTGCACACATTTTTGGTTCCCTCTCCCTTGCACACTGAACATTGTCCTGCACTTCGTTGTTCTGTTGCTTGTTAGTTTTTCACTTACTATGTCCTGGAAATCATTCTGTAGCATCACATGGCAATTCTTCTTTGTTCCTTTTTACACTGAGTTAGAGCTTAAAAGCATACTTTTATTAGCACTGTGCTGAGTCCTTTCTGTTTATGACAAGTATATCAGTAGGTTCCTGACAGGAAACAGATGGCGTTTTCAAAATGGGTAATCTGAGATTCAATCAAGGGGCTATTCAGGCAGATGTGGGCCCCATGTGGGTAAACCAGGGGGATGGCGCAGTTCCCCAGGGCCGGCCGCTGCAAGGGGCCCGAGGCGCACGGTCGTGGTGACTAGAACCAGGGAGGGGCCTCGGGCCGGGGCTAGGCCCAGGGCCCAGGAGCACGCCAGCCCTTTGTGTGCGATCCCCGATCCCCGGGAAGGAGCTGAGGAATGCTCCCTCCCACCCTCCTCCCTCCCTCTTCCAGCCTCCTACTGATGCTCCCACTGTCCGATTCCGAGTGGAAACAGGCCACGCGGGTCCCCTGATGCACACCGAAGGTCAGCCCTGTGCCCAGAGCAGGTGGGGAGGGGTGGAGAGTGGACCCCAGTGGACACACAGCATAGCAAGCGATGCTCTTTTTCATGTATTAGTGATATAAGTTTTCCTTTAAGTTAAATGCACTTATGATTAAATAAAAATAAGTTTAAATAATACTACCGGGGTATGAGGCTATGACAAAAACGGACGAGGTGGTGCCAGGTGGCTGCGGTCTGGGCAGCCGGCGCGGGACCACACTGCCGCCTTGTCTTCCAGGTAATGAGCTCCTCTCCCGCCGGCCCCTCTCTGGCTGCCTTTCCTTTGGACCTGTGAGAGTTGCTAAGAACCATTAGGCAAATGGTCTTTCTAATTGGAAAGAGCAGGAGAGGCCCTGGGAGGTCGCTGTGTGAAGGGGCTTGAGAGCCCCTGAAATGGATCCGTGCTCCCCTGGGCATTTCGTGGCACCGCTCCCCCACCCCAGGCCCACTCCCTTGGCCTCCCTCCCAGGGAGCACAGGGCCCTCTTTCTTACCCCCTGGCCAGCTGAGCAGCTGAGGGAAGCTGGACCCTGCCAGTCCTTGGGGCTGAAAGTCTGGGTTGGAAACTAGAGAAGGACCTTAAGGGGTGGAAGGGACCCCTGCCTGTATTCAGTCCAAGACCCACCTGGCCCGGCTCCCAAGCCGATCATGGCCTGGGGGCTAAGTAATGACCTCTGAGAAACTTCCATTTCTCTCCAAGGACCCTGGGAGGCAGAAAGCTAGCTGTGCGATCGGGAGGTGAGAGGGAGAAGGGCCAGTTCCAGCAGGAGGCATCCTCCTACCTTTTCCTTGCCTCCATCTCTATTTCTAATCTCACTAAGAAGAGTGATGGAGCCCCGTCGCTGGGCTGGGCCCTGTGCAAAGGTTAGGGGCTCAGTGGAGACAGGTATCGTGACTTCTCCCCTGGAGAAGCTCGCAGTGCAGTGAGGAGGGCAGATATATAAACAGTTACGGGGCCTCTGGGGCAGGTACCGAAGTCAGACCTTGGGAGTCAGAGAAACTTTCCAAAGGAATGATGTCTAGGCTGAGAACTGAAGGATGGTAGGAGGGAGCAGTTGAAGTCCACAGGGAAATTGTTCCCAGGCAGGGAAAGCAAAGGCAGAGGAGGGCTAAGAGGTCCTGGTCTGACAGAGCCATCACGAGTGGGGCAGGTTATTAGAATGGGTTGGTGGGAGAGGGGGGACACAGGGCTAGGGGGCTGGGAGAGGAGGCTGGAGGGGGAGGCAGGGGCCAGGCTATGCAGGGACTCCTAAGCCACCTCAAGGAACTTGGAGGGCTTGAGGCTACCATACTAGAGGTGGCTGGCTGCGGGGTCTAGCAGTTATGGACCCCGCAGCCTAGCAGTTACGGGAGATCGAGAAACCCTTCCAAGGCGTGGACCTACAGCCCTTGGTGCCTAGATTGTGGAGGAGGGGTTTCAGACATCAACATGCCTCAGAGGGACGCTGGCACCTCCAGTTCCCAAATTTCTTATGAGTGGCTCCCCTGACCTCTATGTCCTTGACCCCACATCTCTGAGAGGCACGGGCCTCAGGCCTGAGAGCTCAGGTTTCTGAAGGAGGCAGAAGGCCCATCCCCTGCTCCTGTTGGCCCCTCCACCTGCCCCTGGCTCTGTTCCTGCTGTTTCCCCCTCCATCTGTCCCCTCGGTGTTGGCCTCTTCTCTGTTCCTCCTGTTCCCACAGGAACGGTGCTAGGTCCCTGTCTTCAAGGGCCTTCCTTCGGAATCTTGCTTTCTCTGCTTTTCTATTCCTGATGTCATCTTTCTTCCGTGGTCTCCTCTCACAGTCCCTCTTTTCCTTACCCTCTAAATCTGATTCTCTATTTTAAAAGCATAGAATTAAGTGGACTACAACAATAATAATAAAAGTATAGATATGGGACTAAAAAAAAGGCATGGAATGACAGGTGATTATACGCTCATAAGAAATTCAGCACAAAACTATAAAGAAGTAAATACAAAGGTTCTCTTCATCTCCATTTTCCACTCCAACCCACCCTCCATCCCGTCTCCAGCAGCTCCCACTCTTTATATGAGTTATGGCTTTTGTATGTATGTATGGCTCACAGGTCTCCCCTTCTCTCTCTCTCTCTCTCTCTCTCTCTCTCTGTGTCTGTGTGTGTGGGTTTGACTGAGTCTCGGGCCCCTCTGCCTTCACCTCTTCTGTTTCCGTGTCTCTTTCTCCTGCCTCTCTCTCAGTGGTTCTCTGTCTCTTTCCCTTCCTCTGTGTCTCTACCTCTCACACGCTCCCTCTGTCTGCATCTCTGTCACATTCTATTTCTGCCTCTTGTCAAAATGAGGTTCTTTAAAAGTTAAAATCATGCCCTGGCCAGGTAGATCAGTGGTTAGAATGTTGCCCCGCTACACCAGGTTCGCAGGTTTGATTCCAGTTCAGGGCGCATACAAGAATCAACCAATAAGTAAGTGGAACAGCAAATTGATGTTTCTCTCTCCCTCCCTCCCTCCCTCTCTCTAAGAATCAATTTTTAAAAAATTTTAAGTTAAAATCATGACCCTCATACAAGTCAAAAATGAGTGCGTATGAGTCAGTGGTTTCTTTATGCTATGAGGAAATGAGAAGAATGGGAAGACTGATTCAAATAGAAGTCAAAGAGAGATCACGTATAGCTAGGCACTGAAGGAGGCTGGGAAAGGACAGCTAGGTCACATGCAAACCTGATTAGTGTCCTACGAGGCCTTTCAACTAACCTCTGGGGTTCTTCTTTAACTGGACAGCAATCTGTGAGTTAATATGTAACTTGAGAGTCAGAGCCCTAATCAATAGTAAAGAGCAAGTCATATAAGAATAAGGATAGATCCCTCAGAGAGGAAGCCACCGGGCGGATGGGCCTGCTGGGCCATGTTCCGGGCTGATGTCAGAGGCCGCGTGGTCAACTTCTGTCTTATTGCTAAGATTTGGGTAGGTTTTCTCCACATCTGATTCTCTGCGTCTGTCTCTTCCCCGTGTCATCTCCTCACCTCTCTCTCTTGATCACGACAGACTTGGCCAGTCTCTTTCTTCCTTGGATTCTGTCCCTCTGTCTCAATTTGACAATCACACTTTAGTATGTTTACCTGGGAGCGCACCTTTACTTGGGCGTCAACCGTGTGCCAGGACCCGCGCCCAGAACTGTGGGGAGAGGACAGAGCCCGATCCACGTGCCCTAGCCACTCTGTCGGCATGTCTTCCCAGAACTGGAAGGGATTCAGATGGAAATTCTGAGCACTCGGAGGAGAGGAGCTGGGGTGTGGGACGTGGCGGGTGAGGGAGGGCCGGCCAGCTGCCGAGGCTGAAGCGAGCTCCCGGCCTCAGCCGGCTGGGGCGGGCCTGACTTCACACCACAAGAATGTCTGAGTCGGGAGAGTAACTCAGCTGAGAGCGGGGGAGGGAGGGGCTGGAGGTCTGTGCTGGGATCAGGGACCCATGGGTGGCTGGCTGGGATCCGTTGTGGCCCTTGGGTATCATCACTCACTGTCCTGGGATCTCTGGAAAGAAACGCTTTCCTGTGTTGCAAGTGAAGGGCAGAGCCCGGCCTCCCGAGAGACAGCAGGGCAGGCTCGGGGATCATGAGGCTCTGCTGGCAGCCCTGAGGATCCGAGTGGGGGGTCCAAGGAAGGGGGAGAAGCAGGAGACGGGAGAGAAAGAGAAAACACTGGATCTGAAGGCTGCAAGGCTTTATTTAAGTGACTTAGTGATTTGCAAGTGTTTTATCATTAGCTGCAGAACCCTGTGTTTACCACTATTATTAAAATAGCCAAACAGCCGCCTCTGAGGGCCTGAGGGGAAACCTGAGCCCCCTCATCTTGGTCCCTGTCACCTGCTGTTTGGAAATTATGACCTAACCCAAAGTCCTCATCTTACAAATGAGCAAACTGAGGCCCAGAGAGGGGAAGTGATTTGCCCAAGTCATTGATGGGGTGGGCGAGGAACCAAGATCTCTTGGGTCTGTGTCCAGTGTTCTTTTCAAAAGGATGGGAAGGACAGAAAGAGCAGGGTTCCAAGCAAAAGGGGATGGAGAGAGGAGAAATGAGAAGAGGAACGGGTCAGAAGAGAGAAAGAAACAAGGCAGGGGCGGTGCCTTTAAAGAAAGGGGAATCCAGCCCCTGTCAGTAAAGGTACCAAACTGGTGGCTGGAGGGGAGATTTCTCCTGCAGACGTGTTTTGTTTAGAGAAGGGACCCAAAGCCTCAGGGTGGGCACATACTCTCCAGGTTGGCACAGGCCCTACCCATCCTGGTGTATCGTCTTCTGTCCCCTGCCTGCCCCTGGAGATGCTGAGTTTGCCTCCCTGGTAACCCTGGTCTCTCCTCCAGTGATGTCCCAGGCTGGGGGCTGGGGGCTGCAGCCCCTTCCCCTGCCTGGGGGAAGGAGTAGGGACTGCTGGCTGCCTGCCCAGGCTGAGCAGACTGCAAGCTTCCGGGGAGTGGGCCCAACATCCTCCAGGACTGGAACCTTCCCTTTCCCACAGTGCCCGGGACAGTTTGCAAGTCTGTGATACTCTGTGTCCTTGAACAGATCACCCTCTCTCTCCAGGCTCAATTTTATTTCACTAGTAAAGCCAGTGGCCTGAAAATAAATTCGTGCATTTCAAATATATATATTTTAAAGCAGTAAAACCATTTTAAGAAACAAAATCTTCAGCAAAGCCCAATATGTCAGACAGATAAATGTAGCTCTACTCTGGTTCGGGGAGGAGTGGGCTGGGGGCTTGGAGACCTGCCCTCTTGGCCTTCCTGCTGCCCCCTTAAGGCTATTTCAAGGCACTCCTAGAACTCTAAGAGGGCAGTTTGCAAACCACTGACATGGAGAATCTCGAAGATTCATTACAAGAAGCTCCTGTCTGAGGTATAGGAGCCAGGAGCGGGGAGGGATGATCTACTGGGGCAGTGTTTGATCAGCCTTAGAAGTGAGGCCTGCCGGGTCCAGGAAATGGTGCAGAAAAAAAGACTTGGGTTGAAGAAGGAGGTAGGGGCTCAGCTGCTTAATCCAGATCTCCCTTCTAGTCCCCCACCTACCCCAGCCCTGGGACACAAAGAAAACCCATGGAGTCCCCAGGCTGCCTCCCAGACCCGCTAAGTCACAGCGCTAGCTGCCACGTCGCTGGGCTGGCGGGCTGTCATTATTCCTGGTTCCACAGCTGCTAAGGCTGAAGAGAGGTCTGGTGTGTGGGCCACGTCAGGGAACATGTAAGAGCTGCCACGTTGTAGGGTTGGGTTATTGGGCCTTCCCCTCCTTCGGAAAAGATATCCAGGCATGTGGGGTTTCAGAAGAAAATTGGTGCCTGCGTGTGAGTGTTCCCTGGACCAGGACCAGCAGCTGTAACATTACAGAGCCCGAGATGAGAGGAGACAGAACCAATCCACTGCCGAGCTCCTCCAACCCTGCCCAGGGCTGCGGGGAGGCAGCTCAGGCCCACAGAGCCCTGCACCCCCAGTCAGGGATATAGAATCCCAGAGAAAGGCTAAAGGGCTATGAAACATATAATACAAATCTTTAACATTTAGAGACTGTGTGTCCACACCAACAACAGAAAGTGTTTTCTCAGAGCAATAGGCCAAAGGATTCATTAGCTTGGGTCAAATCTCAGCTCTGCTGCCCTGGGCCCAGGTGACCCAGGACAAGTAATTTCACCTTCCTAGACTTTAGTTTCTTCTTAAAACAAGGGTGTTGGATCAAATAAACATTTCCCAAAGAGTTTTTCATGGAATGCAAGTTATGTAGGACCCATTCAGAAACTCAAAATAGAGGGCTCTGTAACAGCTAAACAGAGTTAATCAGGTTTCTTTTCTGCAGAATTTTCAGAGCCTTTAATGTTCTAACAGGCCTCAGGGATGCCCATGAGGAAGGTGACGAACGCCACATTAACCAAACTCACTTGAACCCAGGGCCCCCCTTTTTCTCTGAGGACTAATAATTTGTGGAACACACTTTGGGAAACGTTGAATGATTTAATGATCTAATGAAAAGACAGCTGATGTTTATTGATAGATTATGTCATAATATGCAACAGTGGGCCAAATGCACTACACATATGATCTCATTTAATCCTCTCAAGAACCTGAAGTGGAAAGTTTCACTTTACCCTGGAGGAAACTAAGGTGGTAGGTTAAATAAGATGCCCCAAGTTTTCCAGAATTAAATAACTCGCTGTGGGACCCATGCCCAGAGATCTGATTCCAAAGCTGAGCCTTTGGACTTCGCTCTTGTGTTCACTGATTCTCTAAAACACATGCTCGCTTGAATCTTACACTGACTTTATACTCGGGAGGCCAAGTATGATCATCATGCTCATTTTACAGGTAAGGAAACTGAGGCGGGGGGGGGGGGCTGAGCTGCTCAAGGACAGACTATGGGCAGGGCCTGTGGGCACGAGCCCTACTGAGGGCAGAACTGAACTCAGAACTCAGATTACAGCATCTCTTTGGTAGGTTTGCGTCAGCATGAGAAACAGCAGCCAACACGCTATAAACCATTTGTCACCTCAGTGAAGAGGGGGCCTCTCATTGGAACCTGGGTGGACGAAGCTAATACAGTGCAGAGTCTTGAACCAAATGTTGAGTTTAGACTTTTCATTTCCGCTCCACACGGGCGAGCTGGGTGACCTTGGGCAAGTCCCCAAGGGACACTCTGTCTACTCAAGCCCAAAATGTGCTTGGTGAATGCTGACTTTTCTACTTTATAGACTAACTGTGCCCTTCGATAAGATTACGGGTCTAAAAGTCCTTTGTGAACTGTAGCCAGCGGAGGGCAAAATCTGGAGCTGCTCGACGGGAGAACTGCGAGTGGGAGGGCACTGCAGTGAAATTTCGTGTTTGGCCTTGTCCTGGTCATCGGCCACTCTGCCCAGGGGACCGGGGACCAGATGACAATGAGGTCTTTGTGCCCTCCAGCCAATGGGAGGGCCCCCTGGGGAAAGATACAGTAACAAGACAACAGCCTGAGTCAGTCTCCACGGCCCGGCCTTCTCAGCTTGGCAGCCTTGACTTTGTGCCAGACATACAAAGGGCGAATTTCAGAGTTTTGATATATAATCTTCAGCCCAAAGGGATCAGTCAGTCCGGTTCCTGCCTCCGCAGGCTAGGGGCGGCCAGAGCTGGAGTTGGGAGACCAGGGCTCCAGGCCGAGCTGTTCGCACTGTGACCTTGGGCTCTAAGAGCCTCGATTTTCCCAGCTGTTCAAAGAAGGTGTAGAATTGGGTAGGGTCTAAGGGCCCTACCAGCTCTCAGCTTTGAGAGAATAGAAATTCAGCCAGAGTTTGAAGGATGTGTGGGGTTGGGGCAGATGGGGAAGGAGGTGGCTTGGTGGAGAGGGCGGGGAAGGGGTCTGGAGTTGAGCTGCTTGTGTGGATTCCTGGCTTCACCATTACGGGATTTTGAGCAAGTTATTTAGTTCTCTGAACCTCTGGATTCTTATCTTTAAAATGGGAATGGGAATTGTAGTGACAAAAAAAACCAAAAAAAACAAGGCCCCCCAAAGATGTTCATGTCCTAATCCCTATAAATTATAAATATGCTACCTTCCATGGCGAAGGGGACTTTGCAGATTAAGTTAAGGATTTTGAGATGGGATAATCCAGGTGGGCCCAGTGTAATCACAAGAGCATAAGAGGAAGGTGAGAGGGGGAAGTGAATAAGGGAATGTGGTGGCGGTGGCAGAGGCCGGGGTGCCCTGCTTAGATGGAGGGTGAGGCTGTGAGCCAAGGAACACAGGCGGCCTCTAGGAGCTGAAAAAGGCAAGGAAACAGGTCATTCCCTCAGACCTCCAGAAGCAACACAGCCCTGCCAACACCTTCATTCTAGGTCTTCTGACCTCCGGAACTAAAGTAATAAATGTATATTTTAAGTCACCAAGTTTGTCGTAATTTATTGTAGCAATAATGGGAAACTAATACACTACTCAAGTGTGTACATTAAGCAAAGATTACTTGAGATAATGGATATAATGTGTTTCGCCCAGTGTCTGCTCAGTAATATTGGATATTATCTCTCTTCCCAGCTTAGTCATCATTGTTTCAACAGGCCATCAAGTCCTCACATGCAAAATTTGTTTTTTTACCTGCAAGGCCCACTCAGGATTTATGGCCTGGAGAGCTGAACCACCAAGTTCTTGACAGTTTCTAATGGATGGCCTTAGGGGATGGTTCCTGGCACTGCTTTAATTTATTTAAGTTTCTGCTTCGTTGCTTTCCTTTTTGCCAGAAGCCAAATCAACAGCCTCCCTGGTCTCTTTCCAGAGTTCAGACCTCTTGCTCCCTGTCATATGTGGGAACACTGGTTGTCTACCTGGCCCCAGTCCAGCTCCCAGAGATGGTTCAGGTGACAGACTCGAGTTACTGAGCAGAAAGACAAGCAGGTTCCTGGTGGGACTGGGAATCTGCCTCTTAGCCAGGGGTAAGGAGACTTGGTTTTGAGCCCCAGCTCTACGGGGTGATCGGGGCCTCAGTTTCCCCATATCTTCAATACAGGTTCTAAGCCCCACCCTGACTCCTTTGCAGGACTGCTCTGTCACAGATGAGGAAGTACTTTGGAATGGCCAAAAGGGTGTAAAAATGGTAGGAATAGAGGAAGGAAGAGAACAGGAGTAGTTGTGTCCCTTCCTAGGTCCAAGTCATCCATGCTTCAGAGGCTCCTGTTCCCCTGGGATGCTCTAACCCCTAGATATAAAACCTTCCAAGTTTTCCTCAGGGTGTCCCCACAGGGGCCTGGGAGTGGTCCCTAGACAGATCCCTGTCCCAGAGTTTTAGCTTATCCCCAATCAGCTTTCCAATTCCTGAACCGAAGGCAACATGGGAACTCCAGCCAAACACTAGCAATAGTTCCATCGCTTATTTTCATCAGAATCATTATCTTGGTTTATGAAGAAAACACAAAGTTTAAGTTAATTTTAGTCTCCTTGATGCCTGGGAGCTATAGCAACCGATCCTATAAAAATATACATCTGTCCAGACCACAAAACAGGCCTCCGAGGAGTCTGCCAGCACCCTGCATGGAAAAACCAAGGCAAAGCATCAGCCCTGGCTTTTGGGCCAGGGAGAGGCCTTGGTGGTCATGCAGAGTACAGCCTTTCTTGGATTCCTTTCTTAGTCCCTTTGAGAAGCTGGAAAAAGCCAGGGACCTTCTCTGTAGAAAAACCACAGATGCCCAAACTTTTACATCCAACTTTTGTAGGTTTGAGGATCTCCTGAAGACCAGGGTTCAGCATATTCCAGGCTTGGAGCCCTATCAGAAAACAGTGTCCTCATTGATTAGAGCCAACTTTGTGTTGGCCACTGGAGCACTGCAGTGAACAAGACACGTGAAGCCCCTGCTCTCATGGAGCTCCTGCCTAATGAGGAAGCCAAATATTTCTGATCATGACAAATTCAAGGAAGCAAATTAAACAGCGTAAGATGATGCACTATGCAGGTGAGACAGGGAAGGGGACCAATTGAAGTTGGGTGGTAGGAAGGCCCTCTCTTAGGAGATGACACTGGGACAGAGACCTGAAGGATAAATGAACTGGAGGCACAGGAAAATCAGATGGAAGAATGTCCCCGCCAGAGGTAAGAGCAAGTGCAAAGATCCTGGGGTGGGAATAACGTTGAGGTTGTTGAGGAACTAAAAGGAAACTAGTGTGACTGGAGCAGAGCGATCAGGGAGCAAGAGGAGGAGAGGATGGCGGGAGGCAGAGGCCACGTGCTGGAGAAGTTTATGAGAATGTTCTCTGCCTTGTCCCTTTCCATGTCATTCAAACCCAATCCATGCTTCCAGATTCACCTCTTTCAGGAAGCCTTCTCTGCCTGCCCCAACCTGGCATCCCTTCCACTCAGAGCCCCTGGGATAAGCCCCAGAGTCTGCCCCACTCGTGTATCCATAAGGCATGTCATCTCGTCAAGATCCAAAGTTTCAATATCCAAAGAACCAGATATTGATTCCTGTCCCTCCCAGGGTGTAAAGCACATAATGAACATTCAACCAAGACTTCCTGCACTGAGAAGTTCATGCAGCACCAGCCTGAATGAGGCTGAAGGTAGAATCACCCTGCCAGGTGGTCTTGGGCAAGTGACTTATTCTCTTAGGGCCTCTATTTCCTTATTAGGAAAATGGGCACAGTAACAGCACCTAAGTCAAGGGTTGCTGTGAAGACCGTAAGTCCTCAGTAAACCTTGGCTACTGTTGCTTCTATGATTGTTGTCAATATCATCAACCGCCTTATCTGTTCCATACGGACGACATAGGTCCCCCAGCTAGAAGGCTAATCTCTTATGTGTCTATTAGTGGTGTAACTAGAGGGGTTATTTTTAGACCATATACCAAATTGTCAGTGAGGATGCCACCAGTGGCAGCTTCTCTGGACTGTACAGAGGCAAGCCCCCTGCCTGTACAGACACAGCTCCTTTAAATTGCTTTGTCTTTCTCAGCATTGCCTAATAGCCGGCTCTTGTAAAAATCACTGTCAAGAGTCAAGACACTTGGCCCTGGTTCTGCCCCGGGGGGCTGTTGGGCAATCCCTTGTCCCCTCCAGGCCTCAGTTCCCCTTTGAACAAGGGGAGGCTGTCCTGGGTGACTCCTGCAGGCCCTTCCAGCCCTGGCACTCCGGGAGCCTGTTTAGGCAGCAGCCCCAGAACCCAAGAGGCAGGCCGGGTCCAGGAGTCTGCTCAGGACAGCCCACCACAAGGGGAGGAAAGAGAACTGGGAGTCGGAGCAGCTTTGGCTGGGGGTGGGGGTGGGGCGGGGAAAGGAGGAGACAGAGGAGGAGGGACCTCCCCAGCCCGAGCTCCGAGCGGTTTCCTGTCGCCCGGCTCTAAACCCCTCCACATTCCCGCAGACCTTCAGACGGCCGGAGCGCTCAGCCTGCTGCCCGCCTGCCACCGAGGTACGCCCGGCCCTGCCCTGTCTCCCTTCTGCGCCCTGCACCCTAGTTCACTCCAGGGTGTGCACATGGGAGGGGGAGGCTGTGCTGGGAGGCCTGGGGTCGGGGAAGGGGGTGTGCATCTCCTCTGGGCTCCCCTTGAGGGTAGGGGCCACGGACTCCCTGCCTGTTGCTTTTCAGGTGCGATCACAGTGTAACTTCTAGGTTTGCAGAAAATAATCGCACTGTGTCTTGGAGGGAGTCTTCTCTCGGTGTCTGTCTCTGGTTTCAGAGGCTGCCTGCCTGTCCTCTTTGCTCCCTTTGCAAATGTGGCAGCCTCTTCCCCCCCCCGGGAATCTGATCTGGTCACAGCTGCCACGGGGACCCGCCAGCAGCCTGTGTCTGCCCTGCTCCCCAATCTAGGAGAAGAAACTTCCTAGACCTGGTGCTTGGTCAGGGGCTCTGTTTTCCAAAAGGGACTTTGCATGAATGAGACACTAATCTCCCGAAGGCTAAAGGGGTGGGGGTGGGGTCTTTACCCTTAATTAGCACCTCAGGGAAGGCTCCTGTTTCCCTTGAATTCTCCCTTATGGACATCCCCACCCCCAAGCACACACACCGATTTCAGAGGCACCAGGCGGTCTTGGGTGAGGCATTGCTCCCGTCCTGGGCTCCCTGGGGGGCGAACGCGGGAACTCACTGGCAGTAGCCCTTAGTGTGTCTGGATCTGGAGACCCCAGGCATCTGATATCATCCAACCAGGGCCTTGGGTCCTATGGGAGGCTGGGTGTGGTGGAAAATGTGCTGAGAGGGGGAAGAGAAAAGGCAAGACTGAGAAGGTTGGGGCAGTTTTTGCACACCTCCTGTTTCGAGAAGTCCAAGCCCTGCACAGGACTGGTGCTTAGCCTTTAGGGTGTTAGGTCTTCTTCAGATGAACCCCTTCCTGTCTTTACCCTGCTGGCTCCATTGGCTGGTTGATGAGTGGGCTTCCTGAGTCCTGAGGGACACCAAGGGAAAAAGGGCACTAGGATGAGGCATGGTCTTCCAGGAAGCCCAGTCTGCCCAGAAGCGAACAGAGAGGCACACCTTTTCCTCCAGAAAGGACAGCATTCTATGCAGAACACATAGAGCAAATGTTTTCACCAGCAATGCTCTAGGGTTAAATGTCTGTGCACCCCCAGCGCTGATGGTAGGTGAGAAGCAAATGGGAAACGGAATGGCACACGTAGGCACGCCTTTTATGTGTGGTCTTAGGTAAGTTTCCCCATCTGTAAAAGTGAGGGTTGGACATGATGGTCTTTGGGCCACCTGATGGGCTGTGAAACTTTCAAAGGAAGGTGTCTTAAACAGGAATCCATAGACTAGCCTTTGAGTGGGCTTCAAGGCATCTGCAAGCCCCTTAAAACTACGTGTACAGCAGAGTGTGTGTGTGTGTGTGTGTGTGTGTGTGTGTGTGTGTGTGTGTGTGTGTGTTAGAGAGAAAGAGAGAGCACAAGAGGGTGTCCGCAGCCTTCAGTCTTAAGATATTCTCAGGGGGATGCACGACCCCCAAAATAGCCAGAGGGCATGGGGTGGGAGCTGGAGGGGGTGGGGACTGGAAACTAATGTATACTTTCAGGAGGCTGAAAGCTTTTGAAATAGAAGTGGCTGGGGGAAGAGAGAGTTAACTGGCGGCCATCAGCTGCCACATCGACAAAGCCTGGAGCTAAGGGAGGGGGAGAGGAAGGGGGAGGGGGAGGGGGGCTCAGAGAGGGAATCAACTTTTGAAACTTTTTCCAAGTCCCACCCACTGAAAGCTCTTCTTTGCCTGACTCACTCTAGGAGGAATGCGAGTTGCCACGGTAACCTTTTTTCAGGGTCTCTGCCTGCTGGTTGGGAGGGGATGCTGGGAGCACTCAAACGTACATCAGGCTCAGTCTGAATGTCCCCCACTGCGCTGCATCCCCCAAATGCTAAAATATCAGCCTGCAGGCCCTGCCCTACTGATCTCCCAGGGTCCCAGGGCAGCTGTGGGGCCGTGACAGGCTCCCAGACAGGGCACTGAAGGCCTGAATTTCAGTTCCACCTTTGCTCCAAAGATGCCATTGGACCTTGAACTAATAGCTTCTCCTCTCTGTGCCCCTGCTCCCTCCTTGGTTAAAAAGCAGTAACAGCAGGCACCTGAAAGGGAAATTATGTGGGCGAAACAGGGTGAGGCGCAGGGAAGCACTTGCTAAGATGTGGCCCTCCCACCTAATGCAAGAGTTTTTAGAACGGATGGATTTATGGCATCCGTAGAGTTGGTGAAATCATTCCCAGCTTTTTTCTTTGGCAGCTCTGTCATCTTAGGGGTTGTATATAACTTCCCTTTACTAAAAGTGCTAACAGCCATATTAAAAATATATTGTTTAAATTCATTTTGATTTGGGTCTCTTCTTGAGTATTTCCCAAGAATGTTGTATCCCCCAGTGTTGACAGAACATCAGTCCAGGCACCCGCAGGGGTGGGTCCTAACAGCAAGTGACAATGACAAAGACCCTTCCCCTCTCCTGGCCTCAGTCAGTTTCCTGATCTGTTAAATGGGGAATCTGGCCTAGATGATCTCCAGTGACCCTTCCTGCTCTGAAGTCCTGCAAACCTAAATTCCAGATGCTGCCTTCATTAGAAGGAATAGATGGCCAACATTTTTAACCCCCCCCCCCGCCCCCGTTCCCATGGTTGAAAGGAAACAAGAGAGGAGGGGCCATAGGATGCTAGTTTTCATAACAGTCCTGCTAAAATCTTTACCCATCTGCGGAGACTTGTCAGCCAGTACTATGGCTGTGGTTTACTATTCACAAGAGCAGCTTTTCTTGCTGAAAATGTTATAAATAGGAAAGGATGGTGGAGGAAAGGAAAGAGCTGAGGATGCAACATAAACAGGAGAATGCTTGTCTTGCGGTGTTAGATAGGTAGCTCAGTGTGCAAAGGTAAACAGGAACGGACACAAACCCATGCAGAGTATACACTTTGATTTCACCGATAGGCACCTCCTGGCACAGCTAAAAAGTAATGCCTCCGTCAGTACGCGAGCAGACCCAGCGGCCACACACTCACATACCTGAGACCTTGACTCACAGACAAGTTCCAGGTAAACATCTTGATGCATACGCACACCCTGCCCCTCGCCTGTACAGGCTGAAGCCGACAGATGCCGTCGGGCGGGCGCACACAGGCACACATGCACCGCTTCGCACGGAGGCCCCGGGCCACAGGTAACTTCTGCAGACACCCTGTCAGGCGTGCAGACACAACTGCCATTTGCAGCCACATACGGCTGTGCACAGCCAGACGCAGCTGTAGGTCATGATGGAAAGACAGACACGTTACATACATACATACAGCACCGGAACCAGACCACCGCTATAGTCTACAGAGAAATTGAGACTCAGGAAGGGAAAATAACTCGTTCAAGGTCACACAGCGAACGGATGTCTGAGCCAAACTTCCAGGTGTTTGGAAATATCCAGATGTTCACCTTGTGTTTTTTTATTTGTTTTTCATCTGATCGGTCTGTTGTCACGGTTACACACCTCCCTCTATAGGCAACGAGCCCCGTGGATAGTATATAATGAGCAGTACTTTTCTCCGTTGCTGACCTGCAGTGGCCTATCCCAGCCCACAGGGCTTCGTCACTGGGGCAGCATGACCGACGGACGTGGCTAATAGGTGGCTGCTCATTTGCTTCCTGCTGACTCCCTCCCCAACCTCTGTCTTTAAAGGAGGGAAGGGAAGACTGGAGCTGAGTTTTCGGCTCACCCTGGGGATTAATGAAACTACCCTTTCTCTGTAGCACAAAGCCTGTCTCCCAACCTGTCCTGAGCTCAGGGACAGCTGGGCCGAGCAGGGCCAGAGTCAGCATGCAGCGACTTGACAAAATTATTTAGAAACCAGCTGCCTTTTCATCCAGGAGATGTCTTAGGAAATTAACTCTGCCTTCACTCCTTAAGCCATACAGCTTGATGTCTGTAGGGAAAGTATGAATTGTCTCCAGAGCTGGGTTCTTTCAGAAACTTGGTATTAACCTATCTCTTCAGGGGATCTCTCTGAGTCACCTTGTGTTAGTCATGACATTAGATTCCAGATTGATCAGATAAAAAAAAGAAACAGAACAAGGTTAACATCTGGAAGTTTAGCTCAGCCACCCGCTTGCTGTATGACCTTGAGTGAGTTGTTTTCCCTCTCTGATCCTCAGTTTCTCTGTTTCTAAAATCAGAAGCATGGCCAAGAGGTTTCACATGGCTTGTGAAATTCACAATCCATTGGTGGTGTCTGCCAGGAGAACTGTCCAGGATTCAGATGCCACTCTGGACTGTAGGGGAAAGGTCATAAAATTGATTATAATGTCTGCCACACGCACAGGAGGAGAGGTGGAGGCACATATGCCACGTATCTGCCATCTTTGGGATGTGACAGACTGGACACTTGGATATCATTCCTCCTCCCCTCCTATTGTGGTCACACAGATACAGCAGGGGCCCCTAGGGGGCGCCAAGGAGGAGAGCCTGAAGCTCCACCCCGGGGGCCTCTCCCAACCTCAGTGAAACGTGGCATCTTAGATGCCTTTACAGGATCTAAGTCAGACTGATTTCCAGTCTCAAACTCTGGGGCTATTTCTGAGTTGCCCCAGAACCTCTTCGATTCTAGGCTTTTGCACCCATAACACCCTAAACTTTTTCCTTGGCTTTTTCCCTTCCAGCAAGAAATATTAGGAGGGAAAGTGGAGAGTCAAGGGGCAAGTTGGGAGAGGTGATACTCCCAACCGTCTGCCTGCATTGACTCAGAACATCAGGAATAAAAGGAACCTTAGGGACACCTTGCCCCAGGGTTTTCAAATTGTGTTCATGGGCACCCAGAGGTGCTCTGAGGCATCTTAGGAGTGTTCGAGTATGTAGGACTTCCAGCCCTGTCTCCACTTTTACCTGTGTTTGTTTTCTAATTTCAAGCTGATTTATTGAATAGATAATAACACATTTCCATGTTTCAACAAATGTAAAAGGGTTTTAGTTGTTTCAAATATTCAACTTCAGCAGAAGATTTCATTGAAAAGAGGGCCCGCTGGCCTGCGTAATTTTGAACATTACTGACCTAAAACCATCTCCCCATTGTGCAGGAGAGCAAGGCTAGATGAGTCCAGGGGGTAGAGGAGCCTTCCCTAAGTTTGCGGGACGAGCTGGGCAACACTGCCAAGCCTCGATCTCAGGACTCCTGCCTTTCACGTCACCTCCGGTGGCTGTGTCTGCTCCCTGGCCTGTGAGTGCCAGCGTGGCCACACTGGCCTCTGTGGCGCCTCTCTGGGCTGGCTTTTTCCAAGTCCCAGCTCCCTGGCAAGCCTGGCTCCTGGGTTCCTCTTTAGCCTCTCGACTTGTTTTCCTCTCTTTGGGCTTGTTTACCATGAACGTGTGTTTTTTGGAAGCCTTGTTTCCAAGCCAAACAGTGGGAGCGAGATGCTTGTTTTGCGTCAGCAGCCCAACTAAGAGGCCCGCCTGGAGGCCGGGCTGGTTTCCCCTCGACCAAGAGGAGCAATGTCTCCTTTGTTCCACCCCAACCGCCTTTCTCCCTGGGCCACAAAGAGCTGGGATTCTTGCCCTGGATACTTGAGGGGGATGGAGATTCTGGGATCCTTGGATTTTAAGATGCTCTTCCAAACAACACTGCTTACTTCTCATATCCTCTCATGAATATCACCCATGAGCCTTTCACAGTAGGGGTATTATCTCCATTTTACAGATGGAGAAATGAACTGAGGCCCAGAGAAGGAAGGTCAGCTGCTAAGTAGCAGAGCCAGGATTTGAACCTGTACATCCTGTCTGCAGAGCCCATGAGCTCCAGAAAAGCCTATAACCACTCTGTGTAATTGGTAGCCACAAGCCACATGTGGTTATTTAGATTTAAATGAACTGAAATGAAATACAATTAAGAATTGAGTTCCTCGTTTGCACCGGCAACATTTCAAGTGCTTGATAACCACATACTCTCATCATCTCGGAAAGTTCTCCTGGACGGCATTGCTTTATAAACCTTTTACTCAAATCAGATTTAATCATTGCAACTCAGATCCTTGCTTCACGTTTTTTAAAAGCCTATGATTCCAAACCACAGTCTAAAATTCTATGATTCTGGGATTTCCCCCAGTTCTGACATTTAGCAACTTTTCAGTATCCAGGGAGAGCCCGAAGGGAACCCTTTATGTTTTGAGGGAGATGAACTGGGGGGCTGGCTGTACTTTTCCATCCCCACAGTTCTTTCAAAGAGAGAAGTGACCTCAGCCTCAGGTCCTGCTGGCAGCCAGGGTCGGGTTCTCAGCCATCTCCAGAGCAAATAAAGGCAAAGGAAGGGACTTGATGTACGGAACAGGAGGCGGCGGCGGCCGTGGGGTGGGGGTGAGCGGTGTCTGCCTTTGGTGACCACCGAGCCAAGGGAAATACACTTCCTGTTCCTCCCCTGGCCAGGGCCACCTCCCCCCCCCCCCCGCACCTCGGGCCAACCCATAGCCCATCTGGGCCCCATTCAGGTGAGCACCCGGAGGGAACGGCCGCCAAGGGAGCCTGTGGTGGAGGCCAGTGGTGGAGTGGGGCTGCCGGGGCCTCGGTCAGCCCTGCCACTCACTCCTGGCAGGTTCCTTCTCTGGGCCTCAGTTTTCTCGCCTGTGCTACCAGATAGAAAGGCATGCCTTGAGGCCCCAATGGGATGCCGGATTATGAAAACACTTTCAAAAAGATACACATATGCATCATCAGAAATTCAGGAGATGCAAAGAAGGGAGTTTTCATTTAATATTGGTCATTTATATGAAGGTGTTTATATTTTTACCAGGCCTAGGTTTGATTAGCAAAGTATGTGTGCACAGCTGATTAGCTGTGAATGTTGGGGTTTGACCCTGTGTCCTGACCTTGCTGAGGCTACTCTCACACCCTATTAGTTTTGCAGGATGGGAGCCTGGCCTTTGGCCTGTGGTGTTTTAGAGACCCTCAGAGATGGATCCACGGCTATACAGGGGGTGTGGCTGTGCATGTACAGAGACAGCCCAGCTGCTCCCCCTCCCTCGGGTCCCATCATCTGGAGGGAAAGGGCTCTGGGACCTGTGATGTAGCACCAGGGGCAGGGCAGGACCCACAATTTGGAAAACAACTCCTTTTCCAAAATTTTGGGTCCTTAATGCTCCCACTTCGTGAACTTCTCCCCCACCCCCTATACCAGTCTCTGAACATAATCCGTGTCAGGCCCCATCCAACTCCAAGAGAAGGGAGCTGGGCAGCTTGGGTGAGGCTGGATGCTGCATGATTTCCTCTCCCAACTGCAGACTCCCCTTCGGGAAAGTGGACCTCCCACGCCTGCCTGCCTGGCTGCCTGCCCTGTGTCAAAGGCTTTAAGGGGACAGTGTATAAGAAACTACAAAGCTTGGCAAGATTTAGAATTACTTTTCTGGCTGCAAAGCCTGGGGGGGAGGTGGCAGAAAGGGTGAATGTGCCACTTGGGAAAGGAGTGCAGGAAAGTAATGAGGGGGGACAGGTGGACGAGCCCACCCCCAAGCTCCTCCCTGGTCAGAGAGGGAGCAGGGTTCCTCTGCTCAGAGAAAGGACATGGACTCTGCGGCTGCCAGACTGTGGAGACGCCCATCTCCCTGCCTCTGCCTCCTGAGCTTATTACCTTTCCAGGCCAACTGAGCTCTTTCTCCAGTGACTTGACCTCTCTGTCACTAGAGCCCAGACAGGTGACTTTTTTGTCCTAGCGACCAGTCTCACCTTGGCCCTTAACTTCAGACAGTCTCAGACAAGTCCTCCATTGATGTTTCTCTCCTGCTCCATTCGTCGGAAGCCACATGCAGGAGGTGTTTTGCTTGTGTCTTCCAACTGGGGAAGCAAGAAGGGAGATTTTTTTCTACCTCTAGGCCTGCGGGGAACAAGCCTACAACTGTGTGAGGGGGGACATTCCAAAAACTGCCTGGAAAGGGAAGACGGCTTCTGGGAGTCGGGGCCATGGCGAAGCCGTGCCAAGCTCCCAGGCGGATTCCTTTACATTTCAGTTAGTTTTATATTATGCACACCCCATGGAATAGGAGGTGAGGTTTTGTGTCTATTTTAATGCAGTAAAGGGCCGTTATGAGCTCTGCTCTTCCCCTGCCTGTTCCTGCTACCCAGATACTGTGCTAGAATCCAAGTGAAAATGTTTGCTTCTCCAAGGCGATGCTGTGTACCAAGGCCAGCATGGGCCTGTGACATTTTAAGGTCCTGGCCTGCCACCTCGAAGCTCACCTAGTCTAATTCTCTCAACTAACCGAAGGGGGCCCAAGGTCTAGAGACGTCACGAATTCCCCAGAACACTATTGAGGCAGAGTAAAAATCCCTGGTGTTTAGTTCCAAGCCGAGGGTTTTTCCCATACCTCCAAGGTGCTTGGTCGGTTATGAGGTCTTGGGAGGAACTAGGGGTGATAAGCCCAATCTGGAAGTTTGGGGGGACAACAGAGGAAAGACAGGGCGACTGCTCCCCAATCCTAAGAGCTGTCAGGGGGCAGAGGGAATGTGCTCTTTCTCTTTGGCCACAGGAGGGGAGACAGAGTAGACCGGGAGAAGTTTGAGGGAGGCAAATTTGGGTCAGTAGGAGGAAGAGCTTCCAGCATTTTAAAGCCATTTGAAAATGGAAGCACATTTAGTTAGAGCAAGAACCAAAATGTCTTCACCACGGATTGCCCGTCAGGGGTGGCGTCGTTGGCGCGGAATCATCAAGGAGGTTCAGCTTCAGGGTCCCTCCCAGGCCGAGAGTGTTACTTGTACTCATTTGGACAGGTTCCCTAGAGGGTCCAGGGAAGTGCTGCCACTTCTGGGTGGAATGGAGAAAAGTTTCCACGGGTCCAAGACCACGGTTCTTTTGTTTTCGAACGTAGATCTCACTGTCTCAAATCGGCAAGAGGTTGCTGCCTGTTAATTTCTGCCATTACAGAGGCGACAGGGAGGAGGAGTGGGAGGGGGAGGGGAGGGGGAGGGGAGAGGCGGAGGGGGGGAGGGAGGGGAGTTTGGAAGGGATAGGAAAATAATTCTAGAACATCAGGGACTGAAGGCCCCTTGGACGTGATCTGGGTCAGCACCGTCCGAACTTGACAAACGAGGCAATCATCTTCATGATCACTTTGTAAAAACTTAAAATAAATGTATTGAGAAAGGAGACTGTACCATTACCATAAATGGAAAAAATCTGTGCACCTTTGTCATCAAGAGAAGGAAGCTATAAAAAGAAATACAAAGAAGACAAAACAACTTTGTTGAACCCCAGCTGGATATAGTTTCCCGTGGAGGCTCTGAGCCAGAGGCCTGCTCTCTGGCAGAAAGGAATATAGATGAGCGGTAAAGATATCTCAGCATCGGACTAAGATGTTCTCATGTAATCAGGGTGGAAAGAAGACTGAGTAGAAGCAGTTTTTCCCATGTCTTTCGCTATCATTTAACGTGTACATCTAAAATCATCTTGTAGGCCCTGGCTAGGTAGCTCAGTAGGTTCGAGCATCATCCTGATACGCCAAGGTTGCGGGTTCGATTCCCACTCAGGGCACATTCAAGAATCAACCGATGAACGCATAAATAAGTGGAACAACAAACCGATGTCTCTCTCTCTCTCTCTCTCTCAAAATCAATCAATAAAAATTTAATAATAAAATTAAATGATCTTGTATATCACTGGAATTCAGCTTCAGAAGGAACCTCCATCAAGAAGACTCCTACTTACTGAAATCTCAATTTCTCTCTCTGCAGGGTCCCCAGCACCATGAAGGCCTGGATCTTCTTTCTCATTTGCCTGGCCGGGAGGGCCTTGGCAGCCCCTGTAAGTACCTAAAGATCATCTCTGCTTGGTCGTAACCTCCCACCAGCAGCTCAGGGCCATCGTATCTGCCAGTGCTGGATGCTCAGAAGGGACAGGGACTTCCGCCTCTCAAGTTATTTGTCTTATATTTTAAGAAGACTTTTTCCCTTAAACTAATAAGCTCAGGATAAAAATTACAATGAGGACCACTAGGTGGAGAGTCCAGAGAAAAGAGGTTTCCATGTAATAAGATGAACTTGTTAGCAGTCAGAGTTGCTCAGAAACAGACCAGGATTGCTTTAGGAGGCAGCAACCACTGTATCACATGAGGAATTCTAGCAGAGGGGGAGCGGTGCTATGGGAATGACTTAGAGGACTTGAGTCAAGAGGGACGGGTTCGTTTCTGAATCGGTGAGGGCTATTTGGTTGCAAGCAACAGGCTGCAATCTGACTAAATTACAGGGAAAGGAATACCGAGGTAGATTAATTGTAAAAGCAAAGGCCTTGGGGAGAACAGGAAAAGGAAATTCCAGAGTCTGGGAGGTAGGAACTAATGGACAGTCTTGGAGAGGTTGGCATCTGACTAGATCTGCTCCAACAGTTTCCACATCTTGAGAGAGAACGTGCCAAGATTATAAGAATATTTTCAAGAAGCACCCGTCTGGCTGAGCTTGGGTCCTGGGCCTGCTTCCTGGCCAGGGGAGTGGGGGCACCTTGACTGACACGGTCCCTTCGAGAACTGTGTGCAGAGGGCCAGGGGTGGTTATCCAAAGCTAAACTGGAAGCCTTTGCCAGAGGAGGGAACGAAACGCAGAGGAAGGAAGGCGAGAAGCAGTGGTCTGCTCCTGTGGTTTGCAGACCCTGGAGTCGAAGCAGTGGGGACGCCTTCCAAGCTCAAGCTCAGAATTGGCCTTTGTCCTGTCACCCATGGCCTTGGAATGTCCAGTGAGCTGCTCCACTACCTCCCCAGGCCTTGGCCTTGACCTCCCTGAACCCCGTTTTCTCTTCCCAGCAGCAGCAGGAAGCCCTGCCTGATGAGACGGAGGTGGTGGAGGAAACGGTGGCTGAGGTATCCGAGGTAGGTGGGTGGTGACCCCAGGCCCCTGCCCCTCCCTGCCCACACCCATTCCCCGAGGAAACCAGACAGGTTTTGTGGGTCTCCTGCTGGAACGGGGCACTTGTCACCCCCATGTGCATGCAGCACAGATATAAACCCTACACATCCTCCAGTCTGATACCCTCCTGAATGCTTCCCAAACCTTCAGTGGAACCCTGCAGGTGAGAGTTATAATTTCGAAAATTTTTACTTTTTTTTAGCTGCAGGATAATTTTTTCTTTGATGATCACCCAATCTCCCCATATATCAAGCAGATGAAAGGGGAGCTGCCCCTGTGTGGCTGGTGGGGGTAGAGAGCTTGACGCCCCCTCTTGCCCTGACACCCTTGGTGGCCCCTGATGCCTCTCGATAGAACCATAGGGCACAACAGACGCAGTGGGGCTATAAGATTAAGTCTAGATTCTGGAGCTGGCATTTGTGCCCTCTGTGACCTGGGTCCAGCACAGCTCTCCAGCTTGTCATCCCACTGTCCCCTGTGGGTACCTAAAGCTGCAGCCAAGCCCCCTACCCCCACCCCGGGCCTCCAGCCCTTTCTCCCAGGTCTGGGATGGGGTGGGGCCAATGAACCATTTCTTCCCCTCCCACCCAGGTACCCGTGGGAGCCAACCCCGTCCAGGTGGAAGTAGGAGAATTTGAGGAAGGTGCCGAGGAAGCCGAAGAGGAGGTGGTGGCTGAAAGTAGGTCCCTTCCCCGAGTCTTGTCACGTCCAGTCTTTGCCCTCTGCTGCCTGGGCATGGGGACAGCCTACATGAGGTTCCTTCCCAAGGAGATGCAGGGTGGGGGTCCTCCCTACAGGGTGGGCTGTGGGGAAGAAACTGCTTTGTCTTAAAGGTTAGGAATATTCTCTGGAATCTGGGAAAGATCCATTCACAGCCAGGCTGTCCATGCTGTGAGCGGCAGGAAGGGAGGTCCCTCAGCTGGAAAGGGCCCTCTCCCCTCACAGCCCTTCTCCCCGGTTCCAAAGGTGGGTCTCGAATTCTCACGGAGCTCACTGGTCACATGAGCTCCGCGACGGCCTCTGTCTGAGCCCAAGCCCCACACAGGAGCAGACCTGAGGGCACCTCGGAAGCTTTCACACACATTAGCTTATTTGATTTTCACGCAGCCAGGAGGAAATGAGGCCCAGACCCCTGGCATGACTCATACAGTGCTATCCATGGGGTTAGAGCCAGAGAGAGAGCTGGCCTAGGGCCTTGGGCTCCAGTTGGCATCTCTATCCCCAGAGTGGACTCGGCAGGCAAAGCAACCAAAGTTTGCTTTTAGACTTGTCGGCCCCCATGCGAGCGCCCCGGGACTGCCTGCTTGGCTCGCCCCGGCCTCAGCCTCGGCCCTGGCCCCGGCCCCAGCCCCAGCCTCAGCCTTAGCCCCAGCCCCAGCCCCATCCCCATCCCCAGCCCCAGCCTCAGCCTCAGTCTCAGCCTCAGCCCCAGACTCAGTCTCAGTCTCTCTCAGTCTCAGCCCCAGCCTCAGCCCCAGCCTCAGTCTCAGCCTCAGCCCCAGCCCCAGGCCCAGCCTCAGTCTCAGTCTCAGCCCCAGCCTCAGCCTCAGCCTCACAGTCCCCAACAGCAGGGCTGTGGGAGGATCGTGAGACAAAGCATGAGAGCCCTTGGCCCAGTGCCTGGCAGAGCAGGCGTCTAACGAAAATGACTAAAATACCCAAGTCAAGCGTCAGGAGGAAAGGCTGGACGGAGCTCTCATCCTGCGGGCGCGGAATTCTGTCGCAGCGCAGGGGCGCCTGCTGACCCCTGTTCCTTCCCCTGCACGCCCACCACATCCCGTGTTTACAGCACAAGCCGGGCTCTATTGTTCCCTGTGGGTCTCAGGGCTCTTGTCCCTTTTCCTCCACAGCCTCTCAAGTCCTTTTTGTTGGGCCTCACAGCTCCCTGGCTCCATGATGACAGCTGACTTTCCCTGTCATTCTAGAAAGTCTATTCTGAATCCAAAAATACCTCAATATGGTTGACCAACCGAAAGCTGAGAACACAAGGGTTGCTTCAATCCTCAGGGGAGCCATATGGCATCCAGTGTGCCTGGTCCCACACTGAGCCAACAGCACCCCTGAAATGTGCCTGATCATGACCTCAGACTGAATCTCTAATCCCCAAGTGCTCCCCTAAGTGCCAATCCTGGGCTCAGCAGAAGAGAAGGGAGGGCTCAGCTGCCCAAAGCCCAGAGTGGAGGGCACAGGCGAAGACTTCTGCCCAGGGATCGGTCTGGATTGGGTTGGGGTGCATGTGCTAGCCCGGGTGGTACTAACTACATGCCCTTGCACTCTGCCAGACCCCTGCCAGAACCACCACTGCAAGCACGGCAAGGTATGCGAGCTGGATGAGAGCAACACCCCCATGTGCGTGTGCCAGGACCCCACCAGCTGCCCTGCCCCCATCGGCGAGTTTGAGAAGGTGAGCACTGAGGGGCGAGGCGGGGGGCTGGGGGATTGGGCCCAGAAAACTGTTGGTGGTTCTACTGAGCAGCTCTAGTCTCAAAAGTCCCCTCACTAGATCTAGTCACAGGAAGAAAGTGGAGGTGAGTTGGAGGTGAGGCTCTGCCTGGCCCTGGGATGCTCCAGCAACCAGCAAGAATTTACTCAGCACCACCAGGTTCCAAGCTCTGGGTCAGACTCTGAAGAGATATATCCGCAACATCAGGCACCGAGAGGGGCTTTCTCACCAAAGGAACAGCTTAGCAAAGCTTCCAGCCCAAAACTGTGGGTTCTGAGTCAGACTGAAGGTTGGCTTCGAACCCATCTCCACCACTTGCTGTGAGATCTTGGCTAAGTTGCTAAACTTTTCCAAGTCTCAGTTTTCTCATCTCTAAAGAGGAGATTGAAATAGTCCCTAATCTCACAGGGCTGTTGTGGGGGTCTGTCAGATAATGCTGGGTACTTAGTAAATACCTAATATGTGCTATTTGTAAAAAATCTTTCAAGCCTGTCCTTTCTACTCCTAATAAGACCCACTCAACCAACCATCCATCCAAGTAAATATTTATTGAGTACCCACTGGTGCAGCCACTGGTGTCAACCATCATGTTACTGGTGACCTAGCTCAGAATAGCAAATCTAGACCAGAATTATTCCCACAACCTCTTCCCTGGGTTCTCCCTCTTCATTCTCTCCCCCAAACAACTCATCCTCTCTGCTGCAAATTTTAGCATCATTGTTAACTCTTCCCCCCTCCTCACCCCTATCTCACTGGTCACCGATGTCCATCCAGTTTCCCTCTGCAGTGATATATAAGCAACACTAAGCAAGTACGTGCAGGAGGTTCAACACAAGGCTCCCCTCCTGCTAACATGAGCTACTTACGGCTGCTGCCCTTGGTCAGCCCTGGGCCTCTCTGCTTGGCCACCCCACAGGCACAGATTCACTAAGAGAGCTCACGTGACTCAGCAAACAGCTGTGCTCACAGCTCAGATTTATTACAGCGACAGAGTAAGGATACACAGCTGGATCATAGGGGAGTGAGACACAGGCAGAGTCTGAAGGAACCGAGGATTAGGCTTGCTTTCTCTCTCCCCACCCCATGACGGGTCTCCTCCCCTATCCCCAGCTACAAAAATGTAGCCACAAGTGAGTAATGTTTCTGCCCAAGTTAGCCCATTAGACTCAGCACCCAAAGTTTTCACTGAGGGCTGTTCACGGGGGCACTCCCTGCCTAGCACGTACCCAAATTCCAGCCTCCCAGAGGAAAGCAGATGCCCAGCCTAGACCATATTGTTTGCACAAGCAGTCTCGACACAGGGAGCCACCTTCATCATTTGTGGAAAGTTTTGGAACAGTGCAGGGGCCTGTTTACCAGCCACCTTCCCAGGTGCCAGTCAAGCGCCGATCTTATAAGCATGCCTTTCTAAGGATCACAGCCCCAGGCCCGCTGTGTTAACTCTTCCCCACACGCTGCCTTTTCGCCATCCCCATCTTTGACTCGCCCCATCCCAGTTTTCCCGTATCTCAGCCCCGACTCAGTCGCGCCTCTGCTCAGAAAGCGACAGTGGCTCTCAGCATGGCCTGAACGTTGGCCCGGGAGCCTAAAGGCTGGGTTCCTGTCACAGCCCCACGGTTAACTCGCTGTGAATCCTTGGACTGATCACATTCCTAGCTTGGCCTCAGTGTCCCATCTCTGAAATAGGCGAGGCGGGCGGTGCCAGTGACGGGCTTTGGGAACGAAGGCGAGGTGCTCTGTGCTTCGCCAACAGGTGTGCAGCAACGACAACAAGACCTTCGACTCTTCCTGCCACTTCTTTGCCACCAAGTGCACCCTGGAGGGCACCAAGAAGGGCCACAAACTCCACCTGGACTACATCGGACCCTGCAAATGTGAGTCTCCTGGGGCCCTCCGGCCTCCCATTTTGGGGAGAGAGCGCTGAGCCTCGGGGTTTCTATTTATAAAGTGAGATGACTGTCCCTTAGTGGTTTCCTCTCAGCCCTGCGTTCAGGACATCTCCCGGGAAGGACTGGGCAGTTGTGGAAGCACAAGAGCAGGGAGAATGTCTTTTCTCTAAGGATGAGGAAGTTCTTTTATGGGGCTAACTCAAGTCTTTCCTGCTTCAGCATTGTAAAGCAAGACTGTTCCACCTGGGACCATAAAGTGTTTTTAAAATATTTGAATTTGAATGCTTTAAACTAGGGGTACGCCTGTTGATTCCCCTTGGGCCACTGGTACTCAGTATTGTCAGACCCTTGGCCCTCTTGCTCCATTACGTTTCCATCTGCCTGCTTAAGACACATGATTAACCACCCTCTTCTAGAAACCTGGGAGCCAGGTGTTTGGGGGAAGAAATGCCAGGGTGCTGTCTGGCCTTTTGTTAGTGATGCCAGGTGTCGATTCAGTTGGCCCAGCTGCCTCCCTCAGCATTGGCAGCTTCCCTATCATCTGAAACACCCAAGGCCACATCGGCTCCCCTCTAAGACCAAATCCATGTTACGTGTCTGGTACATTCTGGCACCAGATGGCACTGGAGAGAGCCATTCACTTGCCTCAGGTATGCAGAGTGCAGCAAGGAGGAGGGGAAGCCAGGTTCTCCTGTGGTCAGCCCTACCCTCCCAGTTAGGGGGCCCAGGGTGTGGAATAAGAAGGCACAGGCCTGGACAAGGGGGGCTGGGGGAGGAATGTTGGTAGTTCTTGGGCAGTGAGACTGAGGAGTGTGCCCAGGAGCCTTTTACCAAGTGGCTCTTGTTGTCCTCTGGGGCCTCTTGCTCACTCACTCCAGATCCTAGAGTTTCTATCACAGAGCTTCTCTTCTGCTCCCCAGCTGCTGGTGAAGACAGTGGTCCTAACCACAGAGTGGGCTTGCTGTAGGTCCAAGGACGAGGGAGGGACAGGCCCCTGGGCCCTCACGTGCCCTGGATGCTGGATGAGACTCTGAGAATGTGGTCTTGAGCAAGTCCCTTCTCCATGCTGACCTCCAATAAGCCCCATAAGAAGGTAGACTTGGATGAAATCTCCAGGTCCAGCAATCTGGGATTCTAAGTTCCAAAGACCAGGACAGAAAAATGATCACTGAGCATGTTCTGGTGGCTAAACATTCCTTACACCCACTCCCCACAGCGCTGCTAAGCTGGGCCTACGGACAGATGTTATTCCCCAGCCTCCCAGCTTCAAACACCTCCCAGTGATTGACATCACCAGCATGGGTCCTGGCCCACCCCCCAGAAAGGTGCAGGAGCTGCTGGAGTGAGCCATTCCTCTCGGCAGATCAAGGCCAAGGCCAAGGCCAAGGCAGCAGCGGATGTGCCTCTGAGCCTTTCTGTTGCAGAGTGTTCTTTCCCACACGCAATCTCCTTTGCTCATGTGGCGTGAATAAACTGCTCTAGAGGGACTGAGCCACTGCGCCAAGGTCATTGATCGTAGCAGCTGCAGGACGAAGGCATGGGGTGGGGAGAGTGGCCCCGCCAGCCTGTTGGCCCCGGGCAGGGAAAGTTGGGGTCTGTGCTGACCGCCCTTGCATTTTGGACCCTAGACATCCCCCCCTGCCTGGACTCTGAGCTGACTGAATTCCCCCTGCGCATGCGGGACTGGCTCAAGAACGTCCTGGTCACTCTGTACGAGAGGGATGAAGACAACAACCTCCTGACGGAGAAGCAGAAGCTGCGGGTAAGGGGTCTCTTTCCAGGACACCTGCCTGGCCCCGGGCTGTCTGAGATCCACGGTCCCCGTCTCAGGACTAGGCAGCCAAGCGTAACCCTAGATCCCTGCTCTGACAAGTGCCTTCATCCTGGGCACTACACAGACTTTTCCTCACTGCCTGTGGAGGTTTATAGTGCACAGTCACATCTTAAAGGCTCTGAGAAGTCCTGTAATAAAGAAACCTGGTGCTCACTTTGTTTAGCTCAGTGTTAAACAAGAGGCACAAACAACCCTATTACTTTTTCCTTCTGAGTCTGTGGATCTTAAACTTGAATGGACATATTAAGCATTTGGAGTATTGATGAAATGCGGGTCCCTGGGCCCCATCCTGGCCTACTGGACCAGTCTCTGTGAAGCAAGGCCCCCACAGGTCATTCCGATGCGACAGCTCTATGAAGAACCCTTTGCGATCCTACCAGGCCTCCACTTTTGTGGATGAGATGCTGTACCCCGTCTATGCCACTTCCTTCCCTCATTTTGAACCTTGGGCTTGGCTGATCGCCGCCTGCTCTCGCTTCCCGCCAGGGGTGGGCGGGACCCTGTCTGGCCTGGACAGTCTCCCTAGACCCTGTGTCACTCAGTGTCTCTGCTCCCCCAGGTGAAGAAGATCCACGAGAACGAGAAGCGCCTGGAGGCTGGAGACCACCCCGTGGAGCTGCTGGCCCGGGACTTCGAGAAGAACTACAACATGTACATCTTCCCTGTGCACTGGCAGTTCGGCCAGCTGGACCAGCACCCCATTGACGGGTAAGTGCCAGGCCCTCAGGAGCAGAGGGCTGGCTGCTCTGGCGTGGTCCCGGAGTGCACAGTCATGGGTCAGAGCTGGTAGGTGCACTAGGTATGGCCGAAAAATCCTCTCAGTAAACTCTGGTGTCCCAGCCCTGGAGCCCACAGTGTGCCCTGGGGCTGGGCCAGGAAGGAGCAGGCGTCCTGAGAAAGGATACAGAACTGGGAGGAAGAAAGCCACAGGCACTCCTCAAGCCAGGAGAGGCGGAGCCTGACAATCCTTCCTTAGCCGAGTGAGTGTTGGCCTTGGGGATCCATTTGCTGAGGGACAGTCAGCTAGAAGCAGTGCCAGACTCCAAAAGGGGTGGCCCGAGCTGAGGTGGGGCAGCCTGTATGCCCACAGTCCTTCAGCAAGACCCTGAGACCCAGCCCCACAGGGCAAACTGGCCCTGGGGGTTCTTAGCCAGTTCCATCCACACTGCAAGCCCCAGTGGGTTATGAAGGGCTGTGCAACAGCACCGGCAGGCAGTGGGCCGGTGAACGTGATACTGAGCGTCTATTATGTGCCCAGCACTATTCTAGGCAGGGGATTTAACAGTAATCAGAACTGACACGGCCCTTGCCCCCATGGAGCTCACACTCAGGGTGATGATCTGTATCTCACAACTGAAGGAAAAAGTTGAAAAGTCCCTTGGAAGGAACAGGTGGTGGGTGACCACCTGCGGCCGGGCCGGGGTTGTCACCTTCACCGAAGCCTTCCGGCCCTCCCTTGCTCTGTTCCTGGGAAGCATGGAGAGGAGGGCACCCTCCTCACATGCCTGGGGAGCTCACTGTGCCCAGGGATGCTTGTCTCCGGGAGGCTCACCCCTCGCTCCGGCTCCAGCCCTTGTGCCTGGAGCCTGCCCACCGCGTGTCGGTGATCTCGGGTGGCTGGGGTGTCCTGAGCCCTGGGAAACTCCCTGCTTGTTCTCTCCCAGGCTCTTTCCATGGCTGGGATCCAGCTTCGTCACTCACTGCGGGAGGGAGGGGAAAGTCAGGGGGACATTTGGAGCTCAGGCGGAGCAACTGGATCCTACCACAAGGAAGGGGCCGGGAGGGAGGCTTCCAGATGGGGCTGCAAGGACTATGAATCTGGAAGAGCGGTCCAGCCGGGGCCAGGGACCCATCCTCCCCTCTCCTTGTCCCAGAGCTGCGAGTGACCTTGCCTAAGTCCCGACCCCTCCCTGTGCCTAAGTTTTCCCACCTGTATGCAACGAAAGGGGAGAGGGATGTTCCTTCCAGTTCAAATGCTGTGATTCCTTCCATGAGTTGGGTGGGGCAGTGAGGGTCTGGGGATTGGAGAGAAAATTGCAGCCATGTTGCAGCCCCTTAGGAAGAGTATGTTGAGGACAACTAGTTAGGGCTCTGAGGAACAGGGAAATAAATCATACATAGCCCTGGAGTCAAGACCAGCTGGAAGAACAGGAACGGAGGACCGGGGAGAGGAACCAGGCCTCCCTCTCCCATGATACATGCTATACGAAAAAATCAGAGCTCTGTGTGGAAGGTTAGAGCGCCCCCTGACCCTCCCTGCCAGCCCCAGTCCCCCCCCAGAAGTCAGCACTGTCTCTTTTCTGTGCATTTGCAGCTGTAGAAATGTGTGTCCTTAGGAAACACTCATGCTTCCTACCAGATTTTGACCCACCAATAGCTGAGGTATTGAATATTTTCATTAGAAGTTTCTGTGCCCCCAACTCTTAGCCAATTAGGAAACAATGAAATGGGCCAAGAGACCTTTGTTATGAGCCCATGGGACCTCAGAACTGCAAGGGCCCTAGACATTTCCCCTTTTTGATGGAGGGGGAAACTGAGGTTTTTCATGGGGCGGTGCTACGCTGTACGTCCCACAGCAGGTCGGTGGCTTTCCCACGCCTCAGGCCTTCCCCTCCTCCCCCCGCAGGTACCTGTCCCACACTGAGCTGGCCCCGCTGCGTGCACCCCTCATCCCCATGGAGCACTGCACCACCCGCTTCTTCGAGACCTGCGACCTGGACAACGACAAATACATCGCCCTGGATGAGTGGGCCGGCTGCTTCGGCATCAAGGAGAGTGAGTGTCTGAGCAGAGGGGCTGCTGTCCCCTGCCCCCCTTCTCTTCTCTGTCATCTGTGTGTCTGTCCTCTCTCCCCAGCTCTGGCCTCTCTGCCTAGTTAACTCCTGTCTGCTCTCCCTGTCGGGTGAGCCTCGCTCTCAGGCGGCTTCCCGATCCTTCTCTGGCCACCAGGCTGTCTCTCTTTCCCTTCCTCGAGCATTAGCGCTCACTCTGCGCCTCACACTATTCGGGAACTGGCAGCTACCCATCGGGGAAAGAGGAGATGTAACTCGGCAGGGTGTGTAAGCGACAGGGACAGGGAGACCAGAGATCTCAGTCACCGACTTCCTGGGTGACCCTGGGCCCGGGGATGGGTGGGATCCCCGCCTCCTGCACACGGGACCCCGTGTCTAACGCCGCTCTTTCCTGTTTGCAGAGGATATCGACAAGGACCTGGTGATCTGAACCCACCCCTCCCGCAGTACCGGACTCTCTTTAACCCTCCCTCCCTGTTCCCCCCCATGTTTAAAATGTTTGGATGGTCTATTGTTCTGCCTGGGGACAAGGTGCTAATATAGATTTAAATGAACACATTAACGGTGCTAAAAACGGAAATTGTAACCAAGTCACAACGTTCTTAGTGGTAACTGCCTCTTGCTCACCCACTAACGCCCCATCCTCTCTTCTCCGGCCACTTGAGGCCCTGCCCGTCGCCTTAGCGGCAGGCGGGTGGGAGCTCTGATCTGCTCACGTCTGCCTTCAACACATTGCATCTTTGGATTTGCTCTCCATTTCTCTGTTTCAGATTAATGCTCACCAAGTCAGACTTTCGTGTTAATTTTATTTCAGGGGGTCGGCTGCCAGTGGGGTGGGGGTCTCCCCCATGTGGCCAGAAGGTGGACAAAGGGAAGTAACAGACACGTGATGTTGGCAAGAATGTTTCTGGGACTAGAGGAGCAGAGGTGGGAGAACCCCCTGGGAAACTCACCAACCAGAACAGCAGATAACCAGTCTTGGTTGCCCGGGGCTGTACGGAAAGGACCCGGGGCTATGCTCAAAAGTATATAAGCTCTCGCTTAAACCAGTTCCTCACCATTTCCCCCCATCTTTCAGTGCCTTTTTTTTCTTCCACCTAAGGCTGTTCAAACTTTAGGGAGCCGTGGATCATCAGTTCTCTGGAATCCACCAGGCCTCTGGGGGGTGGATCCCCACGTCCACAGGGCCTCTCCCCTCCTAACTGTCCGGGAGAGGCAGGGCTGGGAGGCTGTTCCAGCCAGGAAAGCCACAATCAAGAGTGCGGTGTAGAAAGTTGTAAAGTAGAAAAAATGGTTAGTGAATTGGTTTTGTTTTCTGAGGTGTTTTTTTTCCTGTTTTCCCCCATTTTTGGATAGCTGTCACGAGGGGTCTTTCCCTCAGTTTCTAGCATGTTTCTCTTTTTCTCCCCTCCCCCACTTTTCCTTCTACTAATCAAGAGAAACTTCCAAGTCAATGGATGGTCAGGTCTCACAGGCTGAGAACTCGTTCACCTCCAAGCATTTCATGAAAAAGCTGCTTCTTATTAATCATGCAAACTCTCGCCTCGATGCGGAGAGTTTGACAAATCTTTCAAAATAAAAGTAACGACTTAGAAACTGCCTTCCGGAGTGATTGTCATGTGTCTCAGCCACCTTGTCACCCTGACATGCAGACTGTGGACATATGTGTGTACACGTGACTGCACAAATGCCAACTTGCAAACACACTATTATGCTTTTCAGCACACACCTGCACACACACATGCTTACTCACGCACAGGGAATGTACGGTTCCTCTAAGTATGAATCTGTCTTATTTTTATGACTTGTGGACCGACCCTTTTCATTACAGCACTTCGTTATCAGAAGCACCAGGCTAAGCAACTGTCACCTTTCACTAATTAGTCATTCATTTGTCCATTTATTCCACAAACATGATGCACCTACTAGGTACCAGGTCCTGTGCCCGGTGCTGGAGACACAATTGTCGCAAAGCAGACAAAGCATTTTTTCTCCTGGAACTTACAGTCTAGGGAGGGATAGATTAAACAATTGCACAGCTAACCACAAATCACACTGTGACAGGTGCCATGATGAAGGAATATAAGAAACCAGGACCGTAACAGAAGGACACAGAATTATTCCAGCTGTTCCATGTGGTAGCCATTCCCCATGCGTGGCTATTTAGATGAAAATTTGAATTGATTAAAATAAAAACTCAGTTTCTCAGTCACAATGGACACTTCATGTGCCAATAGCTACATGTGGCTGGGGGTTACCCTATGGAATAGGGCAGATGTGAAACATTCTCATCACTGCACAAAATTCTATTGGATACGGCTCTTCAGGGCATCTGGGAAGATTTCTTGAGAAAATTTGAGTTGAGTCAAAAGAAAAAGAAGGAATTAAAGGAGGGGAAAAGCATTCCAGGCAGAGGGAACAGCACATGCACAGGGTTTTTTTTGAGGTAGATGCAGAACACAGTGAGTCTCAAACCAGCATGGCTGGCCCACAAAATATGAGGGGGTGGTCATACTGGATGAAGCTGAAGAGATGGGCAGAGGCCACACCACACAGCCCATAGGCCATGGTAAGGAGTTTGGATTTTATTTTTTGTGCAACGGAAAGTCTTTGAAGGTTTTTAAGCCAGGAGGGGGTGGGGATTACATTTGCTTTAAGAAAACACTTCAGTTCTGGAAAAATAAGGGCATCATAAGTCCACAAAGCACTTTTCAAAGCTCATGCATGCTCATAATGATGTGATCTTTCAGGCTGGCATCCCAAGACTCCCCTTAGAGAAACAGGCCCAAGATGTGGGCTCCACTACAGTGGGTCACACAGCAGGGTCTTTAGGTGCAAGCTCAGAGTCCCCCTGCCTCTTAAATTGTTTTCAAATTACTAAAATAATACAAATTCCTAAAAATCCAACTGTTTCCTGGTGTTCTTTTTTCTACACAATAGGAGAGAGAGGAACAGGGAGGAACTGGCCACTTTGGTCTTGGCCATTTGTGGGATGCAAACTAGTCTCATAACCTCTAGGATGATCTCTCTCCAGGCAGAGAGAGACGGTAAACTTTGGTATTGGCTTATCATTCATTCTGTGACTTCTCCAGTGCCTGCAATATGCTAGACAGGTCCTGTGTTCTCAGGAGTAAGACAGGCATGGTCCCTGCTGCCCTGGAGCTTTCATTAACAATACCATTTCAGGTAGAAAGCGTGTGCGGTAAAATCATAAAGCACAGAGCTCTCTCGGAACAAGGATTGAACGAGGTGTTCCTCCAGGTCAGGAGGGAGATGCGACATTTGCCCTGAGGAATTTAGGATGCAGCCCTGGTGCCCCGGCCAGCCCAGGGCAGATCATCCGTGCAATGCCCAGCCTCCACTATTCCAACAGCTTTGCTGCCACCCTACAGATGAGGAAACTGAGGTTCAGGGAGGTTGAGTGACTTGGTCATGCAATGGGGCAATGAAAAACGGGGGGAACTAGAACCCACAGCTTTCTCCCCCACATCCAGATGCCTCCTCCTAGGGAGCTCCTCAGAGTTTTCAAGGACTACTTCAAAGAAAGGCATAAAGCATGAGTGAGCCCAGGGTCCCCGAGGGCACCGGAGGGCTGCACCCGTGTGGACTGTGGCAAAACTGGTTAGCTAATTTCACAGGGGCCTTCAGAACCCAGAATCCTATCTGTGCTTTCCCTCCCTTTAAATCAAATCACTTATTTTAAAAAAATTAAAGGAAACTGTGTCATTACTTTAAGTGGAAAAATCAGCATCATTTTCCACAAATGGAGATAAACCTTAAAGACAAGTACAATAAAAATGTAAATACAATGAAAAGACACTGTTATGCAATTATGAATGTGCCCTGTGCTTGAAGGGTGCTCTGATTCTTGTTACAGGGAGAAATCTAAGAGACTTTCTCTTTGATAACCAGATGACCCAAAACAGAATTGAATTTTGATGAATCCAATGCTAACTCATGCCTAATCTGTAACTCTCCTAAAATCATCCCTCCCTTTCGACAAGTCCTCTTTACCATGAAGGGGGTGAGGGTCCTTTGGAGATCACCTAGGTCCCTGGTAACAGAAGCCTCCCTCCTTTCCAACATCTGCGGCAGAACCGGATTGAGCCCCGTTAGTCCAATGACCTAACACTGAGCTTGCTCCCTCATCTGTGAAACCCCAATGACAGTGGTCCCTGCCTCATGGGCTGTTGTGTCTGGCAGAGAGGAAGATCATCATTATCATCATCACCATCATGATCCCAACTTAAATGTGAGGGGCCTGCTCTTTCCCCACTGCCCGGACTGGCCCCCTCGCAGTTGTAAGCTTTCCTGCGTCAAGGCCGCACTCCCTTTCTGAAGGCCTGTCTCGGTTTTTAGGCTGTGCAGGGCCGCCTGGTGTTTGCACTGGTTACGGGACTGCAATGGTTAAACATGTCCACCGGGAAAGAGAAAAATCAGGGCCCCCTAAGGCGATAAAGACCCTGGGCAATGATTCAGGGGTCCAGTTTCGAAGACAGACAGCGGCGGCGAGAGCCTGAACAAACGCCTCCCCCGTCTAGGGGCCCAGCCTCCCCTTCTCAGTCATAGCCCACGAGGAGCTGGATGAGCCGGTCCCATCTTCAGAGACTCTCCCGAATTGGTTGTCCTCGGAATGAGTGAAGACCTGGGGCCAGGGAAGGCTCATAACCTGGTTTCCAGGTGGCCCCCCAGAGCCAGAGGGACCAGCTTCCTCCTCACTGAGCCGCTGGCCCGGGAGTCCGCCGAGGAGGTCAGGACACCCCCTGGCGGGGATGGGGAGAAGCTCCTAGAGCTGCAGCTGCCTCTGAGCTGACATCCAAACCATAAGGACCCATGGAAGTCATCTAACCCAGCCCCTCGTCTTCCAAATGGGGAAACTGAGGTTCCCAGGAGTAGAAGACACGCTGCCAGGTAGGGTTGCCGGATAAAACACAGGACTCCCAATTAAATGTGAATTTTAGATAAACGAAGAATTTTTTAAAAAAAGCACAAGTGTGTTCCAGGCAACATTTAGGACATACTTCCATTAGAAAATTATTCGTTAGGTATCTGAAATTCTAACATTTAACCAGGCGTCCTGTCTTTTTCTTTGCTCTATCTGGCAACTCTGCCTCTACAAAATCTCAGGGCTCTGTGGCAACATATTTGCCAAGGGATATGGCTACAAATGTGAGTGATACAAGCGGATAAAAAAACGGGGACTGCACAAGTGCCACTGGTGAGATGTGAGTTCACAAGAGGGTGAACAAGCCGGTAAAGTTGTAGACAAAGCAAAGTGCAAGCATCCACGGACTTACTGCTCACTCACTGTATCTTACAGCAGTGAGAAACGACAACACACACCCACCCAAACAACCACTGATGCGTGTAAAGGAGAATTCCACCCAGGCTCAGATCATTATAAACAGGATTCTCCATTTGTTCATTCAAAAGCCACGCGGAGGTGAGGCAGCTCTTCACTGTGCAGGACTGTCTCATGCATTGCAAGGCTTCTAGTCTCTCAGTCCCCACCCACTCACTAAGTGCCAGCTGTGTCCCCACAGCGTCAAACTCCACACATCTCCAAAGGACCCGTAGGGGGCGACAGGCCACCACTGAGAACTTCTTTCTTGGCCGTTTACTTTGCTCTACCAGGGACCAGCAGGGGGCCGTCTGATGCAAGAAATGGGAACTCCCGGCCCTGCGCTCACCCTCGAGATCCCGGAGAGCAGCTGGCCTGCCGGTTCCAGATCACAGGGATCATCTGCTCCGCCACACCCCTCCCACACAGCGTTTTACAAGCAGGGGAAACTGAGTCTCAGAGGAAAAGGGCTTTGAGATTTGCTCCGCAGCTATTCTTAGTGGCACAGTCAGAAAAGGAATTCAAGAAGCAGAAGCCCAGAGTCCTACACGGCCATCATCCCTGTGCCCCGAGAAACCACATCCCCAGTTCTTAGCCATAGGACAGACAGACAGACAGACAGACAGGGGCCCGAGCCCTCGTGTGCCCCAAGGGTGCTGCTGGGCTTAGCAGAGAAGGCAGTGTGCCGGAGGGGAGAGAAGCCAGCAGACCCGGCCCTGGTCTCCACCCAGGTAATGACGGGAGACTACGCCGTCCCAACCAAGGTCTTCCTGTCTGTGAGTCCCCGATTTTCCTTTTGTGATGAAAGTAATAACACATGGTAAAAACCTACCTAACAAAAAACTTCAAGCTGTGCGGAAGGGTGTAAAATGAAGTTAAAATGTCTCCTCCTCAGCTCCTATTTTATTTCCTAGAATAAGCTATTAATATTCCTTATATATCTTTCTGGAACTATATTGATATAATATGTAAGGATACAGGTGTGCACATATATATGTATACATACTTTTTGTTATACTGATTGGATTATACTGTATATTTTATGTGCTGTTTTTATTTTTATTTATTTATTTTTTTAAATATATCTTCATTGATTTCAGAAAGAGGAAAGGAGAGGGAGAGAGAGACAGAAACATCAATGATGAGAGAGTCATTGATCGAGCCCGCAATCCGGGCCTGTGCTCTGATGGGGAATCAAACCCCGATCGCCTGGATCCTAGGTCAACACTCAACTGCTGAGCGACGCCCGGCTGGGCTGTTTTTAATTTAAAATATCGCAAGTAATCTTTCCATAGTAATGATATGTATTGGCCTCCTTCCTTCCAGTGCCTGCACAGTATTCCATAATTCAAATGCCCCACAGTTTTCTGTGTGTGTGTTTTTTAAAGATTTTTTAAAATGGATTTTTAGAGAGACAGGAAGGGAGGGGTGGAGAGGGAAACATCAATATGAGAGTGAAACACCGATCAGCTGCCTCCTGCGCGCCCTACTGGGGATGGAGCCCAAAACCCAGGCATGTGGCCTGACTGGGAATCGAAATAGCAACCTTCGGAGCGCAGGAAGAAGCCCAACCAACTGAGCCACACCGGCCAGGGCAGCTGCCCCACAGTTTAGTGCTGCACCTACTGATAACCATGCCCTCTGCTTTCTCGAAAAGTTTCTCGCGTAACAAAACACAGTACAGGGAACCACCTTGTGCACACAGCTCTGTGCACATCGAAGGGAAGGGTTTCTGTAGGCGGAATCCCTGGAGCGGAGTGCTGAGTCAAAAAACATGTGTGTGTTTAAAACACTGATGGCTGTTAGCAAGGTGCCCTCCAAAATGCATCAGTTCAACTTGGTCCTCTGGCACAGGAGGAGGTCACCTCTCCTACTGGCCAGCAAGAGGTCTTGATCTTTTCATCCATGTAATAAGGGGGTTGGACTGGGTGATACCCAGTCAGGTAGCCTAACTTCTTAGATCTGTGACTTTTTCCTCCAAGATGTCCAGCTTAGGGAGTGGGACTGGGTCTCAAACTTAAATAGCTTGTGCAAAGGCCCTGAGATCTCTCTTCTTCATCCCACCCTTGTATCCTTTCCCTTCCCCGTTCCTCTCCCCATCCAGTCCCAGGAAGAGTGGGAAATGCATGAGCCACCTGTTAGTTAGCAGACCCAGTTCTGAATTGCTGTCCCCACCTGCCCATCTATTTTTCCCTCCTAGTTTGGAAAATGCCTTCCCTCCCGGGGCTTCCATGCAGGTCTCTTGAGATAACATCTTACAAAGTCCTTTGCCAAAAGCATGCCTTTTTCTGCCCCTGGAAGGAATTATTTTCACTTGTTCTGAAGAAGAGTCTCTGCATGTACTTGTAACTCCTGCCAAGAAACCTGAGAGGCCCCGAATTCCTCAGCGCCTGGATTCCAGAATCGCTTAATCTGCTGGCTGCTCCCTTCCAAGGGGCGCTGAGATGATGGAGTTATGAGCTGCTTAAAGGCTTAGAGAGTGTCAGCTTGAAGGCAGGAGAGAGTGAGGGAGCGTCTGCCGCCACTTGGCTCGACCCCTCAGATGAAAGCGTTTGGGAGAAGGGAGTGTTTGCAGGGATCAGAGCAGACACCCTCGAGGGGCCAGAGTTCCCCTGGGGCTTCTCAAAGATGACAGAGGATTGACATCACCAACCCCCCCCCCCAGGAAGCCGAGGAAGACTCTCGGATTTGGGCGCCTCAGAGCCTGAAGGTTCACGGGGGACTGGGAAGGATAATCTGGGCTGCTCCACTCTGCACAACTCCAGGGGGCTCCACTTACATTCGCTACCCAGTATGGTGCCCCGGAGAGGTGCAAAGTATCGCTGATGACAATAACATAACAGCCAGCATGATCTTTTTTAAAATGTAAAAAACCCTAATGACTTCTTGTTACACTCAAAATAAAACCCATCAATCTCTCCGCATGATCCAGCCCCATTTTCCTCTCCAACATCTTGTCCTACCATCATCCTGGCTCGCTAAGTTCCAAACACATGACCTTCTTTCCGATCTCCAAACAGGCTCAGTGGCCTAGTTAGTTCCTGCCTCAGGGCCTTTGCACAAGCTGCCACTAGACCTTCGCAAGGTTGGCTGCTTCTTGTTACCGAATGCTCATCTTACTTTCAGAGTTGGGTTCTTTTCTATTCACTCCCATCTTCCATTCAATGTTCCATCTGCAAGGAGCCAGGCCAGTGGACCCCAGTGTCTGTTGTTATGGGCAAAGAACAGACTGGGAGCGGGGAGCGTACTTTGAGGGGCAGCCTGATGTGCCCTGACAGACCTGTCATGATGCCTGAAATTCACAACCATTTTTCTTCCATCTGAGTCAGGGCATTGTGTCTCTAAAAGGCTCCTATTAAAACAGAAATACCTCATCAAAACTCATCTTTTAGAAGAGATTTGTTTCTCAGATAAGCTGAGGTAAAAAAGCAAAGAATGGGACCCCGAGGGAGGAGGAAATTCCCAGGGGAGTAGTGGTAGCATTTGTTATAAAGGGGGGTGTTTGGGGGTCTAGGCTTGGGGGCAGCAGAGTGGAAGAGAGGTATGGCCCCATGCCAGCCTCTGCCAATCTCATTTCGCCTCAGGCTGGCCTCAAACCTGAACCACAGAGAACTGTTCAGATGCCAACAAACAAACACAAGCAGCAAACAAAGAGCTGTTTGTGTTGGGATAACCAGTCCCACGGGTGGTTTGGGTGTAGCGGAAAGCAAGGCTCGGGGTTGGGAACAGATGGCATTTAGAAAGATGGCATTTAGGGGAAAGAGGACCATCCCCTGCCTCCCTGTGCAGCCCCTGTGGTGAGGGAACAGCCTGCCTCAGAGGCACCTCCTGGGGGCTGGACCACACAATCCGAGCCCCTGTGCACGCACCCTGCCCTGCTGGGGTGGGGGGCCCCGGGGCTGTGGGCTGTGCTTGGACAGCTGGAATGGGCAGGACACAAGCAAGTTCAGCAAGACTCTGATATTCTAGCTAAAAAGCTCAGAACTGTCCACACCCTGCTCCCTGCTGTCAGCTGGAAACACCTGCAAGAAACTTAACAGAACAGCAAATAATGTCACCAGTGGAACTGGGCCTGCGCACCCCATGGTCTGCCGGCAAGGTTTGTCCCACTCATCCTCTGCTGCTCCAGGGGCGAAAGGTAGCCAGGAACTGCTGCCAGAGGGCTTGAGGGCGGCTGAGTCGGCCTCCAAAGTGCATGTAGTTTTCCTTCTTTCTGTCTCTATCCAAAGCCTATCTGGTTTTTTGTTGTTGTTGTTTTTATTTTAAAATATATCTTTATTGATTTCAGAGAGAGGAGAGAGAGACAGAGGGACAGAGAGAGAGAGAAACATCAATAGAGCCTATCTGTTCTTACAGGCTCAGCTAACGTCCCGCCCAGTCCACAGCAGCTTTCTCTCCTTTGAGCTCCCTCCCATGGCTGTTTGCTTCACCTGGCACTTTGCCCCAGGTCACCGCTGTCTGTCAGGTGCCTGACGTCTCTCCCCAACTCATCCTCAAGCCCCTTGAAGGCACAGTGCTCAGCACGCAGTAGGAGACCCTGCTAAAAGCCTGGAGCTGGATGGACCTTGACTCACCATCATTGGCCATTTCCCGTACATTATAGATGGAGAAGCTGAGGCCCAGAGAGGGCGAGGGGCTTGCAGGGGGAGAGCTGAGCAGAGCTGAGGTGTTCGTGGGACTAAGAAGCTAGGGTAATGATGGTGCCTGTGGTATGTCCACATGGGCAGCTATGGAAAGCAGAATTTCAAATGATGAACCTGAGATGTCTCTCAACTTCTGAATAAACTGCATTTTAAGAAATCAGATACTATTTTAGCTATTTGGGGGGGGGGCGGTATTATGGTTACAGAAACTATATAGGATATTGTTCCTTAAAAGTTAATGATCTGTCAGGATCCTTTGGTTGTGGGCAACAGAAACAAACTCCAGCTAATTTAGCAGAAAGGAAATTTACTGGAAGAATGTGGGGTTGCTTGCAGAATAGAAGGAAGAATTGAGACAGCAGGTTAGGAGAGGGCTGGGAACTAGGTGGCTTTGGGGATCCAGGTAGGAGGAACCCATCGACAGAGTCACCAGAGGCCACAGGTTGTATGAGCTTCAACATCTTGTCCTTGCTTTAAGAGTCTCCACGTAGAAAGGGCCAGCTTGGGTCACGAGTTCACCTCTTGGTCAGAGCTGGGCAGGTTACCCTGACTGGCAGTTCTACCAAAATCACAGACAAGGGGGAGACAGGAACTCATCAAAAGGATATTAGGGCTGGGCTCGCTTGGCTCAGCGGTTGAGCATTGACCTAGGATCCAGGAGATCGAGGTTTGATTCCCAGGCAGGGCACATGCCCGGGTTGTGGGATCGATTCCAGTCGGGGGCGTGCAGGAGGCAGCTGATCAATGACTCTCTCCACTGATGTTTCTCTCTCTCTCTCTCTCTTTCTCCCTCTCCCTTCTCTCTGAAATCAATAAAGACATAAAAAAAAAGCCTCCCTTCTAAAAAAAAACACATCAGGGTGCTATTTCCAGAAGTGGCGGGGGAGACGAGAAACACTACCACACCTGCTTGTCACACTTCAGCTTATTGGTTTACGACAGGGATCAGCAAACTGCAGCCTGCTGCCTGTTTGTGCAAAAAAAGTTTTATTGGAATACGGCCACGCCGGTTTGGTTATAGGTGTGGTCTGCGGCTGTTTTCTCGATATAATAGCAAAGTGGGGCAGTTGCGACAGAGACCCTATGGCGCACGGAGTCTAAAGTATTTACTACGTTTGTCCCTTTACAGAAAAAGGTTGCTGACGCCTGGTTTAAATCCTGGGTCACCGCCAGCAGTCCCCCAGGGCCTGGCCGCGGGCAAGGCCCTTTATCCAGAAGCCTCCGTTTCTTCTTTGTGAAGCGCTGAGTTTGCGCCGCGCATTCTCCCCCTCCCAGCTGGCTGCGTTTAGCCAAGGTGTCCTACAATTCAGCCGGTACAAGTAGTTTGCAAAAGTCTAAATTCATGCCCATGAGGGTGGCTGTTATCCAAACAAAAGAGAAAATAATCAGTTTTGGTGAGGAGGAGAAACGGGAGCCCTGTGCACCGTTGGCAAGAGTGTAACACGGCGTGGCTGCTGTGGGAAGCAGTACAGAGATTCCTCAAGAAATCAGAACGAGAATCACCATGGGGTCCAATTCCCCCCCCTCCCGGGTACAGTCCCCGAAGAAGGGAAAGCAGGTCTCAGGGAGCTGCCCGGCCGCGCGTATTCACAGGAGCGCCAGTCACAGCAGCCAGAGTGGAAGCGCCCGCACGTCCAGCGGCGGACGAATGGCTGAAAGAAAACGCGATGCTCCACCGCGACGGAATATCACTCGGCCTGCAGAGGAAGGAGCTCGGACCCGTGCTACAGCGTGGGTGAGGCTTGATGGCATGTCACTAAGCGAAATGAGCCAGTCACAAAAGCACAAACACTGTATGGTTCCACTTACACGAGGGGCCCGGAGAAGTCGAGCTGATTAAGTAGAATGGGGATTGCGGGGGGGGGGGGGGGGGGGGGGGGGGCTGTGGCAAAGGGCGGTTGCTGCTTAATGGAGCTTCAGTGCCCCAAGGTGACATTGACTGGCTGCTCAACAATATAAATACACTTAACACTACTGAGCTGCATACTCCAAAGCGGTTACAATGGTACATTTTATGTTATAGACCTAAAAAAAATGTAGTAACTCTTTAAAGCTGTTATGTGACTTAGTGAATCATGGAAGCTCTCCCAGGGCAGGACTTTTGTCTGCCTAGTGCACTGCTGTCCTTCGTCCCTAGCACAGTGCCTGGCATGGAGCAGGTGCTCGGTGCAGGTTTAGGAAGCGAATGAACCCCTGTCACTTTGCAATGATATTTTATTCACAATCCATTTAAGTGTGAAGGTGACATCACCACTGTTTTGTTTTTTCATAAATATGTTTTTACTGATTTCAGAGAGAGGAAGGGAGAGGGAGAGAGAGAATCAATGATGAGAGAGTCCTTGATCGGCTGCCTCCTGCACGCCCCCTACTGGGGATTGAGCCACAACCCAAGCAGGTGCCCTGACTGGGAATTGAACCGTGACCTCCTGGTTCATAGGTCACCACTCAACCACTGAGCCACGCTAGCTGGGTGCAACCACTGTTTGAAGGCCAAGCCAAACCCTGAGGGTCCTCATGGGACTTGCCCTTTCGCCTACTTTGTGACACCAGATGAATTGGCACAGCTGGCACTAGGGCAAGGGAGCTAACCGTGCGTGGGCTGTGACATCCCAGAACCTATCCAGTGCCAGACCTCGCCAGCGTGTTTACGGGTAACTTAAATAAACAGCCATGTCTCAAAGCACTCAGTGAGCTTGCTCAGTCAGTCATGAGTACATCAGACGGTATCAGAAATTTAACTGCGTCCAAGAGGCGCGCTGGCTCTCCCGCCTGTCACAGTCGCTAGCTCCGTCTGGCGGGTTGGGCCGGGTTCCGTTTCTTCTCGAACACGCTCGACTCCGGGAGTGGGAGCTATGACTTGCCTTTAACCTTCCTTCTGCTTGCTTACACAATAGCGAAAGCTACTCAAATGAGAGCATTTTAGAGAAGGAGGAGCTCTTATTTTAACCTTCATAGTGGAACATTTGAAACATATACAAAGGTCTAAAAAGTGGCACCTGAGCCCCGCCATACGATCCCTCAGCTTCGGCAATGACTGCCTCATGTCCAGTTCTGTGTCCTCTCTGCTCACACCCACCCCCCATCCTAGTTTAGCTAAACATTTTTATTGGAGCAAAATATACATACAGAAAAGTGTACAAATCATAAACGTACAACTCAGTGACTTTTCACAAATCAAACCCATCTGCGTAACCAGTACCCAGTTCAAGAGATAGGACGCTCATTGCCAGCTCCCCAGACTCCCCCTCGTGTCTCCTGGAGAGGTTCTTATTGCTTTCTGGTCCAATATTTTCATCTTGCAGAGGAGAAAACTAAGGCCCAACAGGGAAAATGACTGTCCCAAGATGGCAAAGTTCAAGGCGCTGCTACTACTTTGTAGACTTGGAAATGTAATGCCTCCCACACAGAATACAACCCTCTGGGCTGTGGCCATGGCACCTGGGGAGCAGCCCACACAGGACGCCTGAGTCTCCTCGACCTGGAGGATGTTAGAGTCAAGACGTGCACCTGCCTTTGTGGGGACAATTCCTACACCCTGGCTGTTCCCACAGCTCTGTAATGACCTCTCCCCTGATCACACACTCCCAAGAGGCTTGACAAGACTGCTCCAGAAGGGCCCTTTGAGATCTGATCATTTCACAGTTTGCTTTTTATTTATTTTTTTTAAAAAATCACTTCTTTTTATTTTTAACATATCTTTGTTGATTTAAAAGAGAGGAAGGGAGAGGGAGAGAGAGAGAGAAACATCAATGATGAGAGAGTCATTGATCGGCTGCCTCCTACACGCCCCCAACTGGGGATCCAGCCTGCAACCCGGGCATGTGCCCTGACCGGGAATCTAACCTCGATCTCCTGGATCCTAGGTTGATGCTCAACCACTGAGCCATGCCCAGCTGGGCCACAGTTTTCTAGAAAGAAAGAAAGAGAGAAAGGAAGGAGGGAGGGAGGGAGGGAAGGAAGGAAGGAAGGAAGGAAGGAAGGAAGGAAGGAAGGAAGGAAGGAAGGAAGGAAGGAAGGAAGGAAGGAAGGAAGTTAGACCACAAAGCTTTATTTATTTTTTTAAATCCTCACCTGAGGGTGTTTTTTCTCATTGCTTTTCAGAGAAAGAAAGTGGAAGAGAGAGAGAAGGAGAGAGAAACATTGATGTCACAGAGACACATCAATTGATTGTCTCCCGCACGTGTCCCGACCGGGGCTGGGGATCAAGCCTGCAACAGAGATACATGCCCTGAGCTGGAATCAAACCTGGGACCCTTCAGTCCAGGGGCCGATGCTCTAACCACTGAGCCAAACTGGCTAGGGCCATAAAGCTTTATTTTAAAAATTCCCTAAACTAGTGGTTATTGCAAAAAAAAATTCTAAAAATAGAGAAACATGCCAAGCAAGCATACCCTCGCCTGGCTAGTGAATTAGTCAGGTGTACAAGTGGCTACAGGGCAGATGGGCTTTATATGTATGTAATTTAAAAAAACAAAAACAAAAACAGAGGAGAGCGCTGCCTCTTTTTCTTCCCTCCTCCTTGGCTTTCTCTCAAAGTCAAATTTCTGCCGCCACAAGCAGCATGCGAAGGAGATGGGAGCGGGTAGAGATTGCCCCTGGCTGTGTACCATTAAAGCCCAGCTCTCTCATTTGGGCTCCGTGTGGCGCTTGTGTGTGTGATAGAAACAGAGCAACGGGAGTACTCCTAGCACCAAGGTCTCTGTGACAGGATCAGTTACGAGGAACTTGGAAGGTCAGGGCGGGACACAGCCCAAGTGCTCAGCCATGCCATCGTTTGCATGGGTGTCGATGGGAAAGGCCAGAGGAGCTGTGTGGTTTCCTGAGATCTCTCCCATCAGCTCTCGGATTACCCCCAAGTCTCCTGACTCCCAGGGCAATGCTCTTTGTATGATTCCACTTGATCCCAGGATAATCCCAATTTTTCTATTCTGTACCGTTTACCCCCCAAACATACACACATGCTTACTGTGCTAAGGGTATCAGTTCTGGGTTTGTGAAACAAGGTCACCATGGCAGGAACTCAAAGAGACTGCCCTTGGAGAGCTGAATTGGCGAGGAAAATCTTGGCCAGTAGCCTTGTGTGTAGCAGTCAGAACCAATTAGGTTGCAAGGAACAGAAACTGAGATCAAACGAGCTTAATAGGCAAAAAGTGAATTCACTGGTTTATGTAACCAATAAGTTGAGACTTCAGGCGTGGCTCCACCAAGGGCTCTCTTCTCGCCACCTCTCGGCTCTTCTCGCTCTGCCTGTTGGCTTCTCTCTTCTGCTGCTGCTGAGCTTCCTCTGCATGGATGGGTGGAGTGGGCTAAATAAGGGCCCCCAAAGGTGTCCATGTCCTAATACCTGAGTCATGCATATGGTACTGTACATGGGCAAAGTGATTTTACATGTGGGATTAAGCTAAGGATCTTGAGATGGAGAAATGATCATGGATTACCTAAGTGAGCCCAGTGCCATCGTAAGGGTCCTTACAGGAGGGTCAGAGTAGAAGATGGAATGACAGAAGCAGAGGTGGAGGAGGAAGGGGGTGGAGAGGGAGAGGGAGAGGGAGAAAGAGAGAGAGAGAGAGAGAGAGAGGACACTTTGAAGATGCTACCCTGCTGGCCTGGAAGCTGGAGGAAGGAGCCACGACCCACGGAACGGAGATGGCCTCTGGAAGCTGGAAAAGTCAAGGAAATGTATTCTCCTGAAGTTCTAGAAGGAATGTGACCCAGCCAACACCTTGATTTTAGGGCTTCTGACCTCCAGAGCTTTAAGATAAACTTATGTTCTCTGCAGCCGCTAAATTTGTGGTAATTCGTTACCACAGCAATAGGAAGCTAATACATCAGGGTTGCACCCTCAGGTTTGTATCTTCTCAGTCCTAATCCAGTAGAGCACGGATGTTTCTCTCTCCCAAAGTCCCCACAGGACCCCTAGAGAAAGATTTTCTTTGGCCACCATCAGGTCACGGGACTGCCTGTGGTGGTACCAATCGCTGGTGCCAGAAGGGGAAGTGAGAAAGCCAGCCCAGCGGGGTTATGTGCCTGTCATGGGGGTTAGGAAGGGGACAATGCAATCAGTGGGCCCCTCGGAGTCACTGGGAACGGAGAGAGGAAGGCCTGCTGGACAAATAAAAAGTAACACAAGTATCCCACACTCGGGACTATTTGGAGAGCCCCATGAGGAGCAGAAACGGAAGGCTGGATTAGGAGGGGGCGCTGGTGCTAGGGGAGAGGTGAGTGGACCGGGGAGGGCCTGACACAATTGCCTGCAAGGGCCTGGGCCCTCCAGAACCACGTGGGGCTTTTTGTTGCTCCATTGCAGAGTTGCCTGTGTGGCTATTGCTGAAGAAGAAAGGATTAGGCGTGTGTGTATGTACCTGTGCGCATGTGAGTGTATGCACGTGCGTGTATGTGTATGTGCATGTGCACACATGCGTGCTGGTGGAGGGTGGGTATGCACAGGAGGAAGCAGAGTGCAGTGGTTAAGCTCTGAAAAGTCTAGTTCCTTAGCTCAGCTCGGCCACTTGCTCGCTGAGCGACCTCAGGTAAGGTGCATTTCTCCTGTATTCCAGGGACAACAGCAATCCCGACCTCGTGGGCCCACTGAAAGGAGGAAATGAGGCCAGGAATGCCACGTGCTTAGTCAGCAGTGTCCAGCACACAGTAACCCCCGCAGCAGTGGCAGCTATTATTATTATTATTTCAATGAAAGAGAAACCCTTTCAAAGAATGAAAGGTTTTGAGGGAACCACTTGCTTTGTGTGGTCCTAGAGGGCAAAACCAGGGCCAGAGGGTGGAAGCCAGCCGTCAACCTAAGGAAGAACTTTCTCTGGATCCTTTGGAGAAGGGCCAGGCTGCCCGAGGAGCTAGTGAGCACCATCACTGAGATACCCAGGTAGAGAGTGGAGGGCCACTTGAAGGGACAGACATTAAGTTGGGGGGTGGAGTGGCTGCCTTTGAGCTCTCTCCTTGCTCTGGGAGCCTCCCCAGGTGAGCTGGGCAGCTGTGGTTGCAGAAAGTCTCCAGGCTCCGTCAAGTCCTCACGCATTTGGGTTCTGACATGCCCGGCCTGGGACTCCTTCCAGGCTTCACACTGCAGCCCCAGGGCTGGACTCCATCCCTCGCTTGTTCAGCTGGAGTTTAGGGAGCAGAGCAACTGGTCTGTACTCAGGAACCACCTCAGGACGCCCATGGGGAGGGCTTGGGAAAGTAGCTTCTGTCTGGGGGGTAAAATCCTGGAGAACTAAAAGTATTAGTTCTGTCTCTGACCCCTTTCTAAGTAGCTGGCACTGTTTTAGGCCTTGGTATCAACTGGAATTCAGCTCAAATGCACAGCAAAAAAGCCAAATAACCATAGTTTGCACATAAAAGTTTTGTTTTTCTTATGTATGAAAGAAGTTTGGACACAAGCAGTTCTGTGTTGATGTGATGGCTCCAGGCACATATCAGGGGCCCAGATCCTTCTCTTTTTCTCTTTAGGGCACCATCTCCCTCAAGGGTCTTTGGTGGGATAAATTGGGGACACACTACATACTAGAACGGCTCTGTGGAAATTAGCCATTAAGCTCAGGACCTGCTCTGCTCCCCTGGTACTTTTTATGAATACTTTTTTTTTTAAGTATTTGCTTTTTTACTCAAACACTTCATACTTGCTATATTAAAAAATAAAGTAAGTACAGAGCAGAACAAAAGAAGAAAATGCCGTTATCTTTGTACCCAGAGAGCACCCTTATTAGGAAGTTGGTATGCTCATCCAGGCTAGATATAAATAAGGCCTTTAATCCTTTCTCTCCTGCCCTCACCTCCTGCTCGGTGCCCCTCTCCACTGCCCTCTCCACTTGGGCATCGGACGTCGCCAGAACAGACCTGCCACGGGGAGCTCTTCAGCTCTCCTCGCCTCTGGCAGGGGGCACAGGACAGCTCAGCCTCTGCCTCCAGCATGCCCAGGTGGGATAGGCGGGTGGAAAGTCCCGTGGGGCCCATTCCCAGCCCTCAGGAATGCCCACTGGCCTGCTCTGCACCAAGGGACAAGAGGGGCACAGCACCTTATTGTGCTGAGGAGCTCAAGTTCTACCTAGTTCGAGAGAATCCCACTAACATGAAAAACCCACACGCTCATACACTCCTGGGAGGAAGAGTCACTGCAGGCTCAGCCTGCTTCTAGTTTGAGTATGGAAAGAAGGGAAATGACAAGCAAAAGCAAAGGCATCTATAATCCCACTACCCAAATGTTGGCACCAGCTGGATAGGTACAGGCTGTTAGAAGAGGAGGGGATCCCCACTTATTGTACAGCTGTGGAAACTGAGGCCCAGCTAGGGGAGTGACTTGCTCAGCCTTACAGAGATGCCTCCTGCTGGCAGGGGCAGGATTGGAGACGACATGCTTTGAATTTCAGAGCAGCTCAATATTGCTTTTTAATATATCATATTATTTTGTCTAATTATGTAAGAAATATATAACAGTTGAAAAGTCTGAGAAGCAACATCTGGTGGATTTGCTTGCTGGCTTTCCTGCTCTAAAAATCTCCAGAGTCCAGATGGAACTCTCCTCTCTGCCACACACCTGGCCCTTCCTTCCATCCAGCAGCCTGGGCAGGGCAGGGCAGAGGGGAGCTGGGCTCTGTTCCTCAGCAGGGTGTTAGATGACATTCAGCAAAACACCCAGGCCCTGAGCCTTCCCTGATGGCTCCTTCCCATCCCTCCATGTTAAGAAGTTGGGTTGGGTCTAGTCAAGGACTACAGGCTATGTATGCCACTAACGGAGCCTGACTTTGGGGGCCCAGGACGATCACTCACCCGTGCACTGAAATTTCACAGTTAGTGCTTAATTCCTTTAACTTAAACTTTGGCCACGTTTCTCGGGTAGCCATGTCCACCTCTGCAGTTCATTAGAGGATTGGGGTCATTCTGCTTGTGGGAAGGGGAGCTGTCCTGCTTTTCTTCGTCTCACTCCCCAGCACCCCTTTGTTGCTTTGGTCAAGTGGACATCTGAGCTCTGCTCTGGGGCTGTCCCTGGTGGGCCTTACTGTGATCTTGAGGTCGGGCAGAGTGAGGATCCCTGAGGGCAGACGCATTTAAGTTGTTTTATAAACTAGACCAGAAATAGTGAGGAACCTAATGTTTACTGAGCTGTTTGGGGGCGAGGCATTCTGCGAAGGGCTTGACACGCAGCACTTCTTTTCATGCTCACAGGGACCCTATGGACTGTGTGTTTTCTTCTGCCTGGTTCTTTCCTGCGGAAAGCTGGCCAGAGGGCTTAGATTACTCACAGCTGGCAAGAGGAGTAGGGAAAGGATCAGGGAAAGGATCAGGGGTACAGATCCAGGTCTGGCTCTGGAGGGAGGAGGTCACCGTTGCTTTTGGAGATTGGATATCCAGCAGCTCCTAGGCATTCTCTCTCACTGTCTCTGGCCTTGGCGAAGGCCTTGGCTCCCGCCCTCCTCCAGTCCCAGAGCCCCACACTCTGCTCAAACTGCTGCGGGGAGAGGCTTGGAATAGCCCTCAGACATGATCCACTCTAACCTCTGTCTTCACTTGCAGGGCCCAGGAAACAGATGAGAGGCGGGGCCGCCAGCTTGCACAACTCTGGGGCATCATTTCATTGTATTCCATGTGAATGCGACTACTTCCTGCAGTTATGAAATGCAGGGTCTGTGAGAGACGGGTAGGGACTAGCCCAAGTCACGTGGTCACTAGGAGAGCCAGCACTTGAACCCAGAGCAGGGCAGCCCTGTCTGTGTGCTTTGGAGAATGGGGAGGGTTAAGCCTCGCTGGATGGACAACTAGGAGGCTTGATGTCTACTCCAGCCATTCCTTAGGGCAGCAATTTTCTTTCTTTTTTTAAAAAAAATATATTTTTATTGATTTTTTAGAGAGAGAGGAAGGGAGAGGGAGAGAGATAGAAACCTCAGTGATGAGAGAGTCATTGATTGGCTGCAGCCCACAATCCGGGCATGTGCCCTGACCAGGAATCGAACCCTGAACTCCTGGATCCTAGGTCGATGCTCAATCGCTGAGCCATGCCCGGCTGGACAGGGCAGCGATTTTCAATCAGTGTGCCGTGAGAATTTTTAAAACATGCAGTACCAGACTGTTTAGTCAGGGGCACTGACCTCTTTTTTGTCAGATAGGCAAAAAATATATTTTTTGGTGTACCTCAGAATGTTAGTAGTTAGTTAATGTGTGTCATGAGATGAGACAGGTTGAAAACTGCCACCTTACAGGGAGGTCTTCTTGCAGGATCCACAGCCTTCTACATCTGGCCCCAGAGCATAGCTGGGAGGCCCCGGGGGCCCAGCCTGACTGGGAACCCCTTCTCCCCGGTCCTGGGCAGCCACCCAGGAAGGCTCAGCAAACAGCAGGCAGTGGTGGGGCCCCCTCCCAGAGCCTGGCCATGGATCCAGACACCTCTGCCCAACTTTCAAGGCCTTCTGTAGCTGGCTTCGCCTTTTGCAACTGTATCTTGGGCCACAGTCCTCTTTGTGCCCCATCGACCCCAGACCACTTACAATTGTTACCAAGCACCCTGACCCTTCCATCTCAGGCCTCAGCTTAGGTTGTCCTCTCCTCCCCAAACACTTCCTCCTTTCTGACTTTCTAACCTCTTTTCTTCCCCCGTTGAAATCCTACCCACTCTTAAAAGGCTCAGTTCAAACCCATCTGCTCTAAGAAGTGTGGTCTTAGAATCAGATGATAGATAATAGAATGATCTTTTCTCTGGGTTCTGAAAGTATTCAGCTGTCCATCCATCCATCCATCCATCCATCCATCCATCCATCCATCCACCCACCCACCCATCCCTACCACTGTGTCTTCAGTTTAAGGATGAAGTAGTGATACTGCTTGGTCAGTGCCCTCAATTAGCCGTCAGTAAAGGAGGCAGGCAACTAAGGTAAGTGTTGCCCTGGGGGGAGGGAGGTCTGTAAAAGCCTCAGGACAGGTATTTCCCCTTCAATAAGTAAGGGCGACCTCCATAATACATTGGGATTGTTGGGATAGGCAAGCTGTCTAGCATGCACTGTTTGTCACCAGCACTGTTGTATGTCCTTGACTCCCCGTATTAATATTTTGCTTGATTTATTTTGCAGCATGCTTTCTTATGCACTCTCACGCGGCTCCCACAATCACCCTGCTGTTTATAGATGAAGACACTGAGGGTCAGAGAGGTGATGTGACTTGCCCGCACAACACTGCTAGTAAGCGGCGGAACTGAGACTAGAACTGAGGTCCCTTGGCTTCTAATCCGCTGGCCTTTCCTCTGTATCTCAGTGGCCTCCTTTTGAGCTTCTTGCTCATACCTACCCTCCCTTTACCCCACAGTTGCTGAGGGACCTCCTGCCCACAGGACCTAATCTTGGGATGGCTTATTTCCTCCTACTCCAATCAAAATGGCCAATTTCTGTCCCCTTCCATCCTTCTTGGAGGGTGGGGGAGAGAAAGAAATCATGACAATTCTCAAGGTAAGTGGATCATTAAAAAAAGTCATCTACCTTCACATCCCGTTTCCTTAGAACTCCTTACAGATCCAGGTTAAGCAAGTCAGTCCCTCCCCAACTTGCCCATCTGGCCCAGCCGACCTACAGAGCCCTTTCCAGGGGTGATGACTGGTCAGCATTACTTCTCATTCCCTCTCTTCCTTCCAAATCTTTCAGGTGTTCAGCACGCACCAGACACTGTGCCAAGAACGAGGGAAACAGTCAACACAGTGGACATTGTCTCTACCTTTATAAAGTGGGAATTACAGTCTTTCACCTCTCGCTTATTGAGAAGGAGTCTATTCTACTGGGAATTTGGGACTATAGGGCCCAGTGTTTGCTCATCCTTTCTAAGGATTCTCTTTCTGGTTGGTCATGCTTTGGCTGTGTGACCTTAGGCAAGTAACTTAACCTCTCTGGGCTTCTATTTCCTTATGTATAAAGGAGAAAAAAATCACAACTTCCTCCAAAGGGAGTTAGGAGTTTTAAATAAATATGTATATTCATTTAAATGATTCATTTAATGATTCCTTTGAATCACATATCCATTCCTGTAAATGAATGTATACACAAAACAAAACAGTGATTTAGAGCTTGGGTTCTGGAGTCTCACAGATGGAGGTTCTGCCACTAACAAGCTCTGTGACTCAGAGAAAGCCACATAACCTTTCTGTGACTCTGTTTGCATGTCAACAACATGGGGGTAATAATAGTAGCCACCTCACAGGGATGTTGAGAAGATTCAAGGAGACAGTGCTCATAAAAAATTTAGTTCAGTGTCTAACAGTTTACAAGCCCTCGAGCTTTCTGAGCCTTATCTCCTTGCCCTTTGCAGAGGCCCCCACTCCCCCCCTCTTCTATTAAATTTAAATTGTATTCTGTTGACCATACGAGTAGTTGATTCACACAAAAGCACATTTGAAAACCCCCTTCCGACGGACCCTGTTCCCCATCACCTCAGTCTCCATGTCACTGGTTTTTAACTGAGATTTGTGTGTGTGCATAAATGAATTTGTTTCCACATTCTCTCCTTTTTTTTTAATACAAATGACAGCTTTCTATAACACATACTGTCCTGCGCTTTGTGTTTACTACTTAATACTGTACTCTGGAGGCCACTGCATAGCTTTCCCATGTGTCTTCTATGAAAAGCTGCCCAATGTGCCATCATGTGGCCGCCCATAGCTGATGTGACCAGCCGGGTGCTGGTGGACGTTCAGGCCAGTCCCAGCCCCCCACTTGGAAAGAGTGCTGTCCTTTCAAAATTCCTTTAAGTACCTCTCAGCCGAGATCCCCCTCACAGGAGGGACTGGGGATCGGGGACAGGGGCAGTGCAGCCTGGAGGCAGCCTGTGAGCCCAAGAGCAGTCAGAATGGGGCCTGCATCCCGGGCCTGCTGCCCGCTGCTCTGGCACCTTGGGCCCGTTCCTTATTCTCTCTAAAGCCACGGGCCTGAGAGTGAGCATTTCTAACGCATTTCCATGTGATGCTGCTTCTGTGGGAACTCTTCTTTGATAGGGGGCTGCTTAGGCCACCCAAATGGGGAATCTGATCATTCCCACCTCACGGCTTATCGTGGGGATTAAGGTACGCAGCCCCTTAGCGCTGTGCTAGCACCAGACTAAGAACTTAAATACGTCTCAGCAATTATGACCATGTCTGCCCCTCACCACAGAGAGAAGAGAGAAATAGACACAGGCATAGCTCACAGCAATCCGCAAAGCCCTGGTCCGTTCTCCAGAGCTTTAGGGGTCTGCTAGAGCTTCTCCCCAAGTCTCCTCTAAGCCCCAAGTCTGGAATGCCTGAGGAACTCTGATGAGCTGCCTGGCGCTCAGAGATCTTCACTCTTATGGCAGCTGGGAATGGAGAACTGGGGGGCAGAAGCCCAACCCAAAGCCCCGGTGTTGACCATGGTGATGGATGCTTCTGTGGGCACCATCCTGTGCCAGCTTGTTCCTCGGCAAAGGGGGTTGCACAAGAGGATAGACGAGGGCCCCATCCCATCCCCCACCCCATGGCCATCAAAGGGCCCCTTCCACTCTCAGAGCCCTTGTAATTTGCTCTCATTAACCGCACTTTGTCGGGGGGCAGGCAGTGGAGAACCCCAGGCGGCTGCTGCAGGCCTGGTCATGCCCCCACCACTCTCCCCTTCCTGCCCTGGGATGGGAAGCCTGGAGTGAAGGCCCTGCCTTGCTCCTTCCCACGCCACCCTCTCTGCAGGGAGCCAGGGACTCAGGAGAGCCAGCCCAGGGCTGAAGTGTGTGAGTCTGTCAGCCAAAGCAGGGATACAAGGCGGAGCACCAAAATTACTGGGTTGGGAGCAGGGGCTGGGCTGGGCTCTAACTTGCTGTGTGACCTTGGGCAAGGCCTTTTCCCTCTCTGAGCCTTGCTTTTCCTTCTGTAAAATGAGGCGTGCTCGGGCTCTGTACCTGGAGCCCTGAGTCGGTGTTGGGTCCCAGAACTAAGAAGCCAGCAGCATTTTCTTTTATCTCACCTCTGCCCAGCCCCAGAGACATTGAACTACTGGCATTTGGGCCTCCTCTGCGGCCTGGCACCCCAACCTGCTGCCCTCTTATCCCAGCCTCCTCCCACCGTCCCCCGTTTGCATTCTATCCCCCGGGTCTTTGGAGACACAAAACCAACGCTATGCCACTTGCTGGCTGTGGGACCTCAGGAGAGTCACTCCAGCCCTCAGATTCCCAGTGTGCGAGATGGAAATAACACCATTATCTGCTGACTGCAGTTGTTTTGAGCTTTCAATGAGATGACACATGCAGAGTGCTGAGCACGGTGCCAGGCACGTGGTAAGCTCTCAATAACAGGGAGCCACTGTTGTCATCGTCACCCCTGTGTTTCCTTTAAAAGCTTAGCAGACCCAGGGCTCTGGGGGGACAGCACCCTAACTCTTGAGACTGTATATGTTTGCTTGATTCTGTTTTAACATTTTACCGTTCTCTCCCCTCTCTTCTATCCCTAACATCTAACTATCTAAAACTGTCCAAGTTCTTTTTTTTTTTTGTCAATGAAAAGACATAATTTTACTTCTTCTTTCTTTCAACAAACATCCAAATACTTACACAGCCCCCTACCGCATCCCAGGCACGGCAGCCGTCAAAACAAAAAAGACCAAGACGGTCCCTCGGATTAGTTGATGTGTAATTATAGCCTAGAAGTCGTCTCTGGACGGCACGGGAGAGGGAGGGGAGAGCTCAGGCACCCTACACGAGGTCCTCTGCAGGCATGGTTTGGCCCGGGAGACTGCAGATGTGGTCTATTTCATAGAACAAACTCCGATCCTGCAGGGATCTCCATTCCAAGTGTGCTCGGGTGACTTCGGGTATAGCCAAGTGTGGGGGCGGAGGGCAGAGATCAGCTAGAGCGAGCAAGCGGGACTTGCTGAGTGACTTTGAGGGTGAGTCACTTGGCCTCTGATCTATTTAGCTTGGTCCCAGGAAGGGCTGCAGAGTCCTCTCACACGAGAATTGGTCATGTGTGCCTTCCTTTACTTGTGAAAGACTCCGTGGGCACCCGCTCCGTGCTCTGTACCAGGGGAAAGATGGTCATGGTCACTCTCGGGGGCTCATAGTGCCAGCCAGGATTTAGTGAGCCGTTACTATGTTTCAGGCACTTTACCCGCATTAAGTCATTTTATTGTCATAAGAGACTTATGACAACATTTATTACTATCCATATTTCATAGGCAGGAAAACTGAGGCCCAGAGAGATAGACTGGCTCACCCAAAGTTCCCTGCAGTTTGGCTTCAATCACTGCACCACTTGCAGGTCTTCATGGAGTGGTCTGGGGACCCATGGGAGGTCCAGAGAGCCTTGCCCATGGTCCAGCAGGTCAAAATAACTTTCATTATTGCTAAGAACTTCCTTGCCTCTTTCACTCTCATTCCCTCAGGAGTGCACAGTGGCGTTTTCCCAAAGCTACAAGACTTGAGATAGCACAAGCAGCTCAGAGGATCCAGGGGGCTCCTGCAGGTTTTTGCACCAAAATAGAGCAATGCTTCTCTTCTCACGAGTTTTTCATTCTGATAATATTTCTCATAAGAATATTTTATGTGAATGTGTGATGGGCTTATTGTTATTTTTTAATTATCACATAACTAGTTAGAAGATTCTTCCCATTTTAATTTCTAATAAGATAATGTATAAAGGGGTCCAGAGACCAAACAGCTTGAGAAATGTACAACACTAAGCAGAAATGCTCCCCTGTCGCTATAACATGGGTACAGTTCTCCAGGAGAGGCCTGTGGGAGGTGTGGTCTGGGTGTCCCTTGCCAGTATCATTAGCATTATGCAGAAATAGATCCCTGGATCACGCCCCATGGAGTGGCCCATGAACCAGCCCCACCACAAACCAGTGTCTGTGATTCAGAGCGTCTGTCCTTGTGACTTGCAATATGGGACTCGAATGTTAAATCCCTCTTAGTGTTCTCTTTCTACAGATTTCTGAGGGCTATGGCATCTCTCTTTTGATGAGGAACCCCCGGCAAAATATATTTTGTTTCCTACACAGCCTATATTTCACACAAGATGCTCACTAACAAGCTCGCCAAAGTTGGTGACAATGCATCCAGCCGCTTTCATTGACATGGTGACAAATAGAAACTGAGTAATGAAAATGGCAATCACAATATCAGGAATTTGGTAAAGACGGATGGCATGGAGAGGGATGGCCCGGATGGCGTGGATGCCAAACCATGGCACACTTGGAGAAAAGTTTGTGAAAACTTTTGCAAAATCTATGTTTAAGTGTCCGTTGCAGTGGAATCTGGTCTTCTGGATGGTATTCTTGATGTGGTCGTTCACATTCTTTTCTAGATTGTTCTCTTTATCTGGAACTCTGCAGGAAGCTTCTTGGAGGAATTCCAAAGGAGATATATAGACGTGAGAGAATTTCATCCCAGAAATATTAAGTTACCATCTGACACAAGCATGATTCTACCTTTCAGTGTTTCTCTGAAGGTTTCTTCGAAAAGATGAAAGCTTATGCTTTTCTGCTGTATTAGTCAAATTACCACAGTGGTAGGTTGAGGGGGCAGGGATGTGATAATTCTCTATACAGTCTCCACAGAGTGTTCTATAGCATGCTTGGCAGCTTGGCCTCACCTGGCCCTGCTCTGAGCTCTGCAGCCCACTCAGAGGCTTGCCTGAGAGCTGGTCTTGTTTTGGAAGCTGACGCTGGCACGGTGTCAGAGGGAATGAGCTTCAGATCCGACCTGAAAGGGACGTGCAGACCAGAGATTTCTGCTCCCGAATCAGGATATTCCTGTGTGATCCTGGCCCAACTGTTAGACATTCTAGAGCTTCAGGTCCTCAACTGTAAAATGGAAAAAGAAATCTACCCTTCTTACCCTTACAGCTTTGTTCTGAGGATCAGATAAGGCGAAATACTTTGAAAAACAGAAAGCGCTTGTTTCTCCTGAGGCCTTCGCACATGCTGTTCTCCCTCCCTAGAGCCCTCCCTGATCTTTCCCTGTAGCTGAGTAACCCCAAATGGTCCTAAGACGTGGCTCACTCTGCTCCAGCCACGCTGGCCTACCCCTGCAAGCCTGTCTCAGGGCCTTTGCACTTGCCATGCCCTTTTCATGGGACACTCTTCCCCCAGGTGTCTGCATGGCTGACTCCCCAATTTCTTTCAGGTCCCTGCTCAAATGTCACCTGACCAGAGGCTTCTCTGGATATACTATATGAATTGACATCCAAGCCCCAGGAGCTCTCTGTTACCCCACATCAGTGTTTTCATAGCCAGTATGCATTTACAGTTATTCATCTACCTGCTGATTACCTGACTGAGATGTCAGTTCCCTGAGAGCAGGGACTTTTTGTTCCGCTATAATCCTAATGCTCAGAACCCGGCACACATGCCCTCTTCCACCGGAAGGAAAGACAGTCAGCAGAGAATGGGTCAGGGTGGGCTGGCTGGAAGAGATTTCAGTGGGCAGGCCACAGAGAATGCAGAGGAGACCCCATGGCCCCTCCTGCCCCCACCCCACCTCCAGCCTTAGATGCATTAGAGTGAAGCCTCAGTATAATTACGGGCATTTGGGTGGTTTGCTCCTTGCTAACCATCCTCTTTGCTCCCTTAACTGGTCCAAAGCCTGTGCATGAGTAACAATGTGGCGTGTGTGTGGCAGGAGCAGCAGCGTGACTGAAGCGAGAGCTGCGCTCGCAGGAACCGCGCTCTGGGTGCCACCCCGCGCAGCGAGGGGGCGCAGACGGGCTGCCGCTGCCCACAGCACCTCTGGTGTTCTGGCAGACACTCCCCGTGGGACTTGCTCAACCCCGGGATCTTCACTCTGGGCTCCTGGAGTGGAGCCCCCTGGAGGGCTCCACTGGAGTCTCCTGGAATCCATGCTCTCCGTGCATTTTACCCGAGTGGGCAGAGGTTCACACCACTGCTTCGAGGGGCTAAAATTCCAGCTGCAGACGCATGGCCTGGCCTCTGCCTGCCTGGCCACCTCACCTCACTTGTCTCTCCTTAGGTTGCTTTAGTCTGAATCATCTCCCACCTGCTTTCCTGCACAGGTTCTGCCCCAGGCCCTTTGTACTAGCTATTCCTCTCATATACTCACTTGGCTCCCTCTTCTCATCTATATATCAGCTTATGTGAATGACATTGTACTGTAGGACTTTGGGCAAATCCTGGTCTCTCTCTGGATATCTATTTTCCCGTCTGATAAATGGGTACATGGACTCAAGCTCTATGTTCCTCTCCAAAATGCATGCCTTAGCATTGTGCTAGTCACTCAGTGAGGCCACGGCAATTTTGGAGGCACTACTGGGCACTGGGTTCTACGCGCTAGGTAGATAGTGATAAAAAAAAAAAAATAAGATAGATGGAGCATTTGAAATCTCTCTTCCCTGCATATGTTGTTAGTTTGGCTCAAATAAACTCGTTTACAAATGCAAAAAAATAAAATTCACACACACACACACAAAAATAAGAAATCCTTCCCTCAAGGGGTGTACATTCTAGAGGGAGGAGACTGACAGACAATAAACATAGAAACAACTAAATCAAATGATTTCAGTTACTGGTAGTGCCGTGACAATACAAATAAGGGACTGCGATGGAGAGTGAGTGATGCGGGGCAGGGGCTTTGGTTAGAGTAGTCAAGGAAGACCTCTTTGAGGAGGTGACTTCTGAATTGAGACCTGAATGATAGTGAGCTGGGACAAGCATTCCAAGAAGGAGCAGCAACTGCAGGGTCCCAGAGAAAGGAACCAGCCTGTCATCTCCCAGAGGGAATGATGTCGTGGGCAGGGGATAGAAGACGAAGGTCTTGTTCAGGGGCCAAGGGACAGAGTGTGTGCATCATGCTAAGGGCCATGGGACACCCATGGAGGGTTTTAGGAGGAGAGAGACTTACATCTTAGAGCACATCATTCTAGCTGCTCCTTGGAGAAGTGACTATAAGGAAGCGAGGGAGGAGGCAGGGAGAACAGCCCCACGGGGGAGAAAAGGCGGTGCCTGGCTCAAGGGCAGAGGGGCCATCCAATTCAGGGTGTATGTTTTGGAGGTAGAGCCAAGAGCACCCGCTGATGGATTGGATGTGCTCAAGAGAAAGGGAGAAGCATGTGGGATACAGTTAATACATGTCTGATGAATAATAACCATGGCTCAGTGATCCCTGCGGGGCGCTAGTTTGCCAACGGGCTCAGCATTGGGGTTTGGGCACATGTGAAATGATAATAAAGTGATCTTCGCATTTCCCATTTGTCACTGTTCTGGAGGGCAGGCCCCGTGTGGGCTTTGCCACTCCCCTGGTGCCCAGCACAATGCCAGGTGCCCAGAGGCACTCACAATAGTCACAAACAGTCCCTGGAGCTTGCATTTCCCCAGGGACCTCACAGGAAGGCTGGGCCAGGAAGGCATTCCTGGGCTCACGAGCCACATGCTATCTCACAGTCCCATCAGTCCCACATTCACCAAGCCCACTAGGTGAGGCCGCTCTGCCCCATCCCCACGGGCACTCCCAGCTCACCCAGAGCCCTCTTCCTGGGCTCTGTCCCCTCACTTCCTGCAGGAGCCCAGGCTCCCAATTTTGATGCAGTTTAGCTGCTTTCCCGCTTCAAAAATATGTCCACTGATGAAAATTCACCAGTACTCTGGATCCCATCCCCTTCTTCCCGTGGGTCACACACACTTTCGGAGGCCTTTGGGACACCTGGGAATCTGTTTCATACTAAGGGTGGAATGTCAGCTCCATAGAGAAATGTTAGGGGTAGGGGTACTTTGGGGAGGAGGGGGGCGATCTGCATTGATCCAGACTTCCGTGGGCTGACGGGCTCTCCACATTGTCTATGATTAGGGCTGGTACCGGATAAAGATATTCCTTTTCCAGAATGTCCCAGCCCTTCGCCAGGACGCCTTTAGAGGGAAAGAGTGCTGCCCCAGAGAGCTTCTCGGGGAAGGGACTCAACCCTTGCATTCTTGGCTCACCCTGGGTGATTATGCAGGCTTCACCCTGTTCCAGGGCTAATAAGAAAGCACAGCCCCAAGGCACTCAGGCTTTGCATTAAATTTTTAATAGCCCTGGTGGGTTTGATCCCACATCCCTGGGAGAATTAGTCACTGCAGGTTCAAGTGAGGAATTTATGAACAGGCCTCGACAATCTGCTTCTAATTTGAGGATGGAAACTTTGATTTCAGAATCCTAAAAGGCAATAGGGTATTGACAAGGAGGCCTAGGTTTCTGCCATTCAACAAACGTTATTAATCTAGATGTCTGTACCGGTCCAGGCTCCTCCCTGTCAGTCTAAAGCTGTGTGAACTCAGGCATTTATAACTCAGCCTCCTGCCTTATAAATGATGGAGTGGGGCTCCTCCTAGCTTTTTCCAGCTTGGGTGCCCTGTATTCGGGACTCTGCAGGACAAGTGGCAGCTGCAGCTGCAGCTGCTCCCTGGGAGGCCTCCCTTATGGAAAGTTGGCTTTGGAAGCAGAGCGGTTCCGAGAAGCCCCAGCATGCCCTACCCTGGAACCCCGCTTGCTCTCTTGCTGCTGGGGGAGGCCTGGAAGGGGTTAAAGTTGGCTCAGCAGGGCCAGAACAGACTCACTCAATTCCCTCCCTCTGCGGGCGCTCTGAGCTTTTGTTCTCAGGGATTTGCTCAGCTCCTGAGGTTAGGTAAGGCTCCTCCCGGGGCTGGGAGCTCTGCCTCTCAGCCTCTGCTCCGTGAGAGAGCTGAATTGTAGCAACTTGCCCTGGCTCTGCCCCCAGGCAAGAAATCTGAAGCTACCGCAAGGGGTGGAGAAATCTCCGAACCTGAGACAATGAGTCTAGCTGGAGCCAGAAGTGGCTTTAGAGATTACTGAGTCTAACTCACTCCCTATGCAGAAGGGGAAACTGAGGCCAGGAGAGGGGACTTTTCTTTGGTTTGCCCAGTGAGTTAGGGAAAAGACTCAAATGCAGGTCCCCAGAGTCTCAGGTCGAATCCCTTCTTTTGGGTTGATCTCTGGAGTCTGGGGACAGGCTTTTGGGTTGGAGCTGTGGTGAATACATAAGGCTGGGGAGTGGAGTGCAGGAGGAAAGCGGAGGGAGCATGATTCCAGGTGTCAAGGGAGCAGGAAAAAGGGCCCGACTCTTTCATGATGCTTCTTGAGCTGACACTCATCCCTTCCTTCACCAGGTGGCTCCAGGTGTCCCAAATGTCAACCCCCTCTGATCCTCAGATGGCAGCTGGTGGTTCTGTTTTTTACTAAGAACCCAACCTGGATGGAGACAACTCCCTTTAGGGCGCAGTTTTTTAAAACAGACCTGCCTCAGCTCCCAGCTTCTCTTCTTGTTAGCCGTGTGACCCTGGGCAAGTTGTTGAACTCTCCTGAACCTGGGCTCCCCGTCTGTAAAGTGGTAGCGCTGAAGAGTAGCTTCAGCACAGCATTGTTGAGCAATGAAGGAGGTGACACAGGGCAGGGCCCAAAGCAAGAGCTGGAGAGATGACGGGGGTGACTCTCACTCCCCTGCCTTGGCTGCTTCCTCATGGTTCTTAGCTAGTTGGTTCTTTCCCGCCTCAGCTCCCCCTCTTCTCTTTCAATAGAATGGACCTATTTCTGGGCCTGGCCTCCCACAGGGTAGTGTGAAGGACTGCGTGGAGCCAGTGGCCTCTCCTGGTGGGCCCTCTGGTTGCTGTCCCTTGGCTCCATGGCTCCTGGACAATCCCTGGGTTGACCAGTTGTCAGCTCAGGGTGTGGTGTAGAGGAAACACCTTGAGCCTGGACCCACTGGGATTCACTCCAACCACCTGTGAACTAAGTGGCTCTAGGCATGTCCTTTCACCTCCCTGACAGTTTTGCCTGCTGCAGAATGGGGCCAGAATCCCTGCTTTTCCTAACTCACACGTCTACATTGAAAACGGCAAAGCCCTCTGCCTGCTCTGCACTCATGCCCCCTTTCTCTGGTTCCACACCTGATTTTCATGAGGGATCCAGTCTACTCTAACCTTCAACTTTAACTATTGGTTTGGGGACAGCTGACCCAACCTCTGCTCCGGTGGGCCTGAGACCCGGCCTTGTTGATCAGAGCCCTGAATTCCCTGTCGTCGCTGTGGTCGGGCCTGTTACCCAGTCACAGCCAACCGACATTCTTCCTGTTTTAATAACAGGGAGAAAGGACTCACTCGCTTTTCTGCTGGACAGGAGCCTGGGGGAGTGAGAGCTTGGCAATCCTGGGCACCATCAGGTGAGGAGAATCTACCTGATTATCAAGCAAATGCAAAGGAAAACAGAAAAAAAATGTGGCCAAGGGCAGTCTTCTGCCAATGGTGTTTGCATATTTGGCCCCAGACTTACCTAAAGCCAAACTATTCCTGGACTTCTCAGGAATATAAGTCAATTCATTTCTTTTTCTCTTTCCTTTCCTTTTCTTTCCTTTCTACCAACTCCTCTACCTATGCAACTGTTTTTTGTGGTGTTTTTTTTGCTTAAGCCAGTCTGATTTGGGTTTCTGTCACTTGCAATCAAAACTTCTTAATTAGGACAACAAAAAGAATAATGATAGTTGCTGGGACAAGCAATGTTAGCTACTGACCCAATATCCATTTTGCCGCCTGCCTCACCCACAGAACCCTTGGTGGGAAATGGGAGCAGGGAGAGACAGGTAAGTCCCAGCAGAGGGGCACATGTGCTCTAAGCTTATGATGACACCTTGGTCCTTGTTTTTCAGGATCCCTGTCACTGACAGTGGCCATGTGACCCAGTTCTAGACATGAAACAAGGAGATATCTTTTTGAAAGGAAACATAACCAACACCACCCTGTCTCCTTCTTTATGCCTTGGAGGAGGGTGTGATGATTGGAATCACAGCAGCCAGATTGTGACCATGAGGCAGGGGCCAAAAGAATTGCAGTGACACCAGTTTGGACATCACTGAACCACTGAATTAATGCCAAAAGCCATCTGCTTGTATGTTCCTTGTAATATAATAAAAATAAACACCTATTTGTGTAAGCCACTGTTAGTTGGATTTTCTGTTATTTGCAGCACAAAACATTCTTTACGAATGAGTCATTTCACTCAGGCAGAACTCAAATAGCTATCCAGCAATGACACTGATCCAAAATTCAGACAAGAATGCTAGCTAAAAATAAAACAAACAACATTTACTGAGTGGTTACTATGTAGCAATGTGTTAAGTGTTTTGGTTGCATATAGCCTTATGTTTCGTTGCAATAACTTTGTGAGGCAGATACTATCATTAGTCCCATTTTATACATCAGAAAACTGAGCCACAGAAAATCTGTTTTAGGATTCCATGGCTAATAAGACAAAAAAGGTTTATAAGTAGCCACAGTGGATTCTATCCTGAATTTCACTCATAAGGGAGCCCTTCGCCCACAGATGATATACTAATTTTCTACACAATGTAGACATGTATGTAGTTAACTAATAGATTCACTGTTTTAAAGAATAAAGAGAGATGGGCCTCTGAAATAAGTAACAGCTGACAGGCTGTCAATGAGCAAAGATAAAATAGGAAAAAGAAGAGCCTGACTCTTTCAATATAGGGGCAAATAGCCTAACATACCTTCACAGCCCTTAAGGACACCATTGTATTAAAACTCAATTCACTCATTAATGCTTTATAGTGGCCCTGCGTCATCAAGTAAAGATGAAATCATGCTTTAGCCTTGTTTGAGAAGGCAGGGAAGCATGTAGTGCATCTAGGGAAGATTCCCACCTGAAGTACTTTGAAGAAATTTGGCACATTAATCAGCAATATTTCTCCCCTCCCTGCTCCCCAGCCCAGCTCTCTCAACAAATCAGTTCACAGAATGCTCCCTCCCCCAAAGGCCCAGAGGCCAAGGTGTTAGAGGACTGCATTCTTCATCACCCTTTTCCCAAGGTGTTCCCTTCCCAAGCCTATAAATGTCAACCAGCGTGTTTTTAGCAAAAGTGATTTTAATTATAATGCCGGGGGGTTACCAGTGGGCACTCATGGTGGAGAACCCAGGGACAGAATGGAAACTTGGCTGAGACTCTGCTTACTGCCTGAGCTGGGATGGACCAGGGGAAGTTGCACAGGAGCAGAAGGATCTGAGGGAGGAAAGGAAACAGATCCCATGTTTAAATGGGCAGGGACCGCTGGACAAAAGGCTTGAAGGTGAAAACCACACCGCACTGAGGCTGGATGTGGCCTGTGAGGTCTGCACATCCAACCTGCCCTTTTAACAGATAGGGAAAGTGAGGCCTAGAAAGAGGAAGTGACTTACTCAAGGTCACACAGCAAGGTTATGGAAGAGCCTGGGTTTTGTTTCCTGACTTTTGACCAGGGCAGAGGGACAGCAAGCAAAAGTCTGAGGGTCAGCTGAGACTTGAGTCCTGAACTAGGAATGGAGTCGATTTGGTTCCTCTCCCTCATGAGGCCTCCTCTTGGGGACTTCTGGAGCCTCCCAGGAGCTGGGCCAGGTGAGGGCCTCTCTGAGGTAATAGTTCAACAATATGCATGGAGCACAACAGTGAGAAAAGTCAGACGTGGTGCCTTCCTCAAGGGGCTAACAGTCAAATGGAGTGGTTGAGACGATACGCCTGGAATCATTTGTCAGAGCCAAGCTTGGGGGGCCCCTTGCTTGCTGCACTTAGACACCCCTAAGTTACAGAGGCAAAGGCATATGGACTCCCCTCCCCCACAGGTGTAAGCAGAGTGACCTACGCATGCACGCGAGATGCAGACACTGTATGCTCCAGACACAGACACATAGAGGTATGCATAGACATGCACCCACATCAGAGACACACACATCACACACGGATACACGCATATATGTACACTCATGAGCACGCACATGCACACAGAGCCTTCTTATATTCTCCCCATAGCAAATTGCAGTCTCAGCAACACTGGGATGACATCTACATACTCTCCTGGAAAAACAGACTTTCTCAAGCTTCCTGACCCCAGACCAGGGGTGCCTGGGCCCCTCCCCCACACCCCTTGCCACCGCAGGTATTTGCTGAGTAGGAGCCGGATATCAGGACGGGAGCCACTCCTGCCTGATTCACTCCTGTCCCGGCTGCAGAGTCCCTCTTCCGGGCTCACAGCAGCTTCCCAGGGCTCAGCGCCTTAGTTCTGCCCTGACTCATCCTGCCCCAGCACAATGCAGAGGCCTGTGGTTTGCACAAGTCGGGGCAGGACCCTAGGTGGGGATGGGGTGAATTTGGTGGGGGATGGGGGTCACTATTAGGTAAGGGCCCAGGAGGAGGTATGGGTGTGGGCTGTGTCTTGCAGGTGCCCAAAGAATATGTACCGATCAGTCCCCTAAAAAGAGGGCTTATGGGGGCAGAGAGGGGGACCTCAGAATTGTCTATAGTTAGGATCCCCTCACATTGGACATACGGGGCCTCACCCTGCCCCTCCTCTAGCTGCATTCTCCCCGTGGGGCCAAGGGGACAGCTCACCCCAAGCCTGTGACCCTCACTTCCTGATCACATTCTGGTCACCCAAATCTCAATTTCATGCCAGAGGCCCCCAGCTAGCTGCCTAGGCCTGTGCAGCAGGCATCTTCCTCCAAGGGCAGGCTGTGCACCCCAGGAATGCCTGAGGGGGCCAAGCTGGTGGTGTTCACTGGGCAGGAGTTAGGGCGATGTGGCTGTGGCTTGGGCAGGGAGGTATAAGCACGTTCCTGTGGGAACAGAAGGGGTAGGAAGGGAAGGCAGGCGGGCCGGAGCCATGGAGCCCTCCTTTGTACTTTTGCTTGGTGTCCTGCAATAGTAGGGGTGGGTGTGCCTAAATTCAGTCAGTGCTGGATGCCTCCCAAAAGGATATGCCAAGCTGAACTCCATTTCTAAAGGCAGAAGCAAGTAGCTGAATGTCAGAGAGCCTGGGTTCTTGCCAGGTTCTGCCAACGAGTCCCACGGGATAGGAGTGTAGGTTCTGAGGGCAGCTACCTGGATTTCTAATCTCTGAAATTTTTTAGCTGTGTGACCCTAGATAAGATGCCCTCCTTGAGCTTCAGTTTTCTCATTTGTCATGTGAGACCAATAATTGCATCTACTTCATGTTGAATAATAAAGTGCTTAGTACAGTGGCTGGTATATAATAAGTGATTAATTAGCATGGTTATCTGTGACCTTGGTAAGTCCCTTGCTTTCTCTGATTCTCAACTTCCTTTCAGGAAAGGGGGGATGGTGCTACATTTAATGAAAATGTAAAGTTTCTTTGGATGCTGTTAGTCCAGGATGAGGTCCGAGGGAGATGCCTCTCGGTGCCCTGAAAGCCCCATGGAGGGAGCACAGTAAGCACACTGGCCGTTTGCCTGGTACCAGCCCTCTGCTCTCACTGGTGGTTTGGACCTGCAGATCCTTGTTAAAGGGCTTGGAGAGGAAAATGGTTCTCAGAGAACCATGTTCCCTCCCACCCCAGGGCCTTTGCACATGCTGGTCCCTTTGCTGGGAACACTTGTCGCCTTTCACTTCTCACCAGTTAACTGCTACTTACCTTTCAGATCTTAAATCAAATATCATTTCCTCAGGAAAGCTCAGGTCCTCAGTTACAGGTTCTCATTGTTCCTTGTATCTATTCCTGTTTATACTTATAGATCTATGTAGTTGAGCATTGTATACCACTTCCTCCAAGAGGCCTTCCTTTCAACTCCATCAAAGTTTAGTGCCCTCCTGGTGACTCCCAAAGTACCCTGCTCTTTGCAGTTCACATTTCATCTCTGAAATGTTTGTATTTCATCTTTGAGGGGTGGATGAAATGCCATCTCATCGTGGAGACACCAGAGAGATAGGTTCCCCTGCCGCGTGTTCCCGTAGTGCTCCTTCCTCTCCTTTCATAAAATGCACCGCACTTGTCAACTTGTCATGACTTATTCAATATCTGTCTTTCTCACCAGAACAGGAACTTCCTGAGGCAGGAACATACTTGCCGTATCCACAGTCATTTGTAACCCCAGCATTTAGAACAGTACTTAGCACATTGAAAGAATTAATAGCTAAGTGTCTACTCTTTCCCCTCTGCAAACACACACACACACACTCACACTCTCTCTGTCATAGACCTGCTTTTATCCTCAGTGCCTAAGACAGTGCCTGGCACGGGGCAAAATTCTCAGTTCGCACTTGTTAAATGTGTGAATGAATGAGTCTCCTCTGCTAGAGTTGAAACTCTGGGAGTCCAGGGATCATGTCCTCAACAATGTTGTTTTCCATCTCCTTGTGAAAACGGGATCAAGTGAGTCCCCAGAGAAATGTCCCCTTTGCAGGATCAGATCTCTTGACTTCCTCTCCAGGCAGATAGAGCAGGGCCTCCACATCCTCACTTATCAACTGATTACAACCTGCCCCAGTCTCCCATCCAGCCCCAATCTTTCCTGCCAATCATTTCCCACAACTGCCTCTCAGCCTCGGGTATCAGCCACGGAGGCGCCCCCATGGGTCTCTGAAGCTACGTGGTCTTCTCCATTGTCCAACAGCCACCAAGGAGAGCCCCATGGAATAAGGGTGGGGGAAGATGCACAGGTTCAGGGGGACAGGAGGTTCACTGACACAGCGATGCTGAGCCTGGCCTGGAAGGTGTGTATTCTGCAGCCAGGCTGAGAAGTAGAACAGAGCAAGGGAGGAGAGCATTTCAGGCAGAGAAAGCAGTCAACACAAGCTCAAAGCAGAACCAGCCCAAATTCCTGGCATCATGGCTATTTCCCCCAAAACACTGGGGCCCGGCATTATGGAGAGAGCAGAAGGACTGGCAGGGCTGGAAAAGAACCCTGGCCCGGTATCGCTTTATTGAAAGGAAGTAGTAGTCTCACCAGCAACAGGAAAACCAAAAGGTGGTCTTTCCTTTTATAGAGCCCATTGTTCAGCCATGCTCGGGGCCTCCCTTTTCGGGGGCCTCAGTTTCCTGATCTACAACATGAATGTTTGGGACGAGGTGATCCCTCCAACTCTTTCCAGCTCTGAAGTCCTGTGACCGAAACTAAAGTCTCCTCTTGGCTTCTTGTTCTAGATTTGGGCCAGCCCCAGGACTTGTGACAAGATATGAGGTCAGTTTTGCAGATTTCAAGACAAATAGGGCTCTGTCTGTGCAGCTGGTGCCCATTTCCTGTGCCCAGGGTTTTGCCCTTGTGCTTGGTGTAGCTGGCTGTCACCATGTCCAAGGCGTCACCTGCCCCTACCAGGCTTTTGTCCACTAGGCTCCTGAAACACCCCCGCAGCTTGGCCGGGGGAAGGTGGCACAGCAGGTCGGGAAGGGTAGGTGGGCAAAAGGGAGCCTATGGAGCCTGGCAGGGCATTGTGGACACCTGACGCTCCCTGGCTCAGTGGCCCAGGCTTCCGTCTTCCTTTCCTATACCCACATATGTTTCTTACAGCCAATAATTTTGGAATGAGTCAGACCTGGCTTTGAATTCCCTCCTTGAAACTAGCTGTAGGCATTTGACCTAGTTAGCTCACTTGTTTATCAGTTATTTCATTTGTTCATTAGCTCCACTTGCTCATCGATTCATCCATTCATGGATTATTCAATAGATGTCTATTGAATACCTACTATGTGCCCACACAGTACAAGGGGTGCCATAGTCAACAAGCTGACTTCATCACTGACTTCATCACTCTTCATGGCACAGGAGGTGATGAGTGTTGGCCTGCGTGTTCAATGAGATAACCACTAACCATCTGCAGCTATCAAGCATTTGAAATCTGGCTACTGTGACTGAGGGTCTGAATTTTAAATTTAATTTTTATTAATTTAAATTTAAAAACAGATACTTGGTTCACTCTTAAGTATGCTCAAAATAACCCTGGAACTTGAAGCTACTTTTTCAACTTGTGAAATCTAAATACAGATCAAATATTGATGATGAAAATTTAGCATTTGAGTCAAGATGTGCTGAGCATGTATAAAAACACATTGGATTTTTAAATGTTAGCAAGAAAAGAGAATGAAAAATATGCCACTAGTAAATATTTAAATATTGATTACATGTTGAAAATGATAACATTTTGAATATATTGAGTTAAATAAAAATATATTACTAGCATGAATGTCACCTGGTTCTTTTTACATTTGTGATTTGGCTCCTGGAAATTTAAAATCACACGTATGGCTTACGTGATATTTGAATTAAACAGTGCTGTGTTAGGCAATGAAACAAGCAACTACAATGCAAACTCCAGATTGTGGTGAGCATTAAACGAGACGCTGCAGGTACAGTGCTTAGTTCAAGGTATGAATTCAGTCAATATTAGCTGCATCTGAACAAGGGCTATCCCCAAATCACTCCTTTCCCTCACCTTGACAAGTGGTGCCTCTATTGGGCCAAGATCTGGGTCCCTTTGCTGAGGGTGACTTTTCCCCCAGGAGTCAATTGGGACTTTTATGCAAATAGGGTCTTCCACATCTCACCCCTCAGTCCTTCAGATACTCCAAGATAAAGGTTACAGCATGGGCCTGGGTGGCTCCTCCATCCCTCCCCAATGCCGTCTTGTCTTCCATCTTCCCCCTCCTCCCCAGCAGTGCACACTCGCTGTCCTACCTCAAAATCTGGCCCATTTTTCAGAACTTTCTAAATCACTTTTGGATTTCACAGGCTGGTAAAATTCCCCACAATTTTGGACGCCCAATATACGATTATTTTTCTTTGTCAAATAAGGTCATTTAAAATAATTTAGTTACTGTGTTCTATCACCTTATTTCATAAGAGAAAGAGCTCTCTTAAAAGTGGGACCTAATTATTTTTTGCAGAATTTAATAAGCTAATTTTAAAATTCATATGGAGATGCAAGGGACCCAGAAAAGCCAAAAACAACCTTGAAAAAAGAAGAACAAAGTTGAAGGACTTATACTTCCTCATTTCACAACTCACTACAAAGCTATAGTAATCAGGATGGGCATATAGGTCAATGGAAGAAAATGAGTCCAGAAATAAACCTTTACATTTATGGTTCATTGATTGTGTGTGTTTTTTAATCCTCATGCGAGGGTATTTTTTCCATTGCTTTTCAGAGAGAGTGGAAAGGAGAGAGAGAGAAACATCGACGTGAGAGGGACACATTGACTGGTTGCTTCCTGTGCCAGCCCCAACCCTACCGGGGCCAGGGATGGAGCCTGCAACCTCGGTACGTGCCCTTGGCTGGAATCGAACCCAGGACCCTTCAGTCCGAGAGTTGGCTCTCTAACCACTGAGCCAAGTAGGACTATGTTTGATTGATTTTGGCAAGGATGCCAAGAAAATTCAATGCGGAAAGAATAATATTTTCCACAAACGGTGCTGGGACAGTTGGCTATGCAAATGCAAAAGATGAATTTCGAATCCTATATCTCATCATATACAAAACTTAGCTCAATATGGACCATAGACCTAAATTAAAGAACTATAAACACTTAGAAAATGTAGGGATAAATCTTTACAACTGTGGATTAGGCAATGATTTCCTAGATACAACACCTAAAGCACAAGCAGTTTAAAAATTGATAAACTGAACATCATCAAAATTAAAAACTTTTGTGTTTGCAATGATATCATCAAGCAAATGAAAAACAACCCACAAAATGGAGAAAAATATTTGCAAATTATAGGTATGAGAAGAAAGTTGTATCCAGAATATATTTTTTCAAAAACCTCTTACAACTCAATAACATAAACAACCTAATTTTAAAATGGGCAAAAGATTCGACTAGACATTTCTCCAAAGAAGATTCATGAATGGTCAATAAGCGCATGAAAGGATGCTCAACATCCTCAGGCATTAGGAAATGTAAAACAAAACCACAATGAGGCACCATTTCACACCTACTAGGATGGCTGTAATGGAGGAGACAGATAATCACCAGTGCCGGCAAGGGTGGAGGGAAATTGGAGCCCTCACACTGCTGGGGGATTGCAAAATGGCTGTTTTGGGGAACAGTTTGGCAATTCTCCAAAATGTAAGAGTAGCCCGGCCGGGCGTGGCTCAGCGGCTGAGCATCGGCCTATCTTCCAGGAGATCGGGGTTCGATTCCCGCTCAGGGCACATGCCCGGGTTGCGGGCTCGATCCCCAGTCGGGAGCTTGCAGGAGGCAGCCGATCAATGACTCTCTCATCATTGATGTTTCTCTCTCTCTCTCTCCCTCTCCCTTCCTCTCTCTGAAATCAATAAAGTTATATTAAAAAAAAAAAAAGGATAGAATAACTATATAAGCCAGCCACTCTACGCCTACGTATCTGCCCAAGAGAAATGAAAGCACGTGTCCACAAAAACCCCAAAACAAGCAACGACAAAAAAGCCCCTAAAACCCTCAGACACAAATGTTCATGGCAGCATTATGCCTAATAGCTAAAAAGTGGAAAAAGCCCAAGTGATCATCAAGGAATGAAAAATAAACAAAGTGAGGTTCACCCGTACAATGGAATTTAACTCAGCTGTAGAAAGGAATAAATACTGATACACGCTACCACGTGGATGAACCTCAAAAACATTATGCTCAGAGAAAGAAGCCAGTAACAAAAGAGCACAGATAGTATAGTTGCATTTATTTGAAATGCCTGGAATAGGCTAATCTACAGAGGCAGAGAGTAGATTCGTGGTTGGCAGGGGCTGGGGATTGGGCAGGGACTGGTGATGGGCGTGAGGCTTCTCTCTGGCAGGGTGAAAATGCTCCGCAGTTAGATTACAGTGGCCATTGCAGACCTCTGCAAATAAGCTGAAAGCCATTGGCCCGCACACTTTTAAGGGGTCAGCTTTCTATGTTACGTAAATTATATCTCAATAAAGCTGTTAAACATCAAAGTGGGCCCCAGGACACACAGCATCTTGGTTAAGGGTGCCGAGCTCTGGTGTCCCGAGGTCTTCAGTGTTGAGTTCCAGCTCTGCCCCTTTCCAGCTGTGTCCCTCAGACAAATTAGTTGACTGTGCTGTGCCTCGGTTTCCTCAACTATATGGAGATGTTTCGGGGATTAAACGAGAACATTGGGTAAGGGGCCCGGGGTATGGCACGTGCTCAAAAATCACCAAGCATTTTTATTGTTAGATAGTTGTCATCTCTGATTCAAGGACAGTCCTTTAAATGAAATAAAGTGAGCTTGATGGACATCTCACTGGCTTGCCCTTTTTCTCATTTTGTAAAAATTGACGAAAACTTCTTTCCTGGTCAACATCCCCCCGGGGAGCAGGCTGCTGCCCACCCCCAGCACCACCCCTCCTTTTGAGAAGGAGAGAGCCAGGGCTGCAAGACCTTTGGGAATCAGCCACTCCAGTCCTTTCCACACACATTTGAGAAGTGGAATCAGTCTTCACAAGAAATTAAAATGCTAATAATCATAATAATAGCTAATGACTATTGAGCTTTTACCATAAGCCGAGTACAACCTTAAGATTCTCACGTGTGCATTATCTCCTCAATAGCCCTTGAGGCCGCAGGGTTAGTACGAAGTAGAGCCCCCAAGAGCCTGTCAGTTTAATAAAAAACATCTGTACTCTTAGTCAAAGGAGGGTTAAAAGTGACGATCAGAGGCCTCACTGCCAGCCTTTGCAGCTCAGATCAGACTCTAGATAAGTTAGTTAACGGCGCTGCGCCTCAGTTTCCTCATCTGTAAAACTGGGATACAAGCACTACACAGGGTTATTGCACTAAGCACTTCGCATGCATTGTCGCGAGTGATCCGCCCAGCAACGTGTGGGGCTCCGTGTTTATTTTCATCGTCGTTACACACATCACCTGCTCCTGAAGAAGCCCAGCGTGGGAAACAGATTCGAGCAGGGCCATTCTGGCTGGAAGAGTGGGGCCTCACTTCTACCTATCCCTGCCCCTTCCCCCACAGTCTCTAAGAGCCCCTCTTTGGGACTGAGGGCTTCTTCAAGCATAGTTTGAACCCACTCTTTAGCTCATTCTCATTCATTGAACAGATGAGAGAAGTGAGGCCCAGAGAGGGGAGGAAAGCTGCCCACGGTCACGCAGTTATTCAGGAGCAGAGGCAGGACTAGAGCCTCGCCGCCCTGACTCTCCTGACCTAACTGTTGTTTCCACAGTTGGGGTCCCCAGGTCTCCCAGTTGCCTTGGAGGAGGTGGTGCTGCTGCCAGAACTCCCAGGTTGGGGCCCCTCCCCTCCCCCTCCCAAGATAATCCCTTAATGAATTAAGTGGGGCAATTATGGCAGGTAAGAGGGAGGCTTTGTTACTTTTTGGTAACCGACTGGCATCGTGCAGAGTCTCATTTACTGTCAGTCCAGTACTTAGAGGTAAACACGTACCTTCCCATCTTCAGCAGCACTCCCCCCCTTTCCACTCTCCCTTCAACTCCCTGTCAGTGCGCCCCGCGGGGCCACAGGGTGAAGTGGTGGCCAACACACCACCACAGCGCCTCCTCTCTAGAAGCTTCCATCTAGTACAGCAGACGGACATCAACCAAGCGGAAACCAGAACAGAAACCGAAAAGATAAATACCTCAAGCTCTCTTCCAGTTCGTTCGTGGTTCCCTTGGTCCAGCGTGGAGTAAGGGGCTGGTCTTGGATGTAGCACAAAACATGGCCTGGCTGCTGCTCTGCCCTCCGCCTGGAGTGCTCCCTCTCCCATCTGTGTGGCTGGCTCCCATCACTCTGGATGACCTCACGGGGTCAACTGCTCAGAGCGACCTTCCCTGACCACCCTCCCGGAGCAGTTCCCGAGCTCCTGTGGCCCTTTCTCTGCTTCATTTTCTCTAGAGAACACAGCTTGCTCAAATCATCCAACTGATAGATCTGCTAATGTGTTTATTTTGTCTCCTCCCAGTGGAGGGTGAGGAAGGCAGGACCTCTGTCTGTCTATCTGTCTTGCTCACTTCTACACTCCCAGCACCCAGGGCAGTGCTTGGCAACTGAAAGGAACTTCATAATATTTGCTGAGTGAGTGAGTGAAGGAAGGGATGGAAGAGTAAAGTACAAAGAAGTGGAAGCTGGGAAAGGATTCTACTTCCATCTCCGTCACTAACTTGCAGTGTGACCTTGGGCAAGTTTCTTACCCTCTCTGGTTGACCTCATGTTCTCCATTTGCAGAACTGAAAAACTAGAGTTAGCATCTCTTTTGGCTGTATGCACGCATCTCCCTACAATGATTTCACACTGAAATGTAATTTTGTCTTTAGGCATCTGTCTCACCACTAAGCTGTCAAGCTCCATAGGTGATTCCATTGAGCGGCTAGGGCCCCCGCACACCTGCTCTCGGAAGCCCCGGGTTTCTGTGGGTGCTGAGCAGCTATGCTTCTCCTGATGGCCCCCATGGCTCCGCGCCTGGGACTTCAGTGTAGGCATTAGTGTGGCCCCATCTGGGAAGCAGCCAGATGGGAGAGGGAACAAGAACCACTTATCTCCATCAGGCCTCCCTTATCCCCGGCTTTCAAGGATCCCAGCAGCGGCCTGGTGAAAGCTGGAGGGCTTAGCTCGAAATCCTCAGGCAATTGGAGAGGCTTGTGTCTGGGAGCTGCTGAGGAGTCTGAAATCTCCAAGCCTAGGGCCATGGAGAGGTCACTTGGGCCATTTCCTTGCCTCTGGGCAGGAGGCACTGGCAGGGGCCCTGGAATAGGCTGTGGGAGAGCTGGGTTCCAGTCTCGACCCTGCCAGACTCCAACCAGTGAACCGGGGCAAGTAACAGCAGCAGCAAAATGGACAGATAGCTAATGAACCATCACTGGGGATTGTGCTATCATCAACCTGGGCACATCAAAGTCCTCTGATTTAGAGGACAGAGGTGGGACGCCTAAGTCTGCATTTGTCATGGGGTGTCCAAGAGATTCTGATACTGGTGGGCTCTGGATACTGCCCCTGAAGCTGAGACATTCAGGTGATTCTGAAGAGGGAAGCAGAGCTGAGCGTCACAGCGGAAGGCGCTCCATCAGGGAGGAGGTGTGGTGGAGAAAGGAGTAAGCCAGGCACTGACCTCAGGCAGCCCCAAAACATCAGGCCCTCAGTTTGCTCAACCAACCGTTACTTCATAGAGTAGGAGCTACTATTGTGCAATATACATTCCAGCTCCTACATCTACTCCTCTATCAGTCACTCTTTTTTTTTTAATATGTCTTTATTGATTTCAGAGAGAGGAAAGGAGAGGGAGAGAGAGAGATAGAAACATCAATGATGACAGAGTCATTGATCGGCTGCAGCCCGCAACCTGGGCATGTGCCCTGACCAGGAATCGAACCCTGATCGCCTGGATCCTAGGTCAATGCTTAACCGCTGAGCCACGCCCGGCCGGGCTATCAGTCACTCTTTACATACCAGCTTCGAGTCTTCTATATTGTGCTACTGATGTGGCTTCTAGGGCTGAGAAGTCCTTTAGACTTGCTTGTAACCACAGTCCTCTGACAACTGCATGCAGCTTTGGGCAGAGCTCCCTCTCATCTGCCATTTCAGGCAACTCTCATAATTTCCTGGGGAAGGTGGCAAGCTGGACTGGTCATCCCAGTTTTCAGCACAAAATCCTTGTGGTCCAATGGCCAGAAAGAGTCAGTAAGCAGAAGGGCCCCAAAGCAAACTTGGACATCTGACCCTAAATCCAATGATCCTGGCCCAATATTATCTGTCTGTCTCTCTGCTTGCCCATCCATTTGTCTATCACTCATTCATCCATCCACCTATCCATCCATTGATCCATCTATCCATCCATGTGTCCATCCATCCATGCATTGCTAACTTACTTTCATCATCTAATTTCTATCTGTCATCTGTTTAACACACATCTATTTCTTGTATCCATTTATCGTGACTTGGTCTCTATAACAATCTGCCTGTTCAATTTAGCAAGCATTTATGCAGAGCCTGCCACATGCCACATGCTCATCCATGTATCTCCTGCTTCCACTCTCCACATACCTCCTATTCCCACTGACTCTTTCTCCTCTGACCTCTTTGCAGGACCCTTAGTCCATGGTCTCTGTGACCATGATTTCTACTTGCCTCTCTCCTGACTCCTACTCTCCCTGATGGCTTGTGAGTGGACCCCTTGTCTTTCCTTGGCTGCCTTGACCTGGCTCCAATCCTGCCCCATGCTAAACTCCAGGGAAATATTGATTGACTGGATGACTACACCCCAAATGTTTGCAACTTAAGGGCAAGGACCACATCTTTTCCAGGGTTCTATCCCCCTCAGTTCCCAGTCTAGGGCTATGCACATGGTGAGCATTTCGTGCCCACTGGTTGGCCTGAATTCACAGTCCTAGAGAGTTAGAACGGACTTTTCAACTCTTATTCATTCAGCAAAGCTTGCATAGATTTGCTCACTTGATGTTCTTTCTGGGCATAGAAATGAATGAGTACAACTTTATTTTACAGATAGGGAGAGGAAAGCCCTGAGAAGGATAGGGCCTTGCTCAAGATCTCATGGCTGTGGCAGAACCTTGAGAACAATGAAGAGAACATCACTACTCAGGACCCAGACAGCTCCTGGGCTCCCCAAAGAGCCAGATGGTATGTGCTTGAAGGTCCCCAGAGAGGAGGTATTAGGAAACCAGGGGCTGCCCCACCAGGTCAGACCAGTCAGGCCCCATGGAGAGCCAGGGGCAGTGGAAGGGGGAGCCTGAGTCAGCCTCACCTGCGGAGATGACATCAGGGTGGCCAGGGGCTAGGAAGGGAGGAAGGGAGTGGCCCTGAGGGTTCTAAGGAAAGGGAAGTAGGAGGCCCTAGCAAGATCCCAGGGGACCACACCCTTGATAGGGAATATCTACAGTAGTGCCAAGGACACTCCAATTAGGCCGGACAGTCCCTCCCTGGGAAATATCCCGCTGCCCTGGCCCTACTCTATGTCAAAATCAGACTCATGGATGTGAGGTTAGAACTGATCTAGCTCAGAGGGTCTCACACTTGAGAAGCCCCAGAAAAACCCTGAAGCTGGAAGCGTGGAGTGGATCTACGTGTACACCATGAAAAACTCCTGTCTCAACCCTGTTGAGACACACTATTGAGTGAAAAGCTGCAGAATGACACACAAGGTAACAATTTTAACAACCACCTCCCCATCCCCCAGACAAACAAAAACCTGAATGCTATACACAGGGTGGGGCAAAAGTAGATTTACAGCATCGAGTATGTGAAACACAGTCTATTCTTGTATTATTTATTAATTATTGCATTATTTTCCATAGGAACAATTGTAAGCCTACTTTTGCCCCACCCTGTATTTCCTACTGGTATATTTATGTATGAATATACATGTTTAGAAAGGTTATACACCTAAGTGATTATATATTGGTTGTGTTTGGAGAAGGTATTGATGGCAGTGGCAAAGAGGGCTTTAGCCTTTAATGTAATGTTTTATTCTTTTATAAGGAAAATATGTATTACTTGTCTAAATGCAAATTAAAAAAAAAATATCTTTATTGATTTCAGAGAGAGGAAGGGAGAGGGAAAGACAGAAACATCAATGATGAGAGAGTCATTGATCAGCTGCAGCCTGCAACCCCGGGCATGTGCCCTGACCGGGAATCGAACCCCGATCGCCTGGATCCTAGGTCAACGCTCAACCGCTGAGCCACGCCCGGCCGGGCTAAATGCAAAATTTAAATAACAAGATTTCTCCAAATTTTTGTACTCGTTTTATCTGATTGGAAGTCTGTGAATCTGCATTTTAACAAAGTTTCTGGGTGTTCTGTGGAGCTGATCCATGAACTGCTCTTTGAGATAAGCTGCTCTAGTCCACCATTGAACAGATGAGTAACTTGAGTTCAGAGAGGGTAAGGAACTTGCCTAAGACCACACAGCACAGCAGTGACTGACTGTGACTTGAGCCCAGGATGTTTTACTCCAAGTAATCTTTCTCTTGTACACAGTGACATGAAAAGGAAACCCACTAGGAGAGTAGAGGTGGAGTTGGGGCAGATGGATGTCCAGAGCCAGAGTGTGAGAGGCTAGGGCTCCATGCACCCTGAGTGAGGCCAGTCAGCAGCCTCTGTGGGGGAGGAGGCGCAGGGATGGCGATGGGGAAGAAGGGGCACATACTGCCCATCTTTCTAACTTTAAGCTGCTCTGTGCTCAGCCCTCCTCCCTTCCTGGATTCCTCTGCCCTTGTGCAGTTTGCCTCTGAGCCCCTCCTGTTTCCAGCAGGGCCAGTGGCTCTGTTCAGATAGCCTTGTTGCTGGGTCCCTGTGGGTAGTCCCTTCATTTATACAGTAGACTAAATCAGTGGCTCCCAAATCTTGTTTTGCACCCTCTTGGAGGTTCATTTTAAAAATGCAGAGTCCTGAGCCCCTCCATGATGGGGGGGGGGGGAGCTTAGAATGTGCATTTTTAACACCCCACCTCTACTCCCACCAGATGATTCCTACAGAGCCAGAAGTTAGACAGCTACTGGGCTACTAGTCTTTTTCCGCTGAGCAACCCTCCCTGAATCTTGGGCCTTGAGTGGGCCTGAGGCCTGCCCAGTGGGGAGAGCTTGAAATGCTGAGGAATCCCTAGTGGCCAGGAACCCCCCCCCCGCCCCCTCCCGGGAGACACTGGCCTCTCTCCCCATGGCCCCTGAGTAGGCTAAGGTCCCGGGGCTTCCTCCCTCGGGGCCAGCCTCTTTCTAGCCTGGGCAGAATGTCTGGAATGTGGCTGCCAGGGAGACAGGGCTGGTTGGGCTACCAGAGCTGCCTCCGGAATCCAGGCAGCAAAAAGCAGGCTCCTGCCCCCAGGGCTTCTGCCCTGCTGGCCTTGAGGTGACCCAGCAGGACGGAAGCACCCAGTGGGGGGTGGGGGGAGGAGAGGGATGCCTGCGGGGCCTGAACAGGCCAGCAAATCTCACTAGGCCTCAGTTTCTTCCTCTGTAAAATCATGTCCTATTTCCCCACACGTGAGACACTGTGGCACTTCCAAAGTCATTTAGCATCTATACACCCTCTGCACCTACCACATTTCATTAGCACAATATGAAGAGCTATAGGAAATTCATGGATAAATTAGGCACCAAACCGATCCAGGAAACTACCATTTTTGCCTTGAGCACAGTGCTTAGTAAAACACTAAGCACTGACAACCCAGGATAGATAAGAACAGTTCCCACCTCCATTTGGCAGATGAGAAAACTGTTTCCCAAGTAACTTGTCCAAGGCCACACAGCTGCAAGACAGCAGAGCTGGGTTTGAATCCAGCTGTCTAACTTCAAGAACAACTCCCACCATGTGCTCCACACCCTCAATAAGTGCAGCCAGGGGGGTGAGGACCACACAGTGATATCCTGCCCTGACCTCAAGGTGAGACCAGAACAGAGCAACCTGTGCTCTACAAGGGCATGGAATCCCTGGCAGCTCATAAGGAAGCGTGGTGGGGAGCCTAGGAGATGCTACTGAGCAGGCAACCTTGGGAGACACCAGGTAGGTGTGGGCCGGATGGCTATATGGGTAGAGATGCCCCATGAGCAGATGGAGGGGTCTGGGCTGAGGCTGGGGAGCAGCAAGACGGCTGATCTGCAGAACCGGCGGCATCATCAATGAGGCCCAGTGCAAAACGACAATGTGGGAAGCTTATTCAGAACTGAGATTTGCAAGACAGAGAACAGAGCATTGAATCAAGAGCAGGGCCTGTCGAGATGCACCCGGCATGCTCATGGGTCCCAATCCTGTGATCTAGTTGGAGCATGACATTGGGGTGGAGGCTAAGAGCTCAGTTTTGGAGCAAGATAAACCTGGCTCTACCATTTAAGCGGAGGATGACCTTGGACAGGTCACTTAAACCTCTGACTCAGTTTCTTCTTCTGCAAAATGATAATGATAATAATAGTACCTCATTAGGAAGATCTATTTGAGGATTAAATGAAATGATGTACTTAAATTAAAACAAATATTAGTTATTATCACCGCAATTGTTATTATCGTTGTTACCATGCAATAGGGAGAAATGGAAGAGACTGCTGGGAATGTAGTTCATGGTTGTGTAGAAGGGGACCTGGGAGGGGTACTGTCCCTGGGCCAGGGCCACATCAGAGCCCCAAGTCTGCGGCAGGTGAGGGTGTGGATAGCATCAGAGATTCTGTTTGAAGTCCACCTCCCAGGCTTCCTGTTGGGGTGGCCTAACCAAGGCCACTGAAGCAGGCTGCCTGGCTCCATTAGCTATCAGCACAGTGCTCCACCCACCAGCACCAGCCTGGGGCAGGCCCACTACAGGCTGGATTGGTGGCAGATGAGCTCATGCTCACCGGCTGGCCAACAAGACCGGACGCTCCTCCTGGCAGGAGCTTGTCAGAACTGCCAGCTGGGGGTCGAGATGAGCTGGAGGGCCCGGTGGTATCCAGATGCCCATGGCCAGCGGGTCTGCTGGGTGTTTGATTACATTCCCGGGCACCCCAGGCAACGCCAGGGCTGGCTGTTCCCACTCCTGCTGGGTCCCGTCTGTCAGCCACAGAGCTGACATCCCAGGCTCAGCCCCCACGTCCCACCTGCCTTCCACCTTCTGCTTCTCCCTCTCGGCTGCAACCCTCGAGCAGCCAGGTGGCCACAGCCCCGATGACTTCATCCCCCTTAAAGGCATCATGTCCCTTTGACAGCCAGGCCTCTGAATCTTTTCTGTCCACCGGCTCACAGACCAGACTCTAGGGTCTCTGCTCTGTACCTGTCTCGCAGCCCCACTCCCATCCTGCTGTGTGCCCCTCCCCGGGGAGAATGCAGTAGGAGGGAGGGACCCCTGCCCTGAAATGACAGTTTGCATTTCATGTTCACTGAATGCATCGTCTCCATCAGCTAACTGTTCCCAGTGAGCTGAATCTTCTCTCGAGTCTGGTCTTCCAGGGTGGACCGCATTTCCTTGGCACCTCCTCTGGGTGCGCAGCAGATGTGGGCCATGCAGTGAGGCAGCATTCCCTCCACTAGGGTGACGGACAGGTCCCCTTCCCTTGGGACCTCCCAGTTATAGCACTGAAAGTCCTACATCCTGGGAACCCCCTTAGTCCTGGGCCAACCAGGACGTTGGCCAACCAACCCTGCACATGCATTTGAGATGTGTGGTCTCTGATAATGTATGTCTATGATTTTCACCAAATAAACCTGAGCCTATAGCCTGCCCCAGAAGGAATCAAAGGGGTTCAGTCTGTTAAAAATGAACATAATACTATCGGTGCTTCTAGACTCTATGGGCACCCTGAAATTTTGCCACCTGTTTAGAGTTTTCATCACTGCTCAGGCCCTCATTTATATTCTCTACCCCATGATGAATGTAGGGAGGAACGGCTCAGCCGGTCCACAGGGGAGAGTGCGGCTTTCCTGGGCAAGCAGGGGAGTGGACAGTGACTATCTGCCAGTCTTTCTTTAAAAGCCTACAGCATCCTTGCAAAGAATATCAGAACTGTAGGACCTCAGAGATAGATGTTAAAGGTCAGAGTTCAATACCTGCTTCATTGAGCTGGGGGATCTGAGGTCCAGACTGGGGATTCAGAACCAGATGTAATTCTTTTTAGTGCCTACAACATGCCTGCCCCTGCGTAGCAACCCTGATGTGGGGGCCCACCCCAGAGAGTTCCATGTAATTGGTCTGGGGTGGGGCCTGGGCATCAGGATTTATAGAACCCCCCCCCATGCCTAGACTCCGGGGTACTGGGATGCTAAGGTGCAGCACCCCTGGGTTACCCAGATATCCAACCCTGAGGAGCTTAGCATAGAGGGGGGCTGGACTTGAGTGAAGAGAGGGGAGCACGCAGAAGTGGGGCCCAAAGTAGAGAGTCACACAGGAGGTTCGGCCAGCGGGCTGCAGGTTGGGAGGAGAGACCCAGAGCAGTGCAGTTCAGTGGTTAGGTTCAGACAGATTGGGCCTTGAAACTCAGCTAAGTTTAGACCAGCAACCTTGGACCAGTAACTAAAGCTTTGGTGAGCTTCCGTTTCTTCATCCAAAAGACAGAATGAGAACAGCGCCTACTCCATCGTGGTGGTGTTCAGAGAAATTAGACAATCCCTGCAGAGTGCTGGTTGAATGCCCGACATAAAGACGAGCTATTATTATTATTATTACCAATCGATCAGGTCAGGCGCATGGTCGGGGGAGCTCACAGAGAAGGGGTAGCATATGGGCGGTCCCAAGATGGATAGGTACAATTTCAGATACCCAGGAAGCTGTGAGCAGGGGCCTGGGAATGCGAGGCTTCCAAGCATGCTTGGGGGACATGAGGAGTCCATTTCCTGGTGGGACTAGAGGCCAGAAGATCTCCCAGCTGGGTCCTGGAGCCAGCAGGGAAAAGAAGGATTAGGGCCTGGGTCAGGAGTGGCAGAGGGCCTAGAGAGGAGGGGATGGCATTACGGGGTTCTGCCATACATCCCAATGCTCACCTCCCCCTTCCCCCCAGGCTGCAGACAGTCCCTGCACTGGGCAGGCTGGGGGCCAGCCTTGGCCCGAATGGGGGGCCTGAAGGAAGATGGTCGCCTGCCACTCTGCACATGACTAGTCAAAGGGCTCGTGGGGCCGCTCTGCCACCCTCCCTTGGGTTAATGCCTAATCGGCCCAGACTCAGGGACTTGGGCGGCAATCAGCCAAGTGGATAATTGCCCAGGTTAGCCTTCCCACTGGAGTTGATCACAGAAGCTCCCCTCACACTACAAACCCCTAGGCCTCTCATGCAGGCCTGAGGCGGCTTGTGGGAGGGAGACCTGGGAGAGTCTTCCTCGAATGGAGCTCCTCTGGACGCCTTGGGCAACATACTGCAGCAGCCTGACACCTGTGGTCATCCCGGATGCCGGTGACAGATCGCCAAGGGCACAGCCCACAGTGGCTGCAGCATCTCCATGAATGAACATATTCTGAGAGCTGGGAAATAGCCAAGAGCCTCATGAACCTTAACAGTTCCACTCTCCAGCCTGAACTTTTAGGAAACCAAGTCCTAGACCACAGATGCAGACCTCAGTTTTTGTCACATGGCAGAGAAAGTAGATCTGTTCTGAGTGGGCCCGGCAGTTGTGAGTCCATTTAACAAATAAGGAAACAAAAGAGACTTTGCAAATGTAAGTCATTTGCCTTGGGTCACATAGCTTATAATAGTAATAATACAGAGATGTAGAAAACCTGGTTGTTAACCAGGTTCAAGGGTGGCTGCTCAGCTGACCATCAAGTAGAATTACTAACAGAACTGACTGCTGGGAGAGGTAATGAGCTCCCTATAATTAGAAGTGTGCAAGCAAAGACTCATTTGCCAGGAAAGCTACAAAGGGGCTGCAAGTCCTGGGGAGAGAGAGGGAATTAGACAGGATGGTTGCAGAGCTGTTTCAGCTCTCTGGGGCAGGAACCATTTCATTTCCTTTATGTCCCCAGTGCCTGGAAACGGGAGGTATAGGGCCTCACATGTGTGCGTACACAAGAAACAAGCAAATGAATGCATCCACAACAAAAAAGTGTGGCAATGAGAGAGAGAGAGAGACTAATTCCCGTCTTAATTCTTCTTCCCTTCTCTTAAAACACTGGTTCTCAACATGGGGAGCCTATTGGACTATCTGGGAAGCCAGAGCAGAGAGGCATCCCATTAAATATGTCAAACTAAGACGTCTTGCTTCCCAGCGAGATGCCAGGCTTTGTGCTCTGTACTTTCCACACATTATCTGTCTTATGAATTTGCACAACCTTATGAAGTAGACATCATTGCTCCCCCCATTTCCCAGATGGGAAGCCAGAGCTTGGCGAGGTTGTCATTTACAGAGGGAGTCACAGCTAATGACAAGAAGAATTAGCTTTCATGAGGGAGTTTCTCTGCTAAATGCTTCCCATCAACCTTTATCTCATTTAATCCCCATGACAACCTCGAGAGGCGGGAGTTATTATCTCCATCTTTTCAAAAAAGGAAACTGATGCTCAGATTAAGTCACTTGCCCAAGGTTACTGAGCCAGGACATGGCAGTGCCAGGGTTTTTAACCAGGCCTTTCGGGGAGGGAGGGATGACTGTGGTTGTCTCTCAGATCTGTAGCCTGGGGGAGGACAGTGGAGAGGAAGAAGACCTAAGCGACCTGAGTCCTTTCCCAGTCCCGTCATGGCCCCCGTGCGTCCTCGGGTGAGTTCTCTACCTGTCTAGGGTCTCGGTGGGTGCTTCTGTAAGACTGAGGAAGGAGGTGGCCATGGGCCTGCGCTCTCAGCAACTTTCCAGCCGTCATTTTCCATGACTCGATTCCCCACCGTGAGTTCTGGGCCACAAACCAGTTGGCTCCCTCCCTCCCTCTCGGTGAGACGGAGCTGGCAGGAGGGATGATCCGCCTCAACTCTCCCCCCTCCCTCCCCCCTCCTCCTCCGGGGCTGGGACACACCTACTCCAACTTTCTCGGCGGCCTCTGCGAGCGGAGCGCGCCTTCCCGGGCCTCTCCGCACCTCCCTCCGGAGCTCGGCAGCCCCGTGCAGCCGGGACCGGGCTCCAGCCCAGCGCCCAGTGCCCAGCGCCCAGCTGGCGGGCACCCTCCTACCTGAAGGGCACAGGTGAGAACTGCTGGGAGATGGGCAGTTGGAGGAGGGGGTGCAGAGCTAATCCATTCTTGTGCCTCGTCCCAGAGAAGGCGGGCGTTGGGGGCTCTGGGAAGGTGGGGACGGAACCAGGACAGGACTGAGGCAGGCGTGGAGGGGTAGGACAGGGACACGCGGGCCTTGGATCACCTAGGTGCACCGAATGAAGCCAGAGATGTAACCAGCAGGAGCCCAGGGTCCGGGGGTTGGGGCTCAGGAATGGACAAGACTTTGATCTCATGGAGGAGCAAGGTCATGTTTGCAAGAATGGAAAGTTGGACTCTTGTCCCTGGAAGAATGAAATCCCCCGCTTGAGCTTCCTGGGGATGAGCCTTCAGGGGGATGTGAGGGCCATTTTCCCTGTGGTTTTAGGGGGAAGTGCTGGGGTCAAGGAACTGGGAGGCGCTGGCTGCTGTGAGTGTCCAGGGGGCTCAGGGTCCCTATCACAGACAAAGCCACCTGGTAAGGAGGAGGGAGGGTGGGAGGGAGAGTCAGATAACCTGGCCAGCCCTGGCTCTCCTGCAACTCCTTAGCGGCACTGGGATTAGAACCTCGGCTTTCCCAGCTGTAAAATGGGGTGCTCTAGGGCTGTGAAAGGCTGCGAGTCTTCAAGGCACCAGGGGCGACACCGGGGTTGGGTGGGGGCAGTGGGAGCAGCCCTATTCCCCTGTCTTGGGGGAAGCAGGAATCCGATGCATATCTCTGGAGGCAGGAGAGCTGGAGTGGAACGCTGAGCAGAGCCACCAGGCCAGAGTTCAGCCTCCACTGGGGGGCGGGGGGTGCTACCTGCCCCGATGTGGGGAACGGCGGGGCTGTGCTCACGTTTGCCTGGGGCTCAGAAAGCCTGCCTCTGTCCCCAGCCACACTTGGGAGCTGACGCCTGGGCTCAGGAGAGAGGAGGGAGGTGGAGAAGCAGGCTCAGGACTCCACCGTGTCTGTTCTTCAGCTGATTTACAAATGGGGAGCTGAGCCTGGGCAGGTTAGCAGTGCCTCCATGCAGGACAGTTCCAATGGCTCTTATTACAGTGGCACTCACTGGATGCTTTCTGTGTTGGGGGCCTGGGCTGGGTATACAGGGTCATTTGAAAACTTTAAGTTTTCAAAGCAGGCAAGGAGAAAAGAGCATTTCATTATTTGTGTCTCTGTGACTCCCGGGCTCTGTGGCCTCGGACTGCCTCTTTGCGCCTGTTTCCCTACTTGTAAATTAAAGGTGTTGGATTATTCAGATCCGTAATTAATCGATTCACCCTGCCAAGCCTGTTGGGTAGGCAGAGCAGGAAGGATTGCATTTTGCAGGCGAGGAACCCAAGGGGCTCAATGTCCCCAGGTCAGTGAGCACCAGCTTGGGTTTCCCCAGGAGCAGAGGTTACGTGAAGCACAGGTTACACTCTGGCAGGAAGGTGCTGAGTGCATGGTGTGGGCTAGCCCGAAGGAGTGAAACAGAGGGGCCCCCCTTCCACGAGCTCCCTAGGCCTCCGTTTCCATATCTGTAAAATGGGGCAATAACTAGAGGGAGTGAAGCTCTCCCTGGAATTCCCCACTGATTCTGTGACTCTTAGTGGCTTCCTTAGGGACTCAGAGTACCAGACCCAGGCCACTGACATTCCCGGCGTTACATGTCAGCCGTGCCTGTGCTTTTTATGGGAGGCACTGCTGGGCTCCCTCTGTACCCGAGCTGCTTCTACACCGTCCTCTGTGAGTTGGGCCACCATGCTCCACTCCCTGCACACTCTCCTCTGAGTGGAACTGAACTCACCTCGGCCTGGAAATTCTCCTTTCGGCTGCCCCACAACAGGCCATGGCACCGGCACTGGCCAGGTGGGGTCAGGTGGGAGAGCATGCCGGGCAGGTGAACTATCTTACAGAAAACCTGTGTGCTGGGGCCCCGAGGCTGGTATACTCAGGGACCTTCCTAAACTCTCTGGATGGGCCCTGCCTTTTGGATTTCTTCAGAACTGGATGGGCAGAGCCTCTGGAAGCTTCCTGGGCTCCTGCATCCTCAGCACAAGCCCAGCTAGCTCAGAATCTCAATACTATTATTTCTAGGATTACTGGTATTAATGCCTACATTTATAACGGGGGTTTCTAGGCAGGTGTACAAAGAAAAGTGTGGTTCCAAATCCTGGAAAGTATTCATGTGTGACCTGGGCCATAGCTTCTCTAAAGCTCAACCTTGTCATTTGCAAAGTGGGGAGAAGAATAGTCCATTTCTCAGAGAATTGATATGAGAATTAAATGAGATAATGCATGTTCAGGGCCTTATTTACTATGTTCACAGTCATCAGTGAAGTCATCACAGAGCTGCCCTCTGCTTCCCCTGGGACAGAGATCACCCACCGCATCCTGAAGTACCCCTTCCTGAGACACATTACAGTTGGAATTTTAGTTATTTGTATGTGTTTTTTTTGTTTGATGTTTTCTCTCCTGCTAAGTGTTGCTAGCTGCTCTAGCACCTGGGGCTAGCATGCCTGGCATATGCAAAAAGCTCATTGCATGGCGGTTGAGAGAATGAATGAATCTTCATTTCTAAGTCATAGATGAGATCTGTCATAGGGACTAAGCATTAGCCCAACCCAATGGCAGACTAGAGTGGGAGTGGAAGGGGCCCCAGAGATAATTGAATCAGGCATATGGAGACACTGGGGCCTCACCAGAGAAGGCTGGTAACTTGACTGTGGTCACACAGCAAGAGAGCGGGGAAGGAAGGACCACTAGCCAGATCTTTTCACTGTTTTCTATACGGGTGGTCAGTCTTGGAGGCCAGTAAACTGTCCCCACATACCCTGGAGACCAATTTGGGTTCAACAACAAGCTTAAGCTGGACAGAGGACATTAATCAGGCCCTTCCCCCAACACCCACTAACACACACACACACACACACATGCTTGTGTGCATGTGCACACACTACTCCATACCTATTGCCAACAAGTCAGCAGGTATCTGTAACTGTACAACTGGAAGGGTCCTCAGGAGTTCCCTGAAATCTGCCTTTAAGAATTATTGGTCCCCTTTAACAGATGAAATACAGATTTTGAACTATTTGCCTAAAGTCAGTAGCCAGTTTGTGCCGGTGTCCTGGGTCGGTGTGTCATTTCTGGGAGCCATTTCTGAGCACGGGATTTAAACATGGGAAAGAAGACCTGATTTACTGAGCCCCTCTATGCACCTGTCACCAGGTTGGACTGTTTCACATATACCTTCTCTTCTACTCCGCACAACTGCCCTGCAGGCCATCTGTCACTATCCTCTATCTCTTCTTTTTTGTTGTTGCTATTGTTTTCAGTGTGAAGACGAATTTCAGAAAAGCTAAGCCACTTCCTTTCAGTCACACAGCTTCTATTTTCTCAACACTTTGTTCAATGACACTGAGTAAGCACTTACTATGTGTCAGGCCCCCAAAGATTCACAATTGGTGGAGGCAGGCCCATAAGTAGATGGTTTAAATACCTTGAGGTAGGTGGTAAAATAGAGACAAACTCAGGCTGGCCCAGAGGAGCGAATTAGCTCAGCTACAGAAGCAACGAGGGCTTCTTGGAGTAGCTGCCACTGACCATCAGTTTTGAAGGCTGAATAAGGCGTAACTAAGGAAAGGCAATTCAGAAGAGAAAGCAGCACGTGCAAAGGCACAGTGGTTCAAAGAAAACGGCAGGTGTGTGCAGGAAACTATCAGCCTGGTGGGGCCAGGTCACTGAAAGCCCTGTGTGCCGGGCCAAGGGGTGTGACTTTTTAAAAAATGTAATTTATATGTAATTTTTTATTAACTGGAAATTATAGAAGTACACAAACGTAAGCAGAAGAGTATTTTAAAAACCCCATCACCCAGTTCCACAATTACGTTTCCTCTCTACCGCCACTGATTATTGCCTCACCATATTATTTTGAAGCATATCCCAAATATATCATTGCGTCTGGAAATATTTCCATGTATATCTGCATGGCTTTTATTTTGTAAATATTGGAGGACCGTGTTGAAAGAGTTTAAGTCAAAGAGTACCTTGGCTAGGTGTATGTGGCTGTGGGGTGGAGCATGCATTTAAGGAAGGGGTCGGGGTAGAAGATTAAGAGGTCTTGTCTCCCCTTTCACCAATTACAGGGCCTGATACTCTACCATTACCCACTGATTAACAAATTATTCCCTAAAATCCACCTTGTTCTGAAAGAGGTGATGCCTTAAGCATTTTCCAGTTTGGAGCCTGCAGAAGAGAGACATCCATCCCTGCCCCCCTCCCTGCTGAGTCTTTTTCCGCTCCTGAGGCTGGCGTGGCCCCTGCGAGGAGGCGGCCTGGGTGAGGTGGCAGGGCAGCTCTCTGTCCCCTGGCTGGCGGCAGGGAGCCCACACTGGAGAATTCTCCAGTTCCCAGTTCCCGTTCAGCTCCAGTGCCCGCAGTAGTTGGCCTCGGAGCAAGCTGAGCAGGACTGTACATGCTAACTGTGGGGTAACGTCAGCGTGTGTGTGCCTGTTGGCCTGTGTGTGCTCACATGTCCCAGGTCAGAGCTGCTTGCCGTCTGTCCTTGCAGCATCCCCTTCCCTCTGGGGTCCTCCTGACAAATGCAAGGTGGCACAAATGCATCATTTTAGACATTTAGAGGGTCAGCCTTGGGAAGGGGCAGAGCTTAACTCACATCAGTATGGCACTGCGGTTGGGCGGATGAGCTCTGGAGCCAGGGTGCAGGAATTCCTGTCCTGGCTTGACCTTGGGCACATCATTTCACCTCCCTGAGGGGGGAAGGGTGCAGCATGCTCTCTACCACACAGGGCTGCTGTGTGTGGACACATGTAAAGCTCTCAGCAGAGTAGTCACCATGCATTAAGAGCTCACTAAACGTTAGCTACCTCACAGATTTGGGGGCTCCTGAAACCTTGGGAACTGACTCAGAGAACATTGATAGCATCTTGGAAAATTTAAATCCTAGACTCTCAAAGTCTTGGAAGGGAACCATTAGAAGAACCTAGATCCCTAGTATAACTCTCTACCTGTGCAAACATTCCTTGTACAGAGTCTCTGACAAATGGTCAGCCTGATTTTTTCTTTTTCTTTTTGTAAGTATTCAAAACCAGAGTACATCAATTTAAGTTACAGCTTGATGACTTTTCACCAAGTGAACAAAACAATGGCTCACCAGCAACCAGAGCAAAAAGCTCGGATCACCAGCCCCCACGAGCCCTCTCGACATCCCTTGTCAGTCATCACCCCACCCCAAGTGTAGCCATTACCCAGACAGCCGGGCTGTTCTCCAATACTTTCCTGTGGGGTGTGTACCATCGTTAGGAGAACTCTAATTATTAGAGAGGCTCAGTGAGTTGGCTAATTTGGAAGTTGCTAAATTAAGCTTCACCTTTAAATTGTTTTGTTTTCGCTGTCATATTTCAGAGGCAGTCTCGTTTAGAGCTGAACTTCCCAAATACCTAGGGCTATTACCTAAAAATACAGATTTCTCTCAGCCCTATCCCAAGTCTACAAAATTAAAATGTGGGGTCTGGGAACCTGTATTAAGCTCCAGGGGAACTGCAGGTGAGGCCCAACTGGGTTTGCGAACCATTGGGCTAGTGGTTCAGAACTCAGACTCAATTCATGTTTGTTCCAATCCATGCTCCACACTTACTGGCCATCGACCCTGGACAAGGCATTTGGACTTTCTGACCCTCGTTTTTCATTTGTAAAATGGGGATGAAAAAATAGTATCTGCTTCCTTGGGTCTATCCATAGGGAGGGTGCTCTCTGAGCGACAGGTGCTACAGTCAGCATGGCTATTACTGGGAACAGCCCGTCTGTGCTGTAGCTAAGGAAGGGTTGGATTTGGAATCTGAAGCCATGTGTTTGAGTCCTGACCAGGCCACTTGCTAGCAGTATGACCTTGGACAAGTCTTTTGACCCCCCACTCGAGGTCTCAACTTCCCCATCTATAAGATGAAAATACTCCTTGCTCCCCTTGTAGGGTCTTTGAGGGGATCAAAAAGAATATGAACCAGAACACTGCTCTCGGGACAGAAAAACGCTGCATGAAGTGAACCCCAATGACCAGGAACTTAGCCGAACCTGGGAACCTAGTGGAAATGGGCTTGCCATCGAGCTGCGGTTCAGCCAGGGGCGGGCCGGGTGGGGGTGGGGACAGGGAACTGCTGAGGCTTTGGCTTTCCACAGCCCGTGTGCCCTGGCAGGCCTCCCACACTTCTTGGTTTTTGAGAACTGTCTCCTTCCTGGTTCCTGGGGCAGGAAGAGTCCAAGATCCCACAGCTATGAAATCCTGTGCAATCTGCCAGTCAGATGCTTTTATTATTTAAATGTCTTCCCTCTTATTACAAGTCTTCCTTGAAGTCCTTTTCTAGCACTTTTAAGAAACTTTTTAATAAAGTATAATATGCATACAGAAAAGTGCACAAATCCTAAGCATACAGCTCAATGAACTTCCCAGAAACTAACCAGCTCCCAGATAAAGAATCAGAACATTACCACCATTCCATAAACCTCCTTTGTGCGCCCTCCCTTCCAGTCACTACCACCCACTGCCCCACTAAGGGTAACTTTATTTTCATCTAATCCATAGACTTTGCCTGTTTTTAAACTGTGACTAGTTGGAATAGCACAGTATGTATTCGTTTGTATATGGCTTGTTTCATCCACATTATGTGAGTGGGTTCATCTGTATTGTTGCCTAGAGCAATACTTGATTTTCTTTGCTGTATAGTATTCCACTGTGTGACCCTACCACAGGTGACTAATCCATTCTGCTCTGGATGGACACTTGGGTTGTTTCCATTGTCGGGCTATTATAAGCAGTGCTGCTCCGAAGGTTGTCGTGTGAATCTTTTGGTGACTGTAGTATGCACACACTTCTGTTGTGTGTATCACTAGGAGTGGGCATGGTAGAAGGTAAGATCGTAAAGAAAGAGATTCTCCCTTTTCAGTAGCTGTGCTTGTGGTCACAGGGTATGTGCATGTGGGTGGAACCCTTTCATTTTCAGGAAGCAGAACATGGTTCATGGGGCTGAGTCTTTATCTGGGAGATAGACAGGCCGGTCTGCAGGAAGATAAACAGTTGCCTCTGGGGTTTGAGATGCTGATGAACAGAGAGATTTGCAGACTTAGAGACTTCCAGGTGAGAGTCAGGTGCGAGAATCAGATCTGATGCTTTCCCTCTCCTGTCAATTCTTCTATTTGACTTAGAGATGACCTTGTATCTGCTTTGCCTGAGGGCCAATGTTCCCCTAAGAGTGGTTAGTGGACCACCTACGGGGAAAATGTATACTCTGAACTCACGACAGCCCTACTTAATCATAAGTCAGACTTCTCGAGGATGAAGCTGTGATTTTTAACACACTGACATTTGAGAAACACTTCTCCAGCCAATAAACGTCATGCAAATTGAAGTCTTTTCCAAACTTCCCCTCCCTTCTCCACTGGGGCATAGCAGAGGACCACATATGGGATGTCGACTTTGAAATAAAGCATAGTAGAAGGTAAGATCATAAAGAGATTCTCCTTTTTCAGCAGATCCCAAACACCACAGGCACCAAAATCACCCCAGGAACTTGTTAAGCATCTATACCTGAGCCCCACCCCTAAGGATTTTGATTCAGTAGATCTGGGGTGGGGCTGCGAGTATGTCTTTGTAAGCCCCGCCCCCACCTCCTTAGGGGATTCCCAATGGTGGGAACCCATGGTTCAGGTCAGTGACCAGCCCTGTGGGTGAGAACACAGCTTGGTTGAGTTCTGTGTCTATGGCTGGGTGGAGCCGAGTTACCATGGGTAAGAGCAATCGGTGTGGACCCAGCCCTGGTGGCTTCAATGTGGAACTGGGTCTGGGCCTAGAGCCTGCCTTTAGAGGCTTGTTTGCATCTCATTAGTATGCACCTTGATGCTCCCAAATCAGCCCTAACCCCTCTAGTGCCTCTGGCCCTCAGTCAGGTTGGGCCTGCAAAACTGCAAGACTGGGTGCCTCAGACAGCGGAACTGCCTGCCTTGCCCCACTATTAGAAGCCGCTCCCCACCTGCCCAGGCCTCCCCACCTGCCCAGGCCTGCCTGCCTGCTGGTTGTGTGTCCCTAAACTGTTCTATGCAGAGGGGATTGGCCTTGGATGGACAGACAGCGTAAGTGGGCTAGGCCAGGCCAGAGGAAACGGGATGGAGAGGGAGGACTAGAGATGAAGTCTTTGCTGAGATCTGTGTTTGCTTGTTCGAGAACCATCCTGGTGTGGGGGAGGGGATCATATAACCCTCTCCTCCCAAGTGCTCTTTCTAACCTGAGAGCACCGGGAGGCGGGTCAGGGAACTGTTAGATGCACAGGTGATCTGAGTTTTAATCCTGGCTTGGCCACATGCTAGCTGTGTGAACTTGGAGGTCGGGTAACCTCTCTGAGTCTCATTTATCCCCCCAAATGAGGATAATTATAGGGTTGCTGTAAGCTAGCTTAAAAGCGATAATGCATGCCAAGGGTTTACCGCAGGCTCTGGCACATAGTAAACGTTCAATAAAGGCCAGCTGCAACCAGTGCCTGTGCCTCCATAAGCCCTTCTTAGTCCCCAAACCTTGCCATCTTCAGGGCGTCATTTGGCAATAGCTCAGTGAAGGGTTACTCGGTAAGATAGGAGAGCAGGGACTAGGACCAATTCTCAGATGAACAAGTGGAAGCCCCATGAGAAGGGGAGGTTGCTCAGGGGTCTCCCACGTGGTCCCCTCCTGGGCCTTCTGATATGTCACCGAGGCCCCCTGGCACCAAAGGAGCGGGGCCTCCAATCACAGGCCGGCCTCGGCCCACTGTTCATCTGAACCGATCCTCACAGCAGCCTGATGATCACCTTCCTCAGTTCACATGTCAAGAGGCTGAGGCTCGGTCAGGTTCAGTGATTTGCTCAAGGTCAAGCCCAGCAATGGGCCAAGGCAGGACCCAAATATAGGCTGCCTTACGCCAGAGGGGGAGCAGGTGGCCCCTGTTCATGTGGCCCTGCTCATAAGCTCCCCACCCCGGGGGCCTGAGTTAGAGGCAGACCTGGCTGGGCGTGGCCATGGGTGGATGACGACCTCGTGCACCAGGAACTCGCAGAGGCTTTGGTCCCAGCGTCTTCTCGGAGCCAGCTTAGAGGAACAGGTTTCACCTCCCGTGGCCACGGGGCCAGCTGGCTCCTTGGGAAGGAAGTGTGTTTTGTCCTGGATAGAGAGGGGATGATGCTGAATGGCCTCGTTTTACAAACCACGTATGATGAGGCCCAGAGTGGTTACCCCAGTGGCAGAATAAAAGAGGTCTGGACACCCATGTTGTTGTAGGGTGTGCATGACACTTCTCCACCTCCTATTTTCCCTGCTCCCTACCACCTACCCTTCAAACTCAGAATGAGATCATACCTGTGACCTCTCTGCACCCCCAGTGCGACAGGAATAGCAATTATTTTAATGCTGCATAAGCTGTTGCTTGAGCTTTACTACAAATTGTTGCAAAGAGAGCAGGAATGTTGAAAAGACCCACAGGTGTGTGAGTGTGTGTGTGTGTGTGTGTGTGTGTGTGTGTGTGTGTGTAGAAGGGTGCTCCTGCAATGGGCTCCTGAGGCATGGGTGTGGATCAGTACACAACCGAGAATAGCTCCATCAATCCACACATATTTTTTGAACATCTATTATAATAGTTATTAACATTACTGTAATTATTACAGTAGCAATAGTAGTAACTAATAATAGTAATAACATTAACTACTTTCTGTGTTTCTGGCACTATGCTAAATGCTTTCCGTACATAAACCTCACTAATCCTCCAGTGAGGTAAGTGTCGCTAGCCCCATTTCACAAACGGGGAACTGAGGCTAAGGTAGAGGAAGCAGGGCCTCTAAATAAAAGCAGAGACAAGACTGAGGGCAGGTCTGACCCTGAAGTCTGGCTCCCCCACCCCCACTGCTGGCTAAGTAGAAGGACCATGGGATTGTGGGTTCCCGAGGAGCCCCCAGGTTGGAAGAGGAGCTAGGTAGGGAGAAGCAACTTGGCCAGTGCAGAGCCACCAGGATGGGAAGCCTGGGTTCTGGTTCTAGTGACTGTAAGAGTTCACGTCCAACACCACTTCCCTCTCTCCTCTGTCCCTTACGTAGTAACCATCATGTCAATCCTGCAATGGGGCCCCACTTCACTGCAAGTCTTTTCTTTAGCCTGAAAGGCCCTGGGCCACCACCTCCCTGATTTCCCTCCTTGCTCCCTCTAGTCTATACAAATGACCTCCTTGTTCCTGCCTCAGGGCCTTTGCACTGCCTGCTTCTTCTACCTGGAACTCTTTCTCAAGGTGGCTTTGTGGCTCTTTCTCTGCTCAAACGTCACCTTGTCATGTAGGATTCCCTGATCACCCTTTCCAAAACAGTTTTTCCAACACACTCTTTAACCTTCCCCAGTATGATTTTTCTTCATATCACTTTTCACACCTGATATTATATGTGAAAACATTTTCTTCAACCAAAAGGTCTGTTTTCTTTCTGCTGAATTTAAGATACATTTTCACAGGCCCATAAAAGTACTGTGGGCCCTGGGTGTGCCCGCGGTGCCTACCGGATAGGTGGACCTTGACTCCTCCTCTGAGTCCCATGGTCCTTGGTTCCCGTGCCAAGCTCTCTAGAGCTGAGCTGGCTAATGTGGTAGCCACTAGTCACATGTGGCTATGGGAATTAAAGTGAAATAAGATTACAAACTCGCTTCCTCAGTTGTACCAGCCATGCTCCAAATATTTGATAGCCCCGTCCGTGGCTAGTAACTCCCACCCTGGGCAGCTCGGCTCCAGAGCATGTCCAATACTGTAGACAGCGCCGTTGGAAGCTGCTGCTGTAGAGAATTCGCTCCTGCTACTCCAGCTTTCTGAGTCTCGCTTCTCGGAATATGGATTCCTATCCTGGGATGGTACTTGAATCCACCGCCTACTAGGTGGGTGAAACTGGGCAGAACCTTCACCGGATCGGAGCCTCAGTTTCTCATTTACAAGATGAGAGTAATGATAAGCATCGTAATGGGATGAGGCTGGTGCAGTAACTGACTCTTTTCGTACCGAGTGTGTCCAGGCCTGGGTATTTGCATGCACCGACTCACTCAGCCTTCTCAGCCACGCCATGCGATAGGTGCTATCATCATCTCCCTTTTCCTGGGACCAAGAAGTTAAATAACTGCACAGCTGGAGGGTGGCAGCGGTGGGATTTGAAAAGAGGTCTATGACTCCAGAGCCCACTTTCTTCCTGTTAATTCTACCCGCTACTGTACCTCCTACCCAGTAACCAAGTGAGATGATGCATGAAGACGTTTTTTGAAAACTTACAGATCACCATACCAATATAGGACAGTGTAATTTTTTTGTCATCAATAATAATAATAACAATTAGAATACTGATAGAGAAGGGGACCCCCAGTCCCAGCTCCCTTTTGCCCATGCCCTAGGCAAGGTTTCCTTCTCGGTCGCTTCTTTTCCTGCGAGCTCCAGGCTTGTGCTGGCCTGGCTTTTACAAACACTCTCCTAAGACAGCCTCTCAGTCCCCTGGTGGTTTGGCTGCCAGGTACCAAGCCACTGGGCCTAATAAGATGTTATTCTGTGTCTCTCCTCCTTGTGCTCTCACCTATCATATTATCTGTCTTCCCTGCAGCCCTGAGAAGTAGGTAGGAGTAGCTATTATTATCTCCACTTTACAGACAGGGAAATTGAGGCTCAGGAGAGGTTCTGTGGCCTTCCCAAGGTCACAGGACCGATCAAGGGCTCAAGCCACAGCCCCTTTCCAGCTCATATCCAGTTCTTTGACTTGTTTTGTTACGTGAGAACCTAGCAGTGGCTGCCGCCTACAAACTAGCAAGTGGCTCCACTGTTCATCCAAGTTTCTTGGAAGTAAATCAAGCCTTCCTATTCACAGTGAATTCCAGGAGGCCTAAACCAATAGAGCTGGTGTTCAAACCCAGTCCACAGCAGAGTGGGAGTCTTCAATGGGAAACTATCCCTTCTGATCTGATGTCAGATTACTCTTCCCAGCATGTAGTTCTGTTCTGGTCCTGCTTCTTCTCAAAAACCATCAATAGCTCCCTACTTCTAAGGGGAAAATTATTTTAGTAGCTAAAGACTTCCTGTCTAGCAAGTACCTGGAAGGTCACCATTCTTTCACTTACGATTTAAATTCTGGTTCAAAGGCACAATCCCTCTTAATCCCTCATCACCAACACCACCAACATCACCAACACCTTTAAGCTCTTGTGACAAACAGAATATGTTTAGGATTCTTTCTTGAGAGCCACAAAAGCCAGCCCTAACACTGGATGCCTGAGGCAGACGCAGTGGCGGGGAGGAAATACATACCTAGGTACCTAAGTCCATGGTCATTTTACATTTAGACTTGGTGGAAGGGGAAGGGAGTATAGACTGTCTCCAATCCAGAGAAATGAATCCAGTGGCTCTTTCTTTCATGAAAAGCTCTCCAAACTTTAAAAAAAATATATCTTATCTCATTGCTTCTCCCCAAAGCACCCAGGTTTAGGAAATCTGGCTGTCATTTCAGTTCAGCCTCCGCCTCCCTGGGTGGCCTTGGGTGTGCCATGCAAAGCTCAGTTTCCCTTATCTTAGATATGGGAGTGAAAGGGCAGATGTGTTTTCTAGGAGTAGCATATGGGTTATTAATTAACAAACCTGGGTCATGCCTAAGAAAAGGGAAGGTGTTGGGGCCACCAGGGAGAATGTCATCGCTGACCTGTGGGGTGTGATGGAGGAATTTCATCCTCAGGCACAAAGCCTGACACTTTGAACAAATCTGGTAGGAGCTTCTGTAGTTCAAAGTTCTGTTTGGCTTTGAATTCCTCCAAGTACATGCTGTTCCCCATGGAAGGGATAGAATTTGTCAGAATCGTAGACTTCTAGAACCAAAATGCCTGAGTCACTGCACAGGGACCAACCATTACAAATACAGATCACAGAGCATTAGAATTATAGCATATCCAATCCCAGGTCTGAGAACTTTCCATGCCGGGACACAGAATGTTAGAATAGCAGAACCCCAGCTTCTCAGATCTGGCAGGGGAAGGGGAGGCTCTTAAAGATCTTCTAGCCTAGTTTTTTAAACCTGTGCTTCTCAGGGGAGTGCCCACCAGGCAGATGAGGGACAAGCTTGGGGGCAGGGTCCTCGGCTTCCAAACGGTGCAGCTCTGCTTTGATCTCTTTATAGATTGTGCTTCAAGGTACAATTTCATTAGGAAAAAGGAGATTCTGCCTCTGAAAGTGATAGAGGAGTTTGAAATCACTGACCCATCCCGGCCCCTCCTCCCAACATACATATGTCATTACAGATGAGGAAAGAGGTCCACAGGGAAGAGTCATACCTGCACTTGCTCACAACTGTGCACACACAAGTCCCACTGCTACCAATTTAATTACACTATATGCATTCTGTCAAGTAGACACATACAACTAGTGAACCCACAAAAATTATTCAAATTTGCTTCCTAAGTATATGTATGTGCTCTCTTGCAAATGTGCTCATTCACCCACATGCAGATCTCTCTCTGGGCCTGGGGAGCCAAAAGCATGAGGCCCCACCCCAGACAAGCGCCTGCTCGCAGCTTCCCAGAACAGCCTGTGGCTGGGCCAGCAAGCTTAGACTCGACCAGCGACCAGCAGCTTCCTGCTCTGCCAGGGTGCAGGCTGGTCCTTCTCCAGAGGGTTCAGGGGACCCCACCCTCACTCCAATCTTAGGCTTTGATTCTGCCTTGGCTTTGAAAACTAATAATAAGTAATATTTATTGAATGCTTTTCTATGGGCCAGGCACTGTGCATGGTCTTACTCGATCTTCCTAAAACCCCATGAGAGCATTACTCTTAAGAGCCCCATCTTCCAGATGAGAAAACTAAGGTTGCAAGATGTTGAGTAACTTACTCAAAGTGACGCAGTTAGCAGTTAGTGGAGCTGGGATTTGAACCAGAACAGTTGGATTCATGTCACTGCAGCTTCTCTTTCTGGCAGCATGGTCGGGAGGAAAGAACCTGGCTTTGGTTCTCAACATGTGACCTTGGGCAAGTCCCTTTCTTTCTTTCTTTAAGACTTTTCTCCAGCTTCAAAAAGTAAGGGATGCTCACTAAAGGTTCTCTCAGCTTTCACTCTGTCATTGCTGATCCTAAGTCCACATACTTCCATTTTCAATTAGTAGTTAGGTACCAGGCACTGACCTAGGCACTGGGAACCCACTCAGGAATCAGATACACAAAGCCCCTGTCTTCATGAAGCCCAGCGTCTAGTGCAAGAGTCATTAAACAAATACACAGGAACACACTGTGTGGTGATGATTGCCATGGAGAAAACGGAGTGATGTGATAAATAAGGGTGTTAGGAAGGACACTACATCAAACAGAGGGTTAGAAGGTGACATTTGAGCTGAGAACTGGATAGCAAGAAGAAGCCAGCCATGTGAGAATCTTAAGTAGAGGGAAAGAACAAGTGCAAAGGCCCTGAGGCCCATCCCAGCTCGGCAGCGAGGACCCATGTGGCTGCAGCTTGGTGAACAATGGGGAGAGTGCTGGGAGAGATCACTGGAGAAACAGGGAGGGCCCAGATGGTGTGGGGCCTTCCCAGACATGGTAAGGAGTTTAGATTTTAATTTAAATGATATGAGAAGCTCCTGGAAAATTTTAAGCAGAAAAGTGATACAAAATTGACTTATGTTTTCACAAGATGTTTCAAAATAGTGGTCCCAGGTGATGTGGACCAGAAGGGTGTCTCAGGGAGCCCAACGTGCCTCTGCACCCTGCAAACCTGTTCACTTGCCGGGACCTGGTGCCAGGAAACTTATGTCCAGACACAGGTCCTTCCCTCTGCAAACCAGTTGCCAGGTCTGCAGGTCCCACAGCTTGAATACAGCCATGGGCACCCCACCCCCACCCAAGGGTGCATTCTCTTTGCATCTTGTCCCCCTGCAGGGAGACTCCACCCCTGCTCCCTTCCCTACAGTTCATCTTAACGGCTCCCCTGCTCTGCAGGCGGCCCGTGCAGCTGCGGAGCAGGGCGTCTTGTTGGGGCCTGCCTGACACCGGGGCTGACCTGGTGAACAGGAAGCCTTCCCAAAGCAGGGCAGGGAGAGCTGGAGGCTGCGTGCACCCGGGCTCGGGCTCGCTGGGCCTCGCGTGGAGTGAGTGGACCTGGGACTGGGGTAAGGACTTATTTTCCCCCTGGGGCTTCAACTTCAAAAACAATGCCAGCCTGGGGGTGGCTGGGGCCCAAATAACTCAGGGGTCCCCTCCTGCTTGCCGGGGACTATGTCAGGGACAAGGTGAGTATGGCTTTTGCCTCAGGCTGGTTCTACTGGGTGCCGTGGTAAGGAGTGAGGGTCCAGGGCAGGAAGGGTGGAGAACAGATGATGCTTTTTTCTGTAACTGGCTTTAGGACCCCCAGTGTAGAATCTGCCTCCATCCTGCCCTCTCTTTCCTGAGGCGCCTGGGCTTAGGGTACCACCAACAGGACTTAAGTGAGGAATGGTCGTAGGGAGGCCAGAGGATGGGGCATATTCAAATTCTTTTCTGTGACAGGCTTTCAAATCCCACATCAGGGCCCCCTTTCCATTCCTGCCTCCATTCTGCCTCCCATCCTAGGATGCTACCTGCAAAGTCTGAAGGAACCTGCATTCAGTTTCCTCACAACTCTGCAAAGACAGGGACCCAAGCCTTCCCCTCTCCCCCTTGCTCTGGGAGTTTAACTCTTCCTTGCCTTTGAAGAGCAAGGTAACTGGAAAAACAAGTCTTGCCTGTTTCATCCAGGAATGCTTGGCACATCTGCTGGCAGCCACCACGCTCTCATGGGCTGGCAGGCACCAGCTTCTAGGAGGCCCAGTTTGGCAACCAACTCTGCCCTCCTCCCTGCCCTGTCCTGTCCTTCGCCCTGATGAGCCTCATATTTTGACCCAGGCTTGAGTTCAGGGACAAGCCCTGTGAGAAGCAGCAAGGGAGAGAGTGGGGACAGCAGCATTAGAGGGGCTGAGCGTTAGGGTAGCTTGACTTCCCCTAGGAGGCGGTCTAACCTGGCCACCCACCCTGTTCCTCTGGGCAAGACCCTTTCCCCCTCCGGGGCTCTGTTTCCCCATCTGTGCCTGAGGAGGGGATCAGAACTCCGGCATCTCTAAGGTCCATGTCAGCTCTGACATCCCAGGAGTTGAGCTTTCTAAGTTCAAATTTACAAGGTGAGTCAGGGTCTGGCCCTCCTGTCCAGAGGGACTAGCGGCGGGACAGGTGTAGGTAAGCTTGGGCTAGGGGGAGCTGCCCTGGCCCGTGATGCAAGGAGTTCTAGATCTAACTCTTGCTTTGCCTCCATCTTGCTGCAAGACACTGAGCAGTTCCTTTGGCTCCGTGAAACTTAGTTTCCTATTACTAATAATAGCTAATACTAAGTTAAAACTTTCTAGGTATTAGGCGCCCTGCTAGGTCATTTAATTTTCATAACAATCCAATGAGGTAGGTAATATTCTTATGCCCATTCTACAGAAGAGGAGATTGAGGCTCACAGAGATTAAACAACCTGCCAGGAAGTCACCCAGCTAGTGAGTGGCAGAGCCAGGGCTGAAGGCCAGGCAGCCTGATGCCAGGCCTCTGACCTTGGCCACTTGGCTTCTCTGCAGCCCTACACATGCCGACACCGTTCAGTTTGACTGGAGCTCAGCCTGCTGGAGGGGTCTTGCAGGAAGCACTTAGAGACAGATTGCTAAACTGGTTGTAACTATTTTATCATCACTGGGGAGCCGCTGAAGGTTCTGGGGAGAAGAAGAGAAGGTGTCAGGACTATGTTGTATCTGCCAGGTGCTCTCAAGATTTAAACTAGTCGGTTATTGTTATTCCTCGAACACAAGGTTTCTCAGTCTCGGCACTATGGACATTTGGGGCCAGATCATTCCTTGCGGGGGGCTGTTTTGTGCACTGTAGGGTGCTGAGCAGCATCCCTGGTCTCTGCCTACTAGATGCCATTAGCACCCCCATCCCCAGGCTGGGATAGCTGAGAATACCTTCAGACATAGCCAATGTCCTCTGAGGGGCAAAATCACCCCCAGTTAGCAACTAGAGCAGTGGAAACCATTGTCTTCCTAACTTACACCCCTTTCTTTTTTTGCTCAGGGTTTCGGGAGTGTTTCCACCATGATTATTGCCTTGTTGGGTTTTGTCATTTTCTCGCTTCATTGTACAACCTGTGACAAGCCCCTAGAAAGGACCATCTCCTCCTCCAGCTGGCACTTCACACACACCCTTTATAATGCGACCATCTATGAAAACTCTGCTCCCAAGACCTATGTGGAGAGCTCTGTGAAAATGGGCATTTACATCGCCGAGCCCCAGTGGGCAGTGAGATACCGGATCATTTCCGGGGACGTGGCCAATGTGTTTAAAACAGAGGAGTATGTGGTGGGCAACTTCTGCTTCCTGAGAATCCGGACCAAGAGCAGCAACACGGCGCTTCTGAACAGGGAGGTGCGAGACAGCTACACCCTCATCGTCCAAGCCACCGAGAAGACCTCGGAGTTAGAAGCTCTGACCCGTGTGGTGGTCCACATCCTGGACCAGAATGACCTGAAGCCCCTCTTCTCCCCACCTTCATACCGAGTCACCATCTCTGAGGACATGCCCCTCAAGAGCCCCATCTGTAAGGTGACCGCCACGGATGCTGACCTGGGCCAGAACGCCGAGTTCTATTATGCCTTTAACACCAGGTCGGAGATATTTGCCATCCATCCCGCCAGCGGTGTGGTCACGTTGGCTGGGAAGCTCAATGTCACCTGGCGAGGGAAGTACGAACTCCAGGTGCTGGCCGTGGACCGCATGCGGAAAATCTCAGAGGGCAATGGGTTTGGCAACTTGGCCGCACTCGTCATTCATGTAGAGCCCGCCCTCAGGAAGCCCCCGACCATCACCTCTGTGGTGGTGGCCCCACCGGACAGCAGTGAGGCTGCCATCTATGCCACTGTAGTGGTAGATGCAAACAGCTCAGGCGCTGAAGTGGACTCACTGGAAATTGTGGATGGTGACCCTGGAAAGTACTTCAAAGCCATCAAGTCTTATGCCCGGAGCAGTGAGTTCAGTTTGGTGTCTGCCAAAGACATCAACTGGCTGGAGCACCTTCACGGATTCAACCTCAGCCTGCGGGCCAGGAGTGGGAGCAGTCCTTCTTTTTATTCCCAGATCAGGGGCTTTCACCTACCCCCTTCCAAACTGGCTTCCCTCAGATTTGAGAAGCCTATTTACAGAGTACAGCTGAGCGAGTTTTCCCCGCCTGGCAGCCGCGTGGTGATGGTGAAAGTAAGCACAGCTGTCCCCAACCTGCAGTATGTTCTAAAGCCATCCTCAGAGAGTGCGGGCTTTAAACTTAATGCTCGCACCGGGCTCATCACCACCACGAAGCTCATGGACTTCCACGAGAAGGCCCACTACCAGCTGCATATCAAAACCTTACCAGGCCTGGCCTCCACCACTGTGGCCATCGACATCGTGGACTGTAACAACCATGCCCCCACCTTCACCAGGTTCTCGTATGCTGGCACCTTTGATGAGAACATCCCTCCGGGCACCAGTGTTCTGACTGTTACTGCCACAGACCGGGATCACGGAGAGAACGGCTATGTCACCTATTCCATTGCTCGTCCAAAAGCTGTGCCCTTTTCTATCGACCCTTACCTGGGGATCATCTTCACCTCCAAACCCATGGACTATGAGCTCATGAAAAGAATTTATACCTTCCAGGTACGAGCATCAGATTGGGGATCCCCATTTCGCCAGGAAAAGGAAGTATCTGTTTCTCTTAGGCTCAATAACTTGAATGACAACAAACCTATGTTTGAGGAAGTCAACTGTACTGGGTCTATCCGTGAAGACTGGCCAGTAGGAAAATCAGTAATGACTGTGTCAGCTATAGATGTGGATGAGCTTCAGAACCTAAAATATGAATTTGTGTCAGGCAATGAACTAGAGTATTTTTATCTAAATCATTCCTCTGGAGTGATATCCCTCAAACGCTCTTTTATGAATCATACTACTGGTCAACCCATCAATTACTCCCTGAAAATTACAGCCTCAGATGGGAAATACTATGCCTCACCTACAACTTTGAATCTTACTGTAGTGAAGGACCCTCGTTTCAAGGTTCCTTATATAACGTGTGATAAAACAGGGGTACTGACACATTTCACAAAAACCATCCTCCACACTGTCGGGCTTCCGAACCAGGACTCTGATGAGGAGGACTTCACTTCCTTAAGTGCATTTCAGATCAATCATCATACCCCACAGTTTGAGGACCACTTCCCGCAGTCCATTGACATCCTTGAGCGTGTTCCTCTCAACACCTCCCTGGCCCGCCTGGCAGCCACTGACCCTGATACTGGTTTTAATGGCAAACTGGTCTATGTGATTGCAGATGGCAACGAAGAGGGCTGCTTTGACATTGAGCTGGAGACAGGGCTGCTCACTGTAGCTGCCCCCTTGGACTATGAAGCCACCAGTTTCTACATCCTCAATGTAACAGTGTATGACCTGGGCACTCCCCAGAAGTCCTCCTGGAAGCTGCTGACAGTGAATGTGAAAGACTGGAATGACAATGCACCCAGATTTCCTCCTGGTGGATACCAGATAACCATCTCAGAGGACACAGAAGTTGGAACCACAATTGCAGAGCTGAAGGCAAAAGATGCTGACTCAGATGACAATGGGAGGGTTCGCTACACCCTGCTAAGCCCCACAGAGAAGTTCTCCCTCCATCCCCTCACTGGGGAACTGGTTGTCACAGGACACCTGGACAGGGAATCAGAACCTCAGTATATACTCAAGGTGGAGGCCAGGGATCAGCCCAGGAAGGGCCACCAGCTTTTCTCTGTCACTGACCTTACCATTACATTGGAAGATGTTAACGACAACTCTCCCCAGTGCATCACAGAACTCAGCAGACTGAAGGTCCCAGAAGACCTGCCCCCAGGAACTATCCTAACATTTCTGGATGCCTTTGATCCTGACCTGGGCCCAGCGGGAGAAGTGCGATATGTCCTGTTAGATGATGCCCATGGAACCTTCCAGGTGGACCTGATGACCGGCGCCCTCACTCTGGAGAAAGAGCTGGATTTTGAGACAAGGACTGGGTATAATCTGAGTCTGTGGGCCAGCGATAGTGGGAGGCCCCTGGCTCGCAGGACCCTCTGCCATGTGGAGGTGATAGTCCTGGATGTAAATGAGAATCTCCACCCTCCTCGCTTTGCCTCATTTGTACACCAGGGCCACGTGCAGGAAAACAGCCCCCCAGGAACCCAGGTGACAGTAGTGGCTGCCCATGATGATGACAGTGGCTTGGATGGGGAGCTCCAGTACTTCCTGAGGGCTGGCACCAGTCTTACAGCCTTTAGCATCAACCAAGACACAGGTACCAGGAGTGGGGTAGGATGGGAGTGCCAGGTGCTGGGAGAGGATGGGCCTAAGGGAAATCAGGGACTGTCCTGAAAGAAGTCAGACTGCAGGCTAAAAAGGAAAGCAATAAATAGGGAGTCTCCTTTCTTTCCCTTTCATTGGATTTTAAATCTATTTTTATCACATTGGGGCTGCGTATATATATATATATGCGCATGTGTGTGTACCCATTGAAGTCGAATTAACCATATCACTAGTATTTGTATATATATACATATATACACACATATAAACATATATTACATATGCTTGCTTATAAAATAATGCATCATAGTTATAAATTTTTATATATAATTTAAAAATGAAGGTTTCTCTATGACCCATCTCCCCAGATACAATATTTATCAACAATTTGGTATATAATCTTCTAAAGTTTTCTTCTCTGTATCTGGTATATTGTCACTGTTCTGTTATTATGATGATGAAACCATAATACAATAGACACTAATTATGAAACTTATTTTTTTCACATAATGTAACTCCAGGGCATCTTATATGTCAGTACATACAAATATTTGTCATTCCTTTTTAATGGCTGCATTTTGTTCTATCATATAGGTATAACATCCTTGTTCAAATGCTTTTACTCATATGCATGGGTGTCTATAGGAAAAACCCTTAAAAATGCAGTAGCTAGGTCAAAGGATAATGCATATTTTCAATGTTAATAGATATTTCCAAATTGCCCTCCAAAAAAGGTGGAACCAACCTATTTATTCCTTTCAAGCTTCACAGAAAATAAGTGCAATTCAGCAAACACTTACTGAGTACCCTCTACTCAGGAGGTCCTGACATAGGCACCTTGGGGGACATCCTGGTGAGTAAAGGTAGATCACTGCCCTTGAGGAGTTTACAATCTGATGGGTGATTTATTTCCAGGGCAAAGGGAAGGGTGATATGGTGGGAAGAGCATTAGACTGAGAGTCAGTCTAGACCCAGCTCTTCCACCTTCTGCCACATGATCTTGGTCAAGCCATGCTCTTTCTTTGGGCCTTAGTTTTCTCATCTGTCAAAGAATTAGGTTCCTTCAGCTCTGACATGCTGGGCCCTGCCCTCTCACATAGGTCCTTCCAGCTGAGTGTGAGCCACAAGAACTTACGGTGCAAGCCTCTTTTGCTCACTAGAGGACCCTCAACTTCTAGAACAGTGCAAGCCCATAGTAAGCAATTTGTGGCACTAAGTCTTTCAAATCATGAAGATAATGGAGAGGAAAACAGCAATTTATTTATCAAGTCCCTAACCCTTAAATTGTACCTATAATGCTTGAAGCTTGAAGAAACCAGTTTGAGGACAACTGTAAGGAAATCCCTTTGAGAATGTGAAATTAAGCAATCAGTAGGCCTTGGGCTGAAGTAGCCAGGAGAAAGTAGGTCAACTACCACTGTCTTCTGGAAATCCTGCAGATGCCCATATGCCAGAGTCAGGGGCCTATTTTAGCAGAGAAAGGCTCTGAGAGGTCCAATAGTAAGGATATGAATTTCCCTGTGCTTCCCTCAGCAGCTCCCACACCATATTGCCCAGAGTTTCCTTTTCTCACGGACTATATATTAATATCCATCCCAGAGAATAGTTTGGGGAGTGTGAGGTAAGGTGATTTCTAAAGCTACTTTGAGCTCTAAAATATAGCAATCGACTGTCCCTAGGAATGATTCAGACCCTGGTACCCCTGGACCGAGAATTTGAGTCCTGCTACTGGCTGACGGTACTGGCAGTGGACCGGGGCTCCATACCCCTCTCTGCTGTAACTGAAGTCTACATCGAGGTTACGGATGTCAACGACAACCCACCCCGGATGTCCAGGCCCGTGTTCTACCCCTCCGTCTGGGAGGATGCGCCCTTGCACACTTCTGTGCTTCAGCTGGATGCCTGGGACCCGGACTCCAGCTCCAAGGGGAAGCTGACCTTCAACATCACCAGTGGCAACCATATGGGATTCTTTGCTATTCACCCTCTCACAGGTAAGGACCTCAAATCTGGGTGAAGAGGATTGTTTAAAACAGTGCTTCTCAAAGTCTGGTCCCGGACCGACATAGTCAGCATTACCTATGAACTGGTTAGACATTCGCATTCTCAGGTCCCATCTTAGACCTACTGAATCAGAATTCAGGGTGTGGTCCAGAAACCTGTATTTGAACGAGATTCCCAGGGGATTCCTATGGGTGCTAAATTTGAGAACCACTGCTCTACAAAGTCTGTCTCTATGGAAAAATAAGATACGTCACCGCTCTTTCCTTGGGGCCTAGGGATGCTAGCAGGTTGCCTGGTGACTACTTCAGACCTCCAAGTGCTCCCAACTGACCACTCATCTGAGTCACAAGCCACAGGCTGAATTTCCTAACCCTACTTCCAAACCAGTATCAAGCCTGTCCCACAGAGTGGTGGCACCAGACAGAGATCCACATCAGCAGAGTCACCCAGCTCACAAATATCTGTCCTCGGCCCAAGGCCATGTGGAGCAAGGATGGTGGGGGGTTCAGAGGCTTGCAGAGGTCACCGGCTTGCAGCAGTGAGCCAGAGGTAGCCCACACAGGTGTTGCATTTGGCTTGCACAAGCTTTAAACAATGATTTTTCAAGTTGTTGCCAACATTTAAAAATTAGGAAATTCCACAAAACATTCCAGGTTTCTGGTTGTTCTTTAAAAACTAAAAGATCTGGTAACACTGACTGCCTCCTGCCCCATCCCCTCAGGACCACAACTGCCTAGAGGCAGCACTGGCTCCCTAGGTAGAGCAGGCGTGTGCCCCCTGGTCACCACAGTCCCCCTTTCCCTACTGCATATTGCCAGCCTGCTTCCGGCATTTGTGCCACCTGCCTGGCTCCTGCCAGTGCTGGAGCTTGAGAGCCAGCCAGTACCCACAGCTGCAGATACTTCTCCTTCCTCTTGGAGGACGCATAACAACCCCGTGGCAGAGCAGGCTGGCATTCTCTCCTCTCAACCACTCTCCAGCTCCAACCGTTCACCCTGGCGAGACTGGAGGACCGGGAAAGAGAGAAAGTGGGCAGGCAGTCCCCCTCCTTAAGACAAGGAAACCAGGAAAAGCATGAGTCTGGGGGTCCTGGGGCAGACAGTGGGCGAGGGATACACGAGTCTACTTGTACAGTGACATCTGTGTGGAACTGCGCCTGTTAACCTTTGACCCCAGGTAGTGGATTAGTCTTCCTAGAAGGATGCTTTCATTGACCCTGGAAAACAGGCCGAGCTGGCTCTCTACATGGTTCCACCCTGTCCCTCCCTTTTCAGAAGAGGGAAAGGATCTCTCACCTAAGGCATTAGCTTCTCAATGTCTTCCAAATCCCTATTCTGTTTACTGTCAACAGTTCCCTGGCGTGGGGTCTGGCAGAATGCCCCAGAGGGCAGAGATGTTCTTAGTCTTCCTGCAGTTGAGGAAGAAATTTTTACCAGCATAAACATCTAAAAATAAAATAATCAGCAATGAGCTCCCAGCCCAGCTTTCTTAACACCGCCAGGTTATTGTCCCACTTCCCTGTTTGGATACCTTGGATGGTGTCCCTATGCCCTTAAGATAAAGCTGGGTCCTGCTGTGTCCCACAAACTTGTGCCTGACCTGGCCCCTGCTGACCTTTCTGGCTTTACCTGTCTTCTCTCACCCTGACCTCTCTGGTTCGAGCCACGTGGCCTGCTTCAGTCCATAACCTCTCCTGGCACCGAGCCTTGCCCACGCTGTTCCTTCTGCCATGAGTCCCTTCTCCTCTCCCTGTGTCTGGCTAACTCCTGCTCTTCTTTCAGATCACAGCCCAGCTCTTCTTTTCTTAGAGAAGTTTTCCTGACACTATAATACATTTTCTAGCACCATCGACTCACATATAACACTGATCACACAGAACATTATATTCCTTTATGTGATTATTCCATTAATTACCCATGTCTTTCACTAGACTTTGAAGGCTTTCTAGAAAAGTGTTCTTGCCCACTACAACATCTTCAGTGCCTGGCACACAGTAGAACCTCAATAAATAACTGGGAAGTGAATGAATGAATCTCTGCCAGCATCCACAATCTTTTGTTAAGCCCAAGATTCATTCATTTATTTGGCAAAGGGTAAAGGTGTCTGCCCTTATGAGGCATCTAAATTGTGCTATGGAGAGATGTGCAAGAAAACACAATGCAATTTAAGGTCTTGAGAAATTCAGCCCATCAGGAACATGAAGACCAAAAATAAAAAACTATAGAGCCAGTGCAAATAAGCTCATCGGTGCCAGGGGTCATGAGAAGAGCCAGTACCAGGACCCAGGTGAATAATACATTAGTAACAAAGGAGTAAAAAGCTACCACTTTGTGTTTTCCATGAACTGAAGGCAATGACTGTGATCCTTGTAACTTCTGACACGCTGCCTGTTTTACTCAACATTATATTGTGCCCAGCACCGTCCTCGTGGTGAAAGCGGGTCATGGGTGGAACCCCCACGGACACCATAATCTCTGCCGTGTTCTGCTTCCTCATTTGCCCTTCCCTTTCCGCAGGGCTGCATTCCCCTTAATGTTCTCGTTGTAAAGACCAGAATTCCGATCAAGGAGTTGAATGTAGCTCTCCAGCTTACCCCCAGTGAAGGGGCCCTGGGAGCCCTGGGGGCCCTGGGGGCCCTGGGAGCTCAGGTCTCCCTCCTACCATCTCTCCCCCAGGTCTGCTGTCCACGGCCCGGCAGCTGGACCGAGAGAGCAAAGACGAACACATCCTGGAGGTGAGTAATGGCGGTGAGCCCACCCGCTGGATTTGAAAACCTCCCGAACAGGGTCAGGCTGGAGCCCAGGCAGGCCTTGGAGCCATGCACATATCTCTGTGGCTGAGGAGGGCGCTAGGCTCAGGGGGGTTGCTACCTAAGCTGAGCCTCGCTGTGGTCGGTGGTGCAGGCTCTGAGGGTCTTTGCAGGCTCTTTAGCACCATGAAGGGAAAGCCTGAAGCCATGCCCAGGCTGGACAGGAAGCACTGATTGATTAGTAATGCCTGCAGTGAGTGCAGGAGGAGGGAGCAGTACACATGGGCTATGCGCTCCAGTCTGGTTTCCAGCCCATCCCCATGATCCAGAGAGAGGGTCACCCAAGGTCAAACACCAGGTCAGTAACAGAGCCTGGATGAAAACCCAGACCTTTGTCTCCTAGGTCTGTGCTCTTTCTAGGATGTCTCTAAAATCCCATAAGCATCTCTGGCTGTTGCCCATTTCAATGAGAGGCGTTGATCTTGACCTAAAGGGAATTAAATAAAAAGACTGTAGTTATGCCCCCTCCTGAGCTATCTATAACTGATGAACAGGCATCTCTCTTCTCATCTTAAAGACATCAGGTGGGAGGGAAACATATTCCTCAGCAGAGCTGAAAGAAACTTTGCCTCTGTACTCCCAGGCTCAGCACATTCCCTTTGTAAGAAATAGGTATTATTTGTAAGCAGCAGCTAACCTGCCTTCTAGGGACTGAAGCCTTCTCCAGAGTTCAGGACAGGCATCTATCTTTATTTTATTTTACTTTTAAAAATATATCTTTATTAATTTCAGAGAGAGGAGGGGAGAGGGAGAGAGAGTTGAAACATCAGTGATGAGAGAGTCATTGATCAGCTGCCCCCTGCACGCCCCCGATCAGGGATTGAGCCCACAACCCGGGCATGTGCCCTGACTGGGAATCGAACTGTGATCTCCTGGATCCTAGGTTGATGCTCAACCACTGAGCCATGTCTGGCTGGGCCAGGCATCTACCTTTACACACAAACACATTTATAAAAATCGCAACCATTTAGAGTAGAAATGTCCTGTCTCATACCCTCGGGGTCACTGATGATGCCCCTACATGAAATATTTCCTGATTCTTTTCTCTCACTCTGGATTTCATTTCATGCATCCAGCCACCTGTCTGACTCAAAAGGTACCACCCACTCCCCCATAAACATCTTCTCATTTGTTTTTTCTAACCTCCAGTAGCTTAAAGAGACTGGAGAACAAAGCCTATGAGAATTATGAGCAAATAAAAAGTAAATGGTCTCCAAGAAATGGCCCATAGGCCTGAGTTAAGGATGCCAGCTTCTGTTTGGAGCCTCTGTGACTGTCTTCTTCTAGTTCTTTCTGGCTTTCTCTGTTCTTGCTGGCTTTCCTGTGGGCAAGGTTGCCAGAGAGCTGGGTTCCAAGTAGGTGAGGTTGGAATAATAAAAGTCAAGAGCATAGACCAAAGAGCAGATTGCTGTTTCCAGGCTGTTGAAAGCAGGGGTGGCGGTAGGGTTGTAGTGGGTGGTGACACATACTCACTGCCTTGCATTTGGCAACTCACGCTGGATTCTGTCCCCAGGTGATGGTGCTGGACAATGGGGAGCCCTGCCTAAGGTCCACCTCCAGGGTGGTGGTACGCATCTCGGACGTCAATGACAACCCCCCTGTGTTCTCCCACAAGCTCTTCAATGTTCGCCTTCCAGAGAGGCTGAGCCCTGTGACCCCTGGGCCTGTGTACAGGCTCGTGGCTTCAGACCTGGATGAGGGTCTCAATGGCAGGGTCACCTACAGTATTGAGGAGAGTGACAAGGAGGGCTTCAGCATCCACCCGGTCACAGGTGTGGTGTCATCCGGCAACACCTTCACTGCTGGAGAGTACAACATCCTAACGGTGAGCGGGATGGAGGCCTTGGAGGGGCGTGACACTATCAGTTAGGGATTTGAGGGGAGGAGACAGGAGGAGGGAGACAGCCACCAGGCATGATGAAGGTGGTACTCCCAGAGAGACTGGGAGCCTCAACTTTAGCTAAAGGATCAGAATTCTGGGTCTTTCTCTTTGAGGGCAATGAGGTCCTTGCCTGGGAAATCAGCTCTATTCTTAGAGATGAAGATTTTGGTGAGATTAAGCAGGGACTTTGGAATCAAGATAAGCCTGGGTTCCAATCCTAGCTCTGCTGTTTTATGCCTGGGACAAGTCACTTAACCCCTTTGAGCCTGTTTTATCATCTGTAAAATGAGGCTAAGAACACTTTCCTTGTAGGAAGTCAATATAGCAAGTGGCTAGGGCATGGGATCTCGTGTCAGGTAGCCTAAATCCAACCCAGCCTCATTGCCGGCCACGCAGAAAACCCCAGGCAGTGAATTCATCACGCTGAGCCCGTTTCCTCCTGCAAAAGGGAGGTGATAATGGTATCTCTCTCAGGGCTGTCATGTGGATTAAATTAGTTAGGGTACATATTGCTCTTAGAGCAGAACCTGACAATAATGAAAGCTCATATGTTCTAGTTTATTATGTTTATGGTTGTTGGGAAGGGTAAAGTGTCCATATGTGTAAAGTCTACTTTAGGAACACGCACATACTAAGCCTTCAGTTAAATAGTGGCTTTGATTTTTCCCCCCACTACTCATGAGGCTCTTGAGCACAGGTTGTATGTTCTGTTCACCACTGTGCCTGCAGCCGCTGGCATGTACCTGTTCACAGTAAGCCCTCAACTGTGTGTTGAATGAATGAACAAGTAGACGAGAGGCCAGCTTGGTCAGTCACAGGGCACCCTGTTTCTCAGCTGGCCACTTGGGTCTTCTTGTTTCTCAGACCCAACCCTACAGACAAAGCCTCACTCTCAGTTCTGGCCTCTTTTCAGATCCAAGCAACAGACAGTGGGCAGCCACCACTCTCAGCCAGTGTCCGGCTCCACATCGAGTGGATCCCCCAGCCCCGGCCCTCCTCCATCCCACTGGCCTTTGAAGAGCCCCACTACAGCTTCACAGTCATGGAGACAGACCCTGTGAACCACATGGTAGGGGTCATCAGTGTTGAGGGCCGACCTGGCCTCTTCTGGTTCAACATCACAGGTGAGGCCCCAAGGAGGGCCAGCCCCTCCCGTCCTTATAGACCAGCCCTAGTCCTCATGGTATGATCCTTCTGAGCCCTCTCAAGGTCATGCTCCCTGGCAGCCCCTCTTTGGGCCACAAGTAGCGATTGCCTCTTCCCTGGTTCTCTGGGGCAGTGAGTAATAGGAGTACCACTGTGCCAAACTTCCACACCAGCTATCAGCTCAGGCAGAACCTCCATGGTCTCACTGGTAACCTCAGCCAGACTTGGACAGTGCCTCAGTTACCCCAAGTGTGTGCGAGGCCTAAGAAGGTCCAGAGAGTCCCAGAGGAAAAAGCACAAGTTTTATGTTTCCTCTTTGCCTCCATGGGAAAATCAGTGTAGTGCTAACTTCATTGACCATGAGCCTGAGGCCAGCTGTACCCTGGGGCCAGGCTTCACGTTCTTGTCCCATGTTCCATCCTCAAGGTTAGGGGAAATGTCCATTCTTATTGTAGGAAATACTTGGGTCTAAGCTCTGATGGCCTTCTCTGAAACTCCTTTCTGTGTCATTTTTCTTCACACATACACACACACACACACACACACACACACACACTTAGGGTTATATTAACAAGATTTTGTTAAAACGGACTCCTTAGGGAATCTGATGAATGCTTGGGGCCCTCTTCCCAGAAAGTTGCACACACAAACATAGACTGATATACAAATTTAGGGGTTTCATAGATTCTCTGAAACCCAGCCAGGGATTCCAGGTTAAGAATCTGCAATCTGCCTGGCTAGACATGGCTCAGCAGTTGAGCATCAACCTAGGATCCAGGAGATGGAGGTTCGATTCCTGGTCAGGGCACATGCCTGGGTTTTGGGCTCCATCCCCAGCAGGGGGCATGCAGGAGGCAGCCAATCAATGACTCTCTCATCATTGATGTTTCTATCTCTCTCTCTCCCTCTCGATTCTTCTCTCTGAAATCAATAAAAAATATATTTTTGAAAAAAAGAATTTGTAATCTCAGAGTCTCAGCACCACAGGAGCCATGGATTCCTATTATAGTTTCCCAGCCTGGTCCAGAGATTGGATATGCACTCATCCTGAGCTTTTGGCCTCCTGCAGTTAGTTCCAGTTCTGATTCGCTGCTTTTTTTCATTGTTTGGCTTTCTTTCTTTTATATAAAATGAATACATGTATTCTAAAGATCATTTCGAAAACACAAATGAATGCAGAGAATAAAAAATATCACCTAAACTCCCACCAATCAGAAGCTAATCCACTGTTACAATTTTGATGTGTTTTCTTCTGGTCATTTTTCTTCACACACACACACACACACACACACACACTTAGGGTTATATTAAAATATTGTTTTCTAACTTTTACAAATATATGATGAACATATTTCCATGTCACTAAACAGATCTCTACTTAGTAGGCACTTAAATAGCTGTATGTTAATTCTACATTTTGGATTCTTATGGTTCATTAAGTCAATTTCCTCATGTTTACCAGAGTTATTTTCATTTTTTCCTGTGCATAGGCACCTTTAGACCATGCAAACTGCCTGGAAGCCAGGAGTAGCCATCCATTACTCCTGCATGTTTTAATCCTAGTAGCAGGATATGTTCTGTGACTAATTTTGGTCTTCCTCTGGGACTCTTCAGTCCACATAAGTTCACCTTTTTCTGTATCATTACTTGGATCTTGATAATAATTTGACAATAACTTAACAAGATAAATGACAGCTTTTTGGACTCCTGGGGAATAAACTCCAGCTGTCTCCCAGATATCATACTGTTTCTGAGCAGCTTCAGAATCCCTGGTTCAGGTTCTTCCTTGAATGCCTACAGTCCCTCCAGCATCTAGTCCCGCCTCCTCTAAATTTGCCGGCCAAATCCCATGTCGTGTTCCTTATACCTAAGTCACTGAGGTTGTGTGTGCTTCCCCCCCATTCACACTCCAGGTGGGGACCAAGACATGGACTTTGACATTGAGAAGACCACAGGCAGCATTGTCATCGCTAAGCCTCTCGATACGAGGAAGAAGTCGAGTTATAATTTGACCGTGGACGTGACCGATGGGTTCCACGCCATTGCCACCCAGGTTAGAAGCCTCAGTTGGGAACTCCTAAGTTGAGAGGAGATGGGAGTACTGCTCAGTTGGGATGAAACTACGAAAGGCTTTCTGTGGATGTGGTATAGCTCACAGAATGCTAAACTGGAGCCAAAGTTCTGCATCCTAGTCTTATCTGACATATTTTCTGCTTCTGTGATCTTGGGAGGGTCCTTGTTCCCACTGTGGATCTCTATATCAAGGGGATTTGTCTAAATTAGCAGTTTTCAATTAAAGATAGAGGGCCATGGGGCTACCAGGGGTATGAGGATTGACAGCCAAGTAAGTGAGGCTCTGGATTTCTACTCTGATTTCAGCCAGAGTTTTATCCATGTCATATACAGAGATTTCACACAAAATTTCATTAAAAGAAGAGGCCCTTTAACAAAAAAAATTGTGTTTGAAAACCACTAAACTGCATGTTACCTGAAAACCTTGTGACTTTGAAATGTTATCATTTATTTAACAAATACTTATTGAGTGCTGTGCACCAGGCACTGTGCTAGGCACAGATGATATGGTGGGGAACCAGACAGACAAAGTCCCTGACCTTGTGGAGCTTACAGTCTACTTTCTGTCTCACTCTCCTCCCTAGGTCTACATCGTCATGATTGCCAACATTAACCACCATCGGCCCCAGTTTCTGCAAGCTCATTATGAGGTCAGAGTTCCCCAAGACACACTGCCTGGGGTTGAGCTCCTCCGAGTCCAGGCCACAGATCAAGACAAGGGCAAGGGCCTCATCTACACTATACATGGCAGCCAAGACCCAGAAAGTGCCAGCCTCTTCCAGCTGGACCCAAGCAGTGGTGTCCTGGTAACTGTGGGGAAGTTGGACCTAAGCTCAGGGCCCTCCCAGCACACGCTGACAGTTATGGTGAGTTAACTGAAAAATCGGGGAAGAATATACTTCTATGCAGATGTGTGGGGGTGGATGCTTGGGGCCATGCTCAGAGTTCTCTTTCCCCTGATGGGCCAGGTGTACTGATGCTCATAATGATAACCCATGAGATGAGTTGGGACATTTCACAGCCTTCCAGAGGTACCTTCCATAAAGGATGCTTGGGAGTGATGAAAGAGATGGGACAGCTGCCAAGAAAACTCCCATAAACTTAGACTTGCTCCAGATATCCCCCAACAGTTCTCTCCCTGGTCCATGAACTGCATGACCACATTGTGAACTTATGCAGTGTCAGGGCTGGGAGGGACCCAGAAACCATTCCACCCAGGACTCACTCTCAGAGTCTTGTGTCTGCACTTTTATGACCCCGAGAGTGAGTGCCTCCTTAAATTTACACTCTACATGCCTCACTTGCCTCACTCTAGTCCAAGCCCTGATCCTACCCATTTCTCTTGTCTTACACCAGAGGTCCACAGAGGAAGAGATGTGCTCACCGCCACACAGCTCTTTCTGATGGAACCAGAACTAGAGCCCAGCTTTCCTGGCTCGAGCCTCAGGGTTCTCATATGTTAGTTTGTCATTCTCTGGGCACATTAATATGTATTAAAGGCTCTGAGAAGTCCTGCAGCAAAGAAAACTTTAATTTGATTTAATTCAGTGCTCCCTAAATTTACTTGACCATAGAATGTTTTTCCCCCCTGCACAACATGTTAACATCTTGAAAAACTAATATCCTCTGAGACCTAATCTGGAAAATACTGTTTCTCTGTTAATGTCCGCCTTTCTCCTAAAGCGAAATTATCCAATAAAATAGCTAAGCTTAATAATAATTAATAAAAAGAGCATAAATGAGAGCAAAATGAAAAGGAATAGAGCTACAATTGGGTGTATTTTCCATTGGCATTCTATTCATTGACCTTCTTCTAACCAAGCCTCTTCCCATTCCATTTGCTACCCACCCCGTCACCTCCTTGGGCCCACAGGTCCGAGACCAGGAGATGCCCATCAAGAGGAACTTTGTGTGGGTATCCATTCACGTAGAGGATGGAAACCTCCACCCACCCCGCTTCACCCAGCTCCACTATGAGGCCAGTGTTCCTGCCACCATGGCCCCTGGCACAGAGCTGCTCCAAGTCCGAGCCACGGATGGTGACCGGGGAGCCAATGCCGAGGTCCACTACTCCCTTCTGAAAGGTGAGAGTCTGGCTCGAAGTCCAGAAAGGGGGAGGGGCTTTGGGAAAGGAGAAGCAGCAGAGGCACGAATTTGGAAGTTAATGAAGGGCCAAGCGCTTTAAGCTTTGGCAAGCTATCACTCTAGATCATTCCCTGGGACTGTAATGACCTAAGCTAATGTACTTCCAATGATGGTCAGAACAACAACTAAGGGACTACTCATGTTACTGGAGACTTTCAATATATGTTATGTAAACCCACTGATAACTATACACGTAGAGGATGCTTACAAGTGCATGCAACATTTTAAAATAGAATATCTTTGTGCCTATACAATAGAAGGGGCCTAAAATACCTTATGCGACGTATGGCATAGTTTTAGGAGTAATTTTGATTTCCTGCTAAGGCCATATCTATGATTTTATATCTCTTAGGTAGTTTCCTTCATCTCAAAACTGGAATAATATTACCTGTGCCAGAAAGTCCTTGTAAAGATTAAAAGAGAAAATGTATGTTACTGCATGTTGTAAACTGTCGAATACTAGACAAATGCCAGAGGTTATTGCTATCACTGATAAGTGTTAATTATAGGTAATTGAGGTAACAAATGATAATATCTAATATCCAACTAATTTTTACTGATAATTTATAATGGTTGCTAATTCATAATTAATGATATTTAATAATGATTATCTTTCATAATAATTAATACTTCAGAGAGTTAGATGCTGTAGAGGGACAGAGGCGAACATGACTTGCTTTCTGCCCTCATAGAGCATAATGTTCATTTATTATTATATGTGTTTATGTATATACATATATAATAAAATTCATATCTATATATATATACACACACACACCCTATACACTATATCGTAACTAAATCCAGGGTGGCATGGGGTGTGAATTTTACCTTTTCCAAGTTTTGTGTGATGGTCTCTTTACTGATCTAGAAAGCCTAGTTGGTGCCTCTTGAGGGTGTGAATAACTTCAATTCGTCCTGTCTTTTGTTTCAGGGAACAGCGAGGGTTTCTTCAACATCAATGCCCTTCTAGGCATCATCACTCTAGCCCAGAAACTTCACCAGGCAAGTCACGCCCGGTATACTCTGACAGTGAAGGCAGAAGATCAAGGCTCCCCACGGTGGCATGACCTGGCTACAGTGATCATTCACGTCCACCCTTCAGAAAGCAGTGCCCCCATCTTTTCAAAAGCCGAGTACTTTGTAGAGATCCCTGAATCAATCGCTGTTGGTTCCCCAATCCTCCTTGTCTCGGCTACAAGCTCCTCTGAAGTTACCTATGAGTTAAGAGAGGGAAACAAGGATGGTGTGTTCTCCATGAACTCATATTCCGGCCTCATTTCCACCCAGAAGAACTTGGACCATGAGAAAATTTCATCTTATCAGCTGAAAATCCGAGGCAGCAATATGGCGGGAGCATTTACTGACGTCGTGGTTCTTGTTTACATCATTGACGAAAATGACAACGCTCCCATGTTCTTAAAGCCGACTTTCGTGGGCCAAATTAGTGAGGCAGCACCATTGCACAGCATGGTCATGGATGAAAACAACAACCCCTTTGTGATTCGTGCCTCTGACAGAGACAAAGAAGCTAATTCTCTGTTGGTCTATGAAATTTTGGAGCAAGAGGCCTTGAAGTTTGTCAAAATTGATCCCAGCATGGGAACACTAACCATTATATCAGAGATGGATTATGAGAGCACGCCCTCTTTGCAATTCAGCATCTATGTCCATGACCAAGGAAGCCCCATCTTATTTGCACCCAGGCCTGCCCAGGCCATCATCTATATCAGAGATGTAAATGACTCTCCTCCCAGGTTCTCAGACCAGATATATGAAGTAGCAATAATGAAGCCCATCCACCGGGGTATGGAGCTCCTCATGGTGTGGGCCAGCGACGATGACTCGGAAGTCCATTATAGCATCAAAACTGGCAATGCCGACGAAGCTGTTGCTATCCATCCCATGGATGGCCGAATATCTGTGTTGAATCCTGTTTTCCTGGGACACTCCCGGGAGCTTACCGTTAAGGCTTCTGATGGCCTGTATCAAGATACTGCACTGGTAAAAATTTCTTTGACACAAGCTCTTAATACAAGCTTGCAGTTTGACCAGGATGTCTACAGGGCAACAGTGAAGGAGAATTTGCAAGACAGAAAGACACTGGTGATTTTGGGTGTCCAGGGCAATCATTTGAATGACACCCTTTACTACTTCCTCTTAAATGGCACTGATATGTTTTGTATGGTCAAATCAGCAGGCGTGTTGCAGACAAGAGGTGTGGCATTTGACCGAGAACAGCAGGACACTCATAAGGTGGCAGTGGAATTGAGGGACAATAGGACCCCTCAAAGGGTGGCTCAGGCTCTGGTTATAGTTTCTATTGAGGATGTCAATGACAATCTCCCTGAGTTTAAGCATCTGCCTTATTACACAATCATCCAAGATGGCACAGAGCCTGGGGATGTCATCTTTCAGGTATCTGCCAGTGACCAAGACTTGGGGGTAAATGGTGCTGTCACATATGCATTTGCAGAAGATTACACATATTTTCGAATTGACCCCTATCTTGGGGACATATCACTGAAGAAACCCTTTGATTATCAAGCTTTAAATAAGTATCACCTCAAAGTCATTGCTCAGGATGGAGGAAGCCCATCCCTCCAGACTACTGAAGAGGTAGTTGTCATTGTAAGAAATAAATCTAACCCGCTGTTTCAGAGTCCTTACTATAAAGTCAGAGTGCCTGAAAATATCACACTCTATACCCCGATTCTCCACACCCAGGCCCGGAGTCCAGAGGGACTCCGACTCATCTACAACATTGTGGAGGAAGAGCCCCTGATGCTGTTCACCATTGACTTTAAGACTGGTGTCCTAACAGTAACAGGCCCTTTGGACTATGAGTCTAAGAACAAACATGTGTTCACAGTCAGAGCCACAGACACAGCTCTGGGGTCATTTTCTGAAGCCACTGTGGAAGTCCTGGTGGAGGACGTCAATGATAACCCTCCCACTTTCTCCCAGTTGGTCTACACCACTTCAATCTCAGAAGGCTTGCCTGCTCAGACACCTGTGATCCAATTGTTGGCTTCTGACCAGGACTCAGGGCAGAACCATGATGTCTCCTATCAGATCGTAGAGGATGGTTCAGATGTTTCCAAATTCTTCCAGATCAATGGGAGCACAGGGGAGATGTCCACAGTTCAAGAGCTGGATTATGAATCCCAACAGCACTTTCACGTGAAGGTCAGGGCCATGGATAGAGGAAACCCTCCACTCACTGGTGAAACCCTTGTGGTTGTCGGTGTGTCTGACATCAATGACAACCCCCCAGAGTTCAGGCAACCTCAGTATGAAGCCAATGTCAGTGAGCTGGCAACCTGTGGACACCTGGTTCTCAAAGTCCAAGCTCTTGACCCCGACAGCAGGGACACTTCTCGCCTACAGTACCTGATTCTCTCTGGCAATCAGGACCGGCACTTCTCCATTAACAGCTCCTCAGGAATAATTTCTATGTTAAACCTTTGCAAAAAGCACCTGGACTCTTCTTACAATTTGAGAGTAGGTGCTTCTGATGGGGTCTTCCGAGCAACTGTGCCTGTGTATATCAACACTACAAATGCCAACAAGTACAGCCCAGAGTTCGAGCAGCATGTTTATGAGGCAGAGTTAGCAGAAAATGCAAAGGTAGGAACCAAGGTGATTGAGTTGTTAGCCATTGATAAAGACAGTGGTCCCTATGGCACTGTAGATTATACCATCATCAATAAACTAGCAGGTGAGAAGTTCTCCATAAACCCCCATGGGCAGATCACCACTCTGAAGAAATTGGATCGGGAAAATTCAACGGAAAGAGTCATCGCTATTAAAGTCATGGCTCAGGATGGAGGAGGAAAAGTGGGCTTCTGCACTGTGAAGATCATCCTCACAGATGAAAATGACAATGCTCCACAGTTCAAAGCCTCTGAGTACACTGTGTCCATTCAATCCAATGTCAGTAAAGACTCCCCAGTTATCCAGGTGCTGGCCTATGATGCAGATGAAGGTCGAAATGCAGATGTCACCTATTCAGTGGACTCAATAGAGGACTTGCATGAACAGATCATTGACATCAATCCAACCACTGGTGTTGTCAAGGTGAAAGAGAGCCTGGTGGGATTGGAAAATCGGGTCTTTGACTTAAAAATCAAAGCCCAAGATGGGGGGCCTCCTCACTGGAACTCTCTGGTGCTGTTACGTCTTCAGGTGGTTGATAATGAAGTATCCTTGCCCAAATTTTCTGAACCTCTGTATACTTTCTCTGCATCTGAAGACCTTCCAGAAGGGTCTGAAATTGGTTCTGTTAAAGCAGTGGCAGCTCAAGATCCAGTCATCTATAGTCTAGTGCAGGGCACAACACCCGAGAGCAACAGAGATGGTGTCTTCTCCTTGGACCAAAACACAGGGGCTCTAAAGGTGAGGAAGGCCATGGACTATGAGTCTACTAAATGGTACCAGATTGATTTGATGGCATATTGCCCCCATAATGACACTAACTTGGTTTCCTTGGTGTCCGTCAACATTCAAGTGAAGGATGTCAATGATAATAGGCCTATATTTGAGGCTGATCCATATAAGGCTGTCCTCACTGAAAATATGCCAGTGGGGACTGCGGTCATTCAAGTGACTGCCAATGACCAGGACACTGGGAAGGATGGCCAGGTGAGTTACAGGATGCCAGTGGATCCCGACAGTAATATCCATGAGCTCTTTGCCATTGACAGTGAAACTGGCTGGATCACTACACTCCAGGAACTTGACTGTGAGACCCGCCAGACCTACCACTTTTATGTGGTAGCCTATGACCATGGCCGGACCATCCAGCTATCTTCTCAGGTCCTGGTCGAAGTCTCCATTACAGATGAGAATGACAATGCTCCCCAATTTGCTTCTGAAGACTACAGAGGATCTGTGGTCGAGAACAGTGAACCTGGTGAACCTGTGGCCACTCTTAAAACCTTTGATGCTGATATTTCTGAGCAGAACAGACAGGTTACCTGCTATATCACAGGTAAGGATACCAGTCTTGGAATGGAGGCACTGAGGTGCACTGAGAAAAGTCCAGTAAGAGGTGCCCCAAGACATAAGTTTAAGTCCTGGCTCTGCCACTTATTAACAGTGTGACCTTGGGTAAATCACTGACACTCCCAGAACCTCAGTTGCTCCATCTACAGACTTGAGCAAGCTGTGGATAGTAGAAAATGCTTTGTAGTCAATCACTGGACCTGAGCATTGCAATAAAAACATCTCCTTAGATATGATATCAGCCCAATCCCTTCATTTCACATCTGAGAGAACCAAAATCCAGATAGAGAGAGAAACTTGACCAAGGTCACACTCCAAGCTTCCATCAGGCTGGGATTAAAATCACACCCTACAAACTGCTTTCCTCAGTGGATACCTATTGCAAACCTAAATTACCCCAATTCCTGTCCAATGGCCAAAAGAGTTTCTTTACTTCTCAATGTCCCTTTCCCTCTCTTTCGGGTGCCATGTCATTCCATTCCCATAGACATGGTTCCTTCCGCTATCACAGGCGTCTGGAGGAGAGTTAATGAGCCAAGAATCATAGACTCCTGGAGACAGACCCTGGACCAGAGCTGTTTGAAATATGGAGTCTTAGGGAAACAGAATGTTACCATCTTATATCAGACTCTTAAAAACACAAAAGTCCTAAAATCTCTGAATAATAAAATAATGTCAATATATTATCAACTCTTAGAAGAGTTGAATTGTGGAACTCTGGAATCTTAGAATCTCAGAAACCCATCTCCTCTACTAGTGATTGGTGTCAAGGAATTATATGACTCGGAAGCAAACCCTCCACTCAGTCTGTGTCCTCAGTTGTAAAATAAGACCTCAGAGAGTTTAGTATTGTTGATCACTTTCCACCCCTCTACTGTTGAACAGATACTAGAAGATTCTTGTATGGAATTAAAATTTACTTGTCTTTAACTTTTTCCGATTCCTTCCAAAACACAAAAAATAAGAAGCCTACCTTAGGCACATATTTTGGAGTGGTGCTTCCTGCATTAATAATTCCATTAAACAGGCAGCCCTTGAACTCTGAAGACATGGTTATGCTTCATAACAGCAAATAACTGACCTAATGGAGAATTGTGAGTCCCTAGTTAATAGAGAAAATTTTTGTATTTTCCAGCAATTCTAAAAGTGTCAGGTGGGCAGCTACCTGTGGCACGAAGCTTGGTTCATTCCTGTTGCTCAGCTTCTGGAATGTCTGTCTCATGTTTTTAGAGGGAGACCCCTTGGGCCAGTTTGGCATCAGCCAAGTTGGAGATGAGTGGAGGATTTTCTCGAGGAAGACCCTGGACCGTGAGCACATGGCCAAGTACTTGCTCAGAATCACAGCTTCTGATGGCAAGTTCCAGGCTTCGGTCATTGTGGAGATCTTTGTCTTGGACATCAATGATAACAGCCCTCAGTGCTCACAGGTGAGAGCCTGGCGAGGGGTTGGGGGGAGTGGAGGCAAGGAAGCTGGAGTGAGGGGAAAGACGGAGGAGGAATCAAGGGACCGTCTCTGAGGCTGGCCTTCCCTGACCACACCTGCTTCCGCTTCTCCCCAGCTGGCCGAAAACTAGTGCCTTGGGAGGCGGTCATTCTAGGTAATTCCCTGGCCTCCCCGTAGGGATATCGTCAAGCTCTTTAGGAACCATGGTCCATACCTGTCCCCCTACACTCCCTACAAAGGACCATTTCTCTGTAAAACATACCCAGAAATAAATTAACTTCTTCATTCTTCAGACACAACCTGCCACGCTAAGTGGGAAACCCCCTCCACAGCTCAGTTTGTTAGCATGGATCGTTATTACCAAATACATCCAGACAGACCTGCCCCGAGAGACGCCCTGCCCTGCCGCCCACGCTCATGTATGCGTATCCACATCTGCATAGGTAACACAGACCAACACAGATAACCTCTGCCAGGTTACACGTATTCGCAAACATGCAGACAGGGCAGTTACATTTTTGATAAGGGACACTTCCCTAAGGGCCTCATATGATTAAACCCTAAATTTCCCATGATGTGTGTGTGTGTGTGTGTGTGTCCATCTCTCCTCTCCAATCTCTCTCTCCCTCTCTCTCTCCCTACTTCTGTCTCTCTCTGTGTTACCCTTCCTCTCTCTGGATCTGAGTGTATCTCCCGCAATTTCCCTCTTCTTTGTCTTCCGTCTCCAGCTCCTCTATACCAGCAAAGTCAGTGAAGATATATCTCCTGGACACTTCATTTTGCAAGTTTCTGCAACAGACTTGGACTCTGATACCAATGCTCAGATCACATACACTCTGCATGGTCCTGGAGCAGATGAATTTAAACTAGATCCTCATACAGGTGGGTTTCCTGAGCTATAGGATTGAACCATTTATTTACTGAATATCAAGTACCCGGTACTATGGTAGGCTCCTTGGGGAATGAAACAGGAATTGACTTATCCATCCTTCCATCTACCCAGCAAACATACTTTGGCACATTGTGCCAAGCATTGCACTAGCTGCTGGAGAAATAATTAATTGACTAATAAGACAAGATCTGGGTCTTTAAAATCTAATAGGAAAGGCAGTCACTTAATCAGTGGTTTGAAATGTGCTGAGTTGAGAAAAAATGCAGGGTTTTAAGGGGAGTTTTGATAGGAGAACTTGACTTAGGCTTGGGAATGAGATTAAGTGAAAGCTCTCTGAAGAAAGGGCATTTTATGTGAGACTTGAGGACATATAGGAGTTAGCCAGGATAGATAATAGAGTAGTAAGTAGTAGGAACAAACATTCAAGGCAGAAGAATTTATACAAAGGCCTAGTTTTTGGAAAGAGTGTGCACATCAGGGTTTGATGGAGGACCAGAAACTGGTGCACAGAAGGGGTGGAGAGAGGGCAAAGGAAGAGACCCTCAGGATGGCAGGGGGCAAATCCCTCCTTTAGAGCCATTGAAGGATTTAGGCAGGTGTGTGTCAAGGTCAGACTGGGGATAAAACCTGTATTGTGGTAAGGATCAGAGATAAAGTATGTGGAAGCCTAGCCCAGGTGTGGCACATAAAAGAAGTTCAACAGATGTGGTTGCCATTGTCATTATCATTAGTTAGGGGACAAAGCAGAGAGCCGGAAGTAGAAAGCCCTGCGGGATAGACCTCAAATACCCGGGAGAGGCTGGGCTGTGAGAGTCTGGTGGAGAAGGCAGGGTGGGGTCTGCTCCCTTTGGAAGAGCAGCCCACAGAGGTGGGATCCCGGTCCGCTGCTGTGTAGGGAAGGGGATGGGGATGGGCAGCACAGAAGGGCCCAGTCACAGAGGGCCAGCTGCCAACACTTGGCTCGGAACCTGTAGCCTTGGAGATTCCTGAGCAGGGAGGTGGCAGGTGAGAGTGGTGTCCCAGGAAATTGTCTGAACAGACAGGAGACAATATTGTCCTCCCTGACTCCAGAATGGGCATGCTGAGTCACCCCAGGTGGGTTACGTGATCTCTTTCTGCTGTTGTTTGTTCAGCTGCAGGATGATCAGTGGAGTGAAAAAAAAGAGGGGGGGACGGTTTTTCTGAATATGGAAATAATACATGTTTATTGTACAAAAACTCAAACAATGTAGGTGTATATTATGCAGAAATTGGGAAGATTACCTAATAATTAGCCCCAAGATAAGCACTCTTGGTATATATTCTGTCAGACTGGTTTTCCATGCATCTCCGAAGTCCCTGTACAGAATACTGTTTTGTGACTTGCTTTTTTTCATGTAACAATATCTTGGAGAAATTAGCAAGACAGTGCATAAAGCCCTATCATAATTCCTTTTTGGTTGCACGGTATTTTACTGCATGGCTAAACCATAATATAATTAACCAGTCCCCTTTTGAAAAACATATAGGATATTTTCGGTATGTTGCTATTATAAACACTCTCTTTATTGGGTTTATTATACAGGATATATTTCTAGAAATAAAATTGTGGGCCAAAGGATAAACACATTTTAGCGGTTGTTAAGAAATTGTCTAAATGCCCTTTAAAAGTGTTGTTCCTCTTTGCAGCTTGTTGGTGTGATGTCAAATTGGTGATGAGGTGGTGGAGTGTGTTTTAGGGGAGTGAGCAGGTTTGGGGGGTGGGGATATAAGTGAGCTTCTTTCCTGACCGTCCATAAACAGGGCTGACTTCTTTCCTCTGGGACGAAACTGAATGGCTGGCGTTGTCTTGCATAGATATCTAGAAGGCACGTGCTGGGGTTACATCCACCCAGGGAAAGCTCACCTGCTGTCATTTCTCTGGCCAGGGGTGCTGACCACACTCACAGCCCTAGACCGAGAGAGGAAGGATGTGTACAGCCTTGTTGCCAAGGCGACAGATGGAGGCGGCCAATCTTGCCAGGCAGATGTGACCCTCCAGGTGGAGGACGTGAATGACAACGCCCCCCGCTTCTTCCCGAGCCACTGTGCTGTGGCTGTCTTTGACAACACCACGATTAAGACCCCCGTGGCCGTGGTACTGGCTCGGGATCCAGATCAAGGTGAGAACAAGAAGGCTTGGAAGCCTCTGCTCATGGGGTCACCTTGGGCAAGGGTTTGGCTCTGTGTGTTGCTCTGGGACTGGTAAGGACTGTGCCTCCTCACTGAGTCTCCGGACACTTGCAAGTGGAAAATGTCTGTCCACAAACTGCGTACCTCAGTGCTACATGACAAAAGAGTTTGGCAATTTTTCGGGACCAGTACAGGGCATTTCAGTCTCATTGTTTCTCATTGCCACTTAGACCTGGAGCCCTTTCAATCCTGTCATTTTACCTCAAGGACAAATTGAATGCAAACACTTAATCAGAAATACACCAGTCAGAATTATTCAACTCTGATGAATTTGCCGCAGCAAAGGAATTTTGGGCACAAATTCCATTAAGCCTACTAAATTCCTTAATCAATTTTCTATACAATAAAGTGGAATCCTTTTCAATATTTTACATTTTAATTTTAATGACATCATTTTCATTAGGGTTAATTCTTTTCCTTTTAAATTTTACAAGGCAAATTGGATTCATCCGGGAGTATTTATTCCATATTGTGCCAATTATAGCTTCTGCCATCAAATGTTTTATTGTTGTTACACACACACACACACACACACAATGTCAGGTATGTGTCATGAGTAAAATTTTATAATTGAGGTAGGGTAAAAAATGCCCTGGGGTCAAAGTAGCCAGATCAACATAGGATATGATAATGATAATGATGTTGATGATAAAAGTGGGAATCAAAATATCCTCTTTTGTTCGACTCCAGCAAAGTAAACTTAAGACTTCCTAGACTAGAGGAAGTGAGCTTTAGCTTGGCAATGAAGGAGGTGAGAGATTTTGGAGGGATGCAGGGGTTCTAGGGAGGGCAAATAGTCAGTGCAAACGCAGCCAATGGCTACAGTAAGGCCCTATAAAAGCTCAATTAGCCAGTGCTTGCTCACCTCCAGAGACAGGAAGCTCCCTACTTCCTAGGCAGCCCCTTCCTTCCATGGTGCCTCAGATAATTACCAAGCACTACCTATTTGGAGCTAACAATCATCAGTCCTGATCCTGCCCTCTGCAGCCACACAGATGTCCTAGATGCTCACTCATGACAGCCCTTCCAAGACTAGGAGGTAGTGACTACCTGCTTCAGCCTCGACCTTCCCCTTCAGGATGGAAGAGGCCTAGTGTCTTCAGTCACCTGTTTCCAATCCCACCAGCCTTGTGGGACACATCCTCTGACCTTGCACTGGTTTACCATTAACCTTTCAAATGCCCTCGGTCTCCCCCACAGGCACCAATGCCCAGGTGGTTTACTCCCTGACCGACTCTGCTGAAGGCCACTTCTCCATCGAGGCCACCACGGGTGTGATCCGGCTGGAGAAGCCGCTGCAGGTCAGGCCGCAGGCAGCACTGCAGCTCACCGTCCGTGCCTCTGACCTGGGCACCCCGATCCCGCTGTCCACACTGGGCACCGTCACGGTGTCCGTGGTAGGCCTTGAAGACTACCTGCCCGTGTTCCTGAACACGGAGCACAGAGTGCAGGTGCCCGAGGACGCCCAGCCTGGCACAGAGGTGCTGCATCTGGCCACCCTCACCCGTCCGGGTTCTGAGAAGACTGGCTATCGCATGGTCAGCGGGAATGAGCAGGGGAGGTTCCGCTTGGATGCCCGCACAGGTGAGAGAGCGCCTGAGGCAGCCCCTGCCAGGGTCCCCGGGGACTTTGGATTCCTCATATACAGGGCATATCTGCCCACGCAGCCCTCCCCGGCCAACCTCCTTTGGCCCTTTCTTCACTCTGCATGTCTCCAGGTACCAGGTCCCTTCTGCACCCTGGGGCCAGTTTATGTGGGAACCTCCATTATTCCCCCACTTCCCCGCCCAAGACCCTAAGCAACCCACTCTCCTCCCACAGTTTGCGGCTTCCAGGTTTCAGCTCAGACCCAGCCCTACAAGGCTGAGGCCACCCTCCATGTCTGGCTGCAGAGGTAGAAGCACTTTGGGAAATGTGGGGCATAACAGCCCAGGACAAGGCTGTGGCTTCCCTCCTAGAGCCCTCCCCAAATACCCTGGCACCCCTGAATTTCCTTTATTCTAACAAAGAGAGGCTCCCCAGGTCAACCCACACCCCATGCAGAGTCCTCCCCACAGCACCCCTGCAATGCTATCTACCTCCTAAAGTAGCTGCCTTATTGTTGAGCAATGCTTTCTTAAAGTTTGTATTATGAAGACTTTAAACAAATAAAAAATAGAAAAGAGTATAAATTACCTGTTCCCATCACCCAGCTTCAGGAATTATCAACACACACCAGCTGGTGTCATCTTCACCTGTCCCCCTCCCACATCGACCCGTTGCTGAGTTATTTTAAAGCAAATCCCAGACACCATATCATTTAGTTTATAATACTTTGGTGTGTATCTCTAAATGATAAGAACTCCTTTTATAAACACAACCACAATACCATTATCACACTTAAAAGATAATTCCTTAATATTGTCTAATACCTAGCGAGATAATTTTTCAGGTTATCTTATGTCTTTTTGAAGCTGGTTTGTCTGTCAACATCCCTCAAATGATTTATATGCAATATCTTAAGTCTCTTTTAATCTCTGATATCTTCCTCTCCTTCTTTATTTCCCCCTGCCATTTATTTAATGAAAATGTTGGGTCATGTGTTGGTCAGAATTTTTTATATTTTGGATTGGCTAGCTGTATCTTTATGATGTCATCATATAACCCATCTCTCTAATCCTTATAAGTCTTTTTTTTTTTTTTAAGTATATCTTTATTGATTTCAGAGAGAGGAAGGGAGAGGGAGAGAGAGAGATAGGAACATCAATGATGAGAGAGTCATTGATCAGCTGCAGCCCGCAACCCGGGCCTGTGCCCTGACCGGGAATCGAACCCTGATCCCCTGGATCCTAGGTCGATGCTCAACCGTTGAGCCACGCCCGGCTGGGCTCTAATCCTTATAAGTCTTATAAATGACATTTGGACCAAAGACCTTGATCAGGTTCAAACTCAATTTTTTGGCCACAATGCCTCATAAACAATGCTGGGCTCTCCTTTGCACTATGTTGGGAGGCTGACTGGTTCTTTTTAGGTTAAGGTTGACGGTGGGCTTGGAGTTGTCAGCCTGATGCATCCAATATAGAGTTCTCCATCAGTTCTACTTCTAATGGTTTTAGCAGCCTTTGATGATCATTTCCTAGATATATTATTCCATTTGGAGCTGCAAAATGATGACTTTCTAATCCTATCATTCCTCATTCATTTACTAACTGGAATTCTTTTATAAAGAAGTGTTTTCCACCATTAACTGTTGTCCAGGAGCTGCAGGAAAAACCCTTGTTCTTTCCTTTTCCAGTTTTCAGAATAATAAATCTATGCCCTAACAATTTATTGAACAACTTTGGGTGATATAAAGCTCTTAATAATTTAACCTCTGTCGTGTCCTAGCTGAGTGAGCTTGGGTAGGTCACTTAGCTGTTGGGAGCATCAATTTGACTCACCTACAAAATGGAAATCACTTTTTTATCTAATATAAGTAGATTTAATACTGCAGACTTAATGGGATTTCAATGAAATATTACAAAAATAAATGAGGGAAGCACTGCCATTGAGAACAATAATAAAGAAAATGAGAGGAGATGGAAGGAGAAAGGAAGGTAAAGAGGGAGACGAAGGAGGGGGTGATGGAAGGTGATGGAGGATATCTGTATCTCCTGACCCTATTGAGCTGCCTCTCCTGGGGTTTGGTTCAAGACTTCTCAGCCTCTGCCTTTGTGGTCCAAACTGCCTCAATGCTCCCATCACCTCTTTTTTCATCAGGGATCCTATACGTCGACAGGAGCCTGGACTTTGAGACAAACCCCAAGTACTTCCTGTCCATTGAGTGCAGCCGGAAAGGTTCTTCCTCCCTCGGTGACATGACCACAATCGTGGTCAACGTCACTGATATCAATGAACACCGACCCAGATTCCCCCAGGATCGGTACAGCACGAGGGTCTTAGAGAATGCCATCGTGGGCGACACTGTGCTCACGGTAAGGATCTGCAATTCTGCTGTTTGGGGGGCATGGGCTCTGGGGTGGATTCTTATCTCTCCCTTCCCCCCGTCACCCATGAGCATAGATTAGTTTACAATTAATACACAACGGACTTGACTCTGTACTTGTAGCCACTTGGCCAAACTGTCTCTCACGACAAAATGTCTCAGGAACATGTCTGACAAAACCTAGATCAAGTCCTGATGTCATGGGGCCCGGGAGAGGCCCCAGAAGACTATTAGAGACTCCAAAGCCTGAGAAAGGCCTGGTCATAGTGTGGGAGGGAACATGTAATTGTTCCCAGGGCATGGAGTGAAGTTCTGTATGCCCACAGTCCAGGTTCCCCCTGACCCTTCATTCTGCCTTTGGTCCCATCTCCTCCCACTCCCTACATGCGCCCTCGGCTCCGACCACACTGGGAGATGCGCCCTTCCCCAGACATCCTCTGCGCTTTCACACCTCTGGGCTCCTGCTATTGCCTCTGCTTAGAACGTGGGCTCCGCTCCCGGAAGCCATCCTTATTTCAAGGCTTCATGGATCCTTTTCTAGTCTCCCCAGCTGGAACGTATCACTGCGTTTCTACGCTGATCAGCTTAGAAAGCTGATCATACTTTGCCCCCCACATTAGAATTATCCATAAAATTAGATGTTAAGTTTTTTTGTGGGCATATTAGTTTTGCCACATTCCTCACCTCCTAGCGCAGGACCTAGCACCGTATGGGTCAATGAGTAAATGAATTAATGAGTGGATAAATGAATGAGCCATGGCATGCTGAAGTCCATATTAGGACATAATAGATTCCTTTGGCAAGGATGACTGTGGTCCAGTCATTGGGGAGGGGACATATCTGTGCCCCCTACATTCCCAGGGGCTGAGATTCCTTTCTGGTCCCTCTTGCCCCTCATTCACAACCATCACCCCCCTCCACTGCAGGTGTCAGCTGCTGATGAAGATGGACCCCTAAATAGTGCCATCACCTACAGCCTGGTAGGAGGGAACCAGCTTGGGCACTTTGCCGTCCACCCCAAGAAGGGGGAGCTACAGGTGGCCAAGGCCTTGGATTGGGAACAGGTGAGTCATGTAGGAGGGGCCCAATCTGAGTTCATCAAAGCAGAATTTAGCCCTGCTACAAGTCCAGAGTATGAATTGTGGTCAACGCCCCATCCTAACACTTCTCCAGGCCTGCCCCCACTTGTTTTCTCTGTAGGGCCTCTATGGCCTGTGAGACCAGAGGCAGGAGAGGGACTGAGTGACACTTAACCTTCCCTGGAGAAGCTCAGGCCAGCTTCTCACCACTGGCCAGGGATCATTAGATCATTATAACAAGTTAACATTTATTGAGCACCTGCTCTGTGCCAGGAACTTTGCTAAGCACTTTATATTCATTATGCTATTTGGTCCTTAAAATAACCCTTGGAGATGGGTCCTGATATCATCCTCACAGAAGTTTGGTCACTTTCCCAAGGTCTCACAGCTAGTAAATGGTTGAACTGGAAACCAACCCTATTTTCGTCTGACTCCGGAACCTGGGCCCTAAAATGCTATTGTTGGGCAATGGGGGGGGGGGGGGCTTAGGGAAGTATCTCTACCTTATTTTTCTGAAAACATTAATGATGAAGCTTAGGGAAGTATCTCTACCTTATTTTTCTGAAAACATTAATGATGAATCGGGGGGCAGAATTGAGGGGTCCCATTGCTAACTCTCCACTGGGTATCTTGCTATGTAGACTTCTAGCTATTCCCTGAGGCTCCGAGCCACAGACAGTGGGCGGCCCCCACTGCATGAGGACATAGACGTCGCCATCCAAGTGGTCGATGTCAATGACAACCCACCAAGATTCTTCCAGCTCAACTATAGCACCTCTGTTCAGGTATACTTGACCTTTCAAGGCACCCTAAACCCACCCCTCCCTTCATTTCCCTCCTAGAGGAGGGTGCTCAGCACTGGTATGAGTCTACCCGAACAATGGCCGTGACCTTGCACTGGTCTAGACTGACCAAGTCAACAACTAACTGGCAGGCAGGCAAAATGAATGAATGAATGCTCAAGGTGCAAGCATGCCCTGGGCACAGCCAGGGTGCCGAGGACTCATCCCAGGGAAGGGGATGCAGAAAGGTGTGAGAGGAAGAACTGGGACTCATTTTGCTCTTTGATTTCCTGTCACTCTCAATCTCAGGAGAACTGCCCCATCGGCAGCAAAGTCCTGCAGCTGATCCTGAGTGACCCAGACTCCCCAGAGAATGGCCCCCCCTACTCATTTCAAATCACCAAGGGGAATGACGGCTCTGCCTTCCGAGTGACTCCAGATGGGTGGCTGGTGACCACCGCGTACCTGAACAGGAAAGTCCAGGAATGGTATCAGCTTCAGATCGAGGTGAGAGCATGGTTGGTGACATTGGGGACAGTAAATGTGCTGGCAAAAACATTACCAGTGCTTCAATTATTAGAAAAAACCACATACAGAGCTCTTACTATGTGCCAGGCACTGGGCTAAGTGTTAAACATGCATCATTGCAATAAATCCTCACAACATGCTTTAGGGCCGGTACAGTTATCACCCTCATTTTATAGATGTGATAACCAAGGCACACAGAGGTTAAGTGACTGGCTCGAAGTCATACTACTAGTAATTAGCAGAGGTGGATTGCTTCAAACCCAAGCTCTCTGACCCCAGAGCCCAAGCTCTTAATTTCGGCCCTGCTCCCAGGCAGGACACCCTCAACCTGGCTCTCACTCCTTGAGGCTGGTCAGGACAGCTCTCTGAACCTCAGGTCTTGTTAAAGGCCTACCCCAGAGAATTGGTGTGGGGTCAAATGAGAGAACATATATACATGTGTAGGGGATTGTGGTGGTATTATTACGGGTTGTATAAGAATTGCCCAGTGGCAGTGACTAAGATGGTGCTCAAACATTACTCTCTCATTTCATTCCCCCCAAATCCTTTTCTTAAGTGAGGTCACGTCACTGTCTTGCTTAAAACCTTCAATGGCTTTTCGTAGCTCTGACATAAAATGCCACCTTGTGCTCCTCTGCCCACCAGTGACGGGGTCCCTGCTTCCCTCTCCCTCACCTCCAGTCCTCTGCCCTGCCCACTCTGCCGGCAACAGTGGCCCCTTTCTGTTTTTTAAGCATACCACAGTCTTTCCCACCCAACAGCTATCCCTGTCTGTCCCCTCTTGTCCTCACCTATTCTCATCCCTCAGGACTCAGCTCAAGTGTCACCTCCTCGGAGAAGAGACTCCTCTCCCAGCTGATCTAACTCAGGTCTTTCAATCCTCAGATGTCTCCATCACCTCTCTCCATTTATTTGCTCCACAGCGACTTATCCAAGTCTGACATCCTCTTGTTTATTGTCATCTACTGTCTCTTTTCTCCTGATCACAGCACAAATATTTGTTAGCTGAACTAAAAAAAAAAAAAAAAAAATGCTCCCCCTGAACCCGAGCCCAATCACAGAGTAAAGGGGAATCCCAAAGAGAATCTCCTAAGGCTGGCAGGGGCCATGAAGGACAAACACTGGCGTCGCTAAGACACCTCTTAGAGAATGAGAGAAGTTCAAGAGCAAGGAGGCCAGGTCATGTGGCCGGAGGGGTTTAGGGAGAGGCTCAGAGAGATGTCCAGTGGGGAGAGGCAGCTAAGTCTTACTGTGTGGCGCAGGGTGTAACTCCCTCCACGAAGCCCTCAGTGCTGTTGGAGCTAGTATTTTCTCTCTCAAACGTGACAGCACGCTGAGCCTGCCCTCAAGTAGCGAGATACGATCCCCCACGGAGCCAGCATCCTGGGCCACAGTCCCACGGTAACGCCGTGCTTCCCTGCCCACAGGTGTCCGACAGCGGCATCCCACCCCTTTCATCTTCCACGGCTGTCAGAGTCCACGTCACGGAGCAGAGCCACTACCCACCCTCTGCCCTCCCACTGGAGATCTTCATCACCGTCGGGGAGGAGGAGTTCCAGGGCGGCATGGTGGGCAAAATCCATGCCACAGACCGAGACCCGCAGGACACGCTGACCTACAGCCTGGCAGGAGAGGAGACCCTGGGCAGGCGCTTCTCGGTGGGAGCGTCCGATGGCAAGATCATCGCTGCCCAGGGACTGCCTCATGGCCGCTATGCATTCAATGTCACAGTCAGCGATGGGACCTTCACTACCACTGCTGGGGTCCACGTCCACGTGTGGCATGTGGGGCGGGAGGCTCTGCAGCAGAGCATGTGGATGGGCTTCCACCAGCTCACCCCGGAGGAGCTGGTGAGCGACCACTGGAGGAACCTGCAGAGGTTCCTCAGCAACAAGCTGGACATCAGACGAGCCAATATCCACTTGGCCAGCCTTCAGCCTGCAGAGGCCACGGCGGGGGTGGATGTGCTTCTGGTCTTTGAGGGGCATTCCGGAAACTTCCACAAGCTACGGGAGCTGGCAACCATCATTGCTCACTCAGCCAAGGAAATGGAGCACTCGGTGGGAATTCAGATGAGGTCAGCCATGCCTGTGGTGCCCTGCCAGGGACCAAGCTGCCAGGGTCAAATCTGCCAAGAGACAGTGCACCTGGACCCCAGGGTCGGGCCCACGTACAGCACAGCGAGGCTCAGCATCCTGACCCCGCGGCACCACCTGGAGGGGAACTGCTCCTGCAATGGTGAGGAATGGGCCTTCCCCAGGGCAGCCAGCAGGGTGGGCTCTGCCAGCCTGACTCCAGGGATGGAGATCCCGGGGAGGGGGTGCGGGGTAAGGTAAGTTTTAACAGGGCTAAAGGCCAGGAACCACCACGAGGCAGGTGTAGCCTCACAAAATCTAGTCACAGGACAGCACCCTATTCTTGGCCACTTTTTGGAATTTTGAAAATAATGGTAAAAATACAAGAGGCAATTTAGCATCATGGCTAAGGGTACAGACTTTGGCATCAAGCTGCCTGGGTTCAAATCTCAGCTCTGCCACTTGCTAGCCACATGAGCTTAGGAAAATTACTAAACCTCTCTGTGCCTTTGGGTCTTTGTAGGGATTAATTGAATATTAAATAACAATAGCAAGTGCTTGTTTAGAAAAGTGCCTGATATAGAAAGTGGTCAATAAACACTTCCTAATACTGCCACTATTATTACTGTAGCCTGGTGGTTATAACGTAAAGGTTTAGACTAAATGGCGCAGGTTCAAGCCCCACCTGTATCACTTACTAGCTAGGCAACCTTGGGGGTTTATTAAAGGCTCTGGGCTTTAGTTTCTCAACCATAAAATAATGAAAATATTATCATCTGCCTCCTTGAGTTGGTTTGGGGAGTAAATTACTGAATGGATATAAAAGCACTTAACCCCTGGCTGGCCCATACTGAGCACCCATCAGTGGCAACTATCATTCATAGGGTAGCAGTTGTTGCTATAAGGACTCTGCTACGTGCCAGGCTCTGTGTGTATGTTACCTAAACTCATTGTCACCACAACCCCACGAAGCAGGGTCGTAGCTCCATCTACAGTTGAAACTGAAGGGTGGGGATTATATTATATTGGTTTGCCTGAAACTATAGGCTCTGGTGAAGGACTGATTATTCAAATACCTATGCACCCCACTCTAAAGCCTGAACTCTTTGAGCAGCTCTTTAGGAACTCAGTTTTCTGAAAGGTTTCACCCAGTGTCCCTGGCATTAAGACCAATGCACATGAGCATTAGCCGAAAGAGAATGACCTTGCCTGCAGCTCGCCGTCGCCCCCTGCCTGGTATTGCCTACCCTCTATGGGTCCACCTGGTTTGCATTAGGGAATTCTTTCTCAGATCTGTTGACTCTCTCTGGGCCCACTGGATTTAGGCTGGGTGAGCTACTCTTGGTGTGGGGTGGGGGTTCCCTTCTTGTGTCTCTTGCCCCAGAGTGAGGTGCAGGGACAGCTGTGTTGGCTGAAGCTTCTCTCTTGACCATCTGGCATCAGATAGCAGAGGTTCTAAAATTAAAGATTGTGCAAAATCACGCAGGGAGTGTGCTTTTAAAGAGACCTGTTCCTGGGGATCACCTCCAGAGTTTTTTATTTAGAAAGTCTTGGGTGAGGCCTGGAATTGGCTTTTTTAACCAGCACCTCAGCCAACGCTGAAGCAGGTGGTGTGAGTGAGGGCTGCACTTTAAGAAATACTAGATGGGCTGGCTCATGCATCACCGGAATCACTTGGACAGAAGTTTTGGGTTATTTTTTTAATTTTAGAAAAATATGACATACAGAAAGATCCTGGCATCACAGTGCATAATTCAACAAGTTTTCACAAGCCAAATGCATAGTACAACCAGAACCTAGATCGAGGGTCAGAACATGACCCTCAGACACCTCCCCTGGCCTCTGTTCTAGTCACTCCAGCCATCATGGGGAGAGTTTGAAAATGCAGATTCCCATGTGCCACCAGAACTTCCACGTCATACTCTCTGAGGACAGAGCCTGGCATTTAGTATTTTAAAAGATTCTCCAGATGATGCTGATATTCAGCCTGGTTTGGGATTCCTGATCTAGATAACCTTCAATATCCCATCCATTAAGGAGCTAGTACAGTGGAATCTCCAGCATCGGAGAGGATTAGACCTGCGGTGTGACAACTCTTGGGATTTTATAATCCCGTGTGCCTCAGGCTTTCTGGTTCTTTCTCCTCTTTTTGGCCTGTTCCCTCTTAACAATTCCTCTTCCCTAGGTCTCGGGGCCTGTACCACTAATCCCTTCCCCTTACAACCATTATTCACAGGGATTTAATATTTGAACTCAGTTCTGGGGAGGGTGGAGTTTCTAAAATCTCAGGAGGGCAGTGCTGAATATAGCACAGTATTTCCCAAAGTGGGTTCTGCAGAATGCTGACTCCAAGGGCTACGAATGGGTGGTCCACGTAAGAGGGTCCCATGGTCAAATAAGCTTGAGAAACCCAAGTGTGGGTGAAGTCTCCTTATGCAACTACATATTAGCAGTTCTGGGGGGGTTGGAGCATGCGGGACTTTACAGAAGTTTTGGCTGCACGATCTATCACTTCCTTTATCACAGAGTCTCCTGGCCTCTCAGGGGCGTTTCATTTGGGAAGTGCTTACCCAAGTGGTTACACTCCTAACGATGAGAAAAGAGATATCTTGAGGCAAAACAACCCTGTGGTGTTCCTGAAATCACACCTATATGCAAAATCCTCTCCAATTCTACTTCCTTCTTCCCCAAATGAGATAGAAATGACACAAAACACAGTAGGATAGAAATGTTGATCTTCACACACCTGACTAATTATATATCTGGCTTGATTCCTGCCTTGTTAATAGTTTGAGGTCATAGCTTCTGACCCAGGCAGGGACCCAAGGCAAGGGTCCCTGGGGTCAAAGGAGAGTGTGCAGGGTGATGGCCCTGTCTAGCTGTGTGACCCTGGACAAGTAACCCCCAGTCTCGTTTCTTCATCTATAAAGTGAGCAATGACTCTGCTTGTCACCAAAGGGGTGAATGAGACAGTCAGCTGGAGGGCTCTGTGGGGACCACGTCACGTGGAGGTGACACCTCTGGTTGCTTTCACAGGCACTGCTGCAAGGTTCAGCGGTCAGAGCTTCGGGCGGTACAGTCTCCCAGAGGCTCAGAACTGGCACATCCGTTTCCGTCTGAAAACACTCCAGTCACAGGCCGTTCTCCTGTTCAGCAATGGGACAGTGCATATCTCCCTGAAGGTAGGGCACCGCCAGCCTGAGAGATGCCATGGGAACGTGCCAGGCTCTGGAGGTGGGGGCAGCGTGAGCATGGCCAAGAAGGCCAATTTCAGCAAAGAAATCCCTTCATGGTTCTCAGGGATGTTAGGTCTGACCATTATGTCAGGACACAAGACTTTCCGGTCACGACGGCCAAAGCCACCCCACCTGAAGATGCATGTCCAAATACAACAACAGAGGTCAGGCTATTCTATGGGAGCAGAGAAAGTCTCTGAAGAGAGAAAGAGAGATAGATGGGCCCATCTAGCTCTGGTGCTTTTATCACTTTTGCTGAGTAACAGAACAGTGTTTCCCAAGACGGGGGAGGCTGGTTACCACTGGGGTGTTCAAGATGAAAAGCCCAGCATTAACGTTACATGGAAGAAAAATGAAGTTCAATGGATACTTTTTCCATTGATTTTTTTCTTTTTTAGAGAGAGTGGAAGGAAAGGAGGGAGGGAGGGAGAGAAACAGAAACATCGATGTGAGAGAGATACATCGATTGGTTGCCTCTCGCATGCGGGATCCAACCCGCAACCCAGGCACATGCTCTTGCTAGGAAATTGAGCCCACGACTCTTTGGTACGCAGGCCTGACACTCCAACCACTGAGCCACACTGGCCAGGGTTGAATTTCCTTTCTAATAGTCTTTCAGCCCTTCTGATTATGTCATCTAGAAAGTCTCAGTTTACCTTCCTGATTTGAACACCTCTAGCACACATATCAGTCTCCCACTTTGACAAAGAGAAACAGACTTTGGCCAGTTAGAACTTAATTCATTCAATAAATATTTATTGAGCACCTACTATGTGACAGGCACTGTTCTAGGTGTTGCTGTCTCATCAGTGAATAGGAAAAAAAAAACCCTTACAGCTTTTGTCCTAACAATAACCATAATAAATCAGAAAATTACAGAGTCTGTCCCAATGTGATAAGTGTTTTAGGTTAAAAGGGGAAAAAAAGTTAAGGGAAATCATGAGTAGGGGAAGTTGTAATTTTAAATAAGGTGGTCAGGGGAGGCTTCATTGAGGTGATAACTGAATAATAATTTGAACGGGGTGAGGGAGTCCACCTAGACAGCTGGGGAAACAGCATTCTAGGTAGAGGGAATAGTAATTGGCAGGAGATTCCTTAGCATGCTCAAGGCACAACCCAGAGGTCTGTATGGCTTGATTGAAGCGAGGGGAGAGGAGGAGGAGTTGAGGTCAGAGATGTAATGAGACGGGGGCAGATCTATAAAGTCTCATAGGACATTGAAGGACTTTGGCTTTTATTCTGAATAAAATGGAGGGCATCAGAAGGTTTTGAGCAGAGAACTAACATATGCAAAAAGGGCCCTTATGGCTGCTGTGCTAAGAATAGGCCTTAGAAGAACAAAGACAGAAGCAAAGAGATCCAGCCCAAGAAGCAATAATTCAGGTGAGAGATGATGGTGGTTCAGATCACGGCAGTGGCAGTGGAACTTGGAAGAAGAGGTCAGATTCTGGGTAGATTTTGAAGGTAAGGCCAACAGGACTTCCTGATGAATTGAATGAGGGGGTGGAGAGAAAGGAAGGAGTAAGAATTTTGGCCTGAGCAACCAGAAAGGATGGAGTTACTGCCAACAGACCTGGGAAAGAATATGGGTAAAGCAGGTTTGGGGGGAAGATCTGGAGTTCAGTTTTGGACATGTAAGTTTGAAATGCCTATTTGACCTCCAAGTGGAGCTGGATAAACAAGTCCAGTGTTTATGAGAAAGGTCTGAGATGAAGATGAAGATCACCAAGGAGTGTAGATTAAAAAGAGAGTAGGCCAAGCTTTCATCCTTGAGACCCTAACACTGAGATGTCGGGGTCCAACAAAGGAGACTGAAAAGGGGCAATCAGTGATAGTGGAGGAAAACCAAGACAGTAATGTACCCAGGAAGCCAAGGCACACATACCAAGAAGGAAGGAGTGCGGGATCAGCTGGGTGATATGCTGCTGAGAGGTCAACTAAGATGGGAAGTGACATTAATCGCTGGATTTGGCAACACAGAGGCCACAGCATACCCTGACACCAGTGGTTTCAGTGTTGTGGTGGGTGAGGGTGGAATTTTGCTGCAAAAGGAAGCAGAGGAAAAAACGCTATATTTGGCAAGAGAAGTATGTTCAAGTCAACTTTTAAAAAATAATATTAGAGCAATAATGTTTGTATGACAATTGGGATGATCCAGCAGAGAATGAACAAAGTTGTAGGAAAGAGAAAGAAGAGTCAGTGGAACCTTGTCCCTGAGGAAGTGTGTGTGTGGGGGGGTCTCTTACATGAATGGGGAGACTGGCTTCCACCAAGGTGGACAGATGTGATTGTGAGAGGGTCCCCAAGTCCCTGTCTGATTGCTGAGAGTTGAGAATGAGGAAGGAGGCATCAGGGGTCTGAGGAGAGAGAAGGTGTGTGGAAATAGTCATCTGGGAGAGTAAATGAACTAAGGAAGACAGTACGACCGTTGAGCAGCATGAAGGGCTCACTTGAGACTCATGGTCATGAAATTAAAGGGGGCTCAATAAGTAAGGCTGTTTCTCTGCAGCCGTGTTCAGCTCCATGATGTTCATTCAGAATAGGGGGAGACTTGAGTTTTGCCAGATTTATGGGTTTGCCAAGTGAGTTCTACCAAGTAAGGGAAGGGTAGGACTTTGGCTATGGAACTTACGCTGCATAAGGAGAGGAGTGAGGACATTGCTAAGAAGGCAAGAGACAGTGAAGACGGAGGTGGGATCAATGGATTTGTGGTCCTGGGTAAAGTTAAAGGAGTGATTTAAGCGCGATGTTTTGAGCTGTACTTACTTTTTTCATTCTATTTTTCTATTTACTGTATAATAGTACGTTTCCTTTTTAAGTAAAAAATAGTATAGGTAGTGTTGAATCAGGGCAAAAATCAAGAAGGTGGTGTACAAATGGCTAACTCCTAAAATCACTGGACTGTATCTTCAAATTTCACCCAGAGACAGTGCTTATAGTGAGCAGAAAAATATTTGACCACAAATTATCCCACTTCTTAGGGTGAGGCGAACTAAAATGTTTTAACCCAGACTTTTTGATTTCGGGACTTTTTACACTCTTAAAAATGATTGAAGATCTTAAGGAAGTTTTGTTTATATGGGTTATATATAGCTATCGACGTTTCCAGTACAGTATTAGAAATTAAAACTGACAAATGTTAAAATCTTTATTTGTTAATTCATTTAAAAGTAAGGAAGCCATTACATGTTCACATAAAAAACATATTTTTATGAAAAATAATTACATTTTCCAAAATAAAAAGCATTTTTTTACATTTTTTGCAAATCTCTCTGCTGTCTGGCTTAATAGAAGAAGACAGCTGGCTTTTCATATCTACTTCTGCCTTCATCTGTTGTGATAACACGTCTCAGAAATCTCCACTGTATATTTGTGAGGGAATGAGAGTAGAAAAGCCAGATAATGTCTTAAGATTATTATGAATATAGTTTCTCCTTGTAGATCCCCTGACTGGATCTTGGAGACCCACTTCAAGAACTGCTAAACTATTGAATAAGGGAATGGGAGTGAGAGAGAGGCTTTGGTATCCTTGAAGGCCAATGCCCAGGAATGCAGAACACTGGAGAGGCCTTTGCAGAAGAATCCAGAAAATAGCAAGGCATCTCTGGGCCTCAGTTTCCTCATCTGTGAAGTGAAGATGCCATCCCTGCCCAGGCCATCCCATGGAGTGCAGTGAGGGCCACATAAAACCATAGACAGAAGAGCACTTTGAAGGCTTTCATTCTCTATAAACACAATATCTAAAACAGCCTTGAAAAACACTCCCCCTCCCACCCATGAAAATATAACCAACATTCTTTGCCCTGGCAGCCCGTTAGTAGGGCTTTTTATAAGGACTTCTTGGCTTTGCTGATGCCATCTGGGTTTTCTTTGCAGCTGGTCGATGGTGTGCTCGAGCTGGAATACCGTTGCCCAGGTGGTTTTTATGGAACGCTTTCCTCCTGGCTCCATGTGAATGACAGAGAGTGGCACTCCGTTCTGGTGAAGGAGACGGATACTTCCATTCGCCTGTTGGTTGACAGCTCAGGCAACGGCTCCCTTGTGCTCCCAGAGAAGTGCCAGGGTCTGAGGCCCGAAAGGGACCTCTTTCTAGGCGGCCTTGTCCTCTCTCACTCTCCCCCGAATGTCTCCCAGGGCTTCGAAGGGTGCCTGGATGCGTTCACCATCAATGGAGAGGCACTGGAGCTGCTGGCCCATGGCAAGAAGGCGGTGGGCTTGCTGGAGAGGCAGGCCCTCACCCAGTGCTGCGTCCACAGCAAAGACTGTAGCCAGAACCCGTGTATCAACGGCGGGAAGTGCTCACAGGCCCATGGGACAGGTAAGCGCTGGGGGAGGGTCACATCAAGGCTTATCCCAGCGGGCTCTTCAGAGGACCCTGACATGCTGGACTAGCAATCATATATCACTACAGAGTGTACAAAGCATATTGTTGCACCACAGCCCCATGAAGAAGGGAGGGAGAGAGGGAGGGACGGAAGAGAGCCATTGACAGCCCCATTTTACAGCTCAGGAAACTGCTGGGCTACGGAAGCGAAGCCAGAAAGGTAAAGGAACTCAGCCATGGTAGTTAGGTGAGAGGGGCACGTCCTGAGTCCAGATCTCCGTGAAACACTTTGCCTCCTGATTCCCAACGTCCCTTTCTTTTCCTCATTGCCCAGTGAGCAACGGGATGAGATCTGCTAGGTCTACACTGGGGGAAGCCAGGAGTCTGCATTCTCGCTCAATAAGAACTTTCTTTCTTCCTACATTTTTTGGATGGGGGAAGCATATGAATGGGGACCTCTGGTGTAGAGGTTGCGACCGTCACACATTTTAGTGTCATCACTACTCTCTGTCCCCACTGCCATCACTCTGACTCAAGCCCCCGTCATCTCTCTCCTTTTCTATGACACCAGCCACCTTCCTTCTCCTGCTCCTCTCCCTCCACCTGCATCTTCTGGGAGGGTACTTTACATAAAAACACTGATCTGCAAACAGTGCAGATCTGAGCATGTCGCTTTTCTGCTTGGAACCTAGCAGTGTCTTCTCCTTGCTGTTCTGATAGAGTCCCAACTCCTAATTCCTGCCTATGGCTCATACCTTGCTTGCCTGGCCCCTCCAGGCCCTGCAGCTCCTACCCCCACCCCCCTTTTTCAGCAGGCTCGCCCACCCTGCCATCGTTTTAGTTCCTGAGATTTGCCACACCCTCCCCACTAAGCCTTTACCCGTGTTCTCCTCTGCATGAAACACCTTCCTCTTTGCCCCTCTCTTTTTGCCTGGCTAATTTTTACTCATCCTTGAGCCTGAAATAGCGCCTGCTCCAGGAAACCACTCCAATGCTTCCCTTCAATGTAACTAATTTTTATGATAATTACTCATACACTGATATTACATATGACTGTCTAGGTTTGCATCCAAATTTTGCTACTTACTAGCTGTGTGGCCTTAAGCAAATGTCATACATTCTCTGTGCCTCATTTCCTCACCTGCTATTGCACCTGTCCCTTGATGAGGATAACAGGAGCCCATGTCAGAGCTGTCACGAGTATCAAAGAAGCTCATCTGTGAAGATCCTTACTTAGGATAAGTGTTATCTGGGTAAATGAGGAGGGTATGCAGCATTCTTTAGATGCCTGTCCTCTGCTGGACTGTAGGCTATTTGAGGGCCAGGATCAAGTCTCCTTGCCCAGCAGGGCACCAATGCCCAGCACGGTGTTGGCACTCAGTAAATAAACATGAACACGTATCTGCAAACACACTGCGGCCTCCCCTCCATCCCGGGGGGACTCTCAGCCTGGGCTGCCTGACTGCCAGGCCCACGCACTCTCTCACCTCCCTGCTCTTCCTCCCAGGCTATGTCTGCGAATGTCCCCCACAGTTCTCTGGGAAACACTGTGAACAAAGAAAGGAGAACTGTACTTTGATGCCCTGCCTGGAAGATGGAACTTGCATCCCCTCCCCTGAAGGAGCCGCCTGTAACTGCCCTCACCCCCACACAGGAGATAGGTAAGCACAGGAGAGGCCACCTGCCATTGGCTCCTCACCCTGGGTTTGGCACCATTAGGGAATGAGCTCTGCACTCTGAACTCTAGAAAGGCCAAAGGGGGCAAGGGTCTGAGTGCCCCACAACCCAGTTTCTCAGCCTTTCCCATGGGTCAAGGCTTCTCCCTCCGACCACCTGTATCAGAACACTCTGGGAGAGGGAGGTGCTTGTTGATAAGATATTTCCCAAGCCCTATTCTAAACCTACTGAATCAGACTCCCCAGGCTGGGGCCCAGGAATCTATACTTCTAACCAGCTCCTCAGGCGGTTCTCATCTTTGGTAAAGTCTGAAAACAGCTAGTGTTCTTAGTCTTTTGCTCTGGATCGAGACTTCCCAGCAGTGATCTGGAGACAATGACCATTTGGTACAGGTACTGCTGTGGGTCTTGAACCCCACTGCAAGCCACCTGTGTCTCGTGTTATGCTGGTTTGCAGGAGTGGGTGGAGGGGTTGCAAGAGAAGGCGAATCATCTAAGAACCCTGTAGGTCAACCCTGGCAGTCTGGTTTTATGGCTCCCCAACTTGTGAGCCTTTAAAAAATCATGAATGGAGACTGGTGAAAAATATACATTCCTGGACCAACTAAATCAGAACCTCCAAGGAGTGAGGCCTGGGATTCTACTTTGTTTTACAAACTCCCAAGGGAGTCCTTGCTGTCAGTCTGCATAAGAGAGCCAATGATGTAGTCCGCCCACTCATCTTACAGATGGGGAAACTGAGGCCCAGAGGAGGAAAGGGCTTATCCAAGATCCCCCTGTGTGTTGATGACCCAAGTCCTCTTTCTTGACTACTGACATTTCCGGCCCACTTCACTTACTGCCTGCAGTACACAGTGCTCTCCATTTGGCAGATATGTCATAAGGACACTCCTTGGCTGAAAGTGGTGTTTGCATTTTAAAAGAGGAACTTGGGGAGGACAACGTTAAACCCCAAGGGACAAACTGTTGGTGAAATTTCAGGCACTGGGGGATGTTTTGGACTCAAGTAGAATGAAGGGAGCCTTTCCCAATATCCTTTCAAAAGTGGATAAAGCTGGCCATAGAAGCCTCCTAAGAGTCTTACACCAGGGAACGCCAAGCCGAAGGTGACCTGAGAGGTCATGGAGTTCCAGGTGCTCTCTGAGAAAGCTGCCCAGTGTAACGTGGGTGCAGAGCAAAGCTGGGTCCGTGACCTGCTGGTGATGCCTGGCTGCCATTGCTGGGTGACTTGCTGACTTGTACCTGGGACCCAGACATTATTGCTAGAGGACAGCTAGGTATGTTTGCTGCCTCTATCGCCATATATGGTTGGAAATCGGATCTCATTAGTGGAGAGTATATCCAATACCTAGGTCTCATGGGTGAAAATAATGGATATGCTCAGAGTCCAGACCCAAATGGTGATAAATGAGGGTGTAGCTGAGTCCTACACATTACTAGTATAAGATGGAAAGTTCCGAAGTTGATATGTTGATGTGCTTGAGAATTCTCTCTCTCTTTTTTTTAATTTTTAGTAGAAAATTGAAGAGGGTAGGCTTGAGTGCAAGGGTCTCCATCCCATAGAACTTTGTAAGAGGGGACATGGAAAGGGCAGTATAGTGACTCAGCCCCCTACCTACCTCTCTGTCTCTGCAGGTGTGAAATGGAAGCAAGGGGCTGCTCAGAAGGACACTGCCTGGTCACCCCTGAGATCAAAAGTGGGGACTGGGGGCAGCAGGAGATTCTGATCAGCATAGTGCCCCTACTGTTCGCTATTGCCAGCATTGTTGGGCTTCTCCTCTACTGCCGCCGTTGCAAGTCCCACAAGCCTGTGGCCATGGAAGACCCAGACCTCCTGGCTAGGAGCATTGGTGTTGACACCCAAGCCATGCCTGCCATCGAGCTCAACCCCCTGAGCACCAACTCCTGCAACAACTTGAACCAACTAGAGCCCAGTAAGATCTCAGGTCCAAATGAACTCGTCACTTTCGGACCCAGCTCTAAGCAGCAGCCAATGGTCTGCAGTGTGCCTCCCAGACTCCCACCGGCTGCGGTCCCTTCCCACTCTGACAATGAGTCCATCATTAAGAGGACCTGGTCAGGCGAGGAGATGGGTCAGTATAGCCAGAGGCCCTTAGCCTTGGGGACTGGTGGAATGGGGTGGTAGACCAAAGCACTTCACTCTCTGAGGCACAAGGGATTGTGGCCACCATTCAGGCCAATCCCTTGGAATGGGACGTGAACAAGGTCACAGTGCACTAGTGGACTGGTCTCTGGAATCAGAGTCTGTGGCTCATTCTGCCTGCATCATGATCCACTTCTCGAAATCCAAGACACTCCATAGGCTTGATGTCCATGGCAGAAACCTATAGACTCTGGATAGGAGTGGGTAGGATCCCTGGGATCAAAGGGGGGCTTCAGTACTTCTGGGAAAGGAAAGAGAAGCAGCAGTCCACCCTTCTGATCACCCAATCTAGAGGTGCAGCAACCTCAGGCCAGACCTGGCTGGCTGAGAGGAGGTACCTCCACCCCTTTCTTGTCTTTGGCTCAAAAGGAGGTGAATACATAAGCACTTCACATTTTCTGGCTTATTCACCAATAATTAAAACAGTATTTTCACTAACTTTTTGCTCATAGGGTAGCCAGAGCCCATAAAGACGAAGTGACCTGTTCTAACTCACCCAACTATTCAGTAGCAGGGACACAGCTGAGACCAAAGATGCTTGGTCTCCAATCTTCCAAGACACATCTCATTTAACCACCCTCTGTCATATATGCCATCACACCTACTCCGAACTGTTTCCTTCAATTAAGAAGACAAAACCCACCAGTAAGACTTGGGAGGGAGCTGCTGTCTCCAGCACTGGGGGTGGGCTGCATGGAGCCGTCCACATTCTTCCCTTGTTCACTGACCCTTCGATCAGTGGCACAGATTTGCAAGATGGGCTGGCTTTGCATTAAGCCTCTGGCCTTAAACATGGCCCCACTGGATTCTAGATATCAACTTAAGCTGCCAGAGACGACATGCATAGATGGGCCACATATAGTAGCTGTCAGGGCAGCTGGAACCTTCACCAGGGAAATTCAAAGCTCACCCTATCTCAATGTTCTCTTTCAGTGTACCCAGGTGGAGCCATGGTCTGGCCCCCTACTTACTCCAGGAAGGAGCACTGGGAATATCCCCACTCTGAAGTGACCTCGGGCCCTCTGCCGCCCTCGCCTCACCGCCACCAGAACCCAGCTGTGATGCCAGAACCCACTGGCCTCTATGGGGGTTTTCCCTTCCCACTGGAGCTGGAAAACAAGCGGGCACCCCTCCCACCACGCTACAGCAACCAGAACCTGGAAGATCTGATGCCCCCGCGGCCCCCCAGTCCCCGGGAACGCCTGCTGGCCCCCTGTCTCAATGAGTACACAGCCATCAGCTACTACCACTCGCAGTTCCGGCAGGGTGGGGGAGGGCCCTGCCCAGCAGAGGGGGGGTACAAGGGGGTGAGTATGCGCCTCAGCCGTGCCGGGCCCTCTTATGCCGACTGTGAGGTGGGGGGTGGGCTTCCGGCAGGCCAGGGCCAGCCCCAGGCACCCCCCAACTATGAGGGCTCTGACATGGTAGAGAGTGATTATGGGAGCTGTGAGGAGGTCATGTTCTAGCTGTCCTCAGAGGAAGGCAGGTGGGAGGCCAAGGGCTTGGCACCTTCTCCCTGTCTCATAGAGTGAGTAGAGCATGTCTGGGAAGGTGGGAGGGAAGCCCCCATGCCCATTCCAGGCTGCCATACCTTGAAATGTGCTCTTCCAGAGCCCCAGCTAGTCCCTGAGGATGGAGGGAAGCTGAGGGTAGAGCTCCAGAAACAGCATGAGGGCCCCAGCAGAAAGGGGATGCACAGAGCAGTTACCCTGGAAAGCCAGGAAAAGCTGACTCCTAAGTGGGCAAGAGGCGGCCTGTCTCTGATCTGCCACCTCTCAGTGCCCAGGGAGGCAGGGCCTGAACTACTGGGTCAACTCTTTTGGGGCACATTCTTATACCTGCACAGCTCCATTCTGGAGGAAGAGGCAGGCTCATGCCTCACAGGCTACCACAACACCCACCATAGAGACGAGGTTCCAGGGTCGCTGACCCTGGAGGGCCACAGGGTGTCCTCCTAGGGCTGAGAAGTGAGCAGCAGGTGAGCAGTTACCAGAAGTCACTTATGCACCCTGCCTCGTTCATATATCTATTGCAGCACCTGCTCCATGTCAGGCGCTGTGCTAGGCATCGGGGATAAGATGGTGAACGAGGGCGACAAGGGTGCCTGAGGAGCATCGCTTTGGCCTCAGTCTCCTGGAGGTCCCACTCCTCTAATCCAGATTCCAACCAAGCCACTTGCTCCACCTCTTTAAGTTACATGGCTTTCTATCAGACAGGGCCAGCCAGGATTTCTGCTGCCCTGGACCTTCTTTGTTAAAGAATTCAGACCTCATGGAACTCTGGGTTCTTCATCCCAAGTTTCTCAAGCACTTTGGGCCAAAGGCAGGAAGGATATAATTCATAATTTTTAAAAATTTTAGGCACTTTTCAACCTTGCTGTATGGATGAGTTGCCCCAAAGGGATTTTTCTTCCATAGACACAAGGAACTTACAATGTCCATTCAGGGCAAGGTAGAGGCAGGGAGCCAGACAGCAGGGTGTTGGTGTCCACACTGGACACCCTGCCCTTGCCTGCCCCTCCATTTCAGAATCCTGCCAATCTAAGTGTTACCTGCAGTGACTCAACCCTATGCATGGACAGTCAATGTGGGCATGTGTCTGCACATGTGGGCACCCATGTATAATACATTTGTACACATGTGTAGAATGTATGTAGCCAGGAGTGGCAGCAATCAGATAATTCTGGTGGCCTTGCTACTCTGCCCACACCCCATCCCTTTCTCTGGTCCACTTCTTTTTCATGTGTTATTTCTGGAGACAAAAGCCAAAAGGAAGAGCAACAGAGTCTCTCACCCCCAGGGTTGCTGTTCACAGCGAGAGAGAGGCTGGGTGGGTGAGTGTGTGTTTGTGTGAGTGGTTCGTGGCTGTGCGTGAGACTGTGAGTGTGAATGATGGTGTACATGGTTTCATTGGTTTTTGTCTTTTTTTTTTAACAATAAAGTATCTTTTTTACTGTTATTTTCTGTGTCACTTACCCTTGTTTGGGGTTAAGTCAGGGAAAGTGCACAAGGGTTTACAAGCCCTTCAAAGCTGAGGTTCATAGTATTGGGGGGCTGGAAGGGGCCCTAAAAATCATCAAACACCCAAATCTAGCAAAACAACTAAAATAAAGATCCCTGAGCCCTACCTCAGACATACAAAATTAGAACTTCTAGAGATGGGACCCAGGACACTAAGAAAAAATGACTCCAATTCTGATACAACTGTTCACAGTGGACAAGTTGACTAACCAGCAGGTTAATGAAAGGCCGGGACAAGGCTTCAGGGCTGCTGAACCCAGCTAGCACCCTCTGCACCACACAGCCCTGATTGGGGAGAGGGGCTTACTATCCTAGGTCTTGGGAAGCCAGGCACCGCCCACCCCCCCCCCAGCCTGAGTCAGACTGTGGTCACTGAGGCCCCACTGGATGTGAATGTCACCAGGCAACCATGGTCCACGTAACCTTTGCAGAAACACTGAGACTGGAAAACCTGGTACCTGCCCTCAGGCTCCCACTGCAGACTATGGCTCTGGGGTCATGCAGGCTCGGTTCCAAACCCGTTCTGCCACATACTAACTCTGGCAGGTATGACTTAGTCTCTCATTTTTCAGTAAAACTAAGACAGTAAATAACAGCTACATCATAATACTGTTCTGGGGAATAAACATAAAGAGCTTACCACATAAACAATAAATCGTGATAATTATGCTAAGAAATAATACCAGGTAGTATACAGGTAGAATTAACTTATCAGAACTGTTATGGAAATCACAAATAATCTAGTTCAGTGTTGCCTAAATTTCTGTTGTGCTTACCAATTTTATGATTTTTGCTCTGATAGAATACCACCTGTGCTATTATTTAATATTTTTCTTTTAGTGTATTTAGATTTTTAAATTTTTTACTCACCTTAAAATGATAATATCCATAAGCTAAAGGATTTGAAAGTTACTATTTCTTCTCGCACACTTGAAAATACATAACCATTCAGGCTTTTAAAAAATGACTGTCCAGGGACCCCCTAAATCATCTTTGGGAAACACTGATCTAGTCCATCTCCATTCCCTATATTACTCACCCCGAGGCCCACAGAGGAAGACATTTTTGTCCCAGGTCCCATGGCTAGAATTTCACGGGGATGAGACCCATGTTCAGGTCTGACACGCAGCCTGGGGATCTCCCTACAAAAGCACTCACTCAGCCTCTGTCCACCCAGCCATCCCTCCATGAAGCAGGCCCCTTCTTCCCTTTAGCCTCCGGAGCCTGCACCTTCATGTTTGAGTCACCAGAGGGCTCTCTGAGATCAAGACCCAGCCCACTAGGCTGCTGAAGACCCAAAGATTTTCAGGGAAATCATCCCACCAGGCCACTGGGGCTCCAAACGCCCTGAGAATGACACAGCATAACAGTGGCAGAGAAAGGCATAGGCCCAGGTCTCCTGACTTCCAGGCTGGGCTTTTTTACAGTTTACCATAATCACTACCACCTCTTACTGACACTTGCTATATGTCAGGCACTGTACAAGCACTTGGCATATCTTGTTTTATTCAATCTTCACAAAAACCCCAGGAGGTAAGTACTATCATCTCTATTTTACAGATGGAGGTACAGAAACACACAGAAATGAAATAGCTTGTAACTTATGTTGGTAACTTAAAGTGAAGTCACCAGTTGATGAGTGACAGGGCCAGGACTCAATACAGACAGGGCTGTCTGACTCCAGACCCATACCTTACATTTGGGTTCATAAAACAAATGATAATAGTAGCAAGAAGGACTGACAGGGTTTAGTCCAGTGATCCAACTGAGTGCAGAGGCCAAGAACGTCCCTAAAATTCTAGGAGGTATTCACAACCAGGGTGTCAGGATTAGGGAAGGTGGAGTCTGCTCTAACCTAGGGTCCAACTCCAGGCTACTCCTATAATCCTGGTTCCAGTTCTGAGGCTGGGCCTTAAGAGCCACACAGCAACCTTGAGCACTGCTAGAGAAGGGCAGCCAGGAAGAGGTGGGGGTCGGACGCAGGACTTACAACCAAGTCCTGTAAGGAAGGGCAGTGGAATTCACCAGGACAGATGGCAAAGGGACCTGAGACGCTCCTCCAGGCAGCAGTGGAGTGAGGGTGGCCTGTACAACTGTGCCATCACATAGGGTTTCTCAAGGCCTTATACAGAAGGCAATGTATCTTCCAGAAACCAGAGCAGTGCTGGAGGGAGACACGTGAGGTCATAGGGGAAGACCTGTGAACCTTGAAAAATGAGTAAGAAGGGCAGAGCCTAAGGCCTTGGGAGAAAAACCACTCTCTTTTAGATGAAGATTATGGAGATTCTAAAAGATGGGGGAGGGGGGTATACAGTATGTAAAACTTGCAGACATGTAGTGACTTGTCAAGGGCCCACAACGAATTCAATATAGAACAGCCGGCCAACCTTCCTTACAGTACATAAGTGGTGAGATGCCACCTTTGAGGGTGCTAGGCCCAGGTGCTCAAAAATAAGCCACATTGCAGTGCCGAAGGACAGATTCTGGAAGTCCTCAGATGTCCTCTGCCAGCTCCAGCCTGAGGAGAGGCACAGGCTGTCTCACTGAATGAAGAACAGAAACTTTCTCAGGGACCGGGCTGGAGAAAGACAAGCTTTAGAATTTTCTCAAGATTCCTCAACAAATCTGCAGGGTCCAACCAAGGAAAGTGCTCAGTGAGACTGGTACAAAACTCAAAATGAATTACACTGATGTCAACTCCTTATAGGCCAGAGCACCACACTCCCTACTGAAGGAAACTACGCTGAATTTGGTAACCAACCAATTCCAGATACATCATGAGTCCCAGGGACAGGCACTGGGCAATCAAGCCTGATCGGATCAATGTTTCATGCAGCTCATCTCATCTCTCTAGCATAAGTAGGGATGAGGCTAGCCAGAGAAGGGACATTACAGCATTGCTGGGGAGGGAACCATAAATTCTGACTGAGAAGGCCAGGGAAGGTTCTAGAGAGGAGCCGCCATCTGAGCTGGGTCTCAAAGTTGAACTTCAGATTAAGCACTAAGAAAAGCCAGAGAGGCCAAGAGAACAACTTAAAGTGAAGGCCTAAATGTTTTGAGTGGGCAATGGTGGGTTTTCTGATGGGCTGGGTTGGAATATGGGAGGACTTAGGTGCCCAGATTAGGGCTGAAAATGTGCTGTGTTCACTGGGGGGTTGGAGGGGAGGGGTGACAGAATCAGGAGCTGCGAAGCAGAGCTCAGGGGCAGAGACATGAGGTCTGGAGTCAGACAGGCCTGGCTCCACTTAGAAAACGTGATCTTGGGCAAGTTAATCAACTTTTTGTCTGAGTTTGCAAACTAGGACTATTACCAGTACCTTCCTTCCCTGGATCTGAGCACTAAAGGAGATAGTACAGGTAAAGTGCTTAACATAGTTGGCAGAGTAAAATGCTCAAGAGATATTAGATATTTTACCATGACTATTAAAAAGGAAGATCTTTTTGTAGTATATATGACCACACACCTACCTTTGTCCCCCAGACAAGATGAAAGGACCTCTCTCCCCCCCGCTAGGGGTAGGTAGAGGTTCTCAATGGGAGTGGGGGGGAGATTTCCACCCCCCATCCCCACCCCACCCCCATATACAAGGAGACCTTTGGCAATATCTGGAGACATTTTTGGTTGTCCCAACTGGCAGGGTGCATCTCGCATCTAGTGGGTAGGGGCCAGGGGGCTGCTAAACATCCTATAGTGCACAGAAGAGTCCCCACAACAAAAAATTACCTAGCACAAAATGTTCATAATACTGAGGATAGGAAAACCTGACCTAAGGAACCATACTTGGCCTTTATATAGCACCATAGCAGCTGGGAACCTGGCCTGAGGCCAAAGTACACTTATATCAAGAATAGCAGTCATGGCAGATGGTTTTATGCATTTATAAAATGGCACCTTTCTGGATTCTACATTTGTCAGAGTAAATATCAGGGTGAGTAAAAAACAAGACAATCCAACAGTATATAAGAAGAATATACCATGACCAAGTAGGATTTATTCCAGGTAAGCTAGGCTGGTTCAATATTCCAAAATAAATCAATGTAATTAATTCACCATATCAATAGGTAAAGAAAAAAATTGTATTATTTTATTAATTGATGCAGAAAAAGCATTTGAAAAAATTCAACACTCGTTCATGATTTTTTTAAAAATCTCTCAGTACAGGAATAAAGGAGAGCGTCTATAAAAATCCTATAGCTTACATCATACTTAAAGGTGAAAGACTGATGCTCTCCACCTAAGATCAGGGACAAGTCTAGAATGTTCACTGTAACCACTCTTTTTAACATAGTACTAGAAGCTCTAGCCATTGCAATAAGGCCAAAAAAAAAAAGTATGTACATTGGAAAGGAGAAATAAAACTATCTATTTGCAGACTACATGATTGTTTACATAGAAAATCCCAAAAAAATCTAACCAGAAACCCATAGAACTATTATTGAGTGCAGAAGGGTCAGAAGATATAACATTAACACTCACAAATCAATTTCTATACACTACCAATGAACATGTGGAGACTGAAATTAAAAACACATTACCAATTACAACTGCTTCAAAGAAAATTAAAGACTTCAGCATAAATCTTAACAAAATGTTTACAAGATCTAATAAATGGCCAAAAAGGGAAAATAATGACAACATCAAATGCTGACGAGCATACAGAGAAACTATCATTTCCACATTACTGGTGGAAATGCAAAATGGTACAGTCATTTTGAAAAATGATTTGGAAGTTTCTTCTAAAACTAAAAATGGGCTTACCATACAACTCAGCAATTGCACCCTTGGGTATATATTCCAGAGAAATAAAAACTTATTTTCATGCAGAAACTTGTACATGAATATTCACAGCAGCTTTATTTGTAATAGCCAGACATGGAAACTATGCAGCTTTCTTTGCATGGTGACTGTTTAAACTAACTATGGTATATCCATGTCAGGGAATACAACTCAGCAAAAAAAAGGAACAAATAATTGACACAGGCAACAACTTGAATGATCCTCAAGGAAATTACACCTAGTGAAAAAAAGTAAACCAAATGGATACGAATAGCATAACTCAATTTATGTAACATTTGTGAAATAAGGTAAGAGATAAAGAACAGATTCACAGTTGCCAGGGTTTAGGGATGTGGGAGAGTGCAGGAGGTGAGTGTGTCTATAAAAGGGGTCGAGTTTTGTGGTGATGCTGGAGTTAATCATCTTGATTGTGGTGGAGGAAGTTATACATGTGACAAATTGCTTAGAGCTATACACATATACTTGTAGACACACAAATGCGTGCATATGTAACTGGGGAAATCTGAATGAGCTCTATGGATTTTGCCAATGTCAATTTCTTGGTTTTAATAATGTGCTATAGTTATGTAATATGTCAACACAGGGAAACTTGGAGAAGGGTGCACTGGACCTCCCTATACATTTCTTCATACCTTCCTGTGAATCTATAATTACTTCAAAATAAGAAGTATAAAATTTCTTAAAAAGACTAAATTTTAAAAGAAGAAAAGTATTTGAATAAATACTTCATTTAAGAAGATAGACCACTGGCAAATAAGCCCAGGAAAAGATGTAGAACATCATTAGTCATTAGGCAAATGCAAGTTAAAACCATAATGAGGTACCACTACACACCCATTAAGACAGCTAAAATCAAAGAGACCACAATATAAAGTACTGGTGAGGATATGGAACTTTTATAAACTGTTGGTAGGAATCCAAAACAGCACAGCCACTTTGGAAAACAACTTTCCAATTTCTTATAAAGCTAGTGTATACTTACCATACAACCCCACAATTCCACTCTTAGGCATTTAACCAAGAGAAATAAAACATATGTTTACCTAAAAAGATCTATACATGAATATTTATGGCAGCTTTATTCATAACAGCCAAAAGCTAAAAGCAATCCAAACATCCATCAACTGCTCAATAAATAAATTATGGTTCACCGGATGAAAGGTGAAAGAAAGTAAAGGGATTAAACAAAAAGACTACACACACACACACACACACACACACACACACGCAGAAAGACACAGACAACAGAATGGTGACAGCCAGAGGGAAAGTGGAGTGAGAGGTAGGTGGAGGTTGGCAAAGGCGGGGAGAGGGTATGGGGACAGAAAGGGGCTTTGCTTGGGGTGATGGGGGCACAATGCAGTGTGCAAATGATGTTTATTGAGTTGTACACTTAAAACTTGTATGGTTTTATGAACCAATGTCACCCTAATGAATTCAATTTTTAAATAAATAAACTATGGTTCATCCATACAATGGAATATTATTCAGCAAAAGGAAGAAACAAACTACTGATACATGTACCAACAAGGATGAATTGAAAAAGCCTTATGTTAAGTGAAAAAAGCCAGACAGAAAGGACTACATGCTTGATGGTTCAATTTATATGACATTCTAGAAAAGACAAAACTAAAGACAGAAAATCAGATCAAGGACCAAGGGCCAAGGGCCGAGTGGCATGGGGATGGGATTGACTGCAAAGGGGCACTAGCCAAAGGGGCACTAGGGAACTGTTGGGGTAAAGGAAACATTCTGCATCTTGATTAAAGTGGTGGTCAAATGACTGCATGCATTTGTCAAAACTCATCAAACTGTACACTTAAAAAAACAGGTAAATTTTATTATATGTAGATTATACCCTAATTTTTTCCAAAAAATGGTGGAGGGAAACTAATACCCAAGGGTCTAGCAAAGCACACTGATTAAAGACACACAGTTTCTTAGTTCAGGTCTATAACGGGCTGAGTCTAAGGAAGCCGGCCTACATAGTAAAGAGCCCCAGGTGTATCTATGGTCCAAATTCAGTTCACTGTCACTCGAGTTTATGCCTCCAGCAGTGCAGTGGGCTTACCATGATGGCCCTGGTTACCCGGAAGGAAGGGCATGAGCGGAATAAAAACTTGAAGAGGTAAACAATCTAAAAAATGTTTCTCTATACCAAGGAAGTAAGACACAATTATAATATATGCATAATCAAAAACCAAGTAAAACTGCTTCTGAGTCTTGGTTTTCTTCAATTCAGCTAATATTTTTTAAAAATGTTTTATAAGCCCTTCATTCCAGGCACCTTACAACATTGTAACCCTCTCAACAGTCTCTAAAGAAGACCACCCTCCTGAAGCTGCAACAAAGGCGGGGAGGGAGCCAGTACCTTGGGAAGCGTTGGGGATCTGGAATCACAGGGCTTGGGTGTTCTACCACTTGCTGGTTCGTAACTTGGAACAGTCACTGAATCTCTTTGACCGCTCCCCCCAGTTCCAGTAATAATATTGATAAGTGAAAATGATCATACTACATGCCCTACCATCCTCTCCTGGAAATATGTTATACTTTAACAGCGTTCCTTGAGGGCTCTGCTTTTCAACAAGTCTAATTCAGTAGCCAACAAAAATCGGTTTCAAATCATCTCAGAATCAGTAAGATGGTCTTGTTTTTCTTCTTAAATGTGACAAAAAGAAAAGGGAAGTCATCTTTTCCACTGCCTTGAAATCAATCCCCCATTTCAAGAAAATTGGGTGTTACATCAGTCAGGGTTCCTCAGAGAAACAGAACCAGTAAGATGGAGATATACATACACATACATACATGTATACATAGAGGCAGAGAGGAGTCCAAGGAATTAATTGACTTATATGATTGTTGAGGCTGGTAAGTCGAAAGTTCATAGGGCAGGCTGGTAAGTTGGAAACTCTTGGGCTGCAGTCTTGAGGCAGAATTTCTTCTTCCTCAGGGAAACCTGTTTTGTTCTTAAAGTCCTTCAACAATTGGATGAGGCTCACCCACATTTTGATGATAATCTCTTTTATTTAAAGGAAACTGATTATAGACTTTAGCCATGTCTACAAAATACCTTAACAGAAACACCTAGGTTAGTGTTTGAATGAATAACTGTATTATTCAACACTATAGCCTAGTCACACTGATGCATAAAACTAACCATCGCCCGTGGTATGTGTGATCCTCTGATATGCACAGGAGGGTTGAGAATTCCTACTCAAGTTTTCAAGAGAAACAGGAGCAGACAGGAAGGGCAGGACTAACAGAAAAATTACTACCTGGCCCCATTTTTGGGAACTCTCAATTCCATAGATGGTTCTGTTGTTGACACTACTCCTCCAATGAGCTCTGTGAGATAATAAACTAGAAACAGCCCGGCCGGCATGGCTCAGAGGTTGAGCATCAACCTATGAACCAGGAGGTCATGGTTCGATTCCTGGTCAGGGTACATGTATGGGTTGTAGGTTTAGGGGGTGTTCAGGAGGCAGCCGATCAATGACTCTCTCATCATTGATGTTTCTGTCTCTCTCTCTCCCTCTCCCTTCCTTCCTCTGAAATCAATAAAAACATATTAAAAATAAAAATAAATAAACTAGAAATATTTTGACCTAAGATCAAGTAAGGGGATCTGAGTGACATTAAAAAAAAAAAAAAAAGTAAAGACAAAGATACAGGCCACAACCTTCAAAAATAAAAAATAAAATTCATTTATTGAACAGGAAAAGTTTAACACATGATCCATGTGCAGACCCAAAACAAGATCTTCTATGAGCTCCTGCATCCACATCTCTACACATACCATGTGGAACATACACTCATGCAGGCACACAACATACACACACAGTCCTGTGTGGTTATCAAGATCTGCTGGACGGTAGTTTTTCATACTCCTCTTATTCACACATCCACTGACACGTTTTACAAGTCACATAATTTTATCATTCACTAAAACAAAATAGCTTCCCCAGTATCACCTTGATTTAAACAAAAGAACATAGTTTATGACAGGCATCCTCCACCCTCATTGCCCCACCCCCACTCTGATAACCTCGTATCAGCACCATTTATGTCCCCTGGCCAAGGAATGACCCAGTGGTACAAAGGACAGGGAAGAAATACAACAAACTGATGCTGTCAGAGCAAAGCCTTACAGCCAGCAGGACTAATTGCCTAAAAGTATCGACCATGATTTCAAAGACAAACCACACTGTCTCCTCTTCCCCTAACAGTCTTGGAGATCTGTAATGTACTTGGGAAAATTAAATTCTAAGGCAGACTTGGAGCCAACTCCCTAATCACCAAGTCATGCCTGCTGTACTCTGTCTCCACTGTGAGGAGCCAGCTTTGCATTCTGACAGGGCCAGTGCTGGGGCCCGCTGACTAGCTACGAAATTAAACTCACTGGTACAACGCCCCCTGCTGTGAATAGTGAATACAGAGAGCTGTAGACAGACATGAACTGAGATGGTGCACTTCCAAAAACACATAAGGAGAACATATAGTGTTAAACAGAAGTGATATTCTACAATTTTGGGATAAATTGGAGGAGAAAAAAGCAAGACAGGAGTATGGGAGTAGGGGGAAGATTTCCCTAACATACCAGTTTGGTGGGATCATCACTTTAAGACAACTGCTAAAACTGCAAATTTTACCTTTCGTGAGGGTAGAAAGCAAGCAGTGAGCATCAGCCAATGAAGTTGGCTGGGGAGGTGAGGGACCGAGAGGGAGGGCATAAGCAGAAGGTTTTCAGCTGTAACCTGCCATACATTCACATATATCTGGCCAGGGTTTGTACAGATGAAGGTTTCCTAGCAGCTGGACAGCAGCACACTATAAATAATGCCACTTGTGAATGGTGACTTCACAAGTCACCATTCTAGGCAAATTGAATAGAAGATGCCAGGTCATGCTCTTCCCAGCAAGCACCTGCATTTAAGGGGAGGTACACTGCCGACAGGGAGCTGGAAACCAGCTCCCAATAGTGAGTGGCATTTGCAGGACAGAACAAGGGGCTCTGAGTAGCTACTTCTGAGTTAATAAAAATCTGGGGTTACATTGGGGAGGCTAGGGGAGGGACACAGAGCCTAACAGTACTGGGCCAGAAAATCCAGGATTTGCCTTTGGTTTGGCAGATGCAGCCTCACACTCCAGAAAGCCTTTGCTTTGCTGCTCCTGATCAGACTCCTACTTATGCTGGAGCTTTTTTTCCAGGAAGGCACAGGAAGGGGCTGGCAGCTGGTTCCTACTGAGTGATGAGGAGAAACCAAGGGCTCCTGACTACAGAAGGCCCACAGGCAGCAGAAGAGGAAGCTTCCCTCAGCTGGCCTGGAGGGCTGGTTCCAGAAGGGGAGGGGCTCCCTCCCACTGCCATCCTCTGGCCGACCCTTTTACTCCACACCTAACTGCGGTGCAACTGCACAACCAGAAAGGCCCGCTGACTGGGTTCGCCTTGCTTGGCCTTCTGAAGCAGCCATGCAATCGGGCTGTTGAAGCAGAAGCACAGGGAAGAGATCAAACAGGGCGAAGGCCATGCCAAATCAGCTTCCAGAAGCCCCAAAGCTAGAGCTGCCTCTCCAATGCATCACATTCTCCGGGTTAAGGACCCTGAAGCAGTAGCCTGCATTTTGCTAAGACCTGGGGCTAGAAGACCTCTGTATTGTGCTATCCAGCCCTCAGGTCCCAAAATCACAGTCCCAGTTTCACTGCCTACCTGAACAAGACTGCTTCTAGCAGCTCCCTGCATGCACAGAAGCCTCCACCGCTGAAGCTGCGGGAAGGAAACACGTCTGACCCCCTCAACTGGCACGCACCTTCTCCCTGAAAACAGCTCTCAGGACCACTGTGGGAAGGCTGCAGGAGCCCAGACTTGCAAATAGGAGATGACAATTCCTGAACCTACTTTGGTAATTTCTAAGCCTGAGGCTTCAGAGGGCAGGGCTGCTGCCACCTCCAGCTAGAATCTTGGTCAAATAAGCACCTGTTAGTAACCACCAAAGAGCAGAAACGGTGGATGAAAAGTGTCATTCACTAAGGGAAACCAAATAACCACCAATCACATCTTCCTAAGTTAATAAATTGTTAGGTAGCTTAGGAGTCACCGCAATGAGAGAGTTCGGCTTTGGAACAGAAAAGGGAGGAAAAAACTGGGGCTGTAAAGGTGGGTCACAGCCCTTATGAGCTTTGGTATAACACAAAAACAAAACCCAATAAAACTGTGCTGCTCTCCCAACTTTCAGGACGAACCATAGCTCCAGGTAAGTAAGCAAGAGCCTGGTGACAGGAGTGGAGAGCAGGACCCTACCACATATGCATAAACACACACAACATATACACAGCTCAGCTCAAGAAATGGAGAGTTAATGACTACTGCCCCTTTGAAAGACTTCTCGTACCAAGAGGGAAGAAGCGGCAGCCAAAAGCAAGGCAATGTGCCGTCCTCTGCCTTCTCTGCGGTCTGTTCCCAAAGCTGAAGGCTGACCTTGAGGTGGGCCAACCCTGAGGCTATTTCTGATACCCAGGGGGAGGGACAGGCATCACAATTAGTGTTTAGAACACAGGAGACCAAAATCCCAAGCAAGTGGTTCCTTCAGAGTCCAGGTCATCGAGGCAGCCAGAAGAGGACACTGTGTCTGCCCTATCACCCGCTGACTGTAAACAGCCAAGCACCACACTTAGTGTCAGACCAGCATCTGTAAATTCTCTGCACTTAATATCACACTCTCTGTGCACAATGACCTCATCGTCTCAGCCATGGCAACAGTGTGGGTGTCTTCCTGGCATGACAACAACTGAATACTGCCATGCTATTTGCATGTCAGAAGCCGAGGCTCAAAAACAGGCCTGAACACACAAAGCAACCATTTTATAAGCCTCCCGTGGGCAGAAACATATCCCACTCGATCATCCTTTCCCTCGGCCTAGTGCACTGGCAAATATTTCCTGAGTCCTTCATATCTTCCCAATATGAAATCAGGCTGGTCGATGGGAGGCAAACTCCATGCCTCCCCACAGAGGTACACATTTAGATGATCCTGATTAAAATCTTTGGGGTACTCAGCCACACGTGCTGAGGACCTAAGCAGACATTTCCTGCACCAAGTTCCTTTTCAGAAGGAGAAGCTGAGTACAGGTATAGTGAGGAAGGGACGATTCACAATACTCCTGATCTAGTGAGTCTAAAAACAAACGCTAACTTTAAATAAATATAAATATTTTCAATTGAGGCAGCACTTGATATCTCTTGGGAGATACAGCAACTAATAATATAGTATTGTGACCCACACAAGGAATCAGAGAGGAGAAGGTGTTGCCCAGAATCACAGCAAGCCAGAGAGAGTAAAGATTAAAAACTCCAGCTTTGGGAGCTGGTTTTACACTACTAGGTAGATCCAGACACTTGCTGGAGACTTGAATAGGTAGGTAAATATTGAGGTAATATATTTGGGAGAGATATAAGAGATAGAACTAACTTTATAAAGAAGGGAAGTGCTCACTTATTTCATCTAGGCCTGGATCAGGAAAGGAGATGCTAAAAATTTTAAATAAAGTGAGTTGTGCAACAAGAATAATTTTGGAGAGGTGGGTCAGAGGAGAGAGGCAAGTAAGGGAGGAGGCATGATGAGGGAAAACAGTTGTAAAGTTTTGGGTTAAAATAAGTACAAATGAACAATGAAAGCACTGCCATTAAAGGTACCTCCTGCGTATCTGCTACCCACTCTCCCCCCTGCCCTCAGTCCTACCTGGCCCAGGGCACCTAAGCGCCAGGTAGTCGGTTTCCTGAATAGCAACCTTGCTTTTCCCCAGAGCCTGGACCCTCCCTGAGGCTCTGGGGTCAGGTGCTAGGGAACACACGGGGGTCAGGTGGGCAGGTGCAGGGGATGGACCCAGATGGCTATGCAAAGGCACTGGTGGAGTTGATAAAAATGGGAGCAATGCTTGGCTGTATCAGCTCAGCGAGAGCCACATACGTCCCCACTACAAAGCCCACGAAGCCCAGGATGCTGATCAGGGTGTCCTTGGCGATGGTGAGGGGGCTCATGCCCTCTGAGTAGTAGGTGGTGATCTCCAGGAGGGGCGGGATGATGAGGGCCAGGGCACTGCTGCTCACGGAGCCCACTAGGGAGATGACCAGGTCCAGGCGGGGGATGAGGATTGCCAAGATGCCTGTGGGAGAGAGGACATGGATATTCAAGACTGCCCAGAGCTGGAAAAGATTTCTTCCTGTTCTACTGGTTTAGCAAGTGTCCTTCTCATAGAATGGAGAGCTCTAGGGAAACTTAGACATTATCTGGCTCAATCTTTCATTCCACAGATGAGAAAATAAATGCCCAGAGAGGTGGAGTAACCTGGGTCTTGCTGTAAGATTGGCAAACTGGGACTGGGACTGGGACCCATATCTCCTGGCTCCAGTCACCTAGTTTTCAGCTTTCCTGCTACCATATACCACTTCCATCTTCCCGAGGAAAAGGAACCAAATGACATTCCAGGGCAATCTGGTCCTCAAAGGAGACACAGTGTGGAGCAAAAAGGGAAATGGACCATTTCTGAGCAACTGCTCACTCTCTTGCCACTAAGGATACTTCCAACACAACCATCTCTATTTGACTGACAAGAAACAAAATAGGGGAAAAACCCTCCTTCGTCCAAATAATACCATGGTAAATCCCATTTCACAGAACATGGTCATATAGGGAAAGGAGTAGTAGTTTTGTGTGCAGGCTGACTGCATACACAATGACACGTCCCTGTGCCAGGACAAGCTAGTGAATGGCTCCCACACCTGAAACTCAGGCACGGGTGTATGTGAGGAAGGTGGAACTGAGGAGGAAGAACAGGGGCTGCATTAGGAAATGCCATCGGCTTCCATACCACACCAGTGACTACCACTGTCAAGCTGGTCGGACAGTACTGTTTAAAACCAAGGAGAGGCGGCTTCACTGACCACACTGATCCAGTGCCCATTGAACCCACTATTCCCATCTAACTCAGCTTTCCACTGGAGGTGAAGGCCAATGCTTCACAAATCTATAGAAGACTATGGAATTAGGCTCTTGTGTTTGAACCCTGGCTCTACCTGAGTGACGCTGGGGAAGTTCTGGCTCCTTTCTATTCTCCAGTTTTCTTGTGGGCAAAATGAGTATTGTAATAGCTCCTATGTCACAGAGATGCCAAGATGATCAAAGGACGTTGGTTAAACGACACCTAACAAAAGGCCTGGTGTACAACAGGCATGCAATACAGTTAACATTATCATCGTTAGCAGATATTCTGCTGCTCATGAAAAGGACATCCTTAACTCATTAGTAATCAAATGTATTTTCATGGATTGTCTTTCCCATTGCTGGCCAGGGCACATCTATTACCTCCCTGAGCCCTCACGAGAACTACATTTGCCATGGGGTTTTCAGTTCCAACTTCATAAAGCAAAAATGTAGTCAAAGGCATCACACTGGTGAGAGACTGTCAGAACATCTGTTCAGTGCAGCTGATTTTACCCTTCAGAAGGACTAAATCAATCAATTAATCACTGCCTCTCTGGCTGAGTATCAGACGAAAAGTCCTGGGTTTTATTTAGAGGCCAGGTTTTATGAGAAACCCTTACTTCTAAACTGAATACCACTTCCTACAGTAAGAGGAGAGGCCTGTAGGAACCAAGATTTATCAGGGGAGGAGCAGATTCACATCTCCCGCCTCACACAAACTTTGCAGCAGTGTCGTGGTCCAATACGTAGTCACTATTTAAGTTTAAATGAATTCAGTTCCTCATTCACACTGGCCACATTTCAAGGACTTACCAGCCACCTGTGCCTAGTGGCTACTCTCCTAGACAGCACAGACGGGGAATACTTCCATCATGGCAGAATGTCTACCCTAGTGACTTTCAACCTTGTTACCTCATGGCACACATAAACTAATTACTAAAATTCTGCAGCACACCAAAAAATATATTTTTTGTCCATCTACCAAAAAAATAGGTATAATTTTGATTCTTTCACACCAGATGGCTATTATTGTTTTGGCTGTTGTCATTTTTTATTTGACAACCTAACGGAGAAGAGGTCAGTGCCCCTAACTAAATAGTCAGGTATTGCATGTGTTAAAAATTCTTGCAGCACATAGGTTGAAAATCACTGGTTTAGTGTCTAGTAGACAGCACAGCACAGCATCTACTCATTAAGCTGAATTTGCCTCTACTCCAAGGGCATATAACTCCACAACATGATTATTGTCCCCATGGAAAGAGAGGCCCAGAGAGGTCACATTATATAAAGTGACAGAGCTGGGACTAGAATCCAGGACCTCAAGCCCCTGATACAGTCACATCATAGACCTTATGAGAAAGAAAGTACAAACTAATATACAGACCTGCAAAAGGAGGGAGAACAGGGGATCTGTCTGATCAGCAGAAAGATCCTGTCTGTGAAGAACTGGGAGTGTCAGATGTTGGGTTAGCTTTGCCCAGAAGGCACCACAGTGGTTTGGCAGAGAGTCTCACATATGGTCAGCCCTGATCTCTCTCTGCTTTGTGAAGGAAATAACAAAAGGGAGTACAGGAGTCCTGAGTCTCAGATCTGGCCCTGCCAGTGGTTTCATCACCCGGGGCAATCCTGTCCTCTTCTTCTAGCAATCAATCACAGTGGCAATTATCCATCAATACCTCCCCTGTTCTGAAGCCTTCAGAAAGTCTACAAAAAGCAGACTTTTTTAACAGACTATTTAACAATAGTCTGTTTTGGCCCTTAGCTATTTCCAAATAAACAGAGTTGGTGCCCTAGCCAGTTTTGCTCAGTGGTTAGAGCCGGCCGCACTGGGCTGTGGACTGACGGGTCTCGGGTTAGATTCCCCGAAGGGCACGTGTACCAGTTACAGGCTTGATCCCCAGCTCCAGTCGGGCAGGGCACATGCAGGAGGCAACCAATTGATGTCTCTCTCACATTGATGTTTCTCTCTCTCTCCCCCTTCCACTCTCTCTGAAAAGCAATGGGAAAAATATCCTCAGGTGAGGATTAAAAAACATACATACACAAAAACCAGAGTTGGTGATATTCCTCAAACTTTCAGGGTTGAATCTGGAGGAAAGTTGGAGGAAAAGTGTCTGTAGGCTGATGACAAAATGGCCTTCTCATCATGGATAACCTAATGCCCAACAAGAGTTGATCTGCTGTGCGCCCTGGAGTAAGACACCCGCCGTCTCTGGGGTCTGGGTTTCCATCTGCCCATACAGGAATGTGGTTGAGAGTTCAGGCTCCTTACCAGGGGTGGGGAACCATTTTTCTGCCTGCAAAATCATTTGGTCTGGCCCTGCCAAGGCAACTGCAGGCGGGACTCAAAATTCAATAAATTCAATTAAATATTTGACCAAATATAGCAGGCTAATTTTTAAGTTGATAATTTTGTATGGCAAGGCAAGACCAAATGATTTCATGGGCTGTATATGGCTCACAGGCAGACGTTCCCCACCCCTGCTCTAGACTCAGAATGTAAGCTCCAATCCCAGGTTCACCACAAGCTGGTCAGTTACTTAACCTTTTTAAGACTCATTTTCCCTACTGCTAAATAGAGACGGTCAAATGTAAAGATCTTAGAGGATTAAGCACATAATGAATGCTTCATAAATGTTAGCTAATATAATTACCAGTCCCTGCTCAATAGCAGGCTGTGATCCAGGGTAAACTGGCTCACCATTCTGAGACTCAGTTTGTTTACCCATGAATTGGTGATTGTACTATACTGAATGATTGCTGAAGTCTCACCCAAGTCTGAATTATAAGGAACTATACAGTGCAGATTCAATAACTTAGGAATGTGTTCTGGGATATGTACCTCAACTCACTGTCAGCTAGGAAGCACCATGTGCTGCTCAAGAGTGGCACAGCAGAGCAAGAGATGGGACTCCTCTCCTCAAACACATGGTTGTGCCAAAACATAGCTTCTAGCCCACCTGGTTTTTGTACTACTTAAGGGAGTGTGAGTAATTCCTCTGGTGCCAGCCCCTGGTCTCCATGGCTATTCCAGCCTGCTCAAGAGAAAGGAGGCCTTTATGAGGGACAGTGAGCCCCATAAGGAGACAAGACAGATGATCTGCCTGGCCCCTCCCAGCTCCAAAAGTCTGTCATTTCCTCTCCATCTTTCACATTAACCTGAAGGACAGATGGACACTCACGATATGAGTGTGAAGTCAGATGTGCTCCATCTACACTGAGATAAGAATGAAGTGGAAACAGAAACAGAAGCTTGTGTGATCAGAATCTTTTCTCAGATTTGACAGAGATGTTCCACTTCATTATATTTTAAAAGCAATCTAAAAATGTTTTTATTTTTACTACAAAGGATATACAACATAAGCATACTGAGCAAAAATATCCTTAATAGAGATTTTTTAAACAGGCAACATTTTTCTCTTAAAGCCAGGACCACATGGCTGCAAAAGAAGACCCTCTTCCTAGATGGACCATATACTACATCTGGACCCTAAATAAAGCCTGACATTGGAGAAAGATAATGGGGGGAGACGGCAAAAAGAGCGAGCTTCCCACTAATATGGGGGAAGAAAAAGAGAAGCGGACACAAATTAGCATAAAAGCCCCAAGGGCTCAACAGCAGGGATATCTGTTTTGCCACCATGCAAAATGTGGCAAACTAGTTTTAACTAATTCCAGAGGTAAGAATCAGGTACTCAGGAAAAATATGGGAGCAACTAAAACCTTTAAATGTCTTTATGAGTTAAAGCCCTTTAGAAAGAGAAACACAAGAAGGTAGAGATCTCAGGGAGCAGCCAACTGGGAATATCCTCTCCCCACTCTCTCCACACTCCCTAACAAAAGAACATGCCATAAAAGAGGAAGACAGCAGACTCCCAACTGGCAGGTCCACAGCCCTCTACAGCACCTTAGCTGTGGCATGTACAGAAAGCAGGGGCCGAGGAAAACTCAGCTGGACCACATGATTAGTTAAGAGGCTCCAATGGTATTACAAAACATCTTTCCTTTGGGTTAAAAGAGTACAAACATGATCTTTTAACGGCTGAAGGAACATGAGGCAAATGGCCACGTTCAGAGAAGGAACTGATTAGGATTCTGGAGTCTGTGGTTTTAGACCAGCAACAGAAAGAGCTGACTAATGCACAAGAGAAGAAAGTACTTAAGAGAACAAACACACACTAAACAGAAATATGATATAAACTCATATCCCAACTGGATACTTACAGCTCTGGTGTCTGGAAGCTCTTTCTGCTGTTTTATTATGATTGATGCTGGGAAAGCTCACCTGTGTTACTCTTAAATGTCTAGAAATCTACCTTTAAATTAATTAGACTCTTAGAATATATAATTTCATTTAGTGGGGGTATAAATTTTTAAAAGTACAAAAGCACAGGAAACAACCTACATGTCCAACACTAAAGGAGTAGTTTAGTAAATACAGTCCACCAATATAATGGAATATATCACACAGTCATGAAAATATTTATGAAAGATATGTATATTCATTATATAATATAAAATAAAATGCAAAAGACAAAGTTATGTGTATACTATGATTGAAACTATTTTTAAAATGCACCCATGAGGGTTAACACAGAAGACAAAACACAAAAGAAAATTATTTTGTTAAATCAGTGGGATATTGGAAATTTCTTCTTCAATAACCTCAGACCTAGACATTCTCCAAATATCTTTACATTAACTTTCTTTTTTCAAGCAATATTTTGGTCAAAATCTAAAATCAGGCTCAAAATAGTTCTGCAGAATCACAGAGGTTTAAACTTGAGAGAAACCTTAGTGATCGGATACCCTTCACATCTTACAGTTGCAGAAACTAAAATCTCATGAGGGTTCCTGGGGCTGGGGCACAGGTACAGCTAATTTATGCTGCTACCCCTCTTCATTTAGCTGCAAGACCGAGAAGTGTGAAAGGCCAAAAGGTGCTAAGAAGCCACTCTGTTTGTACCTGGAAGCTTTGTGCTCTAAAGGGTCTGGCTGCTGGAATGTTTTATAGCATTCTGGTCTGAACAGGCCTCTCAGTCGATGTGGTTTTATGTTATTACATCTTCAACAATAGGTTTCTGAAATTCTCATAGCTAACTGAAGTGAAATGTTTCACATGGCAAATGCCACAATTAGTACCAACCACTGAAGGCCAGGTTAGTGTCTCATGTAATCCTGAGAAACTATTCTTCCTGCAGCCTCTTCCAGCCTCTCCTTCTACACAAACTCTGGACATAAGGTGACTGCGGAGTTGACATTTCTAAACATATGGGCTGGAAGCAAATACTGTTCCATATGAAATCATAACAAAATGAGCACCATTCTCTGACATGCTTATTTTTCCAGCCCCTCCTCCCCAGAAGTCTGAAATTTAGCATCAAAAGTAGACAGAGCAATCTTTGGGGGTAGAGGAGAGTGGTGAGAAAGTTCAATTCCAATTGGGGAAAAAAAATTGAGGCTGGACCAAATTGCCCTGCTCCCCTTGGCGATGAAGAATGAGGAAGAAGAGGAAAAACTGGAGAAAAGACAAGAAAATACCAGAAATAAAAATAAAACAAGCTGCCATTGAAATTTATGGGTATAATTAAAAACAATGAGTTATATCAAAACTCTAAAATCACATACCAATTAACCTTGTGTAAGATCTGAAAGTACAAAGAAACAAAAACAAAATGAACTCACATAAATACATTTAAATTGGTACTACAGTAAAAGGCTTCTCCCGAATCCCACAATTACTTCAGAGTCTCCAGGGAAGGTTAGAGAAACCAGAGTGCTCAGAGATGAAGGGGCTGCACCCCTTAATAGGCTGACAATGCAATGCTAAGTCACAAGAGATCAGACGGGGGGAAAAAACAACTGAACCCGCTTAAAAGATCAAAAGCAGCTCGAGTCCTTTGAGCATGATGCTGTAGAAGATAGGTGAGACCCACAGACAGAACCAGGAAAATTTAAGCAAAAACCAAGAGGCATCTAAGGACAGCATGAGGTCTGTGAATCAGAGCTTGGTGGCTCCTGTAGGGGAGCAGCGGAAAGAAAGCTGGCAGGAAGCAAGACATATGCTACTGGAGGCTAAAGCCAGACTTGAGGAGGAAATGAGGCTGAGACAGGAATCAGGTCCAGCATCACTGCCCCAGATCTTCGGTCAGGGAGAAGCTGCTATATAGGCAGTGACAGCACATTTCACCTAGACAGACCTAGTTTTTCTAGAGGAACCACTCTGAAACAAAGCTGATTACATGAACTATCCCCATCCTTTCTCCCAATGCCTGTTGGATCCAAGATTTGGGGCCCTGAGAACTGACATTATAAACACCTGCATGTGGAATCCATGTCCTCAATACTGAAGGCTAATCCATTCACAGAACATCATACATATCTGAATCAAAGCATCCAGAGTTGCTGGCAGAAGACAGGGGTAAAATCTGGAGTCCAACTATCCTATCAGCACGCATTAAGGCAATTTACTAGAAAAGCAAAATATATCACCTTTCTTCCTTTGCAGTAGCTCTGGGCCAGCAGTGAC